>NW_027362769.1:255655736-256855736 GCF_046119375.1 Phyllobates terribilis
TTTTAATTACACTCAAATAATTAACAACACATACCCAACAACACATTGATACATGTGTGTACAAGTTTCAAATAAATTAAATTAATAAAACTTGATTTGCCGAAAAATGACCTTGACCTACTACATCTTATTAAATCGTCTAAGCCTGAAACTCGGACAGTTTACTGTTTCCTAAAAGAAAGTAGCAATAAACTTGTCAGACTTTCCTTGCCTTATTGATAATATCTTGGATAAGCTAAGTAGCTATCAGGGTATGTGCACACGGTCGGTATTGGCAGCGCTTTGAACGCAGCATGCTTGTGCTGCGTCCAAAGCGCTGCCCGTATGTGAATCCGCACGTGTTTATTGAACCATGCAGATTCACTGCATCCTATACATTGCCTGATATAATTTCTCTTGTGGAGACGAGCGACTCTGCAAGAGAAATTGACATGCTGCGGTCTGTAAAGACACGCTGCATGTCCGTGTCCGCGGGTGAGCCGCAGGTGCACAGAGACGCATAGTGAGCATGGGATTTCTTGAAATCCCTTCCACTATGCTGTAATATCTGGCTGCGGATTGCACACAGCAATTACTAATCGTGTGCACATATCCTTATAGTATATTGTCAGTATTACTTTCAAATCACAACCATATTTAGGCTTTCCTTCAACTAGGGCAAATGTTCAGTTCATTGCCCTCACTTTGTATCTAAATACAGTGGCCAAGACAGAGTGGCTCTTTGGTGTTCCCACTGGCACCTAGAAACCAGGGCACATGCAACGTCTGCACCCCCTTTAGTTAGGCTTTTGGTAAAGGACATTTATTTGGTTAAGATAACTTTAATATTTTTGCATCAGTGCAACAAAGTAAGGCCTTGTATTTTGTAGGACAAGTTCTATTTTCCATATATACTATTTTGGGGTAATTATACAATAGTGTTACTGTGACTATAAGGGGTCAACACCTTTCTACAGCTCAGTTTACCAATCATCCCTTTTACTTTTGTGCCATAGGAAACTGATTTCTCAAGCTCAATCCTTTGATAGGTTATTTTAGAAGTAACCAACCCAAAGGTGCCATTGTACCCTAGAACCAGGGCTGTGGAGTCAGTAAGCCAAACCTCCAACTCCAACTGCTCAATTTCCATGACACTGACTCCAACTCCACGACTCTGACTTCCTCATACATGGCTCAAGTTTAAGTGATAAATTTACTGTAGCACAGATTCATCTCAGCTAAAAGTCTAGACCCTTAGATCAGTAATAGGACAGATATTTATAGGACATTTCATAACTTTCCCAAATTCTTATGAAAAAATATTCCCCACAAACTGCACTGAACTACTGTACCCAATTGATTATATATTTTAGGAGTCGGTCCGTTTTATACCGACTCCACCAAAATGGACACCGACTCCGACTCCACAGCCCTGCCTAAAACCCACTCAAATACAGAATCAGTTAAAGGGTTTTTATGCTAGAGTCTCCCTTGTTTTCATTATGGCATCAAATTCTAGTGCCTCTTGAAAATTCTGACAGATTGTTCCAAATAATGGACTAAGAAGGGATAGAGACTTCAACTCTAATTCCAAGCCTTCTGAGATTCAAAATTGTGAAGGCATAGTATTAGTCTCTTGTTTGGTTTTCCCCAACATATGAAAAAGCATTCAATTCCTGAGCATTCATAATTTCATGTACAGGAGTTATATAGATGCTGCTGGCACATTAAGCTTCACAAATTTGCTGCTTTGTCGCTCCGTTTCATATGCTTCCAAATAGGTGCACTTTTTTAATTATTACAAATTCCATTGTTCCCATATCTGTTCCCAGTAATACCTTAGTGGAAATGGTGTTTGTTACTCTCAATTATGTCAATTCCTGGCCAGTCAATCAACCTTAACCCTAGAACGCATACCTGGGGCCTCGCAGGCCCGCCCTGTTAATTGTTTTCTATTTTCTGCAAGATTACTTTAGTTAGAATTTTGAAACTCTAGGTATTCCTCAGGTATATAGTTGTTTGTCATTTTTGTTTGAGTTATTCCATGCTATTTGCACACGAGCCTAAAAGGCCCCAGGTATGTGAAAATGTAGATTTTTATGGTCATGCGTTCTAGGGTTAAATACATGTGGGGTGTGTGTGCTGGAACTATCGGTTGCTAACTTCTCAGAAATACACGCTGAGACAAACCAGACCTTCAAGAGACTTTGGGTGAGATCAGAAAAAAACAGTGGCAAAACATTGTGTTGCAGGGGTGAATGAATTTAAGGAGGACAATGGTGAGAGCAATTTTTTTCATCCTATTTTTTTATGCAATCCTTAAATAGTCAAGCCATGAGGACTAGAGATGTGCGAGCTCGCTCATAACCGCTCCTTACTCGCTCGAGCATCATGGTGCTCAAGATGCTCGTTACTCGGCAAGTATTTTTTTAATGCTCGTGCACAAACTGAAGTCCCCTTTGGCGCTTTTTAGACAGCCAATAAATATGCGGGGATTGCCTGCCAGTCATTGTAATGCCATCGCCATGTTGGTAGTGGCATTACTGTGATTGGCTGGTCGCATAGCGTCATCGTGTCTAAATAAGACCCGGGACCCTAATCATATCACAGTTTCCCCTGGAAACAGCTAGAGTAGAGATAGGTGCTGCAGAATGAGGTACAGAGTTTTAGCTGCAAATAGGTAACAATTTAACACCAATTTTATTTCTTTCATCTGCAACAACAGCCTTTATTAGGACTCATTATAATCAATATTAATACTGCTGTTAGCAGTTAGGGAGAGATTGCGCCGGAGGCAGAGTGTAGGACAGGGTAGGTAGGGTTCATGGCACGTCCTTTCTGCTGCTGGAACTCATATCAGTAGCTCTTCTCAGGACTACTAATATTTTTTCTGCTCTTAATCCTGCAAATTGTTGTGAAATGAGATATTATACGCCATTTATACTGCACAAGTTAAAAGCATACAGCCAGACTTGGTTGTTTGGAATAGCATTGCTATATAGTGCAAGCAGTGAAAAAATCCATCTGAGGTGTGCTAAATTTGCTGCAGCACAAACACTGCAAAGTTTTCTCAGCCTTAAAATATTATACGTCATTTAAACCCTTTCTTGCCCAGGGCATACTAATACGTATCTGTGCCCTGGGCCTTATGGGCCTGATACGTATAAGTACACAACTGGCGATTTCGCCCGCACACAAGCAGTGCTGCCGGGTGTCAGCTGATTGTTACAGCTGACACCCGGTGCTATGTGCAGGAAGTGGTCCCGCATCGCTCCCTGCACATTAACCCCCGAAATGATGTGATCGAAATCGATCGCAGCATTCCGGTGGCAAGAGGA
The DNA here is from genome assembly GCF_046119375.1 of Phyllobates terribilis. NCBI lineage: Eukaryota > Metazoa > Chordata > Amphibia > Anura > Dendrobatidae > Phyllobates > Phyllobates terribilis. The sequence goes on from NW_027362769.1 coordinate 255,659,054, forward strand.
GGTAAGCGCTATACTTACCTTCTCTGCCAGCGTCCCGCGGCTTCTGAGTCCGGTCCCGGATGTGTCCATGGTGACCCGATGTCATCATGATAACATCTGGGTCACCAGGAGGCAGTAAGTTGCTTTGGTCATGCGCAGTGCACGACCATAGTAACTTCTCCCTGTGCAGCGCTGACAGGCTGAATAGCACAGGGATGGTTCTGCATTCCTGTGCTGTACAGGCGATCAGGATGCAAAAAGTGAAAGTCCCACAGTAGGACAAAGTGTAAAAGTTACAAAACTATCAGAAAGTGAAAAAAAAAAGAAAAAAAAAATTGTAAAAAGTATTTTTTAAAAAAATAATAAAAGAAAAATATATTGTACCCAAAAAAAATAATCTTTTGAAAAAAAAATAAACCAATAAAAGTACACAAATTTGGTATCGCCACATCCGGAATGACCTGACCTATACAACTGTCCTGCTAGTTAACCCCTATAGTGAACACGGTAAAAAAACAAAACAAAAACGAAACATTAAACAATATTTTATCATCATACCGCCAAACAAAAATTGGAAAAAACGCGATCAAAAAGACGAATGTAAATAAAAATGGTACCGCTGAAAACGTGATCTTGTCTCACAAAAAACAAGCTGCCATACAGCTCCAACGACCGAAAAATAAAAAAGTTATAGCTCTCAGAATAAAGTGATGCAAAAACAATTCTTTTTTTTTATAAAATAGTTTTTATTGTGTAAAAGCGCCAAAATATAAAAAAAATATAAATGTGGTACCACTGAAAACATACTGACCCGAAGAATAAAGCTGCCTTATCAATTTTATTACACGCAGAACGCCATAAAAAAAAAAACAATTCCTGAATTGTTGTTTTTTGTTTATTCTGCCGTCTAAAAATCAGAATAGAAAGCGATCAAAAAATGTCATGTGGCCAAAAATGGTACCAATAAAAATGTCAACTTGTCCCGCAAAATACAAGCCATGACATGACTCTGTCGGCCGAAATATGGAGAAATTATAGCTCTCAAAATATGGCGATTCAAAAACTAGTCTTTGCAAAAAAATGCATCTTTTAGTGTGTGACAGCTGTCAATCATAAAAACCCGATATGAATCTGACATCACTGTAATTGCACCGACCCGAAAAATAAAGACGTCTAATCACTTATAGCACACGAGCAATGGCGTAAAAAATAAACTTTAGGGTTTGGGTTGTGCTAGGGTTAGAGTTGTGTTAGGATTAGGGTTGTGCTAGAGTTTGAGTTAGGGTTGTGCTAGGGTTAGGTTTGTGCTAGGTTTAGGGTTGGGCTAGGTTTAGGGTTGGGCTTGGGTTAGGGTAGTGTTAGGTTTGGGCTAGGGTTAGGGTTGGGCTAGGGTTAGGGTTGTGCTAGGGTTAGGCTAAGTTTAGGGTTAGGTTAGGGTTAGGCTTTGGTTAGATTTGGGCAAGCGTTGGTCTAGAGTTAGGGTTGGGCTAAGGTTAGAGTTGGGGTTGGGATTTTTTTCAGATGTAAAGAAAAAAAATGACAACTATATGGCGACTAATGTTGAGTGCAAGCACTCGCTACTTTAGTTTGCATCGAGTGCTCCAGTGACATGCTCAAGTCTCCGCCCCAAATGTTTTGCAGCTGTTATACAGCCAAGAAAACCTCACGGGGATTGCCTGCCATGCACGAGCGATCCCCGAATGTTTTTTTTTTTGGTGTCTAATAACCATGAAACATGCGGGGCAGGGACTCGAGCATGTCACTTGAGCACTCACGATACTTGGTGCATACTCGAGCACCCAATACAAACTCAAATAGCAAGCACTTGCACTCAAGACTAATGACAACTTATTCAATATGATGGCCTAATATTATCAAATTCTGGGTTCAAAATGTTCACTACTACTGTAGTTTCCAAAATGGAATCACTGGGGGAAGGGGGGTAGTTTCCACTATTTCGGCACATCAGGGACTCCCCAAATGCAACATGGCATCCGCTAATTATTCAAGCAAATTTTACATTCAAAAAGTCAAATGGCATTCCTTCCCTTCCGAACCCTGCCGTGCACCCAAACAATGGTTTTCCCCCACATATGGGGTATCGGCTTACTCAGGAGAAATTGCACAACAAATTGCATGGTGCAATTTCTCCTGTTACCCTTGTGAAAATGCAAAATTGGGGGCTAAAAAACATTTTTGTTGGAAAAATGTGAAAATTTTATTTTTACAGCTCAATGTTATAAACTTCTTTGAAGCACCTGGGGGTTCAAGGAGCTCACCACACATCTAGATAAGTTCCCTGGGGGGTCTAATTTCCAAAATGGTGTCACTTGTGGAGGGTTTCCACTTTTTCTTCCACATTCCAAAAATTCCTGTGAAGCACCTGAGGGTTAATAAACTTCTTGAATGTGGTTTTGAGCACCATGAGGGGTGCAGTTTTTAGAATGGTGTCACTTTTGGGCATTTTCTGTCATAAAGACCCCTCAAAGTGACTTCACATGTGATGTGGTCCCTAAAAAAAATGGTTTTGTAAATTTTGTTGTAAAAATGAGAAATCACTGGTCAACTTTTAACTCTTATAGCTCCCTAATACAAAAAAAATTTTGGTTCCAAAATTGTGCTGATGTAAAGTAGACATGTGGGAAATGTTATTTATTAACTATTTTGCGTAACATATTTCTCTCAGTTAAGGGCATAAAAATTTAAATTTTGAAAATTGCGAAATTTTCAAAATTTTCGCCATATTTCCAATTTTTTCACAAATAAACGCAAGTGATATTGAAGAAATTTTACCACTATCATGAAGTGCAATATGTCACAAAAAAAAATCTCAGAATTATCGGGTTCCGTTTATGAGTTCCAGAGTAATTACCTCATAAAGTGACAGTGGTCAGAATTGTAAAAATTGGCCTGGTCATTAACGTGCAAACCACCCTCGGGGGTAAAGGGGTTAAACTGCGCCAGTTGTGCATTGAAAACATACATCTAGACTTTACCGGTAACCAATATAATGCCTATTTTGCTACTTCAGTGTAAGTCCATCTTAGGTTGGCAAATTTTACTGTCATAATAATCCTGTAAAGTTTTTGATCAGTGAAATATCATGCATAATTTAAAATGAGCAAGGCGCATGGTAAGGGATGGGGAAGTGGACATGATGCTGATGGTGAGCGCAGAGACCAAGGCCGTGGGCAAGGTGAAACTGTGCCTGGTGCGGGAGCACAACAAACACACATCATGTCAGTCTAGCTTCCTGTTACACTTTTTAGGGGATGCGGAACACCACTTTTGAAGCCAGACCAGTGTGAAAAGGTTGTTGGTTGGATAACAGATAATGCTTCCAGTCAGTTTGCCAGCACAACCCTGTCTTCTATATGGTCCAATCTCAGTAGCCATGATTCTGGACCATATAATCCTCACCCTGATCCTCATTCCCCCGTCAAGCCGAGAGCCCGGAGACAAGTGATCCCACACTTAAACACTCTGAAGAGCTGTTCACATTTCCATTTATAAACTCTAGCCTCTCACCCTGCACGTTTCAAGCTGGACATGGGGAGATTTCAGGTAGGGATCCCCAAATATTTGAGCAGCCATGCTAACAAGAAGGCGACAATGGGAAACTGCAAAGTGGAGGAGAATGGTGATGAAACACAATTGCCAACAAATGATGTTAAGTCAGCAAGTCATGAGGAGTGAAGTGGAAGACGAGGTGGTGGATGGTGAAGTCACTGACCCAACCTGGGAAGGTGACATGCAGAGCAAGGACAGCAGCGCAGAGGGGAGGGGTATCCGCAGCACCACAACAGGCAGGAAGAGGCAGTGGGGTGGCCAGACACGTAAGTTGGACAACTGTTCCCCAGAGCACCAAGTAGCCAGACCAAGGGTTAGGTGTTCCTGAGTCTGGCACTTTTTTAAAGATAGTCCAGTTAACCCAAAGAAGGCCATTTGCGACATCTGCCATGCCAGCATTAGCAGGAGCAGCACAACTACCAGCCTGACCACCACTAGCATGCTCAGGCACAAGACAGCAAAGCACCCGATTAGTTGGGCCGAACGCCAGGGTCCAGAAACAGTGTCTGCGGGTGACACCACTGCCTCTTCCCCTGTTCTATATGCACGCCAATCCCCTGTCCATGATGCAGGCGAAGATGCCTCCCACCCTGCATCTGTCGTTGCACACTTTCAGTCACCATCAGCAACCACATGCTTTTACAAACGTTCACTTATCCCTACCCCAGTTCTTGGAACGCAAGCATAAATATGCAGTTACCCACCCACAGGCCATGATACTAAATGGCCTCATTTCCAGACTGCTTGCACTGGAAATGTTGCTGTTTTGGCTTGTAAAGACAGAAGCATTCAGCAACATCATGGCGGCAACTGTCATGAGACTACACTATTTCTCCCAGTGTGCTGTCCTCACCTTACACAAGCACATGTCCCATAACATCAGCCATGCCCTAACCACTGCTGCTACTGGGAAAGTCCGTTTAGCCACAGACATGTGGACAAGTGCTTGTAGCCAGGGACACTGCATTTCCCTGATGTCACACTAGGTGAATATTGTGGAACCAGGGACCCAGTCAGACTTTGAGACAGAATATGTGCTACCCATTTTACCAAAACTGAGGATTGCGGGCCCTGATTCAATCAGGGTTGCCCTCACCTCCTACAGCAGTTCTTGCACCTCCTCCTTCTTAGCCTCCATCTTCGAAACGTCAACATCAGTCGCAAGCTGGAAGCACTGCAGCACTGCCTCAGCCAATGGGCAACAGGCTCTGCTGAAGAAGCTTATCTACTTAGGTGACAAACCGCACACCACTTTGGAATTGTTGAAAGGTCCAACAGACCAGATTGATCTGTGGCTCTTGCACCTGAACCTACAGACAGACAGACATGGTTGTGTGTGACAATGGCCGTAACCTGGTGGTTGCTCTGAAGCTTGGCAACCTCGCACATTTATCATGCATGACCCACATGCTCAACTTAGTGGTTCAGCGATTTATCAAATCCTACTGAGATTTGTCTGAGCTACTTGTGAACGTACGCCACCTGTGTGCCCATTTCAGCAAGTCAGCTACATATTCCGCCGCCATGGCAGTGCTGCAGCAGTGTTTGCAACTTCCAGCTCACCAACTGGTGTGAGATGTTACCATGTGTTGGAACTCAACGTTACTTATTTTGACAAGGTAACTGGCAAAGTACTGGAGAGGAGATGTGTAACACTAAGATTGTTAGATCCAGTGATATAAACATAGAAAACGTGTTCCGGCACATGAAGTATATAGAGGGGTTAATCAGCCATCTTAGTGCTAGAGTGATTAAACACCTTTAGAAAGGGAGGAACTCAGAGGATAAAATCATAGCCTTTCAGAGCATTTGATGTGGGGAGGGTCTGGAGGTGCAAGCTCTGGAGCTGTCGTGTGCATGTTAAGGAAAGTTAAACCTTGAGTTGTTTTGTTTGTGAAGTGGGCGGTTACCCATAGCAACAAGAACTGTGCCATACATTATGTTTTCCTATAAGGCCGGGAAGGCCATGTTTTGCTAACAATACTGTGGCTTATGCATATAAACATGAAAAAGTTCATCTAGCTCACCAAATGAAGTGGAATTCCTCAGGACATGCAGGCATTGAGAGCCTGTGTTGGCAGCAGGGTGGATCAACGGCAGTAAAGAGAGATTTATCCAGCACAAAATCCAGGGAATTGATATCAGTTCCCTAGAATCTCTCTTAGCTGCATTTAGTATTGGAATAGGTGTTAGGTATCATCTCCTTGAAATGAGTGTTCATTATGTTCACATACATCTCTTTAATTGTCTATAACTTGATTTCTTTTTTCAGAACACTCATTGACAGATTTCTTTCAAATTCATCAAAGCAGGCAAGGTTGCTCGCCTTCCTTCACAGTTTGGTTCTGCCACATACAAAAAAAATTCTTTTCAGGGCCGATTTAAATTTATTCTTTTTTTCTACAATATTACTATATTATCTTTCTTATCAGTAATTCATGTATGTGAGTTATAGCACTAGGGATAGCGTATTACAGGCATCTAGTCAGGGATTATTGCCTTATAATCCTTCATGCTGCAACCGAAAAAAACAAACAAAAAAACATCTATTCTATTCCCTATTAATACCGATGTCAGCTGCATTTAGTATTGGGATAGGTGCTAGGTATTTTCTGCTGGAAATGAGTGTTCATTCTGGTCACATATATCTCTTCCACTGTCTATAATTTAATTGCTTTTTTCAAAACATTCATTGACAGATTCGTGATTTATTCCATGTTTGTACTCAGAAATGTATCTAACCATGCAAAATTAACTGATTTAATGTGTCCAGTTTCTTTGTCACATCTGTATGTAAGAGGTAGTGGTGGGAGACTTTACGCTACTGGAGCTGGAATTACCACTTCAGAACTCTCCAGTACTTTGTTTCCATCCATTTCTGGGTGTTTCTTGAAATATGCTTGGGTCATTGTCCTGCTTTAAGACCCAAGACCTAGGATGCAAACTCAGCTTTCTGTACTAATATACGTATTATTTTAAGAAATCTTCTGATGTCCTAGGATTTCATCTGCAGCGCAGACATAGACACACCCCACCTGGATCAAGAAACGCCTTGGTCTATTCTACCCATGTCCTGCAGCAGCTGTTTCATATGAAAAATATGTTGCATATATGCAACTACATCAGGTGAGCGTAATACCCATCTTTTTCTATTCTATACTGGATAAGACTCTATTTTGTGCTCTTTTGCTTCCCAGTATTTTCCATTATCAAACCCAGCTTTCTGGGCATTACATTGTGACTAGTGTTGAGCCACCCCCGTAGTGTTCGAGTTCGGTTCGGTTCGTCGAACACCCATGTGTTCGCCGAACTGTTCGTCGAACTGTTCGTCGAACACCTTCGAACACCGTTAAAACCAATGGCAGGCAAACAAAAACACATAGAAACACATAGAAAACACCTTCAAAGGTGTTCAAAAGCTGACAAACTGCTCAGAAGACACAACTAACACATGGAAAAGTGACAAGTACATATAGTCATGCGAAAATAAAAGAGGTGGAGGAGTAAAAGGAGGGGGAGACACAGATATAGGCATGTCATGCCCTTCTAAAATCCAAAAAGTGAGAAGCCGACACGGCCAGTCCGCTCCTGCCCGTGCCACCTCCGTGTCGCCGGGTTTGTGCCAGAGCCGCGGTGAACCCTGATGGCCAGCCCCCCTCTCCCAATACTGGTGCCTGTCCGCTGGTGGGTCGAGCGAGCCCCCCTGTGGTGGAGGCAGCTCTAAGCTTTTTAATTTAAATTGTCTCTCTAATTTGAATGAATACACTTTAAATCCATTTACAAGGATCTATTGGAGGGCAAGTCTCATGCCAGCAGCCGCGTAATTCCAGCTCCAGTAGCGTCCACTAAAGCTGCTGCAGTTAAAAAGCTTTTATAAGGATCGAGCTCGGCTGTCCACCGCAAGGCATCCTACTGCCAGTCCCAGCCCCTATGCCTTGGGGTGCCTCCTGATGCTCTTCACTGAGTATCCCATGGTCCCGAAGCATTTCCTTTGAAAAAATTAAGTGTCTAAACTACAGGTGGTGTAGCTTGCTTAACAGCCGGGATAATCCGCTGACTAGCAGACACTGCTACTAGGCACAAAGTATTTCCTGGGCTAGATGCAGTTAAAAATTTGTAATTAGATACTCTCGTTGGATGCTGAGAAAGCATTCCATAGAGTCTCCTGGCACGCCATATATGATTCTCTTAAAAAGCTTGGGATAGGGGTCTAGGGGACCCTTTTATAGCCAAAATCACGGCCCTGTATCGCAATACGTCACCTAGGCTGAAGATAAATGGAACTGTAGCACCCTGAGGGCTCGGTTGCTACAGACGTATTGCACCTCACCCAGAGGTGTGATATCTCACTCTCAGGTAAGGATGGAGTGTGGATCAGGACCCGACACCTGCATGCATTACACCACATTGCCATGGGGCAGGGCGACCAATATGCCCCTGAGATGGGCACGACAGTCCCTGTCCCTGGCTGGAGTGGGGGGAGGGAACACTGAGGAAGGGGAACCCTGTAGTGCAGGAGCAGGGAGGAAGCAGTTCCTGGGTGCATTGAGAAGGGAGTATAAAAGGTGGGCACCATCTTAGTTCAGTGCAGAGAAGTCTGAGCAGAAGTGGCAGGGAGCAGGGGCTCTGCATGAGCTCTGCTCCGGAGGCGGGCCTAGTAACAGAGGCCCAGGCCTGGAAGAGGGAGAAGGAAGGAAGAGGAGCGGAGAAGGCTCCAGGAACGAGGAATGAAGGGATCCCAGGGGTGCGGACGGGCGAGTCGCCACCGCACGCCCGAATCCACCTGCGTGGAGGTGTCAGGCCAAAGGGGGAGACCGGTCCCCGAACTAGTGGAGGCAGGAAACGACCCTCAGCTAGAAACCGGAGGCTCTGACATTTTATGTGGCGCAGCCCCTCGCTACACCCGCTAGGAAGGCACCACATAGGGTCAGGGAAACTGGCGCCAAGTTTACCAAGAGGAGGCCCGAGGCAGCCGGACAGAAGTGTTGGTAAGAAAGGCCAGACAAAGGACACACAAAGGGGGTCCTGTGAAGTGCTCCAAAGTTATCTGGGAGTTGTCTGAGCCCCTCACCTGGTGAGCACAGTACGACGTGGGCAGCCGTTACCTGCAGACATGGTCTGGATAATAAGAACTGTGAGTAAAGGCCCTGGACTGCATCACTGACTCCGTGTCGTTACTGCTGCTGCCCTGCACCATCACCCCCATCCTCCGCATACACTGCCCTGAGGCTATACTCCTCCCGTGGGGAGTTATGCTACGCTCTGCTGCACCCACAACACCAGCCTCAGCGGTCTGCCCTGTAGCGGCGGTTCACTCTGACCGCAATCCACGGGTGGCGTAGTCGGACATTTAAACATCAAAACCACATAAATAGTTCCACCACTGGTTTGACCGCCCTGAGCCACGGAACCGGGTCGCCGCCACGAATACTACAACCACCAGCATCCACCAAAAAGGGTCCGGCTCCGGGTGTCCCAAGGCCCAGGGGGTGCATCAGAACATTTTCATCACCTTTCACAATCACCAATGGGACAAGGCAGGGATGTCCTCTGTCCCCTCTCTTATACATCCTAGTGACGGAGCACCTGCTCTCATCAATTCGCCATAACCCCAATATTAGGTGGATTGAGGTGGGAGGCACCGAGTACAAGTGCTCTCTATTTGCTGATGATGTCCTAGTATATATCACTCAATCACATATATCCATCCATGCTGTTATGGCTGAAATAGATCACTTTGTTACATGGTCAAATTTTAAAATCAATGCAGCGAAGTCTGAGGCCCTCGATGTCTCCCTCCCCAAATCCATATAGGATTCGATCCAGTCGAACTTTCCCTTTGCCTGGCCCTCACAGGGTATCAAATACTTAGGAATTCCTATTCATAGAGACCTCTCCCATCTATGTTATCTTAATTTTGGGCCCTTTATTGAACAATTCCATACAGACCACGGTTGGCAAGTTAGAACTGTAAGATTCACTACGTGAACCGCTGGTGTTTTGTGGAAAAGCACATGTACACCGCGTTCCAAATTATTATGCAAAAAGGGTTTAGGAGTGATAAGGGAAGAATTTGTTTGTTTGTCAGTTAAACTCATTGATGGTGATGTGTGTCAGGGCTCTTTATATCACTGTAAGCAATTGCAGACACCTGTGCTAATTAGTTTGGCAGGTGTGTCCAATGAAAGGCAAGACTACTTAAGAAGGCTCTCTCACATTATTAAGCAGCCTACATTTTCTGCCAAAATGGGAAAGAAAAAGGATGTGTCGGCTGCTGAGAAGCAACAAATTGTGGAGTGTTTAGGTCAAGGCATGACTACAATCAACATTGTGCGATGATCAGGATGAAGTGTCTTGGCAATCAAGAAGTATGTAGCTGATTCACAGTACACACGTGTGCGTGCTGATAAGGGCAAATTGAGGACTCTTTCCTACAGGCAATTACGTCAGGTTGAAAGAGCAGCGGCAAAAAAGCCTTGTCATAGCAGCAGACAAGTTTTTGAAGCTGCTTGTGCCTCCAACGTCCCCTGAACAACAAGATGCAGGGTCCTTCAGAGGTTTGCAGCTGTGCATATGCCATCCTGTCGACCTCCTCTATCCACTTCACACAAGCAGAAACGGCTCCAGTGGGCCAAACATTACATGAAGACTGATTCAAAACTGTTTTGTTCACGGATGAGTGCCGTGCAGCGCTCGATGGTCCAGATGGATGGAGTGGAGGATGGCTGGTTGATGGACACCCCACGCAAACACGGCTACAGCGCCAACAAGGAGGAGGTGGAGTAATGTTTTGGGCTGGAATCATGGGGAGAGAGATTGTCGGCCCATTTAGGATCCCTGAAGGCGCTAAAGATGAACTCCATAATGTATGTGGATTTTCTCAAACAGCACTTCCTGCCATGGTTCAAGAAGAAGAACCGTGTATTTCACAGCAAGATCATTTTTCTGCATGATAATGCACCATCTCATGCTGCACATAAAACATCTGCATCTCTGGCTGATATGGGCATAAAAGGGGACAAACTTATGGTGTGACCCCCATGCTCCCCTGACCTCTACCCCATTCAGAACCTTTGGAGCATCATTAAAAGGAGTGTCTATGATGGCGGGAGGCAGTTCACATCTAAGCAACAGCTCTGGGAGGGTATTCTGTCCTCATGCAAAACAATTGAAGCAGAAACCATCCAAAACCTGACAAATTCAATGGACGAGAGAGTTCAGAAGCTCCTTTCGAACAAGGGGTCCTATGTGAAAATGTAACATCACCTAGAATAAAGTTTTGAGTTGAAAACTGTTTGATTTCAGTTTCTAACAACCTGCTAATGCTTATAATTTCAAAAATGACCATTTTTTTGGTCTTTATTAAAATGAAAAGGTTGATCGAAAAGTTTGGGGGATCTAAGAGTGTGGCAACCCAGTAGTCATGATTACTTCGAATTCTGACAATATGAGGGTCATGCTGCAGGTAGTGCAGCAAGAAGGCACTTATGTGTCTTGCGCATCTCGGAGCCCCAAAATTATTTTCCGGGCTAGATGCAGCTAAAAATTATATTTAATTTTAAATCTGGTGGAGCTTATTATAGATGGCCTAATAGGATCAGTGCTGCACACTGCTACAAAGCCCAAATTATTTTCCAGTCAAGATACAGATAAACATGATTAGTAATTTGAAAGCTTAAAACGGTTGGTAGGGTGATTTTAACCAATCATCAAGCTTTTACTCTCCCCAGGATGACACAGGGGTAGAAAAGTCGTTTCGGATCCATGATTTGTTCATCTTTATGAACGTGAGTCTGTCTACATTATCAGTGGAGAGCCGCGTGCGCTTATCTGTCAGCACACCACCAGCAGCGCTGAACACACGTTCAGACAGAACGCTGGCTGCGGGGCATGACAAGATCTCCAAGGCGTAAGTGGCTAGCTCCGGCCATTTATCCAGATTGGAAGCCCAAAAAGAGCAAGGGTCCAGTGACACAGTCGTGGCTTCAATGTTTACTTGGAGATACTCCTGTACCATCGTCTCTAGGCGTTGACTATGTGTCAGACTTCTTGTCTCCTGTGGCCTTGCAAAGGATGGGCTAAAAAAGTGGTGAAATGATTCCGCAAAATTGATGTTACCAGCAGATACTGTGGTTCTGTTACGGTTTGAGTGCTGAACACTTGACGGTCCCACGGTTGGCAAGTTGGAACTGTGAGATTCACTACGTGCACCACTGGTATTTTGTGGAAAAGCACATGTAAGATTCTGCAACAGTCTCTGCTGATACTCCTGCATGCGTGCATTCCTTTCTATGGCAGGAATAATTTCTGCAAATTTACTTTTGTACCGGGGATCTAACAGTGTGGCAACCCAGTAGTCAGGATTATTTCTAATTCTCACAATTCGAGGGTCATGTTGCAGGTAGTGCAGCAAGAAGGCACTCATGTGTGTTGCGCATCCAGGAGCACCAAGTCCCTGTTGTGTTGGTGGCGAGGTAACAATCATGCTTCCTTCCTCTGTCCTCTCCCCCCAACCTCGCACAACAGAAATGTGATCAAGGTCTCCCTCATCTGATGAGTCTTCCATCAGTTCGTCCTCCACTTCTTCCTGGGCTCCTGCACCTTCCTCACTAGTTTGGATGCTACCATGCGCCCTGGTAAAACCATCTCCCCCACCCTCACATGCCTGCCGCCTTGGTGCTGCCGACCTTCTGGACCTTGCAGATGTTAGCCCTTCCGCATACAACTCCTCCTCCTCTACTTCCTCCACCTCCTCTTGTGCCACCACCTGACTCCGAATTCTGTTTAACATGTGCTCCAGCATGTAAATCACCGGAATAGTCATGCTGATAATGGCATCGTCAGCACTAAACATCTTCGTCGCCATTTCAAAACTGTGCAGAAGGGTGCATAGGTCCCTGATCTGAGACCACTGCTCCAGCGTGATTTGCCCCACCTCTGAATCTCGTTGGCCCAGGCTATACGTCAGAACGTATTGCACCAGGGCTTGTCGGTGCTGCCACAGTCGCTGCAACATGTGCAGAGTTGAATTCCACCGGGTAGGCACATCGCATTTTAGCCGGTGAAGTGGCAGGCCCAACGACTTCTGTAGAGATGTAAGTCGCTGAGCTGCGGGATGAGAACGGCGGAAGTGAGCACACAGCGACCGTGCCCTCTGCAGAATGCCATCTAGTCTGGGATAGTGGGCTAAAAATTGCTGGACAACCAGGTTCAACACGTGAGCCATACAAGGCACGTGTGTGACATTGCCCCGGCGAAGGGCCGCACCCAGGTTTGCAGCATTGTCGCACACGGCCTTCCCTGGTTTCAGGTCCAGTGGAGACAACCATTCATGAAATTGGTTCTCCAGAGCTGACCACAACTCCTCAGCTGTGTGACTCACATTTCCCAGACATTTCAATGTAAAAACCGCCTGATGACGTTGAGCCCTACTGCCAGCATAGTAAGGAGGTGTGCAGGATCCCTTCTGCGCAGTTAGAAAGCTTGTGGCATGACCAGACAGGCTTTGGGTGCAGGTGGAAGACCGAGAGGAGGTTGAGGAGGCAGAAGCAGTGGAGGAACTTTGACATAAAGAGGATTGACGCACAACTCGTGGGGACGGCAAGACTTGGACAGCAGCCCCTTGTCCTGCTGTCACCATAGTTACCCAGTGCCCAGTCAGCGACATGTAACGCCCCTGTCCATGCCTACTCGTCCAAGTGTCTGTGGTGAAATGCACCCTGTCACACACAGAGTTTCTCAAAGAAGCGGTGATGTTGTGTGCGACATGCTGGTGGAGCGCAGGCACACCTTTCTTTGAGAAGTAGTGCCGACTGGGCATCTGGTACTGGGGCACTGCGACGGACATAAGGTCTCGAAAATCCTCTGTGTCCACCAGGCGGAAAGGCAGCATTTCTGTAGCCAAGAGCTTGCAGATGGTGAAATTCAACCTCTTAGCTTTCTCATGGCTAGGAGGAAATGGTCTTTTACTTGTCCACATCTGAGGGACCGAGGGCTGGCTATTGTGCTTAGACGGGGTTGATAAGGGTGTCCCCGGCAAACTGCCGGTCTGTGAGGAAGATGCAGGCGGACATGTTAGGTTGCCTTCATCCAAAGGTGGTGCTATCGATGTCGGACAGCGCTCAACACCAGCTGGTGTTCCCATCTCCAAAGAAAATGATGACCTGCCAATCACGCTGGCTGTTGCGGGTAAAGAGGTGGCAGGTCTGCGCCCCAAAACAGGTGTGACTGCTGTCCCCCCAGTCACAGAGGATGAAGAGGCCGCGGATGCACAAGATATGGCAGACGGCGGTTGGCCCGGCCGGCTAGGCCGCATTGTAGCACACTGAGCTTCCCACTGCAACTTATGCTTCATGTCCATGTGCCGGTTCATGCATGAAGTACTCAAACTATGTATTTTTTGGCCTCTACTTAGCTTTTGCTGACAAATGTTACAGATAACACGAGTTGGGTCATCTTTATCGATCTGAAAAAATGCCCAGGCTATGCAAAGCTTAGCACCCATGCGACCTGAAGAGCCACCACGACTTGTGGTGAGAGGCAGAGTTGTGTTTGAGGATGCAGTTGTTGACGTGCTTCCAGTACTACGTCTCTGTCCAGGAAGGCGCAACCTGACCTCGTCATCACTAGCATCTTCCTCCACCTCCTCTGCTGACCTCATCTCTTGGCTGACTGTGGGTTGACAGTAAGTGGGATCTCCGACCTCATCATCATCACCCTGTGCGTTATCACACCCGTCGTCCTCAGAGCCAACCTGTTCCTTCCCTGACAAAAAACTAAAGTTGTCGCTCCAATCAGGTATTTGAGTCTTATCATCGTCTTCCTCATTGTCTCCACCAACACGAGTTACAGTTTGGGAATGAGGGTCTACATTATGGTCAGAACCTTCTGCGTCTGGTCCTGGATCCGACTCATAAAGATTCTGGGCATCAGTGCAGATCATTTCCTCGTCTGGATTCACAGAAGCGCTGGAGTCGACCTCTGATTCCCAGGCTATAGTATGAGTAAACAGCTCTGCAGACTCAACCATCTGTTATACCTCATACTCAGATGGGCAGCTGGAGATTTGGGAGCTGTGAGGAAGCAAGTGCGATTTGGGTGACACCTTTGAGGACTGGAGTATTTGTGATGTTGAAGTTGATGTGAAGGAGAGCCCACTTAAAGGAGCACTTGATATCCGTTGAAGCACCTGCTGTTTTTGTGCCTCATCTGGAATTTGTAGCGATTGGCGTGGCCGTAAGAAAGGGATCTTATCACATTGTCCGCTAAAAGAAGTAGACATTTTAGTTTGGCTGGAAGATGGTCTTTCTTCTGCAGATGTTACTGTTCCTTTAACACCTAGCCCACGGACACAACCTTTTTTCCCCTTCCCAACACGCCTATTCCCCTTTCCACCAGCAGCAGGCCTTTTTCCACTCATTTTGGTGGTTAACTAATTCACAACTCTGGAGTTGTTTGCACAAAAAAACAATGGATGGTAACCGAGCAGAGCTGAGTGGCCAAACTGTGGTATTAGGCCAAAACTATTGGCTGGGTTAGATGCAGAAAAAAATTATTTTGAATTTGCAACCTGATGGAGGTCAGTATAGATGGACTAATACTACAAGTCCCACACACAGCTAGAAGCCCAAATATTTTTTTCAGAGGTACTGTAGATGCAGATAAAAATTAGTTTTAATTTGCAACCTGATGGAGGTCGGTATAGATGGACTAATAGAGAAAGTCCGACACACTACTAGAAGGCCAAATATTTTTTCAGAGCTAGATGCAGAAAAAAATTATATTCAGTTTGCAACCTGATGGAGGTCAGTATAGATGGACTAATAGAGAAAGTCCGACACACTACTAGAAGGCCAAATATTTTTTCAGAGGTAGATGCAGAAAAAAATATATTCAGTTTGCAACCTGATGGAGGTCAGTATAGATGGACTAATAGAAATAGTCCCACACACTGCTAGAAGCCCAAATATTTTTTCAGAGGTACTGTAGATGCAGATAAAAATTAGTTTTGATTTGCAACCTGATGGAGGTCAGTATAGATGGACTAATAGAGAAAGTCCGACACACTACTAGAAGGCCAAATATTTTTTCAGAGGTAGATGCAGAAAAAAATATATTCAGTTTGCAACCTGATGGAGGTCAGTATAGATGGATTAATAGAACAAGACCCACACACAGCTAGAAGCCCAATATTTTTTCAGAGGTAGATGCAGAAAAAACTATATTCAGGTTGCAACCTGATGGAGGTCAGTATAGATGGACTAATAGAACAAGTCCCACACACTGCTAGAAGCCCAAATATTTTTTCAGAGGTACTGTAGATGCAGATAAAAATTAGTTTTAATTTGCAACCTGATGGAGGTCAGTATAGATGGACTAATAGAGAAAGTCCGACACACTACTAGAAGGCCAAATATTTTTTCAGAGCTAGATGCAGAAAAAAATTATATTCAGTTTGCAACCTGATGGAGGTCAGTATAGATGGACTAATAGAGAAAGTCCGACACACTACTAGAAGGCCAAATATTTTTTCAGAGGTAGATGCAGAAAAAAATATATTCAGTTTGCAACCTGATGGAGGTCAGTATAGATGGACTAATAGAACAAGTCCCACACACTGCTAGAAGCCCAAATATTTTTTCAGAGGTACTGTAGATGCAGATAAAAATTAGTTTTAATTTGCAACCTGATGGAGGTCAGTATAGATGGACTAATAGAGAAAGTCCGACACACTACTAGAAGGCCAAATATTTTTTCAGAGGTAGATGCAGAAAAAAATATATTCAGTTTGCAACCTGATGGAGGTCAGTATAGATGGATTAATAGAACAAGACCCACACACAGCTAGAAGCCCAATATTTTTTCAGAGGTAGATGCAGAAAAAAATATATTCAGTTTGCAACCTGATGGAGGTCAGTATAGATGGACTAATAGAGAAAGTCCGACACACTACTAGAAGGCCAAATATTTTTTCAGAGGTAGATGCAGAAAAAAATATATTCAGTTTGCAACCTGATGGAGGTCAGTATAGATGGATTAATAGAACAAGACCCACACACAGCTAGAAGCCCAATATTTTTTCAGAGGTAGATGCAGAAAAAAATATATTCAGTTTGCAACCTGATGGAGGTCAGTATAGATGGACTAATAGAGAAAGTCCGACACACTACTAGAAGGCCAAATATTTTTTCAGAGGTAGATGCAGAAAAAAATATATTCAGTTTGCAACCTGATGGAGGTCAGTATAGATGGATTAATAGAACAAGACCCACACAGAGCTAGAAGCCCAATATTTTTTCAGAGGTAGATGCAGAAGAAAATATATTCAGTTTGCAACCTGATGGAGGTCAGTATAGATGGACTAATAGAACAAGTCCCACACACTGCTAGAAGCCCAAATATTTTTTCAGAGGTACTGTAGATGCAGATAAAAATTAGTTTTAATTTGCAACCTGATGGAGGTCAGTATAGATGGACTAATAGAGAAAGTCCGACACACTACTAGAAGGCCAAATATTTTTTCAGAGGTAGATGCAGAAAAAAATATATTCAGTTTGCAACCTGATGGAGGTCAGTATAGATGGATTAATAGAACAAGACCCACACACAGCTAGAAGCCCAATATTTTTTCAGAGGTAGATGCAGAAAAAAATATATTCAGTTTGCAACCTGATGGAGGTCAGTATAGATGGACTAATAGAGAAAGTCCGACACACTACTAGAAGGCCAAATATTTTTTCAGAGGTAGATGCAGAAAAAAATATATTCAGTTTGCAACCTGATGGAGGTCAGTATAGATGGATTAATAGAACAAGACCCACACACAGCTAGAAGCCCAATATTTTTTCAGAGGTAGATGCAGAAAAAAATATATTCAGTTTGCAACCTGATGGAGGTCAGTATAGATGGACTAATAGAGAAAGTCCGACACACTACTAGAAGGCCAAATATTTTTTCAGAGCTAGATGCAGAAAAAAATTATATTCAGTTTGCAACCTGATGGAGGTCAGTATAGATGGACTAATAGAGAAAGTCCGACACACTACTAGAAGGCCAAATATTTTTTCAGAGGTAGATGCAGAAAAAAATATATTCAGTTTGCAACCTGATGGAGGTCAGTATAGATGGATTAATAGAACAAGACCCACACACAGCTAGAAGCCCAATATTTTTTCAGAGGTAGATGCAGAAAAAAATATATTCGGTTTGCAACCTGATGGAGGTCAGTATAGATGGACTAATAGAGAAAGTCCGACACACTACTAGAAGGCCAAATATTTTTTCAGAGGTAGATGCAGAAAAAAATATATTCAGTTTGCAACCTGATGGAGGTCAGTATAGATGGATTAATAGAACAAGACCCACACACAGCTAGAAGCCCAATATTTTTTCAGAGGTAGATGCAGAAAAAAATATATTCAGTTTGCAACCTGATGGAGGTCAGTATAGATGGACTAATAGAACAAGTCCCACACACTGCTAGAAGCCCAAATATTTTTTCAGAGGTACTGTAGATGCAGATAAAAATTAGTTTTAATTTGCAACCTGATGGAGGTCAGTATAGATGGACTAATAGAGAAAGTCCGACACACTACTAGAAGGCTAAATATTTTTTCAGAGGTAGATGCAGAAAAAAATATATTCAGTTTGCAACCTGATGGAGGTCAGTATAGATGGATTAATAGAACAAGACCCACACACAGCTAGAAGCCCAATATTTTTTCAGAGGTAGATGCAGAAAAAAATATATTCAGTTTGCAACCTGATGGAGGTCAGTATAGATGGACTGATAGAGAAAGTCCGACACACTACTAGAAGGCCAAATATTTTTTCAGAGGTAGATGCAGAAAAAAATATATTCAGTTTGCAACCTGATGGAGGTCAGTATAGATGGATTAATAGAACAAGACCCACACACAGCTAGAAGCCCAATATTTTTTCAGAGGTAGATGCAGAAAAAAATATATTCAGTTTGCAACCTGATGGAGGTCAGTATAGATGGACTAATAGAGAAAGTCCGACACACTACTAGAAGGCCAAATATTTTTTCAGAGCTAGATGCAGAAAAAAATTATATTCAGTTTGCAACCTGATGGAGGTCAGTATAGATGGACTAATAGAGAAAGTCCGACACACTACTAGAAGGCCAAATATTTTTTCAGAGGTAGATGCAGAAAAAAATATATTGAGTTTGCAACCTGATGGAGGTCAGTATAGATGAACTAATATAACAAGTCCCGCACACAGCTAGAAGCCCAAATATTTTTTCAGAGGTACTGTAGATGCAGATAAAAATTATTTTTAATTTGCAACCTGATGGAGGTCAGTATAGATGGACTAATAGAGAAAGTCCGACACACTACTAGAAGGCCAAATATTTTTTCAGAGCTAGATGCAGAAAAAAATTATATTCAGTTTGCAACCTGATGGAGGTCAGTATAGATGGATTAATAGAACAAGACCCACACACAGCTAGAAGCCCAATATTGTTTCAGAGGTAGATGCAGAAAAAAATATATTCAGTTTGCAACCTGATGGAGGTCAGTATATATGGACTAATAGAACAAGTCCCACACACTGCTAGAAGCCCAAATATTTTTTCAGAGGTACTGTAGATGCAGATAAAAATTAGTTTTAATTTGCAACCTGATGGAGGTCAGTATAGATGGACTAATAGAATGATGCTATGCCCAAAAGATTTTACTTCACTAGGTGCAGTAAAAAAATTGGTATTCTATACACAGGTGGTATATCTTGCAACACAGATACGCTACTCCACTGACTAACACACTCTGCAATAGGCCAAAAAGGATTAGCTCTGCTAGATTCAGCCAAATGCTGTGAAAAAAACTTGCACAGCACTGGCACAGACCTGCCTGTCAAAAACTGATAGGAACTCATGTAACCTAGTCCTGAAAAGGACTCCAATTACAATTAGTCTTTACTCCCACAACCTATCTATTTAAGAGCACAGACCTCCCTGATAAAAGTCGTAGGAAATGCTGTAACCTAGTCCTTAAAAGGACTGCAATCACAACTATTCCCTACTCCCAAGCTATCTGTATATTTGTGCGAAAATTGGCTTGAAATTAACAAGGTATAGCGCACACAGCAAAAGCGGTGCCGTCTAACACGCAGCTGCAGCAGTGAGAAAATGGTGGCGACGGGGAAAATGGCTTGGTCTTATAGGGCAAGGACATGTGACATACACTGCCAATGACACATGCCCTTGCTTGTGTGAAAAAAAGCACTTCGCTCCGTGTGTGCGCTGCTGATAGGCTGACAGATTGCACCTCCCCACTGTAAATGCGGGAAAGAGAAAAAAAAATGGAGATCTTCATTGTTCCTGCAGAGATCCATCCCCTGCCCCTCCCCCCACCCCGCTGTACACTAAAACTGCGTATTAACATTAATTTTCATCATTACTGAGAAAAAATCCAGTTATGATTTTGGTGCACGAACAGTTATCGAACATAACCTCGAACAGCCAAATTTTTCTCAAATTGTTCGTGTTCGCCGAACGGCTCGAACACCGCCCAAAACAGCTCGACTTTGAGATTGGCGAACAGTTCGAGTAGAACAACGCTCATCTCTAATTGTGACCCAAAATCCTTTGGGAATTTTCACATTTCATGATGTCTTGCACACAGTTAAGGCACCCCGTGCCAGAGGCAGCAAAACAACCCATAAGTATCTTTTTACCTCCACTATAATTGACTGCAAGTACTGTGTTCTTTTATGTGTAAGTCTCATTCGATTTACAATGAACAGCTGAATGATGTGCTTTAACAAAAAGCTCTATCTTGGTCTCATCTGTCCACAAGATGGCATCTGGTCGTCTAAAAATAGTGGGGGCCACTTTATGATACTCTATAAATTGTGAGGGCCGCCTTCTGGCCTTCCAAGTTTCAAACTTTACAGAATATATGCGAAAAAGGAAATTTGACCACTTCAGATGGATACATTATATTGCAGAAGCAATATATGGTTATGCAAAGCATAGCCGGCTGCTGTCCCTCCAAAATTGCTTAGTGAGGGCTGGCTGCTGGCCCTCTAAAAATGTTGAGTGAATGCCAGCTGCAGGACCTCTAAAATTTGAGTGAGGGCTGCTAAATGGCTCTCTGATAATAGTGAGGACCACCAGCTGGCGCTCAAGCAATGGTAAAAGCCGATTCCTGTCTGATAGCCCTCTAACAATAGTAAGGGCCATCTGATGGCCTTCTACAAATAGTGAGGGCTGTCTGATGACCCTGAAGAAAAAATTGTGACTTTCAGAGTCCCTCCTTCATAAATTAAATAGGATGTGTCTAATCATGTCTCACACATCACATGGCCAGAAAAGATAGTAAAATGTTAAAATTATATTTCCTGGTGAATGCTTTTTCCACCATTGAAAGCAATGCGAATGTGCAAAAAAGCAGCAAAAACATTATCTGTGAACATAGCACAAGGTGTGGATGAGCATATTTTTCTCTTAATTATTATGCCTTATATACAAGTCACTTTCCTGGAAAGAACGTTTCTTAACATTTTTTCCAGGAAAATCCATTTTTTCTTCATTTTTGTATATTTTATTGTCAGTTCGCAAAAGTGGCATAATAGTCTGACAACATTATTCACAGAAGTGACTTGAGATTCAGAGATGCTTCCAGGGGTCTTCCCCATGCTTTTTCCATACAATTTCAGTGCTGTTTCTATCGATTTGAGCGATTTCAGGGGGAAAGGGGGCAACGGAAAAATTGCTTAAGTTTACCATTGACTTCGATTATACTCGATACTTTGGTCGAGCACCCGAGCATTACGATTTGCTTGACCCAAGTAACAAGCACCCAAGCATTTTAGTGGTCTCCTATCACTAATGAGGACCAAATGATTTATCCAATCAACTTCTTCAAATGCCAGCGCTCTTTCAAGGAGAATAATCTCAGCATCTACTAACTGCAGACATACCAAGATGACTTCTGCTCCAAAGTCCCAGTTATTTTGCCCACAGTAAGAGACTGTAGGTGAGCTGTAGTGTTTCCTTATTTCCCAGGACAAATAATACAATTGGAGATGTTCTAGACTATGCAGAGGCATTGCCTTTTTTAATTGGCACAAGTTTCCATTTGGTTGCAAGAAAATCATCTTAAATTATCCCACATGTTTGATCGAGTTTTGGTACTAGTCTGTGTATGAGGCCTAGAAATTAATGACGGTTAGCTTAAATGGGGAAATATATTTCCTCTGATAGTAAGCTACAATTTCAGCTGGCTCCTTTGCAGTTTTGGGATCCTGATTATTCATGAACTGACCACATCCATTGGACATATTTGAAGAAATTAATCTTAAGAAACCTCAGGTCCTCAAACTTGGCTACCATGTCAGCATAACTATTCATGGGTCTGCGCTGCATGTGAAACATGGGCGAGGAATGGATACAGGGCAAGAGGTATTGCAGCAATCAGCAGACACGCAAAAAGATTAGATAATATATTGTAAATATTTACTAAACAGTTTCTTAAAAAAAAACAAAGGAAAAGATGGTAGGTAAACAGTGAATAAATAACAAATACGATGACAGGAGTTACTCTAAATAACACCGGCTAAGAGTATACACAGTTACATTTAGCAGAGTTAACAGTTAAATGCAAGCAAAATACATGCGATTAACCATTTCTATGCATAAATCCATATGACGACAATGTTGTGCCAGTATGTAAGTAATCGCCTACTTGGAGCAGTTTTTGAAGTATCTCTTACAGAAGAGGCCTTTTCTCCTAACTAAACCTCTATAAAGTTATTTATATATACGCATATATATTCAAATGTATGATGGTACCGGTACGTCCTCAGACGGAAGTAGAAGCGTCCTTGCTGGGTTCAGTCCCAAATAATCAGAAACGCTAATTGGAATCTCTTAGAGAATGCCAGTCTCTTTAATGCAGGGCTTCTCTAAGTCCTTTGAGAGAGAGCCTCACGTGGCTTAGACTAAGATGCTGTGTCCATGGTTGTCCACCCTGAGTCTGTTCATGTCAAGCCGAACAATACATCACAGAGTCACCAAAAACAGATTCAGGGTCGCACAGCTCTGTACAGACCTTTTTTCCAATGATGCATAGCTTCACTCAGTCCTTTAACTCCCTTAGCAACTGTCACTAGTCGTTTTTAGAGAGAAAAGTTGAACTTTTGAACAACACCATTGGTTTTACTATATTGTGTACTGGAAAACGAGGAAAAAAATTCAAAGTGCAGTGAAATTGCAAAAAAAATGCAATTACACAATTTTTTTTTTACCACGTTTACTAAATGCTAAAACTGACCTGCCATTATGATTCTACT
The DNA here is from genome assembly GCF_046119375.1 of Phyllobates terribilis. NCBI lineage: Eukaryota > Metazoa > Chordata > Amphibia > Anura > Dendrobatidae > Phyllobates > Phyllobates terribilis. The sequence goes on from NW_027362769.1 coordinate 255,681,923, forward strand.
GGTCATTACGAGTTTGCAGATACCAAACATCAAAAACCCTTAAAGAAACCGAACAAAAACAGTCAAAAGTATGCATTTGATGCAAATTAAAAAACCTTTAATGAATACATGGTTAGTTTACCCTAGAACACCTACCTGGGGCCTCGCAGGCCCGCCCTGTTAATTGGTTTGTATTTTCTGCAAGATTACTTTAGTTAGAATTTTGAAACTCTAGGTATTCCTCAAGAATATTGTTGTTTGTCATTTTTGTTTGAGTTATTCCATGTTATTTGCACACGGGCCTAAATGGCCCCAGGTATGTGAAAAAGTAGATTTTTATGGTCATGCGTTCTAGAGTTAAAAGGGTGGCACTGTAGAGACACCTATACTCATACAATGGTTAAAATACAAATATTGTCAACTCAATAAAAGTCCAAAGGACACAAGGCAAAGTATGTGGTAAAAGGAGAACCAGTATATAATGCATAAAAGCAAATAACATAAATAAACTATAATATTATAGTTTATTAATAATATAATGGTGCGTGGTAAAAGCACCATCAGGGGATTTTTAGATAGACCTTGTGCTTGTGCATAATCCAAATATAGATCTCCAACAGAGGAAATATATAAAAATGCGTGTGCATAATCAGGGTCTGCAGCAGGGGCTGTACCCTGTATATTGTACAGTATATACAGTGGGTAAGGAAAGTATTCAGACCCCTTTAAATCTTTCACTCTTTGTTTCATTGCAGCCATTTGGTAAATTCTAAAGTTAATTTTTTTCCCTCATTAACGTACACTCTGCACCCCATCTTGACTGAAAAAAAACAGAAATGTAGAAATTTTTGCAAATTTATTAAAAAAGAAAAACTGAAATATCACACGGTCATAAGTATTCACACCCTTTGCTCAGACACTCATATTTAAGTCACATGCTGTCCATTTCCTTGTGATCCTCCTTGAGATGGTTCTACTCCTTCATTGGAGTCCAGCTGTGTTTAATTAAACTGATAGGACTTGATTTGGAAAGGCACACACATGTCTATATAAGACCTCACAGCTCATGTCAGACCAAATGAGAATCATGAGCTCAAAGGAACTGCCCAAGGAGCTCAGAGACAGAATTGTGGCAAGGCACAGATCTGGCCAAGTTTACAAAAGAATTTCTGCATTACTCAAAGTTCTTAAGAGCTCAGTGGCTTCCATAATCCTTAAATGGAAGAAGTTTCGGACCACCAGAAGTCTTCCTAGACCTGGCCGTCCAGCCAAACTGAGCAATCGTGGGAGAAGAGCCTTGGTGAGAGAGGTAAAGAAGAACCCCAAGATCACTGTGGCTGAGCTCAAGAGATGCAGTAGGGAGATGGGAGAAAGTTCCACAAAGTCAACTATCACTGCAGCCCTCCACCAGTCGGGACTTTATGGCAGAGTGACCCGACGGAAGCCTCTCCTCAGTGCAAGACATATGAAAACCTGCATATAGTTTTCTCAAAAACACATGAAAGCCTCCCAGAATATGAGAAACAAGATTGTCTGGTCTGATGAGATGAAGATAGAGCTTTTTGGTGATAATTCTAAGCGGTATGTGTGGAGAAAACCAGGCACTGCTCATCACCTGCCCAATACAATCCCAACAATCAAACATGGTGGTGGCAGCATCATGCTATGGGGGTGTTTTTCAGCTGCAGGGACAGGATGACTGGTTGCAATTGAAGGAAACATGAATGCAGCCAAGTACAGAGATATCCTGGATGAAAACATCTTTCAGAGTGCTCTGGACATTAGACTTGGCCGAAGGTTCACTTTCCCACAAGAGAATGACCCTAAGCACACAGCTAAAATAACAAAGGAGTGGCTTCAGAACAACTCTCTGACCATTCTTGACTGGCCCAGCCAGAGCCCTGACTTAAGCCTAATTGATCATCTCTGGAGAGACCTGAAAATGGCTGTCTACCAATGTTCACCAACCAACCTGATGGAACTGGAGAGGATCTGCAAGGAAGAATGGCAGAGGATCCCCAAATCCAGGTGTGAAATCTTGTTGCATCATTCCCAAGAAGACTGCTTCTACTCAGTACTGAGCAAAGGGTCTGATTACTTATGACCATGTGATATTTCAGTTTTTCTTTTTAATACATTTGCAAAAATTTCTATATAATATATGAGTTTCACTTTTTGTATTGAAGAACTGAAGTAAATTATTTTTTTGATGATATTCTAATTTAGTGAGATGCACCTGTATGTCGTGAAGGGGTTTAAGTTAAGTGCATAAAGAAAAAAAAAATTCTACCTTAATTAGGCCGCTGGGACCAGCGATCATTTGTACAATGGGTCATTATTCCTTGTACATTGCTATAGGTGCAACTTAAACAGTCCCCCCCCCTTTGGATAGACTTGTTTCATATTGTTTCATATTTTTAATTTGCATTATTTTTGGTTGCATTATATACTGTACATGTTATTTTCACTATATTTCATTAAGAGGGAAAACAATGCTTTCCACTTTCAGTGGTGTTACAGGTAGTCTCCCATTAGATGGGCAACATGATGCCTTGGAGAATGCAACTTGATGCCATGTTACTCAACACTTTTATTATAGGGCCTGTGACAGAGTCACTGGTGAAGTATGTGAGGGGAGGTATGTGTCACTACGGCTCCTAGCCCGTGTGAACTGAACCTACAACTTTTCCCCAGCATGTTATATGTTGGGGGTGTAATCATCATTGTCAAGGGTGTAGTTTTGTGTGAAAGACAGAGATCGGGTGGGAAGTCATTCACCCTACCTCCCCTCAGGGTGTGGCTGAGCAGTGGGAACACTGAATCCCAGCTCCAATCCACAAAATAACAATCATTCAAGGACACTGGTGGTTCAATTGTGAAATATTTTTCTTTTAATTGCAAAGTCATATCATAAATTATCTCCATGGCAAACTTATCCTGAGCTCGATTTCAAATTTTCACGGCATTATGCCCAATAAAAAGTCTATGAATAGCTTAAATAGCTTAAGAGTAGTGTTGAGCCACCCCCGTAGTGTTCGAGTTCGGTTCGGTTTGTCGAACACCCGTGTGTTCGCCGAACTGTTCGTCGAACTGTTCGTCGAACACCTTCGAACACCGTTAAAACCAATGGCAGGCAAACAAAAACACATAGAAACACATAGAAAACACCTTCAAAGGTGTCCAAAAGCTGACAAACTGCTCAGAAGACACAACTAACACATGGAAAAGTGACAAGTACATATAGTCATGCGAAAAGAAAAGAGGTGGAGGAGTAAAAGGAGGGGGAGACACAGATATAGGCATGTCATGCCCTTCTAAAATCCAAAAAGTGAGAAGCCGACACGGCCAGTCCGCTCCTGCCCGTGCCACCTCCGTGTCGCCGGGTTTGTGCCAGAGCCGCGGTGAACCCTGACGGCCAGCCCCCCTCTCCCAATACTGGTGCCTGTCCGCTGGTGGGTCGAGAGAGCTCCCCTGTGGTGGAGGCAGCTCTAAGCTTTTTAATTTAAATTGTCCCTCTAATTTGAATGAATACACTTTAAATCCATTTACAAGGATCTATTGGAGGGCAAGTCTCATGCCAGCAGCCGCGTAATTCCAGCTCCAGTAGCGTCCACTAAAGCTGCTGCAGTTAAAAAGCTTTTATAAGGATTGAGCTCGGCTGTCCACCGCAAGGCATCCTAGTGCCAGTCCCAGCCCCTATGCCTTGGGGTGCCTCCTGATGCTCTTCACTGAGTATCCCGTGGTCCCGAAGCATTTCCTTTGAAAAAATTAAGTGTCCAAACTACAGGTGGTGTAGCTTGCTTAACAGCCGGGATAATCCGCTGACTAGCAGACACTGCTACTAGGCACAAAGTATTTCCTGGGCTAGATGCAGTTAAAAATTTGTAAGTAGATACTCTCGTTGGATGCTGAGAAAGCATTCCATAGAGTCTCCTGGCACGCCATATATGATTCTCTTAAAAAGCTTGGGGTAGGGGTCTAGGGGACCCTTTTATAGCCAAAATCACGGCCCTGTATCACAATACGTCACCTAGGCTGAAGATAAATGGAACTGTAGCACCGAGGGCTCGGTTGCTACAGACGTATTGCACCTCACCCAGAGGTGTGATATCTCACTCTCAGATAAGGATGGAGTGTGGATCAGGACCCGACACCTGCATGCATTACAGCACATTGCCGTGGGGCACGGCGACCAATATGCCCCTGAGATGGGCACGACAGTCCCTGTCCCTGGCTGGAGTGGGGGGAGGGAACACTGAGGAAGGGGAACCCTGCAGTGCAGGAGCAGGGAGGAAGCAGTTCCTGGGTGCATTGAGAAGGGAGTATAAAAGGTGGGCACCATCTTAGTTCAGTGCAGAGAAGTCTGAGCAGAAGTGGCAGGGAGCAGGGGCTCTGCATGAGCTCTGCTCCGGAGGCGGGCCTAGTAACAGAGGCCCAGGCCTGCAAGAGGGAGAAGGAAGGAAGAGGAGCGGAGAAGGCTCCAGGAACGAGGAATGAAGGGATCCCAGGGGTGCGGACGGGCGAGTCGCCACCGCACGCCCGAATCCACCTGCGTGGAGGGGTCAGGCCAAAGGGGGAGACCGGTCCCCGAACTAGTGGAGGCAGGAAACGACCCTCAGCTAGAAACCGGAGGCTCTGACATTTTATGTGGCGCAGCCCCTTGCTCCACCGGCTAGGAAGGCACCACATAGGGTCAGGGAAACTGGCGCCAAGTTTACCAAGAGGAGGCCCGAGGCAGCCGGACAGAAGTGTTGGTAAGAAAGGCCAGACAAAGGACACACAAAGGGGGTCCTGTGAAGCGCTCCAAAGTTATCTGGTAGTTGTCTGAGCCCCTCACCTGGTGAGCACAGTACGACGTGGGCAGCCGTTACCTGCAGACGTGGTCTGGATAATAAGAACTGTGAGTAAAGGCCCTGAACTGCATCACTGAATCCGTGTCGTTACTGCTGCTGCCCTGCACCATCACCCCCATCCTCCGCATACACTGCCCTGAGGCTATACTCCTCCCGTGGGGAGTTATACTACGCTCTGCTGCACCCACAACACCAGCCTTAGCGGTCTGCCCTGTAGCGGCGGTTCACTCTGACCGCAATCCACGGGTGGCGTAGTCGGACATTTAAACATCAAAACCACATAAATAGTTCCGCCACTGGTTTGACCGCCCTGAGCCACGGAACCGGATCGCCGCCACGAAGACTACAACCACCAGCATCCACCAAAAAGGGTCCGGCTCCGGGTGTCCCAAGGCCCAGGGGGTGCGTCAGAACATTTTCATCACCTTTCACAATCACCAATGGGACAAGGCAGGGATGTCCTCTGTCCCCTCTCTTATACATCCTAGTGACGGAGCACCTGCTCTCATCAATTCGCCATAACCCCAATATTAGGTGGATTGAGGTGGGAGGCACCGAGTACAAGTGCTCTCTATTTGCTGATGATGTCCTAGTATATATCACTCAATCACATATATCCATCCCTGCTGTTATGGCTGAAATAGATCACTTTGTTACATGGTAAAATTTTAAAATCAATGCAGCGAAGTCTGAGGCCCTCGATGTCTCCCTCCCTAAATCCATATAGGATTCCATCCAGTCCAACTTTCCCTTTGCCTGGCCCTCACAGGGTATCAAATACTTAGGAATTCCTATTCATAGAGACCTCTCCCATCTATGTTATCTTAATTTTGGGCCCTTTATTGAACAATTCCATACAGACCACGGTTGGCAAGTTAGAACTGTAAGATTCACTACGTGTTTTGTGGAAAAGCACATGTACACCGCGTTCCAAATTATTATGCAAAAAGTGTTTAGGAGTGATAAGGGAAGAATTTGTTTGTTTGTCAGTTAAACTCTTTGATGGTGATGTGTGTCAGGGCTCTTTATATCACTGTAAGCAATTGCAGACACCTGTGCTAATTAGTTTGGCAGGTGTGTCCAATGAAAGGCAAGACTACTTAAGAAGGCTCTCTCACATTATTAAGCAGCTTACATTTTCTGCCAAAATGGGAAAGAAAAAGGATGTGTCGGCTGCTGAGAAGCAACAAATTGTGGAGTGTTTAGGTCAAGGCATGACTACAATCAACATTGTGCGATGATCAGGATGAAGTGTCTTGGCAATCAAGAAGTATGTAGCTGATTCACAGTACACACGTGTGCGTGCTGATAAGGGCAAATTGAGGACTCTTTCCTACAGGCAATTACGTCAGGTTGAAAGAGCAGCGGCAAAAAAGCCTTGTCATAGCAGCAGACAAGTTTTTGAAGCTGCTTGTGCCTCCAACGTCCCCCGAACAACAAGATGCAGGGTCCTTCAGAGGTTTGCAGCTGTGCATATGCCATCCTGTCGACCTCCTCTATCCACTTCACACAAGCAGAAACGGCTCCTGTGGGCCAAACATTACATGAAGACTGATTTCAAAACTGTTTTGTTCACGGATGAGTGCCGTGCAGCGCTCGATGGTCCAGATGAATGGAGTGGAGGATGGCTGGTTGATGGACACCCCACGCAAACACGGCTACAGCGCCAACAAGGAGGAGGTGGAGTAATGTTTTGGGCTGGAATCATGGGGAGAGAGATTGTCGGCCCCTTTAGGATTCCTGAAGGCGCTAAAGATGAACTCCATAATGTATGTGGATTTTCTCAAACAGCACTTCCTGCCATGGTTCAAGAAGAAGAACCGTGTATTTCACAGCAAGATCATTTTTCTGCATGATAATGCACCATCTCATGCTGCACATAAAACATCTGCATCTCTGGCTGATATGGGCATAAAAGGGGACAAACTTATGGTGTGACCCCCATGCTCCCCTGACCTCTACCCCATTCAGAACCTTTGGAGCATCATTAAAAGGAGTGTCTATGATGGCGGGAGGCAGTTCACATCTAAGCAACAGCTCTGGGAGGGTATTCTGTCCTCATGCAAAACAATTGAAGCAGAAACCATCCAAAACCTGACAAATTCAATGGACGAGAGAGTTCAGAAGCTCCTTTCGAACAAGGGGTCCTATGTGAAAATGTAACATCACCTAGAATAAAGTTTTGAGTTGAAAACTGTTTGATTTCAGTTTCTAACAACCTGCTAATGCTTATAATTTCAAAAATGACCATTTTTTTGGTCTTTATTAAAATGAAAAGGTTGATCGAAAAGTTTGGGGGATCTAAGAGTGTGGCAACCCAGTAGTCATGATTACTTCGAATTCTGACAATATGAGGGTCATGCTGCAGGTAGTGCAGCAAGAAGGCACTTATGTGTCTTGCGCATCTCGGAGCCCCAAAATTATTTTCCGGGCTAGATGCAGCTAAAATTTATTTTTAATTTTAAATCTGGTGAAGCTTATTATAGATGGCCTAATAGGATCAGTGCTGCACACTGCTACAAAGCCCAAATTATTTTCCAGTCAAGATACAGATAAACATGATTAGTAATTTGAAAGCTTAAAACGGTTGGTAGGGTGATTTTAACCAATCATCAAGCTTTTACTCTCCCCAGGATGACACAGGGGTAGAAAAGTCGTTTCGGATCCATGATTTGTTCATCTTTATGAACGTGAGTCTGTCTACATTATCAGTGGAGAGCCGCGTGCGCTTATCTGTCAGCACACCACCAGCAGCGCTGAACACACGTTCAGACAGAACGCTGGCTGCGGGGCATGACAAGATCTCCAAGGCGTAAGTGGCTAGCTCCGGCCATTTATCCAGATTGGAAGCCCAAAAAGAGCAAGGGTCCAGTGACACAGTCGTGGCTTCAATGTTTACTTGGAGATACTCCTGTACCATCGTCTCTAGGCGTTGACTATGTGTCAGACTTCTTGTCTCCTGTGGCCTTGCAAAGGATGGGCTAAAAAAGTGGTGAAATGATTCCGCAAAATTGATGTTACCAGCAGATACTGTGGTTCTGTTACGGTTTGAGTGCTGAACACTTGACGGTCCCACGGTTGGCAAGTTGGAACTGTGAGATTCACTACGTGCACCACTGGTATTTTGTGGAAAAGCACATGTAAGATTCTGCAACAGTCTCTGCTGATACTCCTGCATGCGTGCATCCCTTTCTATGGCAGGAATAATTTCTGCAAATTTACTTTTGTACCGGGGATCTAACAGTGTGGCAACCCAGTAGTCAGGATTATTTCTAATTCTCACAATTCGAGGGTCATGTTGCAGGTAGTGCAGCAAGAAGGCACTCATGTGTGTTGCGCATCCAGGAGCACCAAGTCCCTGTTGTGTTGGTGGCGAGGTAACAATCATGCTTCCTTCCTCTGTCCTCTCCCCCCAACCTCGCACAACAGAAATGTGATCAAGGTCTCCCTCATCTGATGAGTCTTCCATCAGTTCGTCCTCCACTTCTTCCTGGGCTCCTGCACCTTCCTCACTAGTTCGGCTGCTACCATGCGCCCTGGTAAAACCATCTCCCCCACCCTCACATGCCTGCCGCCTTGGTGCTGCCGACCGTCTGGACCTTGCAGATGTTAGCCCTTCCGCATACAACTCCTCCTCCTCTACTTCCTCCACCTCCTCTTGTGCCACCACCTGACTCCGAATTCTGTTTAACATGTGCTCCAGCATGTAAATCACCGGAATAGTCATGCTGATAATGGCATCGTCAGCACTAAACATCTTCGTCGCCATTTCAAAACTGTGCAGAAGGGTGCATAGGTCCCTGATCTGAGACCACTCCTCCAGCGTGATTTGCCCCACCTCTGAATCTCGTTGGCCCAGGCTATACGTCAGAACGTATTGCACCAGGGCTTGTCGGTGCTGCCACAGTCGCTGCAACATGTGCAGAGTTGAATTCCACCGGGTAGGCACATCGCATTTTAGCCGGTGAAGTGGCAGGCCCAACGACTTCTGTAGAGATGTAAGTCGCTGAGCTGCGGGATGCGAACGGCGGAAGTGAGCACACAGCGACCGTGCCCTCTGCAGAAGGCCATCTAGTCTGGGATAGTGGGCTAAAAATTGCTGGACAACCAGGTTCAACACGTGAGCCATACAAGGCACGTGTGTGACATTGCCCCGGCGAAGGGCCGCACCCAGGTTTGCAGCATTGTCGCACACGGCCTTCCCTGGTTTCAGGTCCAGTGGAGACAACCATTCATGAAATTGGTTCTCCAGAGCTGACCACAACTCCTCAGCTGTGTGACTCACATTTCCCAGACATTTCAATGTAAAAACTGCCTGATGACGTTGAGCCCTACTGCCAGCATAGTAAGGAGGTGTGCAGGATCCCTTCTGCGCAGTTAGAAAGCTTGTGGCATGACCAGACAGGCTTTGGGTGCAGGTGGAAGACCGAGAGGAGGTTGAGGAGGCAGAAGCAGTGGAGGAACTTTGACATAAAGAGGATTGACGCACAACTCGTGGGGACGGCAAGACTTGGACAGCAGCCCCTTGTCCTGCTGTCACCATAGTTACCCAGTGCCCAGTCAGCGACATGTAACGCCCCTGTCCATGCCTACTCGTCCAAGTGTCTGTGGTGAAATGCACCCTGTCACACACAGAGTTTCTCAAAGAAGCGGTGATGTTGTGTGCGACATGCTGGTGGAGCGCAGGCACACCTTTCTTTGAGAAGTAGTGCCGACTGGGCATCTGGTACTGGGGCACTGCGACGGACATAAGGTCTCGAAAATCCTCTGTGTCCACCAGGCGGAAAGGCAGCATTTCTGTAGCCAAGAGCTTGCAGATGGTGAAATTCAACCTCTTAGCTTTCTCATGGCTAGGAGGAAATGGTCTTTTACTTGTCCACATCTGAGGGACCGAGGGCTGGCTATTGTGCTTAGACGGGGTTGATAAGGGTGTCCCCGGCAAACTGCCGGTCTGTGAGGAAGATGCAGGCGGACATGTTAGGTTGCCTTGATCCAAAGGTGGTGCTATCGATGTCGGACAGCGCTCAAGACCAGCTGGTGTTACCACCTCCAAAGAAAATGATGACCTGCCAATCACGCTGGCTGTTGCGGGTAAAGAGGTGGCAGGTCTGCGCCCCAAAACAGGTGTGACTGCTGTCCCCCCAGTCACAGAGGATGAAGAGGCCGCGGATGCACAAGATATGGCAGACGGTGGTTGGCCCGGCCGGCTAGGCCGCATTGTAGCACACTGAGCTTCCCACTGCAACTTATGCTTCATGTCCATGTGCCGGTTCATGCATGAAGTACTCAAACTATGTATTTTTTGGCCTCTACTTAGCTTTTGCTGACAAATGTTACAGATAACACGAGTTGGGTCATCTTTATCGATCTGAAAAAATGCCCAGGCTATGCAAGGCTTAGCACCCATGCGACCTGAAGAGCCACCACGACTTGTGGTGAGAGGCAGAGTTGTGTTTGAGGATGCAGTTGTTGACGTGCTTCCAGTACTACGTCTCTGTCCAGGAAGGCGCAACCTGACCTCGTCGTCACTAGCATCTTCCTCCACCTCCTCTGCTGACCTCATCTCTTGGCTGACTGTGGGTTGACAGTAAGTGGGATCTCCGACCTCATCATCATCACCCTGTGCGTTATCACACCCGTCGTCCTCAGAGCCAACCTGTTCCTGCCCTGACAAAAAACTAAAGTTGTCGCTCCAATCAGGTATTTGAGTCTTATCATCGTCTTCCTCATTGTCTCCACCAACAGGAGTTACAGTTTGGGAATGAGGGTCTACATTATGGTCAGAACCTTCTGCGTCTGGTCCTGGATCCGACTCATAAAGATTCTGGGCATCAGTGCAGATCATTTCCTCGTCTGGATTCACAGAAGCGCTGGAGTCGACCTCTGATTCCCAGGCTATAGTATGAGTAAACAGCTCTGCAGACTCAACCATCTGTTCTACCTCATACTCAGACGGGCAGCTGGAGATTTGGGAGCTGTGAGGAAGCAAGTGCGATTTGGGTGACACCTTTGAGGACTGGAGTATTTGTGATGTTGAAGTTGATGTGGAGGAGAGCCCACTTAAAGGAGCACTTGATATCCGTTGAAGCACCTGCTGTTTTTGTGCCTCATCTGGAATTTGTAGCGATTGGCGTGGCCGTAAGAAAGGGATCTTATCACATTGTCCGCTAAAAGAAGTAGACATTTTAGTTTGGCTGGAAGATGGTCTTTCTTCTGCACCTACCCCACGGACACAACCTTTTTTCCCCTTCCCAACACGCCTATTCCCCTTTCCACCAGCAGCAGGCCTTTTTCCACTCATTTTGGTGGTTAACTAATTCACAACTCTGGAGTTGTTTGCACAAAAAAACAATGGATGGTAACCGAGCAGAGCTGAGTGGCCAAACTGTGGTATTAGGCCAAAACTATTGGCTGGGTTAGATGCAGAAAAAAATTATTTTTAATTTGCAACCTGATGGAGGTCAGTATAGATGGACTAATAGACCAAGTCCCACACACCGCTAGAAGCCCAAATATTTTTTCAGAGCTAGATGCAGAAAAAAATTATATTCAATTTGCAACCTGCTGGAGGTCAGTATAGAAGGACTAATAGAACAAGTCCCACACACTGCTAGAAGCCCAAATATTTTTTCAGAGCTAAATGAAGAAAAAAATTATTTTTAATTTGCAACCTGATGGAGGTCAGTATAGATGGACTAATAGACCAAGTCCCACACACTGCTAGAAGCCCAAATATTTTTTCAGAGCTAGATGCAGAAAAAAAATATTTTTAATTTGCAACCTGATGGAGGTCAGTATAGATGGACTAATAGAACAAGTCCCACACGCTGCTAGAAGCCCAAATATTTTTTCAGAGATAAATGAAGAAAAAAATTATTTTTAATTTGCAACCTGATGGAGGTCAGTATAGATGGACTAATAGACCAAGTCCCACACACTGCTAGAAGCCCAAATATTTTTTCAGAGCTAGATGCAGAAAAAAATTATTTTTAATTTGCAACCTGATGGAGGTCAGTATAGATGGACTAATAGAACAAGTCCCACACGCTGCTAGAAGCCCAAATATTTTTTCAGAGATAAATGAAGAAAAAAATTATTTTTAATTTGCAACCTGATGGAGGTCAGTATAGATGGACTAATAGACCAAGTCCCACACACTGCTAGAAGCCCAAATATTTTTTCAGAGCTAGATGCAGAAAAAAATTATTTTTAATTTGCAACCTGATGGAGGTCAGTATAGATGGACTAATAGACCAAGTCCCACACACCGCTAGAAGCCCAAATATTTTTTCAGAGCTAGATGCAGAAAAAAATTATATTCAATTTGCAACCTGTTGGAGGTCAGTATAGAAGGACTAATAGAACAAGTCCCACACACTGCTAGAAGCCCAAATATTTTTTCAGAGCTAAATGAAGAAAAAAATTATTTTTAATTTGCAACCTGATGGAGGTCAGTATAGATGGACTAATAGACCAAGTCCCACACACCGCTAGAAGCCCAAATATTTTTTCACAGCTAGATTCAGAAATTTTTTTTATTCAATTTGCAACCTGATGGAGGTCAGTATAGATGGACTAATAGACCAAGTCCCACACACTGCTAGAAGCCCAAATATTTTTTCAGAGCTAGATGCAGAAAAAAATTATTTTTAATTTGCAACCTGATGGAGGTCAGTATAGATGGACTAATAGACCAAGTCCCACACACTGCTAGAAGCCCAAATATTTTTTCAGAGCTAGATGCAGAAAAAAAATATTTTTAATTTGCAACCTGATGGAGGTCAGTATAGATGGACTAATAGAACAAGTCCCACACGCTGCTAGAAGCCCAAATATTTTTTCAGAGATAAATGAAGAAAAAAATTATTTTTAATTTGCAACCTGATGGAGGTCAGTATAGATGGACTAATAGACCAAGTCCCACACACTGCTAGAAGCCCAAATATTTTTTCAGAGCTAGATGCAGAAAAAAATTATTTTTAATTTGCAACCTGATGGAGGTCAGTATAGATGGACTAATAGAATGATGCTATGCCCAAAAGATTTTACTTCACTAGGTGCAGTAAAAAAAATGGTATTCTATACACAGGTGGTATATCTTGCAACACAGATAGGCTACTCCACTGACTAACACACTCTGCAATAGGCCAAAAAGGATTAGCTTTGCTAGATTCAGCCAAATGCTGTGAAAAAAACTTGCACAGCACTGGCACAGACCTGCCTGGCAAAAACTGATAGGAACTGATGTAACCTAGTCCTGAAAAGGACTCCAATTACAATTAGTCTTTACTCCCACAATCTATCTATTTAAGAGCACAGACCTGCTTGATAAAAGTCGTAGGAAATGCTGTAACCTAGTCCTTAAAAGGACTCCAATCACAACTATTCCCTACTCCCAAGCTATCTGTATATTTGTGCGAAAATTGGCTTGAAATTAACAAGGTATAGCGCACACAGCAACAGCGGTGCCGTCTAACACGCAGCTGCAGCAGTGAGAAAATGGTGGCGACGGGGAAAATGGCTTGGTCTTATAGGGCAAGGACATGTGACATACACTGCCAATCACACATGCCCTTGCTTGTGTGAAAAAAAGCACTTCGCTCCGTGTGTGCGCTGCTGATAGGCTGACAGATTGCACCTCCCCACTGCAAATGCGGGAAAGAGAAAAAAAAATGGAGATCTTCATTGTTCCTGCAGAGATCCATCCCCTGCCCCTCCCCCCGCCCCGCTGTACACTCAAACTGCGTATTAACATTAATTTTCATCATTACTGAGAAAAAATCCAGTTATGATTTTGGTGCACGAACAGTTATCGAACATAACCTCGAACAGCCGAATTTTTCTCAAATTGTTCGTGTTCGCCGACCGGCTCGAACACCGCCCAAAACAGCTCGAATTTGAGATTGGCGAACAGTTCGAGTAGAACAACGCTCATCTCTACTTAAGAGAGGGCACTCAGAGTTGATTGGACATGGAATTACACACCTGGAAATTTCAGGTGAGTGACCCCTTCATCAATCATCACTTTGGTCTTACCAATCAAAGTAGATTCAATTAAAAGGTTTATTATTTACACCCTTATTTCAACCTTTGTCAACCTTTGTCGTCTGAGCTGTCCATGGCTCAGTGCAGCAGGAGTAATGTCGTCAACTAGATGCCAAAGCCACACGCAGCATAGATTATGCAGACCTATGTTTTTTTTAGCCAATACACTATTCTGGGCGGAAAAAGGTATTGTGGTACCATACTGTGAGGAACCTTAGGGCAACATATTGTGTATCAAAGAGCATTTTGAGGCATCATAGTGTGTGAAAAAGCTTATACAGTATACTGTTTGTGAGGGAAATAGCTTAAATTGAGAGATGCATAAATGATTGATCAATAAGAAAAAGTAAGTGCCATGCTATGCGTGACACCTATTTTCTTAACTTTTCAGTCTCACAGGGTCTTTCCCTCACAAAATAATTTCATTGTGTTTCTCTATGGATTTGAACAGATTATGGGTGATGTCTGAATTGTAAAGCGCTGCGAAATATGTTGCCACTATATAAATAAAAATATTATTATTATTGTTATTATGGGTTACCTTAAAGGTGGAAAAATTCTGAAATGGTTCTCCTTTATATGATTTTTTAACATGAAAAAAATGTAATTTTAACAGGGGCATGTAGACTTTTTATATCCACTGTGTGTGTTGTGTAATATGCGTGGGAGTATAATTGTGTATACTGTGTGCTTTTTTGGAATTTGTATACATGTATATGTAATCTACGGTATATTACATAAAGATATTTTATATACACAGGTGCTTCTCACAAAATTAGAATATCCTCAAAAATTTAATTTATTTCAGTTCTTCAATTCAAAAAGTGAAACGCATATATTATTTAGAGTCATTACAAACAGAGTGATTTATTTCAAGTGTTTATTTCTGTTAATATTGATGATCATGGCTTAAAGCCAATGAAAACACAAAAGTCATTATCTCATTAAATTAGAATACTTTAAAACACTAGCTTGAAAATAGATTTTAAAATCCGAAATGTTGGCCTACTGAAATGTATGTTCAGTAAATGCACTCAATACTTGGTTGGGGCTCCTTTTTCATCAATTACTGCCTCAATGCGGTGTGGCATGGAGGCGATCAGCCTGTGGCACTGCTGAGGTGTTATGGAAACCCAGGTTGCTTTGATAGCAGCCTTCAGGTCGCCTGCATTGTCGGGTCTGGTGTTTCTCATCTTCCTCTTGACAATACTCCATAGATTCTCTATGGGGTTAAGGTCAGGCGAGTTTGCTGGACAATCAAGCACAGTGATACTGTTGCTTTTAAACCAGGTATTGGTACTTTTGGCAGTGTGGACAGGTGCCAAGTCCTGCTGAAGAATGAAATTTCTATCTCCAAAAAGCTTGTCAGCAGAGGGAAGTTTGAAGTGCTCTAAAATTTCCTGGTAGACAGCTGCGCTGACTTTGATCTTGATAAAACACAGTGAACCTACACCAGCAGATGACATGGCTCCACAAACCATCACTGATTGTGCAAACTTCACACTAGACCTCAAGCTGCTTGGATTGTGGCCTCTCCACTCTTCCTCCAGACTCTGGGACCTTGATTTCCAAATGAAATGCAAAATTTACTTTCATCTGAAAACTACACCTTGGACCACTGAGCAACAGTCCAAGTCTTTTTCTCCTTGGCCCAGGTAAGATGCTTCTGGCGTTGTCAATTGGTCATAAGTGGGTTGACACAATGAATGCGACACTTGTAGTCCATGTCCGGGATAAGTCTGTGTGTGGTTGCTCTTGAAGCAATGACTCCAGCAGCAGTCCACTCCGTGTGAATCTCCCCAAAATTTTTGAATGGCCTTTTCTTAACAATCCTTTCAGTTATCCCGGTTGCTTGTGCACCTTTTTCTGTCAGACTTTTTCCTTCCACTCAACTTTTCATTAATATGCTTGGATACAGCACTCTGTGAAGAGCCAGCTTCTTTAGCAATGACCTTTTGTGGCTTACCCTCCTTCTGGAGTGTGTCAAGTCAGCAGTCTTCCCCATGATTGTGGAGCCTACTGAAACAGACTAAGGGACCTTTTTAAATGCTTAGGAGGCCAGGTGTTTTTTTGTCAGTTATTCTAATTTACTGAGATTATGACTTTTGTGTTTTTATTGGTTGTAATCCATAATCATCAACATTAAAAGAAATAAACACTTGAAATAGATCACTCTGTTTGTAATGACTCTATATAATATGAGTTTCACTTTTTGTATTGAAGAACTGAAATAAATTAAGTATTTGATATTCTAATTTTGTGAGATGCACCTGTGTGTGTGTGTGTGTGTGTGTGTGTGTGTGTGTGTGTGTGCATATATATACACTGCTCAAAAAAATAAAGGGAACACTTGAACAACAGAATATAACTCCAAGTAAATCAAACTTCTGTGAAATCAAACTGTCCACTTAGGAAGCAACATTAATTGACAATCAATTTCACATGCTGTTGTGCAAATGGAATAGACAATAGATGGATATTATTGGCAATTATCAAGACACCCTCAATAAAGGAGTGGTTCTGAACGTGGGGACCACAGATCACATCTCAGTACCAATGCTTTCTGGCTAATGTTTTGGTCACTTTTGAATGTTGGTTGTGCTTTCACACTTGTGGTAGCATGAGATGGACTCTACAACCCACAGAAGTTGCTCAGATAGTGCAGCTCATCCAGGTGGGCACATCAATGCGAATTGTGGCAAGAAGGTTTGCTGTGTCTGTCAGCGTAGTGTCCAGAGGCTGGAGGCGCTACCAGAAGACAGGCCAGTACACCAGGAGACGTGGAGGGGACCATAGGAGGGCAACAACCCAGCAGCAGGATCACTACCTCTGCCTTTGTGCAAAGAGGAACAGGAGGAGCACTGCCAGAGCCCTGCAAAATGACCTCCAGCAGGCCACAAATGTGCATGTGTCTGCACAAACGGTTAGAAACCGACTCCATGAGGGTGGTATGAGGGCCACAGATGGGGGTTGAGCTCACAGTCCAACACCGTTTAGGACGCTTGGCATTTACAACAGAACATCAGGATTGGCAAAGTCACCACTGGCGCCCTGTGCTCTTCACAGATGAAAGCAGGTTCACACGGAGAACATGTGACAGACGTGACAGAGTCTGGAGACGCCGTGGAGAGCGATCTGCTGCCTGCAACATCCTTTAGCATAACCGGTTTGGCAGTGGGTCAGTAATGGTGTGAGGTGGCATTTCTTTGGAGGGTCAGTAATGGTGTGAGGTGGCATTTCTTTGGAGGGCCGCACAGCCCTCCATGTGCTCGCCAGAGGTAGCCTGACTGTCATTAGGTACCGAGATGAGATCATCAGACCCACCCGTTCACCAGACCTGAATCCGATTGAGCACATCTGGGACATTATGTCTCGCTCCATCCACCAAGGTCACGTTGCACCACAGACTGTCCAGGAGTTGGCGGATGCTTTAGTCCAGGTCTGGGAGGAGATCCCACAGGAGACCATCTGCAACCTCATCAGGAGCATACCCAGGTGTTGTGTGGTGGTCATACAGACACATGGAGGCCACACACAATAATGAGCCTCATTTGGACTTGTTTTAAAGACATTCCATCAAAGTTGGATCAGCCTGTAGTGTGCTTTTCCACTTTAATTTTGGGGGTGATATGGATGAGGAGCGCCAAGTAGAGGAATGCGCGAGTCACCAGTTGGTTCCTGTCACTGCAAAATTTCAGTTTCTCTGTAGAACATCGCCCTGGGAAGTCGCAGGCAAACGCGGATGCCCTGTGCCGGGCACCCTGTATGGTGTCAAATGTTCAACCCCACAAGTTTGAACAAGGGGGGGGGGATATGTGAGGCAGTGACTGGGATCGTATATGTGGGACGGTATATATCCCCCAGAATGTGTACAGAGACCTATTAAATCCATTTGAGTGCATTGCAGTCACAAACTCACCTGCAGCTGCAATGCAGGAATGAAGGTGAGCATTGACCTGGTCAGGCTATCTGGCTAAGGCAGATTAGTAAAACCCGGCAGGGCCTTCATTTCTTGGAGGAGGCTACAGGAAGGCAGTGGGGCGGCCCCCTCCCTCCAACCTGGGTCTTCCAGTGGCTCCTGCCACAGGTTCTTTAAAAACCCTGCACTAAGCATTAGTGCTGTTCAGTGTTGGGACCTGCTAGGAGCATAGCAGGAAAACTTGGCAGGACTGTGTACAGCTGAACCCATGCCTGGGAAGCCTCTGCACCCGTCAGGCTCTGAATGGCCTGGCGCGGCCATTGCCCACGGCACCCGTTGTGTATGGACTTCTGTTAACCCAGCTGTGAACGGGATAACTTTCTGTTTACCCGTGAGTTGCTGAAATAGAAGCTGTTTATGTTGGACTTGCTTAGGTCACTGCCTCAGTTACTGCATGGTGTGAAAACTGCCGTCTTACAGCTTTGTGGAGAATGCGAGCATTGTGACTGAGGCATACCCCCACTGTCAGCTGCATGACTACAATCCGGCCTTCCACCTTTCAGCCCCACCCCGTGGACAAAATGGAGGAGCTGTTAAAGCAGCTGGTACTCACCCAGCAGCTGCTGTCTCTGCGGCAACAGCAGCTGCAGTCTCAGCGGCAACAGCAGGAGCAGCACCTGAGTCTCCAGCGGCAACAGCAGGAGAGGGAGCAGCAGCATAATCAGCAGCAGCAGCTACTGTACCAGCAGCAGCAAAAAACAAATGAACTTTTGCTGCAACAGATTGCTGCCCTGTGGGAGACGCCGATGGCACCAGTCCCGGAACGTCGAGAGGCCCGGGACAAGGTTCGCTCAGCGTTGAGGAAGATGGGACCGGAGGATAACGTGGATGCCTTCCTGACCATTTATGAGTGCACAGCAGAGCGGGAAAATCTACCAGCAGGCAGTGGGCAGAAGTGGTGGCTCCGTTTCTGGTCGGCGATGCCCAAAAAGCCTACTTCGACCTCAGTCGGGAGGATGCCCAGGACTAGCAGAGGCTCAAAGGTGAGATCCTCGCCCGGCTGGGGGTCAATACATACGTGAGGGCTCAGCGCGTATTTTAATGGGCCTATGTGGAAACCCAACCCGCCAGGTCTCGAGCTTATGACCTTTTGCAGCTGGTAAAGAGGTGGCTCCAGCCTGAGTCTTTGACTCCAGCCCAGATGGAGGAGAGGTTGGTGGTCAACCGGCTGGTGAGGACTCTGCCGGTTGCTATCCAATGTTGGGTGGGACAAGGGGACCCCGGCACCCTCGACCAGGTGGTCAGCCTGATCGAGCGCTACTCGGCCACTCAAGACTTCATCTGAGACTCTGCCCCCTCGCGGCTGTCACGCCGATCCCTGCCAACCCAGGAACCGGGAAAGGGGTCGCGTCGCTCTGCTGAGGACAGTCAGCACCATACCCGTGCTGAAGGGGTACCCCGGAGTGAGAGTGGCAGGAGACCGGTTCCCTCCCAAACGGTCATAAGACCTAACAGTACCTCCACCATTAGGTGCTGGCAGTGTCAGGGGCTGGGACATGTGGTTGCTAACTGCCCCCTGACTACGGAACCCATGGACTGTGGGTATAACCGCCGAGTCTCAATGTATGCCCAGACCGACTGCACTGCGAGTGCTGACCCCCCCCGGACAGTGAACCTCAACTGTGCCAGGTACCGGTTAATCGGTACCCCACGGCTGCCCCTAGGCTGCCCCTAGGCTGCCCCTCCTAGACTTGGGAGCCTAGTGACTTTGGTACATGGGTCGCTGGTGGCAGGAGACAACCCCAGTGGACGGACAGTCGGGGTTGTGTGTATCCATGGGGACCTCCGAGATTACCCAACTGCGGGGGTAGTTTTGTCCACGCCATGTGGAGACATAAAACATGTGGTGGGAGTGGTAAAAACTCTTCCCTATGGGACTGTGTTGGGAAGAGACTTGCCCCTCTTCTGGACTCTGTGGAAAAACAAAATCCACTCTCCCCCGGTAAAATTTGTTACAGGCGCTGTACCCGACGAACTCGAGTCAGGGGTACCTGCCGTACGGGTGTCCAACCTAGGGACAGAGTGTGACCCCGATAGGTCTCCCCTAGAGGTGCTGGCAGGAGAGGTTGAGGAGACCCCATCGATCCCCGAGCTGGAAGTGTCCCGGGGCACGTTTGGGACAGCTCAGCTACAGGATCCCACTGTGACTCGGGCGCGGGAAAGGATGTTAGATGTAAATGGCGCAGCTCAACAGCCGGGGCAGATACTGTATTTCCACGCATGGTAGTCAACGGTGAGTTGCTCTATAGGGTAGACAAAATCAGGGACGAGGTCGTGGAACAGTTAGTGGTACCTCAGTGTTACAGTCGGGTGGTTCTGGAGTTGGCACATACACACCTGCTGGGTGGACACTTAGGGGTTAAAAAGACGCAAGAGCATATCTTGCAGCTGTTCTTTTGGCCGGGGATTTACGCAGACGTCCAAAAGTACTGCGAATCCTGCCCCGAATGTCAGTTGACCACACCCACTGCAAGTTTCCGTAGCCCAATGGTACCCCAGCCAGTGATAGCGGTACCTTTTGAACGGATTACAATGGACTTGGTAGGGCCCATTGTAAAATCCGCTCGTGGCCACCAACATATACTGGTGGTCGTCGACTATGCCACCCGGTCCCCGGAGGCTATACCGCTATGCCACACCTCGGCGAAACTGATTGCACGGGAGCTGTTTGCCATATTCTGTCACCTTGGACTACCTAAGGAGATCCTGATGGATCAAGAGACCCCTTTTATGTCCAAGGTGACAAGGGAACTGTGCAAACTGCTAAAAATTAAACATTTGCGCACCTTGGTGTACCACCCTCAAACCGACAGGCTAGTAGAACGGTTCAATAAAACCCTCAAGTCCATGTTAGAAAAGGTGGTTTCTAAGGATGGAAGGGATTGGGACATGCTGCTACCCTATTTGATGTTCGCCGTCCGTGAAGTACCCCAAGTTTCCACAGGGTTCTCTCCCTTTGAGTTTTTGTACAACAGGCACCCTAGGGGTCTGTTGGACATAGCCAAAGAGACGAGGGAACAAGATCCGACTCCACATAGGAGTATAATTAAACACGTGGCTAGTGTGCAGGACCGGATTGCGGCTGTCATGCCCATCGTGAAAGAACATCTGTTAGATGCCTAGGCAGCCCAGAGGCGCACATATAATAAAAGAACCACGGTCAGGTCTTTTAAGAAGGGCAATCAGGTGTTAGTTCTGGTACCCACAGCCGAGAGTAAGCTCACGGCCAAGTGGCAAGGGTCATATGAGGTTCGAGAAAAGGTGGGGGAGGTAAATTACCGGGTGTATCAGCCCGGAAGGAGGAAACCGGAACAGCTTTATCATGTAAACCTGCTAAAACCTTGGAAAGATCGAGAGTGTTTAGTTACAGACGTCACTTCGGGCATGCCACCAGAGATTACTCTACCTTCACCCAGGAATTCGTCAGGGGGAGAGGTCAGGATAAGTGATCCTCTCACTAATCAGCAGCGACGGGAGGGTCGCTCGCTGGTGCAGCAGAATACCGACGTATTCTCAGATCTACCAGGTAGGACTATGGTTCTCCAATATGACATTTGTCACCGAACCTGGGGTAAGGGTATGAATGAGACCGTACCAGGTACCCAAAGCCCAGAGGCAAACCATCATAGCTGAGGTAAAACAAATGCTGCAGTTAGGCGTCATCGAGGAATCACGGAGTGAGTGCGCTAGCCCCATCGTACTGATTCCAAAACCAGATGGATTGTTACTCTTCTGTAACGATTTCCAGAAATTAAATGAAGTGTCGAAATTTGACCTACATCCAATGCCCAGGGTGGAGAAGCTGATTGAGAGACTGGGGCAGGCACAGTATTTTACCACGCTCGATCTCACCAAGGGTTATTGGCAGGTACCTCTCAAGGAATCGGCGAAGGAAAAGACCGCCTTCATAACTCCGGAGGGTCTATATCACTATGTGGTCTTACCTTTTGGGTTACGTGGGGCCCCGGCTACATTCCAGAGGTTGATGGACATAGTGCTCAAGCCTCATCAGGAGTACGCGTCCGCGTATCTAGATGATATTATCATCTTTAGCACCGACTGGCATATGCATCTATCCCAGGTACAAGCGGTGCTGGATTCTCTCAGAGCCACGGGGTTAACGGCAAACCCCCAAAAATGTGCGATGGGGCTAGAGGAAGCCCGATATTTGGGGTTTGTAATTGGCTGAGGAGTTATCAAGCCGCATATAAATAAAGTTGAGGCCATAAAAAACTGGCTTAAACCATCAAGTACAAAGCAGGTGAGGGCGTTCCTTGGCATCCTTGGGTATTACCATTGGTTTATACCTAATTTTGCTGAGAGAACGGCAGCCCTGACCGATCTCTTGAAAGGAAAAAAATCGGTAAAGGTTCAGTGGAACCCTCAGGCAGAAGAAGCCTTTCAGTCTATGAAGTTGGCCCTGTGTGGACAGCCAGTCCTCATCAGCCCCAACTTCAAGGAAACCTTCATTGTACAGACAGATGCCTCGAAGGTAGGACTTGGGGCGGTATTGTCACAAAAAGTGAATGATGAAGAGCACCCGGTCACCTACTTGAGTAGGAAACTTGTCCCGGCAGAGAAAAACTATAGCGTGGTAGAGAAAGAGTTTTTGGCCATTAAGTGGGCCTTGGAATCGCTACGTTATTATTTACTCGGGCGTCAGTTCTGCTTGGTGACGGACCACTCACCCTTGGTATGGATGAGGAACGCCAAGGAGAGGAATGCGCGAGTCACCAGGTGGTTCCTGTCACTGCAAAATTTCAGTTTCTCTGTAGAACAGAGGCAGTGACCGGGATCGTATATGAGGGATGGTATATATCCCCCAGAATGTGTACAGAGACCAATTAAATCCATTGGAGTGCATTGCAGTCACAAACTCACCTGCGGCAATGCAGGAATAAAGGTGAGCATTGACCTGGTCAGGCTATCTGGCTAAGGCAGATTAGTAAAACCCGGCAGGGCCTTAATTTCTTGGAGGAGGCCACAGGAAGGCAGTGGGGTGGCCTCCTCCCTCCAACCTGGGTCTTCCAGTGGCTCTTGCCACAGGTCCTTTAAAAACCCTGCACTAAGGATTAGTGTTGTTCAGTGTTGGGACCTGCTAGGAGCATAGCAGGAAAACTTGGCAGGACTGTGTATACCTGAACCCATGCCTGGGAAGGCTGTGCACCCATCAGGCTCTTAGCGGCCCAGCTCGGCCGTTGCCCACGGCAACCATTGTGTATGGACTTCTGTTAACCAGACTGTGAAACTAAGGACTTTCTGCTTACCCGTGAGTTGCTGAAATAAAAGCTGTTTATGTTGGACTTGCTTGGGTCACTGCCTCAGTGACTGCACGGTGTGAACACCACCACCTTACAGTATATATATATATATATATATATATATATAATGTATATTATATATGTGTGTAATGTGTTACATGTGTGTTTATTGAGTATATGTGCTTGGTATATATATTTATGTGTGTAATTTGCTTTTTGTATGGGTATCCATGTACAATTATGCATGCCAGAGAAATTGGAAACTTTGGAACATATGGAAAGATTGTCAAATATTCTGAACACTGCCATATGCTTCTAAACCCTCCAGGAAACCAGTGCATTCTGATGGTTTCTTGTGTGCTGGCATGTTCTGTCATCAGACAGAGCCAAAATATCCAACTGTGTCATTATCCAAGAAGGAAAAATTTTTTACTTGTGGATTACCCATAAATATTAACATTGGATGGGGTGCCCTTTTAAAAATTTCGTTGGTCCCTACACAGCTGCTAGAACTCAATATTTCTGCTGCATTACACCACACTGGTTGTTTCACATGGGTGGTGGTGGGTCCAGGGGCATGGCAAGCTCATAAGGATATGGTCAAAGGAAATGGCGTTGGTGTCTATGCCCATGGTGCAATCACAGTCTGGTTGAGAATTACATGTGCTAGAAGCCTTTTAATTTTGCAGAAGAAAAGCTATGTTACCAACAAAAACGATTGTAATGGCTGGGCGGTGTTGTTGGTGATGCAGATGTTTAAGTGCAAAATCAATCCTTTGTTTAATGCTAAATTCATACATTGTGGCGGTTTTCCTTTCTTTGACACAAATGCAGCAAAAATATTTTGTTTTGCCTTTTTTTTAAATAAATCATAGCACAAACATTGCACATTCCACCACAGCAAAAAATTACAACATAGCTGAAACATGTGAATGCAATAAAAAAATAATGTGTTGTGGCTGCACTTGAACCTGTAACCTGACTATTACAACTTAATTTTTTTAACTGTTAGCACAAATGCACAAATCAACAAATGTGGTGTGTCCGATGCACCATTTAATTTAAAAGTATGACACACAACTCAAATATTTAGCAAAATATCAAAACATTTTAATAATCACACAATATAGAATAAATTAAAAACAAACAGGGAAAGTGTCCTCAGCCAGATAAAAAACAGGCTATGGAGATGTCACAGTATAGCATATATAATCACATGCATTAATGTAAAAATTAAACTATGCACACAGGTAGATAGCAAGAATGACAAATAGAAATTACTGTAGTATACTAAAATATAAACATAAGGATAGATGTTATATATGAGTAACAAATTAATGTGTTCAGAACATGCTAACATGCAGGTGCATCACAGAGGTATGAGGAACATCAAGAAAAAAATATTTACTATTGCTCTGAATGAACAGTGTACTCTGGCATACATATACTGAGCAAAAAATAATAATATAAATAAGAATGATCACTGTAGGTAAATATAATGAACCAAGTTGTATAATGCATATAGAGTAACGTGACAAGTGCTTAGAAAAGAAATACTAGAAAATTACATGTCAATACATGTAAACCAGAGAGAGCCAAAACTGCATTCACATGAATTAGATGAATCACATACAAAACAGGATGTTGACATAGAAAGTAATAGATACAGACCCCACAGTTAATGCTGCATGCCCAACGTGCTTTTCGTCTACAGCTTTCACAAGGTGTCATATTTATAGGTTTTAATCTTTACCTGTGTATAAAAGGGAGACAATAATCTAAATATTCATTCCTGGCGCAGGAAATTCTAGATTCACCTATGCTTTCAGTTAAGTTTCATTCAGACATAAGTTTTTCTTGTATGAATGCTATGTGTTTTTCAAAGATAGCGCTCGCTCCTAGGATAGTCTATGGGGCTGTGCACCTGTCTGGTTTCTTTTTTTAGACAGTGAAAACTGAAAGAAAAATAGACTAAACTCTGGTCAAACTCAGATGGTATGAACTGTCACAAACACTAATGAAACTCTGATCAAAAACATTGCTGAAACTCTGACTGTTTTTATGAGTTAAATCATAAGTATTTAATGCATTTTTGATGCTTCAATTTTTTTGCTGCATAAAAAACACAGCATATTACAGTTCCAGCAAAGTGAATGGGATTTATAGAAATATCATGCCCAAATGTTCTTTTTTAAAAAATTAAACAAAGCAAAAGAAACAGGTAGACAATTTCTTTAAATAATGTTTTTTTTTTGTCATATCTGTGATTTGTGCATTTGAAATGAAGAAAAAGACCCAAGGGATCATCCCTACTGTCAGGGGTTGTACTGAGCATACATACAGGTGCATCTCACAAAATTAGAATATCATCAAAAAGTTAATTTATTTCAGTTCTTCAATACAAAAAGTGAAACTCATATATTATATAGAGTCATTAAAAACAGAGTGATCTATTTCAAGTGTTTATTTCTGTTAATGTTGATGATTATGGCTTAGAGCCAATGAAAACACAAAAGTCATTATCTCATTAAATTAGAATACTTTATAACAACAGATTGAGAAAGGTTTTTAAAATCCGAAATGTTGGCCTACTGAAATGTATGTTCAGTAAATGCCCTCAATACTTGGTCGGGGCTCCTTTTGCATCAATTACTATTTCAATGCGGTGTGGCACTGCTGAGGTGTTATGGAAGCCTAGGTTGCTTTGATAAGAGCCTTCAGCTCATCTGCATTGCTGGGTCTGGGGTCTCTCATCTTCCTCTTGACAATACCCCATAGATTCTCTATGGGGTTAAGGTCTGGCGAGTTTGCTGGCCAATCAAGCTCAGTGATACTGTTGTTTTTAAACCAAGTATTGGTACTTTTGACAGTGTGGACAGGTGCCAAGTCCTGCTAGAGAATGAAATTTCAATCTCCAAAAAGCTTGTTGGCAGAGGGAAGCATGAAGCGCTCTAAAATTTCCTGGTAGACGGCTGCGCTGACTTTGGTCTTGATAAAGCATAGTGGACCTACACCAGCAGATGACATGGCCCCCAAACCATCATTGATTGTGGAAACTTCACACTAGACCTCAAGCAGCTTGGATTGTGGCCTCTCCACTTTTTCTCCAGACTCTGGAACTTTGATTTCGAAATGACAATAGGAACTCTGGGACCTTGTGGAGTGTGTCAATGACTTCCTTCTGGACACCTGTCAAGTCAGCAGTCTTCCCCATGATTGTGCAGCCTACTGAAACAGACTAAGGGACCTTTTTAAACACTTAGGAAGCCTTTGCAGGTGTTTTTTGTGAATTATCTTAATTTTCTGAAATAATGACTTCTATGTTTTCATTGGCTGTAAGCCATAATCATCAACATCAACAGAAATAAACACTTGAAATAGATCACTCTGTTTGTAATGACTTTATATAATATGAGTTTCACTTTTTGTATTGAAGAACTGAAATAAATTAACTTTTTGATGATATTCTAATTTAGTGAAATGCACCTGTATGTGTTTTGAAGACCTCCAGGAGGCTGAAGTTCCATGTGCCATTTGGTGTAGCATACTTATGAGGTGCGGCTGCTAAGAAGTCGTCTCGTACAAGTTGCAGCAGTATTCTACACTATCATTAAAGATTCATTGCAAACTGCACAGCCATTAACTATAAGCAAGCAGTTTGCTATTCATTTCTAATGATACACCAGAAAGTCACTGCAGTTTTTATGAAGTGACGCCTTATCAACCTCCTCTTGTATGGATGCTATACATGCCATATGCTATGTGGGATCCAAGTTACATTCACCCCGGTAACTGATTTTTTCCGACTAGTCATACAGTTATATGAAAAAGTTTGGGCACCCCTATTAATCTTAAGCTTATTGTTTTATAAAAATTGGTGTTTTTGCAACAGCTATTTCAGTTTGATATATATAATAACTGTTGGACACAGTAATGTTTCTGCCTTGAAATGAGGTTTATTGTACTAACAGAAAATGTGCAATCTGCATTCAAGCAAAATTTGACAGGTGCATAAGTATGGGCACCTCACCAGAAAAGTGACATTAATATTTAGTAGATCCTCCTTTTGCAAAAATAACAGCATCTAGTCGCTTCCTGTAGCTTTTAATGAGTTTCTGGATCCTGTATGAAGGTATTTTTGACCATTCCTCTTTACAAAACAATTCCAGTTCAGTTAAGTTTGATGGTCGCCGAGCATGGACAGCCCTCTTCAAATGATCCCACAGATGTTCAATCATATTCAGGTCTGGGGACTGGGATGGCCATTTCAGAACATTGTAATTGTTCCTCTGCATGAATGCCTGAGTAGATTTAGAGCTGTATTTTGAATCATTGTCTTGCTGAAAGATCCATCCCCTGCGTAACTTCAACTTTATCACTGATTCTTGAACATTATTGTCAAGAATCTGCTGATACTGCGTGGAATCCATGTGTCCTTCAACTTTAACAAGATTCCCGGTGCCGGCATTGGCCACACAGCCCCAAGCATGATGGAACCTCCACCAAATTTTACTGTGGGTAGCAAGTGTTTTTCTTGGAATGCTGTGTTTTTTTGCCGCCATGCATAATGCCTTTTTGTATGACCAAAGAACTCAATCTTGGTTTCATCAGTCCACAGGACCTTCTTCCAAAAAGAAATTGGCTTCTCCAAATGTGCTTTTGCATACCTCAGCCGACTCTGTTTGTGGCGTGCTTGCAGAAGCGGCTTCTTTCACATCACTCTCCCATACAGCTTCTCCTTGTGCAAAGTGCGTTGTATAGTTGACCGATGCACAGTGACACCATCGGCAGCAAGTTGATGCTGCAGCTCTCTGGAGGTGGTCTGAGGATTGTCCTTGATTGATCTCACCATTCTTCTTCTCTGCCTTTCTGATGTTTTTCTTGGCCTGCCACTTCTGGCCTTAACAAGAACTGTCCCTGTTTTCTTCCATTTCCTTACTATGTTCCTCACAGTGGAAACTGACAGGTTAAATCTCTGAGACAGCTTTTTGTATCCTTCCCCTGAACAACTATGTTGAATAATCTTTGTTTTCTGATCATTTGACAGTTGTTTTGAGGAGCCCATGATGCCACTCTTCAGAGGAGATTCAAACAGAAGAACAACTTGCAAGTGGCCACTTTAAGTAGCTTTTCTCATGATTGCATACACCTGGCTATGAAGTTCAAAGCTCAATGAGGTTACAAAACCCAAAAAAGTGCTTTAGTAAGTCAGTAAAAAGTAGGTAGGAGTATTTAAAACAAGAAAATGATAAGAGTGCCCATACTTATGCACCTGTCAAATTTTGTTTGAATACAGATTGCACATTTTCTGTTAGTACAATAAACCTCATTTCAAGGCAGAAACATTACTGTGTCCAACAGTTATTACATATATCAAACTGAAATAGCTGTTGCAAAAACACCAATTTTTATAAAACATTAAGCTTAAGATTAATAGGGGTGCCCAAACTTTTTCATATAACTGTATCTGCAAGTTTACAGAGGTGACTGTCTCCGTGTGCACCACTGTATGGATTTTTCGGCAGCACTTCTGCACCTCTTAGCTAAATTAGGTTTCTTACGTTTTTGTTTTCATTTTTTTCATTTTTGATGCTGCGGTTTTTGCCTCTTTTTATTATGACATGTCTTAAAGCTGCTTTGTTTTTGGTACTTCCTGACTTTGACAAAATCTTTATTTGTAGTCATGTCTAGATTATATGCGTTTTTAGAATTTTTAAGAATGCATTTTTATCTGCGGATTATACGCACATAATACTCTGAAAACCCACAAAAGAAATTGACATGTTGCAGGTTTCAAACACACACTGCAGGTCGGTTTAGGCAGGGTAAAAAAAATCACAATGGGCATTAGATTTCTCTAAATTGAGTCTAAAAGAAGCAAATACATTTGAATTTAGGAAGGGGGGAGCAGCGTGTCCCGGGCAATCCCATGGGCCACATAACATACTTCAGCGAGACGTTTTCAGACCGTGGGCCGTATGTTGTGCAGACCAGCTTTAAGGTATCCTTTTTTCCAAGATGAACAGACCTTTCTCGCAAACTTCACAAAAGAAAGCAACTGTTGACACATTGACAAATTATATATTTGAAAAATGTTTGAATTTCAGCTGAACAAGATATTATTTAGTTTGGACTATTTTGCCAAATTAACATAATAAATATTATAATTAATGCAGAATAATTCAAATAATGAAAAATATTCTTAATGGGTACTGTATGTTGTGAGTTATTTACCATAACCAATAAAAAATGTAGATGCTTGTTTGATTTGTGTAATGCTATATTATTTTTAGTAATTCACTATAAAATTTCACTTCCATTCATTTTCCTTGGTTCAAAGATTTAAACATGCAAAGCCTATACACAATGTTTCCATCTCATTTAATCTGTACTCATCTGAATGCTATCCCTTACAATGATGAATGTCTAACATATATAATGGTTTTACACCCAAACAATAATCTATCAATGGGATTACTTTTCAAAATATCTAAAATGCCTGATGTGTATGGCATCTAATTAAATTATGCTGTGCTGGATACATAGGTGCAATTTCACACCCACTGGTTTAATGGTAATTCTATATAATACATTATGGAAATGATACAGAGAATTAACAGACATGTAAAAGTAATACTACTTCTAAGTACACATGGTACAATTAATCATGTCAGTGGCATCTCAGACAGTATTGTTAATCTGAAACAAATGTAAAAAAACCCCAATTTCCTAGACTGACCAAACAAAAGTGTTAGTCTAATAAACTACTGTACATAGATCATTACAACATGGTACTTATAATTTCTGAATTTTATTCTGATAGTACCTTAGACTATAAAATGAACACAGCAACCAAAGGAATTGCATAATGCACATGTTGATATACAGATGCTTCTCACAAAATTAGAATATCAACGAAAAGTTAAATTTATTTCAGTTCTTAAATTTTAAAAGTGAAACTCATATATTATATAGAGTGATTACAAACAGAGTGATCTATTTCACATGTTTATTTCTGTTAATGTTGATGATTATGGCTTACAGCCAATGAAAACATATAAGTCATTATTTCAGTAAATGAAGATAATTAACAAAAAACACCTGCAAAGGCTTCCTAAGCATTTAAAAGGGTCCCTTAGTCTGTTTAAGTAGGCTCCACAATCATGGGGAAGACTGCTGACTTGACATGTATTGCGTACCGGCACAAAGTCTAAACCAGGAGGAGGATAAAAACTTCAAAAGCAGTGGAGGGGCCATGGCAGAGCGGAAGACCCTACCCACAGTCCCACTCCACAGTCTCGCCCCAATGCACAAAACTATAATATAAGAAAACTTCAAACCTTGGTTACAGAAAATCCACAATGGATTTCTTCCCCACATGTGTCAGTTTAATCAGTGTCACAGCACCATTATATGGCCATGTGTGTATAGTACTTAGCAAAATCCTGCTGACAGGTTCCCTTTGAGTAGAGAGAGTCTTTAACGTTCCAGTCTGGGGTAAACAAGTCCCCTCCCCTCTCGCTAACAGGTGGCCTGCCTCAAACAACTGCCCCCCTTAAACACACTGCCCTGATGACTCCTCACTATTGAAGTAGAAATGAGAAATGCATTGGAAGTGGTTTTTGAGGTTATCATAATGATGATTAGGACAACACTTGGGTACTGCCCTTGTTTAGGTGGTAGCCATCGCATGGGGCATGCCAGAGATATTAGACAGCATCAATATCTTGTGTTGTCTGACAAACAACACATGTGATGCTCCATGGATTGTAGAATGACTTCATCAGATTTGGGTGAGACTTAACTTGTTTATTATAAACATGGCTACTCTTGAACACGTTATCTGTATTCTTGACTTTTTGCAGCCTATATATTTCTGGATTTTGACTCCCCATTAATTAATGATGCCTTTTAACCTGTGTGCATTTTGGATAATCCCCCTATATTTTTATGTATATTTAATTATAAGTTATATATTTTTGAATTCTCTCCTTTCTGCACGTGTTTTAAATGCAGTGTTACTTGATTTTGCCATGAACAGTTGAAATCCATTTTGAGCTATATGTTGACTATTCAGTATCAGTAATCACTAGCTATAAACATTTTTTCTGCAATTGACTATAAACACAAAATTCTTCAGGAATACAATGTAATTTCCAAAAATACTGCACCCAAACTTAATTTAAAAGGATGAAATTCTGTCATGGTAACATTTCTGGTCAATGTCTCATAAGTATGTTGGTTTTGTATAATATGCAAAATCATGTCACAATTCTAAGCAGGATATATACTAGGATATAGGAAATACTCTAGTCAATGAATGCATCAAAATGGAATTTGGAAAGAAATAAGAGTTACACTTGATGCACAAGATAAACAAGTTGAACACATGACTACCTCAACTAATTTGGATTGTTGCACCATTTTGCTAGCATACTCAGCCTTTTTCTGCTTTTATTGCTTTTTGTCAGGGTTGACAGTAATCCTTTTAAAGCTTGTGCTGCTGAAAATCAAGAATCTTTGGAAGAAAATCAAACCTAATGGGAAAGGAAACAAATGCTGGCAGTCTGCGTTTTCACATTCTCGGGACTGCAGAATAAGTGAAACACCTAATGAAGATGAGTTGGCAGAGATACTTAAAAAATAGAGTCACTTACATGAAATTCAGACAATGATCTAAAAGAATGTTTCTTTTTCCATAAGAATGAGGTCAGTTCAGCACAAAGTTTCTCAATATTTGAAATGTGGTCTGTGTTCAAGTGTTAAACTGTTATTCTGTTTCGACAAATACATTGGATTTTATAAAGAGATGTACAATAAGCTATGCAATAAACTGTCATACTACATGTAGTCAACAATTTCTAAATCGAAACAGAAACCTTATGACTTATAGTAGTGACACTTTTATTTGGATTTTATATACTTCTATACTTGATTAGTTTTCAGGTAGGTTTTGTCTTAAATATGCACTGATCATTTACACTAAAAATGTCTCAAATTCGTATACACATCCGTCATCGGTCAGGGATCAAATCAAACCTTAGGCCCATAGAGTCTTTGTAGAGGAAAGAGAGAAGGACCTGGAAGGAAAAAAAGCAAAAACACACAAATAAAAACTGTTGAAGTTTTAAGTGCAGAGAGAAAAACTGTTAAAAATGCAGGATACATCTTTTGTAATGGTCAGAAATAGTGTTATCCTTCTTCTATTCACATAGGACAGCTAATTTTAAAAATTCAACTGAAACGTATAGATTTGCCATTTGCCTAGAATGGTAGTATGTGGTTTAGTTTATGATGCAGTACTTTGAACCAAACACAGGAATTGAAATTGTGTATAAAGTAGGCTACTGAATCTTAGATCTTTTGCTTGTATCGTTCCTTGATTTTCGATCCCGTTCTGCTTTTCATAACAAACAAAAAAATTTGAATAAAAAACGACACCAAAATTGATATCAATTGCATGCATAAATTTATCTTTCAGGCCCTAGGAAGTATACTAGTGTTGCAATTGTTTTTGTTAGTTTTCTGGTGTAAAACACCTTGAAATGTCATAAAACTTTTGTGCAACTCAAAGGTGCGCAAAAATTTTGTGAAATTTGCCATTTTTAGGTCAGTCCAGGCCAGCTCCTCCAAAAAGAATGGACTGAAGGAGGGAGAAGGCATGGCTAAGCCCAACCATCTAATTTATGAACATTTATATCCATTACTGGAATGACAATTTTTGGTGGTGGCATCTGCCAGTTGTAAGATGCACCTAATTCATTCCTCTTACGAGTCATATGACTGAAGTTCCGACTGGATCACACACAGATCCATAGGCTTACACTGTAATAGCGCTTTCTGGCTCACACATAGACCCGTGTGAGCCAATAAGTCGTAATAATCAAAGAGGACCGGAGCTGTGCTAGAAACTGGAGAAGACAGTGATCAGTGAGTATATTAATATACCTACATTACACAACATATACATTCACACAGGTATAGCCCATAAAAAATGTCATGGGAGTTCTTCTGTAAGGAATTAGTCGCATCTCACTCTAGCACTCCCGTTTATTAAGACTTGTATGCACAATACCAGGGTTAATAAATTGTGCAGGGCATATTTAGCAAAGGTACTTTATATGTTATGTACATATACAGTGGGGAAAAAAGTATTTAGTCAGCTACAAATTGTGCAAGTTCTCCCACTTAAAAAGATGAGAGGGGCCTATAGTTGACATCTTAGGTAGACCTCAACTATGAGAGACAAAATGAGAAAACAAATCCTGAAAATCACATTGTCTGATTTGGAAAGAATTTTTTTTCAAATTTTGGTGGAAAATAAGTATTTGGTCAATTACAAAAATTCATCTCAATACTTTGTTATATATCCTTTGTTAGCAATGACAGAGGTAAAACGCTTTCTCTAAGTCTTTACAAGGTTGGCACGCACTGTTGCTGGTATGTTGGCCCATTCCTCCATGCAGATCTCCTCTAGAGCAGTGAGTGTCTTGCCTAATGGTAATAGCCCACACTCTGTATGCATAATTCTGTCTATTACTTATATGCACATGGTTAGATGCACTAA
This sequence comes from Phyllobates terribilis, assembly GCF_046119375.1. Lineage (NCBI taxonomy): Eukaryota > Metazoa > Chordata > Amphibia > Anura > Dendrobatidae > Phyllobates > Phyllobates terribilis. The sequence goes on from NW_027362769.1 coordinate 255,715,607, forward strand.
ACACTAGGGGTGCTAAACACACTCCTGGTTTTGCTTTTTCCAAATATAGATGCATATTGGTGGTTTTTGTCATTGCCCATTGGCTTGTGATTGGTTCATAACAGTATACATTCTTGGGATAGGGAGTTAGTTCCACTGGACTCATCGCCCTCTTCCTTTGGAGCTCTACTCTCAGTCCTTTTTATTCAATTGTGTTACTGTATACCTCTGAGCATTATCACATACCACTGTCTTGGACACTGTTTTACTTCCACACTGACCTTGATTGGTCCCATGTATGGTTTTAATAAGTATTGTTTGTTTGTAATTGACCAAATACTTATTTTCTGCCAAAATTTGAAAAAAATTTCTTTCCAAATCAGACAATGTGATTTTCCGGATTTGTTTTCTCATTTTGTCTCTCATAGTTGAGGTCTACCTATGATGTCAATTACAGGCCTCTCTCATCTTTTTAAGTGGGAGAACTTGCACAATTGGTTGCTGACTAAATACTTTTTTTCCCCACTGTACAATACACAAATTAAAAATGCATGCTACAGCAGACACAGAGAAAGTGAAGATTAGTACTTCGAACAGGAATGCATGCATCCATAAACACAATTCTAGAGTCTTCTAGAAAGTGCAAAAGTGTAGCAGCAATCAAATGTGCAAATAGCAATAAAAAAGGACTGATCCATCCATGTCAATCGTGACATACATATCATGACTTAAAAATCCAGAGGTTGCTACAATCAAAAAAGCCCAAAAAAACATACAGGGATGAGAGCTAAACTTAGTAATCACAAAATATTCTTTATTTACATATATCAACAAATTCATAAAAAATTTTTAAAAGGAGAGTATCACACTTAAGCAAACCATACCAGTAGGTCATATAATATACAGCAATGTTTGGTCACCATCTCCTAAATGCATGTAAGAGAGCAATTTCTACACCAGAACATTAAATTAGTAAAGATACGGTGAAATGAAATCATACCTCAAAGTACAATAAAGACTGAACTGGATAGGGAAACAATGTCCCCAGAACACATATCTACTAGAGATACATGCACATGCAGAAAAAGCAAAACATATAAAGTCCTGAAATGGAGAAAACCTTTTGCTGAACATAAAAGGATAAGGGTAATATACCCCTCTGCAGTGAAAGTCTGCAGCAGAACACTAAGTGCAATCAGATGATCCCCAAGGTAAAGGAAAAGAGACTTGTGGAATAAGGTGATAAGTTCACCAGAACACATAAGACCTGTATGGCAGCCACTGGAGCACCCCTGACACGTGTTTTGCATATTGCTTCCTTCGAGGGGTGTTGTAGGAGTGTAAAGGGAGCTTTTTATATCGCTACTTACCCTCAGCGGTTATCATTGGTGGTCAGCTCCCCAGCATCTGAAACCAGGAAGTCACGGACCGGCGTCCGACGTCACTTCCGCCGCCCACACCAGATGCGTCATGGTGCAGGCGGGAAGAAGCGAGGCACACAGACGCGTCGCCATGTCGCCATGAAAACCCGATCAGAGCAGACGAAGTGAGGGCACACCGCTGGAAGTATTAGGTAAGTATTTAGCTGAAACAGTATCGGGCATATTGAAGAGACAAGATCGAAAGCAGAACAGGGACATGGACAAAACCATGCAAGTATGGCAGAGCACTGTGAGTACAGATACCCCCATAAACAATAATAAATAAATCAAGGAAAAGTGTGAATAAACTCTATATAATGAATATGATCATAAAATACAAGAGACAGTGCAAGGCTCAGGTAAAAGTGCACAATGCAAAGTGCAGCAGTGCATTACGCAAAATACAGCAGTGCATGAATATATACCAAAAGATTATTATAGATCAATATATAAAGTGAGAATAAAGTGCAAAAGGTGTACATATACATGTGTGTATATACAATATATACACACTTGTACCTACCGTATATATGTGCATAAAGTGACCCATATAAAATAGAAAGCAGAAATAATTAATAATGAAGATATTGTTGATAAGTGTACCAAATCAGTGTGGTATACCCATAAAAGAAAGTGTAATGTGCCTAATAAATATTCAAAGACAATAAAAGAAAAGTGAACACACAATAGAATGTGAAATAAAAAAAATATTTTTTTATATTAATGTGTATCCACAATGATATAAAGTGAAGTAGTGAATAAATAAATAATTAAAAGAGGCACTGTGTGAATGAAACACATATAACCACAAAAAGTAGTAATAATTATACAATCATGATGTCAAATATGTAGCATCAGAGTCCCTGCCCTCTGCTAGGCAGGGACGCCATCCCTCTCACCTCCGCGCTCCCCACGTGGGTCCCTCCAGCGCTCTTCTCTCTGTCGTCGCAGCAGCGTCTCTGCCCCATGTCAGACAGGGACACCGTCTCTCTCGTCCCCCGGCTCCTGGCGCGGCTTCTCCCTGCGCTCCGTTCCCTGCTGTGGCCGGCGCGCGTTCCTCCTCCAGCAGAGTGCTTAGGGCGCAGGCGCGCGCACTCCCCTCCTCTTGAAGGGACTGCGCGCGTCTTCCTAAAAAGTCCCCGGCCAATGGCCAGAGGACTTCCCACATTTAAGGCACCTCCTCCAAAATGGAGGTGCCCGAGCAACAGGTGTCGCACTGTGTCTTCACCTCTGCTTCAGCCCTCAGGTCCCTCCGCTAGCCTTTCTAGTCCAGCCTGATTCCTGCCTGTCATCTGTCTGCTACCTGCCGGCTGTATCTCTCTACCTGCTTACCTGGAAGCACCTGCCAGCACCCGCTGAGTTTATCTACCTGCTTATCCGGAAGCACCCGCCAGCACCTGCCGCGGCTATCCACCTGCTTACCCGGAAGCACCTGTCAGTACCTGCCGTGTCTATCTGCCCGCTGGGTTGAAGGTACCTACCGTCTACTCAGAGACTGTCCCCATCACTTGCCGTGACCTCCTGCCTGTTTACCCAGAGTCTGTCCCCGTCACTTGCTGTGACCTCCTGCCTGTCTACCCAGAGACTGTCCCTGTCACTTGCCGTGACTACCTGCCTGTCTACCCAGAGACTGTCCCCGTCACTTGCCGTGACCACCTGCCTGCTTACCCAGAGACTGTCCCCGTCACTTGCTGTGACTTCCTGTTGCCTTCCCTGGGAGTCACCTGCTTCCTTACAAGGACTTCCCCTTTGTATTGCAGCTCAGAGGTTCCACCTCCGGATCCATTACAGTTTGCTCGGGCCATGGAACCCGGTGGCGCCCAAGCTCCATCGCTCTCGGACCTATGCCATGAACTATCCCGTCAGAGGTCCCAACAGGAGTCCATCCTGAGCCACCTGCGTAATGTTAACTCCCGCCTGGACACACTGACTGCCTCATCGGGACCTGCTTCCAGTCACACGATTCCTACCCTGGCAGCGTCGCTGCCCATCAATACCATGGCATCCCTTCCCGGTCCCTGCCTATCCGCCCCGCCTCTTTTGGTGGAGACCCCGGCCTGGCACGAGGCTTCATTAACCAGTGCACCCTGCACTTCGAACTTTTGGCACACCAATTCACCTCCGACCGGGCCAAAGTGGCCTTCATCATGTCCCATCTCACTGGGGAGGCACTGGCTTGGCTTAATCCCCTATGGGAGAGAGGAGACCCCCTGGTGTCCAACCTGCCAGCCTTTCTCATGGCTTTCCGGAAAGTCTTCGACGAACCAGGATGAAAGACCTCATCCGCCTCCTCTCTGCTACGCCTCCGCCAAGGGAGTCTCACCGTGGGCCAATATGCCATACGGTTCCGTACCCTTGCTTCCGAGCTTGCCTGGGATAACGAGATCCTGGTGTCCGTCTTCTGGGAAGGCCTATCCGGCCGGATTAAAGATGAACTCGCCGGTCGGGACATTCCTACCTCCCTGGATGACTTAGTAACACTTGCCACCCGGATTGACATCCGGTTCCAGGAGCGTACCAAAGAGATCACCCGTGAGAGGAGGTTTCCCCGCCTTGCTCCCACTTTCCAGAAACCCGTCTCTTCCTCTGTAACTCCCCGAGCGCACTCGCCGGAGCCCATGCAGGTTGACCAGACCAAGATGGTCAAAACCGGTCAAGAGTCATGCCGTGCCGAGGGGAGCTGTTTTTACTGTGGCAGTAAGGAGCACCGGATCCGTTCCTGCCCGGAGAGGCTGGGAAACGCCAGTGTCTAGGATCGCTCGGAGAGGTCGTCCAAGACAAGAGTAAACCCCCTCCATCTCTGATGCTGTCGGTCTCTATCATCTGCGGGGAGAACCACTACTTTGAACTAGCTCAACTCGATTCTGGAGCTGCCAGAAACCTCATTTCCCAGTCACTGGTAGAGAAATATCGCATTCCCACTAAACCTTTGGCTGAACCCTTATCTGTCGCCTCCGTGGATGGAGGGCTCTTACCGCTAACCATCCAACTCATCACCGAACCTATAACTCTGCAGGTGGGAATGCTGTACTCTGAGAGGATCTTCTTTCATGTTCTACCTGGACTCTCTCATGCCCTTTTGTTAGGCCTTCCTTGGCTCCAGAGACATGCACCCATGCTGAATTGGCAGACCGGAGAAGTCCTTCGCAGGGGGCAGGACTGTCATAAGACTTGTTTAGTTCCTGTTCGTCCTGCTCGTCCTTCTCCTACTCCAGCCAATCTACCCGGCCTACCGGTTCCTTATTGGTCTTATGCTGATGTTTTCAACAAGAAAGAAGCAGAGGGGTGGGGTTAGAACAGTCTATAAAGTAAGAAGGAATAGAGGTACAGAGAGATACATAAAATGCATGTACACTAATGCCAGAAACCTCACCAACAAAATGGAGGAATTAGAATTAATTTTGTTGGAAAATAATTATGACATGGTAGGGATATCTGAGACGTGGCTGGGTGAGAGCCATGACTGGGCAGTTAATTTACAGGGCTATAGTCTGTTCAGAAATGACCGTACAAACAAGCGAGGGGGGATGTGTGTTTATATGTAAAATCATCCTTAAAACCTGTCTTGCGGGAGGATATATGTGAACCTAATGAAAATGTAGAGTCCCTGTGGGTGGAGATAAGGGGAGGGGGAAAAAATAATAAATTACTGATAGGAGTTTGTTATAAGTCTCCAAAAATAATGGAAGTAGCGGAGAATATCCTCGTAAAGCAAATAGATGAAGCAGCGACTCAAGGAGAAGTCATTATTATGGGAGATTTCAACTACCCTGAAATACATTGTAGTTCAAGCAAAGGAAATAGGTTTTTGACTACTATGAGAGACAATTACCTTTCCCAACTGGTTCAGGACCCAACAAGAAGGGGGGCACTGCTAGACCTAATATTAACCAATAGGCCAGACCGCATATCAAATATACGAGTTGGGGGTCACTTGGGTAATAGTGATCACAAAATAATACGTTTTCATGTAACCTTTAATAAGATGTGTAGTAGAGGGGTTACAAGGACACTAAACTTCAGGAAGGCAAATTTCAACAGTTAAGAGATGATCTTAGTGCAATAAGCTGGGACGATATCCTGAGACATAAAACTACACAAAGCAAATGGGAGACATTTATTAACATCCTGAATAGGACCTGTGCACAATATATACCCTATGGGAATAAACATGCTAGAAATAGGAGGAAACCACTATGGCTAAATAGAGCTGTAAGGGGCACAATAAGTGACAAAAAGAAAGCATTTAGAGAACTAAAGCAAGTAGGTAGTGATGAGGCATTAAATAAATATAGAAAATTAAATAAATTATGTAAAAACCAAATCAAGGCAGCAAAGATTGAGGCAGAGAGAATCATTGCCAGAGAAAGTAAAAATAACCCCAAAATATTCTTTAACTACATGAATAGTAAAAAACTAAAAAATGATAGTGTTGGCCCCCTTAAAAATAGTCTGGGTGAAATGGTGGATGAGGATGAGGAAAAAGCCAATATGCTAAATGATTTTTTTTCAACCGTATTTACACAAGAAAATCGCATGACAGAAAACATGATTAGTGATAACAAAAATTCTCCAGTAAATGTCACTTGCTTAACCCTGCAGGAAGTACGGCGGCGTCTAAAAATCACTAAAGTTGACAAATCCCCAGGCCCGGATGGGATACACCCGCGAGTACTGCAGGAATTAAGTAACGTCATAGATAGACCATTATTTTTAATCTTTAAAGATTCCATAATAACAGGGTCTGTACCACAGGACTGGCATATAGCAAATGTGGTGCCAATATTCAAAAAGGGGACAAAAACTGAACTTGGAAATTATAGGCCGGTAAGCATAACATCTACTGTGGGTAAAATCCAGGAGGGTTTCCTAAAAGATGCTATAATAGAGTATCTGAAGAAGAATAACCTCATGACTAGTGTTGAGCCACCCCCGTAGTGTTCGAGTTCGGTTCGGTTCGTCGAACACCCGTGTGTTCGCCGAACTGTTCGTCGAACTGTTCGTCGAACACCTTCGAACACCGTTAAAACCAATGGCAGGCAAACAAAAACACATAGAAACACATAGAAAACACCTTCAAAGGTGTCCAAAAGCTGACAAACTGCTCAGAAGACACAACTAACACATGGAAAAGTGACAAGTACATATAGTCATGCGAAAATAAAAGAGGTGGAGGAGTAAAAGGAGGGGGAGACACAGATATAGGCATGTCATGCCCTTCTAAAATCCAAAAAGTGAGAAGCCGACACGGCCAGTCCGCTCCTGCCCGTGCCACCTCCGTGTCGCCGGGTTTGTGCCAGAGCCGCGGTGAACCCTGATGGCCAGCCCCCCTCTCCCAATACTGGTGCCTGTCCGCTGGTGGGTCGAGCGAGCCCCCCTGTGGTGGAGGCAGCTCTAAGCTTTTTAATTTAAATTGTCTCTCTAATTTGAATGAATACACTTTAAATCCATTTACAAGGATCTATTGGAGGGCAAGTCTCATGCCAGCAGCCGCGTAATTCCAGCTCCAGTAGCGTCCACTAAAGCTGCTGCAGTTAAAAAGCTTTTATAAGGATCGAGCTCGGCTGTCCACCGCAAGGCATCCTACTGCCAGTCCCAGCCCCTATGCCTTGGGGTGCCTCCTGATGCTCTTCACTGAGTATCCCATGGTCCCGAAGCATTTCCTTTGAAAAAATTAAGTGTCTAAACTACAGGTGGTGTAGCTTGCTTAACAGCCGGGATAATCCGCTGTCTAGCAGACACTGCTACTAGGCACAAAGTATTTCCTGGGCTAGATGCAGTTAAAAATTTGTAATTAGATACTCTCGTTGGATGCTGAGAAAGCATTCCATAGAGTCTCCTGGCACGCCATATATGATTCTCTTAAAAAGCTTGGGGTAGGGGTTTAGGGGACCCTTTTATAGCCAAAATCACGGCCCTGTATCGCAATACGTCACCTAGGCTGAAGATAAATGGAACTGTAGCACCCTGAGGGCTCGGTTGCTACAGACGTATTGCACCTCACCCAGAGGTGTGATATCTCACTCTCAGGTAAGGATGGAGTGTGGATCAGGACCCGACACCTGCATGCATTACACCACATTGCCGTGGGGCAGGGTGACCAATATGCCCCTGAGATGGGCACGACAGTCCCTGTCCCTGGCTGGAGTGGGGGGAGGGAACACTGAGGAAGGGGAACCCTGTAGTGCAGGAGCAGGGAGGAAGCAGTTCCTGGGTGCATTGAGAAGGGAGTATAAAAGGTGGGCACCATCTTAGTTCAGTGCAGAGAAGTCTGAGCAGAAGTGGCAGGGAGCAGGGGCTCTGCATGAGCTCTGCTCCGGAGGCGGGCCTAGTAACAGAGGCCCAGGCCTGGAAGAGGGAGAAGGAAGGAAGAGGAGCGGAGAAGGCTCCAGGAACGAGGAATGAAGGGATCCCAGGGGTGCGGATGGGCGAGTCGCCACCGCACGCCCGAATCCACCTGCGTGGAGGGGTCAGGCCAAAGGGGGAGACCGGTCCCCGAACTAGTGGAGGCAGGAAACGACCCTCAGCTAGAAACCGGAGGCTCTGACATTTTATGTGGCGCAGCCCCTCCCTACACCCGCTAGGAAGGCACCACATAGGGTCAGGGAAACTGGCGCCAAGTTTACCAAGAGGAGGCCCGAGGCAGCCGGACAGAAGTGTTGGTAAGAAAGGTCAGACAAAGGACACACAAAGGGGGTCCTGTGAAGTGCTCCAAAGTTATCTGGGAGTTGTCTGAGCCCCTCACCTGGTGAGCACAGTACGACGTGGGCAGCCGTTACCTGCAGACGTGGTCTGGATAATAAGAACTGTGAGTAAAGGCCCTGGACTGCATCACTGACTCCGTGTCGTTACTGCTGCTGCCCTGCACCATCACCCCCATCCTCCGCATACACTGCCCTGAGGCTATACTCCTCCCGTGGGGAGTTATGCTGCGCTCTGCTGCACCCACAACACCAGCCTCAGCGGTCTGCCCTGTAGCGGCGGTTCACTCTGACCGCAATCCGCGGGTGGCGTAGTCGGACATTTAAACATCAAAACCACATAAATAGTTCCGCCACTGGTTTGACCGCCCTGAGCCACGGAACCGGGTCGCCGCCACGAAGACTACAACCACCAGCATCCACCAAAAAGGGTCCGGCTCCGGGTGTCCCAAGGCCCAGGGGGTGCGTCAGAACATTTTCATCACCTTTCACAATCACCAATGGGACAAGGCAGGGATGTCCTCTGTCCCCTCTCTTATACATCCTAGTGACGGAGCACCTGCTCTCATCAATTCGCCATAACCCCAATATTAGGTGGATTGAGGTGGGAGGCACCGAGTACAAGTGCTCTCTATTTGCTGATGATGTCCTAGTATATATCACTCAATCACATATATCCATCCATGCTGTTATGGCTGAAATAGATCACTTTGTTACATGGTCAAATTTTAAAATCAATGCAGCGAAGTCTGAGGCCCTCGATGTCTCCTTCCCCAAATCCATATAGGATTCCATCCAGTCCAACTTTCCCTTTGCCTGGCCCTCACAGGGTATCAAATACTTAGGAATTCCTATTCATAGAGACCTCTCCCATCTATGTTATCTTTATTTTGGGCCCTTTATTGAACAATTCCATACAGACTACGGTTGGCAAGTTAGAACTGTAAGATTCACTACGTGAACCGCTGGTGTTTTGTGGAAAAGCACATGTACACCGCGTTCCAAATTATTATGCAAAAAGTGTTTAGGAGTGATAAGGGAAGAATTTGTTTGTTTGTCAGTTAAACTCATTGATGGTGATGTGTGTCAGGGCTCTTTATATCACTGTAAGCAATTGCAGACACCTGTGCTAATTAGTTTGGCAGGTGTGTCCAATGAAAGGCAAGACTACTTAAGAAGGCTCTCTCACATTATTAAGCAGCCTACATTTTCTGCCAAAATGGGAAAGAAAAAGGATGTGTCGGCTGCTGAGAAGCAACAAATTGTGGAGTGTTTAGGTCAAGGCATGACTACAATCAACATTGTGCGATGATCAGGATGAAGTGTCTTGGCAATCAAGAAGTATGTAGCTGATTCACAGTACACACGTGTGTGTGCTGATAAGGGCAAATTGAGGACTCTTTCCTACAGGCAATTACGTCAGGTTGAAAGAGCAGCGGCAAAAAAGCCTTGTCATAGCAGCAGACAAGTTTTTGAAGCTGCTTGTGCCTCCAACGTCCCCCGAACAACAAGATGCAGGGTCCTTCAGAGGTTTGCAGCTGTGCATACGCCATCCTGTCGACCTCCTCTATCCACTTCACACAAGCAGAAACGGCTCCAGTGGGCCAAACATTACATGAAGACTGATTTCAAAACTGTTTTGTTCACGGATGAGTGCCGTGCAGCGCTCGATGGTCCAGATGGATGGAGTGGAGGATGGCTGGTTGATGGACACCCCACGCAAACACGGCTACAGAGCCAACAAGGAGGAGGTGGAATAATGTTTTGGGCTGGAATCATGGGGAGAGAGATTGTCGGCCCCTTTAGGATCCCTGAAGGCGCTAAAGATGAACTCCATAATGTATGTGGATTTTCTCAAACAGCACTTCCTGCCATGGTTCAAGAAGAAGAACCGTGTATTTCACAGCAAGATCATTTTTCTGCATGATAATGCACCATCTCATGCTGCACATAAAACATCTGCATCTCTGGCTGATATGGGCATAAAAGGGGACAAACTTATGGTGTGACCCCCATGCTCCCCTGACCTCTACCCCATTCAGAACCTTTGGAGCATCATTAAAAGGAGTGTCTATGATGGCGGGAGGCAGTTCACATCTAAGCAACAGCTCTGGGAGGGTATTCTGTCCTCATGCAAAACAATTGAAGCAGAAACCATCCAAAACCTGACAAATTCAATGGACGAGAGAGTTCAGAAGCTCCTTTCGAACAAGGGGTCCTATGTGAAAATGTAACATCACCTAGAATAAAGTTTTGAGTTGAAAACTGTTTGATTTCAGTTTCTAACAACCTGCTAATGCTTATAATTTCAAAAATGACCATTTTTTTGGTCTTTATTAAAATGAAAAGGTTGATCGAAAAGTTTGGGGGATCTAAGAGTGTGGCAACCCAGTAGTCATGATTACTTCGAATTCTGACAATATGAGGGTCATGCTGCAGGTAGTGCAGCAAGAAGGCACTTATGTGTCTTGCGCATCTCGGAGCCCCAAAATTATTTTCCGGGCTAGATGCAGCTAAAAATTATTTTTAATTTTAAATCTGGTGGAGCTTATTATAGATGGCCTAATAGGATCAGTGCTGCACACTGCTACAAAGCCCAAATTATTTTCCAGTCAAGATACAGATAAACATGATTAGTAATTTGAAAGCTTAAAACGTTTGGTAGGGTGATTTTAACCAATCATCAAGCTTTTACTCTCCCCAGGATGACACAGGGGTAGAAAAGTCGTTTCGGATCCATGATTTGTTCATCTTTATGAACGTGAGTCTGTCTACATTATCAGTGGAGAGCTGCGTGCGCTTATCTGTCAGCACACCACCAGCAGCGCTGAACACACGTTCAGACAGAACGCTGGCTGCGGGGCATGACAAGATCTCCAAGGCGTAAGTGGCTAGCTCCGGCCATTTATCCAGATTGGAAGCCCAAAAAGAGCAAGGGTCCAGTGACACAGTCGTGGCTTCAATGTTTACTTGGAGATACTCCTGTACCATCGTCTCTAGGCGTTGACTATGTGTCAGACTTCTTGTCTCCTGTGGCCTTGCAAAGGATGGGCTAAAAAAGTGGTGAAATGATTCCGCAAAATTAATGTTACCAGCAGATACTGTGGTTCTGTTACGGTTTGAGTGCTGAACACTTGACGGTCCCACGGTTGGCAAGTTGGAACTGTGAGATTCACTACGTGCACCACTGGTATTTTGTGGAAAAGCACATGTAAGATTCTGCAACAGTCTCTGCTGATACTCCTGCATGCGTGCATCCCTTTCTATGGCAGGAATAATTTCTGCAAATTTACTTTTGTACCGGGGATCTAACAGTGTGGCAACCCAGTAGTCAGGATTATTTCTAATTCTCACAATTCGAGGGTCATGTTGCAGGTAGTGCAGCAAGAAGGCACTCATGTGTGTTGCGCATCCAGGAGCACCAAGTCCCTGTTGTGTTGGTGGCGAGGTAACAATCATGCTTCCTTCCTCTGTCCTCTCCCCCCAACCTCGCACAACAGAAATGTGATCAAGGTCTCCCTCATCTGATGAGTCTTCCATCAGTTCGTCCTCCACTTCTTCCTGGGCTCCTGCACCTTCCTCACTAGTTTGGCTGCTACCATGCGCCCTGGTAAAACCATCTCCCCCACCCTCACATGCCTGCCGCCTTGGTGCTGCCGACCTTCTGGACCTTGCAGATGGACCCTTCCGCATACAACTCCTCCTCCTCTACTTCCTCCACCTCCTCTTGTGCCACCACCTGACTCCGAATTCTGTTTAACATGTGCTCCAGCATGTAAATCACCGGAATAGTCATGCTGATAATGGCATCATCAGCACTAAACATCTTCGTCGCCATTTCAAAACTGTGCAGAAGGGTGCATAGGTCCCTGATCTGAGACCACTCCTCCAGCGTGATTTGCCCCACCTCTGAATCTCGTTGGCCCAGGCTATACGTCAGAACGTATTGCACCAGGGCTTGTCGGTGCTGCCACAGTCGCTGCAACATGTGCAGAGTTGAATTCCACCGGGTAGGCACATCGCATTTTAGCCGGTGAAGTGGCAGGCCCAACGACTTCTGTAGAGATGTAAGTCGCTGAGCTGCGGGATGCGAACAGCGGAAGTGAGCACACAGCGACCGTGCCCTCTGCAGAAGGCCATCTAGTCTGGGATAGTGGGCTAAAAATTGCTGGACAACCAGGTTCAACACGTGAGCCATACAAGGCACGTGTGTGACATTGCCCCGGCGAAGGGCCGCACCCAGGTTTGCAGCATTGTCGCACACGGCCTTCCCTGGTTTCAGGTCCAGTGGAGACAACCATTCATGAAATTGGTTCTCCAGAGCTGACCACAACTCCTCAGCTGTGTGACTCACATTTCCCAGACATTTCAATGTAAAAACCGCCTGATGACGTTGAGCCTTAATGCCAGCATAGTAAGGAGGTGTGCAGGATCCCTTCTGCGCAGTTAGAAAGCTTGTGGCATGACCAGACAGGCTTTGGGTGCAGGTGGAAGACCGAGAGGAGGTTGAGGAGGCAGAAGCAGTGGAGGAACTTTGACATAAAGAGGATTGACGCACAACTCGTGGGGACGGCAAGACTTGGACAGCAGCCCCTTGTCCTGCTGTCACCGTAGTTACCCAGTGCCCAGTCAGCGACATGTAACGCCCCTGTCCATGCCTACTCGTCCAAGTGTCTGTGGTGAAATGCACCCTGTCACACACAGAGTTTCTCAAAGAAGCGGTGATGTTGTGTGCGACATGCTGGTGGAGCGCAGGCACACCTTTCTTTGAGAAGTAGTGCCGACTGGGCATCTGGTACTGGGGCACTGCGACGGACATAAGGTCTCGAAAATCCTCTGTGTCCACCAGGCGGAAAGGCAGCATTTCTGTAGCCAAGAGCTTGCAGATGGTGAAATTCAACCTCTTAGCTTTCTCATGGCTAGGAGGAAATGGTCTTTTACTTGTCCACATCTGAGGGACCGAGGGCTGGCTATTGTGCTTAGACGGGGTTGATAAGGGTGTCCCCGGCAAACTGCCGGTCTGTGAGGAAGATGCAGGCGGACATGTTAAGTTGCCTTCATCCAAAGGTGGTGCTATCGATGTCGGACAGCGCTCAACACCAGCTGGTGTTACCACCTCCAAAGAAAATGATGACCTGCCAATCACGCTGGCTGTTGCGGGTAAAGAGGTGGCAGGTCTGCACCCCAAAACAGGTGTGACTGCTGCCCCCCAGTCACAGAGGATGAAGAGGCCGCGGATGCACAAGATATGGCAGACGGTGGTTGGCCCGGCCGGCTAGGCCGCATTGTAGCACACTGAGCTTCCCACTGCAACTTATGCTTCATGTCCATGTGCCGGTTCATGCATGAAGTACTCAAACTATGTATTTTTTGGCCTCTACTTAGCTTTTGCTGACAAATGTTACAGATAACACGAGTTGGGTCATCTTTATCGATCTGAAAAAATGCCCAGGCTATGCAAGGCTTAGCACCCATGCGACCTGAAGAGCCACCACGACTTGTGGTGAGAGGCAGAGTTGTGTTTGAGGATGCAGTTGTTGACGTGCTTCCAGTACTACGTCTCTGTCCAGGAAGGCGCAACCTGACCTCGTCGTCACTAGCATCTTCCTCCACCTCCTCTGCTGACCTCATCTCTTGGCTGACTGTGGGTTGACAGTAAGTGGGATATCCGACCTCATCATCATCACCCTGTGCGTTATCACACCCGTCGTCCTCAGAGCCAACCTGTTCCTGCCCTGACAAAAAACTAAAGTTGTCGCTCCAATCAGGTATTTGAGTCTTATCATCGTCTTCCTCATTGTCTCCACCAACAGGAGTTACAGTTTGGGAATGAGGGTCTACATTATGGTCAGAACCTTCTGCGTCTGGTCCTGGATCCGACTCATAAAGATTCTGGGCATCAGTGCAGATCATTTCCTCGTCTGGATTCACAGAAGCGCAGGAGTCGACCTCTGATTCCCAGGCTATAGTATGAGTAAACAGCTCTGCAGACTCAACCATCTGTTCTACCTCATACTCAGACGGGCAGCTGGAGATTTGGGAGCTGTGAGGAAGCAAGTGCGATTTGGGTGACACCTTTGAGGACTGGAGTATTTGTGATGTTGAAGTTGATGTGGAGGCGAACCCACTTAAAGGAGCACTTGATATCCGTTGAAGCACCTGCTGTTTTTGTGCCTCATCTGGAATTTGTAGCGATTGGCGTGGCCGTAAGAAAGGGATCTTATCACATTGTCCGCTAAAAGAAGTAGACATTTTAGTTTGGCTGGAAGATGGTCTTTCTTCTGCAGATGTTACTGTTGCTTTAACACCTACCCCACGGACACAACCTTTTTTCCCCTTCCCAACACGCCTATTCCCCTTTCCACCAGCAGCAGGCCTTTTTCCACTCATTTTGGTGGTTAACTAATTCACAACTCTGGAGTTGTTTGCACAAAAAAACAATGGATGGTAACCGAGCAGAGCTGAGTGGCCAAACTGTGGTATTAGGCCAAAACTATTGGCTGGGTTAGATGCAGAAAAAAATTATTTTGAATTTGCAACCTGATGGAGGTCAGTATAGATGGACTAATAGAGAAAGTCCGACACACTACTAGAAGGCCAAATATTTTTTCAGAGGTAGATGCAGAAAAAAATATATTCAGTTTGCAACCTGATGGAGGTCAGTATAGATGGACTAATACAACAAGTCCCGCACACAGCTAGAAGCCCAAATATTTTTTCAGAGGTACTGTAGATGCAGATAAAAATTAGTTTTAATTTGCAACCTGATGGAGGTCAGTATAGATGGACTAATAGAGAAAGTCCGACACACTACTAGAAGGCCAAATATTTTTTCAGAGGTAGATGCAGAAAAAAATATATTCAGTTTGCAACCTGATGGAGGTCAGTATAGATGGACTAATACAACAAGTCCCGCACACAGCTAGAAGCCCAAATATTTTTTCAGAGGTACTGTAGATGCAGATAAAAATTATTTTTAATTTGCAACCTGATGGAGGTCAGTATAGATGGACTAATAGAGAAAGTCCGACACACTACTAGAAGGCCAAATATTTTTTCAGAGGTAGATGCAGAAAAAAATATATTCAGTTTGCAACCTGATGGAGGTCAGTATAGATGGACTAATACAACAAGTCCCGCACACAGCTAGAAGCCCAAATATTTTTTCAGAGGTACTGTAGATGCAGATAAAAATTAGTTTTAATTTGCAACCTGATGGAGGTCAGTATAGATGGACTAATAGAGAAAGTCCGACACACTACTAGAAGGCCAAATATTTTTTCAGAGCTAGATGCAGAAAAAAATTATATTCAGTTTGCAACCTGATGGAGGTCAGTATAGATGGACTAATAGAGAAAGTCCGACACACTACTAGAAGGCCAAATATTTTTTCAGAGGTAGATGCAGAAAAAAATATATTCAGTTTGCAACCTGATGGAGGTCAGTATAGATGGATTAATAGAACAAGACCCACACACAGCTAGAAGCCCAATATTTTTTCAGAGGTAGATGTAGAAAAAACTATATTCAGTTTGCAACCTGATGGAGGTCAGTATAGATGGACTAATAGAGAAAGTCCGACACACTACTAGAAGGCCAAATATTTTTTCAGAGCTAGATGCAGAAAAAAATTATATTCAGTTTGCAACCTGATGGAGGTCAGTATAGATGGACTAATAGAGAAAGTCCGACACACTACTAGAAGGCCAAATATTTTTTCAGAGGTAGATGCAGAAAAAAAATATATTCAGTTTGCAACCTGATGGAGGTCAGTATAGATGGATTAATAGAACAAGACCCACACACAGCTAGAAGCCCAATATTTTTTCAGAGGTAGATGTAGAAAAAACTATATTCAGTTTGCAACCTGATGGAGGTCAGTATAGATGGACTAATAGAACAAGTCCCACACACTGCTAGAAGCCCAAATATTTTTTCAGAGGTACTGTAGATGCAGATAAAAATTAGTTTTAATTTGCAACCTGATGGAGGTCAGTATAGATGGACTAATAGAGAAAGTCCGACACACTACTAGAAGGCCAAATATTTTTTCAGAGCTAGATGCAAAAAAAAATTATATTCAGTTTGCAACCTGATGGAGGTCAGTATAGATGGACTAATAGAGAAAGTCCAAAACACTACTAGAAGGCCAAATATTTTTTCAGAGGTAGATGCAGAAAAAAATATATTCAGTTTGCAACCTGATGGAGGTCAGTATAGATGGATTAATAGAACAAGACCCACACACAGCTAGAAGCCCAATATTTTTTCAGAGGTAGATGCAGAAAAAACTATATTCAGTTTGCAACCTGATGGAGGTCAGTATAGATGGACTAATAGAACAAGTCCCACACACTGCTAGAAGCCCAAATATTTTTTCAGAGGTACTGTAGATGCAGATAAAAATTAGTTTTAATTTGCAACCTGATGGAGGTCAGTATAGATGGACTAATAGAGAAAGTCCGACACACTACTAGAAGGCCAAATATTTTTTCAGAGCTAGATGCAGAAAAAAATTATATTCAGTTTGCAACCTGATGGAGGTCAGTATAGATGGACTAATAGAGAAAGTCCGACACACTACTAGAAGGCCAAATATTTTTTCAGAGGTAGATGCAGAAAAAAATATATTCAGTTTGCAACCTGATGGAGGTCAGTATAGATGGATTAATAGAACAAGACCCACACACAGCTAGAAGCCCAATATTTTTTCAGAGGTAGATGCAGAAAAAACTATATTCAGTTTGCAACCTGATGGAGGTCAGTATAGATGGACTAATAGAACAAGTCCCACACACTGCTAGAAGCCCAAATATTTTTTCAGAGGTACTGTAGATGCAGATAAAAATTAGTTTTAATTTGCAACCTGATGGAGGTCAGTATAGATGGACTAATAGAGAAAGTCCGACACACTACTAGAAGGCCAAATATTTTTTCAAAGGTAGATGCAGAAAAAAATATATTCAGTTTGCAACCTGATGGAGGTCAGTATAGATGGATTAATAGAACAAGACCCACACACAGCTAGAAGCCCAATATTTTTTCAGAGGTAGATGCAGAAAAAAATATATTCAGTTTGCAACCTGATGGAGGTCAGTATAGATGGACTAATAGAACAAGTCCCACACACTGCTAGAAGCCCAAATATTTTTTCAGAGGTACTGTAGATGCAGATAAAAATTAGTTTTAATTTGCAACCTGATGGAGGTCAGTATAGATGGACTAATAGAATGATGCTATGCCCAAAAGATTTTACTTCACTAGGTGCAGTAAAAAAATTGGTATTCTATACACAGGTGGTATATCTTGCAACACAGATAGGCTACTCCACTGACTAACACACTCTGCAATAGGCCAAAAAGGATTAGCTTTGCTAGATTCAGCCAAATGCTGTGAAAAAAACTTGCACAGCACTGGCACAGACCTGCCTGGCAAAAACTGATAGGAACTCATGTAACCTAGTCCTGAAAAGGACTGCAATTACAATTAGTCTTTACTCCCACAACCGATCTATTTAAGAGCACAGACCTCCCTGATAAAAGTCGTAGGAAATGCTGTAACCTAGTCCTTAAAAGGACTGCAATCACAACTATTCCCTACTCCCAAGCTATCTGTATATTTGTGCGAAAATTGGCTTGAAATTAACAAGGTATAGCGCACACAGCAACAGCGGTGCCGTCTAACACGCAGCTGCAGCAGTGAGAAAATGGTGGCGACGGGGAAAATGGCTTGGTCTTATAGGGCAAGGACATGTGACATACACTGCCAATGACACATGCCCTTGCTTGTGTGAAAAAAAGCACTTCGCTCCGTGTGTGCGCTGCTGATAGGCTGACAGATTGCACCTCCCCACTGTAAATGCGGGAAAGAGAAAAAAAAATGGAGATCTTCATTGTTCCTGCAGAGATCCATCCCCTGCCCCTCCCCCCACCCCGCTGTACACTCAAACTGCGTATTAACATTAATTTTCATCATTACTGAGAAAAAATCCAGTTATGATTTTGGTGCACGAACAGTTATCGAACATAACCTCGAACAGCCGAATTTTTCTCAAATTGTTCGTGTTCGCCGAACGGCTCGAACACCGCCCAAAACAGCTCGAATTTGAGATTGGCGAACAGTTCGAGTAGAACAACGCTCATCTCTACTCATGACCCAATATCAATATGGGTTTACGAGTGACCGTTCCTGTCAAACTAATCTGATCAGTTTTTATGAGGAGGCAAGTTCTGGACTGGACCAAGGAAATGCAGTGGATGTTGTGTATATGGACTTTTCAAAAGCTTTTGATACGGTTCCACACAAAAGGTTGATACATAAAATGAGAACAATGGGGATAGGGGAGAATATATGTATGTGGGTTAAGAATTGGCTCAGTGATAGGAAACAAAGGGTGGTTATTAATGGAAAACACTCAGACTGGGTCTCAGTTAACAGTGGGGTACCACAGGGGTCAGTATTGGGCCCCCTTCTTTTTAACATATTTATTACTGACCTTGTAGGGGGCATACAGAGTAATATTTCAATATTTGCAGATGACACTAAACTCTGCAGGGTAATCAATACAGAGGAGGACAATTTTATATTACAGGAGGATCTATGTAAACTAGAAGCTTGGGCTGATAAATGGCAAATGAGCTTTAATGGGGATAAATGTGAGGTAATGCCCTTGGGCAGAGGAAATAAAATGTATAATTATATGCTTAATTGTAAAACACTGGGCAAAGCTGTAACTGAAAAAGACCTGGGTGTATTGGTGGACGACAAGCTCACGTTTAGTGGCCAGTGTCAGGCTGCTGCTGCAAAGGCAAATAAAATAATGGGATGCATTAAAAGAGGCATAGATGCTCATGAGGAGAGCATAATTTTACCTCTATACAAGTCATTAGTGCAACCACACTTAGAATACTGTGTACAGTTCTGATCTCCGGTGTATAAGAAAGACAAAGCTGAACTAGAGCGGGTGCAGAGAAGAGCGACCAAGGTTATTAGAGGACTGGGGGGTCTGCAATACGAAGACAGGTTATTACACTTGGGGTTATTTACTGTGGAAAAAAGAAGGCTTAGGGGTGATCTTATTACTATGTACAAGTATATGAGGGGACAGTACAAAGACCTTTCTACTGATCTTTTTACTCAGAGGCCTGAGACGGGGACAAGGGGGCATCTTCTACGCCTGGAGGAAAGAAGGTTTAAACATAATCACAGACGGGGATTCTTTACTGTAAGAGCAGTGAGACTATGGAACTCTCTGGCGCATGATGTTGTAATGAGTGATTCACTGTTAAAATTTAAGAAGGGCATGGATGCCTTTCTTGAAAAGTATAATATTACAGGTTATAAATACTAGATCCCTTGATAGGGCGTTGATCCAGGGAACTAGTCTGATTGTCGTATGGAGTCGGGAAGGAATTTTTTTCCCCAATGTGGAGCTTAGTGTTTGCCACATGGGTTTTTTTTGCCTTCCCCTGGATCAACAAGTTAGGCTATGGGTTGAACTAGATGGACTTAGTCTTCCTTCAACCTTAAAAACTATGTTACTATGTTACATTACCCCCCCCCCATAGACCATATGATTGCCCAATCGACCTGGTACCCGGCGCTACTCCACCCTGTGGGCGTATTTACCCGTTGTCCGCTGCCGAGACCCGGGCCATGTCTGAATATATCGAGGAAAATCTGGCCCGGGGATTTATCCGGAAATCTACCTCCCTGGTGGGAGCAGGCTTCTTCTTCGTTAAAAAGAAGGATGGCTCACTCCATCCCTGTATAGACTACAGAGGTCTTAACCAGATCACGGTGAAGAATAAATACCCCCTTCCGCTCATTCCTGAATTATTTGACCGTCTGAGGGGTGCCAGAATCTTCACCAAGCTGAATCTCCGTGGGGCGTATAACCTGGTCTGTATCCGTCGGGGGGATGAATGGAAGACGGCATTCAACACCCGGGATGGCCACTATGAATACCTCGTAATGCCCTTCGGCCTCTGTAATGCTCCCGCCGTCTTTCAAGAGTTGGTCAATGACATCTTCCATGACCTTCTCTACTCCTGCGTGGTGGTGTACCTGGACGACATCTTGGTCTTCTCTCTGGATCTTCCCACACACCGGAGGGACCTTTGTCAGGTCCTGCTCAGGCTCAGGCAGAACCACCTCTACGCAAAATTTGAGAAGTGCCTCTTTGAGCAGTCCTTGCTTCCATTTCTGGGCTACGTCATCTCCCAGTCCGGCCTGCGAATGGATCCTGAGAAACTTTCTACCATCCTAAAGTTGTCCCCGACAGGAGGGGTTGAAGGCTATTCAGCGGTTCCTGGGCTTCGCCAATTAGTACCGCCTCTTCATTCCGCACTTCTCTTCCCGGACTGCCCCAATCTCCGCGCTCACCCATAAGGGCACTTGTCCCAAAGAATGGCCGCCCGAGGCTGAAGAGGCCTTCCTTTCTTTGAAACAAGCTTTCTCCTCCGCTTCTGTGTTGCACCGTCCGGACTGCAACAAACAATTCTTCTTAGAAGTAGATGCTTCCTCCTCCGGAGCCAGAGCGGTGCTCACCCAAATGTCGCCATCCGGGAGAATGGTAACCTGCGGCTTCTTCTCCAAACTCTTCTCCTTGTCTGAGCGCAATTATTGTTTAGGAGTCCGAGAATTGTTAGCCGTTAAATTGGCACTGGAGGAGTGGTGTTACCTGCTCGAGGGGGCTCTTCACCCGGTAAGAATTTATACGGACCATAAAAACTTGGCTTACCTCCAGAGTGACCGAAGACTTAACCCGCGCCAGGCCCGGTGGTCCTTGTTCTTCGCCCGCTTTGATTTCATTCTTCATTTCCGCCCGGCAGACAAAAATATCAAAGCCGATGCCTTGTCCCGATCCTTTCTGTTCTCCGATCTAGAGGAGGAGCCCAAGCACATCATCGACCCCGCCAAGGTAATGCAAGTGGCTCCCTTGGATCTGAATCATCTTCCACCCGGTAAGACGTTCGTGACAGTACCTGATCGTGAGAAGGTTCTGCACTGGGGACATTTGTCTAAGCTAGCCGGCCATGCTGGCCAAAAGAAGACCCTCCAGCTTATTGCCCGGCATTACTGGTGGCTTACCCTGCGCAAGGAGGTAATAGACTTTGTCTCGGCCTGTGCATCCTGCGCCCGCAACAAGGTTCCTAGACATCTGCCAGCCGGCCACCTTCTGCCTCTTCCCGTACCTGCTGCCCCATGGCAGCATATAGCCATGGACTTTATAATGGATCTCCCTGTCTCTGCTGGTTGTACGGTCATTTGGGTGGTCGCTGATCGTTTCTCTAAAATGGCCCACTTAATTCCCCTGCCGGGTCTTCCGTCTGCATCTGAGTTGGCTAAGGACTTTATTCATCATATTTTCCGTCTCCATGGTCTTCCTCTCCACATCATGTCCGATCGAGGGATTCAGTTCACCTCTCGCTTCTGGAGAGCCACGTGTAAATTGCTGGGGGTCACCTTGGACTTCTCTTCTGCTTATCACCCACAGTCCAATGGTCAAGAAGAGCAGATCAACCAAATCTTAACCAGTTACCTCCGGCACTTTGTTAATGCCCACCATTCCGATTGGGTGGATCTTTTACCGTGGGCCGAATTCTCCTACAATAATCACGAGAGCGAATCCTCTTCCAAATGCCCGTTTTTTACAGTCTACGGCCAGCATCCCCGGATCCCGTTTCCCGTCTCCGCCTCGGTGGACAACCCGGCCGCGGAATCTCTTGTTAGCGAATTCTCCACCACTTGGGAGAGTACCAGATCCGCACTTCTTCAGTCTTCCGAGCGGATGAAAAGACAGGCTGACAAGAGACGTCTGGATCCGCTCCAATTCCGTCCTGGAGATAAGGTCTGGCTCTCATCCAAATATGTCCGGCTCAAGATTCCTTCCTACAAGTTAGGGCCCCGGTTCATCGGCCCACTGGAAGTTATCAAGCAAATCAACCCGGTGGCCTATAAATTGAAACTCCCAGCCAACTTGCGGATCCCCAACTCCTTCCATGTATCTCTCCTCAAACCCGTGGTACTTAACTCTTTTTCCAAGTCTTCAGGTACGCCTCCTGCTCCGGTTTCCGCTGAAAACGAGTTTGAGGTAGAGAGCATTCTGGGCACCCAGAGGGTAAGAGGAAAGACATTTTTTCTAGTGGATTGGAAGGGGTTTGGTCCTGAGGAGAGAACGTGGGAGCCCCGGGAGAACATCCATGCCCCGCTCATCCTTGATAAATTTCTTTCTGGCCTAAAGAAGAGGGGGCATAAAAGGGGGGGTACTGTAGCATCGGCGTCCCTGCCCTCTGCTAGGCAGGGACGCCGTTCCACTCACCTCCGCGCTCCTCACGTGGGTCCCTCCAGCGCTCCTCTCTCTGTCGTCGCAGCGGCGTCTCTGCCCCATGTCAGACAGTGACACCGTCTCTCTCGCCCCCCGGCTCCTGGCGCGGCTTCTCCCTGCGCTCCATTCGCTGCTGTGGCCGGCGCTCGTTCCTCCTCCAGCAGAGTGCTTAGGGCGCGCGCGTGCACTCCCCTCCTCTTAAAGGGACTGCGCGCGTCTTCCTAAAAAGTCCCCGGCCAATAGCCAGAGGACTTCCCACATTTAAGGCACGTCCTCCAAAATGGAGGTGCCCGAGCAACAGTTGTCGCACTGTGTCTTCACCTCTGCTTCAGCCCTCAGGTTCCTCCGCTAGCCTGTCTAGTCCAGCCTGATTCCTGCCTGTCATCTGTCTGCTACCTGCCGGCACCTGCTGTATCTCTCTACCTGCTTACCTGGAAGCACCTGCCAGCACCCGCTGAGTTTATCTGCCTGCTTATCCGGAAGCACCCGCCAGCACCTTGTCGCGGCTATCCACCTGCTTACCTGGAAGCACCTGCCAGTACCTGCCATGTCTATCTGCCCGCTGGGTTGAAGGTACCTGCCGTCTACCCAGAGACTGTCCCCGTCACTTGCCGTGACCTCCTGCCTATTTACCCAGAGTCTGTCCCCGTCACTTGCCATGACCTCCTGCCTGTCTACCCAGAGACTGTCCCCGTCACTTGCTGTGACTTCCTGCTTGCCTTCCCTGGGAGTCACCCGCTTCCTTACAAGGACTTCCCCTTTGTATTGCAGCTCAGAGGTTCCACCTCCGGATCCGTTACAAAATACCATTATATCAGTAGGTACATGTGTTAAAATCCTTAAAAATGTGCAATTACAGCGATATGTGTGCTGATAAAAAAAAAGAGACCAAAAAGCGCCATAAAAAAAGGTTGCTGCAATCAGTTGCTCAATAAATAAATGTTCTAAACAGAGACTCCATAGAAATAAACTGTATTAAATATGGATCACTTAGTCATGGCATCTGATCACTGCTGGTGAAGTCTTCACTGCAGTCTGGCCAGTCTGTTACTGAAACATTTGCAATCCCATTTGAAAAGCAGGAAAAATTGGAATAATGCATTATGAAAGGGAATATAGAATTTGCTGCTGTGATCGTCTATGTGAGTTGTAATATGAAGTATTACTCTGTAATGGACTATTTACAGCTGCAGTCCATTGATCCTCCCCTGTGAATCCTATGGTCCGGTAGTTCACAATGTAGTGTCATGCAGATGCTACGAAAATGGCTCTTTTGTTAACCCTGCAAGTCATATAGCATGTTATTCAGGAGCATTAGTTTGAAAAATGCAGGCTTGATACAATCTCTCTTTGGTAGTGAAAAATCAAAGGAGTCAGCCGTTGTTCAACACATAATGTAATTTTATTGGTGTGATAGTACATTTTTCAAGAAACTTATATTTATTTCAAGTTTTAGTTTAACACATAAAGAAAGCTGAGTACCTGGAGTGCACCAAATACTTTTCCTACCATGTAAACAGTGGGAGTTTTGCCTAGATATCATTGTATTTTAACATATTTTTTGATAACTTCAAACAGTAGGTTCTTTATTATAACAGTGCACTTGAGTTGCGCGAACGTGCTCGGATAAGGCGTTATCCAAGCACACTTGGGTCCTAGTATCTTCAGTGTGCTCCCAAAATATGTTTGCGTCACCGCGGCTGCATGTCTCCTGGCTGTTTTACAGCCACAAGACATGCAGAGATTGCCTGACAAACTGGCAATCCCTGCATGTGTTGCGGCTGTCTAACAGCCGCGAAAGATGCAGCCTCGACAACGCAACCAAATTTTGCGAGTACGTAGAAGATACTCGTTTAGGACTCGAGCGTGCTTGGATAATGTCTTACCCGAGCATGTTTGCGTAACACTACAGTGCACACGACAAAGACCCGATTCATCATTTGAGATTGTTTGAGTCACTTTTCTTTTTTTCTGTCTTTTGATATTAGCTAACATTTTTTCAACCAAATTCATCAAAATGATGAGAGCGGTTCATCAACTTTATGTAAAATGAAAATTGTTCTTTATCTATGTCTGTTTTGTGACTTAATAATAAGTGTGAAAAGCGGCATTTTCAACTAAATGTCACCAAAACTGTGCCAAAATGACTGGCTTGGATTAAATCATTCCAGGGGAGTACGGGAGTACATTTGAAACAAATTTTGTGACTTTTCAAAAAGTCATAAATGATAAATCAGGCAAAAACGTCAGGATAGACTAAAGTCCACCCACAGCGGCGAACAAAAAAAAAATCAAAACACATAAAAGGGTGACTGAAAAAGAACAAATGGAATGATTTTTATGGAGCAAATAAAAAAGTCACAAAAACTAAAATCTTTATCTTTAGCAGCATGACATCAGGCGTTTAGATTTATTTTTTTTAGGTATATTAAAGAACCTTTTTCTAAAAAAAAGTATTTCTTGCTGCTCATTAAAGTTACAGGAATTTTCAGTATTTTAATTACCTTTCTTTGTTTGAATACACAGAATGTAAGATTGCTGGTTATTTTATGGTAAAATAATGCAACTCTTTGAAATTGAGCATAACTCTGTTCAAGCTACCGGTACCGTCATTAGAAATAAGAGTCCATTATGAAGTACAAAAGGCATGTCCTGGATGAGAGAAAACCTGTCAATAGTACCAATAGTATCAAAAACCGGGAGTAGATGGTGTAGATGGGCTGTCAGTGCCTAACGCGTGTCGCCACACACGGTGGTTTCATCAGGGGACAGCCCATCTACACCATCCCGGTTTTTGGTACCATTGGTACTATTGACAGGCTTTCTCTCATCCAAGACATGCTGGTGTTACCCTTTTGCACTTCATAATGGACCCCTATTTCTAATGGCAGTACCGGTAGCTTGAACAGAGTTTAGGTTGGAATACTCTTTCACTATTAGTAGGGTTTATTATTGGTCTTTACCTGCATTTGCCTAAAATCCTTTACTGATTAATTATTGTATTTCTCTGTTACATTATCACAATACCCTGTTCTCCATTTGTACTTCACAAGCTACCACAGTTGTACTGGGTTTAAGAACATTTTTGTGTCCATTATTTTTCCAGTTTCTGTGTAGTATCGATCATCAGAGATAGTCCTTATTCAGCCTGTTCTCATATATTTGTCATTTATCTTATTGATTATGATTGTTTTGTGGGATTGTTTCTAAAGTAGATGGGCTTCTGCTCAGTGGGTAATTCCACTGTGTTTTTACTTGTGTTTTAATGAACTTGGTGTATCTTTGACATTTATGTATGTATTTAAATTAAATAAAATGTATGTATTTTTCATATATTTATTTATTACTATTTATCTACAGTGATTACTGCTCAGTAGCATACTTCTTTCTCTTGGATATTCATAATATTCATGTAGTGATATACTTATCACCAGAACCATCATCAGTACATGCATATGAAGCTAAAATCATCATCAGTACATAATTAGAGCACCAGAGCCATCAATAGTACATGAATATGGCACCAGAAACATCATCAGGAAATAAATATGTCACCAGAACCACCATCAATACATAAATATATCACCAGAATCACCATCAGTATGCGAATGCATCACTATATCCACCATCAGTACATGAATACATCAACAGACCCACCATCAGTACTTGACTACATCACCAGAATCGCCATCAGTAAATTAATACATCACCAGAACCACCATAAGTACATGAATACATGACCAGAACCAAGAGGACTTGAATACAAGACCCAAGCTTAGTACAGCGATGTGTACAACGAATTGTAATATAAAGTCAGCCCAATAAACAATTGTATCACATGAACCTACAACTCCCAGTATGTCCTTAACAACAGCAAGGTTATACTGGGAGTTGTTATTAACAGCCATCATCAGACTGCTGACCATACAGGAACCACAGGACTGATGAGACGCAGTCAGTATTACTATTATTATTATTATTATTATTTATTATCATTATTATCAGTATCACAAATAAACATTTACATCCAGTTACCTTATAGATAACATCTTCTCTGGATTCGCCTCTTTCTTTTCATCTCCATCTTGTCTACATAACATGATGATTTTTCACATCCACAGCTGTTCTCTGCAGAGCTCCCTCTTCTCAAGTCTTTTGCAGCACATCCCCATACAGTGCCTTTAAAAATAAGAGTGTTATTAAAATGCCCTTCGCATAAAAATATCTGTTCATATTATGAACTAAATAAGCCTCTTATGATATATGACCTCCACACTGTCTATCATTATCAGCAATAACCACTAGTGTTGAGCCACCCCCGTAGTGTTCGAGTTCGGTTCGGTTCGTCGAACACCCGTGTGTTCGCCGAACTGTTCGTCGAACTGTTCGTCGAACACCTTCGAACACCGTTAAAACCAATGGCAGGCAAACAAAAACACATAGAAACACATAGAAAACACCTTCAAAGGTGTCCAAAAGCTGACAAACTGCTCAGAAGACACAACTAACACATGGAAAAGTGACAAGTACATATAGTCATGCGAAAAGAAAAGAGGTGGAGGAGTAAAAGGAGGGGGAGACACAGATATAGGCATGTCATGCCCTTCTAAAATCCAAAAAGTGAGAAGCCGAGACGGCCAGTCCGCTCCTGCCCGTGCCACCTCCGTGTCGCCGGGTTTGTGCCAGAGCCGCGGTGAACCCTGACGGCCAGCCCCCCTCTCCCAATACTGGTGCCTGTCCGCTGGTGGGTCGAGAGAGCCCCCCTGTGGTGGAGGCAGCTCTAAGCTTTTTAATTTAAATTGTCCCTCTAATTTAAATGAATACACTTTAAATCCATTTACAAGGATCTATTGGAGGGCAAGTCTCATGCCAGCAGCCGCGTAATTCCAGCTCCAGTAGCGTCCACTAAAGCTGCTGCAGTTAAAAAGCTTTTATAAGGATCGAGCTCGGCTGTCCACCGCAAGGCATACTAGTGCCAGTCCCAGCCCCTATGCCTTGGGGTGCCTCCTGATGCTCTTCACTAAGTATCCCGTGGTCCCGAAGCATTTCCTTTGAAAAAATTAAGTGTCCAAACTACAGGTGGTGTAGCTTGCTTAACAGCCGGGATAATCCGCTGACTAGCAGACACTGCTACTAGGCACAAAGTATTTCCTGGGCTAGATGCAGTTAAAAATTTGTAAGTAGATACTCTCGTTGGATGCTGAGAAAGCATTCCATAGAGTCTCCTGGCACGCCATATATGATTCTCTTAAAAAGCTTGGGGTAGGGGTCTAGGGGACCCTTTTATAGCCAAAATCACGGCCCTGTATCACAATACGTCACCTAGGCTGAAGATAAATGGAACTGTAGCAACGAGGGCTCGGTTGCTACAGACGTATTGCACCTCACCCAGAGGTGTGATATCTCACTCTCAGATAAGGATGGAGTGTGGATCAGGACCCGACACCTGCATGCATTACACCACATTGCCGTGGGGCAGGGCGACCAATATGCCCCTGAGATGGGCACGACAGTCCCTGTCCCTGGCTGGAGTGGGGGGAGGGAACACTGAGGAAGGGGAACCCTGCAGTGCAGGAGCAGGGAGGAAGCAGTTCCTGGGTGCATTGAGAAGGGAGTATAAAAGGTGGGCACCATCTTAGTTCAGTGCAGAGAAGTCTGAGCAGAAGTGGCAGGGAGCAGGGGCTCTGCATGAGCTCTGCTCCGGAGGCGGGCCTAGTAACAGAGGCCCAGGCCTGCAAGAGGGAGAAGGAAGGAAGAGGAGCGGAGAAGGCTCCAGGAACGAGGAATGAAGGGATCCCAGGGGTGCGGACGGGCGAGTCGCCACCGCACGCCCGAATCCACCTGCGTGGAGGGGTCAGGCCAAAGGGGGAGACCGGTCCCCGAACTAGTGGAGGCAGGAAACGACGCTCAGCTAGAAACCGGAGGCTCTGACATTTTATGTGGCGCAGCCCCTTGCTCCACCCGCTAGGAAGGCACCACATAGGGTCAGGGAAACTGGCGCCAAGTTTACCAAGAGGAGGCCCGAGGCAGCCGGACAGAAGTGTTGGTAAGAAAGGCCAGACAAAGGACACACAAAGGGGGTCCTGTGAAGCGCTCCAAAATTATCTGGGAGTTGTCTGAGCCCCTCACCTGG
Source organism: Phyllobates terribilis (assembly GCF_046119375.1). Lineage (NCBI taxonomy): Eukaryota > Metazoa > Chordata > Amphibia > Anura > Dendrobatidae > Phyllobates > Phyllobates terribilis. The sequence continues at coordinate 255,744,170 of NW_027362769.1, forward strand.
TGAGCACAGTACGACGTGGGCAGCCGTTACCTGCAGACGTGGTCTGGATAATAAGAACTGTGAGTAAAGGCCCTGAACTGCATCACTGACTCCGTGTCGTTACTGCTGCTGCCCTGCACCATCACCCCCATCCTCCGCATACACTGCCCTGAGGCTATACTCCTCCCGTGTGGAGTTATGCTACGCTCTGCTGCACCCACAACACCAGCCTTAGCGGTCTGCCCTGTAGCGGCAGTTCACTCTGACCGCAATCCACGGGTGGCGTAGTCAGACATTTAAACATCAAAACCACATAAATAGTTCCGCCACTGGTTTGACCGCCCTGAGCCACGGAACAGGATCGCCGCCACGAAGACTACAACCACCAGCATCCACCAAAAAGGGTCCGGATCCGGGTGTCCCAAGGCCCAGGGGGTGCGTCAGAACATTTTCATCACCTTTCACAATCACCAATGGGACAAGGCAGGGATGTCCTCTGTCCCCTCTCTTATACATCCTAGTGACGGAGCACCTGCTCTCATCAATTCGCCATAACCCCAATATTAGGTGGATTGAGGTGGGAGGCACCGAGTACAAGTGCTCTCTATTTGCTGATGATGTCCTAGTATATATCACTCAATCACATATATCCATCCCTGCTGTTATAGCTGAAATAGATCACTTTGTTACATGGTAAAATTTTAAAATCAATGCAGCGAAGTCTGAGGCCCTCGATGTCTCCCTCCCTAAATCCATATAGGATTCCATCCAGTCCAACTTTCCCTTTGCCTGGCCCTCACAGGGTATCAAATACTTAGGAATTCCTATTCATAGAGACCTCTCCCATCTATGTTATCTTAATTTTGGGCCCTTTATTGAACAATTCCATACAGACCACGGTTGGCAAGTTAGAACTGTAAGATTCACTACGTGAACCACTGGTGTTTTGTGGAAAAGCACATGTACACCGCGTTCCAAATTATTATGCAAAAAGTGTTTAGGAGTGATAAGGGAAGAATTTGTTTGTTTGTCAGTTAAACTCATTGATGGTGATGTGTGTCAGGGCTCTTTATATCACTGTAAGCAATTGCAGACACCTGTGCTAATTAGTTTGGCAGGTGTGTCCAATGAAAGGCAAGACTACTTAAGAAGGCTCTCTCACATTATTAAGCAGCCTACATTTTCTGCCAAAATGGGAAAGAAAAAGGATGTGTCGGCTGCTGAGAAGCAACAAATTGTGGAGTGTTTAGGTCAAGGCATGACTACAATCAACATTGTGCGATGATCAGGATGAAGTGTCTTGGCAATCAAGAAGTATGTAGCTGATTCACAGTACACACGTGTGCGTGCTGATAAGGGCAAATTGAGGACTCTTTCCTACAGGCAATTACGTCAGGTTGAAACAGCAGCGGCAAAAAAGCCTTGTCATAGCAGCAGACAAGTTTTTGAAGCTGCTTGTGCCTCCAACGTCCCCCGAACAACAAGATGCAGGGTCCTTCAGAGGTTTGCAGCTGTGCATATGCCATCCTGTCGACCTCCTCTATGCACTTCACACAAGCAGAAACGGCTCCAGTGGGCCAAACATTACATGAAGACTGATTTCAAAACTGTTTTGTTCACGGATGAGTGCCGTGCAGCGCTCGATGGTCCAGATGAATGGAGTGGAGGATGGCTGGTTGATGGACACCCCACGCAAACACGGCTACAGCGCCAACAAGGAGGAGGTGGAGTAATGTTTTGGGCTGGAATCATGGGGAGAGAGATTGTCGGCCCCTTTAGGATCCCTGAAGGCGCTAAAGATGAACTCCATAATGTATGTGGATTTTCTCAAACAGCACTTCCTGCCATGGTTCAAGAAGAAGAACCGTGTATTTCACAGCAAGATCATTTTTCTGCATGATAATGCACCATCTCATGCTGCACATAAAACATCTGCATCTCTGGCTGATATGGGCATAAAAGGGGGCAAACTTATGGTGTGACCCCCATGCTCCCCTGACCTCTACCCCATTCAGAACCTTTGGAGCATCATTAAAAGGAGTGTCTATGATGGCGGGAGGCAGTTCACATCTAAGCAACAGCTCTGGGAGGGTATTCTGTCCTCATGCAAAACAATTGAAGCAGAAACCATCCAAAACCTGACAAATTCAATGGACGAGAGAGTTCAGAAGCTCCTTTCGAACAAGGGGTCCTATGTGAAAATGTAACATCACCTAGAATAAAGTTTTGAGTTGAAAACTGTTTGATTTCAGTTTCTAACAACCTGCTAATGCTTATAATTTCAAAAATGACCATTTTTTTGGTCTTTATTAAAATGAAAAGGTTGATCGAAAAGTTTGGGGGATCTAAGAGTGTGGCAACCCAGTAGTCATGATTACTTCGAATTCTGACAATATGAGGGTCATGCTGCAGGTAGTGCAGCAAGAAGGCACTTATGTGTCTTGCGCATCTCGGAGCCCCAAAATTATTTTCCGGGCTAGATGCAGCTAAAAATTATTTTTAATTTTAAATCTGGTGAAGCTTATTATAGATGGCCTAATAGGATCAGTGCTGCACACTGCTACAAAGCCCAAATTATTTTCCAGTCAAGATACAGATAAACATGATTAGTAATTTGAAAGCTTAAAACGGTTGGTAGGGTGATTTTAACCAATCATCAAGCTTTTACTCTCCCCAGGATGACACAGGGGTAGAAAAGTCGTTTCGGATCCATGATTTGTTCATCTTTATGAACGTGAGTCTGTCTACATTATCAGTGGAGAGCCGCGTGCGCTTATCTGTCAGCACACCACCAGCAGCGCTGAACACACGTTCAGACAGAACGCTGGCTGCGGGGCATGACAAGATCTCCAAGGCGTAAGTGGCTAGCTCCGGCCATTTATCCAGATTGGAAGCCCAAAAAGAGCAAGGGTCCAGTGACACAGTCGTGGCTTCAATGTTTACTTTGACATACTCCTGTACCATCGTCTCTAGGCGTTGACTATGTGTCAGACTTCTTGTCTCCTGTGGCCTTGCAAAGGATGGGCTAAAAAAGTGGTGAAATGATTCCGCAAAATTGATGTTACCAGCAGATACTGTGGTTCTGTTACGGTTTGAGTGCTGAACACTTGACGGTCCCACGGTTGGCAAGTTGGAACTGTGAGATTCACTACGTGCACCACTGGTATTTTGTGGAAAAGCACATGTAAGATTCTGCAACAGTCTCTGCTGATACTCCTGCATGCGTGCATCCCTTTCTATGGCAGGAATAATTTCTGCAAATTTACTTTTGTACCGGGGATCTAAGAGTGTGGCAACCCAGTAGTCAGGATTATTTCTAATTCTCACAATTCGAGGGTCATGTTGCAGGTAGTGCAGCAAGAAGGCACTCATGTGTGTTGCGCATCCAGGAGCACCAAGTCCCTGTTGTGTTGGTGGCGAGGTAGCAATCATGCTTCCTTCCTCTGTCCTCTCCCCCCAACCTCGCACAACAGAAATGTGATCAAGGTCTCCCTCATCTGATGAATCTTCCATCAGTTCGTCCTCCACTTCTTCCTGGGCTCCTGCACCTTCCTCACTAGTTTGGCTGCTACCATGCGCCCTGGTAAAATCATCTCCCCCACCCTCACATGCCTGCCGCCTTGGTGCTGCCGACCGTCTGGACCTTGCAGATGTTAGCCCTTCCGCATACAACTCCTCCTCCTCTACTTCCTCCACCTCCTCTTGTGCCACCACCTGACTCCGAATTCTGTTTAACATGTGCTCCAGCATGTAAATCACCGGAATAGTCATGCTGATAATGGCATCGTCAGCACTAAACATCTTCGTCGCCATTTCAAAACTGTGCAGAAGGGTGCATAGGTCCCTGATCTGAGACCACTCCTCCAGCGTGATTTGCCCCACCTCTGAATCTCGTTGGCCCAGGCTATACGTCAGAACGTATTGCACCAGGGCTTGTCGGTGCTGCCACAGTCGCTGCAACATGTGCAGAGTTGAATTCCACCGGGTAGGCACATCGCATTTTAGCCGGTGAAGTGGCAGGCCCAACGACTTCTGTAGAGATGTAAGTCGCTGAGCTGCGGGATGCGAACGGCGGAAGTGAGCACACAGCGACCGTGCCCTCTGCAGAAGGCCATCTAGTCTGGGATAGTGGGCTAAAAATTGCTGGACAACCAGGTTCAACACGTGAGCCATACAAGGCACGTGTGTGACATTGCCCCGGCGAAGGGCCGCACCCAGGTTTGCAGCATTGTCGCACACGGCCTTCCCTGGTTTCAGGTCCAGTGGAGACAACCATTCATGAAATTGGTTCTCCAGAGCTGACCACAACTCCTCAGCTGTGTGACTCACATTTCCCAGACATTTCAATGTAAAAACCGCCTGATGACGTTGAGCCCTACTGCCAGCATAGTAAGGAGGTGTGCAGGATCCCTTCTGCGCAGTTAGAAAGCTTGTGGCATGACCAGACAGGCTTTGGGTGCAGGTGGAAGACCGAGAGGAGGTTGAGGAGGCAGAAGCAGTGGAGGAAAAATGACATAAAGAGGATTGACGCACAACTCGTGGGGACGGCAAGACTTGGACAGCAGCCCCTTGTCCTGCTGTCACCATAGTTACCCAGTGCCCAGTCAGCGACATGTAACGCCCCTGTCCATGCCTACTCGTCCAAGTGTCTGTGGTGAAATGCACCCTGTCACACACAGAGTTTCTCAAAGAAGCGGTGATGTTGTGTGCGACATGCTGGTGGAGCGCAGGCACACCTTTCTTTGAGAAGTAGTGCCGACTGGGCATCTGGTACTGGGGCACTGCGACGGACATAAGGTCTCGAAAATCCTCTGTGTCCACCAGGCGGAAAGGCAGCATTTCTGTAGCCAAGAGCTTGCAGATGGTGAAATTCAACCTCTTAGCTTTCTCATGGCTAGGAGGAAATGGTCTTTTACTTGTCCACATCTGAGGGACCGAGGGCTGGCTATTGTGCTTAGACGGGGTTGATAAGGGTGTCCCCGGCAAACTGACGGTCTGTGAGGAAGATGCAGGCGGACATGTTAGGTTGCCTTGATCCAAAGGTGGTGCTATCGATGTCGGACAGCGCTCAAGACCAGCTGGTGTTACCACCTCCAAAGAAAATGATGACCTGCCAATCACGCTGGCTGTTGCGGGTAAAGAGGTGGCAGGTCTGCGCCCCAAAACAGGTGTGACTGCTGTCCCCCCAGTCACAGAGGATGAAGAGGCCGCGGATGCACAAGATATGGCAGACGGTGGTTGGCCCGGCCGGCTAGACCGCATTGTAGCACACTGAGCTTCCCACTGCAACTTATGCTTCATGTCCATGTGCCGGTTCATGCATGAAGTACTCAAACTATGTATTTTTTGGCCTCTACTTAGCTTTTGCTGACAAATGTTACAGATAACACGAGTTGGGTCATCTTTATCGATCTGAAAAAATGCCCAGGCTATGCAAGGCTTAGCACCCATGCGACCTGAAGAGCCACCACGACTTGTGGTGAGAGGCAGAGTTGTGTTTGAGGATGCAGTTGTTGACGTGCTTCCAGTACTACGTCTCTGTCCAGGAAGGCGCAACCTGACCTCGTCGTCACTAGCATCTTCCTCCACCTCCTCTGCTGACCTCATCTCTTGGCTGACTGTGGGTTGACAGTAAGTGGGATCTCCGACCTCATCATCATCACCCTGTGCGTTATCACACCCGTCGTCCTCAGAGCCAACCTGTTCCTGCCCTGACAAAAAACTAAAGTTGTCGCTCCAATCAGGTATTTGAGTCTTATCATCGTCTTCCTCATTGTCTCCACCAACAGGAGTTACAGTTTGGGAATGAGGGTCTACATTATGGTCAGAACCTTCTGCGTCTGGTCCTGGATCCGACTCATAAAGATTCTGGGCATCAGTGCAGATCATTTCCTCGTCTGGATTCACAGAAGCGCTGGAGTCGACCTCTGATTCCCAGGCTATAGTATGAGTAAACAGCTCTGCAGACTCAACCATCTGTTCTACCTCATACTCAGACGGGCAGCTGGAGATTTGGGAGCTGTGAGGAAGCAAGTGCGATTTGGGTGACACCTTTGAGGACTGGAGTATTTGTGATGTTGAAGTTGATGTGGAGGAGAGCCCACTTAAAGGAGCACTTGATATCCGTTGAAGCACCTGCTGTTTTTGTGCCTCATCTGGAATTTGTAGCGATTGGCGTGGCCGTAAGAAAGGGATCTTATCACATTGTCCGCTAAAAGAAGTAGACATTTTAGTTTGGCTGGAAGATGGTCTTTCTTCTGCACCTACCCCACGGACACAACCTTTTTTCCCCTTCCCAACACGCCTATTCCCCTTTCCACCAGCAGCAGGCCTTTTTCCACTCATTTTGGTGGTTAACTAATTCACAACTCTGGAGTTGTTTGCACAAAAAAACAATGGATGGTAACCGAGCAGAGCTGAGTGGCCAAACTGTGGTATTAGGCCAAAACTATTGGCTGGGTTAGATGCAGAAAAAAATTATTTTTAATTTGCAACCTGATGGAGGTCAGTATAGATGGACTAATAGACCAAGTCCCACACACCGCTAGAAGCCCAAATATTTTTTCAGAGCTAGATGCAGAAATTTTTTTTATTCAATTTGCAACCTGATGGAGGTCAGTATAGATGGACTAATAGACCAAGTCCCACACACTGCTAGAAGCCCAAATATTTTTTCAGAGCTAGATGCAGAAAAAAATTATTTTTAATTTGCAACCTGATGGAGGTCAGTATAGATGGACTAATAGACCAATTCCCACACACTGCTAGAAGCCCAAATATTTTTTCAGAGCTAGATGCAGAAAAAAATTATTTTTAATTTGCAACCTGATGGAGGTCAGTATAGATGGACTAATAGACCAAGTCCCACACACCGCTAGGAGCCCAAATATTTTTTCAGAGCTAGATGCAGAAATAAATTATATTCAATTTGCAACCTGCTGGAGGTCAGTATAGAAGGACTAATAGAACAAGTCCCACACACTGCTAGAAGCCCAAATATTTTTTCAGAGCTAAATGAAGAAAAAAATTATTTTTAATTTGCAACCTGATGGAGGTCAGTATAGATGGACTAATAGACCAAGTCCCACACACCGCTAGAAGCCCAAATATTTTTTCAGAGCTAGATGCAGAAAAAAATTATTTTTAATTTGCAACCTGATGGAGGTCAATATAGATGGACTAATAGACCAAGTCCCACACACCGCTAGAAGCCCAAATATTTTTTCAGAGCTAGATGCAGAAAAAAATTATATTCAATTTGCAACCTGCTGGAGGTCAGTATAGAAGGACTAATAGAACAAGTCCCACACACTGCTAGAAGCCCAAATATTTTTTCAGAGCTAAATGAAGAAAAAAATTATTTTTAATTTGCAACCTGATGGAGGTCAGTATAGATGGACTAATAGACCAAGTCCCACACACTGCTAGAAGCCCAAATATTTTTTCAGAGCTAGATGCAGAAAAAAATTATTTTTAATTTGCAACCTGATGGAGGTCAGTATAGATGGACTAATAGACCAAGTCCCACACACTGCTAGAAGCCTAAATATTTTTTCAGAGCTAGATGCAGAAAAAAATTATTTTTAATTTGCAACCTGATGGAGGTCAGTATAGATGGACTAATAGAATGATGCTATGCCCAAAAGATTTTACTTCACTAGGTGCAGTAAAAAAATTGGTATTCTATACACAGGTGGTATATCTTGCAACACAGATAGGCTACTCCACTGACTAACACACTCTGCAATAGGCCAAAAAGGATTAGCTTTGCTAGATTCAGCCAAATGCTGTGAAAAAAACTTGCACAGCACTGGCACAGACCTGCCTGGCAAAAACTGATAGGAACTGATGTAACCTAGTCCTGAAAAGGACTCCAATTACAATTAGTCTTTACTCCCACAATCTATCTATTTAAGAGCACAGACCTGCCTGATAAAAGTCGTAGGAAATGCTGTAACCTAGTCCTTAAAAGGACTGCAATCACAACTATTCCCTACTCCCAAGCTATCTGTATATTTGTGCGAAAATTGGCTTGAAATTAACAAGGTATAGCGCACACAGCAACAGCGGTGCCGTCTAACACGCAGCTGCAGCAGTGAGAAAATGGTGGCGACGGGGAAAATGGCTTGGTCTTATAGGGCAAGGACATGTGACATACACTGCCAATCACACATGCCCTTGCTTGTGTGAAAAAAGGCACTTCGCTCCGTGTGTGCGCTGCTGATAGGCTGACAGATTGCACCTCCCCACTGCAAATGCGTGAAAGAGAAAAAAAAATGGAGATCTTCATTGTTCCTGCAGAGATCCATCCCCTGCCCCTCCCCCCGCCCCGCTGTACACTCAAACTGCGTATTAACATTAATTTTCATCATTACTGAGAAAAAATCCAGTTATGATTTTGGTGCACGAACAGTTATCGAACATATCCTCGAACAGCCGAATTTTTCTCAAATTGTTCGTGTTCGCCGACCGGCTCGAACACCGCCCAAAACAGCTCGAATTTGAGATTGGCGAACAGTTCGAGTAGAACAACGCTCATCTCTAGCCACAACCACCATGGCTGTGGCATTACAGTGAGTGGAAGACAATCCGTGCATGATTGGTGCTCTAAATAGCGCCAGACATGCAGGACACGCTTTTGGTGCACGAACAGTTATCGAACATAACCTCGAACAGCCGAATTTTTTGCAAATCGTTCGGGTTCGTCGAACAACTCGAACACCACCCAAAACAGCTCGAATTTGAGATTGGCGAACAGTTCTAGTCGAACACCGCTCATCTCTACTGTCAACCCACAGTCAGCCAAGAGATGAGGTCAGCAGAGAAGTTGGAGGAGAATGCTAGTGACGACGAGGTCAGGTTGCGCCTTCCTGGACAGAGACGTAGTACTGGAAGCACGTCAACAACTGCATCCTCAAACACAACTCTGCCTCTCCCCACAAGTCGTGGTGGTTCTTCAGGTCGCATGGGTGCTAAGCCTTGCATAGCCTGGGCATTTTTTCAGATCGATTAAGATGACCCAACTCGTGTTATCTGTAACATTTGTCAGCAAAAGATAAGTAGAGGCCAAAAAATACATAGTTTGAGTACTTCATGCATGAACCGGCACATGGACATGAAGCATAAGTTGCAGTGGGAAGCTCACTGTGCTACAATGCGGCCTAGCCGGCCGGGCCAACCACCATCTGCCATATCTTGAGCATCCGCGGCCTCTTCATCCTCTGTGACTGGGGGGACAGCGGTCACATCTGTTTTGGGGCGCAGACCTGCCACCTCTTTACCCGCAACAGCCAGCGTGATTGGCAGGTCATCATTTTCTTTGGAGGTGGTAACACCAGCTGGTGTTGAGCGCTGTCCGACATCAATAGCACCACCTTTGGATCAAGGCAACCTAACATGTCCGCCTGCATCTTCCTCACAGACCGGCAGCTTGCCGGGGACACCCTTATCAACCCCGTCTAAGCACAATAGCCAGCCCTCGGTCCCTCAGATGTGGACAAGTAAAAGACCATTTCCTCCTAGCCATGAGAAAGCTAAGAGGTTGAATTTCATCATCTGCAAGCTCTTGGCTACAGAAATGCTGCCTTTCCGCCTGGTGGACACAGAGGATTTTCGAGACCTTATGTCCATCACAGTGCCCCAGTACCAGATGCCCAGTCGGCACTACTTCTTAAAGAAAGGTGTGCCTGCTCTCCACCAGCATGTCGCACACAACATCACCGCTTCTTTGAGAAACTCTGTGTGTGACAGGGTGCATTTCACCACAGTCACTTGGATGAGTAGGCATGGACAGGGGCGTTACATGTCGCTGACTGGGCACTGGGTAACTATGGTGACAGCAGGACAAGGGGCTGCTGTCCAAGTCTTGCCGTCCCCACGAGTTGTGCGTCAATCCTCTTTATCTCAAAGTTCCTCCACTGCTTCTGCCTCCTCAACCTCCTCTCGGTCCTCCACCTGCACCCAAAGCCTGTCTGGTCATGCCACAAGCTTTCTAACTGCGCAGAAGGGATCCTGCACACCTCCTTACTATGCTGGCAGTAGGGCTCAACGTGATCAGGCAGTTTTTACTTTGAAATGTCTGGGAAATGTGAGTCACACAGCTGAGGAGTTGTGGTCAGCTCTGGAGAACCAATTTCATGAATGGTTGTCTCCACTGGACCTGCAACCAGGGAAGGCCGTGTGCGACAATGCTGCAAACCTGGGTGCGGCCCTTCGCCGGGGCAATGTCACACACGTGCCTTGTATGGCTCACGTGTTGAACCTGATTGTCCAGTAATTTTTAGCCCACTATCCCGGACTAGATGGCCTTCTGCAGAGGGCACGGTCGCTGTGTGCTCACTTCCGCCATTCGCATCCCGTAGCTCAGCGACTTACATCTCTACAGAAGTCGTTGGGCCTGCCACTTCACCGGCTAAAATGCGATGTGCCTACCCGGTGGAATTCAACTCTGCACATGTTGCAGCGACTGTGGCAGCACCGACAAGCCCTGGTGCAATACGTTCTGACGTATAGCCTGGGCCAGCGAGATCCAGAGGTGGGGCAAATCACGCTGGAGGAGTGGTCTCAGATCAAGGACCTATGCACCCTTCTGCACAGTTTTGAAATGGCGACGAAGATGTTTAGTGCTGACGATGCCATTATCAGCATGACTATTCCGGTGATTTACATGCTGGAGCACATGTTAAACAGAATTCGGAGTCAGGTGGTGGCACAAGAGGAGGTGGAGGATGTAGAGGAGGAGGAATTGTATGCGGAAGGGCTAACATCTGCAAAGTCCAGACGGTCGGCAGCACCAAGGCGGCAGGCATGTGAGGGTGGGGGAGATGGTTTTACCAGGGCGCATGGTAGCAGCCAAACTAGTGAGGAAGGTGCAGGAGACGAGGAAGAAGTGGAGGACGAACTGATGGAAGACTCATCAGATGAGGGAGACCTTGATCACATTTCTGTTGTGCGAGGTTGGGGGGAGAGGACAGAAGAAGGAAGCATGATTGTTACCTCGCCACCAACACAACAGGGATTTGGTACTCCTGGATGCGCAACACACATGAGTGCCTTCTTGCTGCACTACCTGCAACATGACCCTCGAATTGTGAGAATTAGAAATAATCCTGACTACTGGGTTGCCACACTGTTAGATCCCCGGTACAAAAGTAAATTTGCAGAAATTATTCCTGCCATAGAAAGGGATGCATGCATGCAGGAGTATCAGCAGAGACTGTTGCAGAATCTTACATGTGCTTTTCCACAAAACACCAGTGGTGCACGTACTGAATCTCACAGTTCCAACTTGCCAACCGTGGGACCGTCGAGTGTTCAGCACTCAAACCGTAACAGAAACACAGTATCTGCTGGTAACATCAATTTTGCGGAATCATTTCACCACTTTTTTAGCCCATCCTTTGCAAGGCCACAGGAGACAAGAAGTCTGACACATAGTCAACGCCTAGAGACGATGGTACAGGAATATATCCAAGTAAACATTGAAGCCATGACTGTGTCACTGGACCCTTGCTCTTTTTGGGCTTCCAATCTGGATAAATGGCCGGAGCTAGCCACTTACGATTTGGAAATCTTGTCATGCCCCGCAGCCAGCGTTCTGTCTGAACATGTGTTCAGCGCTGCTGGTGGTGTGCTGACAGATAAGCGCATGCGGCTCTCCACTGATAATGTAGACAGACTCATGTTTTTAAAGATGAACAAATCATGGATCCGAAATGACTTTTCTACCCCTGTGTCATCCTGGGGAGAGTAAAAGCTTGATGATTGGTTAAAATCACCTCACCAACCATTTTAAGCTTTCAAATTACTAATCATGTTTATCTGTATCTTGGCTAGAAAATTATTTGGGCTTTGTAGCAGTGTGCAGTACTGATCCTATTAGGCCATCTATACTAAGCTCCACCAGATTTAAAATTACTAATCATGTTTATCTGTATCTTGGCTGGAAAATAATTTGGGCTTTGTAGCAGTGTGCAGTACTGATTCTATTAGGACATCTATACTAAGCTCCACCAGATTTAAAATTAATAATAATTTTTAGCTGCATCTAGCCCAGAAAATTATTTTGGGGCTCCGAGATGCGCAAGACACATAAGTGCCTTCTTGCTGCACTACCTGCAACATGACCCTCAGATTGTCAGAATTCGAAGTAATCCTGACTACTGGGTTGCCACACTCTTAGATCCCCCACACTCTTCGATCAATCTTTTCATTTTAATAAAGATCAAAAAAGTGGTCATTTTTGAAATTATAAGCATTAGCAGGTTATTAGAAACTGAAATCAAACAGTTTTCAACTCAAAACTTTATTCTAGGTGATGTTACATTTGCACATAGGACCCCTTGTTCGAAAGGAGCTTCTGAACTCTCTCGTCCATTGAATTTGTCAGGTTTTGGATGGTTTCTGCTTCAATTGTTTTGCATGAGGACAGAATACCCTCCCAGAGCTGTTGCTTAGATGTGAACTGCCTCCCGCCATCATAGACACTCATTTTGATGATGCTCCAGAGGTTCTGAATGGGGTAGAGGTCAGGGGAGCATGGGGGTCACACCATAAGTTTGCCCCCTTTTATGCCCATATCAGCCAGAGATGCAGATGTGTTATGTGCAGCATGAGATGGTGCATTATCATGCATAAAAATGATCTTGCTGTGGAATACACGGTTCTTCTTCTTGAACCATGGCAGGAATTGCTGTTTGAGAAACTCCACATACATTATGGAGTTCATCTTTACCCCTTCAGGGATCCTAAAGGGGCCGACAATCTCTCTCCCCATGATTCCAGCCCATAACATTACTCCACCTCCTCCTTGTTGGCGCTGTAGCCGTGTTTGCGTGGGGTGTCCATCAACCAGCCATCCTCCACTCCATCCATCTGGACCATCGAGCGTTGCACGGCACTCATCCGTGAACAAAACAGTTTTGAAATCAGTCTTCATGTAATGTTTGGCCTACTGGAGCCGTTTCTACTTGTGTGAAGTGGATAGAGGAGGTCGACAGGATGGCGTATGCACAGCTGCAAACCTCTGAAGGACCCTGCATCTTGTTGTTCGGGGGACGTTGGAGGCAACAGCAGCATCAAAAACTTGTCTGCTGCTATGACAAGGCTTTTTTGCCGCTGCTCGTTTAACCTGATGTAATTGCCTGTAGGAAAGAGTCCTCAATTTGCCCTCATCAGCACGCACACGTGTGTACTGTGAATCAGCTACATACTTCTTGATTGCCAAGACACTTCATCCTGATCACCGCACAATGTTGATTGTAGTCATGCCTTGACCTAAACACTCCACAATTTGTTGCTTCTCAGAAGCCGACACATCCTTTTTCTTTCCCATTTTGGCAGAAAATGTAGGCTGCTTAATAATGTGGGACAGCCTTCTTAAGTAGTCTTGCCTTTCATTGGACACACCTGCCAAACTAATTAGCACAGGTGTCTGCAATTGCTTACAGTGATATAAAGAGCCCTGACACACATCACCATCAATGAGTTTAACTGACAAACAAGAAAATTCTTCCCTTATCACTCCTAAACACTTTTTGCACAATAATTTGGAACACAGTGTACATGTGCTTTTCCACAAAACACCAGTGGTTCACGTAGTGAATCTTACAGTTCTAACTTGCCAACCGTGGTCTGTATGGAGTTGTTCAATAAAGGGCCCAAAATTAAGATAACATAGATGGGAGAGGTCTCTATGAATAGGAATTCCTAAGTATTTGATACCCTGTGAGGGCCAGGCAAAGGGAAAGTTGGACTGGATGGAATCCTGTATGGATTTTGGGAGGGAGACATCGAGGGCCTCAGACTTCGCTGCATTGATTTTAAAATTTGACCATGTAACAAAGTGATCTATTTCAGCCATAACAGCAGGGATGGATATATGTGATTGAGTGATATATACTAGGACATCTTCAGCAAATCGAGATCACTTGTACTCGGTGCCTCCCACCTCAATCCACCTAATATTGGGGTTATGGCGAATTGATGAGAGCAGGTGCTCCGTCACTAGGATGTATAAGAGAGGGGACAGAGGACATCCCTGCCTTGTCCCATTGGTGATTATGAAAGGTGATGAAAATGTTCTGACGCGCCCCCTGGGCCTTGGGACACCCTTTTTGGTGGATGCTGGTGGTTGTAGTCTCCGTGGCGGCGACCCGGTTCCGTGGCTCAGGGCAGTCAAACCAGTGGCGGAACTATTTATGTGGTTTTGATGTTTAAATGTCCGACTACGCCACCCGTGGATTGCGGTTAGAGTGAACCGCCGCTACAGGGCAGACCGCTGAGGCTGGTGTTGTGGGTGCAGCAGAGCGTAGCATAACTCCCCACAGGAGGAGTATAGCCTCAGGGCAGTGTATGCGGAGGATGGGGGTGATGGTGCAGGGCAGCAGCAGTAACGACACGGAGTCAGTGATGCAGTCCAGGGCCTTTACTCACAGTTCTTATTATCCAGACCACGTCTGCAGGTAACGGCTGCCCACTTCGTACTGTGCTCACCAGGTGAGGGGCTCACACAACTCCCATATAACTGTGGAGCGCTTCACAGGACCCCCTTTGTGTGTCCTTTTTCTGGCCTTTCTTACCAACCCTTCTGTCCGGCTGCCTCGGGCCTCCTCTTGGTAAACTTGGCGCCAGTTTCCCTGACCCTATGTGGTGCCTTCCTAGCGGGTGTAGCGAGGGGCTGCACCACATAAAATGTCACAGCCTCCGGTTTCTAGCTGAGGGTCGTTTCCCGCCTCCACTACTTTCGGGGACCGGTCTCCCCCTTTGGCCTGACCCCTCCACGCAGGTGGATTCGGGCGTGCGGTGGCGACTCGCCCGTCCGCACCCCTGGGATCCCTTTGTTCCTCGTTCCTGGAGCCTTCTCCGCTCCTCTTCCTTCCTTCTCCCTCTTCCAGGCTTGGGCCTCTGTTACTAGGCCCGCCTCCGGAGCAGAGCTCATGCAGAGCCCCTGCTCCCTGTCACTTCTGCTTAGACTTCTCTGCACTGAACTAAGATGGTGCCCACCTTTTATACTCCCTTCTCAATGCACCCAGGAACTGCTTCCTCCCTGCTCCTGCACTACAGGGTTCCCCTTCCTCAGTGTTCCCTCCCCCCACTCCAGCCAGGGACAGGGACTGTCGTGCCCATCTCAGGGGCATATTGGTCGCCCTGCCCCACGGCAATGTGGTGTAATGCATGCAAGTGTCGGGTCCTGATCCACACTCCATCCTTACCTGAGAGTGAGATATCACACCTCTGGGTGAGGTGCAATACCTCTGTAGCAACCGAGCCCTCAGGGTGCTACAGTTCCATTTATCATCAGCCTAGGTGATGTATTGCGATACAGGGCCGTGATTTTGGCTATAAAAGGGTCCCCTAGACCCCTACCCCAAACTTTTTAAGAGAATAATATATGGCGTGCCAGGAGACTCTATGGAATGCTTTCTCAGCATCCAACGAGAGTATCTAATTACAAATTTTTAACTGCATCTAGCCCAGGAAATACTTTGTGCCTAGTAGCAGTGTCTGCTAGTCAGCGGATTATCCCGGCTGTTAAGCAAGCTACACCACCTGTAGTTTGGACACTTAATTTTTTCAAAGGAAATGCTTCGGGACCACGGGATACTCAGTGAAGAGCATCAGGAGGCACCCCAAGGCATAGGGGCTGGGACTGGCAGTAGAATGCCTTGCGGTGGACAGCCGAGCTCGATCCTTATAAAAGCTTCTTAACTGCAGCAGCTTTAGTGGACGCTACTGGAGCTGGAATTACACGTCTGCTGGCATGAAACTTGCCCTCCAATAGATCCTTGTAAATGGATTTAAAGTGTATTCATTCAAATTAGAGAGACAATTTAAATTAAAAAGCTTAGAGCTGCCTCCAACAAAGGGGGGCTCGCTCGACCCACCAGCGGACAGGCACCAGTATTGGGAGAGGGGGGCTGGCCGTCAGGGTTCACAGCCGCTCTGGCACAAACCCGGCGACACGGAGGTGGCACGGGCAGGAGCGGACTGGCCGTGTCGGCTTCTCACTTTTTGGATTTTAGAAGGGCATGACATGCCTATATCTGTGTCTCCCCCTCCTTTTACTCCTCCACCTCTTTTCTTTTCGCATGACTATATGTACTTGTCACTTTTCCATGTGTTAGTTATGTCTTCTGAGCAGTTTGTCAGCTTTTGGACACCTTTGAAGTTGTTTTCTATGTGTTTCTATGTGTTTTTGTTTGCCTGCCATTGGTTTTAACGGTGTTCGAAGGTGTTCGACGAACAGTTCGACGAACAGTTCGTCGAACACACGGGTGTTCGACGAACCGAACCGAACTCGAACACTACGGGGGTGGCTCAACACTATTCATGATTTAGTGGTGAAGGAGAGTTCTCAATTAGTGGCAGTTAGTTGGTGTAGTTTACAGGAGATATCTGCATTAATTTGGTATTGTGTGTTTATCCTAATCCTCTCGCATTTGGTTTGCCCCTCCTACTATTCCCTTGATTTCCACTCTGTTGATTTGTGAGTGTATTTGTATGGTTGCAGTTTTATTGTATCCCTGTCTGTTTACTCCTGTCTGTATGGTTAATGTTTTCCAATACACTTTGGCCTCACACCTCTCTGGGTGAGCGAGGGAAGAGATAAGGGTTAAGATAGGAGCATAGCAAGGTATGAGTCCCCGGTGTCTCCACTGTCCAGGGTAATCCGGGGGACAGGGATAGCCTAGTGTGCTCCAAGATCAATGGACATATAGGTTCCCTCTGTCCCTATGGGATTGTAATGAGTTGCAGTTTGGGAGAGCACATGGGATTGTAATGAGTTGGGGTGGGGGAAAGGAAATTGGAATGTTATATGTGGTGGTGAAAAAAAGACATGGGAATTTAATGAGTTGGGGTTGGGAAGAGGACATGAGATTTTAATAAGCTGGGGTAGGAGAGAGAATATGGGATTGTAATGGATTGTTGAGAGGCTCAATGGCTAATTCAGTTATTTGCATATTGGGATGAGAAATGTGGCTAAATATAGTTAATAGAGGCACAGTGCTAGCTTGTCAATTCTTATTTTGAATGGGGGATTGCACAGTGACTAATTTTATATTGTTAGTATGGTGAACACTGTATTTGTATTCAAAGACACAGTGTGGGGGATGTCTTTATTTTTTTTAACTGCCTTTGGCTCGATGTGAGCCTTGGTGACTTGAATGATGAATGACCTAGATAGGTCCTCCAGGGTCTTCTTTGTCGTTAACTTCATAGTATCAAGCCATCGTGTTGCTAGTCTTCCTTTTCACCTTGTACCTTCTATTCTTCTGACCATGATGTCCTTCTCCTGTGATTGCTGTCCAAATGTATGATGTGTCCAAAGTCGGCATTATTTATTTATACATGAGGAAAATATATACATATTTTGGTAGATCGCCTCACTCTGGTGCACATAGAGATAGACACAGGAACACTGTCTCTTTAAATCTTCCATTGTAGTATACTAAGAGTACGGCATAAAACACGGCAATGTTAGCAAAACAACAATGGCCTTCTCGGCCTAATAGGAAAAATAAAACATAACTTTTGGCACAGTTGCTCTGGGTAACCGCGCGCTTCAGGAACAAATAACCCAATGTTTAGCTTTTCTTCACATTTCAATACAGCTCCAGAGCTTGTGCCTCCAGACCCATCCCACACCAAATGCACTACAAAGCTGGGAATTTATCCTCTGACCTCCTCCCTCTCTACAGGTGTTTAATGACCCTAGCACTAAACATGGCTGATCACACTTCGTGTCCTGAAACATTTTTCTATGTTTATATGACTGGAGCTAACAATCTCAGTGCAACATATCTCTCCTCCAGTACTTTACCAGTTACTTTGTCACTATATATATACTGTGTGTGTATATATACAGGGTGGTCCAAAAGTAGATGGACAGGAAATAATAACATTTATTTTGATTTATATATAAAATTGCATTTACTAACACAAGCATAACATTGACAATTTAATTTTATTCTGAACAATAATACAAAAGCCCTTAAATTTTATCAACGCAGGTGCTCAAACTGTTTTCCATTACAATTTGCACAGCTTTGAAGTCTGCCTCTTATGCTTCAACAAACTTTTTTGCACAAGTCTCTTTGGGTATTCATTTCTTAAAATGCATCTCTTATGTAATTTTTCAAATCACTGACACTTTTTGGTTTTCGACTATAAACTTTGTCCTTGAGTACTCCCCAAAAGAAAAATTCCATTGGGGTCAAGTCTGGTGAACGTGCCGGCCAATCAAGTGGGCCTCTTCGGCCAATCCATTTATTAGGAAATGTTTCATCAAGATACTAGCGGACTACTCTTGAATAATGTGGAGGGGCCCCATCTTGTTGGAAATAAAGGTCATTTGAATTAGGCTGTTGCTCTAACTGGGGAACAACTTGATTCATAAGAATTTAAAGATACTTATCTCCTGTGACTGTTCCATCAACAAATATTTGTCCTAAAACACCAAAACTTGAAATACCACCCCAAATATTGACACCGGGCTCATTTAGTTGTTGCATTAATGTTAAATGCATATTCTCATTATACTAGTAAATACAATTATTTCTGTTAATATGGCCGGATAATTTGAAAGAAGCTTCATCACTCCACATAATGTTATCTAAAATTACTGGATTTTCTTCAATTTCGTTAAGCATTATCTCACTAAATTGCAGCCGCCTGTCTGGATCATCCTCCATTAAACCATGAATTTGACGTGGACGATAAGCTTTCCACCCAATAGATTTCAGGACTCGCATGATAGAAGCTCGTGAAATTCCCAATTCCAAAGAGGCTCTTCTGGTGGACTTTTTTGGACTCTGAACAAATGTTTCTGCAACAAGTTGTTTATTATCTTCTGTACAGACTGTTTTGGGTCGACCAGTTTTTGGAGCATTAAGGATTGAGCCAGTGGCATTGAATTTGTCATGAATACGGTAAATGGTTTGCTTCTTTAGGGCTTGAGTACCAAATGTTTCAACCCAATTTTCTCTAACGGTTTAAGCATTTTGAGATTTCCAATACTCTGTTAAAATCCATTTTCTTTGATCTGTATTTAAATCATTTGCCATTATGTGTTATCTGAATTATCTGAAAAGAAAACAGATTTGGAGGAGATCTATCTGTGAAAACTAGATCTGTGAAACTGGCTCAGTTGCCCTTAGCAACCAATCAGATTCCACCTCTCATTTTCCAAAGAGTCTGTGAGGAATGAAAAGTGGAATCTGATTGATTGCTAAGGGCAACTGAGCCAGTTTCACTTTACACCATGTTTGATAAATCTCCCCCTTCATAACCTTATTAAACTTTCTATCCACCTACTTTTGAACCACCCTGTATATATATATATATATATATATATATATTTATATAAACACCAATAAGTCATATGGACTGAAGATCAGTAAGCTGCACCAATAGAGATAAGGCAAACAAACAACCACACAGCCCAGGTTGAAAATTGCCAAAGCTTTAATAATAACACATAAAAACAAGTACACACAATACTAATAAAAAATCAAAGACACACCACAGATGGAAAGAGTGGAGTGCTGGACTAAATAGTATAAAGGAAACCATAATAATCTAACATTGAGCTCCCACAGGTAATATGTGATAGTAGAACCAAGGGCCTAAAATACAAAGGGCAGCAAGAAATAATAATCACATGGAAAATAATAAAGGTACCCAACACATATTTCATATATATATATAAATATATTAATATCACAAATAGTTAATAAGATCAGAATGTAAATATATGCAGTGACACTGCCTCAAAGATACATACACAGATACATAAATATATATGAAACACTCGATAGCCTCGACAAAATACCTTATCCAAATATAGCTGCATATATAAATGACTAGTGTCAATAAAAGTAGCCCAAAAGATGGTTTACAAGATAGCCATAATTGGGTGGGTGCCTGGACTGTTGATCTATGCTACTTGGGTAATTATGGCTATCTTGTAAATCATCTTTTGGGCTTCTTTTATTGACACTAGTCATTTATATATTCGTTTGCCTTTTCTCTATCGGTGCAGCTATATATATTTATATATATATATATATATATATATATATATACAGCTCTGGTGAAAATTAAGAGACCACTGCAAAATTTTCATTTTCTCTGATTTTTCTCTTTATAGGTATATTTTTGAGTAAAACGTACATTGTTGTTTTATTCTATAAACTACTGACAACATGTCTCCGGAATTCAAAGCTAAAAATTTTGTATTTATTTGCAGCAAATGAGAAATCGTCAAAATAATAAAAAAGAAACAGTGCTTTCAGACCTCAAATAATGCAAAGAAAACAAGTTCTTATTCATTTAGAAACAACAATACTCATGTTTTAACTCAGGCCATGATTTTTAATCACAGCTTTCATGCATCTTGGCATGCTTTCCACCAGTCTTTCACGCTGCTTTTGAGTGACCTTATGCCACTAATGGCACAAAAATGTAAGCAGTTCTTCTTTGTTTGATGGCTTGTGACTATCCACCTTCCTCTTGATTACATTCCAGAGGTTTTCAATGGGGTTCAGGTCTGTAGATTGGGCTGGCCATGACAGAGTCTTGATGTGGTGCTCCTTCATCCCCACATTGATTGACCTAGCTGTGTGGCATGGTGCATTGTTCTGCTGGAAAAAAACAGTCCTCAGAGTTGGGGAACATTGCCTGAGCAGAAGGAAGCTAGTGTTTTTCAAGGATAACCTTGTATGCACCTTGATTCATGCGTCCGACGCAAAGATTAACCTGCCCAATTCCAGCCTTGCTGAAGCATCCCCAAATCATCACCAATCCTCCACCAAATTTCACAGTGGGTGCAAGACACTGTGGCTTTTATGCCTCTCCAGGTCTCCGTCTAACCATTAGATGACCAGCTGTTTGGCAAAGCTGAAAATTAGACTCATCAGAGAAGATTACCTTACTCCAGTACTCTATGTTGCAATCCTTATGGTCTTTGGCAAACTTCAGCCTGGCTCTCCTTCGCTTCTCATTGATGAAAGGCTTTTTTCTAGCTTTACATGACTTGAGGCCTGTCTCTAGGATCCTGTTACGAATTGTTCTTGCCATGCACTTCACCCCAGCTGCCACTTGCCATTCCTTTTGTAGGTCACTTGATGTTGTTAGAACTCTCCTGTTAGGTTTTTTCAGTTTGCTGGTCACATGACCATTTTTGCCTATTTAATCCGGCTCCGCCCTCCTGGTCTTGCTGGACTTCATTGTATTTACTACTCTTGAGCTAGCTTGGTGCTCTGTTGCCGTTCTCGGTTAGTTTTGCTAGGTCTTCTGACCTCTATGCTTTTTGTTGTGTGCTTGTCTTTGACTGCTACAATTTCTGCTAGGAGGTGTCCAACTTATCCCAGTCCCTAGTTCTTGTAGGGATCCCTCCCTCACATCTATAGGTCTTCGTTCAGAGTTGCCGAGGACTTTAGCGGGTCTGATCGCAAGATCAGGTTCCCCGTTACATCGTAGGGATCTAGTTTAGTTCTATTGTAGGGACAAATCTCCTGTCTTTCCTTAGTCCCTGTAGCAGATCATAACAGTAAGTCCAGCCCTAAAAGAAAAAAAACATTTTCTCTAAGGAAAGACCTCCAGTTTTCTATCATGGTCTCGGTTCAAGATTTGGCTCAACGCTTGCAGGGACTCTCTCTGGAGGTGGCCAAGCTCCAACAACACGTGAGTAGCTGTTCTGGAGCACATTTTGTGGAACCAAAGGTACGTCTGCCTGATTTATTTTTTGGCGAACAACAAGATTTTTTTTCTATTAAAAATGCTTGTTTATTGTATTTTCGTTTGAGACCCGGATCCTCTGGTGATGAATCACAGCGCATAGGGTTCATAATGTCACTTTTGCGCAAAGATCCTCAGGGATTGGCCTTCTCTCTCCAACCTAGTGATCCGTGCTTTAGATCAGTGGATAGTTTTTTTTCTGCTTTGGGTTTGTTGTATGATGATCCTGATCGTGTCTCATCTGCTGAGTCTGAATTGAGACGTTTGAGGCAGGGATCAGGTAATGTGGAAAAATATTGTTCTCACTTCCGTCGGTGGTCTGCCCAGGTGGGGTGGAACGATTCAGCTTTGAAAAGCTTGTTTCTTGCAGGGCTAGGTGAAAGAGTTAAGGATTTACTGATTGCTTATCCCACACCTGGAAACTTGCAGGAGGCTATGCAATTAGCTATACGGGTAGACAGGAGACTGCGTGCAAGGGTTAATGAGAGCAAATCCTCTGCTATGTCAGCTCCGAGTCTTGAGAGGGTCTGTGCTGACAATGGAGAGCCGATGGAGATTGGGGCGATGCCACCCCGCTCTCAGGAAAAAGATCGCAGGCTTTCTGAAGGCTTGTTCTTCTATTGCGGAAATTCTGGTCATTTTATTAAGAACTGTGTGCTTCGTTTGAAGAAAGAAAAAAAATGGTCAGTTATGCCCGTATTGCCTGTTTAAATTCTATGGGAGTATTCCTATCTGCCACTACTGCTGCTCAGGATGAATTAATTGAATTTCGGGTATTTGTGGATTGTGGTTCTACTCTGAATGTGATTGATGGGGGATTCTTGGAAAAACTTAGATTAGAACCTAAAACTTTGTCATCCCCTATTGCTGTGGTTTCTGTTTATGGCTCTCCCTTGAAGAGTGTTACTCATAAGGTCTGTGAATTTCCCCTCACTATTAATGGTATTCACCAAGAAAATTTGGATTTGGTGGTATTGGATAATTTGCCTTCTCCAGTAATATTGGAGTTACCCTGGTTAAAATTGCACAATCCTGTACTGGATTGGTCTACCAATGAAATTAAGTCCTGGAGCCCTAAGTGTTATGACAAGTGTTGTAACGGACGTATTGCTGCTGTGGATAAAGGGGAATTGCCTGTACCTATTCAGGATTTTTGGAGAGTTTTTTTCTGAGGAGGAGTCACAAATTTTGCCTCCACATAGAGACTATGATTGTACCATTGAATTTGTCCCTGGAACGACTCTTCCTAAAAGTCGTTTATTTACTCTTACTATTCCTGAGAGAAAGGCTTTGGAGGAATACATACAGACAAGCTTGGCAGCCTGTCACATTAGGCCTTCCAAGTCTCCTGTGGCTGTTAGATTTTTTTTTGTAAAAAAAAAAGATGGCGGTTTACGTCCTTGTCTGGACTTTCGTGAGATTAATAAAATTACTGTACGCAATCCTTACCCACTGCCATTGATTCCTGATTTATTTAACCAGTTAGTGGGGGCCAAGTGGTTCTCTAAAATTGATCTCCGGGGGGCATACAATTTGTTGCGCATGAAGGAGGGTGATGAATGGAAGACTGCTTTTAACACTCCTGTGGGTCATTTTGAGAATCTGGTTATGCCTTTTGGTCTTACCAATGCTCCAGCATTTTTTCAGAATCTTATTAATGACATCCTTAGACCTTTAATCGGCAAAAATGTGGTTGTGTATTTGGATGACATTCTGATTTATTCGCCTGATCTGGAGTCTCATTGGCGGAGCGTACGTGAGGTATTACAGTTATTAATGGACAATTCGCTTTTAGCTAAGCTGGAGAAATGTGAGCTCGCTGTACAGAGAATTCGTTTTTTGGGCTACGTTATCTCCAGTGAAGGTTTTGAGATGGACCCGGTTAAAGTTCAAGCTGTGCAGGAATGGCCTAGGCCTATTGGTTTGAAATCTATACAGAGGTTTTTGGGTTTCGCCAATTATTACAGAAAATTCATAAAAAAATGTTCTATTATTGTCAAACCGCTGACCGATCTCACCAGGAAAGGTGCTAATGCGGTTCAGTGGACTTCTGAGGCCATTGAAGCTTTTGAGTTTCTAAAGGAGAGGTTCACCTCTGCTCCCATCCTTATGCAGCCTGATGTGACTAAGCCGTTTTTGGTTGAGGTTGATGCTTCTTCGGTGGGGGTCGGTGCGGTGTTGTCTCAGGAAAACAAGGATGGAGTACATCCCTGTGCCTTTTTTTCAAAAAATTTTTCTGAGACTGAACTTAATTACGATATTGGTAATCGGGAATTGCTGGCGATTAAACTCGCATTTGAACACTGGCGTCACCTCTTGGAAGGTGCTGAATTTCCCATTCAGGTTTTCACTGATCATAAAAATCTGATCTATCTTGATGCTGCCAAGCGCTTGAATGCCCGTCAGGCTAGGTGGGCACTTTTTTTCTCGCGGTTTAATTTTTCCGTTACTTACATCCCGGGTACCAAGAATGTTAAAGCGGATGCTTTGTCTCGCAGCTTTTCTCCCATGGTCGGTGTTGAGGAGGAAGAGGAGAACATTTTACAAGAAGGTGTTGTGATTGCTGCTTTGGACTCCGTTTTGGAGGATGAGATTCTTAAAGCTCAGGAGAATGCCCCATCTAACACTCCCCAAGGGAGGTTGTTTGTGCCTAGGACCTTTAGGAGAGATTTGTTTGTTGAGTGTCATGAGTCTCGGTTGGCAGGTCATCCAGGAATTTCTGAGACCAAGAGACTTGTGGGTCGCAGTTTTTGGTGGCCTGGATGGCAGAAGGAAGTCATTAAGTGGGTGCGCCAATGTACTGTGTGTGCTAGATCCAAGTCTTCGCATGCTCCTGCTGCGGGGTTGCTTTGCCCTCTGGAGGTTCCTAGTGCACCTTGGACACATCTGGCTATGGACTTTATTACTGACCTTCCGGCCTCTGAAGGTTTCACGGTCATCTGGGTGGTCGTGGACCGTTTTAGCAAGATGTGTCACTTGGTTCCCTTCATCAAACTGCCTTGCGCTAAGACACTCGCTAAGGCCTTTGTCAAGGAAATTGTCAGACTACATGGTGTTCCTACTGACATTGTTTCTGATAGGGGACCTCAGTTCGTGGCTCGTTTTTGGCGTGCCTTTTGTGACAGGTTGGGAGTTCATTTGTCGTTTTCATCTGGATATCATCCTGAGTCTAATGGCCAGACAGAAAGGAAGAACCAGGATGTTGAGCAGTTCTTGCGTTGTTTTGTGGCAGACAATCAAGAGGGGTGGTCTGAGTTTCTGCTACTTGCTGAATTTGCTCTTAACAACCATACATCCTCTTCTGCTGGGTGTTCGCCTTTTTTTTGTTGTTCTGGGAGACATCCGTCTTTTGGGTCATTCTCCAAATTGGTTTCGGCTGTGCCTGAGGAGGAGAGTTTTTCCGGTGATTTGGAGAGAGTTTGGATGGATGTGCGTGGTAATCTTCAGGAGGCTAACAAAAAATCTAAGAGGTACTTTGATAGGAAACGGCAAGAGGTTTTGTTTGCTGTTGGTGACATGGTTTGGTTGTCCTCTAAGAATCTGCGATTGAGGATTCCTTCTAAAAAATTGGGTCCCAAGTTCGTAGGGCCCTTTAAGGTGCTTCAGATAGTTAACCAATCTGCTGTTAGGTTGGAGGTTCCTACGTCCTGGAAGATTAACCCGGTGTTTCATGTTTCTCTGTTGAAAAAAGCTGATGTGTCTGATGGTGACGCCTCTGCCACTGTTCCTCCGGTGGTGGAGGACGGGGAATATGAAATTTCCCGCATCCTAAATTCTAGACGGTATAGAGGGAGTTTGCAGTATCTCGTCACTTGGAAGGGTTTCGGACCTGAGGATAACTCATGGGTGAGGGCGGATGATGTTTCTGCTTCCAGACTTGTCAGAGCGTTTCACAGGAGGTTTCCTGGTAAGCCTGGGCCTAGGGGATCCGGAGGATCCTCTTAGAAGAGGGGGTACTGTTAGAACTCTCCTGTTAGTTTTTTTTTAGTTTGCTGGTCACATGACCATTTTTGCCTATTTAATCCGGCTCCGCCCTCCTGGTCTTGCTGGACTTCATTGTATTTACTACTCTTGAGCTAGCTTGGTGCTCTGTTGCCCTTCTCTGTTAGTTTTGCTTGGTCTTCTGACCTCTATGCTTTTTGTTGTGTGTTTGTCTTTGACTGCTACTATTTCTGCTAGGAGGTGTCCAACTTATCCCCGTCCCTAGCTCTTGTAGGGATCCCTCCCTCATATCTATAGGTCTTCGTTCAGACTAGCCGAGGACTTTAGCGGGTCTGATCGCAGGATCAGGTTCCCCGTTACATTGTAGGGATCTAGTTTAGTTCTATTGTAGGGACAGTTCTCCTGTCTTTCTTTAGTCCCTGTAGCAGATCATAACAGATGTCATCCTGCGGTTGCTGAGTGACATTCGAATAAGATGACGGTCATCCCAGTCAGTGGGGAGTCGCTTTCGCCCTCTGCCAGTCTGTAGCTTTGTTGCCCCAATGTCTTCTGCTTGACCTTGTTGTAATGGACTGCCATCTTTGAAATTTTAAGGATGGAGGCAACATGACGCTCACAGTATCCCTCTGCTAGTAAAGCCAGAATTGAGCCCTTCTTTTCCTCACTCGACTTTTCTTTTCAACTCCTTTGGCATGGTTAAGTTATTTTTTCATTCAAATTACTTCTGGCCTATTCCGAGCACTTGTTTTGCCATCCAGCTTGTCCTATTGCAAGAGGATTGTGAAGACCACAGCAGTGTTTTTTATACTTTTTCCAGTTACATAAGATTTGGTTTAGGTGATCACCTAATCAGAAGCACATTAAGTAGAATGAGTTGTACTTTGGTTGGAATTCAACTGACACTGGAATGGAATGGCTGTCAGACATGTACAGATGGTGATTTTTAGAAAACTATTCAGTGGTCTAATTTTTGTCAGAGCTGTAAGATATATATATATATATATATATATGTATATATATACTGCTCAAAAAAATAAAGGGAACACTCAAGTAACACATCCTAGATCTGAATGAATGAAATATTCTCATTGAATACTTTGATCTGTACAAAGTTGAATGCGCTGACAACAAAATCACACAAAAATCATCAATGGAAATCAAATTTATTAACTAATGGAGGCCTGGATTTGGAGTCACCCCCAAAATTAAAGTGGAAAAACACACTACAGGCTGATCCAACTTTAATGTAATCTCCTTAAAACAAGTCAAAATGAGGCTCATTATTGTGTGTGGCCTCCACGTGCCGGAAAGACCTCCCTACAATGCCTGGGCATGCTCCTGATGAGGTTGCGGATGGTCTCCTGTGGGATCTCCTCCAGGATGGCACATCATTGCGAGCTGTGGCAAGAAGGTTTGCTGTGTCTGTTAGCGTAGTGTCCAGAGGCTGGAGGTGCTACCAGGAGACAGGCCAGTACACCAGGAGATGTGGAGGGGGCCGTAGGAGGGCAACAACCCAGCAGCAGGACCGCTACTTCCGCCTTTGTGCAAGGAGGAACAGGAGGAGCACTGCCAGAGCCCTGCAAAATTACCTCCAGCAGGCCACAAATGTGCATGTGTCTGCACAAACAGTTGGAAACCGACTCCATGAGGGTGGTATGAGTGCCTGACGTCCACAGATGGGGGTTGTGCTCACAGACCAACACCGTGCAGGACGCTTGGCATTTGCCACAGAACACCGGGAATGGCAAAGTCGCCACTGGCGCACTGTGCTCTTCACAGATGAAAGCAGGTTCACACTGAGTACATGTGACAGACATGACAGAGTCTGGAGATGCCATGGAGAGCGATATGCTGCCTGCAACATCCTTCAGCATGACCGGTTTGGCAGTGGGTCAGTAATGGTGTGGGGTGGCATTTCTTTGGAGGGCCGCACAGCCCTACATGTGCTCGCCAGAGGTAGCCTGACTGCCATTAGGTACCGAGGTGAGATCCTCAGACCCCTTGTGAGACCATATGCTGGTGCGGTTGGCCCTGGGTTCCTCCTAATGCAGGACCATGCCAGACCTCATGTGGCTGGAGTGTGTCAACAGTTCCTGCAAGATGAAGGCATTGAAGCTATGGACTGGCCGGCCCGTTCCCCAGACCTGAATCCGATTGAGCACATCTGGGACATCATGTCTCGCTCCATCCACCAATGTCACGTTGCACCACAGACTGTCCAGGAGTTGGCGGATGCTTTAGTCCCGGTCTCGGAGGAGATCCCACAGGAGACCATCCGCAACCTCATCAGGAGCATGCCCAGGCATTGTAGGGAGGTCATACAGGCACGTGGAGGCCACACACAATAACGAGCCTCATTTTGACTTGTTTTAAGGACATTACATCAAAGTTGGATCAGCCTGTAGTGTGTTTTTCCACTTTAATTTTGGGGGTGACTGCAAATCCAGGCCTCCATTGGTTAATAAATTTGATTTCCATTGATGATTTTTTGTGATTTTGCTGTCAGCACATTCAACTTTGTACAGAACAAAGTATTCAATGAGAATATTTCATTCATTTATATCTAGGATGTGTTATTTGAGTGTTGCCTTTATTTTTTTGAGCAGTATATATATATATATATATATATATATATATATAGTACATATATATAAATATATATATATATATATATTTATACAGTATATATATGACTTTGCAATTTCTAGGGTTAGGGTGTTGTGTGCTTCAAATTCTGCAGCAATGAGTCATGACTGAGATATTTCAGCATGAAAGTCTTACCAGATGGAGAGGAAACTTAAGAAAATGACTCTATAAGATGAGACGTCAGTATAAGTCACTGGAAGTAAATATTCTGTGTCTACTCTTTTGCAGAAAAGATGATGTGAATATTACGCTTGTTTGTAAAGCAACCTTACTCATTCTGTATAGCACCATCCCTTAGTATATATTATCCTCTTTTGTTAAGTAAAGTTCTGTCCCTTAATAAATAGCTCTCTATGCATAGTGCCGTCCCTTAATATATTATGTATTCTCATATTTTGTATAGCACCGTTCCTTATTACATAGCACCTTCTCTTGTTATGTACATCACTGCAGACAATAACTGAAACCGGAAACAGCTCTGGAACTGGGAAGTCTGAGTAAACCATTTTTTTTTCATAAAACAATTTATGTTTGGGATAGGTGATTTCTGAACCCAGAAAACTCTGTCGGGCCTCTTTGACAGGTCCAGATATTTCCGGTACTGGAAAAACAGTACCGGAGATATTCGTGTCCATGTTTCAGTGTCTACCTGTGTGGCATACGTGTGGCAACCATGTGCCGCATCAGGATCACACGTATCGGCCCCTCGGAATCAACGGTACAGTTAACACTGTTCCGAAGCCCTGGGTGCTGAAGTTATCTGTCATCATTGTCCTCTGCTTGCGCTGCGATCAGCACCAGCAGGGGACAATGTGGGCAGTTGTATTGTGCCCCCGCTGTGTCCAGCAAGTGTAAAATAAGAATAAAATTAAAAAATCCTTATACTCACCTGTCCGAAGTTGAAAAAATTCAGTGTCCCACGCTGTAATCCACCTGACCGACAGGCAACCACAGGAGCAGGGCAGAATGACTCGCTGCAGCAAGTGGACCCCTGACCTGCACTGAGCTCAGAGAGTGGTGTCCTGTCACTCACTGAGCTCAGCGCAGGTCAGGTGTCAGCTCGCTGCAGCTAGTCATTTTGCTCTGAACTTGAGTGTGTTTGGTCACCTGTCGATGACAGATGCCTTCAGCACCCGGCATTTGGGAACTACACTAACTGTACCGCTGATTCCCAGGCACCAGTATGTATCACACTGATGACACATGGAAGTCATCAGTGTGTCATCAGTGTGCTTGTGTGGGGGATGTTTTGCAGCCTATGCGGCGTGCAAAAAATGGACATGTCAGTGTGTTTTTCCCACGGACACACGGTCTGTGGAAACTCACTGACATGTGTGCAGACCCATTCATTTGTCACCACACTTACCAGAGACACTGACATGTGAAGGAGGCCTTAACAAAACTCTTAACATATATCAAGTGTATGAGTCTGTAGAAGCTGTATGTAGCATGTGTCTAGTAAGTATTGTGTATGTATCAGGTGTCATATGCTATGGGCAGCTAATTAGCAGCAATATTTGCATGTGTTGCATGATGATTTTGCTGTGAATTTAGAGTATGCTTAATGTTATGGTTACACTGAGGTTTTTTAGACTATTTGGAGAAGAAAGTAAGAAAAAAATGCACAACTGCTCAAAAACTTGGTGTTTCATTTAGTTATTGCTCCAAAATCTCAGCAAAATGACTCAATGCGAAAACACAATAATGTGGATTTTTAAGGCTAAAAAATCCATATAAAAATGGCTAGAAAACAATATTTTTCACACCTCTTTGGTGCTTTTTGGAAAACTTTGCATGTGGGGCCTTTTTTATGCTTTATCTTTATTCAATAGTTAAAGCACTACTCCAGCATTTTTTATTGCACTTAAATGTAAGTCCTCTACCTCCTGTCATATACTCACCTTCCGCCACCTTCACCAGTTTCCCTGCCGCTCTGGCCCGTCTCCTGTGAAAAGTGACCTGCCGGCAGCTCTCAATACAAGTCTATGGGAGCCTCGTTCTGGGTGTCATAGACTTGTATTGAGAGCTTGTGAGCAAAGCTTCTAGCTTCTGTCAGAAGCTACGCTCACAAGATGGCTCTGCGGGACTGGAAAGGTGCTGAAAATCGAGGAAGATGCTGGAGCGTGAGCATTATGCCGGGGTCCCACTAGCGAATCACATCGAATGCGATAGCATCTGATGCGATATGCTAATGACATTCGGCTACCACTCTGCTGTGAGCCAAATGTCAGTGCTCTGTGCTGCGATCCTCTCGCACAGAATATCACAGCATACCTGCAGAGGGGATGGAGAAATCAATTTCTCCACCTCTGCTGCTGGCATAATCGGGTATTGCATTGTACTCGAGTGATATCCGAGTGCAGTGCGATGTTTCACACGCACCCATAGATTATATGGGTGCGTGCGATCCGAATGCAGCATGCATTAGCCCACCGTTCCCTTTCGCAGAGGGGTAGGTTTAAACAAAGTCGGTGGCGTGGCAGCCACGTGGATCTGGTCCTGGCTAGAATCAAACAGGATAACCAGCGTGCAGGAGAGCACATGTACAGCGTTATCTCTCCCGACAGGAAGAGGCTTCACTCTTTTTGTGAGGGAGATTATGTGAGGAAAAATGTCTCTCAGCGTGGACTGTCATCGAAACTCTTCTGTGAGGAATAGTGTCTGTCCCCTATATCTTCCTTAGGCAGCTTGAACCGCCCACAACTTGTTTGTACCAGTGCTCAGTAAGTGTGCGAGCCCCGAGCTGGGAGGCTCCTACCAGCCGTTTCTATGGCAGCTTGTTGTGAGGAGAATAATCACTTAACTTTCATATGCACACATTGGCCAGTAGATGGCAGGAAAATACAATTTATAATGCAATGTATTATATCCCCTAACTCACAGTTTCCACTCTGAAACAAATCTACTACCACACGACAACTGTCTCATTTAGCAGCAGCAGAATGGGTACCGGGATGCCACAACAGCATGTATTTCTGTCCAGGTGTCATATTCAGGTCAGGTGAGACCACGGCCTGTCCGAGGATAGTGATGCAATCCTCGCACGAGAAACATGGCCGTCTGACTGCACCCTAAGGCTGGGGTCACACGAGCTTGACATCTGAGTGCAGTCTTGTATGGATGAGATTTGATTATTGGATATACCAGCAGTAAATTGGCATGAGAAAAGAATCGCAGATCTGCACTGCCCCGTAGTATAACATTGGGCCGAGTGCTATCTGACAAAACATCGGATGGCATTTGGCTGTGTTATACAGTTGTGTAAGCGAGTCCTAAGCTTCAAATTCATTTCAATGGGAAAATAGACATAAAGTGCAGATAGTGCTGTTTTTTCCACTATTTTTATAAATGGAAAATTTAACATATGTCTTGAGACATTTCTGTTAGAAAAAACTTGATTGACAGCCTATTTATTTACTGGTTGTGGTAGGACCATTGTCCAGTTCTGGGCATCACATTTTAAAAAAGACCGAAAAACTGAAGCAAGTACAGAGAAAAGTTACCAGGATGGTGAGTGGACTGCAAATTCTGTCCTACGAGGAACGGTTAATGGTTCTGGGAATATTTTGCTTGCAAAAAAGAGGGATAAAAGTTGACTTAATGGCTTTCTACAAATATCTGAAGGGATGTCACAGTGTAGAGGGATCATCCTTATTCTCATTTGCACTTGGAAACACAGGAAGCAATGTAATGGAACTGAAAGGGAGAAGATACAGATTAGAAATTAGAAAAAACTTTTTGACAGTGAGGGTGATCAATGAGTGGAACAGGTGGCCACGAGAGGTGGTGAGTTCTCCTTCAATGGAAGTCTTCAGAGAGCGGCCTGACAGACATCTGTCTGAGATGGTTTAGTGAATGCTGCATTGAGCACGGAGTGTGACACGATGATCCTGGAGGAACCCTCCAATGCTAAAATTCTATGATGCTATGATTCTATGATTATGCAGGCTGTCAATCATGTTTATTTCATGTCAATAACTCATAGGGAATATGATAAGAATATCTGAATCACGACTAGTCTGGGGATAAGGTGTGCTGCTGGACTAATGCTGTTTCAATAGGTAATTTGATGCTACTGAATAAATGTTCATTCTTCAAAGATTGCATTAGTATGCAAAAAAACCCCACTTTATTAGAGTAAAGAAATCTCCACCCATACCACTGTAATAGAGGTTGGAGAAAATTATGGGTCCTTAGAAGTTACCTGTGAAATCTGCACCACAGGTTAATTCATTTGTGTAAAATATCCACAATCAGTAGGTGAGACTAATTTCATTAGCTGCTACTGTGTTATGCCTTGGACTTTCTGCAAGTAAATTCACACCAAGTACCATGTGTATTGATTCTAAGATGGTAAAGGAGGGGGCCAAAAGTCATTTAAGGATGCTATCGAGAACTCTCTTAGTAAGTATGGGAGAGTGGGGGATCACAGGAAGAATACATAAATTTGTATTATAAATAGTGTTGAGCGAGCATGCTCGACACTGCTCGGTACTCGGGATGTTCGGCGAGCACCGAGCATTTCCGAGTTATTCGGGCGGGAGCTCGGGTCTCCGCCCTGCATGTTTGGCGCTCTTTACAGAGCCAATGAACATGCAGGGATTGCCAGCCAGTCACTGTAATGCCGCAGCCATGTTGTTTGTGGGCATTACAGTGATTGGCTGGCCGCACAGCGTCACCTCGAGTATTTAAAACCGGTCGCCGCCATCTTGGACTCAGACGCTCCGGATCAGACAGTGTAGGGACAGCGCTGCTGAGCTAGGGAGAGATTTTTCCTGCAAAATAGTTAGTGTAGGGTCTGTAAAGGCTGCCAGTACAAACAAACAGTCCTTCTCAGGACTAATATCCATCCCAGATATCAGGCAGGCAGGCAGGTAGGCTGTATAGGAGACGCAGTGGTTATACCAGCAAATGCTGCATTACAGTCCTGTGTGCTCCTGTTGCTGAAATTGCTGGACTTAGCTGCAGGTCTCGGGGGCCAGTAAAAATCCATTTTTTTCACCTAAATTCTCTTTTTTTTTCCTCCTACACACTGTACAAATACCCGTCTTATTAACCTATTGGTGTCCCCCCCCCCCCCCCCCAAAAAAAAGTGTGTCTCTGATTTTTCAGACACAAATATATCTGTTGAAAAGAGTCTGGTATAGGCCACAGAAACAGAAGTGTGGCTTTGCAGTTCCACGGGTAAAATCTCTGTAGTCCCCAGTTTTGGGCCTTTGGTAGCTAAAAAAAAAACAGTTTGAGTGTGTCACTCACTGTTCAGCCGCAAATCTATATTTTTAAAAAAGTCTGGTATATACACCAGTAAATTAAAACTGTGGTTTTGCTGTTCCACGGTAAAAAATCTCTATTATCCTCCTTTTCGCATTTTTTCCAGTAAAAAAAACAGTAGTGTCTCCTGAGTGTTCTCACACAAAAATATATCTGTTGAAAATAGTCTGCTGTACGCCTGACAAATCCTAGTGTGGTTTTGCAGTTCTACGGATAAAATCTCTGTAGTATTCAGTTTTGGGCCTTTGGTATCTAAAAAAAAAACAGTTTGAGTGTGTCGCTCACTGTTCAACCGCAAAGCTATATTTTTAAAAAAGTCTGGTATATACACAAGTAAATTAAAACTGTGGTTTTGCTGTTCCACAGTAAAAAATCTCTATTATCCTGCTTTTCGCATTTTTTGCAGTAAAAAAAACAGTAGTGTCTCCTGAGTGTTCTGACACAAAAATATATCTGTTGAAAATAGTCTGGTGTACGCCTGACAAATCCCAGTGTGGTTTTGCAGTTCTACAGGTAAAATCTCTGTAGTATCCAGTTTTGGGCCTTTGGTATCTAAAAAAAAACTGTTTGAGTTTGTCGCTCACTGTTCAGCCGCAAATCTATGTTTTTAAAAAAGTCTGGTATATACACCAGTAAATTAAAACTGTGGTTTTGCTGTTCCACGGTAAAAAATCTCTATTATCCTGCTTTTCTCATTTTTTGCAGTAAAAAAAACAGTAGTGTCTCCTGAGTGTTCTGACACAAAAATATATCTGTTGAAAATAGTCTGGTGTACGTCTGACAAATCCTAGTGTGGTTTTGCAGGTCTATGGGTAAAATCTCTGTAGTATCCAGTTTTGGGCCTCTGGTATCTAAAAAAAAACAGTTTGAGTGTGTCTCTCACTGTTCAGCCGCAAAGCTATATTTTTAAAAAAGTCTGGTATATACACCAGTAATTTAAAACTGTGGTTTTGCTGTTCCACGGTAAAAAATCTCTATTATCCTCCTTTTCGCATTTTTTCCAGTAAAAAAACCAGTAGTGTCTCCTGAGTGTTCTGACACAAAAATATATCTGTTGAAAATAGTCTGGTGTACGCCTGACAAATCCCAGTGTGGTTTTGCAGTTCTACAGGTAAAATCTCTGTAGTATCCAGTTTTGGGCCTTTGGTATCTAAAAAAAAAACAGTTTGAGTGTGTCGCTCACTGTTCAGCCGCAAATCTATATTTTTAAAAAAGTCTGGTATATACACCAGCAAATTAAAACTGTGGTTTTGCTGTTACACAGTAAAAAAATCTCTATTATTCAGGTTTTGGTATTTTTTCCGCAAGGAAAAACAGTAATAGTTTTTCCCAGATTGTTCTGATTGTTTAAAAGAGTCGAGTGTAGGCCAGAGAAATAGAACTGTGGTTTTCCTCTTCCACGGTTCTAATCTACTTTTTATTACCCTTTTTCCATTGATAGTGCGAGTGTAAGCTATTTTACTTCCTTTACAATGGGCAAGGCGCGTGGCAAGGGACGTGGAACTGGACGTTCTGGTGACAGTGCGTGCAGAGGACGGGGCCGTGGCCAAGGTGAAAATGTGCCACAACCAACAGCCACATCTTCTCGCTCCCACTTCTTGACCGAATTACTATGGAAGCACAGAACAACACCAGTATTGCGAACTGATCAGTGTGAACAGGTTATTAATTGGATAGCAGATAATACTTCCAGTTACCTGGGCACCACCACCTTCGGTCTGTCTTCCACACGGTCAACTCTTTGTAGCCGTGAGTCTCGACCGCATACTCCTCCTCACCCTGATGCTCCTTCCTCCCACCATGCCGAGTGTGGTCAGACAGCAATTGATCCCACACTTGGACACTCTGAAGAGCTGTTCACTGGTCCATTTCCAGATTTGTGCCCCTCGCCTGCTGCGCTTGAAGTGGTGGAAGAGGAGATCCCATGTAGCGATGCCCAAATATTTGAACAGCCACGGCCACAGGAAGTTGACGCTGGCAATTTGTCACAAGAGGTGGACGATGACGAGACACAATTGCCAGGAAGTGAGGAGGAGCATCATGGTGCGCAAGTGGAAGAGGAGGAGGTGGTGGATGATCTAGTAACTGACCCAACATGGCAGGAGGACATGCACAGTGAGGCCAGCAGCACACAGGGGGAGGGAGGCAGAGTACCCCAACAGGCAGGAAGAAGCAGTGTGGTGGCCGCAGGCAGAAGGCGGGCAACCGTTCCCCATAACACCAACACGAGGGACGTTGCCAGTACAAGTGGTAGGTCTTCCAGAGTCTGGAATTTTTTTAAAGACTCTGCTGATAACCTCAAAAAGGCCTTTTGTACCACCTGCCATGCCAGCATCAGCAGGGGTGACAAAACTACCAGCCTGACCATCACCAGCATGATCAGGCACATGGCAGCAAAGCACCCGACTTTGTGGGGCGAAACCCAGTGTCCACGACCAGTGTCAGCGGGTGTCACCACTGCTTCTTCCGCTGTTGTGCGTGCAATAGAACCCCCTGTTGTGTGTGCAAGGCAATCCCCTGTCCATGCTGCATGTAAAGATGGCCCTTTCTCTCAGTCTTCACTTGTTATGGCAGTTTCTCAAGAAACAGCATCAACGTCCACGTCCCACCGCAGCGTTCAATTGTCCATATCCCAGACCTTTGAACGAAAGCGGAAATTCGCAGCTAACACCCCACAGGCCACAGTCCTAAATTCACACATTTCATGACTGCTTGCATTGGAAATGCTGCTTTTTAGGCTGGTGGAGACGGAATCCTTCCGCAACCTTATGGCGGTGGCCGTCCCTCGGTACTCGGTCCCCAGCCGACACTATTTTGCCCGGTGTGCCAGCCCCGCACTACACAATAACATGTCCCAAAACATCAGCCGTGCCCTCAACAACGCAGTTACTGGGAGAGTCCACCTGACAACGGACACGTGGACAAGTGCTTGTGGCCAGGGACGGTACATCTCCCTGACGGCACACTGGTTAAACATAGTGGAAGCCGGGAACCAGTCGGACCTTGGGACGGAACACATCCTCCCCACACCGAGGATTGCGGGCCCTATGTCAGTCAGAGTTGCCCCCACAGTGTACAGCTCCTGTGCATCATCCTCCTCCTCCTCCTCCTCATGTTCAGCCTCCATCTCAGATATCACCACATCATTTACAAGCTGGAAGCACTGCAGTACTGCCTCCGCCAAGCGGCAACAGGCTGTGCTGAAACTCATAAGTTTAGGTGATAAACCTCACACTGCTTGTGAGTTGTGGACAGCTGTGAAAGAACAGGCGGATCTGTGGCTGAGACGGCTGAACCTACATCCAGGCATGGTCGTGTGTGACAATGGCCGTAACCTGGTGGTAGCTCTGAGGCGAGGCGAGATCACACACGTTCCATGCGTGGCTCATGTGCTTAACCTCATGGTTCAGCGGTTTCTTAAATCGTACCCCGAGTTGCCAGATCTGCTCGTAAAAGTACGGCACCTGTCAGCTCATTTTCGCAAGTCGGCTACAGCTTCCGCCGCCCTTGCTATGTTGCAGCAGCGTTTCCAGCTTCCGGCACACCGACTGGTGTGTGATGTCCCCACATGTTGGAACTCTACCCTCCACATGTTGCAAAGGATTTGTGAGAAGAAGAGAGCAGTTGTGGAGTACCAGCTGCAACAAGGTCGTCGATATTCAGGTCAGACTCCATACATAAGACCTCATGAGTGGACCTGGATGTCTGACATATGTACCATCCTGACAAACTTTGAGGAGGCCACCAAGATGGTGAGTGGCGATGACGCCATCATTAGTGTCAGCATCCCACTTGTCTGTCTTTTGCAATGCTCTATGCAGAGAATTAAAGAGGAGGCATTGCAGCCAGAGTATGATGAGATGGATCAAGAAGACATAGTGGGCGATTACACACAGCCCAGCCTCATCTCATCCCAACGTGCATTGGCGGACAATGAGGGAGAAGAGGAGGAGGAGGAGGAAGAACAGGGGCTGCTATCATGCGCTGTAGACGGTAGTACCTGTACAAGTGTCATACCGTCGGTTCAGCGTGGGTGGCCTGAGGACAGCGGGGAGGAGGAGGAGGAGAGCATGGTCAGTCATCATCTCGGTGAGGACATGGAAGTCTTGCCCGTTACTAGTCTGGCACGCATGGCTGACTTAATGTTACGCTGCCTTAACCGTGACCCTAGCGTTCTCAAATTCTTGGGTGACAAGTCATTACTGGTTGGTTGGCACTTGTAGACCCCCGCTACAAGGAGAACTTTCACTCTCTTTTTCCTGAGGTGGAGAGGTCTACAAAAATGGGCCAGTACCAGAAGGCCCTTGCTGCAGAACTGTTAAAAAAATTCCCATCTGAACACGCTAGCGGCAGAGGTCACAGTTCGTTGACCAACCAAAGCGTACAAGCAAGAGAGAGGCAACTCCAATCCAGCAGAGGCAGGGGAACACTGTCAACGTTCTGGGACAGTATTCTCAGACCCTCCCTTTGGACAGACCCTGAGGCGTGGGGTACTCTCACAAGGAGTGGAAAGTTTCAAAAGATGGTGAGGGAGTAACTTGCCGACCGTACCAGCGTCCTCCGTGATTCCTCTGTGTCTTTTAATTATTGGGTATCCAAGCTGGACACTTGGAATGAACTCGCTCTGTACGCCTTGGAGATCCTGGCCTGCCCTGTTGCTAGCGTGCTATCGAAGCGTGTTTTTAGTGCCGCTGGGGGGAATATAACTGATAAGAGCACTTGCCTGTCAACTGACAATGCTGACAAGCTGACCCTTATCAAAATGAACAAGGGCTGGATTGGGCCAGACTTTTCATCACCACCAAATTACAGCAGAGTAACATAAAGTCAAATCCACTGTGTTATTTCGGGAGGTGTATTCACATGCACCGCTTCACACCCACACATGGGTATACGCTTCCTCATTTCGGCTGTTTAATGTTCTTCTCCTTATCCTCAGCCTCCACCACAATTATACCACCAGGGTGACCGCGGTCCATGTTGCCATTATTGAAAGTTCCTCCGTCTTTATTTTTGTCAGCTTTTGCTTGGAAGGCATAAGCAAAGACTGTGGGAGACCCACTCCCCAATAATGGGAATAATATTTTTAAGATGCTGTACTGTATGGCTCTTGTAAGGGGCATTAAAATCGTCTTGTTATACCACTCTGACCTCCACATCTCTTGTAAGGGGCATTAAAAGCGTCTTGTTATACCACTCTGACCTCCACATCTCTTGTAAGGGGCATTAAAAGCGTCTTGTTATACCACTCTGACCTCCACGTCGCTTGTAAGGGGCATTAAAAGCGTCTTGTTATAGCACTCTGACCTCCACATCTCTTGTAAGGGGCATTAAAAGTGTCTTGTTATACGACTCTGACCTCCACGTCTCTTGTAAGGGGCATTAAAAGGGTCTTGTTATATAACTCTGACCTCCACGTCTCTTGTAAGGGGCACTAAAAGCGTCTTGTTATACCACTCTGACCTCCATGACTCTTCTGAGGGGCATTAAAACCGTCTTGTTATACCACTCTGACCTCCACGTCTCTTCTGAGGGGCATTAAAAGCGTCTTGTTATACCACTCTGACCACCACGTCCCTTCTGAGGGGCATTAAAAGCGTCTTGTTATACCACTCTGACCTCCACGTCTCTTGTAAGGGGCATTAAAAGCGTCTTATTATACCACTCTGACCTCCACATCTCTTGTAAGGGGCATTAAAAGCATCTTGCTATACCACTCTGACCTCCACGTCTCTTGCAAGGGGCATTAAAAGCGTCTTGTTATACCACTCTGACCTCCATGTCTCTTCTGAGGGGCATTAAAACTGTCTTGTTATACCACTCTGACCTCCACGTCTCTTCTGAGGGGCATTAAAAGCGTCTTGTTATACCAATCTGACCTCCACGTCTCTTCTGAGGGGCTTTAAAGCCGTCTTGTTATACCACTCTGACCTCCACGTCTCTTGTAAGGGGCATTAAAATGTCTTGTTATACGACTCTGACCTCCACGTCTCTTGTAAGGGGCATTATAAGTGTCTTGTTATACAACTCTGACATCCACGTCTCTTGTAAGGGGCATTAAAAGCATGTTGTTATACCACTCTGACCTCCACATCTCTTGTAAGGGGCATTAAAAGCGTCTTGTTATACCACTCTGACCTCCACGTCTCTTCTGATGGGCATTAAAACCGTCTTGCTATACCACTCTGACCTCCACCTCTCTTCTGAAGGGCATTAAAAGCGTCTTGTTATACCACTCTGACCTCCATGTCTCTTCTGAGGGGCATTAAAACCATCTTGTTATACCACTCTGACCTCCACGTCTCTTCTGAGGGGCATTAAAAGCGTCTTGTTATACCACTCTGACCTCCACGTCTCTTGTAAGGGGCATTATAAGGTTCTTGTTATACCATTCTGACCTCCACGTCTCTTCTGAGGGGCATTAAAAGCGTCTTGTTATACCACTCTGACCTCCCCATCACTTGTAAGGGGCATTAAAAGCATTTTGTTATACCACTCTGACCTCCACGTCTCTTGTAAAGGGCATTAAAAGCGTCTTGTTATACCACTCTGACCTTCACGTCTCTTCTGAGGGGCATTAAAAGCATCTTGTTATACCACTCTGACCTCCACGTCTCTTGGAAGGGGCATTAAAAGCGTCTTTTTATACCACTCTAACCTCCACGCCTTTTGTAAGGGGCATTAAAAGCGCCTTGTTATACCACTCTGACCTCCACATCTCTTCTGAGGGGCATTAAAAGTATCTTGTTTTACCACTCTGACCTCCACGTCTCTTGTAAGGGGCATTAAAACCGTCTTGTTAAGCTACTGGGTCCTCCACGAGTCTTCGAACGGCCATTGCATTTCCTCCTAATTTTTGGAAGCTTTTGCTTGGAAGGCATAAGGAAATACTATGGGAGACCCATTCCCCAATAATGGGACTTATGTTTGTAATATGCTGTACTGCATGGCTCTTGTAAGGGGCATTGCAAGTTGCTCCGTCCTAAATTTTGGAAGCTTTTGGTTGGAAGGCATAAGCATATACTATGGGAGACCCACTCCCCAATAATGGGAATGATGTTTGTAATATGCTGTACTGCATGGCTCTTGTAAGGGGCATTGCAAGTTGCTCCGTCTTAATTTTTGGAAGCTTTTGCTTGGAAGGCATAAGCAAATACTATGGGAGACCCACTCCCCAATAATGGGAATAATGTTTGTAATATGCTGTACTGCATCGCTCTTGTAAGGGGCATTGCAAGTTGCTCCGTCTTAATTTTGGGAAGCTTTTGCTTGGAAGGCATAAGCAAGTACTATGGGAGACCCACTCCCCAATAATGTGAATAATGTTTGTAATATGCTGTGCTGCATGGCTCTTGTAAGGGGCATTGCAAGTTGCTCCGTCTTAATTTTGGGAAGCTTTTGCTTGGAAGGCATAAGCAAATAATATTGGAGACCCACTCCCCAATAATGGGAATAATGTTTGTAATATGCTGTAATGCATGGCTCTTGTAAGGGGCATTGCAAGTTGCTCTGTCTTAATTTTTGGCAGCTTTTGCTTGGAAGGCATAAGCAAATACTATGGGAGACCCACTCCCCAAAAATGGGAATATTGTTTGTAATATGCTGTACTGCATGAC
Organism: Phyllobates terribilis; assembly: GCF_046119375.1. Classification (NCBI taxonomy): domain Eukaryota; kingdom Metazoa; phylum Chordata; class Amphibia; order Anura; family Dendrobatidae; genus Phyllobates; species Phyllobates terribilis. Next base: position 255,785,362 of record NW_027362769.1, read on the forward strand.
TCTTGTAAGGGGCATTGCAAGTTGCTCCGTCTTAATTTTGGGAAGCTTTTGCTTGGAAGGCATAAGCAAATACTATGGGAGACCCACTCCCCAATAATGGGACTTATGTTTGTAATATGCTGTACTGCATGGCTCTTGTAAGGGGCATTGCAAGTAGCTCCGTTATAATTTTTGGAAGCTTTTGCTTGGATGGCATAAGCAAATACTATGGGAGACCCACTCCCCAATAATGGGAATAATGTTTTTAAGATGCTGTACTGTATGGCTCTTGCAAGGGGCATTAAAAGCATCTTGTTAAGCTACTGTGACCTCCACGTCTGTTCCAAGGGCATTCAAACCAACTTGTTAAGCTGCTGGGACCTCCACGTCTTTTCCGAGGGGCATTAAAACCGTCTTGTAAAGCTACTGCGACCTCCACCACTTTTCCGAGGGGCACTAAAACCATCTTGTTAAGCTACAGCGACCTCCACCACTTTTCCGAGGGGCATTAAAACCGTCTTGTTAAGCTACTGTGACCTCCACGTCTTTTCCAAGGGGCATTAAAACCGTCTTGTTAAGCTACTGTGACCACCACGTCTCTTCCAATGGACATTCAAACCGTCTTGTTAAGGTACTGGGACCTCCACGTCTTTTCCGAGGGGCATTGAAACCGTCTTGTTAAGCTACTGTGACCTCCACGTCTCTTCAAAGGGGCATTAAAAGCGTCTTCTTAATCTACTCTGAACTCCACAGCTCTTCCAAGGGGCATTGAAATGTTGTTTTTAATTACCTCTAACCTCCACGACTCTTCCAACGGGCATTGCATTTCCTCCTAATTTTAGTCAGCTTTTGATTTTCAATGCAAAGGCGAAAACTAAGGGAGACCCACTCCCCAATAATGGGTAGAAGGTTTTTAGTACGCTGTAATCCACGTCTGTTTCAAGGGGCATTGCAGTTCCTCATAATTTTTGGAAAGCCTTCCATTCACTGCTTAGGCTAACAGTGTACAGGAGACCCAGTTGCTATAAATGGAAAAAACGATTTAGTTAAGGCCCTCTTACCTCCATGTCATTTCCAAGGGTCATTGGAGTCCCTCAAAATTTTTGGTAGGCATTGCACTCACTGTATGCCCTATAACTGTGTAGCCTAGCCGCTCCTTTTGTTACAGAAACATATCCTACAAGACATATGTGGTTGACTGGCCTGATATTGATGTGAATGGTCCCTGTTCCTCCTGCTCTTTCTCCTTTGCCACTATCTTATCCATCATTTATCACCTGAAGCTTTGTTTTAACGGGAGTCATAGAACTGGAATAGTAGCAGGAAAACATCCAGAAATCCTTGGAGGAGGTAGGATATGCGCCAAAACGCTGACCACCTCAGGCCTAGCCGCTACCACATACATGTGCATGCATTCCAAGAAAACAAAGCAGATGCTAACTTGTATCATCATCATCATGGTCCTCACCTTGGCACTCTCAACTCCCCTGATGAAGAAGCCAGGGCCCACCGGAGGAGTCTGGTTCTCTGGTGGGCTCGTCCAATGCTGCCCTAAAGCAGGCTGTGCTAAGAAAAGTGTGTGGGGGGATGTTCCAAGGAGAAATAGGGGCGGCTGGGGACCATTTATTGACACCCTGCTGCCCCCAGGCGGCTGGGGATTGTCTGTGGCCAGCCGGCCGCGGGGTGGCTGGGGACTGAGTATGGACACCCGGCCGACCCTGGCGGCTGGGAACCGAATGTGGACCCCCGGCCGCCGGGCGGCTGGGGACTGAGTATGGATTCCAGGCCGTCAACGCAACCATGACGTGGTGGCCAGATTCCGCCTCCACATGCCTAAAAGGCCCAATTTCAAGTGCAAGCAAGCAGTATGGTATTGCAGCCTGGGGGTGGGTGGGTGGCAGGCTGCACACTTGCACTTGCATTGCAAGGAATGGGAGAGGTACAATTGAACACTGCCCTGGGACAAGGACTTGAAGGGGGATAGTTGCAAGTCTGCAACGACAGGTGCAGGGTGGGAAGCATCTTCGCATGTACCATGAACAGGGGTTTGGCATGCACTCACTACAGCAGAATAGGCTGTCCTACCCACTAAATGCACTGGGGAGGTCACAGGTAATGTTTTGGTATACACGCTTAATCTTATTTATAAGGCACACTGGGACAATTAGGGGTGGCTGGGGACTGAGTATGGATACCTCGCTGCCGAAGCAGCCATGAGGTAGTGGCCAGCTTCGGCCTCCTCTAAACTAAAAGGCCCCATTTCAAGTGCAAGCTAGCAGTATGACATTGCGGCCTGGAGATGGGTGGGTGGCAGGCTGTACACTTATGCTTGCATTAAAAGAAAACAAAGCAGATGCTAACTTCTATCATCATCATCATGCTCCTAACCTTGGCACTCTCAACTCCCCTGATGGAGAAGCCAGGGCCCACCAGAGGAGTCTGGTTCTCTGGTGGTCTCGTCCAATGCTGCCCTAAAGCAGGCCGGGCTAAGAAAAGTGTGTGGGGGGAAGTTGACAGGGGAAATAGGGGCGGATGGGGACCGTTTATGGACACCCGGCTGCCCCCAGGCGGCTGGGGACCATGTGTGGATACCCGGCCGCGGGGCGGCTGGGGACCGAGTATGGACACCCGGCCGCCGGGCGGCTGGGGACTGAGTATGGATTCCCTGCCGCCAACGCAGCCATGACGTGGTGGCCAGATTCCGCCTCCACATGCCTAAAAGGCCCAATTTCAAGTGCAAGCAAGCAGTATGGTATTGCAGCCTGGGGGTGGGTGAGTAGTTCACTGCATATTTGCGCTTGCATTGCAAGGAATGGGGGAGGTACAATTGAACACTGCCCTGGGACAAGAACTTGCACAGGGATAGTTGCAAGTCTGCATCTTCTCATGCGGCAAGGATGACTTCTGATGGGCACACTTTTAGGCAGTGACCTGGGTGTCAGAGATGCTTCCAGGGGTCTTCCCCATGCTGTTCCCGTGTCTTTTCAGCACTGTATGCATGTGTCACACAGCACATGGCCAGATAAGGTTGTAAAATGTTAAAATTACATTTCCCGGTGAATGCATTTGTCACGGTTGAAAGCAATACAAAAGTGCAAAAATGCATAAAAAATGCTATTTGTGAACATAGCCCAAGGTGTGGAGGAGTATTTTTTTGGGGGTGTTATTTATTTTACCTTATACACAAATCTTCTTTACCCTGGAAAGGAAGTTCCTTAACATATTTCACAGGAAAGCAGTTTCAGTTTCGTTTTTGAACGTTTTATTGTGAGCCCTTAAAAGTGGCTTAATAACTCTGACCACGATGTTGACAGCAGTGACCTGGGGGTCAGAAATGCTTCCTGGGGCGATCCCCATGCTGTCCCCATGTCATTTGAGCACTGTCACTATTGTTTTGGGCACTTGTTAGGCTTTTAAAAGACTGCCAGGGGTGCCGCTGCAAAAATGCTCGGGTCTCCCATAGACTAACATTGGGCTCATTGCTCGGGTCGAGCACCCGAGTATCACGGCAAGCTCAGCCCGAGCTTCGAGCACCCGAGCATTTTAGTGCTCGATCAACACTAATTATAAACAGACAGCACATGAATGCAATACAGATGGCATATGTGTTCTACCCTGTCACATCATGGACTCCTCCATTGAAAAGTTAGCTTTGTCTGCAAATTGGCCCACATTCAAACATGTGTAGCTGCTGATGGCTGCTGACATTTTAAATGCATCCTCTGACCTTAACTTTTTCAGTAATATAAGTTATATTTTATTGTGCTTCATATCATACAATGATTTTAGAGCATTTTGACACCAGTTAGTGGCCTTGTTTTATTTCCATCTAGCTGCATAATTGGTCCCAATAATGATTTTCTTTGTCTGAAAACTTTGTGTAATATATCACTTTGGTATGATGGCAAGAAAAAAAAGGCTGCATTTTTGTTTCAAATATGTTTCTCTCACTTAGCTTTTGATGTCACCTCAGTAGATGAATAATAATCATCCATGTATATGTGGCACCCCAGGAGTCCGGTTGCTACATTGGCATTGCCTCCCTCACAGGGGGTGATGCCATGCCTAAAAGCAAGGAAGGGTCCCTTTAGCAGGTAACACCAGCATCCAACACATTTCCTGGCTCCAGACCAGAAGGGGGAGCTCTAACCCGGTTTCAGGGGAGCTTCCCCTTTAAATTGGAGCCTGGAGGCGTGGTTTAAAAAAGTCAGTTGGAGTGAGAAAAGTCAGTTGGAGACAGGAGAGAGACGAAAGAGAACCTGGGGAGGGGACCTGTGACCAAGCTCGCCCCAGATAAATGCGCCAGAAACCGGACACCGGAATCCATGGTTGCTCGGGTACTGAAGTCCCGGCAACTAAATCCGGAGGGCAGGAGACTGCAAGTCTACTGGCCCCACCAAACACCCGGTGGCTCAGCAGCATACTAGAGCCCGGAGCCGCCATGACGGAGCAACGCCTGAAAAAGGCTCGACCTGCCTGCCATACAGGTGAGGATTTAATGATTGCTCAGGAAAGAGGGCCGCAGCATAGTTTTAGGCAGCAGGGCCAAAGAGGACAGTGCAGAAGGAAGGCCTACAACTCCACCTGGCGAGGTGGTTCCCCAAATTGCATCTAGGCCACCCGTTCTGCTCCAGCAAACCTCAAGTAAAGGTAGAGGAAACCGCCATTCTTGTGCCATCTGGTCACTATCTGCACCCTCGGTCCTGCACCCCAACATCCATCCAATATACTGCCCTGGAGCCTAGCTCTGCCCATGGAGAGCTGCACTATCTCAGCTGCGTCACCATCAGCTCCAGTGGACCCGAATAGCAGCTGCGGCCCATTATAGCCGCACACCACAGGTGGCATCACGAAACTTTTCCCCTAAACAAACTGTCCTTGTCCTTTTTATTGACCGCCTAAGGCCCCAAACCAGGTCACGCCCCCGTGACAATCCCAAGGAACCGACTGACCCAGTGGCGAGTACCCCATGGTCCTTTCGGGTGTGTCATATATAACATGTGCATAACAAGATAAGAACATATTGAATGGGTTGTTCAACTTCCCCCCAAAATGTTTAAATGTCAAGCCAGGTGATAAAATAATAAAATAAGTAGCAATAAAAGAAGTTATACTCACCCAATGTAACCCCTGTTGGCACAGCCAAGGTAGCTCTGGTGGGCTCTACTTGAACATGAATCTATAAAGTCCTGTTGGTCAATGATTGGCCAAAGTAATCAGGTGACTGGACATCGTCGGATTGAAAGAGGTCCTTCTTCAGTGATTTCTTTGCTGCAGTCAATCACAGGCCTTAGTGATCAATTAATCGAACATTGGGGGGAGGGTAAAGGGAAGGTGTCATTGCTTCTTGTTCTGCCTAAAGGTGTGCACTGGAGATACTGGGCTTACAACTGTCTTTATTTTTATTTCATCTGCCGCGTCTTAAAAAGAACATTTTTGAGGTCATACAACCCATTTCTGGACTGAAACATCTAGGCAGTGATGAGATCCCCTTCTATCCTTCCATTATATCTATTATATCTGATACGGGTTGTTTCTTGTGGTTTATCCATGCTATTTTTATTATGATATGCTATGTTTTACAGTGTAAATGTTAAGATTGCTTCGTCTGCAAAATAAATTGAAGACATTCCTAACAACTTCACTTCCACTTTGTTTAAAACTTGAGGAAGATGTTGGATGGCAAGGTTCATGATCAAGATTGATTATGCAAATTAATGTGTGAAGACAGATGTTGTTGAACAACCAGGGGAGTTCTTAAATTATTAACAGGTTGTGTGTTTAAATAATAAAACCTAAAGGGCAGCATTGCGGGTCTGCTGGATCCTGAATGTAATAAATTACTTCAAGCTCAAGATATAAAATATTTTAACAGTGTGCAACTAATTACAAATATCCATAGTGTTCTCTATCTGTTAACAAGGATATTTCTCATAATAGGCAAATGAATGAGGTGCCAGACATATTCACGTCTGTATCAATCTAAGATAGATAGATATTTTTATGAGTATGTGTTCTGTGTTTTACCCCCTCTGTAATTACATGCATAGTTTAAAGTAAATTTTAAAAGATTACATTGCTGTATTTCCATCACTGTAATGCAGTCCATCTTCTAAAAGCCATTTTATAATTTGCAACCAATAAAAGACAACTCATCTGTGAGCTAAACATGATAGTACATAGCCCTAAACCTCCATACACAGCTATAACACTATGTTGGCTGCTCTTTGCATAGAGAAAATCTCCCCTAGAATCAATCTGCATACTGTACAAAGTTGATTTTGGAGGTTATATAAAGCAGAGGTGTAATAGAGAGCTCATGCATCTATGTGGATGCAATCTTGTGGCTCTGTGCAGTATATGGAATATGACTGTGTTCATGAGTACTTCTAAAAGCAAAATAAGAGCAACTACAATGTTGGGCTTCAGTCTGAATTTTTAGACCACAGGAGAGGGTAAAGTATTATGTCAGTCAGGCTTAACCCACCTAGTTCACTGCATAGTACACTGTTACCATCCCATTAGGAATCTTTAGGGCAGGTGCAGATGAGCGTATTATGAGTCCAATTGCGATCCGACAAAACTTCAGATCGCGCCAATGTTAGTCTATGGGGCCGTGCACATGTCTGATATTTTTTTCTCGGACCAAGTCTGTCCAAAGAAAAAACTCGCTGCATGCTAGAGTTTGATCTCAAATTTGGATTGCACTCGGCCATGCAAGTTAATGGAAACCAACGGACTATACTCAGATGACATCTAATGTCAAATTTCTGCAGCCTCTCAGAATGGAGAATTTTTTTTTCTCCATCTTCTCCTCATCCGAGAAAATCTGAGCACACTGATCAAACTCTGATCAGAGTTTGATGAGAGCGTCATTTGTATAATCAGCCCAATTCTCTCAGATGAGAGAAAATACTGTTGTCTGCACTTGCCTTAATATATTACCTCAACTCAGAACTCTTATGTCTGCATCACTAATAATGAGAATTCAGTCAGAAATTCTTATTGTAAACTGTTAATATTAGACATAGGAAATGATGCCTTTTTAACTGCAGATGTGTCTCATTCTATAACTTCGCAAAGTGTTCAGTTAGCTGAATATTTCCTAAATGCAGATATGATAATAATTCAGTTGGTTCAGCTGCAGAGGCCAGTGACTATCACAGTTGCAGATTGCCACACATTTTTTTGCTTAAAAGTTATAGATGAATGAATCTATTGAAATTCAAACTTACCAGCTTTGCCAAAATCCCCCCCACCCCCATTTTTTAATATGAGATTTGCAAAAACTGGAAAGCCTACAATTGCTCTGAAAAGATATGTATAATACTCTGAGCTGTCCTAGGATTGTATCCAATTCTTTTCAAACTGTTTAATATAAACACAGCATTAGTAATGTCAAATTGACACCCAACATATAGGACTATGGTTAAACAGATTATAACTGGTGGTAACCAACAGCCTCTGTAATAGCACACTGCACTCATCAATTTTTTTTTATTTTTAAAATGTAAAAATGTTCCAGAAATTATTTCTTGTTTGGGAGATGATGTCTGCAGTGCCAGTGTAAATACACAGGCAGTGTACATAGAAGAAGCCATGCTTTTTGACAAGTAGTGGTCCAAAAATTAACCCATTTTTGAGATCAGTAACAAGTTTGCTGTTTGGAAAATAAGAAGCAATATTTGTTTTAACAAGCCATCCAACAATTATCCCTTTTTAAGGAAGAGTTTTGTGTTTCCTTACCCAGTGCAGGATAAGGTTCCAGCTGCAGTAAAAGTGTAGATACAGTGGGGGAAATAGGTATTTGATCCCTTGGTGTTTTTGTAAGTTTGCCCACTGACAAAGACATGAACAGTCTATAATTTTAAGGGTGGGTTCATTTTAACATTGAGAGACAGAATATCCAAAAAATATCAAGAAAATCACATTGTATAAATTAGATAATTTTTTTTGCATTTTGAAGTGAGAAATAAGTATTTGATCCCTCTGGCAAACAACACTTAATACTTGGTGGCAAAACCCTTGTTGGCAAGCACAGCAGTTAGACGTTTTTTGTAGTTGATGATGAGGTTTGCGCACATGTCAGGATGAATTTTGGTCCATTCCTCTTTGCAGATCATCTCTAAATCATTAAGATTTTGAGGCTGTCGCTTGGCAACTCAGAGCTTCAACTCCCTCCATAGGTTTTCTATGGTATTAAGGTCTGGAGACTGGCTAGGCTACTCCATGACCTTACTGTGCTTCTTTTTGAGACACTCCTTTGTTGCCTTGATTGTATGTTTTGGATCATTGTCTTTCTGGAAGACCAGGTCACGACCCATCTTCAATGCACTTATTGAGGGAAGGAGATTGTTGGCCAAAATCTCGTGATACATGACCCCATCCATCTTCCCTTCAGTATGGTGCAGTCGTCATGTCCCCTTTGCAGAAAAGTACCCCCAAAGTATAATGTTTCCCTCACCATGCTTTACGGTTGGGACGATGTTCTTAGGGATGTACTCATCCTTCTTCTACTTCCAAACATGATGAGATGGGTTAATGCCAAAGAGCTCAATTTTTATCTCATCTGACCAGCACCTTCTCCCAATAACTCACAGAATCATCCAGGTGTTCATTGGCAAACTTCAGACGAGCCTGTACATGAGCCTTCTGGAGCAGGGTGACCTTGCGGGCACTGCAGGATTTTAAACCTTTAAGGCGTAATGTGTTTCCAATGGTTTTCTTGGTGACTGTTGTCCCAGCTGCCTTGAGATCATTAACAAGTTCCCCCCATGTAGTTTTAGTCTGATCTCTCACCTTCCTCATGATCCACTATACCCCATGAGGTGAGATTTTGCATGGCGCCCCAGAGCGATGTTAATTGACAGTCATTTTGTATTTCTTCCATTTTCTTACTATTGCACCAACAGTTTTCTCCTTCTCACCCAGCATTTTACTTATAGTTTTGCAGCCTATTCCAGCTTTGTGCAGGTCTATGATCTTGTCCCTGACATCCTTACAAAGCTCTTTGGTCTTGCCCATGTTGTAGAGGTTAGAGTCTGACTGATTAATTGAGTCTGTGGACAGGAGTCTTTTATACAGGAGACTATGTAAGACAGCTGTCTTTAATGCAGGTAACGAATTGATTAGCAATGTCTAACTGGTCTGTAGGAGCCAGAACTCATAATGGTTTGTAGGGGATCAAATACTTATTTTTCACTGCAAAATACAAATAAAATTATCTAATTTATACAATATGATTTTCTTGTTTTTTTTTGGATACTCTATCTCTCAATGTTAAAATTAACCTACCCTCAAAATTATAGACTGTTCATGTCTTTGTCAGTGGGCAAACTTACAAAAACAGCAAGGGATCAAATACTTATTTCCCACCGAAGTAGGACTGTCCAACAGAAAGGACAGGGGCAGCAACTACACAGAGTAGAATATTATAGTTGTGAAAAGAGGTTTTTCAATCCAGCAAAGCTAATTAAAAGCAAAAATATTTGATTATGACTTCATTAAAATAGGAGCATAGGCATAAAAAATACATCTGACGCATTTTGAGTCTAGCTGACTCTTAATCGTAGATATAGTTAATCTATAGTATAGAACACAATGGAAAATTAAGCAGATGGTATGTCCAATCTAATCAGCCATAGATGAATGAAAATCAACGCTAATCCATGCAGTATTTGGTGTGTAAAATATGACTGATAACAGGTTGTCTCAACAGGCAATGCATAAAAAAAGTAGTTTTGTCACATACACTTTATGAGGTAGACAGTCATAGTTAAATGTGTATATTTAATTACATTATCTTTTGCATTTGTAAACACAATTATTCCCACAGTCCCAAAAAGAAATGAACAAGAAATGCTAAATACACTGTGTTCTGAATTATTAGGCAAGTTGTATTCTAGAGGATTATTTTTATTATTGATCAACAACTATGTTCTCAATCAACCCAAAAGACTCATAAATATCCAAGCTTAATATTTTTGGAAGTTGGAGTGTTTTTTTTTAGATTTGGCTATCTTAGGAGGATATCTGTTTGTGCAGGTAACTATTACTGTCCTGAATTATTAGGCAACTTAATAAAAAACAAATATAATCCCATCTCACTTGTTTATTTTCACCAGGTAAACCAAAATCAGTGCACAAAATTTAGAAATAAACATTTCTGACATGCAAAAACAAAAACCAAAATAATTAGTGATCAATATAGCCACCTTTCTTTATGATGACACTCAACAGCCTTCTATCCATAGATTCTGTCAGTTGCTTGATCTGTTTTTGATCAACATTGCGTGCAGCAGCCACCACAGCCTCCCAGACACTGTTCCGAGAGGTGTACTGTTTTCCCTCCCTGTAGATCTCACATTTTATGATGGACCATAGGTTCTCTATGGGGTACAGATCTGGTGAACAAGGGGCCCATGTCATTATTTTTTCTTCTTTTAGACCTTTACTGGCCTGCCACGCTGTGGAGTAGTTGGATGCATGTGACGGCGCATTGTCCTGCATGAAAATCATGTTTTTCTTGAACGATACTGACTTCTTCCTGTATCACTGCTTGAAGAAGTTGTCTTCCAGAAACTGGCAGTAGGTCTGGGAGTTGAGCTTCACTCCATCCTCAACCCGAAAAGGTCCAACAAGTTCATCTTTGATGATACCAGCTCATACCAGTACACCACCTCCACCTTGCTGACTTCTGAGTCAGAGTGGAGCTCTCTGCCCTTTACTGATCCAGCCTCTGGCCCATCACGAGTCACTCTCATTTCATCAGTCCATAAAACCTTTGAGAAATCAGTCTTAAGATAATTCTTGAACCATTCTTGAAGTTTTATCTTATGTTTCTTGTTCAAAGGTGGTCGTTTTTCAGCCTTCCTTACCTTGGCCATGTCCCTGAGTATTGCACACCTTGTGCTTTTTGATACTCCAGTAACGTTGCAGCTCTGAAATATGGCAAAACTGGTGGCGAATGGCATCTTGGCAGCTTCACGCTTGATTTTCCTCAATTCATGGGCAGTTATTTTGTGCCTTTTTTGGCCAACACGCTTCTTTCGACCTTGTTGGCTATTTTCCATGAAACGCTTGATTGTTCGGTGATCACGCTTCAAAAGTTTGGAAATTTCAAGACTGCTGCATCCCTCTGCAAGACATCTCACAATTTTGGACTTTTCAGAGCCCGTCAAAACTCTCTTCTGACCCATTTTGCCAAAGGAAAGGAAGTTGCGTAATAATTAAGAACACCTTATATAGGGTGTTGATGTCATTAGTCAACACCCCTCCTCATTACAGAGATGCACATCACCAGATTTACTTAATTGGTAGTTGGCTCTCAAGCCTATGCAGCTTGGAGTAGGACAACATGTATAAAAAGTATCATGTGATCAAAATACTCATTTGCCTAATAATTCGGAACACAGTGTATATACAGTACAGACCAAAAGTTTGGACACAACTTCTCATTTAAAGATTTTTCTGTATTTTCATGACTATGAAAATTGTACATTATCACTGAAGGCATCAAAACTATGAATTAACACATGTGGAATTATATACTTAACAAAAAAGTGTGAAACAACTGAAAATATGTCTTAAATTCTAGGTTCTTCAAAGTAGCCACCTTTTGCTTTGATGACTGCTGTGCACACTCTTGGCATTCTCTTGATGAGCTTCAAGAGGTAGTCACCGGAAATGGTCTTCCAACAATCTTGAAGGAGTTCCCAGAGATGCTTAGCACTTGTTGGCCCTTTTGCCTTCACTCTGCGGTCCAGCTCACCCCAAACCATCTCAAATAGGTTCAGGTCTGGTGACTGTGGAGGCCAGGTCATCTGGCGTAGCACCCCATCACTTTCCTTCTTGGTCAAATACCCCTTACACAGCCTGGAGGTGTGTTTGGGGTCATTGTTCTGTTGAAAAATAAATGATGGTAAAACTAGATGCAAACCGGATGGAATAGCATGCCGCTGCAAGATGCTGTGGTAGCCATGCTGGTTCAGTATGCCTTCAATTTTGAATAAATCCCCAACAGTGTCACCAGCAAAGCACCCCCACATCATCACACCTCCTCCTCCATGCTTCAAGGTGGGAACCAGGCATGTAGAGTCCATCCGTTCACCTTTTCTGCGTCGCACAAAGACACGGTGGTTGGAACCAATGATCTCAAATTTGGACTCATCATACCAAAGCACAGATTTTCACTGGTCTAATGTCCATTTCTTGTGTTCTTTAGCCCAAACAAGTCTCTTCTGCTTGTTGCCTGTCCTTAGCAGTGGTTTCCTAGCAGCTATTTTACCATGAAGGCCTGCTGCACAAAGTCTCCTCTTAACAGTTGTTGTAGAGATATGTCCGCTGCTAGAGCTCTGTGTGGCATTAACCTGGTCTCTAATCTGAGCTGCTGTTAACCTGCGATTTTTGAGGCTAGTGACTCGGATAAACTTATCCTCAGAAGCAGAGGAGACTCTTGGTCTTCCTTTCCTGGGGCGGTCCTCATGTGAGCCAGTTTCTTTGTAGCGCTTGATGGTTTTTGCAACTGCACTTGGGGACACTTTCAAAGTTTGCCCAATTTTTCGGACTGACTGACCTTCATTTCTTAAAGTAATGATGGCCTCTAGTTTTTCTTTACTTAGCTGCTTTTTTCTTGCCATAATACAAATTCTAACAGTCTATTCAGTAGGACTATCAGCTGTGTATCCACCAGACTTCTGCACAACACAACTGATGGTCCCAACCCCATTTATAAGGCAAGCAATCCCACTTGTTAAACCTGACAGGGCACACCTGTGAAGTGAAAACCATTTCCGGTGACTACCTCTTGAAGCTCATCAAGAGAATACCAAGAGTGTGCAAAGCAGTCATCAAAGCAAAATGTGGCTACTTTGAAGAATCTAGAATATAAGACATATTTTCAGTTGTTTCACACTTTTTTGTTAAGTATATAATTCCACATGTGTTAATTCATAGTGTTGATGCCTTCAGTGTGAATGTACAATTTTCAAAGTCATGAAAATACAGAAAAATCTTTAAATGAGAAGGTGTGTCCAAACTTTTGGTCTTTACTGTACATACTTAAACACATATTTACCCACTCATTACACATAGACTTACCTTCCCTGCAGTTGATTGCACATGCTGCATTCAGCAGGTTCTTCTCTCTGAAGACTGTACTTTCATCTTGTCTGTGGTGCAGCCTCCCCTTCTCCTGGGGCCTGACTGCTGAGCTCTCTTGATGTAATTGCAAAAGATAGGATGGGGAGAGCGGAGCTCTAATACACAGAGCAAGGGAGGCAGTGAGAGCAGTGCCCATATTGTAATCAGCCACTCAGCTCTGCTGAGCTGGTGAGTGGAGCCTTCTCTCCTGCTCTAAACAGAGCAGACACTGAGTCATCCTCTGTGGCCAGACACACAACTTTTACAGAGGTCGATCCTTTCCTGACTCCCGGTCTGATGGAGAATTGTCTGCTCTTCGGTGGACCAGACTGAGCGTAATTGCATTCAACTGTTTCTGCATTCTAAGGCTGCAGAAACTGTTGAAATTCTGATGGGGGAATAGAAGGGTCCAGTGCTGTTGAGCATTGGGCCTTCCGGTCTCAGGGGTCCCCCTGGCTCATGGGCCCCATAGCGGCAGTGTGGTCTGCTACTATGGTCCGCACAACCATGGGGACTGGAGAGGAAACAACGTCCACGGTAAACTCTGACTACAAAGCAAAAAAACAAAAAAAAAGTGGTGATCACATGCAAAAAAGGGTGCAAATAGAGTAATACATTGAGTGCAAACAAAACAAGGTGAAAACACACAAAACTAGATGAAAAACAGACAATAATGAATCGAGAACCATGTTCAAGAAAACACGCCTAATTTTTTGAGCAAATTTCTAGCACAAAATAAGCATAAAGTAAAGGATAAAATAAACCAACTAATAGCTGGTGTAAACTTGACTGGACAGTCGATAATATAAGCAGTTTGATCAAACAGTATGAACCAATATGATAAATCTAGCACTTTCTCAAACTGTCTATTCTCAGTTTGCACTGTCTAAAAGTTAGTCACTATCTATCTACACTGGGGAAAATAAGTATTTGATACACTGCCGATTTTGCAAGTTTTCCCACCTGCAAAGAATGGAGAGGTCTGTAATTTTTGTCGTAGGTACACCTCACCTGTGAGAGAAAGAATCTTAAAAAAAATCCAAAAAATCCTATTGTTTGATATTTACATAATGAATTTGCATTTTATTGCATGAAATAAGTATTTAATACAATAGAAAAACAGAACTTAATATTTGGTACAGAAACCTTTGTTTGCAATTACAGAAGTCAGACTTTTCCTGTAGTTCTTGACTAAGTTTGCACACACTGCAGCAGGAATTTCGGCCCACTCCTCCATATAGATCTTCTCCAGATCTTTCAGGCTTTGGGGCTGTCACTGGGCAACATTGAGTTTCAGCTCCCTCCAAAGATTTCCATTGGGTTCAGGTTTGGAGACTGGCTTGACCACTCCAGGACCTTGAAATGCCACTCCTTAGTTGCCCTGGCTGTGTGTTTCTGGTTAGTGTCATGCTGAAAGACCCAGCCACAACACATCTTCAATATTCTTACTGAGGGAAGGAGGTTGTTGGCCAAAATCTCGTGATTCATGACCCCATCCATCCTCCCTTCAATAAGGTGCAGTCGTCGTGTCCACTTTGCAGAAAAGCACCGCCAAGTATTGTATTTCCCCCACCATGCTTCACAGTTAGGATGGTGTTCTTGAGGTTGAACTCATCCTTCTTCTTCCTCCAAACATGGCGAGTGGAATTGATACCAAAAAGTTCTATTTTGGTCTTATCTGGCAACACGACTTTCTCCCATGCCTCCTCTGGATCATCCAGACGGTCATTGGCGAACTTCAAATGGCCCTGGACATGTGCTGGCGTGAGCTGCAGGATTTTAATCCATGACAGCGTAGTGTGTTACTAATGGTATTGTTTGAGACTGTGGTTCCAGCTCTCTTCAGGTCATTGACAAGGTCCTCTCGTGTGGTTCTGGGCTGTTTTCTGACCTTTCTCAGAATCATCCTTACCTCATGAAGCAAGAACTTGCATGGAGCCTCAGACTGAGGAAAATTGACAGTCATCTTGCGTTTCTTCCATAATCTAATAATTGTGCCAACAGTTGTTGCCTTCTCACTAAGCTGTTTGCCAATTGTCCTGTAGCCCATCTCAGCCTTGTGCAGGTCTACAATATTGTCCTGGTGTCCTTAAACAGCTCTTTGGTCTTGGCCATGATGGATAGGTTAGAGTGTGATTGATTGTGTTGACAGGTGTCTTTTATACAGGTAACGAGTTCAAACAGGAGCAGTTAATAGAGGTAATGAGTGCAGAGTAAGAGGGATACTTAAAGAAAAACTAACAGGTCTGAGAGCCAGAATTCTTTCTGGTTGGCAGGTGATCAAATACTTATTTCATGCAATAAAATGCAATTTAATTATTTAAAAATCGTACAATGTGATTTTCTGTTTTTTCTTTTTAGATTCTGTCTCTCACAATTGAAGTGTACCTGCAATAAAAAATACAGACCTCTGCATTCTTTGTAGGTGGAAAAACGTGCAAAATTGTCAGTGTATCAAATACTTATTTTCCCTACTCTATCTATCCTTCCATTTATTTGTTTTTTGTCTGTCTATCTTTCTATTGATCTATCACAAACAAAATTGATAATAACAATTTAGCAAAATGAAATACATGCATAGGTGCAGGTTTCTGTGACTGCTTTTGTATAGTATATACAAACAAATAGAACTGCAGTATGACTAAGACTATAATAAAAAACTAGTTTCAGTTCGAAACGCGTCATCGCACGCATGCATGGGGTTGCATCCGCGACCAGTTTTTAACCTCTCGTGTTTATTTAAAAAGATTTTTCATTAAAGCTTGTTTTTTCAAAAAAAAATTTTTTTCCCCATATTGGATGCTGGACTTTTTTTCTCTACCATTTGCATCATTTCTTGTGGCCAATACAAGCTTTTAGCCCGTGCATTGCTTTGGGATAACTACTTAATTGTGAGTGAGCTGGATACAATTGTATTTTTTTCATGCAGTATGACTAAGGTATGGGGAAGCATCATAGAATGTTAGAGTTGAAGGGGACCTCCAGGCTTATCTGGTCCAACCCTCGGCTCAATGCAGGATTCACTAAACCTTCTCAGACTGATGTCTGTCCAGACTCTGTTTGAAGACTTCCATTGAAGGAGAACTCGCCACCTTTTGTGGCAGCCTGTTCCATTCATTAATCACCCTCACTGTCAAAAAGTTTTTTCTAATATCTAATCTGTATCTTCTCCCATTCAGCTTGATCCCATTGCTTCTAGTCTTTATTTGTGCAAATGAGAATAAAGCTGATCTCTCTACAGTGTGACAGCACTTGAGATATTTGTTGACTGCTATGAAGTCTCCTCTCAGTCTTCTCTTTTGCAAGCTAAACATTCCCAAATTCTTTAACTGTTGCTCATAGGACATTGTTTGCAGACCAGTCACCATTTTGGTCGCTCTTTCTGAACTTGCTACAGTTTCTTCATGTCTTTTTTAAGATGTGGTGCCCAGAACTGGACACAGAATTCCAGACGAGGTCTGACCAAAGAGGAGTTAGAGGGGGATAATTATTTCACGTGATCTAGACTGTATGCTTCTTTTAATGCAACCCAGAATTGTGTTTGCCTTTTTTGCTGCTGCATCACACTGTTGACTCATGTTCAGTCTGTGATCTAATAGTATACCCAAGTCTTTTTCACATGTGCTGTTGTTTAGCCCTATTCCTTCCATTCTGCTTTTTTTCATTTTCATTGCCCAGATGTAGGACTTTGCATTTCTCTTTGTTAAAAAACATTCTGTTAGTTGCTGCCCACAGTTCTAGTTTGTTTAGATCTTTTTGAATCATCTCTCTCTTTTCTCTAGTATTAGCTATCCCTCCTAGCTTTGTGTCATCAGTAAATTTAATCAGTTTACCCTCAATTCTTTCATCTCAATCTTTGATAAAGATGTTGAAAAAAACAGGGCCCAGGACTCAGCCTTGTGGTACCCCACTTGAGACATTCTTCCAACTGGATGTGCAACCGTTTATGACCACTCTTTGGGTCTGACCACTAAACCAGTTATGAATCCACCAAATAGTTGCCTTGTCCATTCCATAGTTGGTCATTTTTTCTATAAGAATGTTATGAGATACTTTATCAAATGTTTTGATGAAGTCAAGATATACTATATATCCTGCGTTTCCCTGATCCACCCAGTAAGTGATTCTGTCATAGAAGGAAATTAAGTTAGTCTGACATGACTTATTAGCTACAAACCCATGCTGCCTCTGATTAATCACTTAATTCCTTTAAAGGTACTTGCTTACATGTTGTTTAACCCCTTTACCACCGAGGGGGGTATGCTTGTTAATGACTAGTGTTGAGCCACCCCCGTAGTGTTCGGGTTCGGTTCGTCGATCACCGGGATGTTCGTGGAACTGTTCGTCGAACACCTTAGAACACTGTCGAACACTGTCGAACACCGTTAAAACCAATGGCAGGCAAATAAAAACACATAGAAAACACCTTCAAAGGTGTCCAATTGCTGACAAACTGCTCAGAAGACACTCTCTTTAAAAAAGCCAGCCGGAAATTCAGCATCGGTACCCGACAATTTAGAACAGAAAGAATAAAGCATCACACATAGATTAGATAGATAGAAACATGTCAGTCACATATATAATAAGTACAGTGATAGTGTTGATTACTGTACTTGTCATCTAGTGTTAAAATAAAGGATTTAGTAAAAAAAAGAATTGGCGTGGGGTTCCACGTAATTTTCGTTTTTAGCTGAGGTTAAGCAGATGGCTGGGGCAGATGTTTGAAGCCTGGGAAGGGGGTAATACCCACGGAGCTTCCCAGGCTACTAATATCAGCCCCCAGCTGAATACCTAGCCTTTACTAGCTATTAAAAAGGGGGACCCCACCAAAAAATGACGTGGGGTCCCCCCTAGTTTAATAGCTAGCAAAGGCTAGGCAGACAGCTGGGGACTGATATTAATAGCCCAGGAAGGGTGCCATGAATATTGGCCCCCTCCCAGGCTAGAAACACCAGCCGTCAGCCGCCCCAGAAATGGCACATCCATAGGATGCGCCAATTCTGTCAATTAGCCTCGCTCTTCCCACTGCCCTGTAGCGGTGGCAGTGGGGTAATAGGGCTGGGGTTGATGTCAGCTTATAATGCCAGCTGACATCAAGCCCAGGTTAGTAATGGAGAGGCGTCTATAAGACACCCCCATTACTAACCCCATAGTCAAAGTTAAAAAAAACACAAACACCCTGAATAAAGTCCTTTAATTGAAATAAACACACAATTCTTTATTGTTCTAAATTAAACCATACTTACCATCACGCCCATTCCAGCTGAAGCCAATGTCTTCTGCAATAAAAGTAAAATAATAAACCAACATCATCCTTACCTTTCCATGGTTCCCAGGACGGCTCCAGCTCTGCTACATTCACATGACAGGCTGGATCGCAGCTTGCGCTCCTCAGTGTCTGGCTGTGACGGCATCCAGATGAGCCGAGTTCATGTCTAATAAACTCAGCTCACCTCATGCACGTCACTGACAGCGTGGGATAATTCTCCTGCGAATGAGGTTGTGAGTGAGAGAATTCTCCTGCTCTCACTGCAAGCGCAAGCGCAGGAGAATTTTCCCACGCTGTCAGTGACGTGCATGAGGAGAGCTGAGTTCTTTGAACTTAGCTCACCTCATGCACGTCACTGACTGCATGGGAAAATTCTCCTGCGCTTGCAGTGAGAGCAGGAGAATTCTCTCACGTTCATCGCAAGCGCAGGAGAATTTTCCCACGCTGTCAGTGACGTGCATGAGGTGAGCTAAGTTCATTGGACATGAACTCGGCTCATCTGGATGCCGTCACAGCCAGACACTGAGGAGCGCAAGCATGCCTGCGCTTCTCAGTGTCTGCGGCATGGCAAGCTGGATGGCGGCTTTCGGCTGCGATCCAGCCTGTCATGTGAATGTAGCAGAGCTGAAGCTGTCGTGGGAACCATGGAAAGGTAAGGATGAGGTTGCTTTATTATTTTACTTTTATTGCAGGAGATCATTGGCTTCAGCTGGAATGGGCGTGATGGTAAGTATGGTTTAATTTAGAACATTAAAAAATTGTGTGTTTATTTCAATTAAAGGACTTTATTCTGGGTGTTGTGCTTATTTAAATACTTTACTAGAAATTCATGGTGGTCATGTCTAATATTGGCATGACCCCATGAATTTCGGGCTTAGGGCCAGCTGATAATACCAAGCTGGCCCTAACCCCTTTATTACCCAGTGAGCCACCGCACCAGGGCCCTGAATGAGTTGGGTACAGCTCCAGAAGACGGCGCTTCTATGAACGCGCCTTTTCTGGCGTGACTGCGGACTGCAATTTGCAGCGGGGGGGGGAGGCCAGGAAAGCTGGGGCTTCCCTGCGCTGCAGATTCCAGCCCCCAGCTGCCTAGTTGTACCTGGCTGGACAAAAAAATAGGGCGAAGCTCCATGTATTTTTTTTTTAAATCCTATGGATGCGCCTTTTCTGGGGTGGCTGACGGCTGGTGTTTCTAGCCTATGTGACTGACATGTTTCTATATATCTAATCTATGTGTGATGCTCTTTTCTTTCTGTTCTAAATTGTCGGGTACCCGTGTATGCCGCTGCTGAATTGCCGGCTTTTCATGTTTCACTGTGAGCACTGTTCCCATCGATTTGGGCAACCACTGTAATGCCACAACCACCATGGCTGTGACATTACAGTGAGTGGCAGACAATCCCTGCATGATGTGAAAAAATCCAGTTATGCTTTTGGTGCACGAACAGTTATCGAACATAACCTCGAACAGCCGAATTTTTTGCAAATCGTTCCCTTTCGTCGAACGACTCGAACACCGCCCAAAACAGCTCCAATTTGAGATTGGCGAAAAGTTCTAGTCGAACACCGCTCATCTCTATTAATGACCGGGCCAATTTTTACAATTCTGACCACAGTCACTTTATGAGATAATAATTCTGGACCGCTTCAACGTATCCTACTGATTCTGAAAATGTTTTTTCGTGACATATTATACTTCATGATAGTGGTAAAATCTATTCGATATGTCTTGCGTTTATTTGTGAAAAAATCGGAAATTTGGCGAAAATTTTGCAATTTTCAAAATTTGAATTTTCATGGCCTTAAATCAAAGAGATTTGTCACACAAAATAGTTAATAAATAACATTTCCCACATATCTACTTTACATCAGCACAATTTTGGAACCATTTTTTTTTGTTAGTAAGTTATAAGGGTTAAAAGATGACCAGCAATTTCTCATTTTTCCAGCAAAATTTACAAAACCATTTTTTTTTTGGGTCATTTGAAGTGACTTTGAGGGGCTTTATGACAAAAAATACTCAAAAGTGACACCATTCTAAAAATTGCACCCCTCCAGGTGCTCAAAACCACATTCAAGAAGTCTATTAACCCGTCAGGTGCTTCACAGGAATTTTTGCAATGTGGAAGAAAAAAATGAACATTTAACTTTTTCACAAAAATGTTATTTTAGACCCCAAGTTTTTTATTTTTGCAAGGGTATCAGGAAAAAATGGACCCCAAAATTTGATGTGCAATTCCTCCTGAGCATTCCGATACTCCATGTGTGAGGGAAAACCACTGTTTAGGCACACGGCAGGGTTTGGAAGGAAAGGAGCGCCATTTGACTTTTTGAATATAAAATTTTCTTAAATAATTAGCGGACGCCATGTTGCGTTTGGGGAGCCCCTGATGTGCCTAAACAGTGGGAACCTCCCACAAGTGACATCATTTTGGAAACTAGATCCCTCAGGGAACTTATCTAGTTGTGTGGTGAGCACCTTTAACCCCCAGGTGCTTCAAAGAAGTTTAGAACATTGAGCCATAAAAATAAAATTTTCACATTTTTCTCGCAAAAATGTTTTTCAGCCTTTAATTTTGCATTTTCATAAAGGTAACAGGAGAAATTGCACCATGCAATTTTTTGTGCAATTTCTCCTGAGTAAGCCGATATCCCATATGTGGGGGAAAACCACTGTTTGGGCACATGGCATGGTTTGGAAGGGAAAGAGCGCCATTTGACTTTTTGAATGTAAAATTTGCTTGAATAATTAGCGGATGCCATGTTACATTTGGGGAGCCCCTGATGTGCCCAAACAGTGGAAACCCCGCCATGTGTGACACCATTTTGGAAACTTCACCCTGCAAGGATTTTATCAAGGGGTGTAGTGAACATTTTGAACCCAGGGGTACGACACAGAATATGATAACATTAGGTCATCATATTGAATAAGTTGCCATTAGTTTTGAGCGCAAGTGCTCACTGCTTGAGTTTGCATCGGATGCTTGGGTATGCACCAAGTATAGCGGGTACTCAAGTGACATGCTCGAGTCCCCGCCCTGCATGTTTCACGGTTGTTAGAAACCCAAAAAAAAACCATGCGGGGAAGGCTCGAGCATGGCAGGCAATCCCCACGAGGCTTTTTAGCTGTATAAAAGCTGAAAAATAAATGAGGCGGAGAATCGAGCACTCGATGCAAACTCAAGTAGTGAACACTTGCACTCAACACTAGTCGACATATCATTGTCATTTGTTTTTCTTTACTTTTGAAAAAATCCCAACCCCAACACAACCCTAACCCCAACCCTAATACAACCCCAACACTAACCCAACCCTAACCCTAGCCCAACCCTAACCGTAGCACAACCCTAACCCTAGCCCAACCCTAACCCTAGCACAACCCTTACCCTAGCACAGCCCTAAACCTAGCACAACCCTAACCCCAGCACAACGCTAACCCTAGCCCAACCCAAACCCTAACCCTAGCACAACCCAAACCCTAACCCTAGCACAACCCTAACCCTAGCACAACCCTAACCCTAGCCCAACCCAAATCCTAACCCTAGCACAACCCAAACCCTAACCCTAGCACAACCCTAACCCCAGCACAACGCTAACCCTAGCCCAACCCAAACCCTAACCCTAGCACAACCCAAACCCTAACCCTAGCACAACCCTAACCCTAGCACAACCCTAATCCTATCACAACCCCAACCCTAGCAAAACCCTAACCCTAGCACAACCCTAACCCTAGCACAACCCTAACCCTAACACAACACTAATCCTAACACAACCCTAACCCTAACACAACCCTAACCCTAGAGTTTATTTTTTACACCGTTCCTCGTGCAGTATAAGTGATTCAACGACTTTATTCTTCAGGTCGGTGTGATTGCAGCGATACCAGATTGATATCGGGTTTTTATGATTGAAATTTTTTTGCAAAGACTAGTTTTTGCATTGTCATATTTTGAGAGCTATAATATTTCCATATTTCGGCCTCTAGAGTCATGTGGCAGCTTGTTTTTTGTGGGAAAAGTTGACGTTTTTAATGGTACCATTTTTGGGCACGTGACATTTTTTGATCGCTTTCTATTCCGATTTTTGGGAGGCAGCATAAACAAAAAACAACAATTCAGGAATCTTTTTTTGTTTGTTTTTTTATCCCATTCCACATGTGGTAATTGATATGGTAGCTTTATTCTTCAGGTCAGTATGTTTACAGTGGCACCAAATTAATATTTTTTTTATGCTTTGCCGGTATTATACAATTAAAAGTATTTTATAGAACAAATATTTTTTTTGTATCGCTTTATTCTGTGAGCTGTAACTTTTTTTTCAGCTGATGGAGCTGTATGACGGCTTGTTTTTTGTGGGACATAATGACGTTTTCAGTGGTACCATTTTTATTTACATTCATCTTTTTGATCGCGTTTAATTACATTTTTTGTTTGGCAGAATGATGATAACGCATTGCTTTTGCTTCATTTTTTATTTTTATTTTTCACAGTGTTCACTAAAGGGGTTATCTAGTGGGACAGTTATATAGGTCAGGTTGTTCCAGATGCGCCGATACCAAATATGTCTTTTATTTATTTTATTTTTTTTCATAATAATATTTATTTATGAGTACAGGATATTTTTATTTTTTTGGATTATTTTTTTTTAAATATTTTTTTTATTTTTTTTGTTTTCACTTTCTGACACTTTTCTTACTTTTACACATTGTCCCACTATGGGACTTTCACTGTTTGCAGTCTGATCGCCTGTATAGCATAGGGATGCAGCAGCATCCCTGTGTTATACAGCCTGTCAGTGCTGCACCGGGAGAAGTTACTTTGATCGCACACTGCGCATGATCAAAGTAACTTCCTCTTGACTGGTGACCTAGATGTCATCATGATGACTGAGCTTTTACAATCAGCTGAAACCTGGCGGCGATCCCATTATGCAGTAATAGTACGTTCCTGGCCCAATAGGCCCAGGGCACAGGGACGTACTATTACTGACCACGTTAGAAAGGG
Source organism: Phyllobates terribilis (assembly GCF_046119375.1). NCBI lineage: Eukaryota > Metazoa > Chordata > Amphibia > Anura > Dendrobatidae > Phyllobates > Phyllobates terribilis. The sequence goes on from NW_027362769.1 coordinate 255,808,753, forward strand.
GTTAATAATTTGTTCAAAGATCTTTCCTGGTATAGAAGTAAGGCTCACAGGCCTATAATTGCCTGGGTCCACCTTCTTCCCCTCTTTGAAGGTAGGGACAACATTCGCTCTTCTCCAGTCTTCTGAGACTTCTCCTGTTCTCCAAGAATTTTCAAAGATTATGGAGCGTGGCTCACTAATTTCCTCTGCTATCTCCATCAGTACCCTAGGATGTAATTCATCTGGAATTTAAAAGTTCAGTCTTCTCAGCATTTTTTTTACCACTTTACCATTTTCATCCTGCAAAAATCCTATAGCATCTTTGACTTTTATTTTACTTTTGACATACCCCCCAAAATCCTTTCTTATTGCTTTTGACATCTCTTGCAAGCCTTTATTCATTATCAGCTTTAGCTAATCTGATGCGTGCCCAGCAGGTTCTACAGACAGCACTATTTTCTTCTTTAGATATGCCTCCCTCTTTCCATTTTATAAACATTTCTTTCTTCCTTTTTAGCATGTATTTAAGTTCTGTGATCATCCATCCTGGTTTCCTTAAATGCTTCCTATTCTTCCCTCTTTTAGGGATTGTTAATTATTGTGCTTTCAGAATCTAATTTTTAAAAATGTCTTGTTAAGGGAGGGCAATAACCCTTCACAGTTGACCAAGTGAATGTCAAATTATTAAATTATTATGTTGATTGCAATCCACAGAAAACCAAACGGAAACAATGTTCTGTATTGGGAGGATTCAAAGAATCTCTGATCCCGTATATTTTGCTTAGCATTTTATATTGTTTTGAGTATATCAAATAGCCAATCAACTCTACAGCCATACTACAATACTATAGGCTAACTGATGCTAGTACAATTATTACGGAAAACACATATATGGTCATATTATCATTGTTAGTTTGAAGCACTATGGAAATTTTACAAGGTCAAACCTGGCCTAAACAAGTTAGATAACAGAGTGTCTGACAAAATGTTCTCTTGAGAAAAGGTTAGTGTGAGATAAGTTTTATGGGAAGAGAAATAAAGAATGCATGTTATGTAAGGAGTGATAATAACATGATTTTAAAATGAGTAGACAAAATGGAGTTGCTCTAGCATGAGTATCAATATGTCCTCTACATTCCCCCTTAAAAATTATGTTATTATCAACAATAGAGGTGCTATCCCAGCATCATGCTTTGAGCCTGAGGGACATTGGTCTTCACTCAATTTGTGCCCTTGTTACGAATTGAGGCTGTCGCTGCATGTCCATCCCCCCTTGTTAGTTGATATAATCATAAGCTCAGATCTGAGGTTGGTCGGGGCGGCAAGCGGGTAAAGGTCATCATTCCCTTGTCATCCAGGTCCTCAATGCTGGTTACATGTCCGTGTATAGTAGCACTGGATGTTGGTTAACAGTGTCCTCCTTGCTCTCTGATGACTGGCAGGCTTTCCTCATGCAAAATGGGATACAATAAAAGACTAGTTTTAGTAAAACATATTAACAAGCAAGCAACAATATGCAACACTCTGGTCAATTCGTTATGTTTCTTATACTCTTCCCTGAGTTTCCTAATGTCTTTCATTTTAGCTTTAACTGTATGGTAGAGTCGGGGTCAATAAGCTGGGCCTATAACCTGACACCTGACACTTCTTGAGCTACTGTCAAATAGTCCAGCACTAAGATATGTTGATTAGCCACTATAATAAGCTAATTCTGCACTTTAACAGTAGTATTAATTACTTCCAAAATATTCCAAATCGGGTCATCTAAGTAGTCAGTGACTTCCACTAACTTGTCCCACATTTATGTAACCATAGAGTAGAGGAAGACAGTACTGCTGTAATACTAATTTATGTACCAAATTAATTAAAAACGGTGTTATTTGATAACATACACCATTAAGGCATTTGTCCCAGGGGGCTACAATATCCAACATCCGGATTACCACATGTTGGATCACTAGGCTTATATTCAGAAGATTCATTACAAGGGACGTTACCAGATATTTTATAACGTGTCATTGGTGCCTTTTATAAACAGATTTGCATGTACCCATGAGTGATTATGAATGTATCTTTCCAATAATGACGGTCTGGGACGGACCTCCAGAAAGGGCATAATAGCGGCTGAAACTGGTGAGTGAGTACATATCCAACAGTCACTGATCTGGTTGTTTTCTAATTGTCTCAATTCTTGTGCCAAAATCTGATGGTGAGTAATGAACTTATTATTAAAGGGGTCAGTTCTCTGTTGTAGGCTATTCCAGGTATTGACTAGTTTAACCATACATATTATCATAAAATATCTCAGCTGTTGGGATTGTCAGGAGCACTTGGTATGGTCCGTCATACAGTGGTTCTAGTCAGTGTTTCCGAACATGCCTCTTCACATACACATAATCTCCAGGCCTGAGGGTATGACAACTTTCTGCATCAGCTGGATCTGGAATAGAAGATGATACTAACACATGGGTGTTAGTTAAGGCTTTGGCAAACTGAATCACATATTGCACAACATAATCTGTTTCTTCTGATAATTGTTGTGGGTTAAATCTAGCTATGGCTGGTTGTGACCAAAACAGTATCTCATAGGGTTACAGTTTGTGTTTCCCTATGGGTGTGGTGCGTATGTGATATAGTGCAATGGGAAGGAGCTCAGGCCACTGGGCCGTAGTCTCCTGCATCATTTTGGTTCATTGCCCTTTTAGTGTGCCATTCAATCTCTCCACCTTGCCACTTGACTGTTGATGGTAAGGAGTTTGTAACATCACTGTTGATCCGATCATGGTAAATATTTCTTGATATACGCATGAGGGAAAGGCTGGTCCTTGATCACTTTTGATAACTTCTGGGACTCCATACCGGCAAATAACTTCAGAGACCAGCTTCTTGGCGGTAGTCTTGGCAGTCATGTTTGCAACGGCGAAGGCTTCTGGCCAACTGGAAAGCATATCAACTACCACTAAGCAGTCCATGGACCCAGGCCGCAACGGCTTGATACAGGAGTCGAGGCAAACAGTACAGTTGTTTCTTCTTCCATAGCCCATCTATCAACTTAGCACCCACCTCCATCCACGACTTGCGTTCTTCTTTAGAGTGTAGAGCGTGTGGAGCGACAGCCAACTGTCTTGGTAGTTGCACCGCTTCCATCAATTGTCTGACGCTTTCAGCATTTTTCACAGGAGAACCTGCAGTCAGAGCTTTGAGCTCTGCTTCCTGTGCTGGCATACTGGGAGGTAAGACTGCAGCTTCTACCAATGTATCTTCAGTTGTGACAGCATATCCAGTATGAAACCTGCCAGAGGTGTCAGCATATCTGGATTCATCCGTATATAACGTAAGTTCTGGGTCATCCAAGGGTACCTCCCCCACTAGAACAAGTGGAGTTGACTCCGCAGTAATTTGTTCCAGACAATCATGCGGTGAAGCCTCTTTCCCCTGGTAGCAGGGTAGCCGGGTTGATGGTGGTGCGCCGAAGTAATTTCACATTTTCTGGCAACATCAACGAACACTGCAACCACAGGTGTCTCTGTGTAGACAGATGTTTAGGTTGCTGTGTGGCGTGGACCGCTCGTAGACAGCTGGGGGAGAGATGCGCTGGGTAATAACCGACTGGGCGCTGCTTTGTAGAGTGTCTCTGTGTGAGTACCCTGGCTGCATGTCCTCCTGTCTCAGAGACATACAAATGGAAAAGTTGAGCATAGTCCGGATTCCCAAGGGCAGGGGCTGTCATTATCCTTGACTTTAATTGCTCAAAGGCTTGTTGCAACAGTTCTTGCTGTTCCTTGATATTTACATCAGCCAGAGTGTCTTCTCTTAATGCATCGTACAGGGGCTGCATCAGACGTGAGGCGTCTGGGATCCATTGTCTACAATATGTACATAGTCCGAGGAACCGTTGCAGCTCTATGGGATCTTTTGGGAATGGTAGTACATAGATGGCCATCTTCCTTTCTTCTGTGAGATGTCTGGCACCCTGAGTAAGGCAATGGCCTACGAAGACCACTTGACCAAGGCAAAACTGAAGTTTCGAGGTTGAGACTCGACAATTCAGTCCTGCTAGATGCTTGAGGAGGCTAACACTGGGCCTTGATGGACATTTGCTCCGTGTAAATGTAATATGTAATGTAATATGTAAATGCAAACAGAAACTGACAGTCTTTGCGAAGTGGAATGCTAAAAAACAAAAACAAAAATGTTTGCTAAATCAATTACTGTAAACCAGACAACATGTATATGCATCTATTAGAAACTTAAGGAAATATGACCATCTAGAGAATTAATTTACATAAAAATTTTAGCCCTAATGTCAAAGTGGACATAAATATGTGCTGTTGAGGGTAGTGGATCGATCAGCCAACTTATCACACACTGATCATGATGATCTTCCTCATACACATTCTGGGCTTCTGGGTGTAGTGTGTATTGTGGCCTGTATTCCGGGTGTGCTAAGATGGCTACCACCAGAAGGAAGCATACTACAGGAAGTGTGCACCAAGATGGCCACCACCAAAGGGACATGTGGTCAGAGGCTGGAGGTGATGCAATGGGTGTAGCAACATGGCCGCTACAGGAAGGGTTGGAACTTTGGGCGGACATAGGTATAACAGATGAGGAAGGGGCACTAGGAGTGGCTTGGGTAGTGGCAAGGGGTGGGTCTCCTGGACGGGGCATGTGACATGCAAAACAATAATCTGCTGACAATGGATTCTGCTGGCCACAATTAGAACATTCCCAACAATTCATTACTCCGCCATTATCGGAGAGCAGTATCTTTGTAATACACATAACATAGCATCTTTCCCTTATTGTCTGTGTTTTCTTCCTCCATTCACCGTTTTTTTCCCTCTCTGCTCTGTACCAAGCCAAGGCCGTTTTGCTATGCTAGCAGCTGTAAGTGGGCACTTATCTGGCAGTGCGCATATTTCAGTTAACCATTTAAGTTCCTCCACATATCTACATACTTTTTCCTTCGGTCAACAAACTCAGCGCCACCTTTCCTCACTTGTATTCCCTTTTCAACATTTCAACATTCCATTAGTATCTGATATGTTAATCATAACCGTGGGTAGTGCCCGTAAGATGCAGACCTCCTCTATCTGTGCATCAGAGTTTGGATCCTTTAAAGTATGGATCATCTGACCATTGTCTTGGAATTGAATTCTGGATTGGAATTTAGACAAGAGGTCTGCTCCTAAAAGATTTACCTGGCAGGTCGGGGATATGACAAATTGTGCCACCACTACTTCTGGAAATGGGCCAATTGGAATAGGTTTGGTGAAAGTGTGTTTGTTAGGTCTGCCATCTACACCGATCAATATTAGATTGTCGTTAGAAAATTGGACTGGGTCAGTTCAGTGGATTGATTTTAAAATGGGGTTGGCCACCCCAGTGTCTACCATGAACTTTACCAGATGGATTCCCTCCCACTGGGAGAACTACAGATGAACAGAGCCCGGGGGTGATTACGGGCTTCACGATGGCAAACTCTGGTTGGCCTTCCTTTCAGAACGGGCGGTCCTGGGGAACATTTTCTCATGACAAGTCCCGTGGGCCGGGTGTCCTATTTCTGAATACGGGGACTTGTGTGGTGCACTGACCAGCAGGGGTGTGACAGTCCCTTTGGAAGTGTCCTGCTCGGCCACACCTCCAACACTGAAGACGGCAATTCACTACTGGTCTTCTCTCGGGATACATTACTTGCTGATCAGGTACCACCATGGGGTAATAGTGGGGCTGTAAGGGAGGAGGAGGATACCTGGGGAGCAAGGAGGGATACTGTGCTATGGGTACTGCGGGTGCAGCAACTACCATTGTACTGATTGTGGGGAGATCTTGGAGGTAGGGGAATACTGGAGGAGACCAGATATCGGATTTGATTGTGGGTTTGATTAATTGAGCAGCATAATCAACAAGATCCCTGTCGATGGCCAAGAGTCTTATCTCTCTCAATTTAGTTGGATGCATGGCAATACACTGCTTTATAGCCCCGACTATTATTTTGGCCGCAACCTCTTTTGGGTATCCAAAGATACCAGTGGAAATGAATGGCAGGGCAAGGGTTGGGGCCGCATGAAGCTGTGATGCGTATGCCAGGGTGTTTTGGATTGTTTCTTTAAGCAGATGTTGTGACCTGGGTAAATCCAAGGGATCATATTTTGGTCCAACTGCATGTATAACAAACTGACATGATAGCTGTCCGGCTCTTGTAGCCATCACCTCTCCTTCTCTTAATGGACCATGGTCACGGATGTAATCATTAGATGCAGCTTGTATTGTAGGTCCCCCAATACGACATATCTCTGCAGCTAGCCCCCACCCATGCTGCAGTTTTGCATTTGCTGCGTTTACAATGATCCCAACCTGCTGTTGTGGTATACTCCCCATGCCTATTCTCAGTATAGTGGAGAAATTTGAAGGACTATTCAGTAAAACAGACGCCACTTCCTGATACTCGTGTCCATGTTCTATTTCCCCAGTTGGGAGAGGGTGAATAGGGAAGAGTTCAGAGGACCCTGGGTCTCTCTGAATGGAGTATGGACCATGACAGGGGCAGGTGGGGGTGGTGGTTTATAATAGCCACCGTCTACGTTAAGTAATGGGCAGGTTGGTGCTACAACACCGGGTTTACGTGCTCCACAATTATAGCACGTCTTGTGCCATCCTGAATTAGTGACCCAACACACATTACAGAGCCAACCGTCTGAGTTATATGATGGTGGCTGACTCTCAGTGGGAAGTGCAGGGTATTTAATCTCATAAGGTATAAATTGCTCAGTTTCCGGATTCAGGGGCTGGGGTACTGCTACATTTGTGGGAGATGCTTCATTAGGGGCTCTAGATTTGGATTGTGGACACATAAGTTGGGAAGGGTGGGGACCTACTTCCTCCGGTACTTTTTCAACATATCCTTCATCACAAATCTCATGTGCCACTTTCCTAAAGTTTTTAGCATCTTCCAACAATCCACAATCAACTAATTTTCCTCTATTGTGGCTAATTCCTTCGTCCCACAACACAAGCTGAAGCCTCCCCTCCACAGGAAAATTTAACACCTTAAACACTTTTGGCACATGCTTAAATGATCTTTTCCCTTCTCGACTGATCATGATATTCATCACATCCTCCCTCTCCTGCGGGGGAGACAAATTCTTTCTGCTCCACAGAAACATTGTTTATTCACTACAACTGACAAAAAGATCCTTAATTTGTGCACAGCGGAGTCTGGCCAGAGCTCCCAGCTGTTCCACTACTAACTCACCCCTCCGGCCGGGGGAATTCTTTCACAGCACAATGAAAGGAGGAGAACTTTTGCATCAGCTTTGCAGCTCTTAGCAACTTAGCAGCGCTCCGGACACTCGATATATGTATATCTACTTACGTGTCCTACCCAATCTTCGATCACCTGCCGCAACTGAAACTAACAATGTTCAGTCTCTCCTAAGGATTTTTGTCAGAAGCTGAGAAAGATTCACACAATATTCACTTGTCAATCCGAGGTGATACAGCTTTGAAGTTAAATAATATCAGACCCCTAATGGGACTACACCCCTTATAGTCTCATCTTTGACTATATCCAACCAGGACGTCCGGAGATACTGCAAACAACCACACACCACGTGGAAACCATGCCAAATGGTTAGTGTCGCTAGTAAAGAGCTTGTGCACTTACCGTGGCTTTTTGTGGGGGATGATCAGTCCAAATTCCAGTGGGGGAGGCTGAAGGCAGGTCTCTCTTTGTGGACGTCCAGAGGTGGAGGGGCGTCCCTGGTTAGGGATCCGAGTCACAGCACCAACTGTTAAGGGAGGGCAATAACCCTTCACGGTTGACCAAGTGAATGTCAAATTATTAAATTATTATGTTGATTGCAATCCACAGAAAACCAAACGGAAACAATGTTCTGTATTGGGAGGATTCAAAGAATCTCTGATCCCGTATATTTTGCTTAGCATTTTATATTGTTTTGAGTATATCAAATAGCCAATCAACTCTACAGCCATACTACAATACTATAGGCTAACTGATGTTAGTACAATTATTATGGAAAACACATATATGGTCATATTATCATTGTTAGTTTGAAGCACTATGAAAATCTTACAAGGTCAAACCTGGCCTAAACAAGTTAGATAACAGAGTGTCTGACAAAATGTTCTCTTGAGAAAAGGTTAGTGTGAGATAAGTTCTATGGGAAGAGAAAGAAAATATGTATGTTATGCAAGGAGTGATAATAACATGATTTTAAAGCGAGTAGACAAAATGGAGTTGCTCTAGCATGAGTATCAGTATGTCCTCTACACAATCATGGTATTTACCACATCAATAAGCTTTTTAAAGGAAACCTGTCATCAGGATTTTGCTAAGTAAACTAAAGGCATTGTCAGGTTGGCGCCATTACACTGATTAAAATGATATCTGGGTTGTTGTTTAAGCAGTTTTGAGTTAATGAGATTAACATTCAGTGACCTGCCTCTTATTTTAAATACCGCGCTTGTGCAGTTAACATTGTGGTCTTTAAAAAAAAAATGTTTTGACTCCAGCAAAATGGCGCCGGCGGCGGCGCATGCGCAGTAGCATCTTTTCCTTGTTGATAGATGTTGCTGCACATGCGCCGCTGCCATTTTGTTGGCGCAAAAAATATTTTGGCTCCAGCAAAATGGCAGCAGCGCATGTGCAGTAGCATCTATCGGCAAGCTACTGCCGCTGCTGGCGCCAATTAGCTGGATTTAAAAAAAAATTTGTGGGGCTTGCCCAGATTAAGAGCATCACTTGCAGAGGCTCAACAGCAGCTCTGATTGGTCAACCTAAAATGTTCAGAATCGTCTGTCCGTGGTAAAAAAAAATCCTAATTTCCACTAGATTTTTTGGACAACACATTCCATTCAAGCTCTTTCCTCAAAAGATACTATAACTTGTATTAATACTCAGTATAGGATCATATAATAGATGCATAGGTGAACTGTGACAATCCTACAAATAAGCTCTAGGGAAAGTCCTTGAGGACAACTGCCTCTTACTCCATTGTACTCTTGACATTAAAGCTCTATGTATCAGATTTTTCCTTTAATTCATGATACTCAATCCTTAACTTAAGTGCATTACTGCTGATTCATCTGAGCTAGGAAGTAAAGTAGTGAGTGTGGTGTCTCAGTTCTAATCCAGACATGGAGGAAATCTGCTGATAAAGTTTAATAGTAATGATAAGTGTGTCAATAATTTTCAAAACCTTTCACTAATGTATTTCAGAGAGATTTATGTTAAAATATTTCAATATCCATAAAACATTTTTGCAGTATGTCATAAAAAATATTTTTTAATATGAAAATGCATTAGCAAGGAAGGTAATAAATGGCTATGCCAAGAACAAAGTTTTTTTGTATATTTAAAAACCTGTTTAGACCTGATGCTCAAAATGGCATTTTATTATACTTCGTATTAGCGCACAAACGTTTACATGCCTGCCATCTCACATATAAAAGGAATGATGAATTTGTTGTCAGTTAGATGCAAAATACATAGCAGTTCATCACTTATAAGCCATTAGTAACTTAAACACAAATATTATTAATTGCCATCACAGATCTTTAATAGAAATTAAAGCCAAGAGCCAATTATGTCCATGTATCTTCTAAATACATCAGTATGTTCTATTGGCTATTAGACTCAAGTAGGAGAAACATCTCATATATTATGGACATATAGAAACCTATATCTTTAAGATATATAGCATTTACATTGCAAGAAAATGATAGAGTGAATTAATATGCGCCTCCACCGCCCCATAAATAAATTATGAAATATCTTTTTTATGTCGCCTTTGGTTTCTTCTATAAAAAATTGTAATATTTCAAGAACCCATGTAATTCTATGTACATGTGATATGTACATAGAATTACACAATTTAGAAGGAAAAAGAAAAGGAAAATATAGCATTTTATACAGGGCTTAGCCCACAATGTCTAACCTCCCTCCTACTGCCTCTACAGAGAGGTTGCAGGTGAATGATAGATGAATGAGTACTCTTAATGTGTTATGCAATAGCCAGTAAAGGACATCAGCAAACGGAGTCATTAAAGCATCAGAAAAATATAGCAATAGGTTTATCGCCTTTGATTTTGCTATCCTGTTAGTCCTTTTATAAAATCTGTTTAGGTCTTCATCTTCACTTTAGTGGAGATATCACAGCACCTGGGCTGCGCTTGTGGGAATGAAGAATCCCCAATGATATAAAATGAAGGCTTTTATTCAATCAATGTTGACCTTTGTCACCGTTACTCTAATGATTCTCCGGTTAAGTTGAAACTACGGAGAACAACAGATGCAATTAAAGGCCACATTACTTTAAGGCTATGTTCACATATTGCATTTTTGTTTCTTTTTTTTCTGCAGCTAAAACCTGATTCCTTGGTAGTAATAAAGCTGCAGCCAAAAGACAGGTTTTGCTGCATTTTTTTGCTGAATTTTGCTATGCTTTTTGCTGCATTTTTCAGGATGCCAAAGTTTGGCCTTTGCTTTCACCCTGCAAGCACAAACAATACATGGTGTTAGGCTACTAATGAAAGATGTATGTGAAGCCATAACACATTTTTGGATAAAAAAAGGCAATTGGATCAAATTATTTAGGGGAAAATTATTTTTTTATGTTTATTAGGTCAGACATTGTTTACTTATAACATATATCATTGATTTAATTATCACTAATTCAATTAAACTGTGCTTGGAGTGGGGAGAAAAAATGACTTCTTTAAAAATGTTTTCTATATCTAAAAAATAATGACTATTCTGAACAAAAAAGCTGCATTCAAGTATAAAATGCATAAAAGGAGAATTACATATTCAAGGATTTAAAACCTTGAGGGCTTAGAGTGCAAGTTTTTCCTTCATTTCCAGTGGAAAACAATGAATTCCGACTGAAATGGGAGACACGTGCAATACTTCTTCTAGGACACTTATAGAGCTTTTAATTGAGATGAATGGTCAATCACTTGACATTCTGAGATTGGAAATAGATGAAATAAAGAAGAAACTCCAAAAAGAATGTCCCAGAGATGAACTTGATTGTTTCAAAAAAGAAATAGATGATTGTTCTATGCAGTGGGAAAACCAGATCTCTTCCATAAAAAACAAAAAAGTTCCAGAGGGATCTACAGGACAAAGAACAAACCAAAGTATTTAGATGGAGTCATAAGCAAGTCTTGCATCATGACAAAGCTAGCTCTGAATCCGCAGGTATATTATTTAGTGAGACATCAATTGCATTGTCCACCAAAACTGAGAGATACCCATTGACATTTGGTAGACGATAGGTGGAATATGACCGATGTTTTACCGGAAAGAGATCATCTGGAAAATACATACCTTCTGAGGAGCCCTGTGCGAGTGCATCATTGAAGGTAATTAATAACGATGAGTGAACACTAAAATGCTTGGATGCTCGTTACTCGAACCGAGCAATTCCTAATGCTCATATTCTCATTTTGAGTAACGAGTATAATGAGAGTCAAAGGGAAATTCGAGCATTTTTCCGGCAGACCGTACACTGAGGTCTGGGGGGCACTGAAAATGTTGAAATGGATGGTAAAAGTGCTGAATGGAAGGAGAACAGGATCCGGAAGAACCATGGAAGCATCTCTGACTCCAAGAATGCTGCTGAGAACAGTAGTGTTACACTTTTACTCCACTTTAAGGACTGACAATAAAACATTCAAAATGAACGAGAAATTGGAGTTTAAAGGAAAAAAAATGTTAAGAAACATTCTTTCCTGTATAATGACTATATAAGGCAAAATGTAAAAAGGATTAAAAATATAATAATGTAGGTAAACCAAAATTGAAATTTGTATAAAAAATTGGACATTTCAGTGTAATTTATGAAAGAAGCAAGAACTGCCAAAAAATATATGGAAGAGGGATTCAGATACACCCTGTATTAGACATAAAGGAGGGCCTCATATACATTCTGCTCAAATTGTCAAGTAGTTGTACTCCTAGACTCATAAAGGCTATGCACTAAGTGTGAAGCCTGCCAAAAATTACAAGCAGGGTCATACATACACCCTTGAAGGCACCAACTGTAGTGTGTCATTCAAATATTGTGAACAAAGTTTAATTTGGTACTCTTACACTCATAAAAGCTCTGCATACAGTGCAAAGCCTGCCAACAATTACAAGCAGGGTCATCCATACACCCTTGAAGGCACCAACTGTTGTGCCTCATTCAAATGTTAAGAAAGTATAGTTATGGTACTCCAACACTCATAAAGGCTCTGCACACAGTTCAAAGCCATAAAAAAAATAAGGAGGGTCATCCATAGACCCTTGAAGGCAACAACTGATGGGCCTCATTCAAATATTAAGAAAGTGTAGTTGTGGTACTTTTACACTCATAAAGGCTCTGCACACACTGCAAAGCCTGAAAAACATTATAAGGGGGGTCATCCATAAAACATTGAAGGCAGCAACTGGAGGGCCTCATTCAGATATTGAAGATTAAAAGCACTTTATGTGCTGATTTTATCTGGTGGTGTGGAAAATTCAGGGCTTATCCAGAAATTGTTCATTTTTATCAGAGTGAACCTTTTGTGTAGACAGGCAAAAGCGACAGTCTCTTATGACCCCCCGGCGGCACTAAAAACTCACTCAGACAAGATGCTTGCGGCATGCCAGAGTGGCGGCAGCTGTAGCTGTCTCGCGGAAATATGCGCTGACACAGCGTACCTTGACCATAAGCTCTGTCAAGTCTGGGTAGGTTTTCAGAAACCACTGAACCACCAAGTTTAGCACGTGGGCCAAGCATGGCACATGTGTGAGCTTGCCAAGCTTCATAGCCACCACCAGTTTAGGGCCATTATCACACATGACCATGCCTGGTTGCAGGTTCAGCGTCAAGAGCCACAGATCTGTCTGGTCGATTATTCCTTTCTATAACTCTGCCGCGGTGTGCGGTTTGTCTTCTAGAGAAATTAGCTTCAGCCCAGCCTGTTGCAACTTTGCTGAAGCCGTGCTGCAGTGCTTCCAGCTTCCGACTGATGTGGACGACATGCTCTGAGATACCAAATCAGAGATGGAATATTGAGGAGGAGCAGGAGGGGGTGCAGGAACTGATGTAGTAGGTGGAGAAAACCGTGATAGAAGTAGTGCAGCAATTCTCAGTATCGAAAGCACATGTCTTGCCAGTGCGGGATTCGGCCCAGCTTCCACAATGTTCACACAGTTTGCCATCAGGGAAATGTAGCGTCCCTGGCCACAAGCACTTGTCCACATGTCGGTCGTTAAGTATGCAATCGCAGTAACTGCATTGGTAAGGGCACGAGTGATGTTCTTGAACACGTGCTGGTACAAGGCGGGAATGCCATACTGGGACTAATAGTGGTGGCTGGGGATCGAGTACTGAGGGACGGCTGCCTCCATGAGTCAGCGGAAATCCTTGATGTCTACAAGCCTAAACTGCAGCATTTCCAGGTAAACACCCTGGAAATGTGCCCTTTTATTTTTTGGGCCTTTGGGTGGGTGACTGGAAACTTTAATTTTTGCTCCAATTCCTGGGGTAGGGACAGCTGAATGCTGTGCTGGGACAAGGATTTGAAAGTGCCTGATGATGGTGCGTCAGAATGTGCAAGGACAGGTGCAGGATGGGAGTAGTGTTGAGCGAGTATGTTCTGTTAACCCTTTCGCCGAAAGGCAAGCACCGAGTAGTTACAGCTGCTCGGTTTTATGTTTAATTCACTCCCGCGTGCATGATTTGCGACTGTTTGACAGCTTTAATACATGTGAGGAATGATTGTTTCTATTGCATTCCTCACATGTAATAAAGCTGTCAAACAGTTGCAAATCATGCACGTGGGAGTGATTTAAACATAACACCGAGCAGCTGTAACTACTCGGTGCTCGCCCGAGCATACTCGGCGAAAGGGTTAACAGCACATACTCACTCAACACTAGATGGGAGACATCTGCACCAGTGTCATGGACAATGGATTAGGAAGCATGTAGCTCAGGGGAAGAGGCAGTGATGTCACCCCCTGGCACTAGTGATGAGCGAGCACTAAAATGCTTGAGTGCTTGATCCAAGCAACGAGCCCAATGTAAGTCTATGGGAAACTCGAGCATTTTTCAGGCGCCCCCCCCCCCCCCCCCCCGACGGTCTGCAGAGGGCCTAAAAATTTCCCATATCGATTGGAACTGTCCTCAAATGACATGGGAACAGCATGGGGAAGACCCCTGGAAGCATCTCTGCCTCCCAGGTCACTGCTCTCAACAATGTCGTCAGAGTATTAAGCCACTTTTAAGGACTCACAATAAAACATACAAAAGCGAAACCAAAATGGATTTTCCTGGGAAAAATGTTAAGGAACATCGTTTCCAGAGTAATGACTTGTATATAAGGAAAAATAAATAACCAAAAACAAAAATTCTCCTCCACACCCCAGGCTATGTTCACACCTAGTGTTTTTGATGCCGTTTTGCACTTTTCCATTGCATTCACCGGTAGTGTTGAGCCACCCCCGTAGTGTTCGAGTTCGGTTCGGTTCGTCGAACACCCGTGTGTTCGCCGAACTGTTCGTCGAACTGTTCGTCGAACACCTTCGAACACCGTTAAAACCAATGGCAGGCAAACAAAAACACATAGAAACACATAGAAAACACCTTCAAAGGTGTCCAAAAGCTGACAAACTGCTCAGAAGACACAACTAACACATGGAAAAGTGACAAGTAGAGATGAGCGGTGTTCGACTAGAACTGTTCGCCAATCTCAAATTCGAGCTGTTTTGGGCGGTGTTCGAGTTGTTCGACGAACCCGAACGATTTGCAAAAAATTCGGCTGTTCGAGGTTATGTTCGATAACTGTTCGTGCACCAAAAGCGTGTCCTGCATGTCTGGCGCTATTTAGAGCACCAATCATGCAAGGATTGTCTGCCACTCACTGTAATGCCACAGCCATGGTGGTTGTGGCATTACAGTGATTGCCCAAATCGATGGGAACAGTGCCAACAGTGAAACATGAAAAGCCGGCAATTCAGCAGCGGCATACACCTGTACCCGACAATTTAGAACCGAAAGAATAGAGCTTCACACATAGATTAGATAGATATAAACATGTCAGCCACATATATACCAAGTACAGTGAAAGTGCTGCTTACTGTACTTGTCATTTAGCGTAAAGGATTTATCCAAAAAAATAATAGTGTTTTCATGCACCGTCTCTTTAAAAAAGCCGGCTGGCAATTCAGCATCTGTACCCGACAATTTAGAATAGAAGGAATAGAGAATCACACATAGATTAGATAGATAGAAACATGTCAGCCACATATATATGAAGTACAGTGACAGTGTTGCTTACTGTACTTGTCATTTAGCGTAAAGGATTTATCAAAAAAAATAATAGTGTTTTCATGCACCATCTCTTTAAAAAAGCCGGCCGGCAATTCAGCAGCGGTACCCGACAATTTATAACAGACAGAATAGAGCATCATACATAGATTAGATAGATAGAAACATGTCAGCCACATATATACGAAGTACAGTGACAGTGTTGCTTACTGTACTTGTCATTTAGCGTAAAGGATTTATAAAAAAAAATAATAGTGTTTTCATGCACCATCTCTTTAAAAAAGCCGGCCGGCAATTCAGCAGCGGTACCCGACAATTTATAACAGACAGAATAGAGCTTCACACATAGATTAGATAGATAGAAACATGTCAGTCACATATATATGAAGTACAGTGATAGTGTTGGTTACTGTACTTGTCATTTAGTATTAAAATAAAGGATTTATTATTAAAAAAATTGGCGTGGGGTTCCCCTTAATTTTAGGCTCTAGCGGAGGTTAAGCAGACGGCTGGGGCAGATGTTTGAAGCCTGGAAAGGGGGTAATACCCACGGAGCTTCCCAGGCTACTAATATCAGCCCCCAGCTGAATACATAGCCTTTACTAGCTATTAAAATGGGGGACCCCCCCAAAAAAATGACGTGGGGTCCCCCCTAATTTAATAGCTAGCAAAGGCTAGGCAGACAGCTGGGGGCTGATATTAATAGCCCAGGAAGGGAGCCATGAATATTGGCCCCCTCCCAGGCTAGAAACACCAGCCGTCAGCCGCCCCAGAAATGGCGCATTCATAGGATGCGCCAATTCTGGCACTTAGCCTCGCTCTTCCACGCTGCCCTGGTGCGGTGGCAGGGGGTAATAGGGTTGGGGTTGATGTCAGCTTATAATGCCAGCTGACATCAAGCCCAGGTTAGTAATGGAGAGGCGTCTATAAGACACCCCCATTACTAACCCCATAGTCAAAGTTAAAAAAAACACAAACACCCAGAATAAAGTCCTTTAATTGAAATAAAGACACAATCCTTTATTGTTCTAAATTAAACCATACTTACCGTCACGCCCATTCCAGCTGAAGCCAACGATCTCCTGCAATAAAAGAAAAATAATAAAGCAACCTCATCCTTACCTTTCCATGGTTCCCACGACAGCTTCAGCTCTGCTACATCGAGATGACAGGCTGGACCGCAGCAGAACGCTGCCATCCAGCCTCTCATCCCGCAGACACTGAGAAGCGCAGGCTTGCTTGCGCTGCTCAGCGTCTCTCTGTGACGACATCCAGATGAGCCGAGTTCATGTCCAATGAACTCGGCTCACCTCATGCACGTCACTGACAGCGTGGGAAAATTCTCACGCTGAAGCGGTGAGTGCAGGAGAATTCTCCCACGCTGTCAGTGACGTGCATAAGGTGAGCTCATGTCCAATGAACTCAGCTCACCTCCTGCACGTCACTGACAGCGTGGGAGAATTCTCCTGCACTCAGCGCTTCAGCGTGAGAATTCTCCCGCTGAAGCGCTGAGTGCAGGAGAATTTTCCCACGCTGTCAGTGACGTGCATAAGGTGAGCTCATGTCCAATGAACTCAGCTCACCTCCTGCACATCACTGACAGCGTGGGAGAATTCTCCTGCACTCAGCGCTTCAGTGTGAGAATTCTCCCACGCTGAAGCGCTGAGTGCAGGAGAATTTTCCCACGCTGTCAGTGACGTGCATGAGGTGAGCCGAGTTCATTGGACATTAACTCGGCTCATCTGGATGCCCTCACAGAGAGACACTGTGGAGCGCAAGCAAGCCTGCGCTTCTCAGTGTCTGCGGGATGACAGGCTGGATGGCAGCGTTCTGCTGCGGTCCAGCCTGTCATCTCGATGTAGCAGAGCTGAAGCTGTCATGGGAACCATGGAAAGGTAAGGATGATGTTGCTTTATTATTTTTCTTTTATTTCAGGAGATCGTTGGCTTCAGCTGGAATGGGCGTGATGGTAAGTATGGTTTAATTTAGAACAATAAAGAATTGTGTGTTTATTTCAATTAAAGGACTTTTTTCTTGGTGTTGTGTTTTTTTTAAATACTTTACTAGAAATTCATGGTGGTCATGTCTAATATTGGCGTGACCCCATGAATTTCGGGCTTAGGGCCAGCTGATAATGCCAAGCTGGCCCTAACCCCTTTATTACCCAGTGAGCCACCGCATCAGGGCCCTGGATGAGTTGGGTACAGCGCCAGAAGATGGCGCTTCTATGAACGCGCCATTTTCCGGGGTGGCTGCGGACTGCAATTTGCAGCGGGGGTGGCCCAGAAAGCTTGGGCCTCCCTGCGCTGCGGATTCCAGCCCCCAGCTGCCTAGTTGTACCTGGCTGGACACAAAAACAGGGCGAAGCCCCACGTCAATTTTCTTTAAATTATTTCATGAAATAATTAAGTAAAAAAGGGCTTCCCTATATTGTTGTGTCCGGCCAGGTACAAATAGGCAGCTGGTGGTTGGGGGCAGCCCGTTCCTGCCTGCTGTACCTGGCTGGACACAAATATAGTGCGAAGCCCCACGTCAATTTTTTTTAAATTATTTCATGAATTTCCTGAAATAATTTAAAAAAATTGAAGTGGGGCTTCGCACTATATTTGTGTCCAGCCAGGTACAGCCGGCAGGAACGGGCTGCCCCCATCCACCAGCTGCCTATTTGTACCTGGCCGGACACAACAATATAGGGAAGCCCTTTTTTTCTTAATTATTTCATGAATTTCATGAAATAATTAAAAAAAATTGAAGTGGGGCTTCGCACTATATTTGTGTCCAGCCAGGTACAGCAGGCAGGAACGGGCTGCCCCCATCTACCAGCTGCCTATTTGTACCTGGCCGGACACAACAATATAGGGAAGCCCTTTTTTTCTTAATTATTTCATGAATTTCATGAAATAATTAAAAAAAAAGTACGTGGGGCTTCGCCCTATTTTTGTGTCCAGCCAGGTACAACTAGGCAGCTGGGGGCTGGAATCTGCAGCGCAGGGAGGCCCAAGCTTTCTGGGCCCCCCCCCGCTACAAATTGCAGTCCGCAGCCACCCCGGAAAATGGCGCGTTCATAGAAGCGCCATCTTCTGGCGCTGTACCCAACTCATCCAGGGCCCTGGTGCGGTGGCTCACTGGGTAATAAAGGGGTTAGGGCCAGCTTGGTATTATCAGCTGGCCCCAAGCCCAAAATTCATGGGGTCACGCCAGTATTAGACATGACCGCCATGAATTTCTAGTAAAGTATTTAAAAAAAACACAACACCCAGAATAAAGTCCTTTAATTGAAATAAAGACACAATTCTTTATTGTTCTAAATTAAACCATACTTACCATCACACCCATTCCAGCTGAAGCCAACGATCTCCTGCAATAAAAGAAAAATAATAAACCAACCTCATCCTTACCTTTCCATGGTTCCCACGACAGCTTCAGCTCTGCTACATCGAGATGACTGGCTGGACCGCAGCAGAACGCTGCCATCCAGTCTGTCATCCCGCAGACACTGAGAAGCGCAGGCATGCTTGCGCTCCTCACTGTCTCGCTGTGACCGCATCCAGATGAGCCGAGGTCATGTCCAATGAACTCGGCTCACCTCATGCACGTCACTGACAGCGTGGGAAAATTCTCACGCTGAAGTGCTGAGTGCAGGAGAATTCTCCCACGCTGTCAGTGATGTGCATGAGGTGAGCTCATGTCCAATGAACTCAGCTCACCTCCTGCACGTCACTGACAGCGTGGGAAAATTCTCCTGCAATCAGCGCTTCAGCGTGAGAATTTTCCCACGCTGTCAGTGACGTGCATGAGGTGAGCCGAGTTCATTGGACATGAACTCGGCTCATCTGGATGTCGTCACAGAGAGACGCTGAGCAGCGCAAGCAAGCCTGCGCTTCTCAGTGTCTGCGGGATGACAGGCTGGATGGCAGCGTTCTGCTGCGGTCCAGCCTGTCATCTCGATGTAGCAGAGCTGAAGCTGTCGTGGGAACCATGGAAAGGTAAGGATGAGGTTGCTTTATTATTTTTCTTTTATTGCAGGAGATCGTTGGCTTCAGCTGGAATGGGCGTGATGGTAAGTATGGTTTAATTTAGAACAATAAAGGATTGTGTCTTTATTTCAATTAAAGGACTTTATTCTGGGTGTTTGTGTTTTTTTTAACTTTGACTATGGGGTTAGTAATGGGGGTGTCTTATAGACGCCTCTCCATTACTAACCTGGGCTTGATGTCAGCTGGCATTATAAGCTGACATCAACCCCAACCCTATTACCCCCTGCCACCGCACCAGGGCAGCGTGGAAGAGCGAGGCTAAGTGCCAGAATTGGTGCATCCTATGAATGCGCCATTTCTGGGGCGGCTGACGGCTGGTGTTTCTAGCCTGGGAGGGGGCCAATATTCATGGCTCCCTTCCTGGGCTATTAATATCAGCCCCCAGCTGTCTGCCTAGCCTTTGCTAGCTATTAAATTAGGGGGGACCCCACGTCATTTTTTTTGGGGGGTCCCCCATTTTAATAGCTAGTAAAGGCTATGTATTCAGCTGGGGGCTGATATTAGTAGCCTGGGAAGCTCCGTGGGTATTACCCCCTTCCCAGGCTTCAAACATCTGCCCCAGCCGTCTGCTTAACCTCCGCTAGAGCCTAAAATTAAGGGGAACCCCACGCCAATTTTTTTAATAATAAATCCTTTATTTTAATACTAAATGACAAGTACAGTAACCAACACTATCACTGTACTTCATATATATGTGACTGACATGTTTCTATCTATCTAATCTATGTGTGATGCTCTATCTTTCTGTTCTAAATTGTCGGGTACCGCTGCTGAATTGCCGGCCGGCTTTTTTAAAGAGACAGTGCATGAAAACACTATTATTTTTTTAAATAAATCCTTTACACTAAATGACAAGTACAGTAAGCAACACTATCACTGTACTTATTATATATGTGACTGACATGTTTCTATCTATCTAATCTATGTGTGAAGCTCTATTCTTTCTGTTCTAAATTGTCGGGTACAGATGCTGAATTGCCGGCCGGCTTTTTTAAAGAGACGGTGCATGAAAACACTAATATTTTTTTTAATAAATCCTTTACACTAAATGACAAGTGCAGTAACCAACACTGTCACTGTGCTTCTTATATGTGTGACTGACATGTTTCTATCTATCTAATCTATGTGTGATGCTCTATTCCTTCTTGTCTAAATTGTCGGGTACCGGTGTATGCCGCTGCTGAATTTGCCGGCCGGCTTTTTTAAAGAGAGTGTCTTCTGAGCAGTTTGTCAGCTTTTGGACACCTTTGCAGGTGTTTTCTATGTGTTTCTATGTGTTTTTGTTTGCCTGCCATTGGTTTTAACGGTGTTCGACGGTGTTCTAAGGTGTTCGACGAACAGTTCGACGAACAGTTCCTCGAACATCCCGGTGTTCGACGAACCGAACCGAACCCGAACACTACGGGGGTGGCTCAACACTAGTGACAAGTACATATAGTCATGCGAAAAGAAAAGAGGTGGAGGAGTAAAAGGAGGGGGAGACACAGATATAGGCATGTCATGCCCTTCTAAAATCCAAAAAGTGAGAAGCCGAGACGGCCAGTCCGCTCCTGCCCGTGCCACCTCCGTGTCGCCGGGTTTGTGCCAGAGCCGCGGTGAACCCTGACGGCCAGCCCCCCTCTCCCAATACTGGTGCCTGTCCGCTGGTGGGTCGAGAGAGCCCCCCTGTGGTGGAGGCAGCTCTAAGCTTTTTAATTTAAATTGTCCCTCTAATTTGAATGAATACACTTTAAATCCATTTACAAGGATCTATTGGAGGGCAAGTCTCATGCCAGCAGCCGCGTAATTCCAGCTCCAGTAGCGTCCACTAAAGCTGCTGCAGTTAAAAAGCTTTTATAAGGATCGAGCTCGGCTGTCCACCGCAAGGCATCCTAGTGCCAGTCCCAGCCCCTATGCCTTGGGGTGCCTCCTGATGCTCTTCACTAAGTATCCCGTGGTCCCGAAGCATTTCCTTTGAAAAAATTAAGTGTAGAAAATACAGGTGGTGTAGCTTGCTTAACAGCCGGGATAATCCGCTGACTAGCAGACACTGCTACTAGGCACAAAGTATTTCCTGGGCTAGATGCAGTTAAAAATTTGTAAGTAGATACTCTCGTTGGATGCTGAGAAAGCATTCCATAGAGTCTCCTGGCACGCCATATATGATTCTCTTAAAAAGCTTGGGGTAGGGGTCTAGGGGACCCTTTTATAGCCAAAATCACGGCCCTTTATCACAATACGTCACCTAGGCTGAAGATAAATGGAACTGTAGCACCGAGGGCTCGGTTGCTACAGACGTATTGCACCTCACCCAGAGGTGTGATATCTCACTCTCAGATAAGGATGGAGTGTGGATCAGGACCCGACACCTGCATGCATTACACCACATTGCCATGGGGCAGGGCGACCAATATGCCCCTGAGATGGGCACGACAGTCCCTGTCCCTGGCTGGAGTGGGGGGAGGGAACACTGAGGAAGGGGAACCCTGCAGTGCAGGAGCAGGGAGGAAGCAGTTCCTGGGTGCATTGAGAAGGGAGTATAAAAGGTGGGCACCATCTTAGTTCAGTGCAGAGAAGTCTGAGCAGAAGTGGCAGGGAGCAGGGGCTCTGCATGAGCTCTGCTCCGGAGGCGGGCCTAGTAACAGAGGCCCAGGCCTGCAAGAGGGAGAAGGAAGGAAGAGGAGCGGAGAAGGCTCCAGGAAGGAGGAATGAAGGGATCCCAGGGGTGCGGACGGGCGAGTCGCTACCGCACGCCCGAATCCACCTGCGTGGAGGGGTCAGGCCAAAGGGGGAGACCGGTCCCCGAACTAGTGGAGGCAGGAAACGACCCTCAGCTAGAAACCGGAGGCTCTGACATTTTATGTGGCGCAGCCCCTTGCTCCACCCGCTAGGAAGGCACCACATAGGGTCAGGGAAACTGGCGCCAAGTTTACCAAGAGGAGGCCCGAGGCAGCCGGACAGAAGTGTTGGTAAGAAAGGCCAGACAAAGGACACACAAAGGGGGTCCTGTGAAGCGCTCCAAAGTTATCTGGGAGTTGTCTGAGCCCCTCACCTGGTGAGCACAGTACGACGTGGGCAGCCGTTACCTGCAGACGTGGTCTGGATAATAAGAACTGTGAGTAAAGGCCCTGAACTGCATCACTGACTCCGTGTCGTTACTGCTGCTGCCCTGCACCATCACCCCCATCCTCCGCATACACTGCCCTGAGGCTATACTCCTCCCGTGGGGAGTTATGCTACGCTCTGCTGCACCCACAACACCAGCCTTAGCGGTCTGCCCTGTAGCGGCGGTTCACTCTGACCGCAATCCACGGGTGGCGTAGTCGGACATTTAAACATCAAAACCACATAAATAGTTCCGCCACTGGTTTGACCGCCCTGAGCCACGGAACCGGATCGCCGCCACGAAGACTACATCCACCAGCATCCACCAAAAAGGGTCCGGCTCCGGGTGTCCCAAGGCCCAGGGGGTGCGTCAGAACATTTTCATCACCTTTCACAATCACCAATGGGACAAGGCAGGGATGTCCTCTGTCCCCTCTCTTATACATCCTAGTGACGGAGCACCTGCTCTCATCAATTCGCCATAACCCCAATATTAGGTGGATTGAGGTGGGAGGCACCGAGTACAAGTGCTCTCTATTTGCTGATGATGTCCTAGTATATATCACTCAATCACATATATCCATCCCTGCTGTTATGGCTGAAATAGATCACTTTGTTACATGGTAAAATTTTAAAATCAATGCAGCGAAGTCTGAGGCCCTCGATGTCTCCCTCCCTAAATCCATATAGGATTCCATCCAGTCCAACTTTCCCTTTGCCTGGCCCTCACAGGGTATCAAATACTTAGGAATTCCTATTCATAGAGACCTCTCCCATCTATGTTATCTTAATTTTGGGCCCTTAATTGAATAATTCCATACAGACCACGGTTGGCAAGTTAGAACTGTAAGATTCACTACGTGAACCACTGGTGTTTTGTGGAAAAGCACATGTACACCGCGTTCCAAATTATTATGCAAAAAGTGTTTAGGAGTGATAAGGGAAGAATTTGTTTGTTTGTCAGTAGTGTTGAGCCACCCCCGTAGTGTTCGAGTTCGGTTCGGTTCGTCGAACACCCGTGTGTTCGCCGAACTGTTCGTCGAACTGTTCGTCGAACACCTTCGAACACCGTTAAAACCAATGGCAGGCAAACAAAAACACATAGAAACACATAGAAAACACCTTCAAAGGTGTCCAAAAGCTAACAAACTGCTCAGAAGACATAACTAACACATGGAAAAGTGACAAGTACATATAGTCATGCGAAAATAAAAGAGGTGGAGGAGTAAAAGGAGGGGGAGACACAGATATAGGCATGTCATGCCCTTCTAAAATCCAAAAAGTGAGAAGCCGACACGGCCAGTCCGCTCCTGCCCGTGCCACCTCCGTGTCGCCGGGTTTGTGCCAGAGCCGCGGTGAACCCTGACGGCCAGCCCCCCTCTCCCAATACTGGTGCCTGTCCGCTGGTGGGTCGAGCGAGCCCCCCTGTGGTGGAGGCAGCTCTAAGCTTTTTAATTTAAATTGTCTCTCTAATTTGAATGAATACACTTTAAATCCATTTACAAGGATCTATTGGAGGGCAAGTCTCATGCCAGCAGCCGCGGTAATTCCAGCTCCAGTAGCGTCCACTAAAGCTGCTGCAGTTAAAAACCTTTTATAAGGATCGAGCTCGGCTGTTCACCGCAAGGCATACTACTGCCAGTCCCAGCCCCTATGCCTTGGGGTGCCTCCTGATGCTCTTCACTAAGTATCCCATGGTCCCGAAGCATTTCCTTTGAAAAAATTAAGTGTCTAAACTACAGGTGGTGCAGCTTGCTTAACAGCCGGGATAATCCGCTGACTAGCAGACACTGCTACTAGGCACAAAGTATTTCCTGGGCTAGATGCAGTTAAAAATTTGTAAGTAGATACTCTCGTTGGATGCTGAGAAAGCATTCCATAGAGTCTCCTGGCACGCCATATATGATTCTCTTAAAAAGCTTGGGGTAGGGGTCTAGGGGACCCTTTTATAGCCAAAATCACGGCCCTGTATCGCAATACGTCACCTAGGCTGAAGATAAATTGAACTGTAGCACCCTGAGGGCTCGCTTGCTACAGACGTATTGCACCTCACCCAGAGGTGTGATATCTCACTCTCAGGTAAGGATGGAGTGTGGATCAGGACCCGACACCTGCATGCATTACACCACATTGCCGTGGGGCAGGGCGACCAATATGCCCCTGAGATGGGCACGACAGTCCCTGTCCCTGGCTGGAGTGAGGGGAGGGAACACTGAGGAAGGGGAACCCTGTAGTGCAGGAGCAGGGAGGAAGCAGTTCCTGGGTGCATTGAGAAGGGAGTATAAAAGGTGGGCACCATCTTAGTTCAGTGCAGAGAAGTCTGAGCAGAAGTGGCAGGGAGCAGGGGCTCTGCATGAGCTCTGCTCCGGAGGCGGGCCTAGTAACAGAGGCCCAGGCCTGCAAGAGGGAGAAGGAAGGAAGAGGAGCGGAGAAGGCTCCAGGAACGAGGAATGAAGGGATCCCAGGGGTGCGGACGGGCGAGTCGCCACCGCACGCCCGAATCCACCTGCGTGGAGGGGTCAGGCCAAAGGGGGAGACCGGTCCCCGAACTAGTGGAGGCAGGAAACGACCCTCAGCTAGAAACCGGAGGCTCTGACATTTTATGTGGCGCAGCCCCTCGCTACACCCGCTAGGAAGGCACCACATAGGGTCAGGGAAACTGGCGCCAAGTTTACCAAGAGGAGGCCCGAGGCAGCCGGACAGAAGTGTTGGTAAGAAAGGCCAGACAAAGGACACACAAAGGGGGTCCTGTGAAGTGCTCCAAAGTTATCTGGGAGTTGTCTGAGCCCCTCACCTGGTGAGCACAGTACGACGTGGGCAGCCGTTACCTGCAGACGTGGTCTGGATGATAAGAACTGTGAGTAAAGGCCCTGAACTGCATCACTGACTCCGTGTCGTTACTGCTGCTGCCCTGCACCATCACCCCCATCCTCCGCATACACTGCCCTGAGGCTATACTCCTCCCGTGGGGAGTTATGCTACGCTCTGCTGCACCCACAACACCAGCCTCAGTGGTCTGCCCTGTAGCGGCGGTTCACTCTGACCGCAATCCACGGGTGGCGTAGTCGGACATTTAAACATGAAAACCACATAAATAGTTCCGCCACTGGTTTGACCGCCCTGAGCCACGGAACTGGGTCGCCGCCACGAAGACTACAACCACCAGCATCCACCAAAAAGGGTCCGGCTCCGGGTGTCCCAAGGCCCAGGGGGTGCGTCAGAACATTTTCATCACCTTTCACAATCACCAATGGGACAAGGCAGTGATGTCCTCTGTCCCCTCTCTTATACATCCTAGTGACGGAGCACCTGCTCTCATCAATTCGCCATAACCCCAATATTAGGTGGATTGAGGTGGGAGGCACCGAGTACAAGTGCTCTCTATTTGCTGATGATGTCCTAGTACATATCACTCAATCACATATATCCATCCATGCTGTTATGGCTGAAATAGATCACTTTGTTACATGGTAAAATTTTAAAATCAATGCAGCGAAGTCTGAGGCCCTCGATGTCTCCCTCCCCAAATCCATATAGGATTCTATCCAGTCCAACTTTCCCTTTGCCTGGCCCTCACAGAGTATCAAATACTTAGGAATTCCTATTCATAGAGACCTCTCCCATCTATGTTATCTTAATTTTGGGCCCTTTATTGAACAACTCCATACAGACCACGGTTGGCAAGTTAGAACTGTAAGATTCACTACGTGAACCACTGGTGTTTTGTGGAAAAGCACATGTACACTGCGTTCCAAATTATTATACAAAAAGTGTTTAGGAGTGATAAGGGAAGAATTTGTTTGTTTGTCAGTTAAACTCATTGATGGTGATGTGTGTCAGGGCTCTTTATATCACTGTAAGCAATTGCAGACACCTGTGCTAATTAGTTTGGCAGGTGTGTCCAATGAAAGGCAAGACTACTTAAGAAGGCTCTCTCACATTATTAAGCAGCCTACATTTTCTGCCAAAATGGGAAAGAAAAAGGATGTGTCGGCTGCTGAGAAGCAACAAATTGTGGAGTGTTTAGGTCAAGGCATGACTACAATCAACATTGTGCGATGATCAGGATGAAGTGTCCTGGCAATCAAGAAGTATGTAGCTGATTCACAGTACACACGTGTGCGTGCTGATAAGGGCAAATTGAGGACTCTTTCCTACAGGCAATTACGTCAGGTTGAAAGAGCAGCGGCAAAAAAGCCTTGTCATAGCAGCAGACAAGTTTTTGAAGCTGCTTGTGCCTCCAACGTCCCCCGAACAACAAGATGCAGGGTCCTTCAGAGGTTTGCAGCTGTGCATGCGCCATCCTGTCGACCTCCTCTATCCACTTCACACAAGCAGAAACGGCTCCAGTGGGCCAAACATTACATGAAGACTGATTTCAAAACTGTTTTGTTCACGGATGAGTGCCGTGCAGCGCTCGATGGTCCAGATGGATGGAGTGGAGGATGGCTGGTTGATGGACACCCCACGCAAACACGGCTACAGCGCCAACAAGGAGGAGGTGGAGTAATGTTTTGGGCTGGAATCATGGGGAGAGAGATTGTCGGCCCCTTTAGGATCCCTGAAGGCGCTAAAGATGAACTCCATAATGTATGTGGATTTTCTCAAACAGCACTTCCTGCCATGGTTCAAGAAGAAGAACCGTGTATTTCACAGCAAGATCATTTTTCTGCATGATAATGCACCATCTCATGCTGCACATAAAACATCTGCATCTCTGGCTGATATGGGCATAAAAGGGGACAAACTTATGGTGTGACCCCCATGCTCCCCTGACCTCTACCCCATTCAGAACCTTTGGAGCATCATTAAAAGGAGTGTCTATGATGGCGGGAGGCAGTTCACATCTAAGCAACAGCTCTGGGAGGGTATTCTGTCCTCATGCAAAACAATTGAAGCAGAAACGATCCAAAACCTGACAAATTCAATGGACGAGAGAGTTCAGAAGCTCCTTTCGAACAAGGGGTCCTATGTGAAAATGTAACATCACCTAGAATAAAGTTTTGAGTTGAAAACTGTTTGATTTCAGTTTCTAACAACCTGCTAATGCTTATAATTTCAAAAATGACCATTTTTTTGGTCTTTATTAAAATGAAAAGGTTGATCGAAAAGTTTGGGGGATCTAAGAGTGTGGCAACCCAGTAGTCATGATTACTTCGAATTCTGACAATATGAGGGTCATGCTGCAGGTAGTGCAGCAAGAAGGCACTTATGTGCCTTGCGCATCTCGGAGCCCCAAAATTATTTTCCGGGCTAGATGCAGCTAAAAATTATTTTTAATTTTAAATCTGGTGAAGCTTTAGTATAGATGGCCTAATAGGATCAGTGCTGCACACTGCTACAAAGCCCAAATTATTTTCCAGTCAAGATACAGATAAACATGATTAGTAATTTGAAAGCTTAAAATGGTTGGTAGGGTGATTTTAACCAATCATCAAGCTTTTACTCTCCCCAGGATGACACAGGGGTAGAAAAGTCGTTTCGGATCCATGATTTGTTCATCTTTATGAACGTGAGTCTGTCTACATTATCAGTGGAGAGCCGCGTGCGCTTATCTGTCAGCACACCACCAGCAGCGCTGAACACACGTTCAGACAGAACGCTGGCTGCGGGGCATGACAAGATCTCCAAGGCGTAAGTGGCTAGCTCCGGCCATTTATCCAGATTGGAAGCCCAAAAAGAGCAAGGGTCCAGTGACACAGTCGTGGCTTCAATGTTTACTTGGAGATACTCCTGTACCATCGTCTCTAGGCGTTGACTATGTGTCAGACTTCTTGTCTCCTGTGGCCTTGCAAAGGATGGGCTAAAAAAGTGGTGAAATGATTCCGCAAAATTGATGTTACCAGCAGATACTGTGGTTCTGTCACGGTTTGAGTGCTGAACACTTGACGGTCCCACGGTTGGCAAGTTGGAACTGTGAGATTCACTACGTGCACCACTGGTATTTTGTGGAAAAGCACATGTAAGATTCTGCAACAGTCTCTGCTGATACTCCTGCATGCGTGCATCCCTTTCTATGGCAGGAATAATTTCTGCAAATTTACTTTTGTACCGGGGATCTAACAGTGTGGCAACCCAGTAGTCAGGATTATTTCTAATTCTCACAATTCGAGGGTCATGTTGCAGGTAGTGCAGCAAGAAGGCACTCATGTGTGTTGCGCATCCAGGAGCACCAAGTCCCTGTTGTGTTGGTGGCGAGGTAACAATCATGCTTACTTCCTCTGTCCTCTCCCCCCAACCTCGCACAACAGAAATGTGATCAAGTTCTCCCTCATCTGATGAGTCTTCCATCAGTTCGTCCTCCACTTCTTCCTGGGCTCCTGCACCTTCCTCACTAGTTTGGCTGCTACCATGCGCCCTGGTAAAACCATCTCCCCCACCCTCACATGCCTGCCGCCTTGGTGCTGCCGACCGTCTGGACCTTGCAGATGTTAGCCCTTCCGCATACAACTCCTCCTCCTCTACTTCCTCCACCTCCTCTTGTGCCACCACCTGACTCCGAATTCTGTTTAACATGTGCTCCAGCATGTAAATCACCGGAATAGTCATGCTGATAATGGCATCGTCAGCACTAAACATCTTCGTCGCCATTTCAAAACTGTGCAGAAGGGTGCATAGGTCCCTGATCTGAGACCACTCCTCCAGCGTGATTTGCCCCACCTCTGAATCTCGTTGGCCCAGGCTATACGTCAGAACGTATTGCACCAGGGCTTGTCGGTGCTGCCACAGTCGCTGCAACATGTGCAGAGTTGAATTCCACTGGGTAGGCACATCGCATTTTAGCCGGTGAAGTGGCAGGCCCAACGACTTCTGTAGAGATGTAAGTCACTGAGCTGCGGGATGCGAACGGCGGAAGTGAGCACACAGCGACCGTGCCCTCTGCAGAAGGCCATCTAGTCTGGGATAGTGGGCTAAAAATTGCTGGACAACCAGGTTCAACACGTGAGCCATACAAGGCACGTGTGTGACATTGCCCCGGCGAAGGGCCGCACCCAGGTTTGCAGCATTGTCGCACACGGCCTTCCCTGGTTTCAGGTCCAGTGGAGACAACCATTCATGAAATTGGTTCTCCAGAGCTGACCACAACTCCTCAGCTGTGTGACTCACATTTCCCAGACATTTCAATGTAAAAACCGCCTGATGACGTTGAGCCCTACTGCCAGCATAGTAAGGAGGTGTGCAGGATCCCTTCTGCGCAGTTAGAAAGCTTGTGGCATGACCAGACAGGCTTTGGGTGCAGGTGGAAGACCGAGAGGAGGTTGAGGAGGCAGAAGCAGTGGAGGAACTTTGACATAAAGAGGATTGACGCACAACTCGTGGGGACGGCAAGACTTGGACAGCAGCCCCTTGTCCTGCTGTCACCATAGTTACCCAGTGCCCAGTCAGCGACATGTAAGGCCCCTGTCCATGCCTACTCGTCCAAGTGTCTGTGGTGAAATGCACCCTGTCACACACAGAGTTTCTCAAAGAAGCGGTGATGTTGTGTGCGACATGCTGGTGGAGCGCAGGCACACCTTTCTTTGAGAAGTAGTGCCGACTGGGCATCTGGTACTGGGGCACTGCGACGGACATAAGGTCTCGAAAATCCTCTGTGTCCACCAGGCGGAAAGGCAGCATTTCTGTAGCCAAGAGCTTGCAGATGGTGAAATTCAACCTCTTAGCTTTCTCATGGCTAGGAGGAAATGGTCTTTTACTTGTCCACATCTGAGGGACCGAGGGCTGGCTATTGTGCTTAGACGGGGTTGATAAGGGTGTCCCCGGCAAACTGCCGGTCTGTGAGGAAGATGCAGGCGGACATGTTAGGTTGCCTTGATCCAAAGGTGGTGCTATCGATGTCGGACAGCGCTCAACACCAGCTGGTGTTACCACCTCCAAAGAAAATGATGACCTGCCAATCACGCTGGCTGTTGCGGGTAAAGAGGTGGCAGGTCTGCGCCCCAAAACAGGTGTGACTGCTGTCCCCCCAGTCACAGAGGATGAAGAGGCCGCGGATGCACAAGATATGGCAGATGGTGATTGTCCCGGCCGGCTAGGCCGCATTGTAGCACACTGAGCTTCCCACTGCAACTTATGCTTCATGTCCATGTGCCGGTTCATGCATGAAGTACTCAAACTATGTATTTTTTGGCCTCTACTTAGCTTTTGCTGACAAATGTTACAGATAACACGAGTTGGGTCATCTTTATCGATCTGAAAAAATGCCCAGGCTATGCAAGGCTTAGCACCCATGCGACCTGAAGAGCCACCACGACTTGTGGTGAGAGGCAGAGTTGTGTTTGAGGGTGCAGTTGTTGACGTGCTTCCTGTACTACGTCTCTGTCCAGGAAGGCGCAACCTGACCTCGTCGTCACTAGCATCTTCCTCCACCTCCTCTGCTGACCTCATCTCTTGGCTGACTGTGGGTTGACAGTAAGTGGGATCTCCGACCTCATCATCATCACCCTGTGCGTTATCACACCCGTCGTCCTCAGAGCCAACCTGTTCCTGCCCTGACAAAAAACTAAAGTTGTTGCTCCAATCAGGTATTTGAGTCTTATCATCGTCTTCCTCATTGTCTCCACCAACAGGAGTTACAGTTTGGGAATGAGGGTCTACATTATGGTCAGAACCTTCTGCGTCTGGTCCTGGATCCGACTCATAAAGATTCTGGGCATCAGTGCAGATCATTTCCTCGTCTGGATTCACAGAAGCGCTGGAGTCGACCTCTGATTCCCAGGCTATAGTATGAGTAAACAGCTCTGCAGACTCAACCATCTGTTCTACCTCACACTCAGACGGGCAGCTGGAGATTTGGGAGCTGTGAGGAAGCAAGTGCGATTTGGGTGACACCTTTGAGGACTGGAGTATTTGTGATGTTGAAGTTGATGTGGAGGAGAGCCCACTTAAAGGAGCACTTGATATCCGTTGAAGCACCTGCTGTTTTTGTGCCTCATCTGGAATTTGTAGCGATTGGCGTGGCCGTAAGAAAGGGATCTTATCACATTGTCCGCTAAAAGAAGTAGACATTTTAGTTTGGCTGGAAGATGGTCTTTCTTCTGCACCTACCCCACGGACACAACCTTTTTTCCCCTTCCCAACACGCCTATTCCCCTTTCCACCAGCAGCAGGCCTTTTTCCACTCATTTTGTGGTTAACTAATTCACAACTCTGGAGTTGTTTGCA
Source organism: Phyllobates terribilis (assembly GCF_046119375.1). NCBI lineage: Eukaryota > Metazoa > Chordata > Amphibia > Anura > Dendrobatidae > Phyllobates > Phyllobates terribilis. The sequence continues at coordinate 255,840,343 of NW_027362769.1, forward strand.
CAAAAAAACAATGGATGGTAACCGAGCAGAGCTGAGTGGCCAAACTGTGGTATTAGGCCAAAACTATTGGCTGGGTTAGATGCAGAAAAAAATTATTTTTAATTTGCAACCTGATGGAGGTCAGTATAGATGGACTAATAGACCAAGTCCCACACACCGCTAGAAGCCCAAATATTTTTTCAGAGCTAGATGCAGAAAAAAATTATTTTTAATTTGCAACCTGATGGAGGTCAGTATAGATGGACTAATAGACCCAGTCCCACACACTGCTAGAAGCCCAAATATTTTTTCAGAGCTAGATGCAGAAAAAAATTATTTTTAATTTGCAACCTGATGGAGGTCAGTATAGATGGACTAATAGACCAAGTCCCACACACTGCTAGAAGCCCAAATATTTTTTCAGAGCTAGATGCAGAAAAAAAATATTTTTAATTTGCAACCTGATGGAGGTCAGTATAGATGGACTAATAGACCAAGTCCCACACACCGCTAGAAGCCCAAATATTTTTTCAGAGCTAGATGCAGAAAAAAATTATTTTTAATTTGCAACCTGATGGAGGTCAGTATAGATGGACTAATAGACCAAGTCCCACACACCGCTAGAAGCCCAAATATTTTTTCAGAGCTAGATGCAGAAAAAAATTATTTTTAATTTGCAACCTGATGGAGGTCAGTATAGATGGACTAATAGACCAAGTCCCACACACCGCTAGAAGCCCAAATATTTTTTCAGAGCTAGATGCAGAAAAAAATTATATTCAGTTTGCAACCTGATGGAGGTCAGTATAGATGGACTAATAGAATGATGCTATGCCCAAAAGATTTTACTTCACTAGGTGCAGTAAAAAAATTGGTATTCTATACACAGGTGTTATATCTTGCAACACAGATAGGCTACTCCACTGACTAACACACTCTGCAATAGGCCAAAAAGGATTAGCTTTGCTAGATTCAGCCAAATGCTGTGAAAAAAACTTGCACAGCACTGGCACAGACCTGCCTGGCAAAAACTGATAGGAACTCATGTAACCTAGTCCTGAAAAGGACTCCAATTACAATTAGTCTTTACTCCCACAACCTATCTATTTAAGAGCACAGACCTCCCTGATAAAAGTCGTAGGAAATGCTGTAACCTAGTCCTTAAAAGGACTGCAATCACAACTATTCCCTACTCCCAAGCTATCTGTATATTTGTGCGAAAATTGGCTTGAAATTAACAAGGTATAGCACACACAGCAACAGCGGTGCCGTCTAACACGCAGCTGCAGCAGTGAGAAAATGGTGGCGACGGGGAAAATGGCTTGGTCTTATAGGGCAAGGACATGTGACATACACTGCCAATCACACATGCCCTTGCTTGTGTGAAAAAAAGCACTTCGCTCCGTGTGTGCGCTGCTGATAGGCTGACAGATTGCACCTCCCCACTGCAAATGCGGGAAAGAGAAAAAAAAATGGAGATCTTCATTGTTCCTGCAGAGATCCATCCCCTGCCCCTCCCCCCGCCCCGCTGTACACTCAAACTGCGTATTAACATTAATTTTCATCATTACTGAAAAAAAATCCAGTTATGATTTTGGTGCACGAACAGTTATCGAACATAACCTCGAACAGCCGAATTTTTCTCAAATTGTTCGTGTTCGCCGACCGGCTCGAACACCGCCCAAAACAGCTCGAATTTGAGATTGGCGAACAGTTCGAGTAGAACAACGCTCATCTCTATTTGTCAGTTAAACTCATTGATGGTGATGTGTGTCAGGGCTCTTTATATCACTGTAAGCAATTGCAGACACCTGTGCTAATTAGTTTGGCAGGTGTGTCCAATGAAAGGCAAGACTACTTAAGAAGGCTCTCTCACATTATTAAGCAGCCTACATTTTCTGCCAAAATGGGAAAGAAAAAGGATGTGTCGGCTGCTGAGAAGCAACAAATTGTGGAGTGTTTAGGTCAAGGCATGACTACAATCAACATTGTGCGATGATCAGGATGAAGTGTCTTGGCAATCAAGAAGTATGTAGCTGATTCACAGTACACACGTGTGCGTGCTGATAAGGGCAAATTGAGGACTCTTTCCTACAGGCAATTACGTCAGGTTGAAAGAGCAGCGGCAAAAAAGCCTTGTCATAGCAGCAGACAAGTTTTTGAAGCTGCTTGTGCCTCCAACGTCCCCCGAACAACAAGATGCAGGGTCCTTCAGAGGTTTGCAGCTGTGCATACGCCATCCTGTCGACCTCCTCTATCCACTTCACACAAGCAGAAACGGCTCCAGTGGGCCAAACATTACATGAAGACTGATTTCAAAACTGTTTTGTTCACGGCTACAGCGCCAACAAGGAGGAGGTGGAGTAATGTTTTGGGCTGGAATCATGGGGAGAGAGATTGTCGGCCCCTTTAGGATCCCTGAAGGCGCTAAAGATGAACTCCATAATGTATGTGGATTTTCTCAAACAGCACTTCCTGCCATGGTTCAAGAAGAAGAACCGTGTATTTCACAGCAAGATCATTTTTCTGCATGATAATGCACCATCTCATGCTGCACATAAAACATCTGCATCTCTGGCTGATATGGGCATAAAAGGGGACAAACTTATGGTGTGACCCCCATGCTCCCCTGACCTCTACCCCATTCAGAACCTTTGGAGCATCATTAAAAGGAGTGTCTATGATGGCGGGAGGCAGTTCACATCTAAGCAACAGCTCTGGGAGGGTATTCTGTCCTCATGCAAAACAATTGAAGCAGAAACCATCCAAAACCTGACAAATTCAATGGACGAGAGAGTTCAGAAGCTCCTTTCGAACAAGGGGTCCTATGTGAAAATGTAACATCACCTAGAATAAAGTTTTGAGTTGAAAACTGTTTGATTTCAGTTTCTAACAACCTGCTAATGCTTATAATTTCAAAAATGACCATTTTTTTGGTCTTTATTAAAATGAAAAGGTTGATCGAAAAGTTTGGGGGATCTAAGAGTGTGGCAACCCAGTAGTCATGATTACTTCGAATTCTGACAATATGAGGGTCATGCTGCAGGTAGTGCAGCAAGAAGGCACTTATGTGTCTTGCGCATCTCGGAGCCCCAAAATTATTTTCCGGGCTAGATGCAGCTAAAAATTATTTTTAATTTTAAATCTGGTGAAGCTTATTATAGATGGCCTAATAGGATCAGTGCTGCACACTGCTACAAAGCCCAAATTATTTTCCAGTCAAGATACAGATAAACATGATTAGTAATTTGAAAGCTTAAAACGGTTGGTAGGGTGATTTTAACCAATCATCAAGCTTTTACTCTCCCCAGGATGACACAGGGGTAGAAAAGTCGTTTCGGATCCATGATTTGTTCATCTTTATGAACGTGAGTCTGTCTACATTATCAGTGGAGAGCCGCGTGCGCTTATCTGTCAGCACACCACCAGCAGCGCTGAACACACGTTCAGACAGAACGCTGGCTGCGGGGCATGACAAGATCTCCAAGGCGTAAGTGGCTAGCTCCGGCCATTTATCCAGATTGGAAGCCCAAAAAGAGCAAGGGTCCAGTGACACAGTCGTGGCTTCAATGTTTACTTGGAGATACTCCTGTACCATCGTCTCTAGGCGTTGACTATGTGTCAGACTTCTTGTCTCCTGTGGCCTTGCAAAGGATGGGCTAAAAAAGTGGTGAAATGATTCCGCAAAATTGATGTTACCAGCAGATACTGTGGTTCTGTTACGGTTTGAGTGCTGAACACTTGACGGTCCCACGGTTGGCAAGTTGGAACTGTGAGATTCACTACGTGCACCACTGGTATTTTGTGGAAAAGCACATGTAAGATTCTGCAACAGTCTCTGCTGATACTCCTGCATGCGTGCATCCCTTTCTATGGCAGGAATAATTTCTGCAAATTTACTTTTGTACCGGGGATCTAACAGTGTGGCAACCCAGTAGTCAGGATTATTTCTAATTCTCACAATTCGAGGGTCATGTTGCAGGTAGTGCAGCAAGAAGGCACTCATGTGTGTTGCGCATCCAGGAGCACCAAGTCCCTGTTGTGTTGGTGGCGAGGTAACAATCATGCTTCCTTCCTCTGTCCTCTCCCCCCAACCTCGCACAACAGAAATGTGATCAAGGTCTCCCTCATCTGATGAGTCTTCCATCAGTTCGTCCTCCACTTCTTCCTGGGCTCCTGCACCTTCCTCACTAGTTTGGCTGCTACCATGCGCCCTGGTAAAATCATCTCCCCCACCCTCACATGCCTGCCGCCCTGGTGCTGCCGACCGTCTGGACCTTGCAGATGTTAGCCCTTCCGCATACAACTCCTCCTCCTCTACTTCCTCCACCTCCTCTTGTGCCACCACCTGACTCCGAATTCTGTTTAACATGTGCTCCAGCATGTAAATCACCGGAATAGTCATGCTGATAATGGCATCGTCAGCACTAAACATCTTCGTCGCCATTTCAAAACTGTGCAGAAGGGTGCATAGGTCCCTGATCTGAGACCACTCCTCCAACGTGATTTGCCCCACCTCTGAATCTCGTTGGCCCAGGCTATACGTCAGAAAGTATTGCACCAGGGCTTGTCGGTGCTGCCACAGTCGCTGCAACATGTGCAGAGTTGAATTCCACCGGGTAGGCACATCGCATTTTAGCCGGTGAAGTGGCAGGCCCAACGACTTCTGTAGAGATGTAAGTCGCTGAGCTGCGGGATGCGAACGGCGGAAGTGAGCACACAGCGACCGTGCCCTCTGCAGAAGGCCATCTAGTCTGGGATAGTGGGCTAAAAATTGCTGGACAACCAGGTTCAACACGTGAGCCATACAAGGCACGTGTGTGACATTGCCCCGGCGAAGGGCCGCACCCAGGTTTGCAGCATTGTCGCACACGGCCTTCCCTGGTTTCAGGTCCAGTGGAGACAACCATTCATGAAATTGGTTCTCCAGAGCTGACCACAACTCCTCAGCTGTGTGACTCACATTTCCCAGACATTTCAATGTAAAAACCGCCTGATGACGTTGAGCCCTACTGCCAGCATAGTAAGGAGATGTGCAGGATCCCTTCTGCGCAGTTAGAAAGCTTGTGGCATGACCAGACAGGCTTTGGGTGCAGGTGGAAGACCGAGAGGAGGTTGAGGAGGCAGAAGCAGTGGAGGAAAAATGACATAAAGAGGATTGACGCACAACTCGTGGGGACGGCAAGACTTGGACAGCAGCCCCTTGTCCTGCTGTCACCATAGTTACCCAGTGCCCAGTCAGCGACATGTAACGCCCCTGTCCATGCCTACTCGTCCAAGTGTCTGTGGTGAAATGCACCCTGTCACACACAGAGTTTCTCAAAGAAGCGGTGATGTTGTGTGCGACATGCTGGTGGAGCGCAGGCACACCTTTCTTTGAGAAGTAGTGCCGACTGGGCATCTGGTACTGGGGCACTGCGACGGACATAAGGTCTCGAAAATCCTCTGTGTCCACCAGGCGGAAAGGCAGCATTTCTGTAGCCAAGAGCTTGCAGATGGTGAAATTCAACCTCTTAGCTTTCTCATGGCTAGGAGGAAATGGTCTTTTACTTGTCCACATCTGAGGGACCGAGGGCTGGCTATTGTGCTTAGACGGGGTTGATAACGGTGTCCCCGGCAAACTGCCGGTCTGTGAGGAAGATGCAGGCGGACATGTTAGGTTGCCTTGATCCAAAGGTGGTGCTATCGATGTCGGACAGCGCTCAAGACCAGCTGGTGTTACCACCTCCAAAGAAAATGATGACCTGCCAATCACGCTGGCTGTTGCGGTAAAGAGGTGGCAGGTCTGCGCCCCAAAACAGGTGTGACTGCTGTCCCCCCAGTCACAGAGGATGAAGAGGCCGCGGATGCACAAGATATGGCAGACGGTGGTTGGCCCGGCCGGCTAGACCGCATTGTAGCACACTGAGCTTCCCACTGCAACTTATGCTTCATGTCCATGTGCCGGTTCATGCATGAAGTACTCAAACTATGTATTTTTTGGCCTCTACTTAGCTTTTGCTGACAAATGTTACAGATAACACGAGTTGGGTCATCTTTATCGATCTGAAAAAATGCCCAGGCTATGCAAGGCTTAGCACCCATGCGACCTGAAGAGCCACCACGACTTGTGGTGAGAGGCAGAGTTGTGTTTGAGGATGCAGTTGTTGACGTGCTTCCAGTACTACGTCTCTGTCCAGGAAGGCGCAACCTGACCTCGTCGTCACTAGCATCTTCCTCCACCTCCTCTGCTGACCTCATCTCTTGGCTGACTGTGGGTTGACAGTAAGTGGGATCTCCGACCTCATCATCATCACCCTGTGCGTTATCACACCCGTCGTCCTCAGAGCCAACCTGTTCCTGCCCTGACAAAAAACTAAAGTTGTCGCTCCAATCAGGTATTTGAGTCTTATCATCGTCTTCCTCATTGTCTCCACCAACAGGAGTTACAGTTTGGGAATGAGGGTCTACATTATGGTCAGAACCTTCTGCGTCTGGTCCTGGATCCGACTCATAAAGATTCTGGGCATCAGTGCAGATCATTTCCTCGTCTGGATTCACAGAAGCGCTGGAGTCGACCTCTGATTCCCAGGCTATAGTATGAGTAAACAGCTCTGCAGACTCAACCATCTGTTCTACCTCATACTCAGACGGGCAGCTGGAGATTTGGGAGCTGTGAGGAAGCAAGTGCGATTTGGGTGACACCTTTGAGGACTGGAGTATTTGTGATGTTAAATTTGATGTGGAGGAGAGCCCACTTAAAGGAGCACTTGATATCCGTTGAAGCACCTGCTGTTTTTGTGCCTCATCTGGAATTTGTAGCGATTGGCGTGGCCGTAAGAAAGGGATCTTATCACATTGTCCGCTAAAAGAAGTAGACATTTTAGTTTGGCTGGAAGATGGTCTTTCTTCTGCACCTACCCCACGGACACAACCTTTTTTCCCCTTCCCAACACGCCTATTCCCCTTTCCACCAGCAGCAGGCCTTTTTCCACTCATTTTGGTGGTTAACTAATTCACAACTCTGGAGTTGTTTGCACAAAAAAACAATGGATGGTAACCGAGCAGACCTGAGTGGCCAAACTGTGGTATTAGGCCAAAACTATTGGCTGGGTTAGATGCAGAAAAAAATTATTTTTAATTTGCAACCTGATGGAGGTCAGTATAGATGGACTAATAGACCAAGTCCCACACACCGCTAGAAGCCCAAATATTTTTTCAGAGCTAGATGCAGAAAATTTTTTTATTCAATTTGCAACCTGATGGAGGTCAGTATAGATGGACTAATAGACCAAGTCCCACACACTGCTAGAAGCCCAAATATTTTTTCAGAGCTAGATGCAGAAAAAAATTATTTTTAATTTGCAACCTGATGGAGGTCAGTATAGATGGACTAATAGACCAAGTCCCACACACCGCTAGAAGCCCAAATATTTTTTCAGAGCTAGATGCAGAAAAAAATTATTTTTAATTTGCAACCTGATGGAGGTCAGTATAGATGGACTAATAGACCAAGTCCCACACACCGCCAGAAGCCCAAATATTTTTTCAGAGCTAGATGCAGAAAAAAATTATATTCAATTTGCAACCTGCTGGAGGTCAGTATAGAAGGACTAATAGAACAAGTCCCACACACTGCTAGAAGCCCAAATATTTTTTCAGAGCTAAATGAAGAAAAAAATTATTTTTAATTTGCAACCTGATGGAGGTCAGTATAGATAGACTAATAGACCAAGTCCCACACACTGCTAGAAGCCCAAATATTTTTTCAGAGCTAGATGCAGAAAAAAATTATTTTTAATTTGCAACCTGATGGAGGTCAGTATAGATGGACTAATAGACCAAGTCCCACACACTGCTAGAAGCCCAAATATTTTTTCAGAGCTAGATGCAGAAAAAAATTATTTTTAATTTGTAACCTGATGGAGGTCAGTATAGATGGACTAATAGACCAAGTCCCACACACCGCTAGAAGCCCAAATATTTTTTCAGAGCTAGATGCAGAAAAAAATTATATTCAATTTGCAACCTGCTGGACGTCAGTATAGAAGGACTAATAGAACAAGTCCCACACACTGCTAGAAGCCCAAATATTTTTTCAGAGCTAAATGAAGAAAAAAATTATTTTTAATTTGCAACCTGATGGAGGTCAGTATAGATGGACTAATAGACCAAGTCCCACACACTGCTAGAAGCCCAAATATTTTTTCAGAGCTAGATGCAGAAAAAAATTATTTTTAATTTGCAACCTGATGGAGGTCAGTATAGATGGACTAATAGACCAAGTCCCACACACCGCTAGAAGCCCAAATATTTTTTCAGAGCTAGATGCAGAAAAAAATTATTTTTAATTTGCAACCTGATGGAGGTCAGTATAGATGGACTAATAGACCAAGTCCCACACACTGCTAGAAGCCCAAATATTTTTTCAGAGCTAGATGCAGAAAAAAATTATTTTTAATTTGCAACCTGATGGAGGTCAGTATAGATGGACTAATAGAACAAGTCCCACACGCTGCTAGAAGCCCAAATATTTTTTCAGAGATAAATGAAGAAAAAAATTATTTTTAATTTGCAACCTGATGGAGGTCAGTATAGATGGACTAATAGACCAAGTCCCACACACTGCTAGAAGCCCAAATATTTTTTCAGAGCTAGATGCAGAAAAAAATTATTTTTAATTTGCAACCTGATGGAGGTCAGTATAGATGGACTAATAGACCAAGTCCCACACACCGCTAGAAGCCCAAATATTTTTTCAGAGCTAGATGCAGAAAAAAATTATATTCAATTTGCAACCTGCTGGAGGTCAGTATAGAAGGACTAATAGAACAAGTCCCACACACTGCTAGAAGCCCAAATATTTTTTCAGAGCTAAATGAAGAAAAAAATTATTTTTAATTTGCAACCTGATGGAGGTCAGTATAGATGGACTAATAGACCAAGTCCCACACACTGCTAGAAGCCCAAATATTTTTTCAGAGCTAGATGCAGAAAAAAATTATATTCAGTTTGCAACCTGATGGAGGTCAGTATAGATGGACTAATAGAATGATGCTATGCCCAAAAGATTTTACTTCACTAGGTGCAGTAAAAAAATTGGTATTCTATACACAGGTGGTATATCTTGCAACACAGATAGGCTACTCCACTGACTAACACACTCTGCAATAGGCCAAAAAGGATTAGCTTTGCTAGATTCAGCCAAATGCTGTGAAAAAAACTTGCACAGCACTGGCACAGACCTGCCTGGCAAAAACTGATAGGAACTGATGTAACCTAGTCCTGAAAAGGACTCCAATTACAATTAGTCTTTACTCCCACAATCTATCTATTTAAGAGCACAGACCTGCCTGATAAAAGTCGTAGGAAATGCTGTAACCTAGTCCTTAAAGGACTGCAATCACAACTATTCCCTACTCCCAAGCTATCTGTATATTTGTGCGAAAATTGGCTTGAAATTAACAAGGTATAGCGCACACAGCAACAGCGGTGCCGTCTAACACGCAGCTGCAGCAGTGAGAAAATGGTGGCGACGGGGAAAATGGCTTGGTCTTATAGGGCAAGGACATGTGACATACACTGCCAATCACACATGCCCTTGCTTGTGTGAAAAAAGCACTTCGCTCCGTGTGTGCGCTGCTGATAGGCTGACAGATTGCACCTCCCCACTGCAAATGCGGGAAAGAGAAAAAAAAATGGAGATCTTCATTGTTCCTGCAGAGATCCATCCCCTGCCCCTCCCCCCGCCCCGCTGTACACTCAAACTGCGTATTAACATTAATTTTCATCATTACTGAGAAAAAATCCAGTTATGATTTTGGTGCACGAACAGTTATCGAACATAACCTCGAACAGCCGAATTTTTCTCAAATTGTTCGTGTTCGCCGACCGGCTCGAACACCGCCCAAAACAGCTCGAATTTGAGATTGGCGAACAGTTCGAGTAGAACAACGCTCATCTCTATTCACCGGGAAATGTAATTTTAACATTTTACTAACTTATCTGGCCATGTGGTGTGTGAGACATGATCAGACACATCCAGTTTCATTTATGAAGGAGGGACTCTGAAAGTCACAAAGACTATTTTATAGGGCCAACAGATGGCCATTGCTATTTTGAAATGGCCAGCAGTCGGCTATGCTTTGTTGTTCCCATTATTAAAGAGTGGGTCTCCTATATTGTTATTGCATATGCAGTGACTGCAAGGGCTGTCAAAATTTGGGAAAAAACTCAAAAACAATTTAAAGACACATAGAGGTGGCCTCAGTAACTAGTACAACATATTCCCATTAGAAAGGAGAGAGTCTGCTATCCAGTTATAGGGTATGCAGTGAGTACAGCGGCTGCCAAAATTGAGGAACAGCGGCTTTTGTTGCATTTATAGGTGTTGTGCCTGCACACAACACCTTTTGGTGAGTGCTACCATGGATTATACATACGCCTTGCCAGACGGTATTGCCCTATTTTGTGTGCGCTTTTGTCCCTCTCTAGAGCTTCTCAATAATAATTTAAAGACACATAGAGCTGGGCCACAGTAACGACATGTTCCCATTAAAAAGGAGAGGGTCTGCTATCCAGATACAGGGTATGCAGTGAGTCCAACGGCTGCCAAAATTTAGGAAAAACCCCAATAACAATTTAAAGACACATAGAGGTGGGCCTCAGTAATGACATGTTCCCATTAGAATGGAGCAGGTCAGCTATCCAGTTATAGAGTATTCAGTGAGTCCAATGGGTGCCAAAATTTAGGAAAAAACCCATTAACAATTTAAAGACACATAGAGCTGGGCTTCAGTAGCGACATGTTCCCATTTGAAAGGAGCGGGTCTGCTATCCAGTTATAGGGTATGCATTGAGTCCAATGGCTCCCTCAGCATCATGCGAAACTTTTCCCTCCTTGTGAGAGTACCCCGCGCCTCAGGGTCTGTGCGATGGTTGGGTCAGAGAAAACTGTCCCAGAACTTTGACAGTGTTCCCCTGTCTCTGCTGGATTGGATTTGTGTCTCTCTTGCCAGTACTCCTTGGTTGTCCAACAAACTGTGACCTATGCCACCAGCGTTTTCAGATGGGAATTTTTTTAACAATTCCGCAACAAGGGCATTCTGGTACTGCCCCATCTTATTAGTCCTGTCCAGTACAGGAATAAGAGAGTGAAAGTTCTCCTTGTAGCGTGGGTCTAGAAGTGTCACCAACCAGTAATGACTGTAACCCAAAATTTGGACAAGGCGAGGGTCACGGGAAAGGCAGCGTAACATAAACTCAGCCATGTGAGCCAGACTGCTAACAGGCAAGACTTCTGTGTCCTCACCAAGAGGACGACTGACCATGCTCTCCTCCTCATCCTCAACCTCCTCCTCCCTGTCCTCAGGCCATCCACTCTGAGCAGACAGTATGACAGTTGTGCAGGTACTACCGTCTATAGTGCAAGAAACTACCTCCTGTTCTTCCTCCTCCTCCTCCTCTTCCTCATTGTCACCCAATCCACATTGGGATAAGATGAGCCTGGGCTAAGTGGAATCCCCCTGTATGGTTCCTTGCTCCTCTCATCATGCTTCTCCTGCAATGCATTCTTTAATAGTGAGAAGAGAGCATTTCAGAAGACAGAGAGGCGGGATGGTGATGCTAATTATGGCGTCATCGCCACTCACCATCTTGGTGGAGTCCTCAAATTTTGGAGGATGGTACAAATGTCTGACATCCATGTCCACTCCTGAGGTCTTATGTGTGGAGTCTGACATGAATACCGACGGCTTGTTGATGCTGGTAGTCAACAACTGCCCTTTTCTGCTCACAGATCCTTCCAAGCATCTGCAATGTAGAGTTCCAATGCATGGGGACATTGCACACCAGTCAGTGAACTGGAAGCTGCAAACGCTGCTGAAGCACGGCAAGGGCGGCGGAAGCTGTAGCTGACTTTCTAAAATGGACACACAGGCGGCGTACTTTGACAAGCAGATCTGGCAGATTCGGGTAGGTTTTGAGAAACCGCTGAACCATGAAGTTAAGCACATTGGCCAGGTATGGTACATGTGTGAGCTCGCCACGCCTTAGAGCCGCCACCAGGTTCTGGCCATTGTCACACACTACCATGCCTGGCTGTAGGGTCAGTGGTGTCAACCACAGATCTGCCTGCTCTTTCATAGCTGTCCACAACTCTACAGCGTTTTGCGGTTTGTCACCTAACCATATTAGCTTCAGCACAGCCTGTTGCCGCTTGGCCGAGGCAGTGCTGCAGTGCTTCCAGCTTGTGACTGATGAGGTCATTTTAGAGATGGATGCTGAAGAGGAGGAGGAGATGCAGGAGCTGTAGAATGTGGGGGAAACAGTGATTGACCCAGGGCCCACAATCTTTGGCGCCAGGAGGACGTGTTCTGTCCCAAAGTCAGACTGGGTTCCGGCTTCCACTATGTTAACCCAGTGTGCCATCAGCGAGAAGTACCGTCCCTGCCCTCAAGCACTTGTCCTTGTGGCCATGGTTAGGTGGACTTTCCCAGTAACTGCATTGTTGAGGGCACGGCTAATGTTGTGGGACACGTGCTCGTGTAATGCGAGGACGGCACACGAGGAGAAATAGTGGTGGCTGGGGAGCAAGTATCGAGGGATGGCCACCGACATTAGGTTGAGGAAAGCTTCCCTCTCTACGCTCTTAAAAGGCAAGATTTTGAGTGCAAGCATTCGAGTGTGAATTTAGTAGTGTGGCCTGTGGGGCATTGGCTGCGTATCTGAGCTTCCGTTTCAAGGACTGGGGTAGGGACAACTGAACGCTGCGCTGGACAAGGACGTGAACGTACTTGCTGATGGTGCTAGTTGAGAGTGTGCAACGACAAGTGCAGGGCGGAAGGCATCTTTGCATGCGCCATGGACAGGGGATTGGCGTGCATGCACAATAGCGGAAGAAGCAGTTGTGTCACCCGCAAACACTGTTTCTGGACCCCGGGGTTCGGCCCACTTAGTCGGGTGCTTTGCTGCCATGTGCCTGATCATGCTGGTGGTGGTCAGGCTGCTAGTTTTGCTACCCCTGCTGATGGTGGCCTGGCAGGTGGTGCAAATAGCCTTTTTGGGGTTATCTGCAGACACTTTAAAAAACAACCAGACTTGGGAAGACCTAACAGTTATACTGGCAACTTCCTTCGTTTTGAAATTACAGGGAATGCTTTCCCGCTTTATGTTTGCGGCCCCTACACTGCTTCTTCCTGCCAGTTTTTGGTGCTACAAATCCTTCCCCCTGTGTGTTGCTTTCCTTGCTCTGCATGTCCCCCTGCCAGGTTGGGTCAGTTACTATATCATCCTCCACCTCGTCTTCCACTTCCGCACCTTCGTCCTCCTGACTTTCTGGCAATTATGTCTCATCATCATCATCCACCTCTTGCGACAGTAATTGCACTTTCCCACCGCTGCCTTCATGTGACCGTCGCTGCTCATATATTTGGGCATCGCTACATGTGTTCTCCTCTTGACTCGCTTGAAACTGGCCAGGCAAGAGGCCAGAATCTACAAATGGAATAGTGAACAGCTATTTTGAGTGTCCAAGTGTGGGATCAGTTGTCTCCGGGCAATTGGCACGGTGTAAGGAAGGAGGATCAAGGTGAGGAATATGCGGTCCAGACTCATGGCTACTGAGACTTGACCGTATGGAAGACAGGGTGGTCGTGATGGTGGCAAAGTGACTGGAAGCATTATCTGCTATCCAACCAACAACCTTTTGACACTGGTCTGTGTTCAAAAGTGGTGTTCTGTAGTGTTGAACCACCCCCGTAGTGTTCGAGTTCGGTTCGGTTCGTCGAACACCCGTGTGTTCGCCGAACTGTTCGTCGAACACCTTCGAACACCGTTAAAACCAATGGCAGGCAAACAAAAACACATAGAAACACATAGAAAACACCTTCAAAGGTGTCCAAAAGCTGACAAACTGCTCAGAAGACACAACTAACACATGGAAAAGTGACAAGTACATATAGTCATGCGAAAAGAAAAGAGGTGGAGGAGTAAAATGAGGGGGGGACACAGATATAGGCATGTCATGCCCTTCTAAAATCCAAAAAGTGAGAAGCCGACACGGCCAGTCCGTTCCTGCCCGTGCCACCTCTGTGTCGCCGGGTTTGTGCCAGAGCCGCGGTGGACCCTGACGGCTAGCTCCCCTATCCCAATACTGGTGCCTGTCCGCCGGTGGGTCGAGGCCCCCCACGGTGGGGGGGGAGTAACATCTGCAGAAGAAAGACCATCTTCCAGCCAAACTAAGATGTCGACTTCTTTTCGTGGACAATGTGATACGTTCCCATTCTTACGGACACGCCCATCGCTACAAATTCTAAATGAGACACAAAAACAGCAGGTGCCTCAACGGATATCAAGTGCTCCTTCAAGTGGGCTCTCCATCACCTCAATTTCTACATCACAAATACTCCAGTCCTCAGAGGTGTCACCCCAATCGCACTTGCTTCCTCACAGCTCCCAAGTCTCCAGCTGCCCGTCTGAGTATGGGGTAGCACAGATGGTTGAGTCTGCACAGCTGTTTACTCATACTATAGCCTGGGAAACGGAGGTCTGCTCCAGAGCTTCTGTTAATCCAGATGAGGAAATGATCTGATCTGATGCCCAGAATCTTTATAAGTCAGATCCAGGACCAGATGAAGAAGGTTATGAGCATAATGTAGACCCTTGTTCCCAAACTGTAACTCCTGTTGGTGGAGACAATGATGAAGACGATGATGAGACTCAAATACCTGATTGGAGCGACAACTTGACTTTTCGGTCAGGGCAGGAAGAGGTTGGCTCTGAGGACGACGGGTGTGATAACACACAGGGTGATGATGACGAGGTTGGAGATCCCACTTACTGTCAACCCACAGTCAGCCAGTCGATGAGGTCAGCAGATGAGGTGGAGGAGGATGTGACTAGCCCTGGGGATGGGGATGACTCGGTACCCGGTCATTTGCCTGGCCTTGGGGATGTCGCGGTGGTCGGCTCCCTGGCCTGTACCCTGGGGTCTATCTTTAAAAGGGTGGATAATTGTTAATTTTATAAGAGTTCATGACGCCACTTGTGGTATCTGGTGACAAGCACCAGCGCTGCAGCAGTCCACTGAGGCCGGTGAAAAGGCAGCTCGATGGTATAGCTCCCCACAGGTGGACCTAGGTCTCAGGGCAGCGTATGCAGGGGGAATGCAGGACAGGCGAGACCCAGCTGGGTCAGAGCAAGAACGGGAACGGACACGGTAGTCACTTCAGTACCTTTTACTGGTGGAGATTCAGGCACATCCCGGAGCACTGTCGGGTGAAGGGTGCATATCAGGATCCTCCCCAATGAGCGGGTGTAGGGCCTCCTGTTTCTTGCCTCTGCGTAGTAAGTTTCTGACCTGCCTGGAGCTAGGCCTAACTTTGTCTCTGTCCTGCGCTGGCTGACCTTGTGGTAGGGCCTTCTCTTGGAGTTCACGCTCCCAGTATGCGAGGCCTAAGCGTCTCCTGGCTCTGTTACATATCAGCACCTTAGCGATCCTGGGACTTGTAGTTCTCCAGGGATTCCGGTTATGCCTTACTGGGTCATAGTGATACCGGTAAGCACGGATCCTGTGTCCGGTAAATGCTTCGGGGTGAGCTGGTTAAGCTCCTCTGCCCCTTATGTACTAACTCGCCACTCGCCTTCGGCCTACTCGGGCCCTCACTAGGTTATACACACTAACGGCAGCTTGCCGCGCTTCACTGATCTTACGGCACCGGCACACCTTAAGCTCTATCTGGGCTCCCTGAATCTAGCAAGCAGGAGCCTCGTGCCCCACTGCTGAACTATTAACTGCGTTCTCTAGACTAGACTGAGCTCCACTGCAGACTGACCTCTCTTAGGCTTCTCTACTGCAGGAACTCTTCAGAGGAACTGAACTGCCTAGCTCCACCTTCCCTATTTATATCCCTAACGGGCTCCCTCTGCTGGTCTGAGGTGGAAGGTGGAGATGTGTGAATGTTTATGGGGGCCTCTTGTGGAGGATTCCATCAATGCACTCTTCTAGGATCTGTGATACCAAGCGCAGCGGGGCATCACAGATGCTATTGACGACGAGGTTAGGTTGCGCCTTCCTGAACAGAGACGGAGTAATGGAAGCACGTCAACAACTGCATCCTCAACCACAACTCTGCCTCTGACCACAAGTCGTAGTGGCTCTTCAGGTCACATGGGCTCTAAGCCTTGCATAGCCTGGGCATTTATTCAGATCGATAAGGATGACCCAACTCGTGTTATCTGTAATATTTGTCAGCAAAAGCTAAGTAGAGGCCAAAAAATCCATAGTTTGAGTACTTCATGCATGTACCGTCACATGGATATGAAGCATAAGTTGCAGTGGGAAGCTCACTGTGCTACAATGCGGCCCAGCCGGCTGGGCCAACCACCGTCTGCCCCATCTTGTGCATTCGCAGCCTCTTCATCCTCTGTGACTGGGGGGACAGCAGTCACACATGTTTTTGGACGCAGACCTGCCACCTCTTTACCCGCAACAGCCAGTGTGATTGGCAGGTCGTCAGTTCATTGGGAAGTGGAAACACCTGCTAGTGTTGAGCGCTCTCCGACATCGAGAGCACCACCTTTGGATCAAGGCAACCTAACACGTCCGCCTGCATCTTCCTCACAGACCGGCAGTTTGCCGGGGACACCCTACTCAACACCGTCTAAGCACAACAGCCAGCCCTCGGTCCCTCAGATGTGGAAAAGTAAAAGACCATTTCCTCCTAGCCATGAGAAAGCTAAGAGGTTGAATTTCACCATCTGCAAGCTGTTGGCTACAGAAATGCTGCCTTTCCAACTGGAGGACACAGAGGATTTTCAAGACCTTATGTCCGTCACAGTGCCCCAGTACCAGATGCCCAGTCGGCACTACTTCTCAAAGAAAGGTGTGCCTGCGCTCCACTAACATGTCGCACACAACATCACCGCTTCTTTGAGAAACTCTGTGTGTGACAGGGTGCACTTCACCACAGACACTTGGACGAGAAGGCATGGACAGGGGCGTTACATGTCGCTGACTGGGCACTGGGTAACTATGGTGACAGCAGGACAAGGGGCTGCCGTCCAAGTCTTACCGTCCCCACGAGTTGTGCGTCAATAATCTTTATCTCGAAGTTCCTCCACTGCTTATGCCTCCTCAACCTCCTCTCGGTCCTCCACCTGCACCCAAAGCCTGTCTGGTAATGCCACCTGCTTTCTAACTGCGCAGAAGGAATCCTGCACACCTCCTTACTATGCTGGCAGCAGGGCTCAACGGCATCAGTGTTTACTTTGAAATGTCTGGGAAATGTGAGTCACACAGCTGAGGAGTTGTGGTCAGCTCTGGAGACCAGTTTCATGAAAGGTTGTCTCCACTGGACCTGCAACCAGGGAAGGCCATGTGCGACAATGCTGCAAACCTGGGTGCGGCACTTCGCCGGGGCAATGTCACACACGTGCCTTGTATGGCTCACATGTTGAACCTGGTTGTCCAGCAATTTTTAGCCCACTATCCCGGACTAGATGGCATTCTGCAGAGGGCACGGTCGCTGTGTGCTCACTTCCGCCGTTCGCATCCCGCAGTTCAACGACTTACATCTCTACAGAAGTCGTTGGGCCTGCCAGTTCACCGGCTGAAATGCGATGTGCCGACACGGTGGAATTCAACTCTGCACATGTTGCAGCGACTGTGGCAGCACCGACAAGCCCTGGTGCAATACGTTCTGATGTATAGCCTGGGCCAACGAGATCCAGAGGTGGGGCAAATCACGCTGCAGGAGTGGTCTCAGATCAGGGACCTATGAAGTTGACGCGCCCCCTGGGCCATGGGGTACCCTGAGCCGGGCCGGTAGACGCTGGGGGTTGTAGTCACTGTGGCGGTGACCCAGTCCGTGACCCAGGGCGGTCAATCCAAGGGTAATTTGTATATATGGATTTTATAATGTCTGACTACGCCACCTGTGGAGTGCGGCCAAAGGGGCCGTCGCTGCGGAACAGTCCTCTGAAGCTGGTGGTTTTGCAGCAACGGTATTATTATTCACCACAGGAAGAGAGTAGCTTCAGGGCAGTGTGGGTGGATGATGGTGGTTGTAGTGCAGGGAGTCAGTAATGAACACAGAGTCCGTGTGATGCCGTCTCAAGATATTACTCACAGTTGTTGTAGTCCAGATTACAGGTACCAGAGCAATCTCCCCCGTCGTGCTGTGCATACTCAGTGAGGGGCTCAGTCCACCCCCAGATAGCTCCGGAGTACTTAGCAGGACCCCCTTCTGTGTGTCCTTTCTCTGGCCTTCTCCCTGCACCTCACACCCAGTGACACTTCTATCCGGTATCCTCGGGCCTTGGCGGGTGACGTGTGTTCCGTCCCCTGGGTCCTATGTGGCTACCTTCTTAGTGAGACTGGTGTGGACTTTGGCCTTCAGTACATGAAATGCAGCAGCCTCCGGTTTCTAGTTGAGCCTTGCTCTTTCTCCGCTAGTTGAGGGACCGGTTCCCCTTATCTGGCCTGACCCCTCTACCTCCTGGTAGCAGCGGGAGCACGGGTGGCCTTCTGCACGGCCCGTAGCCGTAGGGTCCCTTCGGTTCCTGGAGCCTTCCAGCTCCCACTCCTCTCTTCTCTCCTTCAGTCCTGGGCCTCCCAGGCTAGGCCTGCCTCCGGAGCAGAGCTCATGCCTAGTCTCTGCTCCTGTCACTTTTCCTCCTCTGTCTGGCTTGCTCTTTCTAAGATGGCTTCCTATTTATACTCTCCTTGTCATGTGCTCCCCTAAGCTGCTCCCCTAAGCACCCACTACATAGGACCCTCAAACCAGCTAGGGACCTGGGACTGTGCTCTCCCTTAGGAGCAATCTCGCCCTACCCCCACTGCGGGTATGTGTTGGATGCAGGAGTCAGGGTCCCGAGCCATACGCCTTCCTTACCTGAGGGTGAGATACCACACCTCTGGGTGAGATGCAGTAACTCTGTGGCGACTGAACCCTCAGGGGCGCCACACACCCTTCTGCACAGTTTTGAAATGGCGACGAAGATGTTTAGTGCTGACGACGATGCCATTATCAGCATGACTATTCCGGTGATTTACATGCTGGAGCACACATTAAACAGAATTCAGAGTCAGGTGGTAGGACAAGAGGAGGTGGAGGAAGTAGAGGAGGAGTTGTATGCGGAAGGGATAACATCTCCAAGGTCCAGACGGTTGGCAGCACCAAGGCGGCAGGCATGGGAGGGTGGGGGAGAGGGATTAACCAGGGCGCATGGTAGCAGCCAAACTGTTGAGGAAGGTGCAGGAGCCGAGGAAGAAGTGGAGGATGAACTGGCGATGGGCATGGAAGACTCATCAGATGAGGGAGACCTTGATCACATTTCTGTTGTGCGAGGTTGGAGGGAGAGGGCAGAGGAAGGAAGCATGATTCTTACCTCGCTACCAACACAACAAGGACTTGGTACTTCTGGATGCGCAAGACACATGAGTGCCTTCTTGCTGCACTACCTGCAACATGACCCCCGGATTGTCAGAATTCGAAGTAATCCCGACTACTGGGTTGCCACACTCTTAGATCCCCGGTACAAAAGTATATTTGCCGAAATAATTCCTGCCATAAAAAGGTATTGACGAATGCAGGAGTATCTGCAGACGCTGTTGCAGAATCTTACATGTGCTTTTCCACAAAACACGAGTGGTGCACGTAGTGAATCTCACAGTTCTAACTTGCCAACGGTGGGACTGTCGAGTCTTCATCACTCAAACAGTAACAGTAACACAGTATCTGCTGGTAACAGCAATTTTGTGGAATCGTTTCACCACTTTTTTAGACCATCCTTTGCAAGGCCACAGGAGACAAGAAGTCTGACACATAGTCAATGCCTAGAGAGGATGGTACAGGAGAATCTCCAAGTGAACATCGAAGCCATGACTGTGTCACTGGACCCTTGCTCATTTTGGTATTCCAATCTGGAATAATCACCGGAGCTCGCCACTCACGCCTTGGAGATCTTGTCATGCCATGCAGCCAGCGTTCTCTCTGAACGTGTGTTCAGCGCTGCTGGTGGTGTGCTGACAGATAAGCGCACGCGGCTGTCCACTGAGAATGTAGACAGACTCACGTTCATAAAGATGAACAAATCATGGATTCGCAAGGACATTTCTACCCCTGTGTCATCCTTGGGAGACTAAAAGCTTGGGGATTTGGTAAAATCACCTCACCAACCGTTTTAAGCAACAGTGGGGCAATTGATGCCACTTAACCCTAGAACGCATGACCATAAAAATCTACACTTTCACATACCTGGGGCCCTTTAGGCCCTTGTGCAAATAACATGGAATAACTCAAACTCAAATGACAAACAACTATATACATGAAGAATACTTAGAGTTTCAAAATTCTAACTAAATTAATCTTGCAGAAAATAGAAAACAATTAACTGGGCGGGCCTGCAAGGCCACAGGTATGCGTTCTAGGGTTAAGTGGTGTCTGTGCCACAATTTTGGGAGTACCCTTGCTGTGTCTTACGTGACGTTGGCATCGTCAATTCCAGGTGGGTTGGGTCGCACCCCCCCCCTTTTAACTGTAAGAAACTACATACACTATGGCTTGGGGTAACACAGATGGTTGAGTCTGAAGAGCTGTTTACTCAGAGGTCTGCTCCAAATCTTCAGTGTCTGCTAGTCAGCGTAGAATTTTTAACTGCATCTAGCCTAGGCAATACTTTGGGCGTAGTAGCCCAGCTGCGAAGCAAGCTGCACCGCCTGTGTATCTAATAAGAATTTTTAAATGAATCTAGCCTAGGCAGACGGTGGGGACCCCCAACCAAACCCAGACGCACAGCCCCCCTACCGCCCCCCTTTCATGGACAATACAATAATGTAACTCTTACAACTGGATGGGTGAGGATTGGTCACAGCTTTATTAACTCTTTATACTCATTCCATTAGAAAGGCATTTTATTTCTAAAATAATTCAGCTTGTTGCAGCATGCCCTGGGTCCCCACTCCGGCAAGTTGGCCAACAAGTGTAACTCTCCAACATGTCCTTTCTATTTCCAGGCCACGGAGGATCCAGTGTACTCGTATGCAGGACTCTGACCCCCACCCATCACTCTTAACGCTTGTTACACTCCGTCCTGGAGTCCTGACAGGAATATGTCCAGTCCAATATCTATTAAGTGAACACCGTTGGGCCGTATGAGGCCTGCTTTATCTCCTTCCAGTTGTCGGTGTCGTATCACTACACCGCCTCTGTCTCTTCTAAATTTTGCCATCCGAATATTTATTACCCGCCTTGTCCATTCGATGGCCGTGATGTCTCGCGCACCTTGCCATACCGCTATCGACACAATCTCTGACCATACTATAGCTAATTTTGTGAAAAATTCTCTGAAGTGCTCAGTGTCTAGTTTCATTATTGCCATTAGTTATGCGCTCTTGTGATGACCTAGGTTGTTTCCCCCGGCCTGTATAACTAAGATGACCGGACCTCTTGCCTCTCTCCCTACCTTGATTACCTCCATTAGTACCTGTGGCCATAGCAGGCCTCTAATACCTCTCCAGTTGAAATATGTGTTATGAAACTCTAATTTCCTCCCGCCTGGGCGGACTTTCGCCCTTTTTTGTGCCAAATATATATACGAGTGGCCTATCACTCACACTGTTGGCTTAGCGTCACCTGTAAAAGAAACAAACCACGTTAGGATAACAAGTCCGGTCTTATGTATCTCGCCAAACACGTGGATCGCCATCTCCCTATCCTCTGAACTTCCGTTTCTGACAGTCCTGCTCTTGCTGCTTCCGTGGCCGCACCTATGCGGAATGAGTGTGTCCCGTAATCTTTGGGGTGGTTCCCTGCCGATGTTATGCATTTATTAAATATAGCTTGGAACAGGTATCTTGATAATGGCGTTCCATCAATGTGTGATAGGAAGAAATAACTTTGTGATCTGATGGTTAGATATGTTTTTACTATTGTTACCCGACTCAGTGTACCGTTTGTGGGTTGTAGAAGTACCCAAGTACCCCTGCCCGCTGGAACCGTTTTCGATTGGTGTATGCGTAGACGTATTGCATTATTGGCTATGACTACGTCCTGGTGTAATAAGCCTCCACTGGTGGTAATTTTGGATTGAGGGACTAATTCGCTTATACATAGCGCCCCGAAGAAGGCGATCACAAATGCAGTAGACATTGGTGTTGCTTCAAATTGTGAGTGTCATGTTAATGGTGTTAGGGATATGATGTGAGAAATCAGTTTTAGTGACACGGGACGGGACGTCTAAATTCCTGACTTGGCTGACGCCTTTTCCACCCTTTTATGGATTGTCTGATGATGAATCTTTGTCACATCTCCCCAATTCAGTAGTTGGAAGTGAAATGCTACTCCGGTCAGACACCGCTGCGCTGACGCTCCTGATATGCCCCTCATCATTAGCTGGTGGAGAAATTCTATGGTGACTTGTGATCTGGCTTGTTCACATTGGTCAACCCATCTGCCTGCTACTAGTCGTGTCCACTCTTCCCATGCCTTACCGTATGCTTGCCACGTTGACGGGGCAACTGACGCTCTGATTAATGGCATCAACTATTCGCCACTAGATCCCATAGGGAGGGTGGGCAACTGTTGCCCGATGGGTGGGCGTTGTGGAAGAGCTCTGTGAAAATCTGCCAATTGAATTGTTATAAAGCGTTAGCAGCAGCTTTATACCCCTCAGCATAGTGGCTAGCGCGGACCCATACATTGTGTTTTAGGCACAGGAATGCTAGCCTGCGTAGTAGGCCTAGCACTGGGAGAGACGATGATGCCATCTTATTAATGCAGTGCGCTAGGCTGGTGTTTTGTGTTATGAAGCGTATATTTTTGTTAGCCAGGCGCGCGCCCCATATTTCTATTGCTACCAATATTGGGAAAAATTATTTTCAGGGCTAGATGCAGCTAAAAATTATTATTAATTTCAAAGCTGGTGGAGCTTGGTATAGATGGCCTAATACAATGAGTCCCACACACTGCTAGAAGCCCAAATATTTTTTCAGAGCTAGATGCAGATAAAAATTATTTTTAATTTGCAACCTGATGGAGGTCAGTATAGATGAACTAATAGACCCAGTCCCACACACTGCTAGAAGCCCAAATATTTTTCCAGAGCTAGATGCAGAAAAAAATTATATTCAATTTGCAGCCTGATGGAGGTCAGTATAGATGGACTAATAGAACAAGACCCACTCACTGCTAGAAGCCCAAATATTTTTTCAGAGCTAGATGCAGGAAAAAATTATATTCAATTTGCAACCTGATGGAGGTCAGTATAGATGGACTAATAGACCAAGTCCCACACACTGCTAGAAGCTCAAATACTTTTTCAGAGCTAGATGCAGATAAAAATTATTTTTAATTTGCAACCTGATGGAGATCAGTATAGATGGACTAATAGACCAAGTCCCACACACTGCTAGAAGCCCAAATATTTTTTCAGAGCTAGATGCAGATAAAAATTATTTTTAATTTGCAACCTGATGGAGGTCAGTGTAGATGGACTAATAGACCAAGTCCCACACACTGCTAGAAGCCCAAATATTTTTTCAGAAGTAGATTCAGAAAAAAATTATATTCAATTTGCAACCTGATGGAGGTCAGTATAGATGGACTAATAGAACAAGTCCCACACACTGCTAGAAGCCCAAATATTTTTTCAGAGCTAGATGCAGAATAAAATTATATTGAATTTGCAACCTGGTGTAGGTTAGTATAGATGGACTAATAGAACAAGTCCCACACACTGCTAGAAGCCCAAATATTTTTTCAGAGCTAGATGCAGAAAAAAATTATATTCAATTTGCAACCTGATGGAGGTCAGTATAGATGGACTAATAGACCAAGTCCCACACACTGCTAGAAGCCCAAATACTTTTTCAGAGCTAGATGCAGATAAAAATTATTTTTAATTTGCAACCTGATGGAGATCAGTATAGATGGACTAATAGACCAAGTTCCACACACTGCTAGAAGCCCAAATATTTTTTCAGAGCTAGATGCAGATAAAAATTATATTTAATTTGCAACCTGATGGAGGTCAGTGTAGATGGACTAATAGACCAAGTCCCACACACTGCTAGAAGCCCAAATATTTTTTCAGAAGGAGATGCAGAAAAAAATTATATTCAATTTGCAACCTGATGGAGGTCAGCATAGATGGACTAATAGAACAAGTCCCACGCACTGCTAGAAGCCCAAATTTTTTTTCTGAGGTAGATGCAGAAAAAAATGATATTCAGTTTGCAACCTGATGGAGGTCAGTATAGATGGACTAATAGAACAAGTCCCACACACTGCTAGAAGGCCATATATTTTTTCAGAGGTAGATGCAGATAAAAATTATTTTTAATTTGCAGCCTGATGGAGGTCAGTATAGATGGACTAATAGAGAAAGTCCCACACACTGCTAGAAGGCCAAATATTTTTTCAGAGCTAGATGCAGACAAAAAATTATTTTTAATTTGCAACCTGATGGAGGTCAGTGTAGATGGACTAATAGAGAAAGTCCCACACACTGCTAGAAGGCCAAATATTTTTTCAGAGCTAGATGCAGATATAAATTATTTTTAATTTGCAAACTGATGGAGGTCAGTATAGATGGACTAATAGAGAAAGTCCCACACACTGCTAGAAGGCCAAATACTTTTTCAGAGCTAGATGCAGAAAAAAATTATCTTCAGTTTGCAACCTGATGGAGGTCAGTATAGATGGACTAATAGAACAAGTCCCACACACAGCTAGAAGCCCAAATATTTTTTCAGAGCTAGATGCAGATAAAAATTATTTTTAATTTGCAACCTGATAGAGATTAGTATAGATGGACTAATAGACCAAGTCCCACACACTGCTAGAAGCCCAAACCTTTTTTCAGAAGTAGATGCAGAAAAAAATGATATTCAATTTGCAACCTGATAGAGGTCAGTATAGATGGACTAATAGAACAAGTCCCACACACTGCTAGAAGGCCAAATATTTTTTCAGAGGTAGATGCAGATAAAAATTATTTTTAATTTGCAGCCTGATGGAGGTCAGTATAGATGGACTAATAGAGAAAGTCCCACACACTGCTAGAAGGCCAAATATTTTTTCAGAGCTAGATGCA
The DNA here is from genome assembly GCF_046119375.1 of Phyllobates terribilis. NCBI lineage: Eukaryota > Metazoa > Chordata > Amphibia > Anura > Dendrobatidae > Phyllobates > Phyllobates terribilis. The sequence goes on from NW_027362769.1 coordinate 255,865,396, forward strand.
GACAAAAAAATATTTTTAATTTGCAACCTGATGGAGGTCAGTATAGATGGACTAATAGAGAAAGTCCCACACACTGCTAGAAGGCCAAATATTTTTTTAGAGCTAGATGCAGATATAAATTATTTTTAATTTGCAACCTGATGGAGGTCAGTATAGATGGACTAATAGAGAAAGTCCCACACACTGCTAGAAGGCCAAATATTTTTTCAGAGCTAGATGCAGAAAAAAATTATATTCAGTTTGCAACCTGATGGAGGACAGTATAGATTGACTAATAGAACAAGTCCCACACACAGCTAGAAGGCCAAATATTTTTTCAGAGGTAGATGCAGATAAAAATTATTTTTAATTTGCAGCCTGATGGAGGTCAGTATAGATGGACTAATAGAGAAAGTCCCACACACTGCTAGAAGGCCAAATATTTTTTCAGAGCTAGATGCAGACAAAAAATGATTTTGAATTTGCAACGTGATGGAGGTCAGTATATATGGACTAATAGAACAAGTCCCACACACTGCTAGAAGGCCAAATATTTTTTCTGAGCTAGATGCAGAAAAAAATTATATTCAGTTTGCAACCTGATGGAGGTCAGTATAGATGGACTAATAGAACAAGTCCCACACACTGCTAGAAGCCCAAATATTTTTTCAGAGCTAGATGCAGAAAAAAATTATATTCAATTTGCAACCTGATGGAGGTCAGTATAGATGGACTAATAGAATGATGCTATGCCCAAAAGATTTTACTTCACTAGGTGCAGTAAAAAAATTGGTATTCTATACACAGGTGGTATGTCTTGCAACACAGATAGGCTACTCCACTGACTAACACACTCTGCAATAGGCCAAAAAGGATTAGCTTTGCTAGATTCAGCCAAATGCTGTGAAAAAAACTTGCACAGCACTGGCACAGACCTGCCTGGCAAAAACTGATAGGAACTGATGTAACCTAGTCCTGAAAAGGACTGCAATTACAATTAGTCTTTACTCCCACAATCTATCTATTTAAGAGCACAGACCTGCCTGATAAAAGTCGTAGGAAATGCTGTAACCTAGTCCTTAAAAGGACTGCAATCACAACTATTCCCTACTCCCAAGCTATCTGTAGATTTGTGCGAAAATTGGCTTGAAATTAACAAGGTATAGCGCACACAGCAACAGCGGTGCCGTCTAACACGCAGCTGCAGCAGTGAGAAAATGGTGGCGACAGGGAAAATGGCTGGGTCTTATAGGGCAAGGACATGTGACATACACTGCCAATGACACATGCCCTTGCTTGTGTGAAAAAAAGCACTTCGCTCCGTGTGTGCGCTGCTGATAGGCTGACAGATTGCACCTCCCCACTGAAATGCGGGAAAGAAAAAAAAAATGGAGTTCTTCATTATTCCTGCAGAGATCCATCCCCTGCCCCTCCCACCACCCCGCTGTACACTCAAACTGCGTATTAACATTAATTTTCATCATTACTGAGAAAAAATCCAGTTATGATTTTGGTGCACGAACAGTTATCGAACATAACCTCGAACAGCCGAATTTTTCTCAAATCGTTCGTGTTCGCCGAACGGCTCGAACACCGCCCAAAACAGCTCGAATTTGAGATTGGCGAACAGTTCGAGTAGAACAACGCTCATCTCTAGTGTTCTGTGGTCCCCTAGTAATTGGAACAGGAAGATTGAGCGACAAGATGTGGGTGTTTGTTGTGGCACAATTTGAGATTGCCCACGCCCACGGCCTCGGCCTCTGCATGCACCATCACCATCAAGTCCTCCTCCCCGTCCATTTCCATGCACCTTGCCCATTTTAAATGGGGGAAAATATTCTCCACGTCCACGAGAAATGGCTAATTTTGGAACAAAGTTATATGTTATACGTCTGACAGAGAACCACGGTTTTAAATAATGGGCCTGTAGTTTATTAATACTATTCTTCAAAGAGACCTCGTGTGAATAGCTTCACCGACACACTGCAACAAAATGAAAAAGGAAGCCAGAAATGGCTGATTTTGGAACGCATTTATATGTGATACGTCTGACAGAGAACCACGGGTTTAAACAGGAGGCCTGTAGTTTACTAATACTATTCTTCACAGCGACCTCGTGTGAATAGCTTGACCGACACACTGCAACAAAATGGAAATGGAGGCCAATATTTTCCATGTAATATGGAAAAGATCTCGCTGTATTCTGCAGTGCTAACAAGCAAATGGAGCAGAAAAAAGGGTGTACTCTGGATTGTTTTTTAAGCAAATAATCAGGATTATGATAAAAAAAAAATAGCCCTGGCCCCTGATATCTGGTGCCATGTCTACAAATATTTGTTACAGCAGTATTAGTCAGAAGCTGAATGTGCAATGGACCCTCTTGTGCTTTACCATGCATTGCAGTCTGTTACATACCCTGCCTGCCTAACTCCTGCTATCACCTTCACCACTGAAAATATGCAGCTGGATTAGTCCTCAGAAGGACTGTTAGTTCTGATGGATAAATATATATGTTGTGGAATACCTATACTAACTATAAACAAGTAAATCTCTCCCTGACTCAGCAGCAGCTCTCCCAACTCTGCCTGTTTTCGGGGTAGACTGTGACGAGCATAGCGGCGCCAGGTCTTATATATACATGATGACGCTGTGCGGCCAGCCAATCACTATAATGCCCACAACCAACATGGCTATGGAATTACAGTGCGTGGCAAGCAATCGCTGCATGTTCATTGACTTTCTAAAGAGCGACAAACATGCAGGGCAGGGACCCAAACTTCCGCCCGAGCAACCCGGCAATACTCTCCGAGCACCAAGCTTGTCAAGCACCGTGATGCTCGGGCGAGTACCGAGTGGTGGCGAGTAAGTTCACTCATCACTTATTGGCACCAATCGTGGACCCAGACGTTCGGCCCATCGAGTCAGGTGCTTAGATGACATGTGACTGATCATGCTCATGATGGTTAGGCCTTTAGTGGTCAGGCCCCCGCTGATCTTTTTAGACAACCAGGTAACAAATATATGAAACAGGTCCTTATTAATCAGCAACAACCAGAGGAAAAAGGACCCCTAAAAAATAACTTTTATTAATTACGTTTAAAAAGGACTGAAAAAATCCATACACGAGCAACAATAATCCTCAAGAAATCCTCAAAAAATGGGACATCAGATTTAAATCTTATACCGACAGGAAAGAATACAGATTAATACTATCCGTATTTTATCCCTAATTCCTCTCCCTTCCTGGCAGTGGAGGTTGGCACCCTAATTTGTACTTCGTGGCGCCCCCGCTCCACGTCGGTGTCCCTTATATCCCTACAAAAACCCTCTTCAAAATATTAAACCACAATGGTGAGAAAAGGGTAGAAAAATAAGTGAATGTATAGGTTTTAGAAGCCGGTATATAGTAATAAATATGACCAGATCTGTTCAATGGGACAGATGCCAGCAGTCTGACAATTCATACCGATAAAGTCTTAGATGCCATTCTTTATCTGTATGAATTGTCAGACTGTTTGCTCAAATTGTAGCTTGTAGACCTAGAGATTATTGTGTTGAATAGCCCTCTACAGATAATCTTTTGCTCTAATGATTAAGTTTGCCCTAATGACTAATTTTGCCCTAATGACTAATTGTGGATCTTATATTATGCTATTTAAGTGATACCTATCTGTGTGGAACCCACACTGGAGATTTATTATTCAAGAGAGATTGATCAAGATAGCTGTGTAGTGGATCACTATATTGCATCAGGATATTTGCTGCTAATTGTCTATGAATTCATTTTATTTAAGCAATACTAGGATTAATCATCTATTCTGGTCTCCAGTTGCTGCCATCTGTCCCATTGAACAGATCTGGTCATATTTATTGCTATATACCGACTTCTAAAACCTATATGTTCACTTATTTTTCCACCCTTTTCTCACCATGGTGATTTTTTAATATTTTGAAGAGGGTTTTTGTAGGGATATAAGGGACACCGACGTGGAGCGGGGGCGCCACGAAGTACAAATTAGGGTGCCAACCTCTACTGCTAGGAAGGGAGAGGAATTAGGGATAAAATAGGGACAGTATTGATCTGTATTCCTTCCTGTCGGTATAAGATCTAAATCTAATGTCCCATTTTTTGAGGATTTCTTGAGGATTATTGTTGTTCGTGTATGGATTTCTTCAGTCCTTTTTAAACGTAATTAATATAAGTTATTTTTGAGAGGTCCTTTTTCCTCTGGTTGTTGCCCCCGCTGACCTTGGCAAGGCACAACTTGCAAATGACCATTTTTTTTTTTTTTTAGCTCTCTTTAAAAAAGTCCCAGACTGGGACACACTTAACTCTTTGACGGAGAAATTCACGAGTGCCGATGCTTTACGGAACAGTTGCCTGCCTTCTCCCTCTGGTCCCCCTACTGCCTCTTCCTGCCTGTTTGGTGCTGCCAATCCCTCCCACTCAGCACTGCTGTCCTCATTCTGCACGCCAGCTTCCCAGGTTGGATCAGTGACTTCGTCATCCACGACCTCGTCTTCCACCGCTGCACCCTGGTCCTCCTGACTTCGTGACTTAGCAACAACCTGACTTATCGGCAACTGTGTCTCATCATCATTTACCTCCTTACACAAGCTTTGCCAATTCCCACCGTCATCTTCTTTGACTGCGGCTGTTCTACGTTTTGTGCATCACTAAACAGCATCTCCTCCTGTCCCTCTTGGAACATGAAGGGTGAGAGGCCACAATCAAGAAATTATGTTGTAAAGCGCTCTTCGGAGTGTCCTAGTGTGGGATCACTGGTTTCCGGGGACTCAACATAGTGGGCGGAAGGAGGATCAGGGTGAGGATTAAGTGATCCAGACTGTTGGCTGGTGAGATTGGACCGTGTGGAAGACTGGGTGGTGCTGGCAAGCATTATCTGCTATGCAATCGACCACCTGTTTGCACTGGTGTGGCTTCAGAAGTGGTGTACCATGCCTACCTTCAAAGTGGGACAGGAAGCTATGTGTCGTGGATGGGCTTGTTTCCTGTGCTCCAGCAACAGGCGTGGTCGCAACTGCCCTACGTCCTCGGCATATGCATGCACCATCATCAGTACTTTACACCTTACGCATTTTCGAATTTCTAGGTCTCTGAAAGCCATGTTTATTTTTAATAATAAAAAAAAATTGGTCACCTGCAGCAGGCAAAGCTGGCGTTAAGGAGCTTTGGAGTATAATGCCACCGCAATATAACACAAAGCACAGAAAACTGTATGGATGACTAAGTTAATCCAGAAAAAAAATTTGAACGCTTTCTTGGAGTTTTATATACCACCGTAATGTAATACTAAGAAATGTGTTAAACTCTATGGATGACTAATTAAATTCAGAAAAAGAAATGAATGGTTTTTGGGAGTTTTATATACCACCGTAATGTAACACTAACCAAGTTAAACTCTATGGATGACTAATTGCATCCAGAAAAAAACTTTTGAACGGATTTTGGGAGTTTTATATACCACCGTAATTTAACACTAAGCATCTTAAACTGTCTAGATGTATATAGTTGGATGATATAGTCAATATTTTCACCCAAAAAAGGATGTGGTGACGTACAGCAGCTATACACAGGTGCATTTCACTAAATTAGAATATCATGAAAGAGTTAATTTATTTCAGTTCTTCAATACAAAAAGTGACTCATATATTATATAGAGTCATTACAAACAGAGTGATCTATTCAAGTGTTTATTTCTGTTAATGTCGATGATTATGGCTTACAGCCAATGAAAACTCAAAAGTCGTTATCTCACTAAATTAGAATACTTTATAACAAAAGCTTGAAAAATGTTTTTAAAATCCCAAATTTTTGCCTACTGAAATGTATGTTCAGTAAATGCACTCAATGCTTAGTCGGGGCTCTTTTTGTATCAATTGCTGAATCAGTGCGACATGGCATGGAGGTGATCAGCCTGTGGCACTGCTGACGTGTTAAGGAAGCCCAGGTTGCTTTGATAGCAGCCTTCAACTCGTCTGCATTGTTGGGTCTGGTGTCTTTCATCTTCCCCTTGACAAAGCCCCATAGATTGTCTATGGGGTTAAGGTCAGGCAAGTTTGCTGGCCAATCAAGCACAGTGATACTGTTGTTTTTAAACCAGATATTGGTACTTTTGGCAGTGTGGACAGGTGCCAAGTCCTGCTGGAGAATGAAATTTCCATCTTCAAAAAGCTTGTTGGCAGAGGGAAGCATGAAGTGCTCTAAAATTTCCTGGTAAACGGCTGTGCTGACTTTGGTCTTGATAAAACACAGTGGACCTACACCAGCAGATGACATGACTCCCCAAACCATCACTGATTGTGGAAACTTCACACTAGACCTCAAGCGGCTTGGATTGTGTGCCTCCCCACTCTTCCTCCAGATTCTGGGACCTTGATTTCCAAATGAAAATTGGAACTCTGGGACCTTGCGGAATGTGTCAATGACTGCTTTCAGGACTTCTGTGAAGTCAGCAGTCTTCCCCATGATTGTGGAGCCTACAAAAAAAAATTAAGGGACCTTTTTAAATTCTTAGGAAGCCTTTGCAGCTGTTTTTTTGATAATTATTATAATTTACATGGACAAAGCCATATTAGCTTTAATAGAAAGATAATCTTGAGACGTTCTTTGCAGGTAGAGTTTTCAATCTTCCCAAAGTAAATATTTAAATTATATGTAATTTGTACATTTACCTTATATACAATGTCCAAAGGCCAGGTTCAAGAAAGACAGGAGGCATTATGCTCTTCTGGACATGTGGTTCATTTGTCAGTCGATAAATCGAATACTTTAGGAATTGCCGTATTTTTTGGACTATAAGACGCACTTTTTTCGTCCAAAATTTTGGAGGAAAGTGGGTGGTATGTCTTATAGTCTGAATACGATCTCCCTGTATATACTGTGGCTCTGCATGGTAGGAGGTCTGGGGGAGCAGCAGAGGGGGATCTGCGGGGCACAGGAGGCAGCAGCCAACTGCTTCAGCCTGCGCTGTGCCCCCTACTAAAGAAAATTAATATTCCCTGCTCCCCATGTCCATGGGCGTGAGGAGCAGGGAATATTCATTTTCCTTAATAGACGGCACACTGTACCGCAGCGCGGCTCCTGCTGCACTCTGCGGTCAGTGTGCCCGCTATTAAAGCTCATGAATATTTCCTACAACCCACTCCCATGGGTTGTAGTGAATATTCATGGTCTTTAATAGCAGGCACACTGACCGCAGAGTGGCAGCAGGAGCCGCGCTGCGGTACAGTGTGCGTTCTCTCACACTGTGTGAGGGCGCATGGTAGGGACGCCATGCGCGCCCTGCCATGCGTGGCTCACACAGTGAGAGTGTCAGCAGCAGAGCGGGACAGCGCTGGAGGAGAGAGGAGGTGAGTATGATTGTTTATTTTTTTTTGTGGGCAGCAGGATGGGGGCTCAAGGGGTGCCAAGCATACCAGGATGGGGGCTCAAGGGGTGCCAAACATATCAGATCGAGGGCTCAAGGGGTGCCAAGCATACCAGGATGGGGGCTCATGGGGTGCCATGCATACCAGGATGGGTGATCAAGGGGTGCCATGCATACCAAGATGGGGGCTCAAGGGGTGCCAAGTATACCAGGATGGGGGCTCAAGGGGTGCCAAGCATACTAGGATGGGGGTACAAGGGGTGCCATGAATACCAGGATGGGGGAATCAAGGGGTGCCAGGAATACCAGGATGGGTGATCAAGGGGTGCCATGCATACCAGGATGGTTGCCATGCATACCAGGATGGGGGCTCAAAGGTGCCATGCATACCAGGATGGTGGCTCAACGGGTGCCAAGCATACTAGGATAGGGGCTCAAGGGGTGCCATACATACCAGGATGGGGGCTCAAGGGGTACCATACATACCAGGATGGGTAATCAAGGGGTGCCATGCATACCAGGATGGGAGCTCATGGGGTGCCTTACATACCAGGATGGGTGATCAAAGCGTGCCATACATACCAGGATGGGGATCAAGGGGGTGCCATGCATACCATGATGGGGTATCAAGGGGTGCCATGCATACCAGGATGGGGGAATCAAGGGGTGCCATGCATACCAGGATGGGGATGAGGGGGACCATAAATACAAGGATGTGTGATCAAGGGGTCCCATGCATACCTGGATGGGGGCTCAAGGGGTGCCATACATACCAGAATGGGGGATCAAGGGGTGCCATGCACGCCAGGATGGGGGATCAAGGGGTGCCATAAAAATTAGGATGGGGATCAGGGGGTGCCATGCATACCAGGATGGTAGATCAAAGGGGTGCCATGAATACCAGGATGGGGGATCAAGGGGTGCCATGCATTCCAGGATGGGGATGAGGGCCACGTAAGCCAAGATGGGATGGGGGCCATGTATACCAGGAAGGAGGGGCCATACATACCAAGATGGAGGATATTAACAGAATTGGGGGACTCTACCCCAATACCAGTGTCAGCAGCAGACTCCCTCCCCTATAACAGGGCATCATGACCACATTTTTTGCTTAAATATTTTTTTCCTATTTTCCTCCTCTAAAACCTAGGTATGTCTTAAGGTCCGGTGCATCTTATAGTCTAAAAAATACGGTATTGTCATTTACTGAGATAATGACTTTTGTGTTTTCATTGTCTGTAATCCATAATCATCAACATTAACAGAAATAAACACTTGACATTTTTCACTCTGTTTGTAATAACTCTATAAAATATATGAGTTTCACTTTTTGTATTGAAGAACTGAAATAAATTTACTTTTTGATGATATTCTATTTTAATGAGAAGCACCTGTATTTAGCAATGGACTGTAAAGCCCCAAGCCCTGCCCAGAGGCTCTATTCAGCCACTCTCCTTGATCCTGCAGCTGTCCCTAGGCTAAATGCAGAATGTATCTCATACAAACAGCAAAGCACAGGATTAGCCCTTAGAAGGACTGTTAGTATGATGTTTCAGCATCACTCCAGCATGAACACTAGAGGACTCTGATACATGAAACTTTGCCGAATTATTTCAAAAACTGTGTTCAAGTCTACCTATAAGAATTGATGCTTTGATGCTGTTTTGGAGGCAAATGGTGATCACAATAAATATTTATTTTATTTTGATTTCTCTTTTGTCCTTTGTCTTTACATTTTGTGAATTGATAAAAATATCTATAAGCACTTCCAATGTTGAAAGCACTCTTACATTGCAACATTTTTTCTCACCCGTCTAAAACTTTTACAAAATACTATATGTTAAATTTTGCAGATGCCATCAGTGGTGGCAGATCACCGGCAGTGAACCCCAAGGATTAATTAATTTGGATACAGATTTTGCTGGTTGTAATGAAATAAAGTCATTTGCTTTGTGTTTTACATTGTTGCAGTTGTTTTTGTTATATTATAAAGCACATTTGTTCAATGCTAAGGGAATTGTGTTAATAAAGTGATACAATAAAGCTTTTTAAATCCCTAAGATGCAGTACAAATGTGTTTCATAAGTACAGTACGTGCATGGCAAACAATGCAAATTGCTTCTTTTTATCATGGTCACTATAATTCCATCCCCATGGTAGAATGCTTTAAATAGTTGTAATCAGGTGTTCGCAGACAAACAATAATCTTGTATGTATTGCAGTTTTACAGAGATAAACTCTAAAGAAGAAGATATTCATTTTTTTTAATATGAAACTGGTGAACATCAAACAAAAGGCTAGAATAAAAGTCATTAACATATTTTCCTTAAAATGTATTAAAGTTCAAAGAAAAAGTTTAATGAAATCAAACATCAAAGACAAAAGAGAATATTTTCTTATTTTCATAAATAAAACTGAGGTGGAACATTATACAGATAAGTTTGACACATTATATTACAGTAATTATTCAGAATAAACCAATCTGACATGACTGACGATAAAACACACAGGTCTTTCTGCCTATATTTCATGAAAGAGGAAAGAACCAGCATTGCAAATCTACATTAATAATATGCACAGACATGATTGAAACATGAAAATGATCACCCACTGTCCGAACATTAAGATTTGCTATTCATGGAGCATTAACCTCTTATATACTGAAGAAAGCAAAGATTTATCTTTTTCAGTAACAAAAAAAAGTATTTAAAGGGTTGTTCCACAATTACAATTTTTACCAATCCCCAGACTAGGTGGTAACTATTCCACCACACGGAAATGCAACTATAAAAACTATAGGTGATGTGGGTCCCCTGTTTAATGGAGCATCACTCCATTTAATGTGTAAGCAACTGATGAAGGCAGCGGAGTACAGTGCCTGGCTATTTTCATGAGTCCTATAAAAAATGAAGGGAGTGGCAATGTGACTGTGTGATCTACATTGCATTTAAATGGGGAATACAAACCCTCCCACTCTTCTGATCATAAACATCACTTATTCCAAGTATTTACAGTTATTTCCTGTTTTTAAGAAATTCCTACCAGAAAATGCCTTATCTAATCTTCTTGAAATTTTGAAAGTTGATGGAACAGAGGGCAGTGATTAGAGATGAAAGAATCAATTTTAATCTAATTTGTTTAGCATAACCCAAAATTTGTGAATTCAGGAAAATCCAGATTTTAAGCATTTAACTTTACTGCCATTTTGGTGAATTCTGAAGGCTAGAATGGGGTTAAAAAAACTCTGATACTAACCTATCATTTGCCATGTCTGTACCACCACTTCTGCGGCCTAAACAGTACTCTCATCAGCACCTTCTCATTCTTCTTCTTCTTACTCCTGCTCTTTTCCATCACCCTCCAGACTCAGCACAGTGCACATCATTAACATGACTTTATAACTGATAAGCTGATTGGAGAACTGGCCAGAAAGCGGTGGCAGTGGTTGATCAGGTTTGGGGAGGTTCAAAGAAAAGGTGAGTGTAATGCAGCGGCTTGCGGCATTACTGTAATGGTCCAGGGGTGTTTTGGCTAACCATGTACCTCCCCCTCAGGTGACTGATCACATGACTGTGACATCAGCACAGGTCCTGTGTGCACTGGAAGATATATAAACCCTGGTAGTTTTGAGACAGCGTGTGAAAGGCATGAGGCCTGTTCCTTGTGTGGGACACCGTTAGAGTGTGAGGCCTAGTGAGGCCTAGTGAAGCCTGGTGAAGCCTGAAAGGCAGAGGCTGGATCCTTATGTATAAGTGATGCCAGTATCCTTGGAGGGCAAGAGGCTTAGAAGGCAAGAGTCCTGGAAGACAGAGGCTGGATGTTAGGTGTGAAAACATACCAGTAGCCTTAGAAGATACGAGGGCTGGAGACCCCCATCTGGGAAGCCGTAAAGCCACAACGGTGGCAGAACAAATCTGACTGAAGCAGCTAAAACCCGGCAAAGGTAAAACACTGCTTGATGTGGACATTTATATTGTTGCCTTGCTAAGGGCTGTATCTGGAGCCAGGTGGATTTCATGTCCCTGGAGAGGCTCTCGAACATTATATGTGTAATATGTCGGCGAGCCACTGAGATGGTCTCGGTTATGAGTAGTTTATGATAAATAATAAACTGCTGGATTGTGGAATACCAGAAAGTCGTCGCATGTGTGCTTTAGTTGACCCGGTGAAGCGAGTGTCCCCCAGCATGATGACTAGCGCTGCCTTACATGTGGTTGGAGAATGCGGGCAACTGCAGCCCGGTTGCTATGGGCAACTGCAGCCCGGTTTCTAGGGGCAACGGCACAGGACGACGAGTGTGTATACAAGCATCTTGCTGTTACTCGGCGGGGTCACGAAGATTAAAGCATCTGGCTGTAACTCGGCTGGGTTGCGAAAATTGTCCTCGCACTCAAACTTGGTTTGCTGTGGCTCGGCGGGGCCACGAAAATTTTTCAGGGAGAGCGGTGTGAAGTGTCTAGTATGAACAGTGTACCGCGATGGCTGTGAACGGAGCAACAAAAGAAAATGAAGCTATTGAGCAATTAAAGTGCAGGTTAAAACCGCAGCAGGTATTTGAGAAATGTCTACAGGACATGGTGCAGGAACGGCAGGAGCTGTGGGCACTGTATAGAATAGCAGCAGTGAACCATTCTGTGAACTCTCTGGGGGCGCCAGTATTGTCCCAGAGTGCCCGGGGATGTGGTAAGAGATGTTGTGAACTGGGTCCTAAAACTATTGCTGATTTTTTTTGTAAATATTCCCCTACCGGTGTGGTTGTTCAAAAGGGGGCAGAGTCTCAAAAGGGGGCGGATTTTCAAAAGAGCATGGAGTATAGAAAACTAAAATTTGCTACTGGTTGTGGGTTGGTACTGCCTAAAAATGACAATTTGACCGTTGATAATGGGGTAGCTCCAGTAGAAAGGGTTGACCTCACAGTGGGAGGTGACCTATTAGTCCACAAAACCATGGGGAGTGACACAGACCCCGTAGCTGACGGTGACGCTATGAAAGTAGAAGGAGAGTTGAGTCAGGAGGAGCTAGACGAGGAGAGAAAGTCCCCCTCTCGTCGTCGATGGCGCAAGGGCCACAAAAAGGTTGCTCCTGTAGTCTTTGGGCAAGTGAAAATAAAGAAAATGTAGTACTGTGTGCCTTTGTTCCAAGTGTGGATCCTCCTTTAGAGGCAGAAGAGGAGGTGATGTTGCCAGTTGCAAACTCCGGTACAGTGCTGAGACAGAAGGATCAGGATCTGACAGCCCTGAAAAAGGAGGTGGCCAGTCATGACCAAGAGCTGGAGCCTATCAGGCAGCAGTGTCAGAGTGACGTGCAGCAACTATGGGAAAACCTTGAGAATGTGTCCTCAGACCAGCGGAGCCTGGAATCTGAACGGCAGAAAATATACCAGGTTGTGAGGAACTTACAGCGAGACCTGGAGGGAAGCAACGAGGAAATTAACCAATGGAAGGAAATGTTCCAGGAAATTAAGGAGGACCGCCGTAAAACCAAGGAGGAGGTTTTGCAGTTGAAGCTTGAGAAGGAGGCGCTGCAGGATGAAGTTTCTGGGCATGAACAAAATGTATAACGACTGCGCGAACAGTTCAACCGGGAGCTGTGTGAATCCAAGAAGGAATATGGTGAACGCAGTGGGGAACTGCAACAAATTTAGAGAGACTATGAGGATCTCCTCAGGGTTAAAGAAAAACTAGAGGATGATAAGGCGGATGCAGAGCACATGCGCCAAGTGGTTGAGACCACTCTGCAGGACACCAGTGATGAAAATGATGATCTCCGCAGAAGACCCTAGGTCTGGACGCTCAGGTGAAGGAGCTGCAGACGTTCTGTGATGATCTCCAGAGGGCAGAGACGTGCCTTAAGGAACGTTTCTGCAGGATGGAGGAGTCTATCGGAGAAGGGAGGTATGAAGCAAATGCCTCTTTGAATAATGCGAGCTTGGGTGATTTGGTGGATGTAAAAGCCGAGATCAACGAGCTTAAGGAGTTGCTACAGGCCCATTTGAAGCAAGAGAATCTTGAGACACTGGCTGTTGAGAGCCGAGTGGGCACATGGGAGACAGAGAGGTCTGAGAGAACGCTACTGTTAAAGGAGCAGTTGAAGCAGGAAGTGCTTCAGAGATGGGCTGCTGAGAGGCGAGTCGTGGAGCTAGAGGAAGAAGTTTTCAAGCTCAAAGGTCGCCTGGCAAAGTATCACTCAGTGAACGAGGCCTCCTTGGAGAAGGAAAAGGGAAACAAAGTTGCACTTACTCCTTTATACCATGAGAAGGTGGACCTGAGGAGAGCTAAGAGTGTGTTAACAGAAGATAAGTATGAGATGGAAGTGGTGAAGACGAAAATTCTTGAATTTGTAGCTGTGAGTCAGCTAAGGGGAAGCATACAGGATGAAGAAGCTGAAAGTCAGTTGCCCCTGAATCCTGAGCTAGATGATCATTTGGAGACCACTGGTGAGACAGAAACCTCTCGGTACAAGTGCCTCATATATGTACCTGAGGATTTGAAAGAAGAATGCACCAGTGAGTCCGTGCATGAAGAGTTTAAGAAGGCCGTGGGAGCCTGTAAGGTGTACTCGACCTCAGAAGCTAAACAGCTGCTGGTCCTGTCCACAACCGAAGTCACAGTGAAGAGGGTGGCTATCCTAAGTGACATGCACTGGCGATGTATTGACATGAAGCGGTTTCTCCGGTTGAAGACGGAACAAGCCATTAGACAACTGGAGCTTATGAGAAAAGCTCAAAGTCTGCATGAAGAGGTCATCCGTGTGCCTCAGGCTCTGGTAAGAAAGATTATTAGGAGAAATGGCCGAGCCATGCAGATGATGGTAAAGAAGTCTTGTGTGATGAAAGTAAGCAGTCCACGTGATCGTCAGGACTAGATACCAGATGAAGACGGCATGGTGTCATTCTCCACTGTAGGAACGGAAGAAAGTCTTGCATATATACGCATGCTGATGGAGTACCGAGTGACCTACCTGCGAGAGGTAAAACAGTTGAATCTCGCTAGACTGCGAGTGGAAAGACAGCATCGTCTGAGCAGCAGAAGATGGCAGCCATCTAGAAATTGTGAGACCAGACAGAGAAAGGGCCCTTCAAATAATAGAACGGCTACAGTAGAAGTTAGAGACTTTCCAAGATGTCCTGAGGATAGTGGGCGTGGGTTTATAGGTAGTGAGACCTCCAGTAACTCAGGTCTGAGTGGCAAATACAAATGACCCAATAGAGTACGGGACAGTACGGAGTCGAACCGGACCTTAGATACAAAGGCATGTGAGTCACACTGCTGTATGGATCGCTGGGAGCGGGGGAGGTCTGACAAGGTTATGACGGACCGTTGGGAGCGGGGGAGGTCTGACAAGGTTACGACCCGGAAATGTGACTTGACGAAGTCAGTGACAATGACAGATGGTTGGTCCCTAAGGAATGAGTTAATGTCAATGACTAATGTTCCAGGGGCTGAGCAGCGCAATTGTCAAGTACATGGTCTCGGTGTGAACTGTGGGTTATAAAGTGACTGTGTATATTATGTGTTCAACCCCACAAGTTTGAACAGAGGGGGGGGATATGTAATACAGCGGCTTGCGGCATTACTGTAAAGGTCCAGGGGTGTTTTTCTGACCATGTACCTCCCCCTCAGGAGACTGATCACATGACTGTGACATCAGCACAGGTCCTGTGTGCACTGGAAGATATATAAACCCTGGTAGTTTTGAGACAGGGTGTGAAAGGCATGATGCCTGTTCCCTGTGTGGGACACCATTAGATTGTGAGGCCTAGTGAGGCCTAGTGAAGCCTGGTGAAGCCTGAAAGGCAGAGGCTGGATCCTTATGTATAAGCGATGCCAGTAGCCTTGGGGGGCAAGAGGCTTGGAAGGCTAGAGTCCTGGAAGGAAGAGGCTGGATGTTAGGTGTGAAAACATACCAGTAGCCTTTGAAGTACGAGGGCTGGACACCCCCATCTGGGAAGCCGTAAAGCCACAGCGGTGGCAGAACAAATCTGACTGAAGCAGCTAAAACCCGGCAAAGGTAAAACACTGCTTGATGTGGACATTTATATTGTTGCCTTGCTAAGGGCTGTATCTGGAGCCAGGTGGATTTCATGTCACTGGAGAGGCTCTCGGACATTATATGTGTAATATGTCGACGAGCCACTGAGATGGTCTCGGTTATGAGTAGTGTTGAGCATTCCGATACTGAAATATCGGGTATCGGCCGATATTCGCGGTATCGGAATTCCGATACTTAATTCCGATACTTTTAGATTATCGAATACCGGAATCGGAAGTTCCCATAATGCCTGCGCTCTGCAGTGTCTCTGAAGGATGACAAGCTGGATGGCAGCGCTCAGCTGCGATCCAGCCTGTCATCAGAATGCCATCCCAGCGTGAGAGAATTCTCCTGATTGTTTAAAAGCCGGCAGGCGGTAAAAAGCCGCCGGCTTTTAAACAATCACACAGCCCCATACTGCTTCCACGCAGCCTCCCACCCGATCTTCCGCTCCCCCAATCCTGATCGTAAGTTAGGACCGGGCGGGGAGCGCAGCACCAAGGAGCGGGGAGCGAAGGACCCGGGCGGGGAAGCCGGCAGTGAAAAGACTTCACCGCCGGCTTTCCCGTTCGGTGCTGCGCTTTCCCGCCGGTTATTTCAAATGAACAGCCGAGGTATCCGCTGATGCCGATCAGCTGTTCATTTGAAGTAGCCGCGGTGCCCTCAGAGGGTTCATGTGAGTTCATGCTTGACTGCATTGCATGAACTCACATGAACTTTCCCATGGCCACACAGGTCAGCCTCACCTCCCAGACCATCAGACCCGTCATGATTAGTGTGTGCGGGTGTCTGTGCGATGTCTGCGAGTGTGTGCGGGGTGTCTGTGCGATGTCTACGGTTGTGAGCGGGTGTGCGCGGTGTCTGTGCGATGTCTGCGGGTGTGCGCGTGCAGGCAGACATAGGCCGATGTGACACTACTACTCCCATCGGCCTATGTCTGTCCCCCGTCCACTCGTGCCAGCAGGATCAGCTTGATGGGAGCAGTAGTTCCCATCAGCCTGATCCTGCTATTTAAACTGCCCCATATGTTATTTTGCCCCTATTCACGTCTTTTATTCTTTTAGGCCCCCATATATATTTGTTTTTGGTCCCCAATAAATTTTAAATACATGTCATTGGTGGCCAGTGGTTACCTAAAATAAATTAGTTTATACATTACCTGTCCCCGCCGATCGCCACCTAAAATAAAGTAAAAAATAAAAAACTACACCTATACTCACCTAGACACGTAATTCCCTGAAGCCATCGATCTCCTGTAATAAAATATAAAATAATAAACCACAACCTTATCCTTACCCCTCCGTAGTAGTCCACGAGTGTCCCACGAAGATCTCCAGTTTAGAGCAGCCACATAAAATGTGACCGCTCTGAACCGCTGCCGCCGCTAGAATGGCGGGGCCGTAAACCAGCCCCGTCATTGCATAAGCGGGTTCGCCGGAGTTCAGGCAGCGCTGTTCCGGTCAGCTCCTTTACGGCCCTGCTGTACCGTGAGAAATGAGGTCTCCGGAGCTGCACTGACTGAATGCACTCCGGTGACCTCAGTCAGTGGCTCCCGCTGCTGGGAGCGGACGTGTTCCCGGCAGTGTGAGCATACAGCAGCCATGCACAGCTGTCACCATCTCCAGATGTGACAGCTGTGCATGGGAGATCAGCGCAGGAACGTGGACAGGTAACTATTTTTTTTTAGTAAACTAAGAATTAAATAAAATGGTGTGTTTTATTTCAAATAAATTATTTTTTTCTGGGTGTAGTGTGTATTTTTTCTTTTTAACACTTTGTAGGTTAGTAATGGGGGTGTCTTATGGACGCCCATCATTACTAACCTGGGCTTCATGGCAGCTGGCGCTGACATGAACCCCAGCCCTATTACCCCCTGTCACCGTTACAGGGCAGTGGGAAGATCGAGGCTAAGCGCCAGAATTGGCGCATCCTATGGATGCGCCATTTCTGGGGCGGCTGACGGCTGGTGTTTCTAGCCTGGGAGGGGGCCAATATTCATGGCACCCTTCCTGGGCTATTAATATCAGCCCCCAGCTGTCTGCCTAGCCTTTGCTAGCTATTAAAATAGGGGGGACCCCACGTCATTTTTTTGGGGGGGTCTCCCATTTTAATAGCTAGTAAAGGCTAGTTATTCAGCTGGGGGCTGATATTAGTAGCCTGGGAAGCTCCGTGGGTATTACCCCCTTCCCAGGCTTCAAACATCTGCCCCAGCCATCTGCTTAACCTCCGCTAGAGACTAAAATTATGGGGGATCCCACGCCAATTTTTTTTTAATAAATCCTTTATTTTAACACTAAATGACACTTGAGGGGTTAATAAAGATGCAGTCCCTAAATTATTATTTATTTTTTAATTAATTCTTCCCAAAAATTTTGACGTGGGCTTTGCCATATTTTTGTATGCCAGACAGGTACAGCATCCAGGAACGGGCTGCCCCCAACTTCCAGCTGCCTATTTGTACCTGGCCGGACACAACAATATAGGGAAGCCCTGTTTTTATTATTTCATGAATTTCATGAAATAAGTAAAAAAATAAAAATACGTGGGGCTTCGCCCTATTTTTGTGTCCAGCCAGGTACAACTAAGCAGCTGGGGGCTGGAATCCACAGCGCAGGGTGACACAAGCTTTGTGGGCCCCCCTGCTGCGAACTGCAGTCCGCAGCCACCCCAGAAAATGGCGCGTTCATAGAAGTGCCATCTTCTGGCGCTGTATCCAGCTCATCCAGGGCCCTGGTGCGGTGGCTCTCTGGGTAATAAAGGGGTTAGGGACAGCTTTGTATTATCCACTGGCCCTAAGCCCGAAATTCATGGGGTCACGCCAATATTAGACATGATCGCCATGAATTTCTAGTAAAGTATTTAAAAAAAACACAACACCTAGAATAAAGTCCTTTAATTGAAACAAACACACAATTTTTTAATGTTCTAAATTAAACCATATTTACCGTCACGCCCATTCCAGCTGAAGCCAACGATCTCCTGCAATAAAAGTAAAATAATAAAGCAACATCATCCTTACCTTTCCATGGTTCCCAGGATAGCTTCAGCTCTGCTACGTCGAGATGACAGGCTGGATCGCAGCAGAAAGGATGATGTTGGTTTATTATTTTTCTTTTATTGCAGGAGATCATTGGCTTCAGCTGGAAGGGGCGTGATGGTAAGTATGGTTTAATTTAGAACAATAAAGAATTGTGTGTTTATTTCAATTAAAGGACTTTATTCTGGGTGTTGTGTTTTTTTTAAATACTTTACTAGAAATTCATGGTGGTCATGTCTAATATTGGCGTGACCCCATGAATTTCAGGCTTAGGGCCAGCTGATAATGCCAAGCTGGCCTTAACCACTTTATTACCCAGTGAGCCACCGCACCAGGGCCCTGGATGAGTTGGGTACAGCGCCAGAAGATGGCGCTTCTATGAACGCGCCATTTTCCGGGGTGGCTGCGGACTGCAATTTGCAGCGGGGGGGGGGCCCAGAAAGCTTGGGCCTCCCTGCGCTGCAGATTCCAGCCCCCAGCTGCCTAGTTGTACCTGGCTGGACACAAAAATAGGGAGAAGACCCACATATTTTTTTTTTTAATTATTTCATGAAATTCATGAAATAATAAAGAAAAAAGGGCTTCCCTATATTGTTGTGTCCAACCAGGTACAAATAGGCAGCTGGTGGTTGGGGGCAGCCCGTTCCTGCCTGCTGTACCTGGCTGGACACAAATATAGTGCGAAGCCCCACGTCAATTTTTTTTTAATTATTTCAGGCCTTTTGCATGGATTTATATAGTGTGGCCAAGTTGACAAGCACTTTCCAAGTGATGCTAAAATCGCTTGGAAAGCGCTTGTCAACCAGCATTCGGAAATGCATGTGAAGAATGGTTCACATCCGCATATCCCTGGCAGGAAAAACGCATGTACAATCCGCATGTGTTTTTTCTGCCAGGGAGATGCAGAAACGCTCAGGAAAAAATCCTGAGCATTTCTGCATCGTGGGCACATAGCCTTAGAATGAAGAATTGTGTCGTTTTATGGAAGTAGACACTAGAGTATGTAACTATTATTAATTACATGTACAATAGTATGCACTAGCGCTACCACAATTCACCTTGATTTAAGACCACATATAGATGCATTCAATGCCCACATGCGTGATAAGCTGCTAACAATATTATGAAAAAAACAATATGCGCTAAAAACAGGCTAGCAATCATTAGAAGCCTACCTGTGCTTCTATACCGATGTGATGTCAGGTGAACCGATGTAGTACCAGATGTACTGGGTAATATTTCTTTATCCGGACATTCAAGAACGCGGTGTATAAGGAATCCTTCGTTAGTACTAGGCACCCTACAGTGTAGGCAGTGTTCTGGCCAGACATGTCTGCTTTAACACTCGTTTGAAAAAATCTGCCGCTCTGTGTCTGTATAATGTCCATAGGCGGATTATAATGAGGGCAATCTGGGCTACCGCCTGGGGCTCCAGGGGGCCTGGGTCTCTGGGGGGTCCATGGCCAGATTGCCCTCATTATAATATGTGCGGCGCCGCGGCACATACCGGCAGTCAGAGGCGGGGGGCCCCCGGACCGCTCCCCCAGCAGCGGCGTATGGCCGCTACTTCTTCTTTGGCTGGGCCAGCACTGCACCTGTTAACTTCCCTGCATAGGCGGATTATAATGAGGGCAATCTGGGCTACCGCCCGGGGCTCCAGGGGGCCCGGGGCTCCAGAGGGTCCATGGCCAGATTTCCCTCATTATAATATGTGCGGCGCCGCGGCACATACCGGTAGTCAGAGGCGGGGGGCCCTCGGACCGCTCCCCCAGCACCCACGCACGGCCGCTACTTCTTCTTCGGCCGGGCCAGCACTGCACCTGTTAACTTCCCTGTCTGCTGGCCAGCCGCGTCACTGCTAGGAGACACGGCCCTGTGCGCGGTCGTGTCTGCTAGTGTGACGTCAGGCAGTGCCCACTGCACTGCTGCACCAGAAAGGAGCAGGAGGACTGGAGCCGAGCCGGGGGATGGTGAGTGTGTGTGTGTGTGAGTGTGTGTGAGTGTGTGTGAGTGTGTGTGTGTGTGTGTGTGTGAGAGTGTGTGTGTGAGTGTGTGTGAGTGTGTGTGAGTGTTTGTGAGTGATTAAGTGAATGTGTGTGTGTGCAGTCAGATATCATTGTGTGATGTCTGTTTATATGTATTTTTGTGTTTCAAATGTGTTTATGCGTGTATGTATATGTCTGTATATGTTTGTGTGTGTGCGTGACTGCGTGAGGCCTCCCGCTGTGTATAGATGGCACCGTGCTACCTCCTGCTGTGTATAGATGGCCACGTGCGGCCTCCTGTTTTGTATAGATGGCTATGTGCGGCCTCCTGCTGTGTATAGATGGCTACGTGCGGCCTCCTGCTGTGTATAGATGGCTACGTGCGGCCTCCTGCTGTGTATAGATGGCTACGTGCGGCCTCCTGCTGTGTATAGATGGCTACATGCAGCCTCCTGCTGTGTATAGATGGCTACGTGTGGCCTCCTGCTGTGTATATATGGCTACATGCGGCCTCCCGCTGTGTATAGATGGCTATGTGCAGCCTCCTGCTGTGTATAGATGGCTACGTGCGGCCTCCCGCTTTTTATAGATGGCTACGTGCGGCCTCCCACTGTTTATAGATGGCTACGTGCGGCCTCCTGCTGTGTATGGATGGCTACGTGTGCTCAATATTAAGCCATACAATTAATTTAAGGCTATGTGCCCACGATGCAGAAATGCTCTGGATATTTTTTGAGCATTTCTGCTCTCCCTGGCAGAAAAAACGCATGTGGATTGTACATGCATTTTTCCTGCCAGGGACAAGCGGATGTATAGCGTTCTTCACATGCATTTCCGCATGCGGGTTGACAAGCGCTTTCTAAGCGATTTTAGCATCACTTGGAAAAGTACTTGACAACTTGGTCATACTATATAAATCCATGCAACCGGCATGGATTTATATAGTGTGACCTTAAAGAATGGTAAAAAATAAAAAATAAATATATACTTACCTTCTGATGGCCTGCCGACGTCAGCGGTCGCGTGACCCGTCACATGACTAAATGACGTCACTACAGGTCCTTTAGTCTACCGCGAGCTGCCGGCAAGCCAGGACGCATCGGATAAAGACAACGGGGGCCATCAGAAGGTAAGTATAATATTTATTTTTTTATTTTATTCTTTTTTTTACAGGTACTATGGTACCCGGGTCCGGAGGAGAGTCTCTTCTTCTCCAAACCTGGGTACCATCCGCACATTGAAACGCATGGAATCCGCATGTACAGATGCAGTGATGCGGATTCCATGTGTTCCAATGCAAGTCAATGGCGGCGAAAACGCCGCGCTTCCTCAAAATAATTGGTAGTGCTGCGGATTTTTCCGCAATGATAATCCGCAGTGGAAATTTCCGCAGCATGTGCATAGCACATGCGGATTATCATTGGGGAACATGGCAGACCTTCTAAAAAGCGTTTCTTAAGCGTTTCTGCAGCGAATTGCCGCTGCGGAAACGCTTAAAAAACGCATAGTGGGCACACAGCATTAAAAAATTATTATAATTAATATATTAATATTGTGCCAAATTAATTTCACGTGAACTATCACATGATCTATCACAGGGGATCATGTGACATGTGATACATCAGGTGTGTGTGTGTGTGTGTGGGGGGGGGGGGTGCGCGCTTTCTAAACTGCCCGGGGCCCTTGCTACTTTTAATCCACCCCTGATGATGTCACAAAACTATGGGCTCTCTTTCTGGAAAAAAAGAGTACCGACTGCTCATCCAACGCATTTGTGAGGCTCCGACCTCCTTTGTCAGGGATTACATTCACAGTATGAGGCAGATCTTATATAGATGGGTGTATAAACATATTCATTAAAGGTAGGGCTTGTGTTAAAATGTGAACTGCGTGAGAATTTTTGTTAGAATGCGAACGATTCTATTTCACCATTTTATAGCACTGTAAAAAAAATGTGCAATGTGCAAAGCAACAAACATCATAATCCTATATTCACATTTGGAACGTTAGAAGAGACATTTATAATACAAACAAATATATCATGTCATACTAAAGGAATTATATATTGTATACAGAGCCCATATCACAAATAATAAGTAGGGCGGACAAAACATGAACTAGAAGCTAGAATGAAGGATCATGTATGCAATATAAAACAACAATAACTGGACATCCATTATCACAGCACTATAAAATGGTACATAATGGTAAACTAACAGGGAGCACATTTTGGGGCATAGATAAAGTGAATGAACACTGGAGAGCGGGAAACTATGCACACAAAATGTTCAGAGCAGAAAGAAAATGGATTTTCGCTTTAAATACACTGAGACCATTGGGTCTAAATAGTGAAATAGAATTGTTCACATTCTAACACAAATTCTAACACAGTTCACATTCTAACACAAGCCCTACCTTTAACCAATACGTTGAGACACCCATCTATACAAGATCTGCCTCTTACTGTGAGTGGCACGTAAGGAGGTCATAGCCTTAGAAACCTGTTGGATGAACAGTCGGTACTCTTTTTTTTTCCAGAAAGAGAGCCCATAGTTTTGTGGCATCATACAGACACAGTATGTCACAAAAAGATCAAGGACGCACCACCAGTAGATATCAAATAACAAATGGTGCTACATCAAGCAGAGAATGAAGATGCATGTAAAAGGGAGAAAATAGACACTGCCTATAGATGTGCCCACCTCATATAATATACAATACAAAAAAAGTTTATTGAAATCACAAAAAACACCATTAAAACATTTAAAAAACAACAAATAGTACATCGAGCATCCCCAAGCCACATTTATCCACATAATATATTGCAGCCTCCATCAGCCAATAATATAAGTAGAGATCCCAGCTATGTAGCCATATGAACAGCAATGGCTATTGTACCGCCATCAAATAAAGCAGATATGTTACAGGAATGGACACAGTGTCTGTTATAGCCACATTAATCTACCAAATATATTGCAATCTCCATGAGCCAATAATATGGTGCCCAGAGATCCCAGCTATGTGAACATATGAGCAGCAATAGTTGTTGTACAACCATGAAATAAAGCAGATATATTGCAGAAGTAGCGTTATCTACAAAAACACTCAAATACATGGGTAATGCTTCACACAAAACAATAGTGGGAGTAAAGATAGACGGTAGGTATAACAAAAGTATGTACAAAATATGCCACTAATGCTGTATTATTTAGTAATATAAGCCTATCTCAAGTCTGAGAGGAAGGTAAAAGAATAGGCAAACAGATTATGAAAACTGTGCCATAACGGCAGGACGCAGGCCCAAAGATGGTACCCCAAAAATAGCCCAGAAATAATGGGGATATACCTGCTGGCATCTGCTTACAGGGTAATTGTAACGGGTCTGGGAGGCGGAACCTCTGGGCTACTATACAAGGGAGCGGTCCTTGTAAGGGAGCGGGTGGCGACCAGGCAGGCAGTCACAGCAGGTGACCGGGACAGTCTCTGGGTGTACGGGCAGGAGGTCACGGCAAGTGATCAGGGCAGTCTCTGGACAAAAGGGCTGGAGGTCACGGCAAGTGACCGGGGCAGTCTCTGGAAGAACGGGCTGGAGGTCACGGCAAGTGACCGGGGCAGTCTCTAGGTAAAGGGTAGGTACGACCTGTGATGGCTGAACCTCCAGGTAGGCTAGCAAGGCAGATGGAGGATGTGTGCTCCCAGGTGAGCAAGCGAGAGTCTCTGGAATAGCAGGTGGTCACAGCACGTGACGGCGGAGCCTCCAGGTAGGCAAGCAGGCAGGTAGCGGAGAAGCGCTCCCAGGTGAGCGGGCAAGAGTCTCTGGAATAGCTGGTGGTCCCAGCACGTGACAGCGGAACCCCCGGGCAGGCAAGCAGGCAGGTAGCGGAGAAGCGCTCACAGGTGAGCGGGCAAGAGTCTGGAATAGCTGGTGGTCATAGCACGTGACAGCGGAGCCTCCGCGCAGGCAAGCAGGCAGGTAGCGGAGAAGCGCTCCCAGGTGAGCGGGCAAGAGTCTGGAATAGCTGGTGGTCACAGCACGTGACAGCGGAGCCTCCGGGCAGGCAATCAGGCAGGTAGCGGAGAAGCGCTCCCAGGTGAGCGGGCAAGCTGGTCCATAGACAGACTGACCGGAGTTGTAAGGCAGACCGTCGGACCTCAGGCAGGCAGGCAGGTAACAGGAAATCAGGCAGGATTAGGACAGCAAGCTGGCAGGAATCTGGCAGGTAACTGGCAGGTAACTGGCAACGGGACCTGAGGGCTGAAGCAGAGTAGAACGGTGCAACAACATTGCTCGGGCACCTCCATTTTGGAGGAGGTGCCTTATATATGGTAAAGTCCTCCGGCCATTGGCCGGGGACTCCTTAGGATGGCG
Organism: Phyllobates terribilis; assembly: GCF_046119375.1. Classification (NCBI taxonomy): domain Eukaryota; kingdom Metazoa; phylum Chordata; class Amphibia; order Anura; family Dendrobatidae; genus Phyllobates; species Phyllobates terribilis. The sequence goes on from NW_027362769.1 coordinate 255,890,188, forward strand.
CGCGCGGCCCCTTTAAGAGGGAGGGAGGGCGCGCTCGCGCGCCCTAAGCACAGTGGCCGGGAAGGAGCGCGCGCTGCCAGCAGAGCGGGAGAGGGACGCCGGGCACGGAGCACAGCGGTGAGGGGAACAGCGTCCCTGCCTAGCAGAGGGCAGGGACGCCGGCACTACAGTACCCCCCCTTTAGGCCCCCCCTTTTTTAGGCCAGATAGAAATTTAGCTAGGATGAGAGGGGCATGGATGTTCTCCCGGGGCTCCCACGTTCTCTCCTCAGGACCAAACCCCTTCCAATCTACCAGAAAAAAGGTCTTTCCTCTTACCCTTTTGGTGGCAAGAATGTTCTCTACCTCAAACTCGTCCTCAGCAGAAACCGGAGCAGGAGGCGTACCTGTAGACTTGGAAAAAGAGTTAAGCACCACGGGTTTGAGGAGAGATACATGGAAGGAGTTAGGAATCCGTAAGTTGGCCGGGAGTTTCAATTTATAGGCCACCGGGTTGATCTGACTGATGACCTCCAGAGGACCGATGAACCGAGGCCCTAACTTGTAAGAAGGTATCTTGAGTCGAACATATTTAGATGAGAGCCAGACTTTATCTCCTGGACGAAATTGTGGAGGATCCAGGCGTTTTTTGTCAGCGTGTCTTTTCATACGCTCGGATGACAGAAGGAGTGCGGACCGGGTACTCTCCCATATGGAGGAAAATTTGCTAACGAGAGATTCCCCAGCCGGGTTGTCCACAGAGGTGGAGACAGGAAAAGGAATCCGAGGATGCTGACCAAAGACTACAAAAAACGGGGATTTGGAGGAGGATTCGCTCTCGTGATTATTATAAGAGAACTCGGCCCATGGTAGGAGATCCACCCAGTCAGAATGGTGGGCATTAACGAAGTGCCGGAGGTAACTGGTCAGGTTCTGATTGATCCGCTCCACTTGACCATTGGACAGTGGGTGGTAAGCGGAAGAGAAGTCCAGGGTGACGTCTAGTAGTTTACAAGTGGCTCTCCAGAAACGTGAGGTGAACTGTACCCCACGATCCGACACGATGTGGAGGGGCAGGCCATGAAGACGGAAGATGTGGCGGATAAAGTCTTTAGCCAGCTCGGGTGCAGACGGAAGGCCAGGCAGGGGAATAAAGTGAGCCATCTTGGAAAAGCGGTCAGCGACCACCCAAATGACCGTACAACCGGCAGAGACGGGGAGATCAGTTATAAAGTCCATTGCTATATGCTGCCAGGGGGCAGCAGGTACAGGAAGCGGAAGGAGGCGTCCGGCTGGCAGATGTCTCGGGACTTTGTTGCGGGCGCAGGACACACAGGCAGAAACAAAGTCTATTATGTCCTTGTGCAGGGTAGGCCACCAATAGTGCCGGGCAATAAGCTGGAGGGTCTTTTTCTGACCGGCGTGGCCAGCTAGTTTAGACGAATGGCCCCAGTGTAGGATCTTCTCCCGATCAGGTACTGAAACAAACGTCTTACCGGGAGGGAGACGATTTAGACTCACGGGAGCCACCTGCATTACTCTGGCGGGATCGATGATATGTTTAGGTTCTTCCTCGAGATCGGACACCAGAAAGGATCGGGACAAGGCGTCTGCTTTGACGTTTTTGTCAGCCGGGCGAAAATGAAGAACAAAATCAAAGCGAGCAAAAAACAAGGACCACCGGGCTTGGCGCGGGTTAAGTGTCTGGGCATGCTGGAGGTAAGCCAAGTTCTTGTGGTCAGTGTAATTTATTACCGGATGAAGAGCCCCCTCGAGTAGGTAACGCCACTCCTCCAACGCCAGCTTGATGGCCAATAACTCTCGGTCTCCTATGGAATAGTTGCGCTCAGAAGAGGAGAAGAGTTTGGAGAAGAAGCCACAAGTTACCATTCTCCCGGAAGATGATTTTTGAGTAAGTACCGCTCCGGCTCCAGAGGAGGAGGCGTCAACTTCCAGGAAGAACTGCTTGTTGCCGTCCGGGCGATGCAGCACCGGGGCGGAAGAGAAGGCCTGTTTTAGGGAAAGAAAGGCCTCCTCTGCTTCGGGCGGCCACTCTTTGGGATTAGTACCCTTACGGGTGAGCGCGGAAATTGGGGCAGTCCGGGAAGAGAAGTGCGGGATGAAGAGGCGGTAATAGTTGGCGAATCCCAGGAACCGTTGAATAGCCTTCAACCCCTCTGGTCGGGGCCATTTCTCGATGGCAGACAGTTTCTCAGGATCCATTTGTAGGCCGGTCTGAGAGATAATGTAGCCCAGAAATGGAAGCGAGGTCTGCTCAAAGAGGCACTTCTCATATTTAGCGTAGAGATGGTTCTGCCTGAGCCTGAGCAGGACCTGACGAACATCCCTCCGGTGAGTCTGGAGATCCGGAGAGAAGACCAAGATGTCGTCCAGGTACACCACTACGCAGGAGTAGAGAAGGTCCCGGAAGATGTCATTGACCAACTCTTGAAAGACGGCAGGAGCGTTACAGAGGCCAAAGGACATTACCAGATATTCATAGTGGCCGTCCCGGGTGTTGAATGCCGTCTTCCATTCATCCCCCTGACGGATACGAACCAGGTTGTACGCCCCACGGAGGTCCAGTTTGGTGAAGATTCTAGCCCCCCTCAGACGATCAAATAACTCCGGAATGAGCGGAAGGGGGTACTTATTCTTCACCGTGATCTGGTTAAGGCCTCTATAGTCTATACAGGGACGGAGAGAGCCGTCCTTCTTTTTGACGAAAAAGAAGCCTGCTCCCGCCGGGGAGGTAGATTTCCGGATGAATCCCCTGGCCAGATTCTCCTCAATATATTCGGACATCGACCTGGTCTCAGCAGCGGATAATGGATAAATACGCCCACGGGGAGGAGAAGTACCAGGTAACAGGTCGATAGGGCAGTCGTATGGTCTATGAGGGGGTAGTGTCTCTGCCTCCTTTTTATTAAAGACATCAGCATAAGACCAATAAGGAATCGGAAGTCCAGGTAGATTAGCTGGGGTAGGAGAAGGACGGACGGGATGAACGGGAACCAGACAGGTCTTATGGCAGCCCTGTCCCCAGCGAAGGACTTCTCCGGTCTGCCAGTCAAGAACGGGTGCATGTTTCTGGAGCCAAGGTAGGCCTAGCAAGAGGGCGTGAGAGAGTCCAGGCAGAACATGGAAGGAGATACTTTCAGAATGCAGCATTCCCACCTGCAGAGTAATGGATTCGGTGATGAGTTGGATGGGGCGTGGTAAGAGCCCCCCATCCACGGCAGCAACAGACAAGGGTACAGCCAGAGGTTTGGTGGGGATGCGGTATTTCTCTACCAGGGACTGTGAAATAAGATTCCCGGCTGCTCCAGAGTCCAGTTGGGCTAGTTCGAAATAACGGTTCTCCCCGTAGACGATTGAAACTGACAACAGCAGGGATGGAGAGGATTTATTCTTGTCTAGGTGGACCTCTCTGAGCGAACCTAGACACAGGCGTTTCCCGACCTCTCCGGGCAGGCACGGATCCGGTGCTCCTTACTGCCACAGTAGAAGCAGGTCCCCTCGGCACGGCGTAAGTCCTGACGGGTCTTGACCATCTTGGTCTGGTCGACCTGCATAGGCTCAGGAGGGTGTACCTGGTTAGAGACAGAAGGAGTGACGGGTTTCTGAAAAGTAGGAGCTAGACGTCGTAACCTCCTCTCACGGGTGACCTCTCTGGCACGCTCCTGGAACCGTAGGTCAATCCGGGTGGCAAGAGTTATTAAGTCATCGAGAGTGGTAGGAATGTCCCGACCGGCAAGTTCATCTTTAATACGGCCGGACAGACCCTCCCAGAAGACGGAAACCAGAGCGCCGTTATCCCAGGCCAGCTCCGAGGCAAGGGTACGGAACCGTATGGCATATTGGCCCACGGTGAGACTTTCCTGACGGAGGCGTAGCAACGATGATGCGGATGAGGTCTTCCGTCCGGGTTCGTCGAAAACTTTCCGGAAAGCCGTGAGAAAAGCAGGCAAGTTGGACACCAGGGGGTCTCCTCTCTCCCATAGAGGATTTAGCCAGGCCAGGGCCTCCCCGGTGAGATGGGACATGATGAATGCAATTTTGGCTCGGTCGGAGTTAAACTGGTGGGACAATAGTTCAAAGTGCAGGGTGCACTGATTTATGAAGCCCCGAGCCTGGGCTGAGTCGCCTCCGAAGCGAGGAGGTGCAGAAAGCCGAGGTCCGGGGTAGGATATCATGGTGTTAGTGGACAGCGGAGCTGCCGGATTGCGAGACATGGCACTGGCGGAGGTTGTTGGTGGAACAGTCAGAGTGTCCAGGCGAGTATTGACATTCCGCAGGTGACCCAGGATGGACTCCTGTTGGGACCTTTGACGGGACAGTTCATGACACAGGTCCGAGAGCGAGGGAGCTTGGGTGCCACCGGGTTCCACGGCCCGAGCAAACTGTAACGGGTCTGGGAGGCGGAACCTCTGGGCTACTATACAAGGGAGCGGTCCTTGTAAGGGAGCGGGTGGCGACCAGGCAGGCAGTCACAGCAGGTGACCGGGACAGTCTCTGGGTGTACGGGAAGGAGGTCACGGCAAGTGATCAGGGCAGTCTCTGGAAGAACGGGCTGGAGGTCACGGCAAGTGACCGGGGCAGTCTCTGGAAGAACGGGCTGGAGGTCACGGCAAGTGACCGGGGCAGTCTCTAGGTAAAGGGTAGGTACGACCTGTGATGGCTGAACCTCCAGGTAGGCTAGCAAGGCAGATGGAGGATGTGTGCTCCCAGGTGAGCAAGCGAGAGTCTCTGGAATAGCAGGTGGTCACAGCACGTGACGGCGGAGCCTCCAGGTAGGCAAGTAGGCAGGTAGCGGAGAAGCGCTCCCAGGTGAGCGGGCAAGAGTCTCTGGAATAGCTGGTGGTCCCAGCACGTGACAGCGGAACCCCCGGGCAGGCAAGCAGGCAGGTAGCGGAGAAGCGCTCCCAGGTGAGCGGGCAAGAGTCTCTGGAATAGCTGGTGGTCCCAGCACGTGACAGCGGAACCCCCGGGCAGGCAAGCAGGCAGGTAGCGGAGAAGCGCTCCCAGGTGAGCGGGCAAGAGTCTGGAATAGCTGGTGGTCACAGCACGTGACAGCGGAGCCTCCGGGCAGGCAAGCAGGCAGGTAGCGGAGAAGCGCTCCCAGGTGAGCGGGCAAGAGTCTGGAATAGCTGGTGGTCACAGCACGTGACAGCGGAGCCTCCGGGCAGGCAAGCAGGCAGGTAGCGGAGAAGCGCTCCCAGGTGAGCGGGCAAGAGTCTGGAATAGCTGGTGGTGACAGCACGTGACAGCGGAGCCTCCGGGCAGGCAAGCAGGCAGGTAGCGGAGAAGCGCTCCCAGGTGAGCGGGCAAGTTGGTCCATAGACAGACTGACCGGAGTTGTAAGGCAGACCGTCGGACCTCAGGCAGGCAGGCAGGTAACAGGAAATCAGGCAGGATTAGGACAGCAAGCTGGCAGGAATCTGGCAGGTAACTGGCAGGTAACTGGCAACGGGACCTGAGGGCTGAAGCAGAGTAGAACGGTGCAACAACATTGCTCGGGCACCTCCATTTTGGAGGAGGTGCCTTATATATGGTAAAGTCCTCCGGCCATTGGCCGGGGACTCCTTAGGACGGCGCGCGCGGCCCCTTTAAGAGGGAGAGAGGGCGCGCGCGCGCGCCCTAAGCACAGTGGCCGGGAAGGAGCGCGCGCTGCCAGCAGAGCGGGAGAGGGACGCCGGGCACGGAGCAGAGCGGTGAGGGGAACAGCGTCCCTGCCTAGCAGAGGGCAGGGACGCCGGCATTACAGTAATGGAGAGTGCAGGGGGGAAAATGGGACAAGAGGGGATGCAGGGAGAACCCTACGTGTACCGCCATGTAGCTCACGGCTTCATCAGGGGAATGTGATCTCCCTGGTGATTCAGTAAACTTATTTATGTCCTCAAAATTAATTACTTAATCACATACTGGTGGGATGGTGTGCGGTCAGGATCTGGAAATGGTCATAATGAGATGTTCGTGTTGTAAAAATCAAATGTTATGCCTGAGCACTGCATAGTGCTTATGTGGAGAGGTGGAGAAAATAGGATGCGCCGCCCGAGTATGTCAAAGTGTTGGAGGGAGGTGCTCCAACATGGCTCAGGCTATTCATCTACATGTGGTTGGTGCAATTGCGCCTGCATGCATGTCACTGAGGCATACAGCAGTACAGCAGGGAGGTGAAACGGTCACATGATCGAGTGGGTGTGACCATCTGCTGTGTGCAAGGAACAAGGCCTAATTGCACAGGTGGAAGCAGACAAATAGAAAAAGGCTCCCTCGTGTGGCCATATTAGGGAGACGCACCAGATATAAATAGTGTGTATGGGGGAAATATCTGCCAAAAAAAACCCAATGGTATCTGTATAAGGGGACAGTGATCAGTTCTTATGATACCCATATATCGCATACAGTGTCCATTTTACATTGTCTAGCGATGTGATTATAGACAAACGTCACCATGGTCCTATTGGTCGACTATCAAAAAAGCCTGCTGGTCATGGCATCTGGCGCCATCAGTGGCTATGCATAGATAAGGTTAAATAAATGCATAAGGATGTAATATTAGGTATGTCTAGTTATGGCACTATTGGAGGGTGAAAAAGGTGAAATCTATCATGGTATAATCCCATGGATTGTAATGGCCATAGAGCAAGGTCTAGCGACGTTAATTTAGACCTCTATAGTGATAGTATAATATAGGTGATGCATGATAATTAGTACTAGCATAATCTAACTACCTGTGGGTGGGGGCTCCATAACCATCTTATGGGTAAATAAAAAACATGTGTTAAGTATAGTAACCCCACATATGCAGGGTGGATCATAATATCCAAAACAAAACCCAAATTATCTTTTCAAGATCAATGTATGGGGGACACCATGACGGCATCATGGGTGGACACCCAGTATAAAGGTGAAGGATTATCAAAAATTGGATCAAGGTATCCTATTCATGCCAGCAGATATAAACCCTGTAGAGTATAAACGTAGCTAAAATGTTGGAAAAGTATGATATCCTAAAAGGTTATCTGCCTACAGGATAATGCTTTATAAAATTAAGGATGTACATCGCAAACCAACAAACCATAAAAAAGGGCCAATGGTCTAAAATTAAATCAGATCAGGGGATATCACAACACCCAAGGGTGGCGATATAAAGCAAAGGAGTATGATGCCAAATGTACAGTTCATCCTTATAAACAGGGGCATTTTATTAAAAGCTGGATCTAGCAGCTACAAGAGAAAAAAAAAAACAAAAGTTGCATGAAGATCGCATAAAGTCATAATCATGAGACAGTTCCTTAGTGACAAATCGAGATGTCAAATATGCCGTATTGGAAGAATTTCTATGGATAGCTGGTCCGGCGGTCAATCAATCCATCACCCATGCTACACAATGATGGATGTATTGCAATTTCAAGAAGTGGTTAATGAGGAGTCCGGAAAAGCAACACGCAATGATAGATATATTGCGATTCCAAAAGATGGTTAATAATGAGTCTATGTAGGTAAGTCGATGGCAATATTGTCCAGAGGATATTATTCAGAAGAATCTCCAGGAGGCTTGGAGTGGTCTCTAAGCGATGATTTTCATAGCCCCAGTCAATTATGATGATAACGTAAGCATCAGAGAGTATCTAAGCAGAGTGGAGCCACAAAAGAAAAAAAAATAGGTTTAGAATACAGTACTAGGACCGGTGTCAATTACCCAGAAAACCTGTCAATTGCAGTTTTTCATTGATACTGAAGGGAGTAACTGAGCTAAGCTCAAAAATCCAGCGTGATTTGGCTTGTAAGAGTTTCTTATTGAGGCTACCGCCCCTACCTGACCCCATGATTTTCTGGAGACCAAGGATACGGGTGTTCCTACCGTTCACCCAGTGATGGTCGAGGTAATGTGTGGCGACAAAATTAAGGGACTTACCCTTCTCAAGGTCGGACGCTGCCACGTTAATTGTGGAAAGATGTTTCTGGATACGTTTCCTTACCTCTTGTGATGTCTGGCCACGTATACATGGGAATATAAGAGCATAAATCACAAACCTTGTCTTGCAGTTGATATAAGACCTAAGAGGATATCGCCTCGAGTCAAGGGAATTGACAAAGCTGTCCTGGATGGGATGCATGTACTGGCATATGTTACACTCCCCGCAAGGGAAGGAGCCTTTTAAAGGCCTACTCTGATTCAATTTACGTGTTGGTCTGGTGAAATGACTCTTCATTAAAATAACACCGAGGTTGGGTGTCCATCTGGCAGTCAAGATGGGGTGATCATGGACAATTGAAGCCATTTGTTTATTGGTCTTTAGGGTACCCCAATGATTCTGTAGGATACCCCTTACCTGGCTCCATTGATCAACATAGTTGGTGATGAATCACAATTCTGGGTTCTGTTGTCTAAGCCTTGGTGTCAAAAGTGATGCCTGGGTTTGAGACTTCGCCTGCTTCTACGCTCTGGAAAAAATTAATTTCGGATATCCCCTATTCTTGAGCCTATCCGTGAGATGTTTGGCCTGTCAGAGAAAATCCTCATCGTGCATGCAGTTTCGCCTTGTTCGAAGGAATTGCCATGTTGGTTGTCCCGTTCTAGTAAGAAGAGGATGGAAGCTCTCATATCGTAGAAGGCTATTGGTAGATGTAGACTTTCTGTATAGATCCATTGTAAGGCGATCCCCCTGAAAAGAGACAGTAAGATCAAGAAAGATGGCTGTGGTGGTAGAGGTGGAGTAATTCAGAAGAATATTATAGGGATTTTAATTGAGAAAATCAAAAAACTCCATACACTACGGTAGTGTCCCCAGCCACATGAAACAAGATATGGATTTTACTGTGAGTGGCACGTAAGGAGGTCGGAGCCTCAGAAACATATTGGATGAACATTCGGCACTCTTTTTATCCAGAAAGAGAGCCCGTAGTTTTGTGACGTCACACAGACACAGGGCGGCAGATTTTTCAAATGAGTGTTAGAGCAGATGTGTCCAGCCGGAACGCTGCCTACACTGTTTACAGGGTGCCCAGTACTAACAATGGATTCCATATACACCGCATTCTTGAATGTCTGAGTAAAGAAATATTACCCAGTACATCTGGTACTACATCGGTACACCTGACATCACATCAGTATTAAAGCACAGGTTGGCTTCTAATGATTACTAGCCTGTTTTTAGCGCATATTATTATTAATTACATACTAATACAGTATTTGTTGTATTTTCAGAATTCACTTAAAATATGATTGTCATTTCAGGGAAACTTGTTTGCTGTTCTGTAATTATTAACATTTGAAAGTTTCTGCTAATTAGATTTTGATGCACAGGGGTCCCATTGTGCATTGCGTCTTCTCCTCCCCGTCTATGATTCACTGGCCCTTCTGCCTGCCTCTGGTCTTTGAATGAAAGGTCACTGCTAGGGATGAGAGAGTAGTGAAATAATCGGATTCGCTATACTCGTAATGAGTAGGTCCCAATACTCGGGTACTCGTTATGAGTAGCGAGTCCAATGTAAGTCAATTGGAATAGCGAGTAAGCCGAGTAAGTGTCTGCTGAAGCCTATAAAGCGGTCTGGGGGCTGAGGAAAAGGCTGAAATGGGTGCATGATTGTTTAAAAGCCGGCGGTAAAAAACCTCTGGCTTTTAAACAATCACTCAGCCCCATACTCGCTTCCCCGCAGCCTCCCATCCCGATCCTCCGCTCCCCCGCCGCCTCCCATCCCAATCCTAAGTTAGGACCGGGCGGGGAGTGAAGCACCAGAGAGCGGGGAGCGTACATAACTTAGGATCGGGATGAGAGGCGGCGAGGGAGCGGAGCATCGCGATGGTAGGCTGTGGGGTAGCGAGTATGGGGCTGAGTGATTGTTTAAAAGCCAGCGGCATTTTACCGTCGGCTTTTAAACAATCATGCACCCATTTCAGCCCTTTCCTCAGCCCCCAGACCGCTTTATAGGTTCCAGCAGACACTTACTCAGCTTACTCGCATTTCCCATTGACTTACATTGTACTCGTTACTCCTAGCGAGTAATCACAAGGAAACTTGGGGAGTAACGAGTAGCCCGAGTACCGTACTATTCGGCGAGTACCGAATAGTAACGAGTATACTCACTTATCCCTAGTCACTGCTTTTTCAGTTACCTGACTCCTCTGTTTGGAGAGTAAATTTCTAACAAAGAAGGCATGTTTCTGAAAAAGCAGTGGGTGGAATTGGGAAATCATATTCAGGTAGGAGAAGACCCAGTGTACAGTCCAGCCCCTGTGCACCAAAATCGAATTAACAGAAAACTTCAAGTGGTGAATACTGGGAATCTTCTGTGGTGCCCCTGAGGGTTCAGTCGCCACAGAGGTACTGCACCTCACCCAGAGGTGTGGTGTCTCCCTTCTCTCAGGTAAGATGGGAGTACTGCACAGAACCCCAGACACCTGCATCCAACACAACACTACTCCAGGCCGGCTGGAGGGGCAACATGCAGAGCGCAGCTGCTGAGCCCTGACCCTGGCTGGAGTGGGGGGAACCCAAAGGTAGGGGGAACCAGTAGTGGGTGTGGGTGGAGGAAGTAGTTAGAGGGAGCACTTTAGTAGGAGTATAAATAGGGAAGCCATCTCACGGTGGCAGGTCAGTTCAGTTCTAGGGAGCAGTTCAGAAGAACAGCTCTGGACTGTTCAGAAGAACTGTCCGGGAGCAGAGTCTCATTAGGAGATCAGGGGACCAGGGGAGGAGTCCTGAGGAGATAATTTGCATATTCCCACTGCATTTTGGGGTAAGTGAAGAGTCTCCGCGAGCTCAAAGAACACTGGATTTTGGCTGTTGGAGCTGAAAAGAGGACATCGGTAAACCAGGGGAGGAGTCCTGAGGAGATAATTTGCATATTCCCACTGCATTTTGGGGTAAGTGAAGAGTCTCCGCGAGCTCAAAGAACACTGGATTTTGGCTGTTGGAGCTGAAAAGAGGACATCGGTAAACCAGGGGAGGAGTCCTGAGGAGATAATTTGCATATTCCCAGTGCATTTTGGGGTAAGTGAAGAGTCTCCGCGAGCTCAAAGAACACTGGATTTTGGCTGTTGGAGCTGAAAAGAGGACATCGGTAAACCGCGCGCCTGTCGGCGCGCGCATTTTGAAGCTTTTTTATTAAGCTTTTTTCACTATTTTCAGAACATTAACAATAAGAACATGGAAGAGTTCAGGAGCCATTTGGTGAGCTGCATATCCTGCTACATGTTCACAGACTTGCCAGTGGAAAAGCCAGACTTCACATGCCAGAAATGCAAGCTTGTGTCCCTGTTGGAGGAAAAGTTGCGAAATCTAGAAGAGAGGTTAACTACCTTGAAAATCATTAAGGAAGGTGAAGAGTTCTTAGACAGAGCAGAATTATCTCTTCATGATTCAGAAAGAGAAGAAATTCGAACTGCACCTGACGAAACAGAGGAATGGAAGCATGTGACCCACAGAAGCAGGAGGATCAAGAGGCAGTCAGCACCCATACTGATCAGGAACCAGTACCAGGCTCTCACGCAGGAGAACCATGAAGAAATACAGCAAAACAAGACTTTGCCAGCAATGAATAACCTTGTAAGCCCTCAGAATCCTCCTGGATGGAGAAAGAAGAATGTTGTGAAGAAAAAACGGAGAGTGGTGGTCATGGGGGATTCCCTGTTAAGAGGAACAGAGGCCGCTATCTGCAGACCAGACATAACCTCAAGAGAAATGTGCTGTCTTCCAGGAGCAAAAATTAAAGATGTGTCTGACAGGATATCAAGACTCTTCAGACCTACAGATCACTACCCATTCCTGCTAATACATGTGGGGACAAATGACACCGCAAGAAAGGACCTGGAAACCATCTGCAGTGACTTTGAAGACTTAGGCAAGAAAGTGAAAGAATTGGGAGCGCAGGTGGTCTTCTCATCCATCCTCCCAGTGGATGGCCATGGAACAATGAGGTGGAATAAGATTCTACAGGTGAACAACTGGCTACGTCGATGGTGCCGTCAACAAGGATTTGGATTTCTGGATCACGGAATGAATTACCTATACGATGGACTACTTGCTAGAGATGGGGTGCACCTTACGAAGACTGGAAAACATGTATTTGGAAGTCGCCTTGCTACACTCATCAGAAGAGCTTTAAACTAGAACAATGTGGGAAGGGAAGCAAAAGGCCAGAAAAAGCCATACAGCTGACAAATACTATTGAGATCTCTGCTCCTGGAAGTGGAAAAGAAGAACAAAGACAAAAAAATCTAAATAATAAAAATATGGGAGGAAGAGAAACCAATCACAAACTAAAATGTTTTTATACAAATGCACAAAGCATGGGCAACAAACAAGGAGAATTGGAACTACTAATGCAGGAAAAGGAATATGATGTCATTGGAATCACTGAAACTTGGTGGGACGATACACATGATTGGAATAAAAGGCTAAAAGGATACAACTTATTTGCAAGAAACAGACTTGATAAACGAGGAGGAGGTGTTGCATTGTATGTTAGAAAAGCGTATATCTGCACAGAGATTGAAGCTTCAGAGACTGGGAGTTCTGTGGAAACTGTTTGGGTAAGAATACAAGGAGAGAACAACGGAAAGGACACCATTGTAGGCATTTACTACAGGCCACCTGGGCAAGCTGAAGATATGGATGAACTCTTTATGTATCAAATGACCAAGTTCTCCAAAAAATATGACGTAGTGGTCATGGGAGATTTCAACTATCCAGACATTTGTTGGGAATCTCTCTCAAGTAAAACTAACAGGTCAAGCAAATTCTTATCCTCTCTTGCTGACAACTTTATCTTCCAAAAGGTAGGGGAGAAAACAAGGGGATCTGCTACTTTGGATCTAATCCTTATAAACAGGGAGGAAATGGTTGAGGAGGTAAAGGTGGCTGGGACCCTAGGAGGCAGCGATCATGCTATTATAGAATTTTGGATAACTAGAGGAGGAAGACATGTGAAGACTCAAACTTCAAGGTTAGATTTTAGAAAGGCAGATTTTAAGAGACTCAGAAAGAGAATAGGAGGGATCCAATGGCTGGATGTCCTTAAGGACAAAAATGTCCAGGAAGGATGGGAAATTTTTAAAAATGAGATTCTCAAAGCACAATCGTTAACAATCCCGAAAAGTAGGAAGAATGGGAAGCATTTAAGGAAACCAGGATGGATGAACACAGAACTTAAACACATGCTAAAAAGAAAGAAAGAAATGTTTATTAAATGGAAAGAGGGAGGCATATCTAAAGAAGATTATAATGCAGTCTGCAGATCCTGCAGGGCACGTATCAGGTTAGCTAAAGCTGACAATGAATTAAGGCTTGCAAGAGATGTCAAAAGCAATAAAAAAGGATTTTGGGGGTATGTCAAAAGTAAAAGAAAAGTCAAAGATGCTATAGGATTTTTACAGGATGAAAATGGAGAAATGGTAAGAGAGGATGTTGAGAAGGCCGAACTTTTTAATTCCTATTTTGCATCTGTTTTCACTCAGAAAGAAAATGTAACATCAACTGATCTTCACTGTCCTTTTAAAGGAATAGAGGAATCCAAGTTATCAGTAAACAGAAAGATTGTGAGGGAATATTTAGCTAACATAAATGAGTTCAAGTCTCCAGGTCCAGATGAATTACACCCCAGAGTACTGAAGGAGATTGTAGAAGAAATTTTAGAACCACTCTCCATAATCTTTGAAAATTCTTGGAGAACAGGAGAAGTCCCAGAAGACTGGAGAAGAGCAAATGTTGTTCCTATCTTCAAAAAGGGGAAGAAGGTGGACCCAGGGAACTATAGGCCGGTGAGTCTGACTTCTATACCAGGAAAGATCTTTGAACAAATTATTAAACAATGTGTATGTAAGTACATGGATAAGAATGAAGTGATTAACCAGAGTCAGCATGGGTTTGTAACTAACAAGTCATGTCAGACTAACTTAATTTCCTTCTATGACAGAATCACTGACTGGGTGGATCAGGGAAATGCTGTAGATATAGTATATCTTGACTTCAGCAAAGCATTTGACAAAGTATCTCACACCATCCTTATTGAAAAAATGACCAAGTATGCAATGGACCAGGCAACGGTTAGGTGGATTCATAACTGGCTTAGTGATCGGACTCAAAGGGTGGTTGTAAATGGCTTCACATCCAGCTGGATGAATGTCTCAAGTGGGGTACCACAGGGCTCCGTCCTGGGACCTGTATTGTTCAACATCTTTATCAATGATTTAGATGAAGGAATTGAGGGTAAACTGATTAAATTTGCTGATGACACAAAGCTAGGAGGGATAGCTAATACTAGAGAAGAGAGAGAGAGGATTCAAAAAGACCTAAATAAACTGGAGCAGTGGGCAGCAACCAACAGAATGGTTTTTAACAGGGAAAAATGCAAAGTACTACATCTGGGCAATAAAAATGAAAAAAGCATATACAGAATGGGAGGAATAGAGCTAAGCAACAGTACATGTGAAAAAGACTTAGGTATACTAATAGATCATAGACTGAACATGAGTCAACAGTGTGATGCAGCAGCAAAAAAGGCAAATACAATTCTGGGATGTATTAACAGAAGCATACAGTCTAGATCACGTGAAGTCATTATCGGTCTTTACTCCTCTTTGGTCAGACCTCATCTGGAATACTGTGTACAGTTTTGGGCACCACATTTTAAAAAAGACATAGACAAACTGGAGCAAGTTCAGAGAAGAGCGACCAGAATGGTGACTGGTCTGCAAACCATGTCCTATGAGGAACGGTTGCAGGATTTGGGAATGTTTAGCTTGCAAAAAAGAAGACTGAGAGGAGACTTAATAGCTGTCTACAAATATGTCAAGGGCTGTCACATTGTAGAAGGATCATCTTTATTCTCATTTGCACAAGGAAAGACTAGAAGCAATGGGATGAAACTAAATGGGAGGAGACACAGATTAGATATTAGAAAAAACTTTTTGACAGTTAGGGTGATTAATGAGTGGAACAGGCTGCCACGAGAGGTGGTGAGTTCCCCTTCAATGGACGTCTTCAAACAGAGGCTGGACAGACATCTGTCTGAGATGATCTAGTGAATCCTGCTTTGAGCAGGGGGTTGGACCAGATGACCCAGGAGGTCCCTTCCAACTCTACCATTCTATGATTCTATGATTCTATGATCTGCTCTACAGTTAGGGCCCAGTGTCAGAGGCCCAGGAGGGGAGCAGGGAGTAGGCTCCGTTCTACAGAAAGGATCCCAGGGGGTACGGCGCGTGCAGGACGGCACCCGTTTGCCCCGCATCTGTCAGAAGACAGAGGGATCGTTGTGGCATTTTAATCCCAAGGAGGGTCAAGTGGGTCCCGGACCCGACGTACAGGAAGGACTTCAGAGTACCCGAGTGGGATTGAGAGTGGGCAGCGCAGAGCAGGAGGGAGAAAGACCTGAGTGAAAGCAATCAAAATAGGAACACGATAAAGTTGCCTGAGGAAGGATTGAACCTCTGCCCGGTGAACGTAGCGCGACGCGGGAGGCCTTTTCCTGTAAAGTGCACCTGTGAAGTGTCTAAAGAACTGTGAGTAAAATCTTGGATGACTGCACTGCACTGCCTCCGTCCATTCATCATCGGTGCCATCGTTCCCCCTGCACCACAACGCCCAGCGCACCCCACTCTCCATCACTTCACTGTCCTGAGGCCTGCTCCACCTGTGGGGACCGTCCCATCTCAAGCTGCCCTAACATCTGCCTCAGAGGACTGTTGCAGTACTGGTGATCCTCACCAGACACCACAGGTTGCGTCACGAACTTTCTAAAAATAAAACCCTCTTTTTGCACTGACCGCCCTGGGTCACGGGCCGGGCCAGCCACCGTGATATCCCCCGCCAACCGGCATCCAGGGGCCCGGCTGCCGAATACCCCACGGCCCTGGGGGCGCGTCACTTCCTTCCCCCTTCATAGAACTTTGTAATCCCATGCTGTCATCTCCTATTTCAGTTATGGGGAAATCTGCATCTACTGAAGACATATTTTACATATGAAATGAGAATGAAAGATCAGTCCAGGAGGAGAAAAAGGCAGATTTATCTCATAAGAATTATTACAGTTTTGTATTATGATGTGTACTATTGATTTATGAAAAAAAATGAAGGATGATCTTTAAAGGAAACCTCTCACCGCAGAAAACACTAGTTATCTGCTGACGCATGATTAATCTGCAGATAAACAGAGCTACAATGCTGTCTGGTGGCCTTATTGAAAGTGAGTCAACCAGGAGAAAATGATCTTATGTCCTACCAGCTGTCATTCATAGGGGTGTGCACCAAGGGGCTTCAGTCATCACTCACAGCAGCACTCATTATACTTTGAGAGGCATCTGTAAACGTGCCCCGGCAATCAGATTGCCTACTTGCTCTGCTTAGATGTGCTGCAAAGCTGAGTGCAATCAAAGTGCCACGGCATGCTTACAGTAGCCACTCATAGTATAGTGGTGTTTTGAGCAGTGACTTAAGCTGCTCCACAACACTCCCATGACTGATAGCTGGTGACTCTGAGAGGAAGGGAGGAAATAAGTTAATTTTCTCAGGTAGCCGGAATTTCGGTAAGGCGGTTGGGTAGCAATGTAGTGCAAATTTACCTAACCATATAGTTGCAGGTAAATAATGTTTTCTGAGTTGAAAAGTTCAATTTAAGCTGCAGTTTAAAGTGTAGCTTCAATTATGAAGAAAATCAGGTCTTTCATCTAAAGTTCAAAAATTATGATAGGAAAAATTTTGATCACTTCTACAGCTGGAGGATGTTGAAGAATACATTGTCTGTGTTTATCTGGAGAAAACTGTATCCTGTCATTTATAAACTTGTCTGTGTGTATAGTGCTCTGTGTTTCTGATGAATTTCATCTTTTTCTTGGTTTCTAGTTTGGTCTTGGACTCAGATGGTGTTTTTTTCAATTCTAGATTTTTGATGGTGTGTCACTCATCTCTGGTAATAATGTTAGTGAGTTCTTGTTTGATAGATTTCACCCTTTCTTTTTCTTCCACTACAACGGTGTGTAAAAGTGTAAGAATTCCAGGGTAAGCAGTGTCAGGTCCAGTGAACACTTGTTCAGTACAGCTTTGACTTTTACACAATATTTGACCTTGTCTTGGAAGAGAATTGTATGACGTTGAACACAGGATACACTTCACCTGATAGTAGTCGACAAGAGTGGCATTATGAGGATACAAAGAGATGTGACGTCTCAGCTCAAATAGTTATCGGTCTTGATTTCACCCATTGGGACCTATATAATAAATATATTAAAATTGACTTGATAATGTACATGTAACTCATGAGATGATTTCTGTAGCCTCTGTATCATTATAAGCTGCAGTCGATAATGAAATCTGTTAAGTATAAGCAGGTGCAATTGCCAAACAGTGTAATCTAAGTCAGAATTGAAGCTGGCACCACTGCATTAGCAGTAGTATGCTGGAGCAAAAGACCAAACATATCATTAACAAGGGACCTCAGTATAGAAGTAGACAGAAATCTTGGCTAATGCTCAAGTGATTTCATTTATTAAGATCTGGCACCAAGAAAACAGACATCATCCAATGTTTCGATCTACATAGAAGTCTTTCTGAAGGACATCTGCAGTACAAAATAAATACAGACAAATACAATAAAGATAAGGGAAAGTGGGTTGGAATGGAAGTGCATATACATGTTGTACATGTTAGTGCATATACATGTTGACTAACAGTAAAAATAAGCAAAACAATAAAATACAGTGGATTGCAAAGGTATATTAATGCAGTAAAGTGGAGGAAGAATATTTAAACAAGAGAAGGCATTACTGTAGGTATTATAGGTCTTCAAGGCATAGAGAAAAACCTGAAGGCAAGAGCAAGGACGTAACTGTGACTGATAGGTCCAAAAACATATTTATAGGTAGGAAAAAAATATTGGGATATTTGACTAAGCTACATAAATAAATCTAATATTTGAAGTTGCTACAATAGGAGACAAATTTAGAGGGCGGTGAAGCAGATAAGAGATAAAGGAGGTTAAAAGAAGCAGGATGGAAAGGCGTAAAAGGGCAAACCCAGAGCAGAAAAATGACTATTAATGAAAGACATGAGTGCATAGTAACCACAAAATAAGGTAAGGTTACAAAATAAAATGTGCAGAACACAATATGGATGGGCCAAATGGTATGTTAAATTATGTCAATTAGTGGCTTGGTAAAGGAGTAAGAAATAGTGCATGCCAGGTACTGAGAAGAATGAGTGTGCAGGTATGAGCAAGGTTTGTCTGGGACTGAGAGAGTGTATGAAAAAGGGAATATCAGATACTAGGAAGAGTAGATATAAACTGTCACGCATCGTTTAAACCGACTACTAATGCTCTAATAGCAGTAAACTCTATCCCACCGCTGCCACGAAGTTGTCAAGGACATACTTCCCAGCATGTGATCTAGGTGCTTCTGCAAGGGTAATTTATCTCCTTTAACTCCATCCAGCACTCAACCTCTGTTACAGGTTATAAAGTGAACATAAATCACACCCCCAACAAGACTACACAACAAGAACAGAGATGAGCGAACCTGAACTGAAGTTCAGACTTCACACCAGACAGTTAGTGTCCAGTGGTAAACGTCAGACATGGACTTCTCCTGGAAACCCGTTACAATGTTCAGAGTTCCAGGTAAAATACCAAGACAGAAACAAAATAAAATAAACACATACCCTGCTGCAAGTAAATAAGCAAAAGCAATAATGCATATAAGCTATATTGGGTACTTAGTAAATGCTGTTTTTGATAAAAATAGTGTATAAGCCATCCCACCAGCGTCAAGGAGTACCCAAATTTGGGATGGTCCTAACCTCTAGTATGAAAACCTTGCTATGCGTCATAGTGACGTCTGTGTTAATAAGTGCTGAGCAGGACCGGGTTCCGAACATGGATACACAGCAAATAGGAAGCTGTTTAACTGTAATGTCCAGCTCAAAGGAAGGGAGGTCACACGCTTGCCTGTACTAAATGCAGGAACCTAAAACTAAACTGAAAAAAAATACTGAAAAAAATTAATGAAATGGAGTTTGGGGAAGTCCGGGAGGAGAGAGCGAGAGATCAGTCAAAAGTTAGGGTCATAATTGAGTCCTAATTGTTTTCAATGGGGTTCGGGTTCTGGTTCAAGTTTGGGTAAAGTTCTGGTACTCAAACCTTTTGGAATAAAGTTCGGGTAGGGTACCAGAACCCGAACTTCCATGAGTCCACTCATCCCTAAACACAGATACAGAACACACTGCCACCACTCATCAACTCCCGGGGTGATGAGTCCGTGAAATATATGGTACTGTCAAACAATAAAAAAGGGTCACTCACTCTCTGAAAGGCTATGGATTCTTTAGAACATACAAGGATCAGACATAAGTTTTTAACCTTTAATATAAAAGACAGTGCTTACAAGTAAAGATATTAAAAGGTAAAAATAAAACGGCACATAAATATGCAAAACAGTTGTAAAATAAAGATGGAGAAATAACAGAAATGCCTAAATGTTTTTGTTTATAGTTATCTTCTGTTTCCTTGAGGGAAGTAGAAAAGAATTATGGATCACAAACAGCATAGGTAGGTCCTGAAATGTGAGCAACCTTTTTTTGTCAATGCAGTTTTTAGATGCTTGACCTTGGCTCAGGGCCTTGCATTTCAAATGTCCTGTGTTTCTAGCTACTCCCTCCTTACAGTACATTGGAAATAATCAGCTTGGTCATAATGACCATTTGCTAACCCTTTGAAGCTCAGAGTCCCAGAGCTGAAGTGCCATGTTTGACACCTCCAGGGAAAGCCCCTTTTTCTTGCAATACTAACAAATCCAGTTTGTCCTATTGTCAATGAAATGTAACTCTTCTGCTGTTATAAATTTCCCCTACAATTATATATTTCCTTCACATGCATGTATGAATAAAATATGTGTCAGGACTCGAACCCAGCAGCTCTTGTGCACCAGGCAGCAGCTCTTCCCTCTGTGCTATTCAGCTCACTGGACAGTTTCTTCCTTGATAACAGTACCTGTGTTGTTCCTGAGTGTTTCCCCCCTGTATTGTTCCTGATTGGCTTCATCCTGTGATTTCCGGATTGAACACCTTATGTAAACCTGGCCTGGCACCTCCTTCCTTGCGAGATTATTGAGCTCTTAGTGTTTAGTCAAGCTCTCATTTCACCTGCTGCTTCATTCAAAACTATACTGTTTCTCTCATGTACTGACCTATAGATATTCCTGACTACGCAATCGGCTGATCCTTCAAACTATACTGCTGCTCCCCTGTACTGACCTCTGGCTATTCCTGACTACACAACCTACTGATCCTTCAAACTATACTGCTGTTCCCGTGTACCAACCTCTGGCTGATTCCTGACTACACAACCTGCTGATCCTTTAAACAAAACTGCTGCTCCCGTGTACAGCTTCCTTGTACCGACCTCTGGCTATTCCTGACTGCTTTAACTGCTGGTGCTGCCCCTAGTGGTTGCAATACCACTACTCCAACCCAGGTCAGTTCATAACAATATGTCTGAGTATAATGGATATATGAGTCATGAATAAGGACCATATACATATATGTATGCAAGGGGAAGTGGATAGCTGAGAATAAAACATAAACTAACAGAGGAAAGAGAAGAGATACCAGACAAACTTGAAGAAAAAGCCTGAATGGTTAAGAGAAAGGTATCAAAGTAATAAGCCTATCGGGGACAGTACATATACAGTGGTGGCCAAAAGAATTGGCACCCCTGCAATTCTGTCAGATAATACTCAGTTTCTTCCTGAAAATGATTGCAATCACAAATTCTTTGGTATTATTCTCTTCATTTAATTTGCTTGCAAGGAAAAAACACAAAAGAGAATGAAGCAAAAATCAAATCATTGATCATTTCACACAAAACTCCAAAAATGGGCCAGATAAAAGTATTGGCACCCTCAGCCTAATACTTGGTTGCACAACCTTTAGCCAAAATAACTGCGAACAACCACTTCCGGTAACCATCAATGAGTTTCTTACAATTCTCTGCTGGAATTGTAGACCATTCTTCTTTGGCAAACTGCTCCAGGTCCCTGATATTTGAACAGTGCTTTCTCCAAACTGCCATTTTGAGATCTCTCCACAGGTGTTCTATGGGATTAAGGTCTGGACTCATTGCTGGCCACCTTAGAAGTCTCCAGTGCTTTCTCTCAAACCATTTTATAGTGCTTTTGGAAGTGTGTTTTGGGTCATTGTCCTGCTGGAAGACCCATGACCTCTGAGGGAGCCCCAGCTTTCTCACACTGGGCCCTACATTATGCTGCAAAATTTGTTGGTAGTCTTCAGACTTCATAATGCCATGCACACGGTCAAGCAGTCCAGTGCCAGAGGCAGCAAAGCAACCCCAAAACATCAGGGAACCTTCACCATGTTTGACTGTAGGGACCGTGTTCTTTTCTTTGAATGCCTCTTTTTTTTTTCCTGTACACTCTATGTTGATGCTCTTTCCCAAAAAGCTCTACTTTTGTCTCATCTGACCAGAGAACATTCTTCCAAAACGTTTTAGGCTTTCTCAGGTAAGTTTGGCAAACTCCAGCCTGGCTTTTTTATGTCTCGGGGTAAGAAGTGGGATCTTCCTGGGTATCCTACCATACAGTCCCTTTTCATTCAGACGCCGACGGACAGTACGGGTTGACACTGATGTACCCTCGGACTGCAGGGCAGCTTAAACTTGTTTGGATGTTAGTCGAGGTTCTTTATCCACCATCCGCACAATCTTGAGTTGAAATCTCTCGTCAATTTTTCTTTTCCGTCCACATCTAGGGAGGTTAGCCACAGTGCCATGGGCTTTAAACTTCTTCATGACACTGCGCACGGAAGACACAGGAACATTCAGGTCTTTGGAGATGGACTTGTATCCTTGAGATTGCTCATGCTTCCTCACAATTTGGTTTCTCAAGTCCTCAGACAGTTCTTTGGTCTTCTTTCTTTTCTCCATGCTCAATGTGGTAAACACAAGGTCACAGGACAGAGGTTGAGTCAACTTTAATCCATTTTAACTGGCTGCAAGTGTGATTTAGTTATTGCCAATACCTGTTAGGTGCCACAGGTAAGTTACAGCCGGTGTTAATTACACGAATTAGAGAAGCATCACATGATTTTTCAAACAGTGCCAATACTTTTGTCCACCCCCTTTTTTTAGGTTTGGTGTGGAATTGTATCCAATTTGGCTTTAGGACAATTCTTTTTGTGTTTTTTCATTGAAGACAAATTAAATGAAGATAATAATACTAAAGAATTTGTGATTGCATTCATTTTCAGGAAGAAACTGAGTATTATCTGACAGAATTGCAGGGGTGCCAATACTTTTTGCCACCACTGTACACTGTGTACAGAATTATTAGGCAAGTTGTATTTTAGGGGATTATGTTTTATTATTGATCAATAACTATGTTCTCAATCAACTCAAAATACTCATAAATATCCAAGCTTAATATTTTTTGAAGTTGGAGTGTTTTTTTTTTAGATTTGGCTATCTTAGGAGGATATCTGTTTGTGCAGTAACTATTACTGTGTGGAATTATTAGGCAACTTAATAAAAACAAAATATAATCCCATCTCACTTGTTTATTTTCACCAGGTAAACCAATATCAGTGCACAAAATTTAGAAATAAACATTTCTGACATGCAAAAACAAAAACAAAAAAAAATAGTGATCAATATAGCCGCCTTTCTTTATGATGACACTCAACAGCCTTCCATCCATAGATTCTGTCAGTTGCTTGATCTGTTTTCCATCAACATTGCGTGCAGCAGCCACCACAGCCTCCCAGACACTGTTCCGAGAGGTGTACTGTTTTCCCTCCCTGTAGATCTCACATTTTATGATGGACCACAGGTTCTCTATGGGGTTCAGATCAGGTGAACAAGGGGGCCATGTCATTATTTTTTCTTCTTTTAGACCTTTACTGGCCAGCCACGCTGTGGAGTAGTTGGATGCATGTGATGGAGCATTGTCCTGCATGAAAATCATGTTTTTCTTGAATGATACCCACTTATTCCTGTACCACTGCTTGAAGAAGTTGTCTTCCAGAAACTGGCAGTAGGTCTGGGAGTTGATCTTCACTCTCTCCTCAACCCGAAAAGGTCCCACAAGTTCATCTTTGATGATACCAGCCCATACCAGTACCCCACCTCCACCTTGCTGGCGTCTGAGTCGGAGTGGGGCTCTTTGCCCTTTACTGATCCAGCCTCTGGCCCATCCATCTGGCCCATCAAGAGTCACTCTCATTTCATCAGTCGATAAAACCTTTGAAAAATCAATCTTAAGATATTTCTTTGCCCATTCTTGACATTTTATCTTATGTTTCTTATTCAAAGGTTGTCGTTTTTCAGCCTTCCTTACCTTGGCCATGTCCCTGAGTATCGCACACCTTGTGCTTTTTGATACTCCAGTAACGTAGCAGCTCTGAAATATGGCAAAACTGGTAGCGAATGGCATCTTGGCAGCTTCACGCTTGATTTTCCTCAATCCATGGGCAGTTATTTTGTGCCTTTTTTAGCCAACACGCTTCTTGAGACCCTGTTGGCTATTTGGCATGAAACGCTTGATTGTTCGGTGATCACGCTTCCAAAGTTTGGAAATTTCAAGACTGCTGCATCCCTCTGCAAGACATCTCACAATTTTAGACTTTTCAGAGCCCGTCCAATCTCTCTTCTGACCCATTTTGCAAAAGGAAAGGAAGCTGCCTAATAATTAAGCACACCTTATATAGGTTGTTGATGTCATTAGTCAACACCACTCCTCATTACAGAGATTCACATCACCAGATTTACTTAATTGGTAGTTGTCTCTCAAGCCTATGCAGCTTGGAGTAGGACAACATGTATAAAAAGTATCATGTGATCAAAATACTAATTTGCCTAATAATTCTGCACAGACGCATAATTGTATTGTGCGCTATGTGTTCCAAGGGAGCTGTGCAGGCGCTGTGTGCCAGGATTGTGGCCCAAGAATCTTGTGCCTATGCTAAAACTAGCAAGGTCAAGGAGAGAGGAGAGTGGCAGCAAATAAGTTCTGCTATCAGCTGGTTTAGTAGAGGGTTTGTGGCAGGCAGAGTGAATGTTTAATGTGCTTATTAAATTTACTGCAAACCAAATGGGAAAAAAGAGGAGTGACAGCACAGATGTTCCACTATAGACTAAAGTAGGAAAGGGGGCACTGTGAGTAGAGTAAATGTACAATGTTTAAAATATAATGCAGGTATTGTAAAAAGGTGTACAATGATAACGAAAAAGGTAGAGCAACAGAGTAACAGAAAGACTAGAAGGTGATAGGAAAAGGTAAAAGGTAACAACGGAGCTACTTTCCCATAAACTACTTGAGGGAGGAATTCCTGGATAAATAGTTAGGTCCAGGGGCATACAATTGTGGTCAAAAGTTTTGAAACTGACACAAATTTTGGTTTTCATAGTTTGCTGTTCGACTATATTTCAATACTTTAATCAGATGTTTCTGTTTACTGAAGTAAAATGATCAGTATTTTATAAGTTTTTAAACTTGTATTGACAAATACATCAAGTTTATGTAAAGACTCAATATTTACAATGTTCACCCTAATTTTACAAGACTTCTGCAATTTGCTCCAATTTCTGTATATTTGTTTGTACAACCACTTCTCAATGGGATTGAGATCTTGGAAGTATTCTGGCCATGGACCCAACAATTCAAAGTTTTGTTCACCGAGCCATTTAATTATCAGTTTTGCTTTGCAACGTGGTGCTCTATTGTATTGGAAAAAGCATTGTTTATCACCAAATTGTTCCTAGATTGTTGGGTGAAGTTGATTTTTGAGGATGTTTAGTAACCATTCTTTATTGATGGCAGTGTTCTCTGGCAAAATTGTGAGCGAGCCCACTCCCTTGGATGAAAAGCTCACACACTTAAATGGTCTCAGGATGCAAAACTGTTGGCATGACTCTGTTTTGGTACTGTTGATCTGTTGGTCATGGTACTTGGACTCAATAGTTACTTTATTGACTGAGTAGTGTTATTTGTACTCTGATGTTATCAATGCTCTACATTCCTTATTCATGGCAATGTTCTTAGGGAAAAATTGTGAGTGAGCACACTGCCTTGGATGAAAAGCCACACAACACATGCATGGTCTCAGAATGCTTTAATGATGGCATGACACAGGACTCATGTTACCTCTCACTTTTTCTTCTCAAGCAATCATTCTTTCAGATGGCCCAAACAATCTGAAGAGGGCTTTATTACAGAAAAATAACTATGCAGGAAGTATAGATATTGGACTGCGGAGTACTGAAGTGAAATTATTTTCTCTGATGTGGCACCTTTCAGACTGTTTGGGACTGTTTGTCATGTTAATTGTACCCGTTAGTTACTTTATTGAGTGAACAAAGTTATTTATACATTGTTTGATATTATAAACTTTCAACATTCTTTATGACTGGCAGGATTCCTAAGAAAAAATTCGAAGTGAGCCCCATTGCCTTGGAGGAAAAGCAACTCACACATGAATGGACTTATGATCCTTTGCTGTTGGCATTACACAGCACTATTGTTGAGCGAGCACTAAAATGCTCGGGTGCTCGAAGCTCGGGCCGAGCTCGCCGTGATACTCGGGTGCTCGACCCGAGCAACGAGCCCAATGTTAGTCTATAGGAGAACTGAGCATTTTTGCGGTGGCACCCCCGGCAGTCTTTTAAAAGCCTAACAAGTGCCCAAAACGATAGTGACAGTGCTCAAATGACATGTGGACGGCATGGGGATCACCCCAGGAAGCATTTCTGACCCCCAGGTCACTGCTGTCAACAACGTGGTCAGAGGTATTAAGATACTTTTAAGGGCTCACAATAAAACGTTCAAAAACGAAACTGAAACTGCTTTTCTGTGAAATATGTTAAGGAAGTTCCTTTCCAGGGTAAAGACTTGTGTATAAGGTAAAATAATTAACCCCCAAAAAAATACTCCTCCACACCTTGGGCTATGTTCACAAGTAGCATTTTTTATGCGTTTTTGCACATTTGTATTGCTTTCAACCGTGACAAATGCATTCACTGGGAAATGTAATTTTAACATTTTACAACCTTATCTGGCGATGTGCTGGGTGACACATGCATACAGTGCTGAAAAGACATGAGAACAGCATGGGGAAGACCCCTGGAAGCATCTCTGCCACCCAGGTCACTGCCTAAAAGTGTGCTCATCAGAAGTCATCCTTGCCGCATCAGAAGATTCAGATTTGCAAATATCCCCGTGCAAGTTCTTGTCCCAGGGCAGTGTTAAATTGTACCTCCCCCATTCCTTGCAATGCAAGCGCAAGTATGCAGCCTGCCACCCACCCACCCCCAGGCTGCAATACCATACTGCTTGCTTGCACTTGAAATTGGACCATTTAGGCAGGTGGAGGCGGAATTTGGCCACCATGTCATGGCTGCGTTGGCGGCATGGTATCCATACTCAGTCCCTAACCGCCCGGCGGCCGGGTGTCCACACTTGGTCCCCAGCCACCAGGGGGCAGCCGGGTGTCCATACTCAGTCCCCAGCTGCCCCGCGGCCGGGTGTCCACACACGGTCCCCAGCCGCCTGGGGGCAGCCGGCTGTCCATAAATGGTCCCCAGCCGCCCCTATTTCTCCTGTCAACTTCCTCCCACACACTTTTCTTAGCCCGGCCTGCTTTAGGGCAGCATTGGACGAGCCCACCATAGAACGGTTTTAATGCCCCTCGGAAAAGACGTGGAGGTCCCAGTAGCTTAACAAGACGGTTTGAATGCCCCTTGGAAGAGACGTGGAGGTCACAGTATCTTAACAAGATGGTTTTAATGCCCCTTACAAGAGCCATACAGTACAGCATCTTAAAAACATTATCCTCATTATTGGGGAGTGTGTCTCCCATAGTCTTTGCTTATGCCTTCCAAGCAAAAGCTGCCAAAAATTAGGACAGAGGAACTTGCAATGCCCCTTACAAGAGCCATGCAGTACAGCATATAACAAACATTATTCCCATTATTGGGGAGTGTGTCTCCCATAGTCTTTGCTTATGCCTTCCAAGCAAAAGCTGCCAAAAATTAGGACGGAGGAACTTGCAATGCCCCTT
This sequence comes from Phyllobates terribilis, assembly GCF_046119375.1. NCBI lineage: Eukaryota > Metazoa > Chordata > Amphibia > Anura > Dendrobatidae > Phyllobates > Phyllobates terribilis. Next base: position 255,917,234 of record NW_027362769.1, read on the forward strand.
ACAAGACCCATGCAGTACAGCATATTACAAACATTATTCCCATTATTGGGGAGTGGGTCTCCCATAGTATTTGCTTATGCCTTCCAAGCAAAAGCTTCCCAAAATTAAGATGGAGCAACTTGCAATGCCCCTTACAAGAGCCATGCAGTACAGCATATTACAAACATTATTCCCATTATTGGGGAGTGTGTCTCCAATAGTCTTTGCTTATGCCTTCCAAGCAAAAGCTGCCAAAAATTAGGACGGAGGAACTTGCAATGCCCCTTATGAGAGCCATGCAGTACAGCATATTACAAACATTATTCCCATTATTGGGGAGTGGGTCTCACATAGTATTTGCTTATGCCTTCCAAGCAAAAGCTGCCAAAAATTAGGTGGAAATGCAAAGCCCGTTTGAAGAGTCGTGGAGTTTAGAGTTAATTAAAAAACACATTTCAATGCCCCTTGGAAGAGCTGTGGAGTTCAGAGTGGTTTAACAAGACGCTTTTAATGCCCCTCAGAGGAGACGTGGAGGTCCCAGTAGCTTAACAAGACGGTTTTAATGCCCCTAGGAAAAGTGGTGGATGTCACAGTAGCTTAACAACACGGTTTTAATGCCCCTCGGGAAAGTGGTTGGGGTCACAGTAGCTTAACAAGACACTTTTAATGCCCCTCAGAAGAGACGAGGAGGTCCCAGTAGCTTAACAAGATGGTTTTAATGCCCCTTGGAAAAGTGGTGGAGGTCGCAGTAGCTTAACAAGACTGTTTGAATGCCCCTTGGAAGAGACGTGGAGGTCCCAGTAGCTTAACAAGATGGTTTTAATGCCCCTCGGAAAAGTGGTGGAGGTCCCTGTAGCTTAACAAGACGGTTTTAATGCCCCTTGGAAAAGTGGTGGAGGTCGCAGTAGCTTAACAAGACTGTTTGAATGCCCCTTGAAAGACGTGGAGTTCCCAGTAGCTTAACAAGATGTTTTTAATGCCCCTAAGAAAATTGGTGGAGGTCGCAGTAGCTTAACAAGACGATTTTAATGCCCCTTACAAGAGCCATACAGTACAGCATCTTAAAAATATTATTCCCATTATTGGGGAGTGTGTCTCTCATAGTATTTGCTTATGCCTTCCAAGCAAAAGCTGACAAAAATAAGGACGGAGGAACTTTCAATAATGGCAACATGGACCACGGTCACCCTGGTGGTATAGTGGTGGTGGAGGCTGAGGATAAAGAGAAGAACATAAAACAGCCGAAATGAGGAAGCGTATACCCATGTGTGGGTGTGAAGCGGTGCATGTGAATACACCTCCCAAAATAACACAGTGGATTTGACTTTATGTCACTCTGCTGTCATTTGGTGGTGATGAGAAGTCTGGCCCAAACCAGCCCGAGTTCATTTTGATAAGGGTCAGCTTGTCAGCATTATCATTTGACAGGCGAGTGCACTTATCAATTATAATTCCCCCAGCGGCACTAAAAACACGCTCTGATAACACGCTAGCGGCAGAGCGAATTCATTCCAAGTGTCCAGCTTGGATACCCAATAATTAAAAGGCACAGAGGAATCACGGAGGATGCTGGTGCGGTCAGCAAGGTACTCCCTCACCATCTTTTGAAACTTTTCACTCCTTGTGAGAGTACCCCACGCCTCAGGGCCAGTAAGCTGGGCGGGTCTCAGAAGACTGTCCCAGAACGTTGACAGTGTTCCCCTGCCTCTGCTGGATTGGAGTTGCCTTTCTCTCGCTTGTACGCCTTGGTTGGTCAACGAACTGGGACCTCTGCCGCTAGCGTGTTCAGATGGGAATTTTTTTAACAGTTCTGCAGCAAGGGCCTTCTGGTACTGCCCCATTTTTGTAGACCTCTCCACCTCAGGAATAAGAGAGTGAAAGTTCTCCTTGTAGCGGGGGTCTAAAAGTGTCACCAACCAGTAATGACTGTCACCCAACATTTTGACAACGCGAGGGTAACGGTTAAGGCAGCGTAACATAAAGTCAGCCATGTGTGCCAGACTGGTAACGGGCAAGACTTCCGTGTCCTCACCAAGATGACGACTGACCATACTCTCCTCCTCCTCCTCCCCCCTGTCCTCAGGCCACCCACGCTGAACCAACGGTATGACCGTTGTACAGGTACTACCGTCTACAGCGCATGATACAAGCTCCTGTTCTTCCTCCTCCTCCTCCTCCTCTCCCTCATTGTCCCCCAATGCATGTTGGGATGAGATGAGGCTGGTCTGTGTGTAATCGACCGCTACGGCTTCTTGATCCATCTCATCATACTCTGGCTGCAATGCCTCCTCTTTAATTCTCTGCAGAGAGCGTTACAAAAGACAGACAAGTGGAATGCTGACACTAATGATGGCGTCATCGCCACTCACCATCTTGGTGGACTCCTCAAAGTTTGTCAAGATGGTACATATGTCAGACATCCAGGTCCACTCCTGAGGTCTTATGTGTTTAGTCTGACCTGATTATCAATGGCCTTGTTGCAGCTGGTACTCCACAACTGCTCTCTTCTGCTCACAAATCCTTTGCAACATGTGGAGGGTAGAGTTCCAATGTGTGGGGACATCACACACCAGTCGGTGTGCCGGAAGCTGCAAACGCTGCTGCAACACATCAAGGGCGGTGGAAGCTGTAGCCGACTTGTGAAAATTAGCTGACAGGCGGCGTACTTTGACGAGCAGATCTGGCAACTCAGGGTACGATTTAAGAAACCGCTGAACCACGAGGTTAAGCACATGATTCAGGCATGGTATGTGTGTGATCTCGTCTCGCCTCAGAGCCGTCACCAAGTTACGGCCATTGTCACACAGGACCATGCCTGGATGTAGGATCAGCAGTCTCAGACACAGAACTGCCTGCTCTTTCACAGCTGTCCACAACTCACAAGCAGTGTGAGGTTTCTCACCTAAGCTTATGAGTTTCAGCACAGACTATTGCAGCTTGGCGGAGGCAGTACTGCAGTGCTTCCAGCTTGTAACTGATGTGATGATATCTGAGATGGAGTCTGAACATGAGGAGGAGGAGGAGGATGATGCGCAGGAGCTGTACACTGTGGGGGCAACTCTGACAGACATAGGGCCCGCAATCCTCGGTGTGGGGAGGATGTGTTCCGTCCCAAGGTCCGACTGGGTCCCGGCTTCCACTATGTTTACCCAGTGTGCCGTCAGGGAGATGTACTGTCCCTGGCCACAAGCACTTGTCCACGTGTCCGTTGTCAGGTGGACTCTCCCAGTAACTGCGTTGTTGAGGGCACGGCAGATGTTTTGGGACACGTGCTTGTGTAGTGCGGGGATGGCACACCGGGCAAAATAGTGTCGGCTGGGGGCCGAGTACCGAGGGACGGCCACCGCCATAAGGTTGCGGAAGGATTCCGTCTCCACCAGCCTAAAAGGCAGCATTTCCAATGCAAGCAGTAGAGAAATGTGCAAATTTAGGACTGTGGCCTGTGGGGCGTTAGCTGCGAATTTCCGCTTTCATTCAAAGGTTTGGGATATGGACAATTGAACGCTGCGGTGGGATGTGGACGTGGACGTTGATGCTGTTTCTTGAGAAACTGCCATAACAAGTGAAGACTAAGAGGAGAGGGCATCTTTACATGCAGTATGGACAGGGGATTTCCTTGCACACACAACAGGGGGTTCTATTGCACGCACAACAGCGGAAGAAGCAGTGGTGACAGCCGCTGACACTGGTCATGGACCCTAGGGTTCGCCCCACAAAGTTGGGTGCTTTGCTGCCATGTGCCTGATCATGCTGGTGGTGGTCAGGCTGGTAGTTTTGTCACCCCTGCTGATGCTGGCATGGCAAGTGTTACAAATGGCCTTTTTGGGGTTATCAGCAGAGTCTTTAAAAAAATTCCAGACTCTGGAAGACCTACTGGTTGTACTGGCAACGTCTCTCGTGTTGGTGTTATGGGGAACTGTTGCCCGCCTTCTGTCTGCGGCCACCACACTGCTTCTTCCTGTCTATTGGGGTACTCTTTCTCCCTCACCCTGTGTGCTGCTGGCCTCGCTCTGCATGTCCTCCTGCCACGTTGGGTCAGTTACTAGATCATCCACCACCTCCTCCTCTTCCAGTTGCGCACCACGATCCTCCTCCTCACTTCCTGGCAATTGTGTCTCGTCATCGTCCACCTCTTGTGACAAATTGCCAGCGTCGACTTCCTGTGGCCATGGCTGTTCAAATATTTGGGCATCACTACATGGGATCTCCTCTTCCACCACTTCAAGCGGAGCAGGCGAGGAGCACAAATCTGGAAATGGACCAGTGAACTGCTCTTCAGAGTATCCAAGTGTGGGATCAGTTGCTGTCTGATGACACTCGGCATGGTGGGAGCAAAGAGCATCAGGGTGTGGAGGAATATGCGGTCGAGACTCACGGCTACTAAGAGTTGACCGTGTGGAAGACAGACCGGAGCTGGTGGTGCCCAGGTAACTGGAAGTATTATCTGCTATCCAATTAATAACCTGTTCACATTGATCAGTTCGCAATACTGGAGTTGTTCTGTGCTTCCCTTGTAATTTGGTCAAGAAGTGGGAGCGAGAAGATGTGGCTGTTGGTTGTGGCACATTTTCACCTTAGCCACGGCCCCGTCCTCTGCATGCACCATCACCAGAATGTCCACTTCCATGTCCCTTGCCACGCGCCTTGCCCATTTTAAAGGAAGTAAAATAGCTTACACTCACACTATCAATGGAAAAAAGTAAAAAAAGTAGATTAGAACCGTGGAAGAGGAAAACGACAGTTCTATTTTTCTGGCCTACACCTGACTCTGTTAAACAATCTGAACAATCAGGGAGAAACTATTACTGTTTTTCTTTACGGAAAAAATTCCAAGAGCTGAATAATAGAGATTTTTTACTGTGGAATGGCAAAACCACAGTTATTGTTTGCTGGGGTATACCAGAAAATTTTAAATAGATTTATTTGCGGCTGAACAGTGAGCGACACACTCAAATTGTTGTTTTTAGGTAAAAATGGCCCAAAAGTGGATAATACAGAGGTTTGACCAGTGGAACTGCAAAACCACACTTCTATTCCTCGGGCCTACACCAGACTATTTTCAACAGATATATTTGTGTCTGAACAATCAGGAGACACTACTGTTTTTCTTTACGGCAAAAATGAAAAAGCAGGATAATGCAGAGATTTGACCCTTGGAACTGCAAAACCACAGTTCTAGCAATCTGGCCTACACCAGACTATTTTCAAGAGATATATTTGTGTCTGAACAATCAGGAGACACTACTGTTTTTCTTTATGGCAAAAAATGCAAAAAAGCAGGATAATACAGAGATTTGACCCGTGGAACTGCAAAACTACAATTGTATTTATCGGGCCTACACCAGACTATTTTCAAGAGATATATTTGTGTCTGAACAATCAGGAGACACTACTGTTTATCTTTATGGCAAAAAATGCAAAAAAGCAGGATAATACAGAGATTTGACCCGTGGAACTGCAAAACTACAATTGTATTTATCGGGCATACACCAGACTATTTTCAACAGATATATTTGTGTCTGAACAATCAGGAGACACTACTGTTTTTCTTTACGGCAAAAAATGCAAAAAAGCAGGATAATACAGAGATTTGACCCGTGGAACTGCAGAAACAGACTTTTATTTCTCGGACCTACACCAGACTACTTTCAAGAGATATATTTGGGTCTGAAAAATCAGGAGATACTACTGTTTTTCTTTACGGCAAAAAATGCATAAAAGCAGGATAATACAGAGATTTGACCCGTGGAACTGCAAAACCACACTTGTATTTCTCGGGCCTACACCAGACTATTTTCAACAGATTTATTTGTGTCTGAACAATCAGGAGACACTACTGTTTTTCTTTACGGCAAAAAATGCAAAAAAGCAGGATAATACAGAGATTTGACCCGTGGGACTGCAAAACCACACTTGTATTTCTTGGTCCTACACCAGACTATTTTCAACAGATATATTTGTGTCTGAACAATCAGGAGACACTACTGTTTTTCTTTACGGCAAAAAATGCAAAAAAGCAGGATAATACAGAGATTTGACCCGTGGAACTGCAAAACCACAATTCTAGTAATCCGGCCTACACCAGACTATTTTCAAGAGATATATTTGTGTCTGAGCAATCAGGAGACACTACTGTTTTGCTTTAAGGCAAAAAATGCAAAAAAACAGGATAATACAGAGATTTGACCCGTGGAACTGCAAAACCACACTTGTATTTATCGGGCCTTCACCAGACTATTTTCAACACATATATTTGTGTCTGAACAATCAGGAGACACTACTGTTTTTCTTTACGGCAAAAAATGCAAAAAAGCAGGATAATACAGAGATTTGACCCGTGGAACTGCAGAAACAGACTTTTATTTCTCGGACCTACACCAGACTACTTTCAAGAGATATATTTGTGTCTGAAAAATCAGGAGATACTACTGTTTTTCTTTACAGCAAAAAATGCATAAAAGCAGGATAATACAGAGATTTGACCCGTGGAACTGCAAAACCACACTTGTATTTCTCGGGCCTACACCAGACTATTTTCAACAGATTTATTTGTGTCTGAACAATCAGGAGACACTACTGTTTTTCTTTACGGCAAAAAATGCAAAAAAGCAGGATAATACAGAGATTTGACCCGTGGAACTGCAAAACTACAATTGTATTTATCGGGCCTACACCAGATTATTTTCAACAGATATATTTGTGTCTGAACAATCAGGAGACACTACTGTTTTTCTTTACGGCAAAAAAATGCAAAAAAGCAGGATAATACAGAGATTTGACCCGTGGAACTGCAGAAACAGACTTTTATTTCTCGGACCTACACCAGACTACTTTCAAGAGATATATTTGTGTCTGAACAATCAGGAGACACTACTGTTTTTCTTTACGGCAAAAAATGCAAAAAAGCAGGATAATACAGAGATTTGACCCGTGGAACTGCAAAACACTTTTTTATTTCTCGGGCCTACACCAGACTATTTTCAAGAGATATATTTGTGTCTGAACAACCAGGAGACACTACTGTTTTTCTTTACGGCAAAAAATGTTTAAAAGCAGGATAATACAGAGATTTGACCCGTGGAACTGCAAAACCACACTGGTATTTATCGGGCCTACACCAGACTATTTTCAAAAGATATATTTGTGTCTGAACAATCAGGAGACACTACTGTTTTTCTTTACGGCAAAAAAGCAGGATAATACAGAGATTTGACCCGTGGAACTGCAAAAACACACTTTTATTTCTCGGGCCTACACCAGACTATTTTCAACAGATATATTTGTGTCTGAACAATCAGGAGACGCTATCATTTTTTTTTACGGCAAAAAATGCCAAAAGCAGGATAATAGAGATTTTTTACCGTGGAACAGCAAAGCCACAGTTATAATTTACTGGTGTATACCAGACTTTTTTTAAATATATATATTTGCAGCTGAACTGTGATGAAAAAAATTGGATTTTTCCTGGCCCCCGAGACCTGGAGCTAAGTCCAGCAATTTCAGCAACAGGAGCACACAGGACTGTAATGCAGCGTTTGCTGGTATAACTACTGCATCTCCTATACAGCCTGCCTGCCTGACTGATATCTGGGATGGATATTAGTCCTGAGAAGGACTGTTTGTTTGATCTGGCAGCCTTTACAGACCCTACACTAACTATTTTGCAGTATATATCTCTCCCTAAATCAGCAGCACTGTCCCTACACTGTCTGATCCGGAGTGACTGTGTCTAAGATGGCGGCACCCGGTTTTAAATACTCGAGGTGACGCTGTGAAGCCAGCCAATCACTGTAATGCCCACAAACAACATGGCTGCGGCATTACAGTGACTGGCTGGCAATCCCTGCATGTTCATAGGCTCTGTAAAGAGCGCCAAACATGCAGGGCGGAGACCCGAGCTCCGGTCCGAGTAACCCGGAAATTCTCGGTGCTCGCCGAACATCCCGAGTAGCGTGATGCTCGGGCGAGTACCGAGCAGTGTCGAGCATGCTCGCTCAGCACTACACAGCACTCATCTTAATGCTCAACTTGTTTTCTCCAATCATTCTTCCAGATGTACCAAAAGAGTATGAAGAGGGCTTCATCAGAGAAAATAACTTTACTCCTGTCCTCTGCAGTCCTATTCCTGTACCTCCTGCAAAGTTAATAACATGATCCAGATTTGGCCCCAGGCGTCTCCTTTTTGTGGTCGACCCCTTCTCAGTTGTAAAAAACAGTTGGATCGATACAAATTTTCATCCCTTCTGAGGCTGGAGAATGAAGATTAATTGGTTGCCCGTAGTTGTATCCCCACCCTGAAGAAACCTGAATCCTTCCATGTACATTGTTATGCCCACCAGTGGCGCATGTGGATTTGTGGACTCACTGTGCTACAGACAAGGCCTTCCCTGGAGAGGCATGATTAAGCAGCTACCTCGATGTTCACTGGCTCCCCTAGTGGTGAGGTCAGGCTTGTGCAGCAGGTGGCTGCAGGTATCACTCCAGGGTGGTGTCCGGCAGTATCTGCTGACCCCAGGGGTCAGACGAGCTGACACTGATTAGCGCTCCATTCACACTCAGTAGGTACAGTCCATGATCACTGACATGGAGACTATGGGACACTGAGACAAGGGGAATTTGGGAGCAGGACTGGCCACACCAGGACCATGGGACAGAAACTTCAAGGACAGGGCTGGCCGCACCAGGACCAGGGGGAAATGTTCAGGCACTGACCGCTCAGGGACCAGGGGATGAGGGTTCATGAACTGGCTGCTCCAGGAAGAGGGAATGAGGGCTCAAGCACTGGCCGCTCTGGGATCATTGGACAAGGGTTCAGGCACTGGCTGCTCCGGGACCAGGGAATGAGGGTTCAGGCACTGGCCACTCCAGGACCAGGGGATGAGGGGTCAGGCTCTAACCAAACCAGGACCAGGGAGTGAGAGTTCAGGCACTGGCCACACCGGGACCAGTGAAAAATGGTCAGGGCCTTGTCTACACCAGGATGATGGGACTTCAGGAACAGGACTGGCCGCAACAGGACCAGAGGACAATGTTTGAGGCACTGGCCACACCAGAACCAGGGATTCGGGTTCAGGACCTGACCACAATGGGACCAGGGATTCGGGTACAAGACACACCAAGACCAGACAACCTAACACACTAGTAGGCGAGACTACATACTAATGAAAGCTGTTGCTTCAGCGACTCCCTAAGGGAAAAGGAGTCTTTTATACAGGATGATTCTCAATAACAGGGGCATTTTACTATGTGCGCATGCTGCCCCTTTAAGAATGGGGAAGCAATCCTGCACACACACTAGGTGCACTGCCAAGCGTGCACAAGCAGGAGACATGCCATCCCTCGGAGCTGAAGCAGTGAGTATGCCAGCGTCCCTGCATGGATGGGGATGGTAAACCATGCAGGGGCACCGGCAATGGTGTTACATATATCATATGAAATACATTTTTGTTAGCAAGAATCCAAAAGTGCCCACATGTATTTTTTAGCTTCATGAACATACAGTGCAGAGAATAAGTATTTGATACACTGCCAATTTTGCAAGTTTTCTCACCTACAAAGAATGGAGAGGCCTGTAATATTTATCATAGGTACACTTCAACTGTGAGAGACAAAATCTAAAAATAAAAACAAAAAAATCACATTGTATGATATTTAAATAATTAAATTGCAGGACGAATGCACTATATTGAAGGGAGGATGGATGCGGTAATGTATAGTGAGATTTTGGCCAACAACCTCCTTCCCTCAGTAAGAGCATTGAAGATGGGTCGTGGCTGGGTCTTCCAGTATGACAATGACCTGAAACACACAGCCAGGGCAACTAAGGAGTGGCTCCGTAAGAAGCATTTTGAGGTCCTGGGGTGGCCTAACCAGTCTCCAGACCTGAACCCAATAAAAAAAATCTTTGAAGGACGCTGAAACTCAGTGTTTCCCAGCGACAGACCAGAAACCTGAAAGATCTGGAGAAGTTCTGTATGGAGGAGTGGGCCAAAATTCCTGCTGCAGTGTGTGCTAACTTGGTCAAGAACTGTAGGAAACGACTGACCTCTGCAATTACAAACAAAGGTTTCAATACCAAATATTAAGTTCTATTTTAAATTGTATCAAATACTTATTTCATGCAATAAAATGAAAAATTAAGTATGTAAAAAATCATATAATGTGATTTTCTGAATTTTTTTTAAGATTCCTTCTCTACTTTATGTTATGTTGATAATTTTATTATCATTCTCATAATGCCACAGGTTCACAGATTGAAAAATTCTATTACCTGGGTCACAGAGCTGTAGATATTGCTTCTGTGTAGAAATGAGCAGATAGATCTGCAGAAGATCTGGTTGGAGTTGAATTTCCTGAAATCTGCGGTTTCACAGGAATTCAAACACTTTGCGCAGTTTGCAACAATTTCCCCGCACTGCTGAAGCAACAAAGTACTGACTAATGTTTTTTTGTATTGCTGTGGGCTTCTCCAAAATGCCCTGCAGCTATGACATATAGCAGATTATCATACCATGTTCAGTGGTGGTCAGTACCTGGGTCATCACAGATCAGTGGTTTCCAGTGGATTGCAGTTTGTACGGCAGAGTCATTTGCCATTTCTAGAGTCACTGGGTAAGTCTTTCTCTCCTGGTATGTATTGTTACTCTCTCTGAAGAGTGTAAGCTTTAATGATCTGTGGGGAACTCTCGTATTCTCTCTGTTCTATAGAGTGTAATCTAATAAGGTCAGCAAAGTCGTCTCTCTCGCGCGTGCTGCACTCACTCATGTATATTTTTAAGTATTTACAAGCTTACTATAGTGATATATATTTGCAAATTTATTTGCCGCAAATCAAATTTTATGGGAAAATTCAGCAAAGCTGTCGAATCCGAAGTTCCACTCATCTCTGCTTCTGAGTCCCAATCCCATGCCATTGAGTGAAGGGAAAGAAATTAGTTACATTTCTCTAATATAACAGTGCTAACTAACTAATGCACCCAATGAACAAGGATATAGAATTCAAACTATTTTGCAATTATTCACTGTTAATAACTAACAATTTATATTCATGAAATTATTATAGATGAGCAAATTGATTCTCAACAAATCTAATTTTATTTTGAATTTCCTAAAATGGACCCATGCAAATGTTAATTTTGGACTTAGTTGGCCAAAATTTTTCTGAATTCTGTGGGTGTTCAGGTGGATAATAAAGCAATAAACTCTTATACTTAGTCACCTATTCTTATGCCCTCCCCATACATGTCCTGCTGCTGTCGCTCCCTGCCTGGTCCTTCAATCAGTTTCTCTTTCTTCTTCTGTTACATCTGGATTTTTTGGGATTCACATGGGGCACATCTCACAACATCTAGCTGCATGGGGCTTAGACATTGCCAATGTCTGTCTGAAGACTCAAAGTGAGAGGAAGAGGAAGGATGAGCTGATTGGAAGATCTAGCAAGGAAGTGGTGGTAGAGAATAGCCACAAGGAAGGCTGAGGAGATGTGAAGTCAAAAGTTTACAACTTGTTAACACTTTTCCAGAAGAATTGATTTGTACTGAAATATATTTGATGTAAATGGAATCTTTCCCCTGAATTTAACAAATCCACACAAATTAAAATTTGGGAGATTTGCTCAACACTATAAAATATCTTTATTATGCCTCCAATCCTTTATCTGTTAAAATATTTTCTGAAAATAGTCACTTTTACTTATCTCCCTACTATCACTTACATGGTTTACAACCAGAGATTCCAAAAGGGAGAAGATTCATCAATGTTTTAATGCTAATTTTAAATTTACGAAATTCCATATTTATAAATCCCCAGTGACAAATATTATGACACAAACCATATCTTGGAGGAATTGGAAGGGGCTTCTTTGTCACAGCATTAACCCCTTCATGACCGGTTTATTTTCCGTTTTTGCGTTTTTGTTTTTTGCTCCCCTTCTTTTCAGAACCAGAACTTTTTTGTTCAAAATGGCCATTTGAGGGCTTATTTTTTGTGAGACGAGTTGCACTTTTAAATGCCATCACTGGTTTTACCATATCGTGTACTGAAAAATGAGAAAAAATTCCAAGTGCGGTGAAATTGCAAAAAGAAAATGCAATTCCACAGTTGTTTTTTTTTACCACGTTCACTGAATGCTAAAACTGACCTGTGATTATTATTATCCAGGTCATTACAAATTCGTAGACACCAAACATGTATAGGTTCTTTTTTATTTAAGTGGTGAAAAAAAAATCCAAAATTTGCTAAAAAAAAAATATGGCGCCATTTTCCAAGACCTGTATCTCCATTTTTTGGGATCTGGGGCCAGGTGAGGGCTTATTTTTTGCGCGCCATGCTGAAGTTTTAATTGATCCCATTTTGGGGTATATCCGATATTTTGATCGCCTGTTATTGCATTTAATTGCAATGTTGCGGCGACCAAAAAATTGTAATTCTGGCATTTGGAATTTTTTTCTCGTTACACCGTTTACCCATCGGATTAATTATTTTTTTATATTCATAGATCAGGCAATTATCAACGCGGCGGTACCAAATATGTGGATGTGGGGTTTATTTTTTATTTTATTTTGAATGGGGCAAAAGGGGGATAATTTAAACTTTCATATTTTTAAAAAATTTTTCATATTTTTAGAAACATTTTTTTACACTTTTTGCTTGCTTCAATAGTATCCATAGGAGACTAGAAGCAGCAGTTGTCCAATCACCTCTGCTACATAGAGGCGATGAGCAGATCGCCTCTATGTAGTAGAAATGCTCATGTGCTATGAGCACCGACCACTTGGTGGCGCTCATAGCAATCTTTACATGACAACCACAGGGGTATGAGGCAGACCCCAGGTTGCCATGCCCCCGCATCAGTGACCCGCGATCATGTGATGGGGTCACCGATGGGCGGGGCCTAGGGCGTGCTTCCCAGAAGTGCTAGTTAAATGCCCCTGTCAGAGATTGACAGTGGCATTTAACTGGTTAACAGCTGCAGGTGGATCGTGATTCCACCCACGGCTGTTGCGGGCATATGTCAGCTGTATAAATCAGCCTACATGTGCCCAGTTCAATGTGGGCTCAGCGCAGGAGCCCCCGCTGACCAGGGGGTGCCGACATGGTGCCTACTATTACGTACCACGTCGGAAAGGGGTTAAAATAATGTTAATTATGACAATACATTTGACATTTGAAATAAAAAGTTGTCACTGGTTTACTACGACAGAGAGGGACCAGAAGATCGCAGTGTCTGGTTTCACATACTCCTGCACTAATCACTAATCAGAAGCACTTCTTCATATAAAAGGTGCAGGTTTCGGTTAGCAGTGCAGGGGTTGATCTGTTCAGCTTGGAGTTTTTGTGGCTTCCCAGCTTGGATGATCTCAGCTGTTCAGTATTGACCACTCCTATTTATACTCGCCTTTGGAAATCTGGATTTCAGTGTTAAGTCTTGTACTGACTGGTGAGGAACGGAGGAGTCGGTTGCTGGTGGAGGCATTTTGGAGTGTTCATTGTTGACCGTTGCTAGGTGTTTCGTTGTGTGTGCAATTCCTCATCCTCTCCTATTTAGTATCCCTATCATTTTTCCACTGTGTTCCCCTCTCTTGTCTGTGAGTACATATTTGTATGATTGGTATATTCATTTATCCCTGTAAGTCCTTCCTTGTTTGTTTGGTTTGTGTATATATATATACAATTCCTCCCCACTTCCCTGGGTTGTAAGGGGGACATATATAGTACTGATTCAGGAGTTCTGCAAGGTGAACCTAGAATCTTCACCATCAAACGTAATCTTGGGGTTAGGGAAAGCTAGGGCGGCCCTAGCGTTATGGACAAGGAAGGAGCCCCTGGCTCTGGGTTATCTGACAACAAAAATGTGACACAAATTCTTATATTTCACCTCAAAATTTGATTTTTTTAATGTCCTGCTGTAATCTTTTAATGCTCATGCTCCTGAATTCCCAGTCAGAAGTACCCTATAGCCTAATGAAGAAGTCTTGTAGCTCTCTAGATCCATAGCAGCTTTTCACTGCTAAATTTAATAAATTGAATAGAGTTTTAATCTACCCTAAACAAATGCTCATCTAAACAATTCATTTTAATCTTTCCATGATCACATATGGCAGTATCTCACCATCTACAAAGACATTACATTTGTTACTGCTTGCAGCTAATATCTACTGTACCTTCTGTTTGTATTCTTACATTATCATGTAGCTCCAATCAAATGTGAATACTCAGGTCCCATAAGGAGGCTCTCTTTGATCTGTTTAGTATAAGCGCTATATTTTGACTTTAAAATCAGTGTGCACAACATATGTCCTCTGTGTTAATTATAACTCCAGCTGCTTCACACAAGGCAACTACAAGATTCTAACTAAATACTAGCTGCTAAAAGGTGTAATAAGATGTGCTAATATTTTTAAAATAAAAATCATAATAATTGAAACAAATACTGTAATTTCCTCCAAACATCACAAAATGGTTAAACATAAAGTTGTATGACAAAACTACTCACCTCTGTTACATCAACCCTCATTTCTCACAAAAATACCTGTTATAGGTTCTTGAAAGCTATAAAAAAAACTATATAAATACATCTATATTTTTAGTATTAACATTTTAGGCAAATGGAACTCAGGATGTCAATTTTTAATAATTTTGGGCAAAAGGGGCTATTTTTCAAAATGTAGCATAAAATACAATACATTAAGGCTCCAATTCATCATTTGTATTTTGTAAGTCACTGGCCTTAATTCTTCACTATCTTTGCACCTGACTTATTGTTAAGTTCTCTGTGTTTTACACCTTATTCTATTTGCGCATTTTTGTAGTCTTTTCTATATACATTCACCTGTTTATTTTTTATTTTTTGGTTACCGCTTTGTTGGTGGAATCTAGAAATTCTAAATGTTTTAGCCTGATTCATCAATTGTGACTTTAAATTTGGCACAACTCCACTCAACCCCTCATGCATTTTTGAGCCTCAAGGTGCAAAGGAGAAAAACACACAAACTAAACAAAAAATAGGTGGAAATGCAATATTGAATCGGGGCTAAAATGTTTAAAGTAAGTTCTAACTACCGACCGGTGTCTAATCTTCTTTTCATCTCTAGATCTCTAGACTCCTGGAAAGCTTGGTCCACTTCCGTCTCATCCGCTATCTGTCAGATAACGCTCTTCTCAACCCTTTACAAGCTTGCCAGCAGAGCCCTCACTCATCCTCTAACTGTTGAAATGTGTTACATTGTATTGTTTTTATTATCTGTACATGTCCCTACTTAATTGCAAAGTGCTACGGAATATGTTGGAGCTATTTAAATAAAAATTATTATTATATTATTAAAGTAGCACTCCAATATTTTTTGCATCTATAATACTAACTTATCAGCAGTATTCTAGCTGAAAAACCAGTTTCCCACCCTTTGTAAGTTAAATCTTTATATTTTGAGCTCTTTATTAAGGGTATGTGTCATGTAATCTTCAGGCTGATATCTAATGTAGTTCATTCATGCTTTCCTGCATGCTTTATATAGACAAAAAAATATTCTCTTTCTGTAAATTTCAGGATGACATTATAACCTATCAAATCCCTCCTGCCATCTCTCAGACAGTACAATTACCCACTCAGACCCAGCCATCCATGATCCTCTGTTTGTCCTTTATACAGCTGAACATAATATTTCTGCTGTAAGAGAGCAATATCATAGTAGATAAGACCCTACAACAATTAGCTGCAAATATAAAATTCCCTTAGCTCACACTAGCTGTCTATATTATCTTTGAGTGATGTGTGCGGAATTACTGTTATTTTTTTAAGAGATTCTTCTTTAGCCTTGTTAGAGCTGTTAGGGAAAAACCTATCACAAGCAGGAGGCAGGAGAAACATGTTGACTTTGACACTCTGCAGTGTGACAAGGAATAGCAGTTCCATGCCACTGCTCTATCACAGCTAATTTTAGCTAAGACTCAGAGCTGAGCAAATTCAGTGTGACAACACTTTAGGCCCCTTTGCAAAGTCATAGTCATTATGACAATTGCAGGCTGGAATAAGTGAACCATATTAGAGGAAAGTATCAGTCAACTTGGCAGGCAATACAGAAAGAAAGTATCAAATAAAAAATGGGTACACAAGAGCCTCTGTTATTCTTTGATACCATTCTTTCTTCCAATCTCTGCAGGCTATTCTCCCTGATGACACTGTCTCCTGCTGCACTCCCCTCCTCTCACCTGACGTATTTAATGTGGGACAATAGTCCCAAACTCACACAACAGTGCCCGTTTTTCTTCGAAGGTTGCACCCTCTGTAATTTGTATCCCATGGACCAAAGCATGTAAGTCTATATACATGTACAGTACAGACCAAAAGTTTGGACACACCATATCATTTAAAGATTTTTCTGTATTTCATGACTTTTAAAATTGTACATTCACACTGAATGAATTATATACTTAACAAAAAAAGTGTGAAACTACTGAAAATATGTCTTAAATTCTAGGTTCTTCAAAGTAGCCACCTTTTGCTTTGATGACTGCTTTGCACACTCTTGGTATTCTCTTGATGAGCTTCAAGAGGTAGTCACTGGAAATGGTCTTCCAACAATCTTGAAGGAGTTCCCAGAGATGGTTAGCACTTGTTGGCCCTTTTGCCTTCACTCTGCGGTCCAGCTCACCCCAAACCATCTCGATTGGGTTCAGGTCTGGTGACTGTGGAGGCCAGGTCATCTGGCGTAGCACCCCATCACTCTCCTTCTTGGTCAAATAGCCCTTACACAGCCTGGAGGTGTGTTTGGGGTCATTGTCCTGTTGAAAAATAAATGATGGTCCATCTAAACGCAAACCGGATGCAAGATGCTGTGGTAGCCATGCAGGTTCAGTATGCCTTCAATTTTGATTAAATCCCCAACAGTGTCACATGCAAAGCACTCAGACACCATCACACCTCCTCCTCCATGCTTCACGGTGGGAACCAGGCATGTAGAGTCCATCCGTTCACCTGTTCTGCGTCACACAAAGACACAGTGGTTGGAACCAAAGATCTCAAATCATGTGTTAATTCACAGTTTTGATGCCTTCAGTGTGAATGTGCAATTTTCATAGTCATGAAAACACAGAAAAATCTTTAAATGAGAAGGTGTTTCCAAACTTTTGGTCTGTACTGTATATGCACTGTGTCTCTGTTTTTCCTCCCCCCCCCCACTTTTCTTTTTTTCCCTGTTTCCTCTCTGCTTCTTCACAAATGTTTACCCTTTGCAATCCTAGTGACTGATACTTCTATTGTTATATAGATTGATACCTTTTGGCTGTAGGGTTGCCAAGCCTATCCAACATCATTATATTGATGATTCTTATGTATTACACGCATACTTTTGCTTGAATATGACCGCTAATGCTTGAAAAAGTGATTTTTCATTTAACGACTTTACACATGAGCTTTATGTATGATAATTTTACGCATGATATACTTATGGTTACATTTTTCTTTCTATAAATGTACTGTTTGTATTTTTCTTTGCTACAGATAACCTTGATAAAGGCGTTAAGCCAATATGTTACGCTGGTTATTGCATTTTCATGGTTGCTTCCTTTTTGAATAGATTTGATTTTTGGCAAAAAAACATTTTTTTCTATATTATTGGTGCCGAAGGTTCTCCAATATATCTACCATGGTAGTAACAAAAGAAATTAGATTTATTTTACTGTGGATGAGCTCTGGATACAGCGGAGTTTCACACCAAAAAAATTACAAGCTGAGATGTGGCCTGCTGTATGTATCACGTTAGTAACAGAAGAAATTAGATTTTTAACTGTGGATGAGGCCTGTATGCAGCAGAATATATGCGCCAAAAAATTACCGGCTGAGATGTAACCTGCTATTTTATGTTAGTTACAGGAAAAAATAAGATTTTTTTTTTACTATGGACGAGCTCTTGATACAGCTGAATTTCTCACCAAAAAAATTACAAGCTGAGATGTGCCCTGATGTATCACAACAGTAAGAGAAAAAAATTAAATTTTTCTACTGTGGACGAACCCTATATACAGCTAAGTCTCAGCGCAAAAAAAATTACAAACTGAGTTCCAACCTGCTGTAACACGTTAGTAACAGAAAAATTAGATTTTTTACTGTTGACGAGCTCTGGATACAGCTGAATCTCTGCGCAAAAAAATTACTCCATGAGATGTGGCCTGCTGTATGTAGCATTGTAATAACAGAAGAAATTAGAGTTTCAAAGGTGTACTCCTGCATGGAGCACAACACAATATCAGCAGTGCACAACAGAGTTCTATGCTGAAATGTGGCCTGCTGTCTCTGTCTGGACCACACTAATAGCAAAAACTATTAATTTGCTGGAAGGGCGATTTCTCAGCCACACAGGATCATATCTATCTAAACTATCTGATGTTGAAGCAACCACCTAGCTAACTATCTCAAATCTGTCAGTATCCAGGAGCAGCATCAGGAGCAGCCTCTCTGCACTGTTGCACTGACAAAATGGCGCTAAAACAACATGTCCCCTCTTTATATGGAGAAGGATATGTGACTTCTGTATCCAATGACAGAAGCCCTTGTGTCTAGACGTTGTGGATGCTTCATGCACCCTGATTGGTTTGCCGGAATCTGCACACATTAAGTTAAAAAAAAAATAATAATATTAACAGCCCTTCCCTACTCTGAACTCCCCCTCCCCCTCCCCTGATCAAACATGTCCCCCCCACTTATACAGCACCACTACCCTAGCCAAATTCCTAATAAATACAGAAATGGAAATGCAATTATTTCCCGCACCTTATCATTTCCCGCACTTTTGCCGAATTGTGCCGATTTTCAGTAAAAACTCTCAGGTGTCCGATCACAAATCTGACTGTGCAATGTTCATGCCAAATTTGAAAAAAAAAAACAACATTTTCCGAACATGTTCACTCATCTCTATTTGTGACTTCAAGCTGAAGCGCACTTGGGTTATGCAGCAGGACAATGATCCAAAACACCGGCAAATCCACACCTGAATGGATTAAGAAAAATATAAAATTAAGACTTTGGAGTGGCATAGTCAAAATCCTGACCTTAATTCGATAGACTGTGGCATGACCTTTAAAGGTGGCTCATGCTCAGAAACCCTCCGATGTGGCTGAATTACAAACATTTTGCAAAGATGAGTGGACCCAAATTCCTCCAGAGCGTTGTAAAAGACTCATTGACAGTTTATTGCAAACGCTTGATTTCAATGTTGCTGCTGTTAGAACCTTGCTCTTAGGTTTTTTCCTTTGCTGGTCACATGACCTTGTTGGCCTATTTAATCCTGCTCCGCCCTTCTGGCTTTGCTGGACTTCATTGTATAACTACTTTCTAGCTAGCCTGTGCTCTGTATCTAACTCTGTTAGTTTGCTTGGTCTACGGACCTCTATGTTCTATATATTTTGTTTGTTCGTCTGTCTGCTACTATTTCTGTTAGGAGGTGTCCCATTTTCCTCCCAGTCCTTAGTACTTGTAGGGATTCCTTCCCCACATCTATAGGTCTCTGTGCAGACTAGCTTAGGACTTTAGCAGGTCTGATCGCAGGATCAGGTTCCCTGTTACATCGTAGGGATTCAGCTGAGTTCTATCGTAGGGACAGATCTCCTCTCTTTCCTTAGCTCTGGTAGCAGAACATAACAGTAAGTCCAGCCTGCAAATTCTCTAAGGAAAGATTTTTCTGTTCCATCATGGTGTCGGTTCAGGATTTGGCTCATCGCCTGCAGGGACTCTCTCTGGAGGTGGCCGAGCTCCGTCAGCACGTGAGTAACTGTCCTGGAGCACATTTCTTGGAGCCTAAGGTATGTTTGCCGGATTTATTTTTTGTGAACACCGAGAATTTTTTTCATTTAAAAATGCTTGCTTATTGTATTTTCGTTTGAGACCCAAGTCCTCTGGGGATGAATCCCAGCGCATAGGGTTCATTATGTCACTTTTGCGCAAAGAGCCTCAGGAGTGGGCCTTTTCTTTGCAACCTAGTGATACATGCTTCAGATCAGTGGATAGTTTTTTTTCTGCTTTGGGACTATTATATGATGATCCTGACCGTGTCGCATCAGCTGAGACTGAGTTGAGACGTTTGAAACAGGGATCAGGTAATGTGGAAAAATATTGTACTCATTTCCGTCGTTGGTCTACTCAAACAGGGTGGAACGATTCTGCTCTGAAAAGTCTATTTCTTGCTGGGCTCAATGAAAGGGTTAAAGACCTGCTAATTGCTTATCCTACACCTGAAGATTTGCAACAGGCTATGCAATTAGCTATACGGGTGGATAGGAGACTGCGTGCAAGGGTTAATGAGAGCAAATCCTCTGCTATGTCAGTTTCTGGTTATGAGAATGTGTGTACTAACAGTGGTGAACCGATGGAGATTGGATCGGTGGCACCTCGCTCTCAAGAAAAAGACCGTAGATTTTCTGAAGGCTTGTGTTTCTATTGCGGAAAATCTGGTCATTTGATTAAAGGCTGTGAGCTTCGTATGAAGAAAGAAAAAAAAATGGTCAGTCATGCCCGTATTGCCTGTTTAAATTCCAAGGGTGTATTTTTAGCTGCTTCCACGATTGCTCAGGAAAAATTAATGGAATTTCGGGTGTTTGTTGATTGTGGGTCTACTCTGAATATAATTGATGGGGGATTCTTAGAAAGACTCAATTTAAAACCCGAACCTTTATCATCCCCCATTGCTGTGGTTTCTGTGGATGGTTCCCCTTTGAAGAATATTACTCTCAAGGTCTGTGAATTTCCTCTCACTATTAATGGTGTTCACCATGAGAAATTGGATTTGGTAGTTTTGAATAACTTGCCTTCTCCAGTAATATTGGGATTGCCCTGGTTAAAATTTCACAATCCTGTACTGGATTGGTCTACCAGTGAAATTAAATCCTGGAGCCATAAATGTTATGACAAGTGTTGTAACGGGCGTATTGCAGCTTTGGATAGGGGAGAATTGCCTGTTCCTATTCAGGATTTTTGGAGAGTTTTTTCTGAGAAGGAATCGCAGGTTTTGCCTCCCCATAGAGACTATGATTGTTCTATTGAATTTGTCCCTGGAGCGACTCTTCCTAAAAGTCGTTTATTTAACCTTACTATGCCTGAGAGGAAGGCTTTGGAGTAATACATACAGACAAGTTTGGCCGCCGGTCACATTAGGCCCTCTAAGTCTCCTGTGGCGGTTGGATTTTTTTTTGTAAAAAAAAAGGACGGCGGTTTACGTCCTTGTCTGGATTTTCGTGAGATTAACAAAATTACTGTACGCAATCCTTACCCACTGCCATTGATTCCTGATCTGTTTAACCAGTTAATGGGGGCCAAGTGGTTCTCTAAAATTGACCTTAAGGGGGCATACAATCTGTTGCGCATGAAGGAGGGTGACGAATGGAAGACTGCTTTTAACACTCCATGGATCATTTTGAGAATCTGGTTATGCCTTTTGGTCTTACTAATGCTCCTGCATTTTTCCAGAATCTTATTAATGACATTCTTATACCTTTGATCGGCAAAAATGTGGTTGTGCATTTGGATGACATTTTGATTTATTCGCCGGATCTGGAGTCTCATTGGCGGAGCGTACGTGAGGTATTACAGTTATTATTGGACAATTCGCTTTTTACTAAGCTGGAGAAATGTGAGTTCGCTGTACAGAGAATTCGTTTTTTGGGTTACATTATCTCCAGCGAAGGTTTTGAGATGGACCCGGTTAAAGTTCAAGCTGTACAGGAATGGCCTAGGCCTATTGGTTTGAAATCGATACAGAGGTTTTTAGGTTTCGCCAATTATTACAGAAAATTCATAAAAAAAATTTCTAGTATTGTCAAACCTCTGACCGATCTCACCAGGAAAGGTGCTGATGTGGTTCAGTGGTCTTCTGAGGCCATTGAAGCTTTTGTGTATCTCAAGGAGAGGTTCACCTCTGCTCCCATCCTTATGCAGCCTGATGTGACTAAGCCGTTTTTGGTTGAGGTTGATGCTTCCTCTGTGGGGGTTGGCGCAGTATTGTCTCAGGATAACGGGGATGGATTACATCCCTGTGCCTTTTTTTCAAAAAATTTTTCGGAGACTGAACTGAATTACGATATTGGTAATCGGGAATTATTGGCTATGAAACTCGCATTTGAACACTGGCGCCACTTCTTGGAAGGTGCGGAATTTCCCGTTCAGGTTCTTACGGATCATAAAAATCTGATATATCTTGATGCTGCCAAGCGCCTGAATGCCCGTCAGGCTAGGTGGGCACTGTTTTTCTCGCGGTTTAATTTCTCCGTTACTTACATCCCTGGTACTAAGAATGTTAAGGCGGATGCCTTGTCTCGCAGTTTTTCTCCCATAGTCGGTGCTGAGAAAGAGGAGAACATTTTACAAGAAGGTGTTGTGATAGCTGCTTTGGACTCCGTTTTGGAAGATGAGATTCTTAAAGCACAGGAGAATGCCCCATCTAACACTCCTCATGGGAGGTTGTTTGTGCCTGGGACCTTTAGGAGAGATTTGTTTGTTGAGTGTCACGAATCTCGGTTGGCAGGTCATCCCGGAATCTCTGAGACCAAGAGACTGGTGGGTCGCAGTTTTTGGTGGCCTGGATGGCAGAAGGAAGTCATTAAGTGGGTGCGTCAATGTACTATATGTGCTAGATCTAAGTCCTCACATACTCCTGCTGCGGGGTTGCTTTGTCCTTTGGAGGTTCCCAGTGCTCCTTGGACACATTTGGCTATGGACTTTATAACTGACCTTCCCCCCTCTAAGGGTTTTACTGTCATCTGGGTGGTCGTGGACGGTTTTATCAAGATGTGTCACTTGGTTCCCTTCGTCAAACTGCCCTGCGCTAAAACTCTCGCTAAGGCCTTTGTCAAGGAAATTGTCAGACTTCATGGCGTTCCTACTGACATTGTTTCTGATAGGGGTCCTCAGTTCGTGGCTCGTTTTTGGCGTGCCTTTTGTGACAGGTTGGGAGTTCATTTGTCGTTCTCGTCCGGATATCATCCTGAATCTAATGGCCAGACAGAAAGGAAAAACCAGGATGTTGAGCAGTTCTTGCGTTGTTTTGTGGCAGACAATCAAGAGGGGTGGTCTGAGTTTCTGCCACTTGCTGAATTTGCTCTGAACAATCATACATCTTCTTCTGCTGGTTGTTCGCCTTTTTTTTGTTGTTCTGGGAGACATCCGTCGTTTGGGTCGTTCTCCAAGTTGGGATCTGCCGTGCCTGAGGAGGAGAATTTTTCCGGTGATTTGGAGAGAGTTTGGACGGATGTGCGTGGTAATCTTCAGGAGGCCAACAGAAAATCTAAAGACTACTTTGATAGGAAACGACAGGAGGTTTTGTTCACTGTTGGTGACATGGTTTGGTTGTCCTCTAGGAATCTGCGGTTGAGGATTCCTTCTAAGAAATTGGGTCCCAAGTTTGTAGGGCCCTTTAAGGTGCTTCAGGTTGTCAACCAATCTGCTGTTAGGTTGGAGGTTCCTACCTCCTGGAGAATTAATCCGGTATTTCATGTCTCTCTGTTAAAAAAAGCTGTTGTGTCGGATGGTGACGCCTCTGCCTCTGTTCCTCCGGTGGTGGAGGACGGGGAATATGAAATTTCTCGCATCCTTAACTCTAGACGGTATAGAGGTAGTTTGCAGTATCTTGTGGCCTGGAAAGGTTTCGGACCCGAGGATAACTCTTGGGTGAGGTCAGATGATGTTTCCGTGTCCAGACTTATCAGAGCGTTTCACAGGAGATTTCCTGATAAGCCTGGTCCTAGGGGATCCGGAGGATCCTCTTAGAAGGGGGGGTACTGTTAGAACCTTGCTCTTAGGTTTTTTCCTTTGCTGGTCACATGACCTTGTTGGATTATTTAATCCTGCTCCGCCCTTCTGGCTTTGCTGGACTTCATTGTATAACTACTTTCTAGCTAGCCTGTGCTCTGTATCTAACTCTGTTAGTTTGCTTGGTCTACGGACCTCTATGTTCTATATATTTTGTTTGTTCGTCTGTCTGCTACTATTTCTGTTAGGAGGTGTCCCATTTTCCTCCCAGTCCTTAGTACTTGTAGGGATTCCTTCCCCACATCTATAGGTCTCCGTGCAGACTAGCTTAGGACTTTAGCAGGTCTGATCGCAGGATCAGGTTCCCTGTTACATCGTAGGGATTCAGCTGAGTTCTATCGTAGGGACAGATCTCCTCTCTTTCCTTAGCTCTGGTAGCAGTACATAACAGCTGCTATTGGTGGCCCAACCAGTTATTAGGTTTAAGGGGTAATCACTTTTTCACTCAGGGCCCTGTAAGTTTGGATTTCTTTTTTCCTTAATAATAAAGACCTTTATTTAAAAACTGCATTTTGTATTTACTTGTGTTATCTTTGTCACACTTAAATGTTTCAGATCACAAAATAAATTTAAATATTAGACAAAGATGCAAATGAATAAGAAATAAGGAAGGGGGCAAACACTTTTTCCCACCACTGTAAGAAAAAATAATATTTCCTTAAAGAAAAGCTGCCATATTATTTTGACCTAATAATCTGCCAGCATTGCAGTATAGGTCATATACGATACATCACTATCATGTTTCTCAAAAGCTAAATGCAGAAGTATATTACTAAAAAAAATGTCTTTCTATCTTTGTTCATGCTGTATATAAAGATTGGATTTTAGTCATATGGGTGTTGCGGGAAAACTGTTCAATCAGGCTCCCAACCATGTAATGACACCCACCGCTGAGTGATGGGTTGAAGTACTCCCGTGTCAATATTTTGATGAAATATTGAGCATTTGTGCTGTCAGTCAGTTTCCCAGGCATGTGCAATGAAGCTGGACCTATGTCCCCAGCTTCATTTTTGATCTGAGCATACTCTGTAAGCCACTGGTGTCCAGAAGATTCTTGCAAGCTTCAATTCCTCTGCTAAGAGGAAATGAAGAAGTTAAGCAACGCTGGATGCACCCATAATGTGGCCACATTATTTTAATAAAATGAAAGTGTCCTTCACTTGTCCACAATTTAAGTCATTGATGCAGATCAATAGAGCTGCTGCTCATTTCCCCATGAGGACTTGGAGCAGTAATAGCATTAAGGAAGCTTCTGGTCACCAGTGACTTCTGGAGCGTGCACAGATCAGAAATGAAGCTGGGGACGTACACTCAGCTTCAACACGCATGTCATGGAAACTGCCTAATAGCGTACTGGTGTGGCATTTCATTAGAGAGTGTTGTGATGTCCCAGAAGTGCATCTCATCACTTAAACAATGGTTTCACAAGCTGGTATGGTGGGGAGCATGACTAAACCAAAATCTAGCTCTACCCGCATGACTAGAAGCCAGACATTTACATGCAAGGTGAGATATATACCATATACAGTGTTGGCTACAGAAACAAGTCAGTGATTCATGTTACATGAAAAAAACAGAAATGACAGAAGATTACTAGGGCAAAATTATATGACAGGTTCACTTTAAAATAGAATAAAACTTAACACAATGTCCTATAGCCCAAGGTCCATTAAAGGGAACCGATCACCAGAAAAAACACTATTCACCTGCAGATATATGGTTAATCCGAATGTTAATAGTGTTATTAACCTGCCCAGCACCTGCACTTGAAGTTTATACCCCCGGCAGCGTTCCAGTTCAGTCACGAGGGAGTCATCTAAGATGGTTAGAGGGGATACCCCAAAAGACTTTTGAAGGCGCAAAGAGCTAGGCTACAGGAGGTTAAGCATGACTCAATATTTGAGGCAAAGGAAAAACAGAGTTTGAGTAGGATTCCCTTTGTCTCTAATTTTAGCTAAGAGATTGGTGCTTTATCTCATATAAGTAAAAAACAATGGAAAACTTTGAGTAATTGCATGGCTGAGTTTGCTGAATTTAAAGAACCCTCTCTCATTTCATGTAGGCGTTATAAAAACATTAAAGACCAATTGGTGCGTTCAGACGTGGGCTCATTCAAAATACAAATGCAGACCTCTCTTACATTGGTACAGAGAGTGGGATGTTTCACATGTTTGAACTACATCAATTGTTCTGCTATGCTTTAGGCTATGTGCCCACAATGCAGAAATGCTGCATATTTTTTCCGCTTCTGTCTGGCAGGAAAAACACATGCGTTTTTTACATGTGTTTTTCCCGCCAGGTAGAAGCGTTTGTCAAGCGTTTTTGCATGCATTTCTGCATGCGGGCTATCAAGCGCTTTTCCAAGCGATTTTAGCATCACTTGGAAAAGTGCTTGACAACTTGATCGCACTATATAAATCCATGCAACCGGCATGGATTTATAGTAGTGTGACCAAGTTAGTTAAAAAAAAAGAATAAGAATGGTAAAAAATAAAAAAAAAGATTATACTTACCTTCTGATGTCCTCCCGGTGTTTTCTCCGCTGCGTCTGGTGTCTTGGGCAGCTCGCGGTGGTGTGAAGGACCTGTGGTGATGTCATTGAGTCATGTGACAGGTCACATGACTCAATGACATCATGGCAGGTCCTTCACAACACCGTGACCCATATAGCAGATCAGATGGAGGTGAGAAAACAGAAGGACATCGGAAGGTAAGTATAATCTTTTTTTTTTATTCTAAATTCTTTTTTAACAGGTTCTATGGTACCCGGGTCTGGAGGAGAGTCTCCTCTTCTCCAGACCTGGGTACCATCCGCACATTGAACCGTGTGATATCTGCATGTACAGATGCAGTGATGCGGACGTCACGCGGTCCAATGCAAGTCAATGGTGGCGATTACGCTGCGTGTCCACAAAATTAATGATCATGCTGAGTATTTTTTCGCAATGATAATCCGCAGCGGAAATTTCCGCAGCATGTGCACAGTAAATGAGGATTATCATTGGGGACCATGGGGCACATATTACCAAGCGTTTTTTAAGATTTTTCGCTGCGGAAATTCCGCGGCAAAAATGCTTGAAAAACGCATAGTGGGTATGCAGCCTAAAGGGTCATCTTTTATTGACAGACGTACTCAGATTAGTTATGAAATTAATTCATTTTTGACTTGTGAGTCTGACTTTATTGTATACCTTTTAGAGTGTCAATGCTATATATGGTATCTTGGCAAAACAACATGCAACTTTAAAACACGGTTTAGCCAACACAAATACTCCATACGTAAAAAAAGAATGGATTTATCAGTGTCCAAGCACTTTGTTGAAAAGGGCCATCAGGATAGAGACCTAAGGTTTTGTATCATAGATCATTTACCCCCCTGAGATGAGATGGTAACAGGGTAGCCATTTTGAAACGGAAAGAGATGCAATGGATATACTGATTAAAAACCCTAAAATCTGATGGCCTCAATGTTGATTTTAAGATTCATTCTTTGTCTTAATATGTAGTACATGTGTCAATTGATGTCGATGTTTTTTTTAAAAAAAAAGTTATCCTTGAAAAAAAAATGTTTTCTCTATATACCCTTATAGATCTCTCTTCTAGTATTGGACTCTGATATGAGTTTATTTGTGTTCATTTGAGCCAATTTTGGTTCATTGTTCTTTGTTTTTTTATTAAGTACTAAATTCTGTTTTATAATTTTAAAGATTGAATCCCTGGATAAAAACTCTTCCCAATTTTAGTGTTCTTTTTGTATGTCGCATAAAGTATATGAGGTAAATTTAATCCCAATGCCCTGATTTTGTGAGTGACATCTGGCACCTAGTTTACAGTATATGGTGTATGTTTGTTGGCATGTGCATTTAGCTCATACTACATAGTGGTGATGCAGTGGGTTAATTCCTTCTGTGATTGCTGTCTGTGTGCTGGTACCCTGCCTCTGTCCTCTAGGGGGCATGTGGCGTGGTGCTTGTGGCTTATGCACAGCTTTGTGAGTGCTTTGGGTGTCCAGTCAATCACTTAATATGATTATTACAAGTGCCCTACTCCATTTAAGCATTCAGATTTATCTCTTTTGTTAATAAATGCTGTTGCTTCTTATGAAATACTGTGTGGGCATAGTTGGCAGCACTTTTAATGGTGAAGCAGGGCGTGGAAGTGCCTGGTGAGCATGTGCACTGACATCATCGCTGACACCACCGTCGAGTGGCCAATTGGGAGTATCCGACTACTGACAAGCTCAGTTGTGCTCTGAGAATGCTGTTATGGTGGAACTGCAACTTGATGTATATGTATAAAAAGTGCACTATTCTATGGTAATACTGTGCTTGACAAAGACCGTGTTGTGAGGTCGAAACCTTGCACCACCGGGTGCTGGATTAAAGTCCATAATTTTTCCTTGAACTGAACTGCTGCCTGATTTTTTCCATTTATATATTTTGTGTTGGACAACCGCATTACTCAGGAAGTATTGCACCCAAAATCTGCTTAAGGTTGTGCTGCTATCTGTCTTTTTTATTTAACTCCATTAGGGGATGAATAAAAAAGTTATAGCTCTCAGAATATAGCAATGCAAAAACAATTACTTTTTCTATAAAATAGTTTTTGTTGTGTAAAAGTGCAAAACATGAGAAAAAGATATGGATTAGGTATCGCTGTAATCGTACTGACCTGAAGATTAAGGCAGACTTTATTCTGTGAAAGGCATATAAAAAAAACAAGTCCTGAACTGCTGTATTTTGTTCATTATGCCTCCCAAAAATCGAAATAGAAAGCGATTAAAAAATGTTGTGTAGCAAAAATAGTACCAATAAAAATGTCAATTTGTCGCACAAAAAACAAGCTATCACATGACTCTGTCGGCAGAAATATAGGAAAATTATAGCTCTCTAATGTTTTTTAGTGTATGATAGCAGCCAAACATAAAAAAATGTTATCAATCTGGTATCGCTGTAAGCTCACCAACCTGAAGAATTAAGTTGTCTAATCACTTATACCACACGAGGAATGGCATAAAAAATAACCAAAACCAATTTTTGGCCTACTGTTGATTTGCTCATTCTGCCTCCCAAAGATAATAGTAAGGCTCAACTCACAGTTATGCTGCTCTCTTCGCTGAGTGCTTACCACAGGGTTTCTCTGAAAATCTCTGAAATATGTGATTTAGATGGAACCCCCGTTGGAAGATTCCCTATAAGGCAGATGGATAGGGATGTTGTAAACGCCGTCTGGCCTATGATTTGGCAGTGTCCGTCTTTTTAAGAGTACATAAAAGTGTGGTTGGCATAGTTTTGTAAATTTTCTGAAAAGAAGGACACTGCTCAACAGAGACCAGACAGAGTTCAAAGTAACTATGCAGCCTCATTATAGTGAATGGATACCTCAGGGTTTTCACTTGAATCATATAATTCTGAGATTTAGGCCATGGTCCCACTATCAGTATTTAGTTAGTATTCAGTCAGTATTTTTTCTCAGGTAGAAAGAAAAAAAAAGTTACAGCTTCAAGCATAGTCTATAAAAGGGTATTTTATTCTTTAAAAACTGATTTCATAATCAATTCAGATAGATAGATAGCAACACATTTCGAACGCCTAGACCTGCGTTAATTGTCAAAAAGCCTTCTTTACATTTTTTCTCAGGACTGGGAGCCAAAACCAGGAATGGATGATAAATGCAGAATTGGTGCACTTGTTTTTATTATACTTTTTCTCTCATTGTTCCTCACCTGGTTTTGGCTCCCACTCTTGAGAAAAAATACTGACCGAATACTGACCAAATACTGATAGTGGGGACGTGGCCTTAGATGGAAACAAAGATATAAGTACTCAGCATAAACAGGATAAACATGATTCAAAATGTTTCTAATAAAAGCTTAAATTCAATCCAAAAAAAAACAAATTCCCATTCAGGGTCATCATTTGTTAATGATAATATAGGGTTCTACCACGTTAGTAATAGCGCAAAAGCTCTGGAAAAGCGCTATGGCTCCTTGACCCCCAAAGAAATCCAGCAAATTCTGCGTTCCCAAATCCAATTGCCCCTCTCCATTCTGAACCCCACGGTGTGACTAAACCACATTCGGCGAGGTATCTGCTGTTTTGATATGTTAGGGGCTCTCCAAATGAGCATGGCATTCAAAATGTATTCCAGACAAAATTGCACTCCAGAATTTAATTGGTGCTCCTTCACTTCCGAGCCCTGCTGTGTGCCAAAACAGTAGTTTTATGCCACATATGGGGTATCAGTGTACTCAGGAGAGATTGCAAAACAAACTCTATGGACCATTTTCTTCTGTTACCCTTGTGAAAATGAAAAATTTTGGGCTGAAGCAATATTACTGATGGAAAAATTAGTCTTTTCATTTTCACGGCTCAACGTTATAAAATTCTTTGAAGCCTCTTTGGGTTTAAGGTGCTCACCACACCTTTAGATAAGTTCCTGGAGGAATGTAGTTTCCAAAATGGGTTTACTTGTAGGAGGTTTCCACTGTTTAGGCATATCAGGGGTTCTGCAAACCTGACATGGCAACCACTATCAATTCCAGCCAATCTTGCCCTCCAAAAGTCAAATGGTGCTCTATCCCTTATGAGCCCTGCAATGCGCACAAACAGTAGTTTTCCACCACATATGGGGTATTGTTGTACTCAGGAGAAATTGAACAATGAATTGTATGGTCCATTTTTTTCTGTTACCCTTGTGAAAATTAAAAATTTGGGTCTGAAGCAACATTTATGCTGAAAAATTATCTTTTTCATTTTCATGGCTCATTGTTATAAAATTCTGTGAAGCACCTGTAGGTTTAAGGTGATCACTACACCTCTAGATAAGTTCCATGAGAGGAGTATTTTCAAAAATGGATTAACTTGTAGGGGATTTCCACTATTTAAGCACATCATGGGCTCAGCAAACGCGACATGGCATCCACTATCAATTCCAGCTAATCTTGCCTTCCAAAAGTCAAATGGTGCTCCTTCCCTTCTGAGCCCTGCCATGCACCCAAACAATAGTTTTCCTCCACATATGGGGTATCGGTGTACTCAGGAGAAATTTAGCAACAAATAATGTAGTCTATTGTCTTCTGTTACCTTGTGAAAATTAATAATTTGGCGCTAAACATTTTTGTGGGTATACTGTGATTTTTTTATTTTCACAGCTCACCGTTATAAAATTCCATGAAGCACCTGCAGGTACAAAGTGCTCACCACACTTCTAGAAAATTGTGTGAAGCACCTGCAAGCTCAAGGTGCTCATCACACCTCTAGAGAAGTTCCTTGAGGGGTGTAGTCTCCAAAATTATGCATGCAACTTGTGGGGGTTTCCACTGTTTTAGCACATCAGGGGCTCTGCAAATGCGATATGCTATCTGTTCCAGACAGTATTGCACTACTTCCCTTCCGAACCCTGCTGTGCGCACAGACAGTAGTTTTCCACCACATATGGGGTATCAGTATACTCAGGAGAAATTGTACCTCAAATTGTATGGTCCATTTTCTCCTGTTATCCTTTTGAAAATGCACACTGTGCACACTAAAGCAATATTTTGGTGGGAAAAAGTAAAATTTTCACTGTTTCCTTCCACATAGCTTTAATTCTAGTGAAGCCAATAAACGGTTAATAAACTTCTTGAATGTGGTTTTGAGCACTTTGAGGAAAGTAGTTTTAAAAATGGTGTCACTTTTGTGTATTTTCTGTCACATAGGGCCCTCAAATTCACTTCAAAAGGGGTGTGGTTAGTGATGAGCGAGTATGTTCTGTTAACCCTTTCGGCGAGTATGCTCGGGCCGAGCACCGAGTAGTTACAGCTGCTCGGTGTTATGTTTGAATCACTCCCGTGTGCATGATTTGCGACTGACAGCTTTAGTACATGTAAGAAATGGGTAAGAAATAGACCGGATCCACCGGATTCACACTCCGAATGGTGAGCGGACTCAGTTGTGCATTTGTTGTATATTTCAGAGTTTCATGTCCGGCTCCCATTAGGACAACATATGTTCCATTTAATGGCCAGTTTCAATGACATTGAAAATTGTTCAGCCAGACTGCAAAAACTGGCAACCATATTCAATAGTGACACATCCTTACCTTCCACTGAACCCAAAGAATTTAAAGAATTCATGTTCCAATTGGAAAATAAAATGACAAAGGAACTGAAAATCTGGTGGGATTTTACTACCCTTAAGATGTATTTTGAAAAACAAATGATTCCTAGAGGATTGCGGCTGAAAAAAACAGCCACCAACGAGTATAATGAATCCTTTCAGAAAGATGAAAAGTATGAGGATTTGGAATTAATTAAAACTAAAACAGAAATAAAAAATATCCAAACCTCTCTTCAGAAATTTGTGCACAGCAAAGATTATAATAGTTGTAATGACAAGCTTAAGGGCAATCTGAACAAGCTGGAAAATTCCATAATGGAGATTAAAAAATCCAAATTCAAACGTGCTAGTGAAGATTATTCACAAGATAAAATCTATAACTGGAATAAAAGATTACCATCTATTCTTAAGAAACGGCCTCACAGACGATTTGAGAAATCCGCCCGGGTCAGTTTTAAGGATATAAATCTTTCCACGGATTTGTCCTCCTCCTATTTTACCTCAGATGACAATTCTGAGTCCTCCATAACTTCTGCAGGTGACAATCAACAAAGTAACATGAAACAGAACGCACCTAATTATGCTTCAAAAAATGGAGGAGGAGGGCGGACCTCAAACATAGGCGGAAACAGATATTCAACGAGGAACAAGAACCGCCGCTATTAGAACTGCCAGTGAGGAACTTATCCAGCTGTATTCTAGCAGAACATTAAATATTACTATTTGCCAAGGGATTAGGCTTTGCGCCCACTAATGAATTTGATATGTTCAGGACTATTTTAGATGTTAATAAATTGGCGCGGAACCTTACTGTTAGATGTCATTTTCAAAATTCAGAAGGTGAAACGAGTGCAATATCTGATATAGAAATTATTAATGATGATTTTGTCCCTATTAAATCTTTCACGGAACAAAAAAGCTTGTTGCAGCTTAAACTTTTGGAAGCAGATTCTTTACGATCTGACACTTCCCTTAATCACCTTTTCTATAAAAGCAATCGGTATTTTTATCCTTTGAAATTACGTCCAGTAGTTCTAGACCAATTCCAAGATCTCATTGCAAAGGATTTAGTATCTTTGAAAAAAGAAGTCTCTGGTACCAGAAATAAATGTGATAATTTAACAAAAAAAGAAAGATATGCCCTTAAAAAATTACAAAATAATATGGATCTTGTAGTTTGCCAAGCAGACAAGGAGGGCACAATAGTGATCTTGGATGCTGGATTGTATAAAAAATTAAACTTAATAGACCTGAACAATGATGATATCTATTTAAAATTGGCATGGAACCCCATGCAGGATTTTAATGTAGAACTATTAAAAGTATTACAGGAGGGTCAATGTATGAAAGCAATAGATGAGAAACTGGCAGAGCATTTGTATGTAAATCATCCGGTAATTCCCATATACCATTCATTCCCCAAAATTCACAAAAATGTGTTCCCACCACCACTAAGACCGATAGTGGCTGGTATAGGATCGTTGGGAGAAAGACTAAGTGGATGGGTAGAATTTTATTTACAACCACTAGTACAAGAGATACCCAGCTACATCAGGGATTCAAAATTTGTAACGATTATATTTGATAACTTCATCTGGCAGGATAATTTCAATTGGCTTTCTAGTGATGTAGTGGCGCTCTATCCTTCTATTCTGCATGTGGTAGCATTGTCAAGTCTGAACTATCATCTAGACACGTATAGTACCTATAATGTAGAAATTAAGGATTTCATCCTAATCTCAGTCAAATTTATTTTAGACCATAACTATTTTAGTTTTGATGGTCTTTTTTACTTGCAAAAGAGGGGAGTCAGTATGAGCAGCAAAGTCTCCCCTTCCTTAGCCAATATTGTCATGTGCAGATGGGAGGAGCTTTACATCTATAATGACACTAACATATATAGTTCTAAAATTATATGGTATGGTCGATTTATTGACGATCTCCTCCTGGTGTTGGGGGGGGGTACACAGGAGGAGGCGTCGGACTTTATGAAAATCCTAAATTGCAACGATTTTAATCTCAAATTTACCTGGTGTTTTGACAATTATTCTATTAATTTTCTAGATCTTAAATTTATTGGAAATAAATACACCCATTCAGTGAATATAGCTCCTTTTAGAAAGAGTATGGCCAGCAATACCACATTGCAAGCAAAATAGTGTTATCCCCCACATATTAAAGGGAATATCCCCTATGGGGAACTAATCAGGACTAGACATAATTGCACAGATAGGATTACTTTTGAAAAGGAAGCAAATAAAGTCTGTGGGAGACTGCAAGCCAGAGGGTAACCAGATTGGACACTTAGAAAGGCTTATCAATCAGCATCAAATTTGGATTGCAAGTATCTTCTTACAAACAATAAGAGAAGTAACAAGAGTAATTTTAGCCCAAACATAACATTCCCCACAACATACAGTCCCCAATACACAAAAATAGTGAATATTATTAAAAAATATATTCCAATGTTACATCAGGATTCTTATCTCAGCAATATACTCAGTAATGATATCAGATTTGAGGCCAGGAAATCACCTACACTGGGTATGACACTGTCTCCAAGCCTTTTTCAGAGCGAACATACCAGTCATTCTAAATCGAGTATGTGGCTTGAATTTAATGTTTTTTTCAAATGTGGTGCTAATCATTGCAAAGTATGACCACATGTAATAAAAAAAGATAATTTTACATCTATATGTAGTGAACATACATACAAAATACATAATTTTATAAACTGCAACACTCCCTGGGTAATATACCTTGTGGAATGCTTACAATATAAAGTACAATACATAGGTTGTTCCACGGGAGCTCTAAAGGCCCGCATAAGAAGACACATCTCGGATGTAGTAAATCCACTGGCAACTAATGCAGCCGCAGTTTCAAAACATTTTTCAGGAGTGCATAAAGGAGACGTGTCTTCCCTGAGGTTTCAAGGAATTGAAAAGTTATATAAACCAATATAAACCAACACTCCGAATGGTGAGCGGACTCAGTTGTGCATTTATCTGGTTTAAAGTCATAAAAATTAAAATTTTGAAAATTGCTACATTTTAAAAAATTTTGTCACATTTTTGATATTTTCAGAAATAAATGCAAATTCCATCAATCTTAGTTTACCACTAATATAAAGTAAATTTTGTGAAAAAAAAAGTCTCAGAATCACTGGGATATGTTGAAGCATTCCACAGTTATTATTAGGGATGAGCAATCCCATGGATTTTCGGATTCGTCAGATTTGACCGAACTTTAGTCCAAAGTTCGCTTTGGTACCAGAACTGGACCACACCTTAACCTGAACCCCATAGAAATCAATGGGGACCGGAACTTTGTAGCTGGAAAATGTCTCCCTATCCCCTCCCCGATCTCCCGAACTGTAAAACATATTTCCAGAAGTCCATCTTTGGAGTTAAGCACCGGTACAAACCCCAAACTTTACAGTTTGCATTTCCTCATCTCTAGTTATTACCTCATAAAGCAACACTAGTCAGACTTGAAAAAAATGGCCTAGTCAGGAAGGTGAAAACAGGCTAAGGGGAAGGGGTTAAGTGAGGTTGTTTTCTTCTGGACCTTTAGGACCCTGTTATTATCTGCTATTCCAATTTTAAAACCTGAACCTAACAAAAAACACCCTATTTACATGAATCAGCTATCCAGCTAAGTATTGCTTGACATTAGGTTAGCATACTTTCTTTAATTAGTTTGCTACATTTAAAATATTTAATACAATGAAATGTACTGCAAGAGCAAAAAACTCAACACTTATTCTGTTTCTATTGAGTTTCTTTCCAAATTTCAAAAACCATACATTTATAAGTAACAACTCTCTGCTGCTTTTAATCTCTAATATTTGAGATCTAAATCGATTTCTAATTACTGCTTCCATTTAAGCTATTGCCCCATGTGAATAGATGTTCATAAATGTCCCTTACCATTTTGTATAAACACACTAGGCCCCTTTGAAACTCTAAGCAATCTACCAAATTCAATTGTTTTAAACAGCCCCCAAAATCCTTAGTAATTGATTTCATAAAACCTTGCACATGCGCCTGTGAGAGAGTGTCTCTAGGCTCAATACGATATTTTATCCTTAGCTCTCCCAATGTGTAGGACTCACCCTTACGTGTCTTAACCAAATCTCGGAATCTAGCTAATTTTCTTTGCTACCATCTTTTTTATGTCTCAGCTCTGATTATTTTACTTACGTTTGGGTGTAGCAATATTTAAATACTCCGACAAACCTATCGGCATCTAATAATTTTATGCATGTATTGCTAAAATTGATGGGTATAGTTCTGTTCTTCTCTTTATATCCTATGTGCAATAGTCCTTTTGGGGAAGGATCCTGAAATAGCTTTCTACTATAATACCATTTTCATCATTATCTTCTAACCACTCACGTACATACACACAGCAAAATTGTTGGTACCCATCTGTTCAAGTAAGAAAAATCTACAATGCTTATTGAAATAATTTGGAACTGAAAAAGGTGATTTTCAATTTAAGTTTACTGAATATAATCATAAATCAGACATTGCTTTTGAATTGTGAATCTGAATTGTGTGTTAACAGAAAAATAAATAAAAATTATTAAATGGAAATATGTGATCATGAACAGGCTAAATATAGTAATAGTATGGATCCTACACCCCGACTAGAGCTCCAGCATCCCCAGATGTTGCATCACAGACAGCCTCTCCCTGATGCAAAACATTGTTGAGTACATCAAGCCCTGGTCAGTTTGGATAAGGAAAAGGCCTTTAACCAAGTTTCCCATGAACTAATGGGCAAGACACTGCACAGGTTGGACAGGGTAATATGTTTTGCTCCTATCCAACTAAAGTATTTTGACATCCAAAGTACAGTGCTGGTGAATGGCTAGAAGACTGACCCCTTTATGGTCCTTTCAGTGGTCAGACAAGGCTGACCACTTTCACCTTTTGTTTGTGTTATAGAACTATTCACATAGGCTAACCAATAGAATGGGAAGATCAAAAGGATCAACCCAATGAAAGCAGATCACTTTGAGGTCAAGTGCTGGTTTTACATGTATGATGTGACCATTTTCTACGCAAACTGGAGCTCATTGAAGACCCTTGTGCAGAAGAGAGAAACTTTTGGACAAGCTTCAGGGCTAAGGTCAACTGCAGGAAGTCAGAGATTATGCTCTTTGGAGACTGGCAACTGGTTTCCTCTACCCCCTGCCCCTTCAACA
This sequence comes from Phyllobates terribilis, assembly GCF_046119375.1. Classification (NCBI taxonomy): domain Eukaryota; kingdom Metazoa; phylum Chordata; class Amphibia; order Anura; family Dendrobatidae; genus Phyllobates; species Phyllobates terribilis. Next base: position 255,954,318 of record NW_027362769.1, read on the forward strand.
TCAGTACAGATTTCATAAAGAGGCATAGAGTCTGGTTTGAGAAGGAAGAAGAGACCCTCAAGTCTTGGGAAGAACACTTAGCCAAAGTGAACCAACAGATTGGACTGTGGAGACTCAAATGCCTCACTAGTTTTGCCATCGAAGTGATTCAATGCATCTCTTAGGCCTGCGACTGTGACATCACTGTGACTGCGACATCACTGTGTGCCAGGCCATTACAAAGACATTGTTATTCATTGTCTGGTGCTCAAAGATGAACAAAGTGAAGCAAAGCTTCATTTACAAGGAGCCACAAAAAGGTAAGAAGGGCATTCTGGGTATCCCACCCTCCTTATGACTACTTTTGTTTGAGATTGTGTTTGCTGGACTCTGTTTGTTAAAAGAGGCTCTTTGGCTAGGTTCATGTTCCGCTTCCTGCTTCCTCTTTGCAGGAGACTCAACTGGGACAAGTAGGACAGCTCTTACTCTTAGAACAGGACCATTCCCTGGTTCTACGGAGACATTGTCCAGTTCATGGGGGAACATCCGGTGGAGGGATTAAAGCCCAATTTGTAGAAGAAAAAGATTATCCACAAACTCATCAGAGCCAAGGAAGAGACAAAGTCCATTCCAGAACTCCATGCAGACACACATAAAACCTTTTGGACAAATGTGTCATCAAACAGATTGACCCACTGTCACAAGAACTTGTTGTGGATGGAAATACAGGAATGGCTGTGCAAAACCCGGTACTGCACAAAGTGCTACTTTATGAAGGAAACATATCTCCATGTCTTTTGAAATTGCAGCTTTGCACAGCACTTATTGGTTGCCCTGGAGGACGATCTGAGGAACTCTGTGCCCAGGTGAAGCCAATCATCCCATTCTGAACTTTATGGACCCTGCTTGGGGAACACACCATTGGAGCCATCCAGGAGGCTTGGGCCTTATTAACTGCTTTAAGGACAGTGTTTTGGGTTGACGATCCAGAGACTTGTAAATCCACAGAAAAGTTAAAGCTTGTCTGGTCTGAAGTCAGAGACAACCTGTAAAGGGCAGAGAGTAGATAGACCTCGTCCTCTAATAAGAGGTACATGGATGGGTAGCCTTGCTATTGGGAACAAGGTGTGGTTATCTATTAGAAATATCAAACTCAAGGTTCCCTCTGCTAAGTTAAGTTCCACGTTCATTAGTCCGTATGAGATTCTTGAGGTTGTCAATCCAGTAGCCTACCACTGGAATTTGCCCCACTCATTCCATATTCCCAATGTTTTTCACAAATCCTTGCTAAAGATATATCGTTTGCTGGTGCACCCTGTTGATAACTAGTGTTGACCCACCCCCGTAGTGTTCGAGTTCGGTTCGGTTCGTCGAACACCCGTGTGTTCGCCGAACTGTTCGTCGAACTGTTCGTCGAACACCTTCGAACACCGTTAAAACCAATGGCAGGCAAACAAAAACACATAGAAACACATAGAAAACACCTTCAAAGGTGTCCAAAAGCTGACAAACTGCGCAGAAGACACAACTAACACATGGAAAAGTGACAAGTACATATAGTCATGCGAAAATAAAAGAGGTGGAGGAGTAAAAGGAGGGGGAGACACAGATATAGGCATGTCATGCCCTTCTAAAATCCAAAAAGTGAGAAGCCGACACGGCCAGTCCGCTCCTGCCCGTGCCACCTCCGTGTCGCCGGGTTTGTGCCAGAGCTGCGGTGGACCCTGATGGCCAGCCCCCCTCTCCCAATACTGGTGCCTGTCCGCTGGTGGGTCGAGCGAGCCCCCCTGTGGTGGAGGCAGCTCTAAGCTTTTTAATTTAAATTGTCTCTCTAATTTGAATGAATACACTTTAAATCCATTTACAAGGATCTATTGGAGGGCAAGTCTCATGCCAGCAGCCGCGTAATTCCAGCTCCAGTAGCGTCCACTAAAGCTGCTGCAGTTAAAAAGCTTTTATAAGGATCGAGCTCGGCTGTCCACCGCAAGGCATCCTACTGCCAGTCCCAGCCCCTATGCCTTGGGGTGCCTCCTGATGCTCTTCACTGAGTATCCCATTGTCCCGAAGCATTTCCTTTGAAAAAATTAAGTGTCTAAACTACAGGTGGTGTAGCTTGCTTAACAGCCGGGATAATCCGCTGACTAGCAGACACTGCTACTAGGCACAAAGTATTTCCTGGGCTAGATGCAGTTAAAAATTTGTAATTAGATACTCTCGTTGGATGCTGAGAAAGCATTCCATAGAGTCTCCTGGCACGCCATATATGATTCTCTTAAAAAGCTTGGGGTAGGGGTCTAGGGGACCCTTTTAAAGCCAAAATCACGGCCCTGTATCGCAATACGTCACCTAGGCTGAAGATAAATGGAACTGTAGCACCCTGAGGGCTCGGTTGCTACAAACGTATTGCACCTCACCCAGAGGTGTGATATCTCACTCTCAGGTAAGGATGGAGTGTGGATCAGGACCCGACACCTGCATGCATTACACCACATTGCCGTGGGGCAGGGCGACCAATATGCCCCTGAGATGGGCATGACAGTCCCTGTCCCTGGCTGGAGTGGGGAGAGGGAACACTGAGGAAGGGGAACCCTGTAGTGCAGGAGCAGGGAGGAAGCAGTTCCTGGGTGCATTGAGAAGGGAGTATAAAAGGTGGGCACCATCTTAGTTCAGTGCAGAGAATTCTGAGCAGAAGTGGCAGGGAGCAGGGGCTCTGCATGAGCTCTGCTCCGGAGGCGGGCCTAGTAACAGAGGCCCAGGCCTGGAAGAGGGAGAAGGAAGGAAGAGGAGCGGAGAAGGCTCCAGGAACGAGGAATGAAGGGATCCCAGGGGTGCGGACGGGCGAGTCGCCACCGCACACCCGAATCCACCTGCGTGGAGGGGTCAGGCCAAAGGGGGAGACCGGTCCCCGAACTAGTGGAGGCAGGAAACGACCCTCAGCTAGAAACCGGAGGCTCTGACATTTTATGTGGCGCAGCCCCTCGCTACACCCGCTAGGAAGGCACCACATAGGGTCAGGGAAACTGGCGCCAAGTTTACCAAGAGGAGGCCCGAGGCAGCCGGACAGAAGTGTTGGTAAGAAAGGCCAGACAAAGGACACACAAAGGGGGTCCTGTGAAGTGCTCCAAAGTTATCTGGGAGTTGTCTGAGCCCCTCACCTGGTGAGCACAGTACGACGTGGGCAGCCGTTACCTGCAGACGTGGTCTGGATAATAAGAACTGTGAGTAAAGGCCCTGGACTGCATCACTGACTCCGTGTCGTTACTGCTGCTGCCCTGCACCATCACCCCCATCCTCCGCATACACTGCCCTGAGGCTATACTCCTCCCGTGGGGAGTTATGCTACGCTCTGCTGCACCCACAACACCAGGCTCAGCGGTCTGCCCTGTAGCGGCGGTTCACTCTGACCGCAATCCACGGGTGGCGTAGTCGGACATTTAAACATCAAAACCACATAAATAGTTCCGCCACTGGTTTGACCGCCCTGAGCCACGGAACCGGGTCGCCGCCACGAAGACTACAACCACCAGCATCCACCAAAAAGGGTCCGGCTCCGGGTGTCCCAAGGCCCAGGGGGTGCGTCAGAACATTTTCATCACCTTTCACAATCACCAATGGGACAAGGCAGGGATGTCCTCTGTCCCCTCTCTTATACATCCTAGTGACGGAGCACCTGCTCTCATCAATTCGCCATAACCCCAATATTAGGTGGATTGAGGTGGGAGGCACCGAGTACAAGTGCTCTCTATTTGCTGATGATGTCCTAGTATATATCACTCAATCACATATATCCATCCATGCTGTTATGGCTGAAATAGATCACTTTGTTACATGGTAAAATTTTAAAATCAATGCAGCGAAGTCTGAGGCCCTCGATGTCTCCCTCCCCAAATCCATATAGGATTCCATCCAGTCCAACTTTCCCTTTGCCTGGCCCTCACAGGGTATCAAATACTTAGGAATTCCTATTCATAGAGACCTCTCCCATCTATGTTATCTTAATTTTGGGCCCTTTATTGAACAATTCCATTCAGACCACGGTTGGCAAGTTAGAACTGTAAGATTCACTACGTGAACCGCTGGTGTTTTGTGGAAAAGCACATGTACACCGCGTTCCAAATTATTATGCAAAAAGTGTTTAGGAGTGATAAGGGAAGAATTTGTTTGTTTGTCAGTTAAACTCATTGATGGTGATGTGTGTCAGGGCTCTTTATATCACTGTAAGCAATTGCAGACACCTGTTCTAATTAGTTTGGCAGGTGTGTCCAATGAAAGGCAAGACTACTTAAGAAGGCTCTCTCACATTATTAAGCAGCCTACATTTTCTGCCAAAATGGGAAAGAAAAAGGATGTGTCGGCTGCTGAGAAGCAACAAATTGTGGAGTGTTTAGGTCAAGGCATGACTACAATCAACATTGTGCGATGATCAGGATGAAGTGTCTTGGCAATCAAGAAGTATGTAGCTGATTCACAGTACACACGTGTGCGTGCTGATAAGGGCAAATTGAGGACTCTTTCCTACAGGCAATTACGTCAGGTTGAAAGAGCAGCGGCAAAAAAGCCTTGTCATAGCAGCAGACAAGTTTTTGAAGCTGCTTGTGCCTCCAACGTCCCCCGAGCAACAAGATGCAGGGTCCTTCAGAGGTTTGCAGCTGTGCATACGCCATCCTGTCGACCTCCTCTATCCACTTCACACAAGCAGAAACGGCTCCAGTGGGCCAAACATTACATGAAGACTGATTTCAAAACTGTTTTGTTCACGGATGAGTGCCGTGCAGCGCTCGATGGTCCAGATGGATGGAGTGGAGGATGGCTGGTTGATGGACACCCCACGCAAACACGGCTACAGCGCCAACAAGGAGGAGGTGGAGTAATGTTTTGGGCTGGAATCATGGGGAGAGAGATTGTCGGCCCCTTTAGGATCCCTGAAGGCGCTAAAGATGAACTCCATAATGTATGTGGATTTTCTCAAACAGCACTTCCTGCCATGGTTCAAGAAGAAGAACCGTGTATTTCACAGCAAGATCATTTTTCTGCATGATAATGCACCATCTCATGCTGCACATAAAACATCTGCATCTCTGGCTGATATGGGCATAAAAGGGGACAAACTTATGGTGTGACCCCCATGCTCCCCTGACCTCTACCCCATTCCGAACCTTTGGAGCATCATTAAAAGGAGTGTCTATGATGGCGGGAGGCAGTTCACATCTAAGCAACAGCTCTGGGAGGGTATTCTGTCCTCATGCAAAACAATTGAAGCAGAAACCATCCAAAACCTGACAAATTCAATGGACGAGAGAGTTCAGAAGCTCCTTTCGAACAAGGGGTCCTATGTGAAAATGTAACATCACCTAGAATAAAGTTTTGAGTTGAAAACTGTTTGATTTCAGTTTCTAACAACCTGCTAATGCTTATAATTTCAAAAATGACCATTTTTTTGGTCTTTATTAAAATGAAAAGGTTGATCGAAAAGTTTGGGGGATCTAAGAGTGTGGCAACCCAGTAGTCATGATTACTTCGAATTCTGACAATATGAGGGTCATGCTGCAGGTAGTGCAGCAAGAAGGCACTTATGTGTCTTGCGCATCTCGGAGCCCCAAATTTATTTTCCGGGCTAGATGCAGCTAAAAATTATTTTTAATTTTAAATCTGGTGGAGCTTATTATAGATGGCCTAATAGGATCAGTGCTGCACACTGCTACAAAGCCCAAATTATTTTCCAGTCAAGATACAGATAAACATGATTAGTAATTTGAAAGCTTAAAACGGTTGGTAGGGTGATTTTAACCAATCATCAAGCTTTTACTCTCCCCAGGATGACACAGGGGTAGAAAAGTCGTTTCGGATCCATGATTTGTTCATCTTTATGAACTTGAGTCTGTCTACATTATCAGTGGAGAGCCACGTGCGCTTATCTGTCAGCACACCACCAGCAGCGCTGAACACACGTTCAGACAGAACGCTGGCTGCGGGGCATGACAAGATCTCCAAGGCGTAAGTGGCTAGCTCCGGCCATTTATCCAGATTGGAAGCCCAAAAAGAGCAAGGGTCCAGTGACACAGTCGTGGCTGCAATGTTTACTTGGAGATACTCCTGTACCATCGTCTCTAGGCGTTGACTATGTGTCAGACTTCTTGTCTCCTGTGGCCTTGCAAAGGATGGGCTAAAAAAGTGGTGAAATGATTCCGCAAAATTGATGTTATCAGCAGATACTGTGGTTCTGTTACGGTTTGAGTGCTGAACACTTGACGGTCCCACGGTTGGCAAGTTGGAACTGTGAGATTCACTACGTGCACCACTGGTATTTTGTGGAAAAGCACATGTAAGATTCTGCAACAGTCTCTGCTGATACTCCTGCATGCGTGCATCCCTTTCTATGGCAGGAATAATTTCTGCAAATTTACTTTTGTACCGGGGATCTAACAGTGTGGCAACCCAGTAGTCAGGATTATTTCTAATTCTCACAATTCGAGGGTCATGTTGCAGGTAGTGCAGCAAGAAGGCACTCATGTGTGTTGCGCATCCAGGAGCACCAAGTCCCTGTTGTGTTGGTGGCGAGGTAACAATCATGCTTCCTTCCTCTGTCCTCTCCCCCCAACCTCGCACAACAGAAATGTGATCAAGGTCTCCCTCATCTGATGAGTCTTCCATCAGTTCGTCCTCCACTTCTTCCTGGGCTCCTGCACCTTCCTCACTAGTTTGGCTGCTACCATGCGCCCTGGTAAAACCATCTCCCCCACCCTCACATGCCTGCCGCCTTGGTGCTGCCGACCTTCTGGACCTTGCAGATGTTAGCCCTTCCGCATACAACTCCTCCTCCTCTACTTCCTCCACCCCCTCTTGTGCCACCACCTGACTCCGAATTCTGTTTAACATGTGCTCCAGCATGTAAATCACCGGAATAGTCATGCTGATAATGGCATCGTCAGCACTAAACATCTTCGTCGCCATTTCAAAACTGTGCAGAAGGGTGCATAGGTCCCTGATCTGAGACCACTCCTCCAGCGTGATTTGCCCCACCTCTGAATCTCGTTGGCCCAGGCTATACGTCAGAACGTATTGCACCAGGGCTTGTCGGTGCTGCCACAGTCGCTGCAACATGTGCAGAGTTGAATTCCACCGGGTAGGCACATCGCATTTTAGCCGGTGAAGTGGCAGGCCCAACGACTTCTGTAGAGATGTAAGTCGCTGAGCTGCGGGATGCGAACGGCGGAAGTGAGCACACAGCGACCGTGCCCTCTGCAGAAGGCCATCTAGTCTGGGATAGTGGGCTAAAAATTGCTGGACAACCAGGTTCAACACGTGAGCCATACAAGGCACGTGTGTGACATTGCCCCGGCGAAGGGCCGCACCCAGGTTTGCAGCATTGTCGCACACGGCCTTCCCTGGTTTCAGGTCCAGTGGAGACAACCATTCATGAAATTGGTTCTCCAGAGCTGTCCACAACTCCTCAGCTGTGTGACTCACATTTCCCAGACATTTCAATGTAAAAACCGCCTGATGACGTTGAGCCCTACTGCCAGCATAGTAAGGAGGTGTGCAGGATCCCTTCTGCGCAGTTAGAAAGCTTGTGGCATGACCAGACAGGCTTTGGGTGCAGGTGGAAGACCGAGAGGAGGTTGAGGAGGCAGAAGCAGTGGAGGAACTTTGACATAAAGAGGATTGACGCACAACTCGTGGGGACGGCAAGACTTGGACAGCAGCCCCTTGTCCTGCTGTCACCATAGTTACCCAGTGCCCAGTCAGCGACATGTAACGCCCCTGTCCATGCCTACTCGTCCAAGTGTCTGTGGTGAAATGCACCCTGTCACACACAGAGTTTCTCAAAGAAGCGGTGATGTTGTGTGCGACATGCTGGTGGAGCACAGGCACACCTTTCTTTGAGAAGTAGTGCCGACTGGGCATCTGGTACTGGGGCACTGCGACGGACATAAGGTCTCGAAAATCCTCTGTGTCCACCAGGCGGAAAGGCAGCATTTCTGTAGCCAAGAGCTTGAAGATGGTGAAATTCAACCTCTTAGCTTTCTCATGGCTAGGAGGAAATGGTCTTTTACTTGTCCACATCTGAGGGACCGAGGGCTGGCTATTGTGCTTAGACGGGGTTGATAAGGGTGTCCCCGGCAAACTGCCGGTCTGTGAGGAAGATGCAGGCGGACATGTTAGGTTGCCTTCATCCAAAGGTGGTGCTATCGATGTCGGACAGCGCTCAACACCAGCTGGTGTTACCACCTCCAAAGAAAATGATGACCTGCCAATCACGCTGGCTGTTGCGGGTAAAGAGGTGGCAGGTCTGCGCCCCAAAACAGGTGTGACTGCTGTCCCCCCAGTCACAGAGGATGAAGAGGCCGCGGATGCACAAGATATGGCAGACGGTGGTTGGCCCGGCCGGCTAGGCCGCATTGTAGCACACTGAGCTTCCCACTGCAACTTATGCTTCATGTCCATGTGCCGGTTCATGCATGAAGTACTCAAACTATGTATTTTTTGGCCTCTACTTAGCTTTTGCTGACAAATGTTACAGATAACACGAGTTGGGTCATCTTTATCGATCTGAAAAAATGCCCAGGCTATGCAAGGCTTAGCACCCATGCGACCTGAAGAGCCACCATGACTTGTGGTGAGAGGCAGAGTTGTGTTTGAGGATGCAGTTGTTGACGTGCTTCCAGTACTACGTCTCTGTCCAGGAAGGCGCAACCTGACCTCGTCGTCACTAGCATCTTCCTCCACCTCCTCTGCTGACCTCATCTCTTGGCTGACTGTGGGTTGACAGTAAGTGGGATCTCCGACCTCATCATCATCACCCTGTGCGTTATCACACCCGTCGTCCTCAGAGCCAACCTGTTCCTGCCCTGACAAAAAACTAAAGTTGTCGCTCCAATCAGGTATTTGAGTCTTATCATCGTCTTCCTCATTGTCTCCACCAACAGGAGTTACAGTTTGGGAATGAGGGTCTACATTATGGTCAGAACCTTCTGCGTCTGGTCCTGGATCCGACTCATAAAGATTCTGGGCATCAGTGCAGATCATTTCCTCGTCTGGATTCACAGAAGCGCTGGAGTCGACCTCTGATTCCCAGGCTATAGTATGAGTAAACAGCTCTGCAGACTCAACCATCTGTTCTACCTCATACTCAGACGGGCAGCTGGAGATTTGGGAGCTGTGAGGAAGCAAGTGCGATTTGGGTGACACCTTTGAGGACTGGAGTATTTGTGATGTTGAAGTTGATGTGGAGGAGAGCCCACTTAAAGGAGCACTTGATATCCGTTGAAGCACCTGCTGTTTTTGTGCCTCATCTGGAATTTGTAGCGATTGGCGTGGCCGTAAGAAAGGGATCTTATCACATTGTCCGCTAAAAGAAGTAGACATTTTAGTTTGGCTGGAAGATGGTCTTTCTTCTGCAGATGTTACTGTTGCTTTAACACCTACCCCATGGACACAACCTTTTTTCCCCTTCCCAACACGCCTATTCCCCTTTCCACCAGCAGCAGGCCTTTTTCCACTCATTTTGGTGGTTAACTAATTCACAACTCTGGAGTTGTTTGCACAAAAAAACAATGGATGGGAACCGAGCAGAGCTGAGTGGCCAAACTGTGGTATTAGGCCAAAACTATTGGCTGGGTTAGATGCAGAAAAAAATTATTTTGAATTTGCAACCTGATGGAGGTCAGTATAGATGGAATAATACAACAAGTCCCACACACAGCTAGAAGCCCAAATATTTTTTCAGAGGTACTGTAGATGCAGATAAAAATTAGTTTTAATTTGCAACCTGATGGAGGTCAGTATAGATGGACTAATAGAGAAAGTCCGACACACTACTAGAAGGCCAAATATTTTTTCAGAGCTAGATGCAGAAAAAAATTATATTCAGTTTGCAACCTGATGGAGGTCAGTATAGATGGATTAATAGAACAAGACCCACACACAGCTAGAAGCCCAATATTTTTTCAGAGGTAGATGCAGAAAAAAATATATTCAGTTTGCAACCTGATGGAGGTCAGTATAGATGGACTAATAGAACAAGTCCCACACACTGCTAGAAGCCCAAATATTTTTTCAGAGGTACTGTAGATGCAGATAAAAATTAGTTTTAATTTGCAACCTGATGGAGGTCAGTATAGATGGACTAATAGAGAAAGTCTGACACACTACTAGAAGGCCAAATATTTTTTCAGAGCTAGATGCAGAAAAAAAATATATTCAGTTTGCAACCTGATGGAGGTCAGTATAGATGGACTAATACAACAAGTCCCACACACAGCTAGAAGCCCAAATATTTTTTCAGAGGTACTGTAGATGCAGATAAAAATTAGTTTTAATTTGCAACCTGATGGAGGTCAGTATAGATGGACTAATAGAGAAAGTCCGACACACTACTAGAAGGCCAAATATTTTTTCAGAGCTAGATGCAGAAAAAAATTATATTCAGTTTGCAACCTGATGGAGGTCAGTATAGATGGATTAATAGAACAAGACCCACACACAGCTAGAAGCCCAATATTTTTTCAGAGGTAGATGCAGAAAAAAATATATTCAGTTTGCAACCTGATGGAGGTCAGTATAGATGGACTAATAGATCAAGTCCCACACACTGCTAGAAGCCCAAATATTTTTTCAGAGGTACTGTAGATGCAGATAAAAATTAGTTTTAATTTGCAACCTGATGGAGGTCAGTATAGATGGACTAATAGAGAAAGTCCGACACACTACTAGAAGGCCAAATATTTTTTCAGAGCTAGATGCAGAAAAAAAATATATTCAGTTTGCAACCTGATGGAGGTCAGTATAGATGGATTAATAGAACAAGACCCACACACAGCTAGAAGCCCAATATTTTTTCAGAGGTAGATGCAGAAAAAAATATATTCAGTTTGCAACCTGATGGAGGTCAGTATAGATGGACTAATAGAACAAGTCCCACACACTGCTAGAAGCCCAAATATTTTTTCAGAGGTACTGTAGATGCAGATAAAAATTAGTTTTAATTTGCAACCTGATGGAGGTCAGTATAGATGGACTAATAGAATGATGCTATGCCCAAAAGATTTTACTTTACTAGGTGCAGTAAAAAAATTGGTATTCTATACACAGGTGGTATATCTTGCAACACAGATAGGCTACTCCACTGACTAACACACTCTGCAATAGGCCAAAAAGGATTAGCTTTGCTAGATTCAGCCAAATGCTGTGAAAAAAACTTGCACAGCACTGGCACAGACCTGCCTGGCAAAAACTGATAGGAACTCATGTAACCTAGTCCTGAAAAGGACTCCAATTACAATTAGTCTTTACTCCCACAACCTATCTATTTAAGAGCACAGACCTCCCTGATAAAAGTCGTAGGAAATGCTGTAACCTAGTCCTTAAAAGGACTGCAATCACAACTATTCCCTACTCCCAAGCTATCTGTATATTTGTGCGAAAATTGGCTTGAAATTAACAAGGTATAGCACACACAGCAACAGCGGTGCCGTCTAACACGCAGCTGCAGCAGTGAGAAAATGGTGGCGACGGGGAAAATGGCTTGGTCTTATAGGGCAAGGACATGTGACATACACTGCCAATGACACATGCCCTTGCTTGTGTGAAAAAAAGCACTTCGCTCCGTGTGTGCGCTGCTGATAGGCTGACAGATTGCACCTCCCCACTGTAAATGCGGGAAAGAGAAAAAAAAATGGAGATCTTCATTGTTCCTGCAGAGATCCATCCCCTGCCCCTCCCCCCACCCCGCTGTACACTCAAACTGCGTATTAACATTAATTTTCATCATTACTGAGAAAAAATCCAGTTATGATTTTGGTGCACGAACAGTTATCGAACATAACCTCGAACAGCCGAATTTTTCTCAAATTGTTCGTGTTCGCCGAACGGCTCGAACACCGCCCAAAACAGCTCGAATTTGAGATTGGCGAACAGTTCGAGTAGAACAACGCTCATCTCTATTGATAACCTCCTCCACCTGTGTTGGTTGGAGGCAGTCTCCATAATGAACTGGAAAAAATCATTGATTCCAGGACAGTAAGGCGATTCTTGCAGCACCTTGTTCATTGGAAAGGCTATGTACCAGAGGAAAGATCACGGGTGTCAGCTAATAACATCAGCGCTGACAATTTTATCAGAAAGCGCCAATGGCCTTTTTTGATAAGCCTGGTCCTAAGTGTCTGGAAGACCCTTGTAAGAGGGTAAGTACTGTAACATCTGTGCCAGTTCCTTTTTTGCGGGTGATGCATGACATCATCAGTCCTATTTTATTCTGAGGATTTGTGGCTATGGGGCTAATCCTGTTAGTTTGGGTTTCTTCCTGTTGTCAGCACTGGGAGGGACTGTTCACTATGTAAACCCTTGAGATACAGTTCCCACTGCCAGTCAATGTTTGTTCTATCTGGATTCACCTATGTTTTGTGCATCCTTATTTTTTCTGTTCCCTCATCTCAGCAAGTTTATTGACTTTTCTCCTGCTTGAAACTTTTGTTCCTCCCGTACCTCCTGGATCTGACCCGGTTACCTTTACTATACTTTTTGTCAGTTTGTGCCATTGAACAGCAGATGACTCTGTGACCCAAACCCAGGGACTCCTGTTTAAGTTTAGATCCCTGTATAGGAGTTAAAGAGTGAAGGTCAAGGCAACCACTGGATTGTGGGAAATGGACTAGTTTGTGCCAATCCCTACAGCAGACACCAGTACACACAGGAGCTCTGTGAGGTAAAGGGAGAAACCCCATCCTCCAGTGAACTATAACAAGGGTGCTAGATAAGCAAACTGTAGGTCTTCTTTTTGTTACTCATTCTTTTGTTTCACATGCATGATTGTGATGCTAGGTCTGTGGTAGTAACTATTTGTAGCATTGTATATTTTTAATACAAAGAGATTAGTGAATTATTTAGATTTTATATGTAGCAGCTATACCCCAAACACTAGATTTGTGGTTTAAGTAAGTAGAAACACCACAAATTGTTATTTATTCTATTGATAGAGAGGTATTGATCATAAACACCTGTGTGTAAGTTTGAATTACCATGATTTTTGAAGGGATTATCTGAGCATTATCTAATTTTTATCTGATTACCTGTCTCCACAGGTTTGCCACACAGGACCCGTTTTTTTGTGAGCAGCTTTCAACAGTGCCTATCCCCTTGGGCGCTAGTGTATTTACTTTACTTTATTCTACCTTCATTTTTGTCCAGGCCATTTTCATTAGTTTGCTATTTAAAATTTTTCTGTTGAACCACAATTCAACAGCAATGTCTGATTTTAATTAGTCGATATTCAGTAAATTTAAAATGACAATTATATTTGTCAGTTTCAAGTTATTTCAGTGACCATTTTGTTTTTTTCTTTCTTTAACAGAACAGTAGCAGCAATTTTGTTCATGTGTATATATATGTAAATGGTAAATTGTATAACTTTATACTTGGTAACTCCTCTCTTCCTTTTGTTACCTAACTAAGTTCGCATACGTTCTGTCTCTTTCTTACCCAAAAAAATTTAGCAGCACATGAATTTATGATTTCAAGATCCCTTTTAAACTTAAAGGGAAGTCTGTGCAATAAGTAAAAGTATCCCACTACAATAATCTTCTTTTGAAGATTTATTCTGCCAAAGATAAAGAGAAAGGCAGGTTTTTCCACTCTTTCCATTCTTTTACTTGTTAAAAGATCATTGAGAAGTTGTTACAAAAGTTCTTAAAGATGTCTCTGTCTACTAGTGTTGAGCCACCCCCGTAGTGTTTGGGTACGGTTCGGTTCGTCGATTTTATGTTCTGCTACCAGAGCTAAGGAAAGAGAGGAGATCTGTCCCTACAATAGAACTCAGCTGAATCCCTACGATGTAACAGGGAACCTGATCCTGCGATCAGACCTGCTAAAGTCCTAAGCTAGTCTGTACGGAGACCTATAGATGTGGGGAAGGAATCCCTACAAGTACTAAGGACTGGGAGGAAAATGGGACACCTCCTAACAGAAATAGTAGCAGACAGACGAACAAACAAAATATAAAGAACACAGAGGTCCGTAGACCAAGCAAACTAACAGAGTAGATACAGAGCACAGGCTAGCTAGAAAGTAGTTATACAATGAAGTCCAGCAAAACCAGAAGGTCGGAGCAGGATTAAATAGGCCAACAAGGTCATGTGACCAGCAAAGGAAAAAACCTAAGAGCAAGGTTCTAACAGTACCCCCCCTTCTAAGAGGATCCTCCGGATCCCCTAGGACCAGGCTTATCAGGAAATCTCCTGTGAAACGCTCTGATAAGTCTGGACGCGGAAACATCATCCGACCTCACCCAAGAGTTATCCTCGGGTCCGAAACCTTTCCAGGCCACAAGATACTGCAAACTACCTCTATACCGTCTAGAGTTAAGGATGCGAGAAATTTCAAATTCCCCGTCCTCCACCACCAGAGGAACAGAGGCAGAGGTGTCACAATCCGATACAACCGCTTTTTTCAACAGAGAGACATGAAATACCGGATTAATTCTCCAGGAGGTAGGAACCTCCAACCTAACAGCAGATTGGTTGACAACCTGAAGCACCTTAAAGGGCCCTACAAACTTGGGACCCAATTTCTTAGAAGGAATCCTCAACCGCAGATTCCTAGAGGACAACCAAACCATGTCACCAACAGCGAACAAAACCTCCTGTCGTTTCCTATCAAAGAAGTCTTTAGATTTTCTGTTGGCCTCCTGAAGATTACCACGCACATCCGTCCAAACTCTCTCTAAATCACCGGAAAAATTCTCCTCCTCAGGCACGGCAGATCCCAACTTGGAGAACGACCCAAACGACGGATGTCTCCCAGAACAACAAAAAAAAGGCGAACAACCAGCAGAAGAAGAAGTATGGTTGTTAAGAGCAAATTCAGCAAGTGGCAGAAACTCAGACCACCCCTCTTGATTGTCTGCCACAAAACAACGCAAGAACTGCTCAACATCCTGGTTTTTCCTTTCTGTCTGGCCATTAGATTCAGGATGATATCCGGACGAGAACGACAAATGAACTCCCAACCTGTCACAAAAGGCACGCCAAAAACGAGCCACGAACTGAGGACCCCTATCAGAAACAATGTCAGTAGGAACGCCATGAAGTCTGACAATTTCCTTGACAAAGGCCTTAGCGAGAGTTTTAGCGCAGGGCAGTTTGACGAAGGGAACCAAGTGACACATCTTGCTAAAACGGTCCACGACCACCCAGATGACAGTAAAACCCTCAGAGGGGGGAAGGTCAGTTATAAAGTCCATAGCCAAATGTGTCCAAGGAGCACTGGGAACCTCCAAAGGACAAAGCAACCCCGCAGCAGGAGTATGTGAGGACTTAGATCTAGCACATATAGTACATTGACGCACCCACTTAATGACTTCCTTCTGCCATCCAGGCCACCAAAAACTGCGACCCACCAGTCTCTTGGTCTCAGAGATTCCGGGATGACCTGCCAACCGAGATTCGTGACACTCAACAAACAAATCTCTCCTAAAGGTCCCAGGCACAAACAACCTCCCATGAGGAGTGTTAGATGGGGCATTCTCCTGTGCTTTAAGAATCTCATCTTCCAAAACGGAGTCCAAAGCAGCTATCACAACACCTTCTTGTAAAATGTTCTCCTCTTTCTCAGCACCGACTATGGGAGAAAAACTGCGAGACAAGGCATCCGCCTTAACATTCTTAGTACCAGGGATGTAAGTAACGGAGAAATTAAACCGCGAGAAAAACAGTGCCCACCTAGCCTGACAGGCATTCAGGCGCTTGGCAGCATCAAGATATATCAGATTTTTATGATCCGTAAGAACCTGAACGGGAAATTCCGCACCTTCCAAGAAGTGGCGCCAGTGTTCAAATGCGAGTTTAATAGCCAATAATTCCCGATTACCAATATCGTAATTCAGTTCAGTCTCCGAAAATTTTTTTGAAAAAAAGGCACAGGGATGTAATCCATCCCCGTTATCCTGAGACAATACTGCGCCAAAACCCACAGAGGAAGCATCAACCTCAACCAAAAACGGCTTAGTCACATCAGGCTGCATAAGGATGGGAGCAGATGTGAACCTCTCCTTGAGATACACAAAAGCTTCAATGGCCTCAGAAGACCACTGAACCGCATCATCACCTTTCCTGGTGAGATCGGTCAGAGGTTTGACAATACTAGAAAAATTTTTTATGAATTTTCTGTAATAATTGGCGAAACCTAAAAACCTCTGTATCGATTTCAAACCAATAGGCCTAGGCCATTCCTGTACCGCTTGAACTTTAACCGGGTCCATCTCAAAACCTTCGCTGGAGATAATGTAACCCAAAAAACTAATTCTCTGTACAGCGAACTCACATTTCTCCAGCTTAGCAAAAAGCGAATTGTCCATTAATAACTGTAATACCTCACGTACGCTCCGCCAATGAGACTCCAGATCCGGCGAATAAATCAAAATGTCATCCAAATACACAACCACATTTTTGCCGATCAAAGGTCTAAGGATGTCATTAATAAGATTCTGAAAAAATGCAGGAGCATTAGTAAGACCAAAAGGCATAACCAGATTCTCAAAATGACCCACAGGAGTGTTAAAAGCAGTCTTCCATTCGTCACCCTCCTTCATGCGCAACAGATTGTATGCCCCCTTAAGGTCAATTTTAGAGAACCACTTGGCCCCCATTAACTGGTTAAACAGATCAGGAATCAATGGCAGTGGGTAAGGATTGCGTACAGTAATTTTGTTAATCTCACGAAAATCCAGACAAGGACGTAAACCGCCGTCCTTTTTTTTTACAAAAAAAAATCCAACCGCCACAGGAGACTTAGAGGGCCTAATGTGACCGGCGGCCAAACTTGTCTGTATGTATTCCTCCAAAGCCTTCCTCTCAGGAATAGTAAGGTTAAATAAACGACTTTTAGGAAGAGTCGCTCCAGGGACAAATTCAATAGAACAATCATAGTCTCTATGGGGAGGCAAAACCTGCGATTCCTTCTCAGAAAAAACTCTCCAAAAATCCTGAATAGGAACAGGCAATTCTCCCCTATCCAAAGCTGCAATACGCCCGTTACAACACTTGTCATAACATTTATGGCTCCAGGATTTAATTTCACTGGTAGACCAATCCAGTACAGGATTGTGAAATTTTAACCAGGGCAATCCCAATATTACTGGAGAAGGCAAGTTATTCAAAACTACCAAATCCAATTTCTCATGGTGAACACCTTTAATAGTGAGAGGAAATTCACAGACCTTGAGAGTAATATTCTTGAAAGGGGAACCATCCACAGAAACCACAGCAATGGGGGATGATAAAGGTTCGGGTTTTAAATTGAGTCTTTCCAAGAATCCCCCATCAATTACATTCAGAGTAGACCCACAATCAACAAACACCCGAAATTCCATTAATTTTTCCTGAGCAATCGTGGAAGCAGCTAAAAATACACCCTTGGAATTTAAACAGGCAATACGGGCATGACTGACCATTTTTTTTTCTTTCTTCATACGAAGCTCACAGCCTTTAATCAAATGACGAGATTTTCCGCAATAGAAACACAAGCCTTCAGAAAATCTACGGTCTTTTTCTGGAGAGCGAGGTGCCACCGATCCAATCTCCATCGGTTCACCACTGTTAGTACACACATTCTCATAACCAGAAACTGACATAGCAGAGGATTTGCTCTCATTAACCCTTGCACGCAGTCTCCTATCCACCCGTATAGCTAATTGCATAGCCTGTTGCAAATCTTCAGGTGTAGGATAAGCAATTAGCAGGTCTTTAACCCTTTCATTGAGCCCAGCAAGAAATAGACTTTTCAGAGCAGAATCGTTCCACCCTGTTTGAGTAGACCAACGACGGAAATGAGTACAATATTTTTCCACATTACCTGATCCCTGTCTCAAACGTCTTAACTCAGTCTCAGCTGTTGCGACACAGTCAGGATCATCATATAATAGTCCCAAAGCAGAAAAAAAACTATCCACTGATCTGAAGCATGTATCACTAGGTTGCAAAGAAAAGGCCCACTCCTGAGGCTCTTTGCGCAAAAGTGACATTATGAACCCTATGCGCTGGGATTCATCCCCAGAGAACTTGGGTCTCAAACGAAAATACAATAAGCAAGCATTTTTAAATGAAAAAAATTCTCGGTGTTCACCAAAAAATAAATCCGGCAAACATACCTTAGGCTCCAAGAAATGTGCTCCAGGACAGTTACTCACGTGCTGACGGAGCTCGGCCACCTCCAAAGAGAGTCCCTGCAGGCGATGAGCCAAATCCTGAACCGACACCATGATGGAACAGAAAAATCTTTCCTTTGAGAATTTGCAGGCTGGACTTACTGTTATGTTCTGCTACCAGAGCTAAAGAAAGAGAGGAGATCTGTCCCTACAATAGAACTCAGCTGAATCCCTACGATGTAACAGGGAACCTGATCCTGCGATCAGACCTGCTAAAGTCCTAAGCTAGTCTGTACGGAGACCTATAGATGTGGGGAAGGAATCCCTACAAGTACCAAGGACTGGGAGGAAAATGGGACACCTCCTAACAGAAATAGTAGCAGACAGACGAACAAACAAAATATAAAGAACACAGAGGTCCGTAGACCAAGCAAACTAACAGAGTAGATACAGAGCACAGGCTAGCTAGAAAGTAGTTATACAATGAAGTCCAGAAAAGCCAGAAGGGCGGAGCAGGATTAAATAGGCCAACAAGGTCATGTGACCAGCAAAGGAAAAAACCTAAGAGCAAGGTTCTAACAGTCGAACACCGGGATGTTCGTGGAACTGTTTGTCGAACACCTTAGAACACCGTCGAACACCATCGAACACCGTTAAAACCAATGTCAGGCAAACAAAAACACATAGAAACACATAGAAAACACATAGAAAACACCTTCAAAGGTGTACAAAAGCTGACAAACTGCTCAGAAGACACTCTCTTTAAAAAAGCCGGCTGGCAATTCAGCAGCGGCATACACCGGTACCCGACAATTTAGAACAGAAAGAACAGAGCATCACACATAGATTAGATCGATAGAAACATGTCAGTCACATATATAATAAGTACAGTGATAGTGTTGATTACTGTACTTGTCAAAAATATGGCAAAGCCCACGTCAACATTTTTTGGAAAAATTAATTAAAAAATAAATAATAATTTAGGGACTGCATCTTTATTAACTCCTCCAGTGTCATTTAGTGTTAAAAAAAGGATTTATTAAAAAAAAAATTGGCGTGGGATCTCCCATAATTTTAGTCTCTAACGGAGGTTAAGCAGACGGCTGGGGCAGATGTTTGAAGCCTGGGAAGGGGGTAATACCCACGGAGCTTCCCAGGCTACTAATATCAGCCCCCAGCTGAATACCTAGCCTTTAATAGCTATTAAAATGGGGGACTCCAAAAAAAAAATGACGTGGGGTCCCCCCTATTTTAATAGCTTGCAAAGGCTAGGCAGACAGCTGGGGGCTGATATTAATAGCCCAGGAAGGGTGCCATGAATATTGGCCCCCTCCCAGGCTTAAAACACCAGCCGTCAGCCACCCCAGAAATGGCGCATCCATAGGATGTGCCAATTCTGGCACTTAGCCTCGCTCTTCCCACTGCCCTGTAGCGGTGGCAGTGGGGTAATAGGGATGGGGTTGAAGTCAGCTTATAATGCCAACTGACATCAAGCCCATGTTAGTAATGGAGAAGCATCTAAAAGACACCCCCATTACTAACCTCATAGTGAAAGTTAAAAAAAAACACAAACACCAAGAATAAAGTGTAGCATCGGCGTCTCTGCCTCCTGCCAGGCAGAGACGCCGTCCCTCTCACCTCCCCGCTCCCCGCGCGGCGTCCTCCAGTGCTCCTCTTCCTGCAGCAGCCGGCGCGCGCTCCTTCCTGGGCACTGTGCTTAGGGCGCGCGCAATCCCTCTCTCTTAAAGGAGCCGTGCGCGCCATCCTATGGAGTCCCCAGCCAATAGCCGGAGGACCTCCCATATTTAAGGCACCTCCTCCAAAATGGAGGTGCCCTAGCAAAAGTTGTTGCACAAGTATACTTACCTCTGCTTCAGCCCTCAGGTCCCGTTGCCAGCCTGACTACCAGTCCTGTCTGCCAGCTTGTCTACTCTCCAGCCCGACAGTCTGTCTCCGGTCTTCCACCAGTCTGTTTATGGGCAAGTCCACCTGCTTACCAGGAAGCACCTGCCAGTTACCTGCCTGCTACCTGCCGTGCCTGCTAACCTGCTCACCTGGGAGCGCTCGCCTGCTACCCGTCTGTTACCTGCTAGCCTACCTGGAGGCTCTGCCGTCACTTGCCGTGACCACCTGCCTGCTAGCCTAGAGACTTCAGCCTGCTTGGCCGTCACTTGCCGTGACCACCTGTTAGCCTACCTGGAGGCTCCTGCTGTCACTTGCTGTGACCACCTGCCTGGTAAACCTAGAGACTACCACTTGCTCTGCTGTCACGTACCGTGAACACCTGTCAGCTAACCAGAGACTTCTGCCTACTTGCTGTGTCCATCCGCCATACTTGTCAGTGCCAGTCATCTGACCCGTGGGAGCCACCTGCTCTCTTACAAGGTCGTCCCCAGAGTAGCACCTGGTCCCTCTGCCCGGATCCTCCCTGGTAACGGAGTTGTTAGCCGCCGTCCGACCAGGGTCGGTTCGCGTTGATACTTAGTTACGCCCCTCTGGGTCCCTCCTTGCACCGCGGCACAGAGGTTCCACCACCTGGACCCGTAACATAAAGTCCTTTAATTGAAATAAACACACAATTCTTTAATGTTTTAATTTAAACTCTACTTACCGTCACGCCCATTCCAGCTGAAGCCAATGTCTTCTGCAATAAAATTAAAATAATAAACCAACCTCATCCTTACCTTTCCTTGGTTCCCAGGACAGCTTCAACTCTGCTACATCGAGATGACAGGCTGGACCGCAGCAGAACGTTGCCATCCAGCTTGCCATGCCGCAGACACTAAGAAGCGTAGGCATGCTTGCGCTCTGCAGTGTCTCTGAAGGATGACAAGCTGGATGGCAGTGCTCAGCTGCGATCCAGCCTGTCATCTCAATGCCATCCCAGTGTGGGAGAATTCTCCTGCGCTCACCGCATGCGCAGGAGAATTCTCCCACGCTGTCAGTGACGTGCATGAGGTGAGCTGAGATCATGAACTCGGCTCATCTGGATGCTGTCACAGCGAGACACTGAGGAGCTTCACTGAGAAGCTTCTCAGTGTCTGCGGCATGGCAAGCTGGATTGCAGCGTTCTGCTGCGGTCCAGCCTGTCATCTCGATGTAGCAGAGCTGAAGCTGTCCTGGGAACAAAGGAAAGGTAAGGATGAGGTTGGGTTATTATTTTAATTCTATTGCAGAAGCCATTGGCTTCAGCTGGAATGGGCGTGACGGTAAGTATGGTTTAATTTAGAACATTAAAGAATTGTATGTTTATTTCAATTAAAGGACTTTATTCTGGGTGTTTGTGTTTTTTTTTAACTTTCACTATGAGGTTAGTAAAGGGAGTGTCTTACAGACGCCTCTCCATTACTAACTTGGGCTTGATGTCAGCTGGCATTACAAGCTGACTTCAACCCCAACCCTATTACCCCACTGCCACCGCTACAGGGCAGTGTGAAGAGCGAGGCTAAGTGCCAGAATTGGCGCATCCTATGGATGCGCCATTTCTGGGGCGGCTGACGGCGGGTGCTTCTAGCCTGGGAGGGGGCCAATATTCATGGCACCCTTCCTGGGCTATTAATATCAGCCCCCAGCTGTCTGCCTAGCCTTTGCTAGCTATTAAAAAAGGGGGGACCCCACGTCATTTTTTTTGGGTCCCCATATTAATAGGTAGTAAAGGCTAGGTATTCAGCTGGGGGCTGATATTAGCAGCCTGGGAAGCTCCGTGGGTATTACCCCCTTCCCAGGCTTCAAACACCTGCCCCAGCCGTCTGCGTATCCTCCGCTAGAGGCTAAAATTACGGGGAACCCCACGGCAATTTTTTTTTTAATAAATCCTTTATTTTAACACTAAATAACAAGTACAGTAATCAACACTATCACTGTACTTATTATATATGTGACTGACATGTTTCTATCTATCTAATCTATGTGTGATGCTCTATTCTTTCTGTTTTAAATTGTCGGGTACCGATGCTGAATTGCCGGCCGACTTTTTTAAAGAGACAGGTGCATGAAAACACTATTATTTTTTTTAAATAAATCCTTTAACACTAAATGACAAGTACAGTAACCAACACTGTCACTGTACTTCTTATATATGTGACTGACATGTTTCTATCTATCTAATCTATGTGTGATGCTCTATTCTTTCTGTTCTAAATTGTCGGGTACTGGTGTATGCCGTTGCTGAATTGCCGGCTTTTCATGTTTCACTGTGAGCACTGTTCCCATCAATTTGGGCAGCCACTGTAATACCAGAACCACCATGGCTGTGACATTACTGTGAGTGGCAGACAATCCCTGCATGATGGGAAAAAATCCAGTTACGCTTTTGGTGCACGAACAGTTATCGAACATAACCTCGAACAGCCGAATTTTTTGCAAATCATTCGTGTTCGTCGAATGACTCGAACACCACCCAAAACAGCTCGAATTTGAGATTGGCGAACAGTTCTAGTCAAACACCGTTCATCTCTACTGTCTACTAATTAATACAGTCAAATATTCTATTTTTGATTTTGCAATCAGTCCTTGTAATTTTGGGAATGGGAAAAAAACAATAAATCTGTACCAGTCTATCATTGTTTATTTGTTACTGTAAGTGATATCTGAATTTTGTATGTAAACCCTTCTCATGTACAACACCATGGAATCAATGGCGCTATATAAATAAATAATAATATTCACTCCTGGTATTGCTAATATTAGATCAGATAGTCAAAGAGGACAGCAACATTATCAGCCTTTTCTTATCTCAGCACTCCTGGTAACTTCAGTATTAGATAAGAAGGACAGCGTGGACAGCAATGTGAGCAGCCTTTTGTTACCACAGCACACCTGGTATCTACTGTATTAGATCATACAGACAAGGTGAACAGCAGAATGAGCAGCCTCTTCTTTTCTCATCACTCCTGGCATCTCCAGAATTAAATCAGATAGAAAGGGTGAACAGCAGTATGAGAAGCCTTTTCTTACCTCCACACCCCTGGTATCTCCAATATTTGATCAGAAAGCCAGGGTGGGCAGCAATGTGAACTGCCTCTTACCTCTTCAACTCTGGTACTTATAGTATTAGATACAATAGACAAGGATGAGACCAGTATGAACAGCTTTGTGTTACCTCAGCACCACTGGAATCTACAGTATTAGTACGTACAGTTGCTACATATAGACAAGGGGAACAGCAGTGTGTGCAGCATCTTATTACCACAGCACTAATGGTAATGCAAGTATTGGAAGAAATACATAGTGGACAACAGTGTGAACAGCTTCTTTTACCTTAGCATTGCTGATATATCCAGAATTAGATCATATAGACATGGTCAACAGTACTGTGACCA
Organism: Phyllobates terribilis; assembly: GCF_046119375.1. Classification (NCBI taxonomy): domain Eukaryota; kingdom Metazoa; phylum Chordata; class Amphibia; order Anura; family Dendrobatidae; genus Phyllobates; species Phyllobates terribilis. Next base: position 255,977,754 of record NW_027362769.1, read on the forward strand.
GTCTCTTCTTACCTCAGCACCCCTCTTATCTCCAGTGTAAGATTAAAAATACAGGATATACAGCAGTTTGAACAGCCTCTTGATACCTCAGTACTCCTGATATCTGCAGTATTAGATCATACAGACAAGGTAAACAGCAGTGTGATCAGCCTTTTCTTACTTCAGCAACCCTGGTTTCATAAATACTAGAGAAGACAGACATGATTTGCTGCAGTCTAAGCTACTTCTTTTTACCTCCTGCACCCCTGGTATCTTCAGTATTAGATCAGAAACTCAGGGAGGGAATCAGTGTGAACAGCCTATTATCTCCTCACTCCTGGTATTTCTAGCATTGGCTTAGATAGACAGGGGGGCCAGCAGTATAAGTATCTTCTTGTTACTTCAGCACCCTTGATATCTCCCCTATTAGACCAGATAGACAGGTTGGACATCAGTGTGAACAGTCTCTTGTTACCTCAGCAGTAACAACTGTTATGGGTCCGGGTGGTGAAACCTCTGTGCTTTGGTGCAAGGAAGGACCAGAGGGGCATGACTAAGTACCTACTTGGCCTGACCAAAGTCTCAAGGCGGCTCAATTAACTCCGTGAACCAGGGAGGGACTGAGCAGGGGGACCAGGTGCCACTCTGGGACCAACCTTGTGTGAGAGCAGGTGACTCCCACGGGTCAGATGGCAGGAGTTGACCGGTACAGCGGATGAGCACGGCAGGGAGGCGGGTGGTCCGGGCAGATAAGCAGGCTGGTTCAGCAGATAGCCAGATGGGTGCTCCGGGTAGGCGAGCTGGCGGACACGACAAGTAACTGGCAGGTGCTCCAGGTAAGCAGTCTGGCGGGCACCGTAGGTAACTGGGAGGTGTTTCCAGGTAAGCAGGCTCATGGGCACGGTGTTATGATCTGCAATAAGTACTAAGGAAAGATAAGGGAAAACTGTCCCTACCGTAAAACTAAGCTGAATCCCTATGATGTAGCGGGCTGCCTGTTCCTAGCAAACAGACCTGCCTTAGTCCTCGACAAGTCTGAATGAAGACCTATAGCATAAGGGGAGGGGTCCCTAAAAGGACTAAGGACTGGGACAAAAATGGGACACCTCCTAAACAGAGAAGTTGTTGCAGAAAACAAAAAGACAAACAGACAAAAAAGTACTAAAGGTCCCAGAAGGACCAAACGAACTGACAGAGAAAGGCACAGAAGCACCTGGCTAGAGAAGCAGTCAAACACTGAAGTCCAGCACAGCCTAAAGGGCGGAGCTGGAATATAAAGGCAGATGGTCACGTGACCGCAAAACACAAGTTGGAAAAAACAAACAGGAGGGTTCTAACACATGGCAGGTAACTGGCAAGTGCTTCCAGGTAAACAGGCTGGCGGGCAGAACTATAGACAGGCTGACGGGTTGAACTGTAGACAGACTGGCGAGCAGGACTGACAGGCAGACCTGAGGGCTAAAGCAAGTGTTAGCACACAGAACAACAACCTTGCACATGCACCTCCATTTTGGAGGTGGTGCCTTATATAGGGGAAGTCCTCTGGCCATTGGCCGGAGACTCTCTAGGAGGGCGCGTGTGGCCCCTTTAAGAGGGAGGGAGCGCGCGCATGCCCTAAGCACAGTGCCCAGGAAGCTGCACCCGGTGCGTGCCACAGCAGCATGGGAGAGGGAGGACGCCAGACCTGGACCGCAGCGGTGAGGGGAACGGTGTCTCTGCCCGGCAGGAGGCAGAGACGCCGATGCTACAGCACCCCTCTCATCTCTAGTATTAGATCAGATAGACAGGGTGGACAGTAGTGTGAACAACCTCTTCTTACCTCAACAGTCCAGGTATCTCCAGAATTAGATCAAAAGACATGATGGACAGCAGTGTGGGTAACTTATTATCCCACCACCATTGATATCTTCAGTACTAGATCACAAAGACAGGGTGGACAGCAGTGTGAGTGGCCTTTTTGTACCTCAATACCCCTGGTATCTTCAGTATTAGATAAGAATGAAATGATTTACAGCAGTCTAAGCTGCCTCTTCTTATTTCAGCACGCCTGGTATCTACAGTAATATATAGGATAGAAAGGATGGACAGCAGTATGAGCAGCCTCTTCTTACCTCAGCACCCCTGGTGTCTCCAGTACAAGATCAAAAATACATTACTAACAGCAGTGTGAGTGATTTCTTATCCCAGCACCAATGGTATCTCCAGTATTAGATAAGAAAGACAGGATGAACAGCAGTGGGAGTGGCCTATTCACACATCAACACCCCTGGTATCTCCAGAATGAGATTATGTAGGCAGGGTGAACAGCCATTTGTACAGCCTCTATTTACCTAAGAACCCCTGGTATCTTCAGTAGTAGAAAAGAAACAGATGATTTGCAGTAGCCTAATCGGTCTCTTCTTACCTCAGCACTCCTGATATCTCCAGTATTAGATAAGAAAGACAGGTTGGACAGCAGTGTGAGCAGCCTCTTCTTACCTCAGCACCCCTGGTATCTCAATTATTATATCAGATTATCTAATAGGAGCACATCTTCCTACACAAGAAGGTAGGGGCAAAGCTTCCTACTAAACATGCTCACATGCTTTGTCACTAACATTCTATGACAGGTTTCCGTCAGTGTAACAAAACAGCAGACATCTTAGCATTCTATGGTGATTACCTCCCTAGACAAAAGAAGTGTGATTTAGGAATTTATTTACAATGACAATTTTTTTACTTATTTTTTTCTATTCCCAAAGAATAGTAATAGTAAAGTGAGCATAGACTTAACTAAACTTTCTAGCCGTTCACAACTTTGAAATAAAGTTTTCTTTTTTGTAAAAAAAATAGACTTTTATTGCTTTAGTTTCAACAAACTCTACAATAACTTTTGAGGTAAAATAATATTTTGTTGTTCATGCATTTTATAAATAATGAATTGTATGATAATAAGAAACAATTTCCTCCATTATTCCGTTAGCTAACATTGCAGTAACCAAGAATATCTAAATGTCAAAGCAATTGAATTTGTGGGCACTTTTTTTTTTACAGAAACAAAACTTAATTTAGTCTACATTTAACAATTTTCCCTTGCAGCCACAGCTGTAACTAGATTTGAAGAAAACTGAAAACAATGTATTGCAATAAAGTGCAGGAACAGAATAAAACTCCTTAAAAATACAAATAATCGGTTTCTTAATTTGAAATCACAACTGTACAGAAGCAAAAAACTTAAGAATAATTTAATTTAGAAGAAAGTAAATTTCATCCAAAAGGTGAAGCATACATTATTTGGATAATCTGGTACTTATACTGTAGTGCATCATGTTGCAGTGTAAGATTGTTAAAACTACCTTTGTAGCAATATATCTCAAGTTTGTTTGTGACTGCATTTGCTGATCAAAATATATTGATGTGTTTTGAAAGGCTTGTTTCATGAGAGGCTCAAAAGCTTTTTGTTGATGCTGGTGTATGTCAAAAGTTATCCAGCATTTATACATGCAGTATTTGATTTATTATTTAACATTACAGAGAATGCAAAAATTTCAATGAATATTACTATTTTTTTGGGATCAAAGACATACAGTGTATAAAATTCAATTTACATGTATGGGGTGGTGAGACAAGGTTTTAACGCTGTGCCCTTAAAAAAAGCATTTATACAAAGTTGCTGTAAAAATTTATGTTTAATTACCCCTTCAGGTCCAGGCTATATTTAGTTTTCAGTACAACATATTGATGGATCTTTTATTTCCTCATTTCAAAATTAATATTTTTATAATTTTGTATTAATTCAGAAATAAAGTTTATTGGGCAAATTTTTCATGTTTTTAAATATACCATTTATGGGGTACATATACTGTACAAGAATGCTTAATTTTTCATAGTTTAATTTTGGGAGAAAAAGAAAAAGCACCATTTTGCCTTGTTTTCTTCCCTGTATTTAAGTTGTTTTTGATTGACTTACATAAGGCATAATGAGTGAAGGTCACGCAGACACCAAATATCTGACTGTTATGTTCGCCTATCTTCACATTGGTGTTTTGTTTTTAGAAACAGACAAATGGAATGAATGTCAAAAATGGATCTTTTGTATGACAGATGCAAGAGGAAGCAAGGGACCTCATTGAATACTATGGAGTCTGTCTGGGTTCTCTTATTTGTCATTTTATACAACAAAATAAAAAAGCTTTACATCAAGTGCTTTTTCTTCCATTATAAAAATGAACAAATAACGGAACCTAAACAGTCCTCATGATAATCAATAGATGGTCTTCTTCTGTTTGATCAGTATTGCATAGGATTCATTTTTTTAGATTAATTTGTATTAGTTATTTAAAAGTATTACAGAAAGAGAAACACCTTCATGCCTCAATATGCATGACATTGTCACAGTTATCAACAGTCATAGGTTCTTATAACATTAACATGTATAAAAACAAGTTTTCTTTGTCGCATATAAAGCTGTGGAAGTTCTATCGGAGAAAGAAAGGTCTCCAGAGAAGAAAGAATAAAGTACCGTATTTTTCAGACTATAAGACGCACTTTTTTCCTGCAAAATTTTGGAGGAGAATGGGAGGTGCGTCTTATAGTCCGAATGTTGGGGGGGTGTATATTTATGTGTGGTGTGGGCGGGAGCGGTATCGGTGGAGGAGCGGGGCACAGGAGGCAGCAGCCGCCCACTGCAGCCTGCACCATCCCCGCTGCTAAAGAAAATGAATATTCACTGCTCTCCATGCCCCACGGGCGTGGGGAGCACTGAATATTCATGCTCCTTAATAGCGGTATACAGTGTAGCCGCGCTGCGGCTGCTGCTGCTGCCGGCCATGTCCTGTGCCCGCTGTTAAAGGGCATGAATATTCAACCTCTCTCCACGCCCATGTGCATGGGGAGGGGGTGAATATTCATGTCCTTTAATGAGCAGGCACAGAAGATAGCCGGCAGCAGCAGCCGCAGCGCAGCTCCGCTGTGTGCCGGCTATGAAGAAGAGTGAAGTCACTGCTCCTTGCGCACACAGTCCCGGCGTGGGGAGCAGTGACTTCCGGCAGCTGATCTCTCCATGTGAGTCCCGCATGGCAGTGACATCATGCGCGGCTCTCATGGAGAGATCAGTGCAGGCAGACCGGACGCAGCGCTGGAGGAGAGAAAAAAGGTGAGTAAGAGTGTTTATTTTTTATTTGCAGCGTGATGGGGAAAAGGGGGACCAAGCATACTAGGACAGGGATTAGGGGTGCCATGCATACCAGGATGGGGATTAGGGGTGCCATGCATACCAGGTCAGGGATGAGGGGTGCCATGCATACCAGGACAGGGATGAGGGGTACCATGCATACCAGGACAGGGATGAGGGGTGCCATGCATACCAGGACAGGGATGAGGGGTACCATGCATACCAGGACAGTGATTAGGGGTGACATGCATACCAGGACAGGGATGAGGGGTGCCATGCATACCAGGACAGGGATTAGGGATGACAAGCATACCAGGACAGGGATTAGGGGTGCCATGCATACCAGGACAGGGATAAGGGATGCCAAGCATACCAGGACAGGGATGATGGATGCCATGCCTACCAGGATAGGGATTAGGGGTGCCATGCATACCAGGACAGGGATGAGGGGTGCCATGCATACCAGGAAAGGGATGAGGTGTGCCATGCATACCAGGATAGGGATGATGGGTACCATGCATTCCAGGATAGGGATTAGGGGTGCCATGCATACCAGGACAGGGATGAGGGGTGCCATGCATACCAGGACAGGCATGAGGGTGCCATGCATATCAGGACAGGGATTAGGGGTGTCATGCATACCAGGATAGGGATTAGGGGTGCCATGCATACCAGGACAAGGATGGGGGGTGCTATGCATACCACTACAGGGATAATGGGTGCCATGCATACCAGGATAGGGATTAGGGGTGCCATGCATACCAGGACAGGGATGAGAGGCACCATGCATACCAGGACAGGAATGAGGGATGCCATGCATACCCGGACAGGGATGAGGGGTGCCATGCATTCCAGGATAGATATGAGGGGTGCCATGCATACCAGGATAGGGATGAGGGGTGCCATGCATACCAGGACAGGGATGAGGGGTGCCATGCATACCAGGACAGGGATGAGGGGTTCCATGCATACCAGGACAGGGATGAGGGGTGCCATGCATACCAGGACAGGGATGAGGGGTGCCATGCATACCAGGACAGGGATGATGGGTGCCATGCATACCAGGATAGGGATTAGGGGTGCCATGCATACCAGGACAGGGATGAGGGGTGCCATGCATACCAGGACAGGGATGAGGGTGCCATGCATACCAGGATAGGGATTAGGGGTGCCATGCATACCAGGACAGGGACGAGGGGTGCCATGCATACCAGGACAGAGATGAGGGGTGCCATGCATACCAGGACAGGGATGAGGGGTGCCATGCATACCAGGACAGGGATGAGGGGTGCCATGCATACCAGGACAGGGATGAGGGTGCCATGCATACCAGGACAGGGATGAGGGGTGCCATGCATGCCAGGACAGGGATGATGGGTGCCATGCATACCAGGATAGGGATTAGGGGTGCCATGCATACCAGTACAGGGATGAGGGGTACCATGCATACTAGGACAGGGATGAGGGGTGCCATGCATATCAGGATAGGTATGAGGGATGCCATGCTTACCAGGATAAGGATGAGGGGTGCCATGCATACCAGGATAGAGGGATGCCAGGCATACCAGGATGGGGATGGGGACCACGTGTAAAAGGAAGGGGGGGCGGCATATATACCAGGATGGGGGATATTGTCTGAATTGGGGGACATTACCCCTATACCAGTGTCAGCAGAAGACCCCTTCCCCCTTAAAAGTGCATCATGACCACATTTTTTGCTTACATTTTTATTTTTTTATTTTTCTCCTCTAAAACCTAGGTGTGTCTTATGGTCCGGTGCGTCTTATAGTCCAAAAAATACAGTAATTATACGTGATATAAAAATGAGGAACCAAACTCCAAATCACCCTGCTCCATATTCAACACAAACCATTCTTCTAACTCAGTATCACTGCAAAATTATTAGGCTAGTGAGTATTTTGACAATATCATAATTTTTATGCATATTTTCTATTTCCAAGCTGTATACATTTGAATGCTTGTTGGTTTAAAGCATATCAAGTGATGTGTATTTGTATAATAAGGGAGCATCTGGCCTAAGGATATCAACACCCTTTATCAAAATGTGCAGAATTATTAGGCAGCATGTTTTCCTCGGTCAAAATGTGCCATAAAAGATTTAACTGACTCTGAAATGTTAACAATTGTTAAAAGAGATGAAACATTCTTTAAATTGCTAAGATATTGGGCATGTTCACAGAACAATCAGAAGTTTTGTTGCAAATAGTCAATAGGATTTCCAAAACATGTTGAGAAAAAAAGATGCACATTAACTTCCACAGATTTGAGAAGAATCAAACATGAAGCAGCCAGGAAGTCATTATCCTTTAGTGGAATCACATTACAGAACACCCAGGAGAGCCCAGAAATGCAAGATGCTCAGAGTTCAGAGTCATGGCTAAGGTAAAGAAGGCTGAAACCCAACCACCGCTGAACAAGACATATAATTTGAAACATCAGGATTTGGCCAAGAAATATCTGAAGACAGTTTTTTCAAAGGTTTTATGGGCTGATAAGACAAGAGTGACTCTTGACGGACCAGATGGATGGGACTGTGGTTAGATCAGTAGCGAACAAAGGCTTTCCACTTTGACTCAGATGCCGTCAAGGTGGAAGTGGGGTAATACTTTGAGCTGGTATTATTAAAGATAAGGTGGTTTTATTTTTTGGGGTTGAAAATGGACTTAAAATCATCTCCCAAACTAACTGCCAGTTTTAAGAAGTCACTTTTTTCAAGCAGCGATACAGGAAAACATCTGCATATTTAAAAAAAAACATAACTTTTGTAAAGGACAATGCACCAATGCATAATTAATAATTAGTCCATTGATTGGCAGCTAGTAAAGTCCTTAAACATGACAGAAGTTGTGGGCCTTTATTAAACGGGATATTTACAGTGAAGGATAACAGTACACCTTTCTGAACAGTGTCTGGGGGGCTGTTGCCCAATAAATATGCACACATAGATCAACATCTTACTTTTACTTTTTTTAACCTGATCCAGGTTTGTATTTTGCCCTGTTCGCATCTGCCTTTTCAGCTTAGCCCATACATTTTCAATAGGATTGAGATCAGGGCTTTGTGATGGCCACTCCAAAACATTGACTTTGTAATCCTTAAGCCACTTTGTTACTATTTTGGTAGTATGCTTCGGGTCATTGTCCATTTGGAAGACCCATTTGCACCCAAGATTTAACTTCCTGGCTGATGTCTTGAGATGTTGCTTCAGTATTTCCACATAATCTTCTTTTCTCATGATGCCATCTATTTTGTGAAGTGCACCAGTCCCTCCTGCAGCAAAACAACCCCACAACATCATGCTGCCACCCCCCGTGTTTCACAGTTGGGATGGTGTTCTTAGGCTTCCAAGCTTCTCCTTTTTTTCTCCAAACATAACAATGGCCCAAAAAGTTCAATTTTAGTTTCATCACACCACAGGAAATGTCTCCAAAAATGAAGGTGTGTTTCCCTGTGTGCATTTGCAAACATTACTCTGAATTTTGTATGTTTCTTTTGGAGTAATGGCTTCTTCCTGGCAGAGAGGCCTTTCAGCCCATGATGATACAGTACTCGTTTCACTGTGGATATTGACACAATCTTGCCAGCTTCCTCCATCATCTTCACAAGGTCTTTTGCTTTTGTCCTTGGGTTGATATGCACATGTGGGACCCAAGCACTTCATTTCTAGGACACAGAATCCATCTCCTTCCTGAGTGTTATGATGGCTGAACATTCCCATCTTGTTTGCACTTGCATATAATTGTTTGTACAGATGAACGATGCACCTTCAGGTATCTTGAAATTGTACCCAAAGATAAGCCAGACTTGTGGAAGTCCACAATTCTCTTCCTGATATCTTGGTAGATATTTCTTTAGCCTTTCCCATGATGCTACAAAAAAGCAGTGTGTTTCAGGTGTGCATTAAGACATCCACAGGTGTGTCTCTAACTCAGATGCCAAAAATAAGCTTCTAAACACATGACATCATCATATGGGCAGTCCAGAATTGTTTAACCCCTTTACAACCTTCTCAGTAATAGTACGTAGCTGCGCCCTGGGCCTATAGGGCCAGCTACGTATATTACGTGCCACGGTTGCTCCTGCACAAGATGTGTGGTGCGATCACCGCCGGGTGTCAGCTGATTGTCACAACTGACACCCGGTGCTTTGTGCCAGGAGTGGTCCCGCACTGCTGCTGGCACATTAACCCCCACAATGCTGCGATCTAAGTCGATCTCAGCATTGCGGGGGCAAGGGGAGGTAAGCTCCGGTATTCACCTCTCCTGCCGGCGTCCTGCAGAGTCTGCGGCGGCTCCGGGATGTTGTCAAGACGACCCGATGTCGTCATGACAACATCCGGGTCACCAGACAGCAGGAAGTTACTATGGTCACGCGCAGTACTCGACCAAAGTAACTTCTCCCTGTGCAGCGCTGAGAGGCTGCATAGCACAGGGATGGTGCTGCAATCCAATGCTATGCAGCCGATCAGGCTGCAAAAAGTGAAAGTCCCATAGTGGGACAAAGTCTAAAAGTTAAAACAGTGCCAGAAAGTGAAGAAAAAAAAATTGAAAAAATATATATATAAAAAGAAGAGAAAAGTAATCCCCAAAAAATAAAAATATATTGTACCCATAATATTTATTTATGAAAAAAAAAAAAAAAATAAATAAAAGTACACACATTTGATATTGCCGCATCCAGAATGACCTGACCAATAAAACTGTCCCACTAGTTAACCCTTTTAGCGAACACGGTAAAAAATTAAAATAAAAAACGAAACAAAAAACAATGCTTTATCATCATACCCCCAAACAAAAAATGGAATGAAATGCTATCAAAAAGATGAATACAAATAAAAATGGTGCCGCTGAAAACATCATCTTGTCTTGCAAAAAACAAGCCGCCATACAGCTCCAAAGACCGAAAAATAAAAAAGTTATAGCTCTCAGAATAAAGCAATGCAAAAACAATTCTGTTTTATATGAAATAGTTTTTATTGTGTAAAAGGGCCAAAGCATAAAAAACTATATAAATGTGGTACCGCTGTAAACGTATTGACCCAAAGAATAAAGAAGCCTTATCAATTTTAACACTCGCAGAATGGCATAAAAAAAATAATAATTCTGGAATTGTTGGTTTTTGTTTATTCTGCTTCCCAAAAATTGGAATAGAAAGCGATCAAAAAATGTCACGTGGCCGAAAATGGTACCAATAAAAATGTCAACTTGTCCCGCAAAAAACAGCCCTCACATGACTCTGTGAGCCAAAATATTGAAAAATTATAGCTCTCAAAATATGGTGATGCAAAAACTAGTCTTTGCAAAAAAAAGGCTTCTTTTAGTGTGTGACAGCTGTCAGTCATAAAAACCAGATATGAATCTGGCATCACTGTAATTGCACCAAACCAAAGAATAAAGTCATCTAATCACTTATAACGCATGATGAACACCGTAAATAATAAACTTTAGGGCTAGGGTTGTCCTGGGGTTAGGGTTGTGCTAGGGTTAGGGTTGGGCTAGGGTTAGGGTTGGGCTAGGGTTAGGACTAGGGTTAGAGTTGGGCTAGGGTTAGGGTTGGGCTAGGGTTAAGGTTGGGCTAGGGTTAGGGTTGGACTAGGGTTAGGGTGGGGCAGGGGTTAGGGTTGGGCTAGGATTAGGGTTGAGCTAGGGATAGGGCTGTGCTAGGGATAGGGTTGTGCTAGGGCTAGGCAAGGGCTATGGTTGGGCTAGGGTTGGGGTTGGACTAGGGTTATGGTTGGGCTAGGGTTAGGGTTGGGATTGTGCTAGGGTTGGGGTTGTATTAGGATTGGGGTTAGGGTTGTGTTGGGGTTGGGATTTTTACAAAAAGTGCTTGCCATTTGAGTTTGCATCAGGTATGCACCAAGTATTGTGGGTGTTTGAGTCTCCACCTCATATGTTTGGCAGCTGTTATATAGCCATTGCAGGGATTGCCTGATATGCACGAGCGATCCCTGCATGTTTTTTTTTGGGTGTCTAATAACCATGAAACATGCTGGGCGGGGACTCGAGCATGTCACTTAAGCACCCGAGATGCACGGTGCATACCCGAGCACCTGATGCAAACCCAAGTAGCTAGCACTTGCTCTCAAGACTAATGACAACTTATTCAATATGATAACCTAATGTTATCAAATTTTGCGTCAAACAAAATGTTCACTATACCCCTATCAGGGTGTCCATCTCACTGTCTCAAGTGCAATATGGGGGACGCGTCCTAAAACCCCCAACGTAGGCCCTGCAGGGCATAGCTTATCCACTCGTTGGACCACGTGCTTGGCCACGCCAAGCGGGTTTTTGTTCAGTGGCCTATAAAACCAACAAGAAGCACATTAAGAAGTGCCAACTTTGTACAATAAAAGTTTTGGCTGTTCACTGTCCACAACCATAGCGTCTATTTCTAACCGGGTACTAATTACTCCTTATAAACACCTATCTGGATAACTTTCCAACTATTTGCATATGTTCACCCTGTTGTTCTTCAGTTCTATTGCTCCTGCCACTTCCGGGGTGGAACCTGTGGCCTTTTCCATGGCAAAAGCTGAGGGTGAGCTCCTGCTCTCGGTCCGGGGAGTTCATTTCCTTTCCGCCACTAGATGGCAGAACCGGGTTATTTGCTGCAGCAGGAGCTAAAGCTGCTGCTGGTTGTCAGCAGGGGTCAGTGGCACCGGATGTCAGGGACATGTCCTCCGCACTCGCCTTCCACACATTGAGCGCGTACCACCCCCTCTCTCTTCGATGCCGGGTGTAGGTGACTCGGTCAACAGGATATAGGTCGCTATCTGGATTTCCTTGCTGGAGGTGCGACTCTACATCCATCCTGGTCACAAACAAATCCTGGGCTCTACTGGGCTCCTTCCTCTCCCCGTTAGTGGGAGGATCTTTTCCATTCTGCTGACGGCCACACCAGGAGGCGGATCCCCCTGGCTAATGGATAAGACTATTGAAATGGCAGTCATTGCAAAGGGAGGGCACGGCCTTTTGCGCCATTCAGTAACCCAGCCTACAATGGGAGGCTGCTTAAATTCCTTGGACATACACATGGCGCCTGCTCTTTCTGGGCGGGCACCACTACTCAGTCTCAAACACAGTCTCGGGGCGCACGAGACCCAGTGTAACTGGTAGGTACATCCTGATTGTGACGCCAAATATGACGCGCCTCCTGGGGCCGTGGGGTACTCGGTAGCCGGGGCGGTCAGTTCTTTTAGGATAGTCATGGCGGCGTGACCCGGTCCGTTGCCCCGGGCTGTCAAAAACAAAGGAAAAGAGGGGAATAAAGTTTTGGAGATAAAGTTTTGTGATGCCACCCGTGGTATGCGGCCCTAGGTGGCCGCCGCTGCTGTTCAGATCCACTGGGGCCGTTGGTGATGCCGCAGAGATAGTTCATCTCTCCATGGGTAGAGCTAGGCCTCAGAGCAGTTAAATAGGAGTTTTTGATGTTGGTGGCATAGTACAAGGCAGGTGACGCAGCAATTAAGTCTAGGACATAGCAGATTTTACTCACAGTTTTTATGGTGCTCCAGGTTACAACTGCTAGTCATGTTATAACAGCCCACCGAGTCCTGTGTCCTCCGGGGAAGTGATCCAGCAACTCTCAGATAACTTGGGTGCACTTGATCGGGACCCCCTTCTTGTGTAACTTTCCCAGGTCATCTCTCTGCGATGGCTCTTGCACTCCTGCCCTGCATCTCATACACAGTGTCCAGAGCCAGTGGCTCCAGGCCTTGTCGGGCGATGTCCTCTCTGTCCCCTTGATCCTATATGTCACCTTTTCAGCAAATGTGTGTGGTTTTGGCTACGGCACTTAGAGATACCGCAACCTCCAGTTTGCTAGCTGAATCCTGCAGTCCTCCACTAGTCTGGGGCTGGTCCCCTACTGCGACCTGATCCCTTTATGGTCAGCGTGAACTCGGGCGCACGGATGGACTCCGCACTTCCCGTGCCTCTATGATCCTTTCTTTGTCCCTGGAGCCCTTCTCTCTAACTCCCTCGCTCCTCTTGTTCTTTCTCTTACTGGGCCCCTCTGACTGGACCCTCACTCTTCAACGGTCCTCACTCACTGCGCTCTTACTCCTAGGACCCCTTCTCTCTTCACTCCCTGTGAAAGACTCCTGTCAGCAACTGCTCTGACTGACTAACTCCCTTTCTACACTGTGTTCCAAATTATTATGCAAATAATATTTTCTCAGATTTTCCCAAATTACCTATATGAATTGCAGTCATTGTAATTTTCCAGTCAAATAACTATTAGAGTACAATTGAAAGGTTTTTGTACAAACTGCCTATGATAACAGTATATTTAAAAAAAAAATAAAAAACTCAAACTGCACTCAAAATTCATGTTCCAAATTATTAAGCACAGCAGAGTTTTCAACCTTTTCATTTTAATAAAGAACAAAAAAATGGTCATTTTTGAAATTATAAGCATTAGCAGGTTATTACAAACTGAAATCAAACAGTTTTCAACTCAAAACTTTATTCTAGGTGATGTTACATTTGCACATAGGACCGCTTGTTCGAAAGGAGATTCTGAACTCTCTCGTCCGATGAATTTGTCAGGTTTTGGATGGTTTCTGCTTTCAATTGTTTTGCATGAGGACAGAATACCCTCCCAGAGCTGCTGCTTAGATATGAACTGCCTCCCGCCATCATTGACACTCCTTTTGATGATGCTCCAGAGGTTCTCAATGGGGTTGAGGTCAGGGGAGCATGGGTGCCACACCATAAGTTTGTCCCCTTTTATGCCCATAGCAGCCAGAGATGCAGATGTGTTATGTGCAGCATGAGACGGGGCATTACCATGCATGAAAATGATCTTGCTGCGGAATGCACGGTTCTTCTTCTTGAACCATGGAAGGAAGTGCTGTTTGAGAAACTCAACATACATTATGGAGTTCATCTTTACCCCTTCAGGGATCCTAAAAGGACCGACAATCTCTCTCCCCATGATTCCAGCCCAAAACATTACTCCACCTCCTCCTTGTTAGCGCCGTAGCCGTGTTTGCATGGGGTGTCCATCAACCAGCCATCCTCCACTCCATCCATCTAGACCATCGAGATCATTTCATGCATGATAATGCCCCGTCTCATGCTGCACATAACACATCTTCATCTCTGGCTGCTATGGGCATAAAAGGGGACAAACTTATGGTTTGGCACCCATGCTCCCCTGACCTCAACCCCATTGAGAACCTCTGGAGCATCATCAAAAGGAGTGTCAATGATGGCGGGAGGCAGTTCATATCTAAGCAACAGCTCTGGGAGGGTATTCTGTCCTCATGCAAAACAATTGGAAGCAGAAACCATCCAAAACCTGACAAATTCAACGGACGAGAGAGTTCAGAAGCTCCTTTCGAACAAGCGGTCCTATGTGCAAATGTAACATCACCTAGAATAAAGTTTTGAGTTGAAAACTGGTTGATTTCAGTTTGTAATAACCTGCTAATGCTTATAATTTCAAAAATTACCATTTTTTTGTTCTTTATTAAAATGAAAAGGTTGAAAACTCTGCTGTGCATAATAATTTGGAACATGCATTTTGAGTGCAGTTTGAGTGTTTTATTTTTTTAAAAATATACTGTTATCATAGGCAGTTTGTACAAAAACCTTTCAATTGTACTCTAAAAGTTATTTGACTGGAAAATTACAATGACTGCAATTCATATAGGTAATTTGGGAAAATCTGAGAAAATATTATTTGCATAATAATCAGGAACACAGTGTAGATCTTTCTACCTTTCCTTTTATACTATCTGTCATGTGACCCACATCACCAATTGTCACTCTACATGGTCCCCTGTACCTTCAGTCCTTCCTTGTGTGCTCCCCTAAACTACTTCCTCCACCCACCTCCTCTACATAGTTCCCTCCTCCAGACAGGGACACGGACTGTGCTCTCCCTCAGGAGCAATCTCGCCCTTCCCTACTGGAGTGATGTGGTGTTGGATGTGGGTCTGTGGGTCCAGGGTAGTGCTCCCTCCATACCTTAGAGTGGGGTACCACACCTCTGGCTGAGATGCAGTACCTCTGTGGCGACTGGACCCGCAGGGGTGCCAAAGCTGCAATGAGGAGTGCTCAAAAAATAATTTTAAAGGGAATCTGTCACCACATTTAACCTAAATAAACTATTATTATGGGAATACAAGTTATAGACTGCAGAGGAGAGTGATACATGTATGCCTCATATCAGATGCCTTGTTGTTGAGAAATCATCTTTTATCACTTCATATAAATGACCTCTTCCAGGCTCTGGGGAGGACGCTGCCTGGAAGATAACTCTGCCTCCAGGGCTTATTTTACATGAAGAGGGAGTTAGCACTTATGAGGCAAGTAACTAACACAGAACGACAGAAATTAAATTTGTCTTCTTGCAAACAGATTTTTTCTTTTCACTGAGCTATGCTATATTGCAACAATATTGCAGCCCTGTCTGCCTGTGAGATGGAAGCTGAGAGGAACCTGCAGATGTGTTAGTTATAGCCACACACGGCTCTGCAGTGAGGTCAAGAGAGCAGCGAGCTGCCATTACCCATCACACTGCTAACTCCCCCTTCATGTAAAATGAGCTATTCGGGGGAGGTATTTGTCTATGAGAAGGATGGTAATCTTTCTGAAATGTGACCCATGGTAAGCAGCAGTGTGGATATACACTATGCTGGAGGACCTTGTTTGCAACATTCGAATGGTGCGTATTCATTCATTGCCACAACCGTTCGACTGTACGACCAATTTTCCAGTGTATGTAGGCACAAAAGATTTCACCTAGTGCCTTATGTTACTGCAGCACTCGCTACATTTACGGACACATTTGAATGAACCCTTTAGGAACAGAAACAATCCAACTGAATGTTCATTGACTTGCCTTCTTTTTTGGAGGAGATTTGGAGCAAAATTATTCCCTAATGTTAGCGACCTTCTGTATGTAACCTTAGGCCTGATAGGAACTGAATCCCTCTATAGGGGGTCAGTATGCAAAATATCGCAATGCTTGGACAAGATATTTTTGATTAAAATGTGGCCTATTTTGTATGTGGTCACAAAATAGTCTGGGAAGTATGTAGCAACACTAATAGCTTCCCTAGGAGTCAGGCATTCATCTTGTGATAGACTGCTGGCCTTTTTAAGAGTATTGTTGATCAATCACGAGGGGTATCATTTTTTCTTTAACACCTTAGTGACCGAGCTAATTTTAATCTTTTTGACCAGTATTACTTCATGTGGTAATAATAACTCTGGAACGATTCAACGTATCCCAGTGATTCTGATATTGTTCTTTCATGACATATGGTAATATATGTTGGTGGTAAATTTTGGTTGATATGTAAGAAGCAACATTTGGTATTTGGAATGTAAATTTGGCTGGAATAGATTGCAGACACCATGTCTTATTAGCAGAGCCCTTGAGGTACAAAAATAGCAGAAATCCCCTCAAGTGACCTCTTTTTGGAAAGTAGACCCTTCAAGGAATTCATCTAAGGGTGTGATGAGCTTGTTGAACCCGAAGTTGCTTCACAGAACTGTTTAAAATGTGGATGTGAAAATTATTATTTTTTTTTTCTGCTAAAATGTTGTTTTAGCCCTAAACTTGTACATTTTCACAATGGATAATTGCCAAAACAGCAGAAACCACCCACAAGTGACCACATTTTGGAAACTAGACTCCTCAGGGAATTCATCTTGGGGTGTACTAAACATTTTTAACCTACAGTTAATTTACAAAACTTTGTAACATTTAGATGTGAAAAGAAAAAAATATTTTTTTCCCACTAAAATACTGTTTTAGCACCAAATTTATAATTTCTAAGAGGGGTAATAGGAAACATGGACCCCATAATTTTTATGCAATTTTTACTGAACATGGCAATTCCCCATATGTGGTTTTCCACTACTATTAGAGCACAAGGCAGGGATCAGATGGGAAGGAGCGTTACTTGGCTTTTGAAATTTAGATTCAATTTGAATAGATTGTGGACTCTATTAGCCAAGGATCCTCGTTAAAGCACATGGTGAAACGTGTGTCAGAGAAGCACAGTCACCTTGGGGTCAGTATCAGCATATTGTCTTTTTACGTACATGCACAGTTGAAACCAGAAGTTTACATACACTATATAAAAAGACATATATGCATGTTTTTCTCAATATCTGATATGAAATCAGAATAAACCTTTCCCATTTTAGATCAATTAGGATTACCATAATTTTTTATATTTGCCAAATGCCTGAATAATGCGAGCGAGAGAATGTTTAAGGCATGTATATTACTTACTGCAAAGTCAAAAGTTTACATACACTAAGATTACTATGCCTTTAACCACTTTACCCCCCAAGGTGGTTTACACGTTAATGACCAGGCCAATTTTTACAATTCTGACCACTGTCACTTTATGAGGTAATTACTCAGCAACGCTTCAATAGATACCACTGATTCTGAGAATGTTTTTTCATCACATATTGAACTTCATGATAGAGGTAAAATTTCTTTGATATCACTTGCGTTTATTTGTGAAAAAAACTGAAATTTATCAAAAATTTTGAAAATTTTGCAATTTTCAAACTTTGAATTTTCATGCCTTTAAATCAGAGATATATGTTGCACAAAATAGTTAATAAATAACATTTCCCACATGTCTAATTTACATCAGCACAATTTTGGAACAAAAAATTTTTATTGCTAGGGAGCTATAAGGGTTAAAATTTGACCAGCAATTTTTCATTTTTACAACAAATTTGACAAAATCATTTTTTTAGGGATCACATCACATTTAAAGTGACTTTGAGGGGCCTTTATTACAGAAAATACCAAAAAGTGACACCATTCTAAAAACTACGCCCCTCAAGGTGCTCAAAACCACATTCAAGAAGTTTATTAACCCTTTAGGTGCTCCACAGGAATTTTTGGAATGTGAAAGAAAAAAATGAACGTTTATTTTTTTTTACAAAAATGTTATTTAGACCCAATTTTTTTATTTGACAAGGGTATTATTAAAAAGTGGACCCCAAAATTTGTTATGCAATTCCTCCTGAGCACGCTGATACCCCATATATTGGGGAAAGCCACTGTTTGAGAGCATGACAGGGTTCGGAAGGGAAGGTGCGCCATTTGACTTTTTGAACGTAAATTTTGCTTAAATAATTAGCGGATGCCATGTTTCGTTTGGTGAGACCCTGATGTGCCTAAACAATAGAACCCCCCCACAAAGTGACACCATTTTGAAAGTAGACCCCTCAGGGAACTTATCTAAATGTGTGGGGTGCACCCTGAACCCCCAGGTGATTCACAGAAGTTTATAACATTGAGCCGTTAAAATAAAATTTTCACATTTTTCAAACAAAAATGTTTTTCAGCCCCTAATTTTGCATTTTCATAAGGGTAACAGGAGAAATTGCACCACAGCATTTGTTGTGCAATTTCTCCTGAGTAAGCCGATATGCCATATGTGGGAGAAAAACACTGTTTGGGCGCACGGCAGGATTCGGAAGGGAAGAAGCGCCATTTGACTTTTTGAATGTAAAATTTGCTTGAATAATTAGCGGACACCATGTTGCGTTTGGAGAGCCCCTGATGTGCCTAAACGGAGGAAACCTCCCACAAGTGACACCATTTTGGAAACTAGACCCTTCAGGGAACTTATGTAGATGTATGATGAGCACCCTGAATCCCCAGGAGCTTCACAGAAGTTTATAACATAGCACCAAGAAAATAAAAAAATCAAACTTTTTCCACAAAATTGATGTTTTAGCCCCAATTTTTTATTTTCACAATGGTAAGAGGAGAAAATGGACCCCAAAAGCTTTTGTGCAATGTTTTCTGTGTACGCCGATACCCCATATGTGTGGAAAATACACTGTTTGGGCTCAGGGCAGGATTCAGAAGGGAAGGAGCATTGTGTGACTTTTTGAACGCAAAATTGGCTGGAATCGAGAGCGGATGCCATGTCACATTTGGAGAGCCCCTGACGTGCCTAAACAGTGGAAACCCCCCAGAAGTGACTCCATTTTGGAAACTAGACCCCTCAAGGGATCTCACTGGAGCCTTCTGAACTTGCTTGAAAAAGTCTTGCTTGAAAAAGTGTTATTTGATGTATTATAGCATTTTATATTTGAAAGAATGTTATTTAAAGTAATCTAATATTATTTTAAATACCCGGTAGTTATATGTAATGTTTAAGAAAAAGTGCCTCCCATAAAGGGAAGAAAAAGTTATTTATTTACTGTTTTTATCTATTAACGCATTTTAAACTTTTTTACATGTCTTAAATTCTTGTTTTGTTACTCTCTTCCAGCCCGTGGACGTGCAGTGTTTAATGGTGGGGTATGTGGCACCCCTGCGGGTCCAGTCGCCACAGAGGTACTGCAGCTCAGCCAGAGGTGTGGTACCCCTCTCTCGCGTAAGAAGGGAGCACTACCCGGGACCCACACACCCATATCCAACACCACATCACTCCAGTAGGGAAGGGCAAGATTGCTCCTGAGGGAGAGCACAGTCCCTGTGCCTGTCTGGAGGAGGGAACTAGGAAGAGGAGGTGGGTGGAGGAAGTAGATTAGGGGAGCACACAAGGAAGGACTGAAGGTAGAGGGGACCACATATAGTGACAGTTGGTGATGTGGATCACATGACATAGTCTAAAAGGAAAGGTAAAATGATCTAGAAAGGGAGTTAGCCAGTCAGAGCAGTTGCTGACAGGAGTCTATCACAGTGAGTGAAGAGAAATGGGGTGCTAGGAGTAAGAGCGCAGTGAGTGAGGACCATTGAAGAGTGAGGGTCCAGTCAGAGGGGCCCAGTAAGAGAAAGAACGAGAGGAGTGAGGGAGTCAGAAGGAAGGGCTCCAGAGACAGAGAAAGGATCATAGGGGCACGGGAAGTGCGGAGTCCACCCGTATGCCCGAGTTCACGCCGACGGTGAAGGAATCAGGTCGCAGTAGGGGACCAGCCCCAGACTAGTGGAGGACTGCAGGACTCAGCTAGCAAACCGGTTTCTCAGTGGTATCTCTAAGTGCCGTAGCCAAAATAACACACATTTGCTGAAAAGGTGGCCATATAGGACCAAAGGGACAGAGAGGACGTCGACCCGACAAGGCCTGGGGCCATTGGCTCCGGACACTGTGTGTGAGGTGAAGGGCCAGAGGGCGAGAGCCAGTGCAGAGAGACGACCCGGGAAGGTATAGAAGAAGAGGGTCCCGATCAAGTGCACCCAAGTTATCTGAGAGTTGCTGGATCTCTTCCCCGGAGGACACAGGACTCGGTGGGCTGTTATAACATGGCTAGCAGTTGTAACCTGGAGCACGGTAAAACCTGTGAGTAAAAACTTGAAGACTGCACCCCGCTGTGTCCTATACTTAATTGCTGAGTCACCTGCCTTGCACTACACCACCAACATCAAAAATTCCTATTTAACTGCCCTGAGACCTATCTCTACCCGTGGAGAGCTAAACTATCTCTTCTGTGTCACCAACGGCCCCAGTGGATCTAAACGGCAGCGGCGGCCACCTAGAGCCGCATACCACTGGTAGCGTCACAAAACTTTATCCCCAAAACTTTATTCCCCTCTTTTCCTTTGTTATTGACTGGCCGGGGCCACGGACCGGGTCCCGCCACCGTGACTATCCTAAAATAACCGATCGGCCCGGATACCGAGTACCCCACCAGGGGGCATGTCACAGCGATAATCTCATGTTGGACGCGTACACACACCATCTGAATACTGCAGGAAGTAACACATGCTTGCTATTGGGACATTATTCTACCTAGATTTCCTGGTCCCATCTTATTTAGTAAAGACACGTGGACTTTTTAAAAATGTTATTAATCTAATATTTTTTAAGACAAAAGAACTACAGAATCTTGAAACTTAAACACAACTGTTCACCTACTAAAGTATGCTTATTGTTTTACATAATTTGTTGCACCCTCTTAATTGCTCCAACTAGTCTAACATTACATGTGTACACATGCCTCCTGAGTACAGTGGCTAGTTTGGAAACAAATTAAACGTTATAATTTTTTCCAAAATGTATGCTAAATCCAAACATGGCAAGAGTGTCTGACGTGGCAGGCAGACAGAAAAAAAACCTAATATCATAGATAAGAATGTGGTTGTCACTAACAGCTATTCTAACACCACGAGTAATGCTGGCAGCAACTGTCCCGGCAGTAGTAGTACCAAATGCAAGTCCCATTTGCCCTCTTTCGCAAACTCTAGCATGGGCTTTATTGGGAAGGAAGCAAGGGGGTAATGGAGTTTATGTTCCATTGCTTATCTGAATCACAGCAGAATGATGTAGCCTTTGACAGTGAAACCTTAAGCTGGAGTCAGATTTCTGCTCAGTCCACCTCCTCCATAACAGCTAATTTTGTGCAGAGTGAAATTTCCAATTCTTCAATGACACTTGTATCTATCCTCTCCCAAAGTCACCTAACCCACAGCACACTGAGGGTGGGGCCTAAGGAAGACACTACACCAGAAACACTTCTTCCAGTTAATATTTTGGAAGACATAAACAGTCAAATTTTTTTGGGGCAAAATATAGTGCCAGAGGAGATGGACAATACGATGCTAATGCTAATCTGTGTTGCAAATTCTGCAAGCTGAGGTGGAAGGGACTCTGTCCATTGTAGTAGAATTCTGAGCAATGGAAAACCAAAAGTTGGGAATTAAGCAGGAAAGTGGCAAGGAGCGCTGATCATTTCACGCATAGAACCTGTCAGCCAGATCATACATGTTGATAAAAATAATGATTTTATGTTGGACAAGACCAGTGAACCAGGCAGGGGTGACAAGTAGTTGAGGTAATCAGAGAAGGTTGCTGGCATCCTCTGTTGCCAAATCAGCTTGACCTGTGGTCAGCTCTGGAGCAGGTGATGCTGTGGGTGCTGTTGGTGCAGGAGTCTCCACAGAGCCACGGTGCTGGCGAGTTATACATGTGAGCTTTTCATGCGTGGGAGTTCTTTAGCATTTTGCCACCATATGATTCTTTTGTATTCTGCAGGCTCTGCAAGAGGAAAAGAATCCCAGCTCTTATAGACTATAAACTACAGTTTTCCATCAGCACACGAAGTGACATCACTTGTTCATTTGGTACAGTCAGGCTGGCTAACAATCAGAACAAGCCTCAATTTCTCCTCCTTGCCTTTCTCACCATGCTCGTCTTTCAGCCAGCCAAGCCTCACCCTTCCGGGAGCACCTGTTCAGAGTCATCTTCACCACGATCATCATTGTCATCCTCCTGTACTGTGCATCTTACTCCAACTACACCTCCTTCTTCTCCACCATTGATTGTGTAGCAAGGAAACAATCATAGGCTGCCAGTCATCCATTGGTTTGCCAACTAAACTCACATCTTGAATTCTCACAATGGATGGAGCTACAGTAAATACAGAGCAATCCTGGTGAATAACCTGTTAAAAGCAGCAAAAAACTTAAGACTGGTGTGTAGGTTTACTGTGCAGCAGGACACCCACCCCAGACATACAGCTAGAGCTACAATGGAATGACGTAGATGAAAGCATATTCATGTTTATAAACGGCCCAGTCAAAGTTCAAATGCAAATCCCATTCAGAATCTGTGGCAAGACTTGAAAATTGCTGTTCACAGACCACCTCACTGAGCTAGAGCTAGTTTGCAAAGAAGAATGGTTAAATATTTTAGCCTTTAGATGTGCAAAGTTACTAGAGACAGAACCCAAAAGACTTGCAGCAATAATTGCAGCAAAAGATGGTCCTACAAAGTATCAGACTGCCTTCCTAGCATAACAGCAAAACAAAAGGTAAGCAGTAGCACAGTCAAGAAGAGTGTGGGGTTCGGCCACACAGGTTGTAGCACAGCGTTAAGCTCCTCCTGAGCTATGGCTTTCCAGTCTGGAGACCTTACCTCTCCAAACACACAACAACAGAAAAAAAAATAGTGACTGAGCATTTAACCTAGCTCAGCCACACCCTGAAGGGAGGTAGGGTGAATAACTTCCCACCCGATCTCTATGCCATTCACACAAAACCACTCCCATCACAATGGTGATTACACCCCCAACACATAACATGTTGGGGAAAAGTTGGAGGTTCAGTTCACACAGGCTAGCAGCATAATGACACATATCTCCCCTTACATATAACACCAGTGACCCTGTCACAGTCGCTATAGGAAATATCATATCTCCCTTGCAGTAAAGGGTATATTTTAATGTATACTTGTCGGCATGGTGGCTCAGTGGTTAGCAGTGCAACCTTTCACCACTGGGGTCCTTTGTTCCAATCCCACCAAGGACAACATCTGGAAGGAGTTTATATGTTCTCCCCATGTTTGTGTGGGTTTCCTCTGGGTTCTGCAGTTTCCTACCACACTCCAAAGACATACTGATAGGAAATCTAGATTGTGAGCCCAATTGGGGACAGCAATGATAATGTGCAGTGGGTACGGAATGTATTCAGACCCCTTTAAATTTTTCCCTCCTTGTTTCATTGCAGCCACTTGGTAAATTCTTAAGTTTTTTTTTTTTAATTAAAGTACACTCTGCACTCCATCTTGATTAAAAAATAACAGAAATGTAGAAATTTTTCCAAATTTATTAAAAAAGAAAAACTGAAATATCACATGGTCATAAACATTCAGACCCTTTGCTCAGTACTGAGTAGAAGCACCCTTATGAGCTAGTACAGCCATGAGTCTTCTTGGGAATGATGCAACAAGTTTTTCACATCTGGATTTGGGGATCCTCTGCCATTCTTTCTTGTAGATCCTCTCTAGTTCCGTCAGGTTGGATGGTGAATATTGGTGGACAGCCATTTTCAGGTCTCTCCAGAGATGCTCAATTGGGTTTAGGTTAGGGCTCTGGCTGGGCCAGTCAAGATTGGCCACAGAGTTGTTCTGAAGCCACTCCTTTGTTATTTTAGCTGTGAGCTTAGTGTCATTGTCTGTTGGAAAGTGAACCTTCAGCCAAGTCTGAGGTCCAGAGCACTCTGGAAGAGGTTTTGATCCAGGATATCTCTGTTCTTGGCCGCATTCATGTTTCCTTCAATTGCAACAAGTCATCCTGTCCCTGCAGCTGAGAAACACCCCCATAGCATGATGCTGCCACCACCATGTTTCACTGTTGGGATTGCATTGGGCAGGTGATGAGCAGTGCCTGGTTTTCTCCACACATACCGCTTAGAATTATCACCAAAATGTTCTATCTTCATCTCATCAGACCAGAGAATCTTATTTCTCATAGTCTGGGAGTCCTTCATGTGTTTTTGAGCAAACTCTATGGGGGCTTTCAGATGTCTTGCAATGAGGAGAGGCTTCAGTCGGGCCACTCTGACATAAAGGCCTGACTGGTGGAGGGCTGCAGTGATAGTTGACTTTGTGGAACTTTCTCCCATCTACCTACTGCATCTCTGGAGCTCTGTCACAGTGATATTGGGGTTCTTCTTTACCTCTCTCACCAAGGTTCTCCTCCAACGACTGCTCAGTTTGGCTGAGCGGCCAGGTCTAGGAAGACTTCTGGTGGTCCCAAACTTCTTCCATTTAAGGATTATGGAGGCCACTGTGCTCTTAGGAACGTTGAGTAATGCAGAAATTCTTTTGTAATCTTGGCCAAATCTGTGCCTTGTAACAATTCTGTCTCTGAGCTCCTTGGGCAGTTCCTTTGAGCTTATGATTCTTATTTGGTCTGACATGCACTGTGACCTGTGAGGTCTTATACAGACAGGTGCGTGCCTTTCTAAATCAAGTCCTATCAGTTTAATTAAACACAGCTGGACTCCAATGAAGGATTAGAATAATTTCAAGGAGGATCACAAGGAAATGGACAGCATGTGAATTAAATATGAGTGTCTGAGCAAAGGGTCTGAATAACTATGACCATGTGATATTTCAGTTTTTCTTTTTAAATAAATTTGCAAAAATTTCTACATTTCTTTTTTTTCAGTCAAGATGGGGTGCAGAGTGTACTTTAATGAGAAAAAATGAACTTTTTATAATTTACCAAATCGCTGCAATGAAACAAAGAGTGAAAAAATTAAAGGGGTCTGAATATTTTCCGTACCCACTATGTTAGGCGTCGGCTGGATCTAAAATTGGATCAGAATCATCAGTGGATTCTGTGGTCTCCCATTCTGGTCCAGCCAGGGCAGATGCTGCTCAGCATCATATTCTGTCCCAAAGCCTAGCTAGTGCACAAGATGTACAAGCTGTTTCTCAGGTCTTTGTTCCTAGTAGTGTTAAGCATAGGTTGCGGAGGGGAAGAGGGCTGCTACAGCCTAAGTCCTGGATGTACTGCACTGAGCATGCCCGTGACATGGTGGACCGTGATTGGTGGTTTGGTGTCAGCTGATCCGGTGACCTGGTACCGCCTGATTGGTCGCGGGTGACGTCATCAGTAGTGCGACCAATAATGCGACTATGGGCAGGACTTAGTCTTTAAATAGCCCAACCACAAGCATGGCAGTGCGCTCTGATCATTCCGTTAATGTTGTGTTCTTGTGTGGACTCTTGTCTGTTTGGGCTCCACGTGCTCCCTAGCTGCTCTCTCCGTGACCTTCCGATGCCAGAGTTCGCTCGGCTGATTAGCACAGGTCGCTTAGGCAGGCTCCACGTGCTCCCTAGCTGCTCTCTCCGTGACCTGCCGATGCCACAGTTCGCTCGGCTGATTAGCACAGGTCGCTTAGGCAGGCTTAGATGTGCTTAGGCAGGTAGTTCCCATTTGGCAGTCTGGCTCCGGCAAGGGGGTTGCTATACACCCCGAGCAGACTGCGGGTTCCATATCCCTGGCACCGCCTGTTAGCCACTTGGAGAATTACTCCTCAGGCCGGTCACACACCAGCTGGGAGCAGGTACGCTTCGGCGTGAGTCACACACACTTCCTAACGCCTGCTGCGTAGTCTCTGTGCAGTCAACAGAGCTACGGCTATGTTATTTGTCGCACATCTTCCGTGCAGTTAACGGAGATAGTGCGAATCCTTTTCCGTCCCGGTGTGTAGTAACACTGGAGGGAGTTATACTTTAGTTGGTTGTTTCTCATTCTTACCCGGTGAGTGTTCGGCCGCAGTCTTCTTTCCATTTTAATAAAGTTGCCGCAACCGTCCCCTTTACAGTATCTGAGCGCCAGGGTCTAGCCGAACATGGCTGACAACCAGCAACTGCAGCGCTATATACAACAACTTGAGGCCAGACTTAGGACTCTGGAACAAACTGTCCCGGTTTCTGATCTCACTGCAGTAGCTACCCAAGCAGCTTCACAGGTGGCTAATCTTAACACGGCTGCGGTGAATGCTGAAGCAGTTGCTATTGCTCCATTACCCCGATTCGCTCTCCCAGAAAAATTTTCTGGCGACAGCAGATCCTGCAGAGGTTTTATTAATCTGTGCTCCATTCAGTTAGAGATGATGGAGGCATGGTTCCCCTCCGAAAGGCCCAAAGTGTTTTTTTTCATCTCGTTACTTTCTCACAGGGCTTTGGAGTGGGCTACCCCTCTGTGGGAGTGGAATGACCCGGTAGTGGCTAATGTGGGGCTCTTTGTTAGAGCCCTAAAGAGTGTTTTCCTAGGCCTCAGGTCATGCATGATACGGCTTTTAAGCTTCTTGAGTTGGTCCAGGGTTCGGCCACCGCCAGCCACTATGCCATCCAGTTCAGAACCTTAGCGGCTGAATTGGATTGGTCTGAGCGGTGTTCTGGAAGGTTCTGGCTGGGCATATTAAAGATGCCCTAGCTACGAGAGAGATTCCAACCTCTCTGGAAGAGTTAATCACTCTCGCTAACCGAATAGATTTGCATCATGAAGAACACAAGTTAGAGCTGGAGGTCTCCAGACCTCGGTTTCGGCGGGCACCTTCATTCTCTAGACCTATTTCCAAACCTGCAGCTCCTGACCCGGAGTCTGAGGCTATGGATATATCCCGGACTAAGTCTAGGTCCCCTCGTTTCCGACCAGCACATCTCTTGGAATACCCCATTAATAAGGGTTCCAAGCGGTCGGGAAATGAATGTGTCTAACTGCCATTGGAGGAGGTGTGTTAGATTCTGGGGCCTCTTCCTCCAAATTATTGTACGAGGTGACGTTGCTCTTCTCAACAACCACAGTTGCTGCCAAGGCGTGGGTTGATTCTGGCGCCGATGGCAATTTTTTGCCATCAATGTTTGCCCTGAAGCACACCATTCCTATGGAGTTACTGCCAAAATCAATGAACATTAGGGGAGTCAACGGTTCACTGCTGGACACGCAAATCACTCACCAGTCGATTCCCCTCACCATGTTGTTTCCTCAGGGTCACCGGGAGGTTATCTCCTTTTTTATTATTCCCGGTGGATTGGATGAGGTGCTATTGGGTCTTCCATGGCTACGTTGTCAAACTCCACACATTGACTGCAATACGGGGAGAATTTCTTCCTGGAGTGAGAATTGTGTGTCTCAGTGTATGGTTACAGCCGCCCAGAGGGTAGTCTCAGAGCCTTCAACCGACTTGGCCGCTCTTCCTGTACAATATCAGAGTTTTGCGGATGTCTTTTCCAAAAAGGCTGCAGAGACTTTATCTCCCCACCGACCGTATGACTGTCCTATTGATTTGGTCCCCGGCACGGAGCCTCCCCGCGGTAGGGTTTATCCTCTGTCTGTCCCCGAGACCCAGGCCATGTCAGATTATATCAAAGAGAACCTGGCCCGGGGGTTTATTAGAAAATCGGTCTCTCCTGCTGGGGCGGGGTTTTTCTTCGTCCAGAAGAAAGAGGGTGATTTACATCCCTGCATTGATTACAGAGGACTAAATGCCATCACCATCAAAAATAAATACCCTCTGCCCCTTATTTCTGAACTGTTTGACAGGTTGCGAGGGGCTAACATCTTTACAAAATTGGACCTGTGAGGGGCATATAATCTCGTGCGAATCCGTGAGGGTGATGAGTGGAAAATGGCTTTTAACACTCGTTATGGTCATTATGAGTACCTAGTCATGTCCTTCAGGTTATGCAATGCCCCCGCTGTTTTTCAGGATTTTGTCAACGATATCTTTCGAGATTTGCTGCTATCATCCGTGGTAGTCTATCTTGATGATATTCTTATATTTTCCCTGGATCTCTCCACACACAGAGAGGATGTTCGCAGAGTTTTCGAACGCTTGCATGCGAATTCTCTGAATTGTAAGCTGGAGAAATGCCAGTTCGAACGGGAGTCTCTACCGTTACTGGGTTACATCATATCCAGTAAGGGATTGCCCATGGATCCAAAAAAGTTGGTGGTGGTACAGAACTGGCAGGAGCCCCATTCCCTTAAGGCGGTGCAACGCTTCATGGGGTTTGTCAACTACTGCCGGCAGTTCATACCACATTTTTCCACACTGGTGGCTCCTTTGGCCGCTTTAACCAGGAAGGGTGCCAATCCCAAGAATTGGTCTAATGAGACATCAGAGGCATTCCGGGAGTTTAAATCCTATTTTTCAAGAGCTCCCATTCTCCATCGCCCGGATGTTGACAGACCATTCTTCGTGGAGGTCGACGCTTCCTCTGTAGGAGCAGGAGTGGTTCTCTCTCAAAAGAACGAACAGGGTCGGAGAAGACCATGTTTTTTCTTCTCCAAGACCTTCTCTCCAGCAGAGAGGAATTACACGATTGGGGATAAAGAATTACTTGCTATTAAGATGGCTTTTTCAGAGTGGAGGTACCTCTTGGAGAGAGCTAAACACCCTTTCATTGTATATTCCGATCATAAGAATCTCTCATACCTACAGACGGCTCAGCGTCTTAACCCGAAGCAGGCCCGGTGGTCCCTTTTCTTTTCCCGATTCAATTTTTCCATTTACTTTATAAAAGGGGAGAAGAACCCTCGGGTGGATGCTTTGTCCCGGTCTATGGATACGGCTGAGGACGATGACGAGCCCAGGCTTATCATTCCTCCGGAGAGTATGCAGACGGCGGCTCAAGTGTCCCTAAACCAGGTTCCTCCCGGGAGGACGTTCATTCCTCCTAATCTACAAAATGAGGTGCTCTCCTGGTCACATGCCTCTAAGATCCGAGGTCATTTTGGGGTCAAACGTACCACAGAGTTTCTCCAATGGTCGTATTGGTGGCTTGGGTTGCCCCAGGACGTTAAGGAATACGTTCAAGCGTGTGTCTCCTGTGCAAGAAAGAAACCGTCCCGTCAGAGGCCGGCTGGTCTTCTTCAACCGTTACCCATGGCGGATAGACATTGGGAGCTGGTTGGGATGGATTTTGTTGTCGACTTACCTAAGTCCCAGGGAAAAGCGACAATATGGGTGGTTTCTGATCATTTTTCTAAGATGGTTCACCTCGTTCCTCTTCCTAGGGTTCCTTCTTCCTGGGTTCTGGCATCACTGTTCATTCGTCACGTTTTCCGTCTCCACGGAATGCCTGATAGGATCGTCTGTGATCGGGGTCCACAGTTTACCTCCCGGTTCTGGAGAGAATTTTGTAATTTGCTTAGCATTGAGCTGAATCTTTCCACGGCCTATCACCAGGAGACCAATGGTCAGGTGGAACGCACTAACCAGACGCTTGTGACATACTTGCGCTATTTTGTTTCTGCCAGCCATAATGATTGGGCGATATTGCTTCCTTGGGCAGAGTTTGCTCTAAACAACGCAGTGGCGGATTCCACGGGTCAGACTCAGATTCTTCTGAATAATGGCCAACATCCGCGCGTTCCTATGCCAGTTTCCTCTGTGGAACCTGGGGTCAGAGATTGGGCTCTGGAGGCGCGGGAGGTTTGGGATACCCAGGATGCTATATTGGCTTCCAAGAATCGTATGAGAGAGTCAGCTGACATTCATTGCCGTCCAGCCCCCATATTCTCTCCGGGCGGCAGGGTGTGGCTTGCAGCTCGCTATATCAGAGGACGTGGGGAATCTGCTAAGTTTGCCCCCTGTTATATTGGTCCTTTCAAAATTTTGGCCCAAGTAAACCATGTAGTGTACCGTTTACAGTCACCACGACACCTGAAGATTCACAACACTTTTCATGTGTTGCTCCTTAAGCCCGTTTGCCTGACAAAATTCTCTGACTCCCAACCTGCTTCAGACACCAGGGGTGATGCTTTCGAGGTACAGACAATTGTGGTGTCTAAGATGGTTAGTGGGAAAAATTATTACCTGATACACTGAAGGGGTCATGGATCTGAGGATCGATCCTGGGAACTGGTGGATCACATTCATCCTCCTCTACTCATTGAGGAATATGAGCTTCAAGTGGAGGGGGATGTTAGAAGGGGATTAATGTTAGGCATCAGCTGGATCTGAAATTGGTCAGAATCATCAGTGGATTCTGTGGTCTCCCATTCTGGCCCAGCCAGGGCAGATGCTGCTCAGCATCACTGTCAATCCCAACGCCTAGCTAGTGCAAGAGATGTACAAGCTGTCTCTCAGGTCTTTGTTCCTAGTAGTGTTAAACATAGGTTTCGGAGGGGAACAGGGCTGCTACAGCCTAAGTCCAGGGTGCACTGCACTGAGCATGCCCGTGACATGGCGGACCGTGATTGGTGGTTTGGTGTCAGCTGATTCGGTGACCTGGTACCGCCTGATTGGCCGCTGGTGACGTCATCAGTAGTGCGACCAATAATGTGACTGTGGGCGGGGTTTAGTCTTTAAATAGCCCGACCACAAGCATAGCAGTGCGCTCTGATCATTCTGTTTAGGTTGTGTTTTTTGTGTGG
Organism: Phyllobates terribilis; assembly: GCF_046119375.1. Lineage (NCBI taxonomy): Eukaryota > Metazoa > Chordata > Amphibia > Anura > Dendrobatidae > Phyllobates > Phyllobates terribilis. The sequence goes on from NW_027362769.1 coordinate 256,008,531, forward strand.
ACGCTTGTCTGTTCGGGCTCCACGTGCTCCCTAGCTGCTCTCTCCATGACCTTCTGATGCCACAGTTCGCTCGGCTGATTAGCACAGGTCGCTTAGGCAGGCTTAGATGTGCTTAGGCAGGTAGTTCCCATTTGGCAGTCTGGCTCCGGCAAGGGGGTTGCTATACACCCCAAGCAGACTGCGTTTTCCATGTCCCTGGCACCGCCTGTTAGCCACTTGGAGAGTTACTCCGCAGGCCGGTCACACACCGGCTGGGAGCACGTACGCTCCGGCGTGAGTCACACCCACTTCCTAGCGCCTGCTGCGTAGTCTCTGTGCAGTCAACAGAGCTACGGCTATGTTATTTGTCGCACATCTTCCGTGCAGTTAACGGAGATAGTGCAAATCCTTTCCAGTCCCGGTGTGTAGTAACACTGGAGGGAGTTATACTTTAGTTGGTTGTTTCTCATTCTTACCCGGTGGGTGTTCGGCCGCAGTCTTCTAGGCTGCATCGCGGACCCCTGGTTTGGTTGCTTTCTATTTTAATAAAATTGATGCAACTGTCCCCTTAACACACTGTATGTAAAGCGCTGTGGAATATGATAGCATTATATAAGCAAAGCATAATAATAATAATAATAGACTTCTTGTGGTTCATAAATGTCACTCTTGAGTTGTGCACTGGGGGTAACTGTTGGGTGCATACTAGACTTTTATTTTTCATCGATACCAAGAATGACTTAATTATGTTTCTATAAGTAAATAAATAGTAGATAAAATGAGTGAAGCTTTTATTATTACATCCTGCAGAAAGTAGTTATAATTTACTTTTTAATTCACAATTATGATTCCTTCTTTTACTTCAATTTGAAAAAGAGATATAGAGAGCAACATTAAACAAAATCGTAAAATCAGTTGCTTGACAAATGCGACATTAAAGAAGTACTCCCAACTGCATTTGTATTGACTAATCCCTTCCGAATATATCCAAAGTGTAGTGCACTTGTGTTAAAATACTTACTAATAACCAATTTCTCCACTTTCAAGTGCCACTCAGCTCCTGGTTTAAACCAAGTGATTTCTATTCATTTTTGTCAGCTCGCACAGTGACTACAGGGTGGAGTGGTAGCTGCTTTCCCAAAATAAACCTTTGAATTTAAGAATGAAGCTCCAAAGACTTATGTTAGGAATGCAACTTCCGGTCCACACTTAAGACGCTGTATGAGCCGGCTGGTCTAATTTGTAGACACGTGCTTCAGATTGAGGACTGGAGCTGTAGTGGAAATCAGAGAAGATGGCAACTGGTATTTTAAGTAGAATACTTTCATAAACATGATACAAAAAAAAAATAAAAAAAAATGCAATTAGCAAAGTTGCCGGATTATTTCATGTATTTATTTACCTTGTTTTATTCCATGTGCTCCGTGAATTGGACCTGGCATGGTCTGTGATTGGGATCATGAGTGAGCTAACTTCTTTATTTTTTCTGAATGGAATTTTAACACATATACACCAACCAGATATATTTAGAAAATATGAATAGAAGCAATCATCTCACCTGTCCAGGTGCCCAGCGATATGCTCCATTAGCAGCGACTGTCCAAACGATAGCTGGCCTAAGAGTGCAGTGTGTGTTTTTTTCTTTCCGGCCTAATTCATAACATTTTTTGTGCCACTGTGTTCACCATTGTTGCTGCTGTTTTTAATTTGGATTTAATAAAGCACTAAAACACTTTTTTTTTATGAAGATGTGAGTGACAGCTATCATTTGGACTGTTACACATATGTTTAGAAGGGACTAGGTTAAACACAATTTTGCGGGAGTGCTTCTATATCAATATACATATAAACAGTTATTGTTGTCTTTAATATTACACAGAGTCAATCTGCATTGGAAAGTCAATTACTTACACTAGGGACATTTGTCATCTTCAATATATGAAATGCATTTAGTATTAAAATAGCATTATAGAAAAAATAACCTGGCAAAATTTCTTGTTAGCAAATGAACCCTAAGCATTTAGTAGAAACATATACTGTAGAAGTATTTATTTTAGAATTACTGATTTCAAAGTTCTTTGTTATATTAGAACATGGGGATAAATGATGAATGTAAATGATGCTCTTCTTCATGGACCCATTGCTGTAAATATAGAAGACCTCCATATAATCAAAATGAGAGAGAAAAAATTATTTACCAGCCCAGATGAGGTGTTCATTTCTAACATTAAATTCTCAGGTCATCTATGAAACATATTTCACAGAAATCAGCCTTAAAAAAAAATCTCCAAATAGAAAGTAGCAGTAAATATACAGTCATATGAAAAAGTTTGGGCACCCCTATTAATCTTAAGCTTAATGTTTTATAAAAATTGGTGTTTTTGCAACAGCTATTTCAGTTTGATATATGTAATAACTGTTGGACACAGTAATGTTTCTGCCTTGAAATGAGGTTTATTGTGCTAACAGAAAATGTGCAATCTGCATTCAAACAAAATTTGACCGGTGCATAAGTATGGGCACCCTTATCATTTTCTTGTTTTAAATACTCCTGCCTACTTTTTACTGACTTACTAAAGCACTTTTTTTGGTTTTGTAACCTCATTGAGCTTTGAACTTTATAGCCAGGTGTATGCAATCATGAGAAAAGCTAATTAAAGTGGCCACTTGCAAGTTGTTCTCCTGTTTGAATCTCCTCTGAAGAGTGGCATCATGGGCTCCTCAAAACAACTGTCAAATGATCTGAAAACAAAGATTATTCAACATAGTTGTTCAGGGGAAGGATACAAAAAGCTGTCTCAGAGATTTAACCTGTCAGTTTCCACTGTGAGGAACATAGTAAGGAAATGGAAGAACATAGGGACAGTTCTTGTTAAGGCCAGAAGTGTCAGGACAAGAAAAACATCAGAAAGGCAGAGAAGAAGAATGGTGAGATCAGTCAAGGACAATCCTCAGACCACCTCCAGAGAGCTGCAGCATCAACTTGCTGCAGATGGTGTCACTGTGCATCGGTCAACTATACAACGCACTTTGCACAAGGAGAAGCTGTATGGGAGAGTGATGCGAAAGAAGCCGTTTCTGCAAGTACGCACAAACAGAGTCGGCTGAGGTATGCAAAAGCACATTTGAAGAAGCCTATTTCTTTTTGGAAGAAGGTCCTGTGGACTGATGAAACCAAGATTGAGTTGTTTGGTCATACAAAAAGGCGTTATGCATGGTGGCAAAAAAACACAGCATTCCAAGAAAAACACTTGCTACCCACAGTAAAATTTGGTGGAGGTTCCATCATGCTTTGGGGCTGTGTGGTCAATGCCGGCACTGGGAATCTTGTTAAAGTTGAGGGACGCATGGATTCCACTCAGTATCAGCAGATTCTTGGCAATAGTGTTCAAGAATCAGTGATAAAGTTGAAGTTACGCAGTGGATGGATCTTTCAGCAAGACAATGATCCAAAACACCGCTCCAAATCTACTCAGGCATTCATGCAGAGGAACAATTACAATGTTCTGGAATGGCCATCCCAGTCCCCAGACCTGAATATCATTGAACATCTGTGGGATCATTTGAAGAGGCTGTCCATGCTCGGCGACCATCAAACTTAACTGAACTGGAATTGTTTTGTGAAGAGGAATGGTCAAAAATACCTTCATCCAGGATCCAGGAACTCATTAAAAGCTACAGGAAGCGACTAGAGGCTGTTATTTTTGCAAAAGGAGGATCTACTAAATATTAATGTCACTTTTCTGGTGAGGTGCCCATACTTATGCACCTGTCAAATTTTGTTTGAATGCAGATTGCACATTTTCTGTTAGTACAATAAACCTCATTTCAAGGCAGAAACATTACTGTATCCAACAGTTATTACATATATCAAACTTAAATAGCTGTTGCAAAAACACCAATTTTTATAAAACATTAAGCTTAAGATTAATAGGGGTGCCCAAACTTTTTCATATGACTGTATCTTAAATGTAAGGTTAGCTATAGAGACTAGTTCTTTCTATTTTCATAGTTTAAAGTACTAATTTGAGTCTAATAATGTATAAACCATTAATAAGAATATAGAATCTTTTATTTTATCACCACTACTTGTTGCAATGTTTTGTGTTACAGGAGAATATGAGGACAAAATAAATATTGTAATTGATAATGCTCCTCCTAGAACCCATGACTGAAAAGGGAGACTTCCTCCTGGACAACAAGATCAACATGACTGACTCTCCTGATGCAAAAATTAATATCAGCCCAGATGATGTTGTCACCTACTCTGACAATAAGTTTCAGAAGTGGGCAGACATATATTTAAGGATTAACTACACTTTTACTTAAACAAAAATCAGCAGGGCAAGTAAAGATAAGAAACTTTGTATTGTATCTTATTTGAGAAAAATGCCTCATTCCCTACTTTTTAGTTACATGTTCTCTCCTACACTGATGATTTATTCTCAAAAGCTGTTCAAATCTGTCTACAGTTTTGTTAGCAGTAGGGAATTAAATTTACCCCTGCTACCTGTAAATATCTGTGGAGAATAAAGAGGGAAGGAGCAAAAGGGAGAAAAAGGCAGAGTACACAAAAAGAATGCTGAGATTTTTAATGAGTAGAGTATGCAGAGGAGAAAACTGCTAGAAATACAGGATACAAATCATATCATTGTGAGAATTAGTGTTATTCCTCACACAAATGTGATAGTTTATTTTAAAGATAAGCTGAAAGTGCAGTTACACTTTAAAATAAACATTGACAAATAGAAAAATGGTCTCTTCAAAGGAACCTGTCACTTCCAAAAACACTATTTACCTGTAGATGTAGTGGTAATTTGCAAGTATATAGTGTTAAAATCATGCCTGGCTGTCTTACTGGAGAAGTGGCTACAGTGAGAAAATAAACTTTTATTTTCCCTGGAGCTGCTCAGTTACAGGAATGGGGATGGTGCAGGGAGGTGTTACAGTCACTACGCATTATATACTCTTCCTGTCAGATCAGTATAAGTTAATAAACTGTGTCCTCTTTTGGGCAAAGTACATCAATGTCATATTCCGCTGATACTCTTGCTGACTGCTTGTCCACTTTGAACAATGAGAATTAAAATATTAAATTGACTTACTATGCTGAGTTATCCTCTATTGACTTCCTTGATGTCCCTATCAAGTGTAATTCATCTAACACTCTCCAGATATTTACTATAAACCTGCCCTTCAGTTCAAAAGTTTGGGGTCACCCAGACAATTTTCTGTTTTCCATGAAAACTCATACTTTTATTTATCAAATGAGTTGCAAAATGAAAAGAAAATATAGTCCATACATTGACAAGGTTAGAAATAATGATTTTTATTTGAAAGAAAAATTTTCTCCTTCAAACTTTGCTTTCGTCAAAGAATGCTCCCTTTGCAGCAATTCCAGCATTGCAGACCTTTGGCTTCTAGCTGTTAATTTGTTGAGGTAATCTTGAAAAATGTCACCCCATGCTTCCTGAAGCCCCTTCCACAACTTGGATTGGCTTGATGGGCACTTTTTGCTTACTATAAGGTCAAGCTGCTCCCACAATAGCTCAATGGGGTTGAGATCTGGTGACTGCGCTGGTCACTCCATTACAGATAAAATACCAGCTGCCTGCTTCTTCCCTAAATAGTTCATGCATAATTTGGAGGTGTGCTTTGGGTCATTGTCCTTTTGTAGGATGAAATTGGCTCCAATCAAGCGCTGTTCACAGGGTATGGCATGGCATTGCAAAATGGAGTGATATCCTTCCTTATTCAAAATCCCATTTACCTTGTACAAATCTACCACTTTACCAGCACCAAAGCAACCCCAGACCATCACATTACCTCCACCATGCATGATAGATGGCGTCAGGCACTCTTCCAGCATCTTTTCAGTTGTTCTGCGTCTCACAAATGTTCTTCTGTGTAATCCAAACACCTCAAACTTTGATTCATCTGTCCATAAAACTTTTTTCCAATCTTCCTCTGTCCAATGTCTGTGTTCTTTTGCCCATATTAATCTTTTCCTTTTATTAGCCAGTCTCAGATATGGCTTTTTCTTTGCCACTTTGCACTGAATGCCCGCATCCCGGAGTCGCCTCTTCACTGTAGACATTGACACTGGCGTTTTGCGTGTACTATTTAATGAAGCTGCCAGTTGAGGAGGTGTGAGGCGTCGATTTCTCAAACTAGAGACTCTAATGTACTTGTCCTGTTGCTCAGTTGTGCAGAGGGGCCTCCCACGTCTCTTTCTACTCTGGTTAGAACCTGTTTGTGCTCTCCTTTGAAGGTAGTAGTACACACCGTTGTAGGAAATCTTCAGCTTCTTAGCAATTTCTCGCATGGAATAACTTTCATTTCTAAGAACAAGAATAGACTGTCGAGTTTCACATGAAATGTAATACTCCAGATTCTCATCTAGCTCAAAGGAAGGTCAATTTTATAGCTTCTCAAATCAGAAAAACTTTTTTCAGCTGGGCTAACTTACTTGTGCAAGGGTTTTCTAGGGTTTTCTAATAGTGTTGAGTGAGCACTAAAATGCTCGGGTGCTCGAAGCTCGGGTCGAGCCCAATGTTAGTCTATGGGAGACGCGAGCATTTTTGCGGTGGCACCCCCGGCAGTCTTTTAAAAGCCTAACAAGTGCCCAAAACGATAGTGACAGTGCTCAAATGACATGGGGACAGCATGGGGATCGCCCCAGGAAGCATTTCTGACCCCCAGGTCACTGCTGTCAACAACGTGGTCAGAGGTATTAAGCCACTTTTACGGGCTCACAATAAAACGTTCAAAAACGAAAGTGAAACTTTTTTAGTGAGATATGTTAAGGAACATCCTTTCCAGGGAAAAGACTTGTGTATAAGTTAAAATAAATGACCAAAAACAAAAATACTCCTCCACACCTTCGGCTATGTTCACAAGTAGCATTTTTTATGCGTTTTTGCACTTTTGTATTGCTTTCAACTATGACAAATGCATTCACCAGGAAATGTCATTTTAACATTTTACAACCTTATTTGGCCATGTGCTGTGTGACACATGCATAAAGTGTTGAAAAGACATGGGAACAGCATGGGGAAGACCCCTGGAAGCATCTCTGACTCCCAGGTCACTGTCTAAAAGTGTGCCCATCATAAGTGATCCTTGCCGCATCAGAAGATGCAGACTTGCAACTATCCCCATGCAAGTCCTTGTCCCAGGGCAGTGTTCAATTGTACCTCCCCCATTCCTTGCAATGTTAGCGCAAGTATGCAGCCTGCCACCCACCCACCCCCAGGCTGCAATACCATACTGCTTGCTTGCTTGCACTTTAAATTGGGCCTTTTAGGCATGTGGAGGCGGAATCTGGCCACCACGTCATGGCTGTGTTGGCGGCCTGGTATCCATACTCAGTCCCCAGCCGCCTGGTGGCCGGGTGTCCCCGCTTGCTCCCCAGCCTCCAGGGGGTGGCCGGGTGTCCATACTCGGTCCCCAGCCACCCCTATTTGTCACGGTAACCTTTCCCACACTTTTCTTAGCCTGGCCTGCTTTAGGGCAGCATTGCCGAGCCCACCGGACTATCAGACTCCTCCGGTGGGCCCTGGCTTCTCCATCAGGGGAGTTGAGAGTGCCAAGGTGAGGAGCATGATGAGGATGATAGAAGTTAGCATCTGCTTTGTTTTGTTGTAATGCAAGCGCATGTATGTAGTAGCGGCTAGGCCTGAGGTGGTAAGCGTTTTGGCGCATATCCTACCTCCTCCGAGGATTGCTGGATGTTTTCCTGCTACTATCCAAGTTCTATGACTCCCGTTAAAACAAAGCTTCAGGTGATAAATGATGGAAGAGGTAGTGGCAAAAGAGAAAGAGCAGGAGGAACAGGGACCATTCACATCAATATCAGGCCAGTCAACCAGATATGTCTTGTAGGATATGTTTCTGTAACAAAAGGAGCGGTTCAGCTACACAGTTATAGGGCATACAGTGAGTGCAATGCCTATCAAAAATTTCGAGGCACTCCAATGCCCCTTGGAAATGACATGGAGGTCAGAGGGCGTAAACTAAACCTTTTTTTCCATTTATAGCAACTGGGTCTCCTGTGCACTGTTGGCCTAAGCAGTGAATGGAAGGCTTTCCAAAAATTATGAGGAACTGCAATGCCCCTTACAAGAGCCATGTGTGGCACCCCAGGGGTCTGGTCACCACAGTAATAGAGATATTATGTCGGAGGTTTCCTGGTCAGGATCCCTTAAACATGCAACATCCTCCTGCCCCAGTCCTGGGAGGGGAGAATTCTGCCCTTATAAACTGGATCTGGGGCGGGGTTGAGTGAGTCAGAGAACAGAGAACAGTCAGAGTCAGAGTGAGAGCAAGGGAAAGTAACAGCAAGGAGCTCTGTAGGAGCTAGGAGCTAAAGACCAGGGGCAGGAAGCTGAGCAGAGCTCGCCCTGGCAGAAGACAATAGGAACCAGACACAGGAATCCGAGGCTGTGAGGACTTATATATCGAGCAGCAGAAATCAGACGGCAGGGGATTTCACGTCCTCTGGCCATAGAAGCCCGGAGGCTCAGTCACAAGCAAGGGACCAGCACCGCCGTCGTGGAGCGTAGGCTAACAGAAGGCGCCAAGTCACCAGCCATACGGGTGAGCACTACACGGTACACTCAGGGACGTGGGCTACTTCTACCCGCTTACAGCAAGGTATCCAGGAAGAGTGCGGACAGACGGGGAGGCCTACAACTCCACCTGGCCAGGGGAACACCTGCTTGCTCACAGACTGACCAGGCCTCTTATGCTAGCCAGTACTCCCGGGAAGGTCTACCTTATAATCATCAGTAAAGACCTTGAACTGCACTGCAAAGACTCTGAGTCATTCCTGCTGTGCTCGTGCACCATCACCCCCATCATCCACACTCACTGCCCTGAGGCTATACTCCTCCCATGGGGAGTTATCCCATTCTCTGCTGCGCACACAACACCAGCCTCAGCGGTCTGCCTCGCAGCGGTGGTACTCCCTGACCGCAATCCACACGTGGCGCAGTCGGACAATTAACCTCAAAACCTAAGAAAGACTGCCACTGGTTTGACCAGCCTGAGCCACGGGACCGGGTCACCGCCACGGAGACTACTGACCCCAGAGACCCGCCACCAGGTATCCCACACACGTGTACACACGGCCCAGGGGTCGCGTCACATGAAGTACAGCATATTACAAACATAAGTCCCATTATTGGGGAGTGGGTCTCCCATAGTATTTGCTTATGCCTTGCAAGCAAAAGCTGCCAAAAATTAGGACGGAGCAACTTGCAATGCCCCTTAAAAGAGCCATGCAGTACAGCATATTACAAACATAAGTCCCATTATTGGGGAGTGGGTCTCCCATAGTATTTGCTTATGCTTTCCAAGCAAAAGCTGCCAAAAATTAGGACGGAGCAATTTGCAATGCCCCTTACAAGAGCCATGCAGTACAGCATATTACAAACATAAGTCCCATTATTGGGGAGTGGGTGTCCCATAGTATTTGCTTATGCTTTCCAAGCAAAAGCTGCCAAAAATTAGGACGGAGCAACTTGCAATGCTCCTTACAAGAGCCATGCATACAGCATATTACAAACATAAGTCCCATTATTGGGGAGTGGGTGTCCCATAGTATTTGCTTATGCCTTGCAAGCAAAAGCTGCCAAAAATTAGGATGGAGCAACTTGCAATGCCCCTTACAAGAGCCATGCAGTACAGCATTTTACAAACATAAGTCCCATTATTGGGGAGTGGGTGTCCCATAGTATTTGCTTATGCCTTGCAAGCAAAAGCTGCCAAAAATAAGGACAGAGGAACTTGCAATGCTGGCACCCTGGTGGTATAGTGGTGGTGGAGGCGGAGGATAGGGAGAAGAAGATAAAACAGCCAAAACGAGGAAGCGTATACTCATTTGTGGGTGTGAAGCGGTGCATGTGAATACACCTCCTGAAATAACACAGTGGATTTGACTTTATGTTACTCTGCTGTCATTTGGTGGTGATGAGAAGTCTGGCCCAATCCAGCCCTTGTTCTTTTTGATAAGGGTCAGCTTTTCAGCATTGTCAGTTGACAGGCATGTGCGCTTATCCGTTATAATTCCCCCAGCGGCACTAAAAACACGCTCCGATAACACGTTAGCGGCAGGGCAGGCCAGGACCTTCAATGCGTACAGAGCGAGTTCATTCCAAGTGTCCAGCTTGGATACCCAATAAATAAAAGGCACACAGGAATCACGGAGGATGCTGGTACAGTCGGCAAGGTACTCCCTCACCATCTTTTGAAACTTTCCACTCCTTGTGAGAGTACCCCGCGCCTCAGGGCCTGTAAGCTGGGCGGGTGTCAGAAAACTGTCCCAGAACGTTGACAGTGTTCCCCTGCCTCTGCTGGATTGGAGTTGCATCTCTCTCGCCTGTACGCCTTGGTTGGGCAACGAACTGTGACCTCTGCCGCTAGCGTGTTCAGATGGGAATTTTTTTAAGAGTTCTGCAGCAAGGGCCTTCTGGTACTGCCCCATTTTTGTAGACCTCTCCACCTCAGGAATAAGAGAGTGAAAGTTCTCCTTGTAGCGGGGGTCTACAAGTGTCACCAACCAGTAATGACTGTCACCCAATATTTTGACAACGCGAGGGTCACGGTTAAGGCAGCGTAACATAAAGTCAGCCATGCGTGCCAGACTGGTAACGGGCAAGATTTCCGTGTCCTCACCAAGATGATGACTGACCATGCTCTCCTCCTCCTCCTCCTCCTCCTCTTCCTCCTCCCCCCTGTCCTCAGGCCACCCACGCGGAACCGACGGCGGTATGACACTTGTACAGGTACTACCGTCTACAACGCATGGTAGCAGCTCCTGTTCTTCCTCCTCCTCCTCTCCCTCATTGTCCCCCAATGCACGTTGGGATAAGATGAGGCTGGGCTGTGTTTAATTGCCCGCTACGGCTTCTTGATCCATCTCATCATACTCTGTCTCCTCTTTAATTCTCTGCAGAGAGTGTTGCAAAAGACAGACAAGTGGGATGCTGACACTAATGATGGCGTCATCGCCACTCACCATCTTGGTGACCTCCTCAAAGTTTGTCAGGATGGTACATATGTCAGACATCCAGGTCCACTCCTGAGGTCTTATGTGTGGAGTCTGACCAGAATATCGACGGCCTTGTTGCAGCTGGTACTCCACAACTGCTCTCTTCTGCTCACAAATCCTTTGAAACATGTGGAGGGTAGAGTTCCAAAGTGTGGGGACATCACACACCAGTCGGTGTGCCGGAAGCTGCAAACGTTGCTGCAACACAGCAAGGGCGGCAGAAGCTGTAGCCGACTTGCGAAAATGAGCTGACAGGCGGCGTACTTTCACGAGCAGATCTGGCAACTCGGGGTACGATTTAAGAAACCGCTGAACCACGAGGTTAAGCACATGAGCCAGGCATGGTACGTGTGTGATCTCACCTCACCTCAGAGCCGCCACCAGGTTACGGCCATTGTCACACACGAGCATGCCTGGATGTATGTTCAGCGGTCTCAGCCACAGATCTGCCTGCTCTTTCACAGCTGTCCACAACTCACAAGCAGTGTGAGGTTTATCACCTAAGCTTATGAGTTTCAGCACAGCCTGTTGCCGCTTGGCGGAGGCAGTACTGCAATGCTTCCAGCTTGTAACTGATGTGGTGATATCTGAGATGGAGGCTGAACATGAGGAGGAGGAGAAGGAGGAGGATGCGCAGGAGCTGTACACTGTGGGGGCAACTCTGCATGACATAGGGCCCGTAATCCTCGGTGTTGGGAGGATGTGTTCCGTCACAAGGTCCCGGCTTCCACTATGTTTACCCAGTGTGCTGTCAGACAGATGTACCGTCCCTGGCCACAAGCACTTGTCCACGTGTCCGTTGTCAGGTGGAGTCTCCCAGTAACTGCGTTGTCGACGGCACGGCAGATGCTTTGGGACACGTGCTTGTGTAGTGCGGGGATGGCACACCGGGCAAAATAGTGTCGGCTGGGGACCCAATACCGAGGGACGGCCACCGCCATAAGATTGCGGAAGGATTCCGTCTCCACCAGCCTAAAAGGCAGCATTTCAAACGCAAGCAGTCGTGAAATGTGCGAATTTAGGACTGTGGCCTGTGGGGCGTTAGCTGCGAATTTCCGCTTTCGTTCAACGGTCTGGGATATGGACAATTTAACGCTGCGGTGGGGTGCGGACGTGGACGTTGATGCTGTTTCTAGAGAAACTGCCATAACAAGTGAAGACTGATAGGAGGGGGCATCTTTACATGCAGTATGGACAGGGGATTGCCTTGCACACACAACAGGGGGTTCTATTGCATGCACAACAGTGGAAGAAGCAGTGGTGACTCCCGCTGACACTGGTCGTGGACCCTGGGTTTCGCCCCACAAAGTCAGGTGCTTTGCTGCCATGTGCCTGATCATGCTGGTGGTGATCAGGCTGGTAGTTTTGTCACCCCTGCTGATGCTGGCATGGCAGGTGGAACATATCGCCTTTTCGGGGCTATCACTAGAGTCTTTAAAAAAATTCCAGACTCTGGAAGACCTACCGCTTGTACTGGCAACGTCCCTCGTGTTGGTGTTACAGGGAACGGTTGCCTGCCTTCTGTCTGCGGCCACCACACTTCTTCTTCCTGCCTGTTGGGGTACTCTGCCTCCCTCACCCTGTGTGCTGCTGGCCTCACTCTGCATGTCCTCCTTCCACGTTGGGTCAGTTACTAGATCATCCACCACCTCCTCCTCTTCCACTTGCACACCACGATCCTCCTCCTCACTTCCTGGCAATTGTGTCTCGTCATCGTCCACCTCTTGTGACAGATTGCCAACGTCGACTTCCTGTGGCCATGGCTGTTCAAATATTTGGGCATCGCAACATGGGATCTCCTCTTCCACCACTTCAAGCGTATCAGGCGAGGGGCCCAAATATGAAACTGGACCAGTGAACAGCTCTTCAGAGTGTCCAAGTGTGGGATCACTTGCTGTCTGACGACACTCGGCATGGTGGGAGGAAGGAGCATCAGGGTGAGGAGGAGTATGCGGTCGAGACTCACGGCTACTAAGAGTTGACCGTGTGGAAGACAGACCGGAGGTGGTGGTGCCCAGGTAACTGGAAGTATTGTCTGCTATCCAATTAATAACCTGTTCACACTGATCAGTTCTCAATACTGGTGTTGTTCTGTGCTTCCCTAGTAATTCGTTCAAGAAGTGGGAGCGAGAAGATGTGGCTGTTGGTTGTGGCACATTTTCACCTTGGCCACGGCCCCGTCTTCTGCACGAACCATCACCAGAACGTCCACTTCCACATCCCTTGCCACGCGCCTTGCCCATTGTAAATGAAGTAAAATAGCTTACACTTGCACTATCAATGGAAAAAGGGTAATAAAGAGTAGATTAGAACCGTGGTAGAGGAAAACCACAGTTATTGTTTACTGGGGTATACCACACTTTTTTAAATAGAGATATTTGCGGCTGAACAGTGAGCGACACACTCAAACTGCTTTTTTTTAAGATACCAAAGGCCCAAAACAGGATAGTACAGCGATTTGACCCATGGAACTGCGAAACCACACTGGGATGTCGGGCCTACACAAGACTATTTTCAACAGATATATTTTTGTGTCACAACAGTCAGGAGACACTACTGTTTTTCTTTAGGAAAAAAACTACCAAAAGCTGAATAATAGAGATTTTTTACCGTGGGATGGCAAAACCACCGTTATTGTTTACTGGGGTATACCACACTTTTTTAAATAGAGATATTTGCGGCTGAACAGTGAGCGACACACTCAAACTGCTTTTTTTTTAGATACCAAAGGCCCAAAACTGGATAGTACAGCAATTTGACCCATGGAACTGCGAAACCACACTGGGATGTCGGGCCTACACAAGACTATTTTCAACAGATATATTTTTGTGTCACAACAGTCAGGAGACACTACTGTTTTTCTTTACGGAAAAAACTACCAAAAGCTGAATAATAGAGATTTTTTACTGTGGGATGGCAAAACCACAGTTATTGTTTACTGGGGTATACCACACTTTTTTAAATAGAGATATTTGCGGCTGAATAGTGAGCGACACACTCAAACTGCTTTTTTTTTAGATATCAAAGGCCCAAAACTGGATAGTACAGCGATTTGACCCATGGAACTGCGAAACCACACTGGGATGTCGGGCCTAAACAAGACTATTTTCAACAGATATATTTTGTGTCACAACAGTCAGGAGACACTACTGTTTTTCTTTATGGAAAAAACTACCAAAAGCTGAATAATAGAGATTTTTTACCGTGGGATGGCAAAACCACAGTTATTGTTTACTGGGGTATACCACACTTTTTTAAATAGAGATATTTGCGGCTGAACAGTGAGCGACACACTCAAACTGCTTTTTTTTTAGATACCAAAGGCCCAAAACTGGATAGTACAGCGATTTGACCCGTGGAACTGCGAAACCACACGGGGATGTCGGGCCTGCACAAGACGATTTTCAACAGATATATTTTTGTGTCACAACAGTCAGGAGATACTACTGTTTTTCTTTGCGGAAAATATACCAAAACCGGAATAATAGAGATTTTTTACTGTGGGATGGCAAGACTTTTTTAAATATATAGATTTGCGGCTGAACAGTGAGCGACACACTCAAACTGTTTTTTTTTTTAGATATAAATGGCCCAAAATGGATAATACAGAGGTTTGAACCGTGGAAGTGCAAAGCAACACTTCTGTTTCTCTAGCCTGCACCAGACTATTTTCAACAGTTATATTTGTGTCTGAAAATTCACAGACACGCATTTTTTTTGGGGGGGGGGGGGACACACTAAATGGTTAATAAGACGGGTATTTGTACAGTGTGAAGGAGTTAAAAAAAAGGAGGATTTAGATGAAAAAAAAAGGAGTTTTCCTGGCCCCCGACTCCTGGTGCTAAGTCCAGAAATTTCAGCTACAGGAGCACACAGGACTGTAATGCAGCGTTTGCTGGTATAACCACTGTGTCTCCTATACAGCCTGCCTGCCTGGTATCTGGGATGGATATTAGTCATGAAAAGGACTGTTTGTTTGTTCTGGCAGCCTTTACAGACCCTACACTAACTATTTCGCAGTTTATATCTCTCCCTAAATCTGCAGCGCTGTAACTACACTGTCTAATCCGGAGCGACTGTGTCCAACATGGCGGCGCCCGGTTTTAAATACTCAAGGTGACGCTGTGCGGCCAGCCAATCACTGTAATGCCCACAACCAACATGGCTACAGCATTACAATGACTGGCTGGCAATTCCTGCATGTTCATTGGCTCTGTAAAGAGCGCCAAACATGCAGGGCGGAGACCCGAGCTCCCGCCCGAGTAACCCGGAAATGCTCGGTGCTCGCCGAACATCCCGAGTAGCGTGATGCTCGGGCGAGTACCAAGCAGTGTCGAGCATGTTTGCTCAACACTATTTTCTAAACATCCAATAGCCTTCTTGCACAGTTAGCAAACACAATGTACCATTTAAACACTGGAGTGGTGGTTGTTGGAAATGGGCCTTTATACACCAATGTAGATATTGCAATAAAAACAAGACGTTTGCAGCTAGAATAGTCATTTACCACATTAACAATGTATAGAGTGTATTTCTGATTCATTTAATGTTAGCTTCATTGAAAAAAAAAGTGCTATTCTTTCAAAAATAATGACATTTCTAAATGCCCCAAACTTTTGAACGGTAGTGTACCTCCGTCAACTCATTATTACTTGCATCTTCCACACATCCACCATTTATGATCAATTCAGTCCAGAATGAACAGTTTCTTTTACTTAGACCCATTTGTCCTTCAAATGTTGATCTTGAGAGGCAGGCTCAGGACTTTAGAACAAGGTTTCAGGAAAATGGATGCAGTCACTATATGATAAAGAGAGCTTATCAAAGAGCAAAATATACTCCATGTCACTAGTGTTGAACGAATTTGTTTGGCATTTCAAATTCTTGTAATCGTGACCAATTCTACCAGCAGAACCCACAATGTCTAAACATCTTTTGGAAATAGCTCACATTACATTCCATAGAACAAAAAACCTCTGTGATTAGTTAGTATGGAATAACTATCATTGTGACTCTTCTACCATCTTTTTGGTGGATGTTCACCTTGTAGTAAGTGTGTTTCATATCCCAATGTAGAATGTGCCAATACATTGACTGATACAAAGGGACTCAAGACTTTCCACATTGCTCTACAAATTTCATGCTCAACTAAAGCCATTATTTATGTCACTTTCCCCTGCCCAAAAATGTATATTGGGCCCATCACGAGACAACTAAAGGTACGTGTTCACGAACACCTCCTTGGCATCTGTGACGCACACAATGAAAAGAACATTTCTAGATTGAAAACAATTACGATATATTTTAAATTTCACCACAACTGTGGTGCCTACCTCTTCAAGATTCAAGGCATTGATAAAATTATCCCCAATTTTAGAGGTGACAGTGTTAGCCAAAACCTTGCCCAATGTGAGACCAGGTGGATATGGACACTTAACACTGTCCATCCTCTTGACCTGAATGAGATTAGCTATGCCCCTTTTTTCTGATCTCCATGCATCTTCTAGTTTTGATTTATTTCACATTATTGTTTTTATTTTTTTTTTTATATTTTGGGCTTCTCAATATTACTTTTATCCTTTTTTTGATATAATAGTGTGTGTCCTAGACTTGATTTACTTATATTATTTTATTCTTATCTTCATCCTTAGAGGCTTGTGATATGGGTCCTAGTTGTGGTCTGGACATAGTTCCCTCCTGATTATGGAGCTCTGGCGTTCAAATGAATATCAGAAGATTCACCATTCTATATTTTTCTGACATTCATTATTACGTTTATTTTTCATATAATTTCATCTGTTTTATACTGTATATATATATACAGTACAGACCAAAAGTTTGGACACACCTTCTCATTTAAAGATTTTTCTGTATTTTCATGACTATGAAAATTGTACATTCACACTGAAGGCATCAAAACTATGAATTAACACATGTGGAATTATATACTTAACAAAAAAGTGTGAAACAACTGAAAATATGTCTTATATTCTAGGTTCTTCAAAGTAGCCACCTTTTGCTTTGATGACTGCTTTACACACTCTTGGCATTCTCTTGATGAGCTTCAAGTTAGTCACTGGAAATGGTCTTCCAACAATCTTGATGGAGTTCCCAGAGATGCTTAGCACTTGTTGGCCCTTCACTCTGCGGTCCAGCTCACCCCAAACCATCTCGATTGGGTTCAGGTCTGGTGACTGTGGAGGCCAGGTCATCTGGCGTAGCATCCCATCACTCTCGTTCTTGGTCAAATAGCCCTTACACAGCCTGGAGGTGTGTTTGGGGTCATTGTCCTGTTGAAAAATAAATGATGGTCCAACTAAACGCAAACCGGAAGGAATAGCATGCCGCTGCAAGATGATGTGGTAGCCATGCTGGTTCAGTATGCCTTCAATTTTGAATAAATCCCCAACAGTGTCACCAGCAAAGCACCCCCACACCATCACACCTCCTCCTCCATGCTTCTCGGTGGGAACCAGGCATGTAGAGTCCATCCGTTCACCTTTTCTGCGTCACACAAAGACACGGTGGTTGGAACCAAAGATCTCAAATTTGGACTCATCAGACCAAAGCACAGATTTTCACTGGTCTAAGAGAATGCCAAGAGTGTGCAAAGCAGTCATCAAAGCAAAAGGTGGCTACTTTGAAGAACCTAGAATATAAGACATATTTTCAGTTGTTTCACACTTTTTTGTTAAGTATATAATTCCACAAGTGTTAATTCATAGTTTTGATGCCTTCAGTGTGAATGTATAATTTTCATAGTCATGAAAATACAGAAAAATCTTTAAATGAGGAGGTGTGTCCAAACTTTTGGTCTGTACTTTATGTACATACTGTATATATATATATATATATATATACGGTACAGACCAAAAGTTTGGACACACATTCTCATTTAAAGATTTTTCTGTATTTTCATGATTATAAAAATTGTACATTCACAGTGAAGGCCTCAAAACTATGAATTAACACATGTGGAATTATATACTTAACAAAAAAATGTGAAACAACTGAAAATATGTCTTATATTCTAGTCTCTTCAAAGTAGCCACCTTTTGCTTTGATGACTGCTTTGCACACTCTTGGCATTCTCTTAGTTTTGATGCCTTCAGTGTGAATGTACAATTTTCAAAGTCATGAAAATACAGAAAAATCTTTAAATGAGAAGGTGTGTCCAAACTTTTGGTCTGTACTGTATATATATATATACACTGCTCAAAAAATAAAGGGAACACTCAAATAACACATCCTATATCTGAATGAATGAAATATTTTCATTGAATACTTTGTTATGTACAAAGTTGTATGTGCTGACAACAAAATCACACAAAAATCATCAATGGAAATCAAATTTATTAACCAATGGAGGCCTGTATTTGGAGTCACCCCCAAAATTAAAGTGGAAAAACACACTACAGGCTGATCCAACTTTGATGTAATGTCCTTAAAACAAGTCAAAATGAGGCTCAGTATTGGTGTGGCCTCCACATGCCTGTATGACCTACTTACAATGCCTGGGCATGCTCCTGATGAGGTTGCGGATAGTCTCCTGTGGGATTTCCTACCAGACCTGGACTAAAGCATCCACCAACTCCTGGACAGTCTGTGGTGCAATGTGACGTTGGTGGATGGAGCGAGACATGATGTCCCAGATGTGCTCAATCGGATTCAGGTCTTGGGAATGGGAGGGCCAGTCCATAGCTTCAATGCCTTCATCTTGCAGGAACTGCTGACACACTCCAGCCACATGAGGTCTGGCATTGTCCTCCATTAGGAGGAACCCGGGGCCAACCGCATCAGCATATGGTCTCACAAGGGGTCTGAGGCTACCTCTGGCGAGCACATGGAGGGCTGTGCGGCCCTCCAAAGAAATTCCACCCCACACCATTACTGACCCACTGCCAAACCGGTCATGCTGAAGGATGTTGCAGGCAGCAGATCGCTCTCCATGGCGTCTCCAGACTCTGTTACGTCTGTTACATGTGCTCAGTGTGAACCTGCTTTCATCTGTGAAGAGCACAGGGCACCAGTAGCGACTTTGCCATTCCTTATGTTATGTGGTAAATGCCAAGCATCCTGAATGGTGTTGGGCTGTGAGTACAACCCCCATCTGTGGACGTCGGTCCCTCATACCACCCTCATGGAGTTGGTTTCTAACCGTTTATGCAGACACATGCACATTTGTGGCCTGCTGGAGGTCATTTTGCAGGGCTCTGGCAGTGCTCCGCCTGTTCCTCCTTGCACAAAGGCGGAGGTAGCGGTCCTGCTGCTGGGTTATTACCCTCCTACCACCCCCTCCACATCTTCTGGTGTACTGGCCTGTTTCCTGGTAGCGCCTCCAGCCTCTGGACACTATGCTGACAGACACAGAAAACTTTCTTGCTACAGCTCGCATTGATGTGCCAGCCTGCATGAGCTGCACTACCTGAACAACTTCTGTGTGTTGTAGAGTCTGTCTCATGCTACCACGAGTGTGAAAGCACAACCAACATTCAAAAGTGACCAAAACATCAGCTAGAAAGCATTGGCACTGAGATGTGGTCTGTGGTCCCCACCTACAGAACCTCTCCTTTATTGAATGTGTCTTGATAATTGCCAATAATTTCCATCTATTGTCTATTCCATTTGCACAAAAGCATGTGAAATTTATTGTCAATCAGTGTTGCTTCCTAAGTGGACAGTTTGATTTCATAGAAGTTTGATTTATTTGGAGTTATATTTTGTTGTTTAGGTGTTCCCTTTATTTTTTTGAGCAGTTTATATATATACAGTACACCTCCAGGCTGTGTAAGGGCTATGTGACCAAGAAGGAGAGTGATGGGGTGCTACGCCAGATGACCTGGCCTCCACAGTCACCAGACCTGAACCCAGTCGAGATGGTTTGTTTTGAGCTGGACCGCAGAGCGAAGGCAAAAGGGCCAACAAGTGCTAAGCATCACGGGGAACTCCTTCAAGATTGTTGGAAGACCATTTCCGGTGACTACCTCTTGAAGCTCATCAAGAGAATGCCAAGAGTGTGCAAAGCAGTCATCAAAGCTAAAGTGGCTACTTTTGGTCTGTACTGTATATATATATACATATATATATATATATAGGTTCATCTCACAAAATTAGAATATCATCAAAAAGTTAATTTATTTCAGTTCTTCAATGCAAAAAGTGAAATTCATATATTATATAGAGTCATTACAAACAGAGTGATCTATTTCAAGTGTTTATTTCTGTTAATGTTAATTATTATGGCTTACAGCTAATGAAAACACAAAAGTTATCATCTAAGTAAATTAGAATACTTTATAACAACAGCTTGAAAAATGATTTTAAAATCCGAAATGTTGTTCTACTGAAATATATGTTCAGTAAATGCACTCAATACTTGGTCGAGGCACCTTTTACATCAATTACTGCATCAATGCGGCGTGGAATGGAGGTGATCAGCCTGTGGCACTGCTGAGGTGTTATGGAAGCCCAGGTTGCTTTGATAGCAGCCTTCAGCTCATCTGCATTGTTGGGTCTGGTGTCCCACATCCTCCTCTTGACAATACCCCATAGATTCTTTATGGGGTTAAGGTCAGGCGAGTTTGCTGGCCAATCAAGCTCAGTGATACTGTTGCTTTTAAACCAGGTATTGGTACTTTGGGCAGTGTGGACAGGTGCCAAGTCCTGCTGGAGAATGAAATTTCCATCTCCAAAAAGCTTGTCGGCAAAGGGAAGTATGAAGTGCTCTAAAATTTCCTGGTTGACGGCTGCGCTGACTTTGGTCTTGATAAAACACAGTGGACCTACACCAGCAGATGACATGTCTCCCCAAACCATCACTAATTGTGGAAACTTCACACTAGACCACAAGCAGCTTGGATTGTATGCCTCTCCACTCTTCCTCCAGACTCTGGGACCTTAATTTACAAATGAAAATTGAAACTCTGGGACCTTGTGGAGTGTGTCAATGACAGCCATCTGGACATGTGTCAAGTCAGCAGTCTTCCTCATGATTGTGGAGCCTACTGAAACAGACAAAGGGACCCTTTTAAACGCTTACGAAGCCTTAGCAGGTGTTTTTTGTAAATTATTTTAATTTACTGAGATAATGACTTTTGTGTTTTCATTGGGTGTAAGTCATAATCATCAACATTAACAGAAATAAAACACTTGAAATAGATCACTCTGTTTGTAATTACTCTA
Organism: Phyllobates terribilis; assembly: GCF_046119375.1. Taxonomy (NCBI): domain Eukaryota; kingdom Metazoa; phylum Chordata; class Amphibia; order Anura; family Dendrobatidae; genus Phyllobates; species Phyllobates terribilis. The sequence continues at coordinate 256,029,745 of NW_027362769.1, forward strand.
TATAATATATGAGTTTAACTTTTTGTATTGAAGAAGTGAAATAAATTAACTTTTTGATGATATTCTAATTTTGTGAGATGCACCTGTATATATATATATATATATATATATATATATATATATATATATATATATATATATACACAAATATATAATTACATATATGCATCATCCTAATTTCCCCTTTTTGTTTCTCCGAGTTGTAATAATATATACAGTGGGGAAAATACGTATTTGATACACTGTCAATTTTGCAAGTTTTCCCAGCTACAAAGAATGGAGAGCTCTGTAATTTTTATTGTAGTTACACTATTCCTCTACACTCATTACCTGTATTAATTGCACCTGTTTGAACTCGTTACATGTATAAAAGACACCTGACCACACAATCAATCACACTCCAACCTATCCACCATCGTCAAGACCTAAGAGCTGTCTAAGGACACCAGGGACAAAATTGTAGACTTGCACAAGGCTGAGATGGGCTACAGGACAATAGTCAAGCAGCTTGGTGAGAAGCCAACAACTGTTGGCACAATTATTAGAAAATGGAAGAAACACAAGATGACTTTCAATCTTCCTTGGTATGGGGCTCCATGCAAGATATCGCCTGTTGGGGTAAGGATGATTCCGAGAAAGGTCAAGAATAAGCCCAGAACTACATGGGATAACCTAGTTAATGACCTGAAAAGAGCTGAGACTATAGTCTTAAACATTACCAATAATAATACACTATGCCATCGCGGATTAAAATCCTGCAGGGCATGCAATTCTCCCTCCTCACACCAGCACATGTCCAGGCCCATTTGAAGTTCACCAATGAGAATCTGGATGATCCAGAGGAGGTATGGGAGAAGTTCATGTGGACAGATGAGACCAAAATAGACCTATTTGGTATCAACTTCTCTCACCATGTTTGAAGGAAGAAGAAAGATGAGTACAACCCCAAGAACACCATCCCAACCATGAAACATGGTGGTGGAAACATATTTTGGGTGTGCTTTCTGCAATGGTGACAGGACGACTGCAGCGTCATGAAGGGAGTATGGAGGGGGTCATGCATCGTGAGATTTTGGCCAACAAGCTCCTTCCCTCAGTAAGATCATTGAAGATGGATCGTAGCTGTGTCTCCAAGCATGACAAAGACCCAAAACACACAGCAATGGCAACTAATGAGTGGCTCTGTGAAAAGCATTTATAGGTCCTGGAGTGGCCTAGCCAGTCTCCAGACTTGAACCAAATATAAAATCTTTGGAGGGAGCTGAAACTCAATGTTACCCAGTGACTGCCCTGAAGCCTGAAAGATCTGGAGAAGATCTGTATGGAGGAGTGGGCCAAAATACCTGTGTAAACTTGTGTGTGTGTGCAGTGTGTGTAAACTTGGTCAAGAACTACAGCAAACGTCTTACCTCTGTAATTGCAAACAGAGATTTCAATACCAAATATTAAGTTCTGTTTTTCTATTGTATCAAATTCTTATTTTATGCAATAAAATGCAAATTATTAATGTAAAAATCATACAATGTGATTTTCTGGATTATTTTTAAGATTCTGTCTCTCAATTGAAGTGTACCTACGATAAAAATTACAGACCTCTCCCTTCTTTGTAACATAGTAACATAGTTTTTAAGGTTGAATGAAGACCATCTAGTTCAACCCATAGCCTAAAATGTTGATCCAGAGGAAGGCAAAAAAAACATGAGGCAAACACTGAGCTCCACATTGGGGAAAAAAATTCCTTCCTGACTCCATACGACAATCAGGCTAGTTCCCTGGATCAACACCCTATCAAGGAATCTAGTATATATAACCTGTAATATTATACTTTTCAAGAAAGGCATCCATGCCCTTCTTAAATTTTAGTAGTGAATCACTCATTACAACATCATGCGGCAAAGAATACCATAGTCTCACTGCTCTTACAGTAAAGAATCCGCATCTGTGATTATGATTAAACCTTCTTTCCTCCAGACATAGAAGATGACCCCTTGTCCCTGTCTCAGGCCTCAGAGTAAAAAGATCAATAGAAAGGTCTTTGTACTGTCCCCTTATATACTTGTACATAGTAATAAAATCACCCCTAAGCCTTTGTTTTTCCAAAGTAAATAACCCCAAGTCTAATAACCTGTCTTGGTATTGCAGACCCCCCAGTCCGCTAATAACCTTGGTCGCTCTTCTCTGCACCCGCTCTAGTTCAGCTATGTCTTTCTTATACACCGGAGACTAGAACTGTACACAGTATTCTAAGTGTGGTCGCACTAGTGACTTGTATAGAGGTAAAATTATGTTCTCCTCATGAGCATCTATGCCTCTTTTAATGCATCCCATTATTTTATTTGCCTTTGCAGCAGCTGCCTGACACTGGCCACCAAATGTGAGCTTGTTGTCCACCAATAGACCCAGGTCTTTTTCAGTTACAGTTTTGCCCAGTGTTTTACAATTAAGCATACAATTATACATTTTATTTCCTCTTCCCAAGTGCATTACCTTAAATTTATCCCCATTAAAGCACATTTGCCATTTATCAGGATCTAGTTTACATAGATCCTCCTGTAATATAAAATTGTCCTTCTTGTTAGAACCCTCATGTTTGTTTTTTCCATCTTTTGTTTTGCGGTCACGTGACCATTTGCATTTATATTCCAGCTCCACCCTTTTGGCTGTGCTGGACTTCAGTGTTTGACTGTTTCTCTAGCCAGGTGCTTCAGTGCCTTTCTCTGTCAGTTCGCTTGGTTCTTCTGGGACCTCTAGTACCTTTTGTCAGTTTGTCTTTTTGTGTTCTGCAACTACTTCTCTGTTTAGGAGGTGTCCCATTTTTGTCCCAGTCCTTAGTTCTTTTAGGGACCCCTCCCTTTATGTATAGGTCTTCGTTCAGACTAGCCGAGGACTAAGGCGGGTCTGTTCGCTAGGAACAGGCAGCCAGCTACATCGTAGGGTTTCAGCTTAGTCTTACTGTAGGGACAGCCTTCCCCTATCTTTCCTTAGTTCATGTTGCAGATCACAACAGCCAAACCCAACCCAAAAGTCTAAAAAGAAAGAAATTCGGGGATCAGTATGGTTTCGTTCCAGGATTTGGCTCAACGCCTGCAGGGATTGTCTCTGGAGGTGGCCGAGCTTCAGAAACACGTGAGTAGCTGTTCTGGAGCGCATTTTGTTGAACCTAAGGTAGGACTGCCTGATGCTTTTTATGGTAAACAGCAAGAATTTTTTTCCTTTAAAAATGCTTGTTTGCTATATTTTCATTTGAGACCAAGGTCCTCTGGGAATTAATCACAGCGCATTGGTTTTATTATGTCACTTTTGCACAATGAACCACAGGGGTGGGCCTTTTCTCTCCAACCTAATGATCCGTGTTTAAGGTCTGATGAAGAATTTTTTTCTTCTATGGGGCTATTATATGACGATCCTGATCAAATCTCATCTGCTGAGGCAGAACTCAGGAGTTTGAATCAGGGGTCAGGTGATGTTGAAAATTATTGGACACACTTCAGGAAATGGGCCTCAGAAGTTAAATGGAATAATCCTGCGCTGAAATGTTTATTTCTTGCTGGTCTGAGTGAAATGGTTAAGGATCTGCTAATTGCATTCCCTGCACATGAGACTTTGCAGGATGCCATGCAATTAGCTGTTCATGTGGCCTGGAGGATGAGGTTCAGGCTGAATGAGGTAAAGACTCCTGTAATGTCAGTTCCTAGTCCCCCAAAAATCTACTCAGATGGCGGAGAACCGATGGAGGTTGGGGCGATGTCACTCCGCTCTCAGGAAAGAGACAGGAGGTTTGCTGAGGGATTGTGTCTTTATTGTGGTAAAGCTGACCATTTGATTAAGTATTGTGAGCTTCGTTTAAGTAAAGAAAAAAAAAAGGTCAGTTACGCCTGTATAGCTTGTTTACGCTCTGCAGGAGTATTTCTTTCTGGGAGTTCTTCATTGCAGGGAGATTTGAATGAATTTCAGGTATTTGTGGATTGTGGTTCAACACTTAATGTGATTGATAAAGGGTTTTTGGAAAACCATAAATTGAAATCCAAACCTTTGTCATCACCTATTTTTGTGATTGCAATTGATAACACTCCCTTGAAGTGTAATACTCACAAGGTTGCTGCATTTCCCCTCACTATCAATGGAGTTCTCCAAGAAATTTTGAACTTGGTTGTTTTAGATAATTTACCCTCTCCGGTTGTTCTAGGATTGCCTTGGTTAAAACTGCACAATCCTCTACTGGACTGGTCTACTAATGTGATTAAGTCTTGGAGTCTGAAGTGCTATGATAAATGTTGTAATGGTCGCATTGCGGCGGTGGAAAAAGGGAAATTACCTGCACCTATTCAAGATTTTTGGAGCTTTTTTTCGGAGGAGCAGTCGCAAGTTTTACCTCCTCATAGTGATTATGATTGTGCCATTGAGTTTGTTCCGGGAGCTACTCTTCCCAAGAGTCGCTTGTTTAATCTGACTATCCCTGAAAGAAAGGCCTTGGAAGAATACATACAGACTAGCCTGGCTGCTGGTCACATTAGTCCTTCTAAGTCACCTGTGGCAGTTGGATTTTTCTTTGTTAAAAAAAGGACGGGGGTTTACGTCCATGTCTGGATTTTTGTGAAATTAATAAGATTACCGTACGCAATTCCTACCCATTACCGTTAATTCCTGACTTGTTTAACCAGTTAGTGGGGGCCAAGTGGTTCTCTAAAATTGATCTGCAGGGGGCATACAATTTGTTACGAGTGAAGGAGGGTGATGAATGGAAAACGGCTTTTAACACTCCGGTAGGTCATTTTGAGAATCTGGTGATGCCTTTTGGTCTTACCAATGCACCTGCATTTTTTCAGAACCTTATTAATGACATCCTGAGACCTTTCTTTGCTAAGAATGTGGTTGTGTGTTTGGATGATATTTTGATTTATTCACCAGATCTAGAGTCCCATTGGCAGAGTATACGTGAAGTTTTGCAGTTAATGAGTGATAATTCACTTTTTGCTAAGCTGGAGAAATGTGAGTTTTCTGTGCAGAAAATTAGTTTTTTGGTCTACATTGTCTCCAGCAAGGGCTTTGAGATGGACCCTGTGAAGGTTCAGGCTGTGCAGGAATGGCCTAGGCCTATTGGTTTGAAATCTATACAGATATTTTTGGGTTTTGCCAATTATTACAGGAAATTCATTAAGAATTTTTCTGTAATTGTTAAACCTCTAACCAATCTCACCAGGAAAGGTGCGAATACGGCCCACTGAACTACTGAGGCAATTGAAGCGTTTGAGTATCTCAAAAAGAGGTTTTGTTCTGCCCCTATCCTTATGCAGCCTGATCAGACCAAGCCTTTTTTGGTCGAGGTCAATGCTTCATCGGTGGGGGTCGGAGCAGTTTTGTCTCAGGAGAACAAGGGTGGAGTACACCTTTGTTCCTTCTTTTCGAAAAAAATTTCGGAAACCTAACTGAATTATGATGTTAGAATTCGGGAGTTGCTGGCTATTAAAACTTGCGTTTGAACATTGGCATCATTTTTTGGAAGGCGCTAGATTTCCTATTCAGGTTTTCACAGATCATAAGAATTTGATCTATCTGGATGCTGCCAAGAGCTCGAATGCCCGTCAAGCTAGGTGGGCACTTTTTTTTTCTCGGCTTCATTTTTCTGTTACCTCTATCCCTGTACTAGAGACCAAGAGACTTATCAGTCACAGTTTTTGGTGGCCTGAAAGGCAGAAGGAAGTCATCAAGTGGGTGCGTCAGTGTACTGTGTGTGCTAGGTCAAAGGCTTCACATACTTCTGCTGCGGGGTTGCTTTGCCCTCTGGAGGTTCCTAGTGCGCCTTGGATGCATCTCACAATGGATTTTATTACTGATCTTCCTGTGTCCGATGTTTTTACTGTCATCTGGGTGGTCGTGGACCGTTTTACTAATATGTGTCATTTGGTTCCATTCATTAAGTTTCCCTGCACCAAAACACTGGCTAAGGCGTTTGTTAAGGAGATTGTCAAGCTCCATGGTGTTCCCACGGATATTGTTTCTGATAGAGGACCTCAGTTTGTGGCTCGCTTTGGCGTGATTTTTGTGACAGGTTGGCAGTCCATTTGTCATTTTCGTATGGTTATCATCCTGAGTCTAATGGACAGACTGAATGAAAGAACCAGGATGTTGAACAGTTTTACGTTGTTTTGTGGCGGACAATCAAGAGGTGTGGTCTGAGTTTCTACCTCTCGCAGAATTTGCTCTTAACAATCATACATCCTCCTCTGCTGGGTGTTCTCCTTTTTTTTGTTGTACTGCGAGACATCCGTCTTTTGGTTCGTTCTCCAAATTGGGGTCGGCGGTGCTGGAGGAGGAGAATTTTTCCGGTGATTTGGAGAGAGTTTGGACTAATGTACGTTGCAACCTTCAAGAGGCTAGCAAGAAGTCCAAGAAGTATTTTGACAGGAAACGTAAGGAGGGTTTGTTTACTGTGAGTGACATGGTTTGGTTGTCCTCGAAGAACATGCGGTGGAGGATTCCCTCTAAAAAACTGGATACTAAGTTTGTGGGTCCATTTAAAGTGCTTCAGGTTGTTAACCCGTCTGCTGTCATGTTGGATGTCCTACTTCCTGAAAGTTTAATCCTGTGTTTCATGTTTCCTTGTTGAAAAAGGCTGATGTATCAGATAGGGACGCCACTGTCACAGTTCCTATTGTGGTGGAAGACGGCGAATATTAAATTTTTCGTATCTTGAATTCTAGATGGCATAGAAGGAGATTACAGTATCTCGTCTCCAGGAAGGGTTTCGGTCCCAAAGACAACTCCTGGGTAAGGACTGATGATGTCTCTGCTCCTAGGCTTGTCAAAGCTTTCCTCAAGAGGTTTCCGGATAGGCATGGGCCTGGAGGATCTGGAGGATCCTCATAAAAGAGGGGGTACTATTAATCCTTCCTGTTTGTTTTTCCAATCTTGAGTTTTGTGGTCACATGACCATTTGCCTTTATATTCCAGCTCCGCCCTTTTGGCTGTGCTGAACTTCAGTGTTTGACTGTTTCTCTAGCCAGGTGCTTCAGTTCCTTTCTCTGTCAGTTCGCTTGGTCCTTCTTGGACATCTAGTACCTTTTGTCAGTTTGTCTTTTTGTGTTCTGCAACTACTTCTCTGTTTAAGAGGTGTCCCATTTTTGTCCTAGTCCTTAGTTCTTTTAGGGACCCCTCCCTTTATGTATAGGTCTTCGTTCAGACTAGCCGAGGACTAAGGTGGGTCTGTTCGCTAGGAGCAGGCAGCCCGCTACATCGTAGGGATTCAGCTTAGTCTTACTGTAGGGACAGCCTTCCCCTATCTTTCCTTAGTTCATGTTGCAGATCATAACACTTCTCTGTATTGATTACCCTGCAGAGTTTAGTGTCATCTGCAAATATTGAATTACTACTCTGTATGCCCCCTACAAGGTCATTAATACATATGTTAAAAAGAAGCGGGCCCAATACTGACCCCTGTGGTACCCCACTGTTAACTGAGACCCAGTCTGAGTGTCTTCCATTAATAACCACCCTTTGCTTCCTGTCACTGAGCCAGTTCTTAACCCACTTCCATATATTTTCCCCTATCCCCATTGTTCTCGTTTTATGTATCAACCTTTTGTGTGGAACTGTATGCTTTTGAAAAGGCCATATACACAACATCCACTGCATTTCCTTGGTCCAGTCCGGAACTTACCTCTTCATAAAAGCTGATCAGATAAGTCTGACAGGAACGGTCCCTCAGAAACCCATGTTGATATTGGGTCATGAGGTTATTCTTCTTCAGATACTCTAGTGTAGCATGTCTTAGGAAACCCTCCAGGATTTTACCCACAGTAGAGGTTAAGCTTACCGGCCTATAATTTCCAAGTTCGGTTTTCGTCCCCTTTTTGAATATTGGCACCACATTTGCTGTACGCCAGTCCTGTTGTACAGACCCTGTTATTATGGAATCTTTAAAGATTAAAAATAATGGTCTATCTATGACATTACTTAATTCCTGCAGTACTCGCGGGTGTATCCCATCCGGGCCCAGAGATTTGTCAACTTTACTGATTTTTAGACGCCCCCATACTTCCTGCTGGGTTAAGCAAGTGACATTTAATGGAGAATTTTTGTTATCACTGATCATGTTTTCTGTCATGCGATTTTCTTGTGTAAATACTGTTGAAAAAATATCATTTAGCATATTGGCTTTTTCCTCATCCACCATTTCACCCAGACTATTTTTAATGGGGCCAACAATATATTTTTTTAGTTTTTTACTATTTATGTAGTTAAAGAATATTTTGGGATTATTTTTACATTCTCTGGCAATGAGTCTCTCTCTCTGTCTCAATCTTTGCTGCCTTGATTTGGTTTTTCCAAAATTTTTTTAATTTTCTGTATTTATTTAATGCCTCATCACTACCTACTTGCTTTAGTTCTCTAAATGCTTTCTTTTTGTCACTTATTGCACCCCTTACAGCTCTATTTAGCCATAGTGGTTTCCTCCTATTTCTAGCATGTTTATTCCCATAGGGTATATATTGTGCACGGGTCCTATTCAGGATGCTAATAAATGTCTCTCACTTGCTTTGGGTAGTTTTATGTCTCAGGATATCGTCCCAGTTTATTGCACTAAGATCATCTCTCAACAGTTGGAAATTTGATTTCCTGAAGTTTAGTGTCCTTGTAACCTCTCTACTACACATCTTATTAAAGGATACATAAAAACTTATTATTTTGTGATCACTATTACCCAAGTGACCCCCAACTCGTATATTTCATATGCGGTCTGGCCTGTTGGTTAATATTAGGTCTAACAATGCCCCCCTTCTTGTTGGGTCCTGAACCAGTTGTGAAAGGTAATTGTCTCTCATAGTTGTCAAAAAACTATTACCTTTGCTTAAACTACAGGTTTCTGTTCCCCAATGTATTTCAGGGTAGTTAAAATCCCCCATAATAATGACTTCTCCTTGAGTCTCTGCTTCATCTATTTGCTTTATGATGATATTCTCCGCTGCTTCCATTATTTTTGGAGACTTATAACCAACCCCTATCAGTAATTTATTATTTTTTCCCTCTCCTCTTATCTCCACCCACAGGGACTCTACATTTTCATTAGATTCACATATATTCTCTCTCAAGATGGGTTTTAAGGATGATTTTACATATAAACACACACCACCCCCTCGCTTGTTTGTACAGTTATTTCTGACCAGAATATAGCCCTGAAAATTAACTGCCCAGTCATGGCTCTGGTCCTGCCATGTCTCAGATATCCCTACCATGTCATAATTATTTTGCAACAAAATTAATTCTAATCCCTCCATTTTGTTGGTGAGGCTTCTGGCATTAGTGTACATGCATTTTATGTATCTAGGTAGATGGGAAAATTGGAAAATTTGCAAAATCGGCAGTGTATCAAATACTTATTCTCCCCACTGTATATATATATATATATATATATATATATTTAGGTATATATATTCAAATTTATATTTTATATTCTTGCATATACTGTATATTACGACAATCTCTGTTATTTTTGTGGCTAAACATCTAATTCAATTGACTCTGTATGTGTATGTTATCTTACATGAATATCACCATCTAGTGTCCAATTGTGGATATTACATATACTTTTCAAATGCCCAGCAACCTTTCCCATTGACCACTGCTTCTCCATTTCCAATACATGTGTAATCGGCGCTGCGCATGCGTGGTCTGGGTCCGGACCTCCCTCGCTGACTGTATTTTTATGTGCCCTGTAACGTCGGGTCACGTGGTTCACTATGTGATCATGATGTTGTGGGTGACATGACACAGTTCCGGGGGTTACTCCGAGACACCTGTACACATTATACATCACACTACTCCACTTCCACAGCTATTGTTTAACACTGACACACCTCCTCCTTTGTCGGCTGATGACATTTTTTTAACCTTCTGCTTCTGATGAAGCCACCCGATGATGAAGGTGACAAAACGTACATCAGGGTGGTTGTCACTTAGGAGAGGGAGTCTCCTATCATCAATATATCCAGCAGTAAGCATTGCATGCATTAATACATCTTATTTTGAACCTTACACAGGGCAGCGCTGCACTTTTATGGTTCTAATGCTATAACATGCATTGAAACTAAGATATAGGATACTATCCATGCAATACTTTGTAAAGAAAAAAGTCCTGCTCACCTATGTTCAATTCAGGAATTAGTCTTCAGTGGTGCAGGAATGCTGTGACGGCAGCAAGCAAAAGAACCAAAGTTAATATCCAGCATCACGTCCATAGATAAAAATTGTTTTCTTTTTTAAATCATGTTAAAATCCTTTTCAAGGAACGTAAGGTATGGAGAGGAGGTGACCTTACATGTTTTGAACCAAATGATTCTTAAATATAGTGCAGCACCCTACGTAAATGACTCCAATTTATACATAATGGTGGAAGGAAATGATGTAAATACACATGAAAATACAAATATAATCTCACATAAATAATGTCTATTTTAATATATATACATAAGATTAGTTTTAATATTCATCGCTTTTGGTGTTCTAGTATCCAAATGAAAGATCCAAAAGGCTTTTTTGTATTTGAGTATTTGGTTTCTATCCCCACCCCGATTAAGCTGAGACACTAGATTTATGGCATTAACCCTTAGGGAACTCACATTTCCATTGTGAGCATAAAGGAAATGTTGTGATGTGTCTGAAAGTCTTCTGGTGGTTTTTTTTGAGCATCGTAAATATGCTCTGAGATGCATTTTCTCAATGGACGAGAGGTACAACCCACATACTGCAACCTGCATGTCTCACAGGTAATAAGGTATACTGTATGTGTTGAACTGCAATTGATGAAATGATCAATATCATATCACGGTAATTATCATTGACAGTAGACACATGTATTAGTGTTATACATTTAAGGACACAAACGTCAAAGTTTTTTTCCGCACTTATAAACATGTGAATGAATAGCCAGATTTCCAAGTTTCTAATTTTCTTATTTTTATACTTTTTGTTAGTATGATCACTAGGTGAAATGATATTTCCTATTGTGGTTCCACATTTATGGACACATCTATAGACATTTTTAAAAATATTTTTTAAAGAATGGTCTGTATAAAGTATGGGTATATATTTTTATGATGTTAATAATTTGATAATAATTATTCCTATGTTGTGTTGAAAAGACTATGGACTTGGTCATTTTACAGTTATTAGTTGGTTTATTTTGTTATGTGAAATACTGTTCTCGCGTTTTTGAATCAGCTCTTTTTTTGGCTATGTTTAAATTATCTGTAGTTTATCCTCTTTGTAAAAGTCGCATATCAATGAGGGATTTTTCGTGGGTGTAACTTTCTTCAGTACAACAATATCTCCTTGCTCTAAAATACTCTCCTACAGATAAATTATGTATTAAATGCTTTGGATAGCAACTGGTGGAGTACAGTAAAGAATTACCTGCTATAGGTTTTCTATAAATGTTAGTATGACCTTTCTGTTGGGTAAAATCCCCAATTAAAAAGATATCTAAAAATGAAATACAGGTAGAATGACTATAATACGTAAAGGGGAGGTTTTCAGAATTAGTAATGTATCCGTTGAAATTCAGTATGAACATCCCATCACCGCACTATATGATGGGGACATTGTCGATGAAGTGACCATACCAAAAAACTTTGGGTACATAGGGATTATGAGCATTGTATAAATATTTCATCTTCCACCAATTCATGTATATACCGTATTTTTCGGACTATAAGATGCACCGTACCATAAGACGCACCTAGGTTTTAGAGGAGGAAAATAAAAAAATAAAAATTTAAGCAAAAAATGTGGTCATGAGGCACTTTTAAGGGGGAGGGGGTCTTCTGCTGACACTGGTATAGGGGTAATGTCCCCCAATTCTGACAATATCCCCCATCCTGGTATATATGCCGCCCCCCTTCCTTTTATATGTGGTCACCATCCCCATCCTGGTATGCCTGGCATGCCTCCATCCTGGTATGCATGGCTCCCCTCATCCTTATCCTGGTATGCATGGCACCCCTCATGCCTATCCTGATATGCATGGCACCCCTCAACCCTGTCCTAGTATGCATGGTACCCCTCATCCCTGTCCTGGTAAGCATGGCACTCCTAATCCCTATCCTGGTATGCATGGCACCCATCATCCCTGTCCTGGAATGCATGGCACCCATCATCCCTGTCCTGGTATGCATGGCACCCCTCATCCCTGTCATGGTATGCATGGCACCCCTAATCCCTATCCTGGTATGCATGGCACCCCTAATCCCTGTCCTGGTATTCATGGCACCCCTCATCCCTGTCCTGGTATGCATGGAACCCCTAATCCCTATCCTGGTATGCATGGCACCCATCATCCCTATCCTGGTATGCATGGCACCCCTCATCCCTGTCCTGGTATGCATGGCACCCCTCATCCCAGTCCTGGTATGCATGGCACCCCTAATTCCTATCCTGGTATGCATGGCACCCCTAATCCCAGTCCTGGTATGCTTGGCACCCCTAATCCCTGTCCTGGTATGCATGGCACCTCTAATCTCTGTCCTGGTATGCATGGCACCCCTAATCCCTGTCCTAGTATCCATGGTCCCCCTAATCCCCATCAGGCTGCACATTAAAAAATAAATAAACACTCCTACTCACCTTTCCTTTCTCTCCTCCAGCGCTGCATCCTGTCTACCTGCACTGATCTCTCCATGTGAGCTGCGCATGATGTCACTGCCATGCGCAGCTCACAAGGAGAGATCAGCTGCCGGAAGTCACTGCTCCCCACGCCGGGACTGTGTGCGCGGGGAGCAGTGACTTCACTCTCCTTCATGGGCCTGGAGAGAGGTTGAATATTCATGCCCTTTAACAGCGGGCACAGGGGATAGCCGGCAGCAGCAGGAGCCGCAGCGCGGCTACACTGTATACTGCTATTAAGGAGCATGAATATTCAGTGCTCCTCACGCCCCATGGGCTTGGGGAGCAGTTAATATTCATTTTCTTTAGCAGCGGAGACAGTGTAGGCTGCAGTAGGCGACTGCTGCCTCCTGTGCCCCGCTCCTCCACCGATACCGCTCCCCCCACACCACACATAAATATACACCCCCCCAACATTCGGACTATAAGATGCACCCCCCATTTTCCTCCAAAATTTTGGAGGAAAAAAGTGCGTCTTATAGTCCGAAAAATATGGTATTAGCCAACGAGGGGGGAAATTTTGCCCCATGGAACAGCCTTATTACTGTAAGAAGAATAAATCCAAAAAAGAAAAATAATTATTGATTAGAAGAAAGTAGGCAACATCAATAATATAAGCCCGTGGTTCATCTGAGTAGTTGGTATGTTTTTCCAACTGATCTAAATGCCATGACTCAATCTCAACCAATCATGCGTTCTAGAAGTGTACAATGTTAAGTTGAGGTTGAGTTCATCTATTTTCAAACTCTAATGTACCACTTTGAAGTGATAATAACTCGTAAACTGATAAAAACAAACATATATAAGCTTATAGTTTATAAATGCTGATTTGAATTTTCTGTGTTACAGGAAAACATAGGGACAAAATAAATATTATTATGATGTTTCTCATGGACTCATGGCTGAAATGAGAGACGTCCGAAAAAACACGACGATTTGTGATGTAAAGATCAATATCAGCCCTGATGAGGCTTTGGTCACCTTCTCTAAAAGTAATTCATCAGAGCTATTATTAATAATATTTATTAGGAAAACAACTTAAAAGTAAAGTCTCATAAATTAACATTTCAGTGAATAAACTCTAGATAAAGATATAGCTCTGCAAGTTGAGTTCTCTATATCAAGTTTAATGTACCAAGCAATTATACTGTAGGTTACAATAACCTTTTAAAAGTTTTTCAATTAACATATACTATAGAAGCTTTTTAACCCCTTCATCCCCGGACAATTTTCCGTTTTTGTTTTTTCCTCCCCTTCTTCCAAGAGCCATAACTTTTTTGTTTTCCCAGCCATATAGCCATATGAGGGCTTGATTTTTGCAGAATGAGTTGTACTTTTGATTGACACCATTCATTCTGCCTCATAGTGTACTGTAAAATTGGAAAAAAATATATAAATTGCAAATGATTAATATATGGTAAAACTGACCTGGTATTATGATTCCCCAAGTCAGTTCGAGTACGCAGATACCAAACATGTATAGTTGTTTTTTTATTTAAAGAAGTTGTGCACTACTTTAGACTATCCCCCCCCAATGTATCCCCTCGGGGCCCCTAAGACTTTTTGTAAATACCTTCCGTTGCAGATAATGCCTGTGAGCGGTGCCATTGGTGGCCTCTCACAGGCATCACGTGACCCCACGCTGACGTCACGACAAGTGAGGTGTGACTCTGCACTGGGGTCCACGCGGTGGCTGCTTGGTTGTGGATGGGGTTGCCCCCCGCGGCAGACCCAGCATCCACTGCGCGCCTTCCCAATGAATGGGGAGAGGCAGAGCGCGCGGTGGATGCCGGGTGTGACGCTGGGGGTAACCCCGCGCACAGCCTGGCATCCACCGTGGAACCAAGAAATAAAAGACCCCTGGCTGCTGCCAGCACTTGTCGTGACCTCGGCGGATGTCAGAGCCGGCTGCTGCCGGGGGTCACGTGATGCCTGTGAGCGGCCAGTGATAGCGCCGCTCACAGGCATTATCTGCAACATAAGGTATTTACAAAAAGTTTTAGGAGCCTGGGGGGTACATGGGGTGGGGTAATCTAAAGTAGTGGACACCCCCTTTAAGTGGTGAAAAAAAATAAGAAATTTGTCTAATAAATGTTTTTTTCAATTTTGTGACCATTTGTCGTTTCTATTTTTCGGGATCTGGGGCTGTGTGAGGGCTTATTTTTTGCGACCTGAGCTGATGTTTTCACTGATACCATTTTGGGGTAGATACAAGGTTTTAATCGCCTCTTATTGCATTTTATTGCAACGTTGTGGCGACCAAAAAAACATAATTCTGGTGTTTTGATTTTTTTTCTCACTACAATGCTTACTGATTTGATTAATTTATTTTATATTTTGATAGATCAGACATTTCTGAACTTGGCGAGATCAAATATGGGTATTTTACTTTAGTTGTTTTATTTTTAATAGTGCAAAAAAGGGGGGTGATTTGAACTTGCGTGTTTTTAGTTTTTGAAAAAAATTTTTTTTACTTTTTACTGAATTTAATAGTCCCCTTAAGAGGCTTGGGGCTGTGATCGTCAGATCACCGTGCTATACATAGCAGTGCTTCAGCATTGCTGTGTATAGCATAAATCACAATCTCCGATGAAAGCAGGCCATGGGCCATGTTGAGCAGACCCCCGGTTTGATGACAACCCATCGGCGCTCTGCAATCACATGACGGCCATGCCAATGGGCAGGATCAATGATGTGCTTCCTGTCTGCACATGTTAAGTTCTGCTGTCAGTGACTGACAGCGGCATATAACTGGTTAACAGCTCTGGGTTGATCACTGATGCACCAACAACTGTTAGAGGCACTTGATGGCTGTTTATATCAGCCATCAAGTGTGGGGAAAGATGAGGGCTAAGCGTGTGAGCCTGCATCAAAGGCAGGCACATGGCCCGTGACATACATGTACGTCATTGGTCATAAAGGGGTAGATATAGTACTTTTCTTGTAAAGCATCTTTGTAATCTAAAATTTGATAATAGCTCAATTTCAATGTGCAGGAGAACATGAGGACAAAATTATTTTAAGTGATAATGCTCCTTATGGAACCAAGGCTGAAAAGAGAGATGTTCTCAAAGACACCATGATTTTTATGCCTGGCCTCACTTATATAACAATTGATATCTGTCCAGATGTGGAAGTAGTCGCTTTCTCTGAAAATAAGGTTACTTTGTCTTGAATTTGATTAAAAGAATGGTCATATAAAAAACAAGTGTTGTTCTAATTTACATTGCTTGCATTAAACAAACATTTGGCATTCATAACAATATATAATGAAATTGCAGTTTAAGCAATAACTCAATGCTTTTTGAGTCTTCAACCCTAGGTTGACAGTGAGGGATAATTAATGTAAATTAAATGAACAGTTTACTTTATAAACAATGATGAACAAAGGCTTTTACAAAACGACAAGAGGACAGAAGACACATTCAGACTCTACCTCCTCCTCATCCAAGCTTAGGCAAGGCACAGATATATACAAATTTGAAGGCTCTATGATGGCTGTCTTAAAGCAACTTCAAGCTAATTTTCACCAAAAGTATAGTCACGTCCACCAACAGTAAGTTCTTAGGATTGTGCAAAAGTTTGAGGTAGGTGTAAAAAGAAAGCTCCAAAGTGAGAATGGTTTCAAAAGCAGAATAGTTTGTTTATTTTCTAAATTAACAAAATGCAAAGTGAATAAACAATCAATCACATCAATATTTGGTGTGATCACCTGATGCCTTCAAAACAGCCTCACAGTATGAATTATTCTAGTTACCCTTGCACACAGTTTTTGAAGCAGGGAGGTTGTTTCAAACACCTTGTTGAACTAACCACAGATCTTCTGTGTAGGCTTGTGCAAATCCTTCTGTCTCTTCTTGTAATCGCAGACAGACTCGATGATGTAGGGCTCTGTGGGGGCTTCATCCCCACTTCCAAGTCTCCTTGTATTCCTTTACACTGAAGACAGTTCTTAATTCAGGCTGTATGTTTTGGGAATATTAGATTCTTTAGGGAAAACATGTTTTTAAAATCCACACTTGTACATACTGGCTTAACCCCTTTACAGCCTGGGGCGTAATAGTACGCACCAGACTGTTACCCCCTGATCAGCGCTGGCTCCGGCGCTGAGCCCACACTGAACCAGGCACATGTCAGCTGATTTATACAGCTGACATGTGCCCGTAACAGCTGCGGGTGGAATTGCAATCCACCCGTGGCTGTTAGCATGTTAAATGCCGCTGTCAATCTCTGACAGCGGCATTTAACAGCGCCGCGCCGGAAGTGTGTCACTTACCCCTCCCATCGGTGACCCTATCACGTGATCACGGGTCACTAATGGGTGGGTATGAAAACCCTGGGTCTGCAGCAGACTCCAGTGGTTGTCATGTAAAGATTGCTATGAGCTCCACCTAGTGGTCGGCGCTCATAGCACAGTAGCATTTCTGCTACATAGAGGTGATCTGCTCATCACCTCTATGTAGCAGAGGCGATCAGACAGTTGCTGCTTCTAGTCTCCTATGGACACTATAGTATTAATTAATAATTGTTGAAATTGCAAAAAAAGTGCAATTTCACAATTGTTGTTCATTATACGGTAAAACTGACACTACAGGTCAGTATGATTTTTTTTTATTTGGATAGTTTTTTTATTTAAGTGGTGAAAATTTTGGGGTAAATTTGTATAAAAAAAAAAAACTTTCTGGTGTCGTAATTTTCTGAGACATTTTTCGGGATATTGCACTGTGTGAGGTCTTATGTTTTTGTACCCTGAGCAGTCATTTTTACTGCTACTATTTTGGGGTAGATGTAATGCTTTAATAGCCTCTTATTGCATTTTATTGCAATGTTGCTGCGGCCATAAAAAGTAATTCTGGTGTTTCAATTTTTTTTCTCTTTATGCTGTTCACTGATTGGATTAATTTATTTCATATTTTGATAGATCAGAGTTTTATGAATGCAGCAATACAAAATATGTGTATTTTTATTGTTTTATTTTTAATGGAGCAAAAAGGGTGTGATTTGAACTTTTGTGTTTGTTTTATTTTTTTAGATTTTTAAAAACTTTTTTTTAATTTACTTTTTACTGTATTTAATAATTCCCTTAGGGGACCTGAAGCTACAATCATCCGCATCAGCACTGTTATGTATAGTGAAAATTAGAGATGAGCTAACATACAAGGTTGAACGAACATACAGTAAAAAGTTTGGTTTGGGTGCAAACTTGACCTTGAACTTGACCCAAGACCCTAACCCAATACAAGTAAATGGGGACCCAAACTTCCATGCTTTAAAATGGCTGTAAAATGGTCATTATCAGGGCTGGAGGGCTGCAAAAGGAAGCTAAAGTGGGGGTAAGAGCAGGACAATTGCCCTGCAAACAAATGTGAATAGGGAAATTACATAAAGGGATTCTTTCACCATAGCAATCATGTTAAACAGGAAGTAAATGAATAACATAAAAATTTTAACAGTGCCCTCACAGAGACTGAGGTTAGCAACTTCCAGTCCAGTCCAGTACAGTAAATTACACACCCAAGGTAACCTTAGTTCACAGTCTCCAGGTGTTGAAGCAGCTGGAAACTCCAGTAACCTACAATGTCCTATGAGGTTTCCGGGCCTAGCAGCTGCCGGGAGACCGATTGGCTCTGAACCCTGGTGAAAAGTTACCTGAGTTCAAGCCACCAGGTCTCACAATAGCTCCAGTGCCGGACTGTTGAATGCCGCAGTGTTGAATGCCAAACTTGGAATCGGTAATCAGTCCAGCACTGGAACTTGCAAATCAAGAGAAACATCTGCTATGAACTCAGGTGATCTTACTGTTCTTGTTATTAAATAAAAAAAATATAAAAAAAAAACGCTTGGGGCCCCCGTAATTTTCTTAATCAGCAGAGGGAAGGCTGGGGGGGCTGATGCTAATATTCTGGGAAGGAGCCAATAGCCATAAAGGTTCCCAGGCTATTAATATCAGCTCACAGCTGTGAATATATTACAGTACTGTTGAAAGCATTAATAACTTAAAGTACTTAGTTAACCTTTTTTGATCAAAAAATGCAAAAGCCATCCAACCACATCAAGGTGTACTTTTATATGGATGTGCCTTATTAATAATGTCCTCCTCTCCATCTCCCAAACCAGGCCTCATCTGAATGGGGAAATGAAAACCTTGCTTAAGCTAGGTGGGTGAATAATGGTGCTGAGTCCTGTTGGGGGCCCTACCACCCAATATATACTAAAAGAAAAAAATAGGGCCTGCATGCTTTAGTGTTAAATTACTGTACAGGTGCACAAATATGCTATGCAATATTTTATAAAAATATTAACATGTCCTAAAAGGCAATAGAGACAAGGAAATGTCTTCAATTTCAGACCTGTTCAGCTTGGGTAATACTGCCTGATTTATGATTTCCTAAAATAAGAGGGGCACCGGTTTTTCCTGCCCAGACAGGTGGGAGTAAAGTAATTTTTAACATTTTTGTAGTTAAATTAAATGGATGTAAACATTCTAAATTTTCTTTTTGTTGGAAAATAATTGTTTTCTAATTGACTCTCTGATGTGACTGTAGATTGAAGTTATTTTTCCTTTCAGAATTCACTAATTAAGGGATAAAATGATGCAAACACATTACTGTTCTAAATAAATAAATATATCAAATAAAATGATGTCCTCTTTTCACAGTAATTAAAGATTCAGCCTTGTAAACAGTGACTTGGAATGATTTTATGACAAATGACCAAAGACATATCAACCATGAAAACTCAGCCCTGCAAAAATCCCTTAAGCGCGTGAGACTCAATCAATGTGGAATAGGTGCCAGCTTATGTGATGGAAGTATTCACTCATCCAACATTTGGTGTGATGACAGCCAGTTTTTGTCCATGAATGGTACAATCCCACACAGCCAGGCAGAAAACAATCTTTTGATTACTATTTAACTTCTTATATGCAAATAAAACTGTAACTCACAGAAATAAACTACCACATAATTTATGTTAATTATATATTCATATTACATATACTAATGTTCCTAATATAAAAAAATGAGCCTGTGGCTGGTCTTCATAGATCGTCAATATTAAAACATATCACAATTTTGTAGTATTGCAGAATATAGAACATGCAATTAAATGATCCCAGGTTCAAGCCCCTGAGTCCCAGAGTAAGGACTATAAAATAAAGTGAAAATTAATTAAAGTTATTCAAAAATAACAAAGTTGAAGTCACCACTCCCCTTTCCCAGTTCAAAAATATTTTTTGTTATTGCCACATCTGTAAAAGTCCTTAATATGAAAATACAAAATGATTTAACCCAAGTGGTATACCGCGTAAAGAATAAAAATTGAAACACAAGGATATTTTTTGGTTACTGCACCTTCCCCTTAAAAAATGCAACAAAAAGCAAACTAAACATTGTATGTACAGTGGTGTGAAAAAGTGTTTGCCCTCTTTCTGATTTCTTATTCTTTTTCATGTTTGTCACACTTATGTTTCATATCACAAAACAAATTTAAATATTAGATAAAGATAACACAAGTACACACAAAATGCAGTTTTTACATGAAGGTCTTTATTATTAAGGGTAAAGGAAATCCAAACCTACAGGGCCCGGTGTGAAAAAGTGACTGCCCCCTAAACCTAATAAATGGTTGGGCCGCCCTTACCAGCAACAATTGCAATCAAGCATTTGTGATAACTGGCAATGAGTCTTTTACAACTCTCAGGATGAATTTTGCCCCACTCATCTTTGCAAAATTGTTGTAATTCTGCCACATTGAAGGGTTTCCGAGCATGAACCGCCTTTTTAAGATCATGCCACAGCATCTCAATCGGATTAAGGTCAGGACTTTGACTAGGCCACTCCAAAGTCTTTATTTTGTTTTTCTTAAGTCATTCAGAGGCGGAATTGCTGGTGTGTTTTGGATCATTGTCCTGCTGCATAACCCAATGTGCTTCAGCTTGAGGTCACAAACAGATGACTGGATATTCTCCTTCAGGATTTGTTGGTAGACCGCAGAATTCATTGTTCCATTTACCACAGCAAGTCTTCCAGGTCCTGAAGCAGCAAAACAGCCTCAGACCATCACACTACCACCACCATATTTTACTGTTAGAATGATGTTCTTTTTCTGAAATGCTGTGTTACTTCTATGCCAGATGTAATGGAACATACACCTTCCAAAAAGTTCAACTTTTATCTCATCAGTCCACAGAGTATTGCCTTGTGCTAATTGGCTAATTACTCAGTGTGGCCAACTGCTGCTTGATTCTATCAGACATTTCATTTCATATATATTCAGCTCTGGCTAGGGATAGCACGCGTTCGGGGTCACGCGTGCAATACATTTTAAGTGCAATAGTTTAAAGTGCAGTTATACAATTGCAGTTGGATAGGGCAGGAGACAGGTAAGGTGCATAAGACATTCAATCAAAGATGCTTCTAGGTCAGTCTTACTGCATTATGCTTTGGTCATATCAATCTGCTTCTTGTTTTAACTTCTGCTTTGTCACAACTCGCCCGCCCTTTAACACATTCTGTGCACTCTCTCCATATCAACCCCTCCCTTCTCCCCTCTCCCATGTATAACTCTGAGGCTATACTGACATTTCTCACCCACTTCAAACCATCCACTACCTCCATACAGCACTCAAAACGTTCATACAAATCATTGCACCACCTGCTCTTTCTCTTTTTTCTCCTTTTACTAGTCGCAGGTGACATCTCCCCCAACTTTGGGCCTCCCTCCACTAGCATACATTACTCTTCTCCAGCTGCATATAGAAACCCTGCTAATCTTATGAACAATCAGTGCATGCCCTCTCCTATCGCTTTCCATTGTGCTCTCTGGAACGCACGGTCTGTGTGTAACAAACTAACTTACATTCACAATTTTTTCCTCCCTAATTCCCTTAACCTTCTGGCTATTACAGAAACGTGGATCCAGCAGTCAGACACCACCGCCGCTGCTGCTCTCTCGTTTGGTGGGCTGAAATTTTCACATACCGCCAGACCTGAGAACAGACAGGGTGGAGCTGTTGATTTGCACCTTTCATCACAATGTGCTTTCCAGGTCATTCCCCGGGTTCCCTCACTTTTGCTTCCTTCCTTTGAAGTCCACACCGTCAGACTCTTTATCACTAGAACTACCACATGGTTCATAATACCTATAACTACCATTAGGGGTCATTTTGACCCCCATTCAAAAGTACTGACTCTGGAGTAAAAATAACTTTTTTTGCCAACAAATTAAAGAACATTTATTTTAACTTAGTAGGAACATTGTTAAGATCAAGTACAGCAGTTTAAATGCATTTTCCTTTTACATGGCCATAGCATGCGGCGTCCAACAGTTAACACAAACAGTACTTTCTTCCACTTTCCCAGTGCATTTTCCACAAACTGTTTTGTTACACCTTGCACAAGTTTTAATTGTTTTGTTTTCGTTGCATCTTCCAACTCCACATTTTCGACGCTTGAGGATTTCTTGTCCTTTTGTTTGTGGTTCAGACATTGCGGATGATGGGCCACTTCTTGATTCCCAATAATTCTTGCGAAGGTCTAATGCCAGCTGAAGAATGAACTCCCGTCTGCTAATTTGACTCCCAGTTGCTGTTTTATAGAGTATTGTTGCGTTTATAGCTGCTAAATCTGTTAGAACTCTCCTGTTAGGTTTTTTCTATCTTGCTGGTCACATGACCTTTTTTGCCTATTTAGTCCTGCTCCGCCCTCCTGGCCTTGCTGGACTTCATCGTAATTTCTACTCTTAAGCTAGCTTGGTGCTTTGTTACCTATCTCAGTCAGTTTAACTAGGTCTTCGGACCTTTATGTTCTATGTTGTGTGTTTGTCTTTTACTGCTACAATTTCTGCTAGGAGGTGTCCAACTTTATCCCAGTCCCTAGTTCTTGTAGGGATCCCTCCCTTGCATCTATAGGTCTTCGTACAGACTAGCCGAGGACTTTAGCGGGTCTGATCGCAGGATCAGGTTCCCCGTTACATCGTAGGGATCTAGCTTAGTTCTATGGTAGGGACAGATCTCCGTTCTTTCCTTACTGCTTGTAGCAGATCATAACAGTAAGTCCAGCCCAAAAATATCTCTAAGGAAAGACTTCCAGTTTCCATCATGGTGTCGGTTCAGGATTTGGCTCAACGCCTGCAGGGACTCTCTCTGGAGTTGGCCGAGCTCCAGCAACACGTGAGTAGCTGTTCTGGAGCACATTTTGTGGAGCCAAAGGTACGTTTGCCTGATTTATTTTTTGGTGATCAACAAGAATTTTTTTCCTTTAAAAATGCTTGTTTGTTGTATTTTTGTTTGAGACCCAGATCCTCTGGTGATGAATCACAGCGCATAGGGTTCATAATGTCACTTTTGCGCAAAGAACCTCAGGGATGGGCCTTTTCTCTCCAACCTAGTGATCCATGCTTTAGATCAGTGGATAGTTTTTTTCTGCTTTGGGTTTGTTGTATGATGATCCTGATCGTGTCTCATCAGCTGAAACTGAATTGAGACTTTTGAGGCATGGATAAGGTAATGTGGAAAAATATTGTTCTCACTTCCATCGGTGGTCTGTCCAGGTGGAGTGGAACGATTCAGCTTTGAAAAGTTTGTTTCTTGCGGGGCTAGGTGAAAGGGTTAAGGATTTGCTGATTGCTTATCCCACACCGGGTAACTTGCAGGAGGCAATGCAATTAGCTACACGGGTGGACAGGAGACTGCGTGCAAGGGTTAATGAGAGTAAATCCTCTGCCATGTCAGCTCCGAGTCTTGAGAGGGTCTGTTCTGACATTGGAGAGCCAATGGAGATTGGGGCGATGGCACCCCGCTCTCAGGAAAAAGACCACAGGTCTTCTGAAGGTTTGTGCTTTTATTGCTGGAAATCTGACCATTTTATTAAGAACTGTGTGCTTCGTATGAACAAAGAAAAAAAAAAAGGTCAGTTATGCCCGTATAGCCTGTTTAAATACTAAGGGGGTATTTCATTCTGCTACGACTGCTGCTCAGGAAGAATTAATTGAATTTCGGGTATTTGTGGATTGTGGTTCTACTCTGAATGTGATTGATGGGGGATTCTTGGAAAAACTTAAATTAAAACCCAAACCTTTGTCATCCCCTATTGCTGTGGTTTCTGTCCATGGCTCTCCCTTGAAGAGTGTTACTCACAAGGTCTGTGAATTTCCCCTCACTATTAATGGTATTCACCGAGAAAATTTGGATTTGGTAGTATTAAATTATTTGCCTTCTCCAGTAGTTTTGGGGTTGCCCTGGTTAAAATTGCACAATCCTGTACTGGATTGGTCTGCCAATGAAATTAAGTCCTGGAGCCCTAAGTGTTATGACAAGTGTTGTAACGGACGTATTGCTGCGGTGTAAAAAGGGGAATTACCTGTACCTATTCAGGATTTTTGGAGAGTTTTTTCTGAGGAGGAGTCACAAATTTTGCCTCCACATAGAGCCTATGATTGTACCATTGAATTTGTCCCTGGAGCGACTCTTCCTAAAAGTCGTTTATTTAATCTTACTATTCCTGAGAGAAAGGCTTTGGAGGAATACATACAGACAAGCTTGGCCGCCGGTCACATTAGGCCTTCCAAGTCTCCTGTGGCTGTTGGATTTTTTTTTGTTAAAAAAAAGGACGGCGGTTTACGTCCTTGTCTGGATTTTCGTGAGATTAATAAAATTACTGTACGCAATCCTTACCCACTGCCATTGATTCCTGATTTGTTTAACCAGTTAGTGGGGGCCAAGTGGTTCTCTAAAATTGATCTCCGGGGGGCATACAATTTGTTGCGCATGAAGGAGGGTGATGAATGGAAGACTGCTTTTAACACTCCTGTGGGTCATTTTGAGAATCTGGTTATGCCTTTTGGTCTTACCAATGCACCTGCATTTTTTCAGAATCTTATTAATGACATCCTTAGACCTTTGATCGGCAAAAATGTGGTTGTGTATTTGGATGACATTTTGATTTATTCACCGGATCTGGAGTCTCATTGTACGTGAGGTATTACAGTTATTAATTGACAATTCGCTTTTTGCTAAGCTGGAGAAATGTGAGTTCGCTGTACAGAGAATTAGTTTTTTAGGCTACATTATCTCCAGCGAGGGCTTTGAGATGGACCCGGTGAAAGTTCAAGCTGTTCAGGAATGGCCTAGGCCTATTGGTTTGAAATCGATACAGATGTTTTTGGGTTTCGCCAATTATTACAGAAAATTCATTAAAAATTTTTCTATTATTGTCAAACCACTGACCGATCTCACCAGGAAAGGTGCTAATGCGGTTCAGTGGACTACTGAGGCCATTGAATCTTTTGTGTTTCTAAAGGAGAGGTTCAGCTCCGCTCCCATCCTTATGCAGCCTGATGTGACTAAGCCGTTTTTGGTTGAGGTTGATGCTTCTTCGGTGGGGGTCGGTGCGGTGTTGTCTCAGAAAAACAAGGATGGAGTACATCCCTGTGCTTTTTTTTCAAAAAAATTTTCTGAGACTGAACTTAATTACGATATTGGTAATCGGGAATTGCTGGCTATTAAACTCGCATTTGAACACTGGCATCATCTCTTGGAAGGTGCTGAATTTCCCATTCAGGTTTTCACTGATCATAAAAATCTGATCTTTCTTGATGCTGCCAAGCGCTTGAATGCCCGTCAGGCTAGGTGGGCACTTTTTTTCTCGCGGTTTAATTTTTCCGTTACTTACATCCCGGGTACCAAGAATGTTAAAGCAGATGCTTTGTCTCGCAGCTTTTCTCCCATGGTCGGTGCTGAGGAGGAGGGGAGCATTTTACAAGAAGGTGTTGTGATTGCTGCTTTGGACTCCGTTTTGGAAGATGAGATTCTTAAAGCACAGGAGAATGCCCCATCTAACACTCCCCATGGGAGGTTGTTTGTGCCTAGGACCTTTAGGAGAGATTTGTTTGTCGAGTGTCATAAGTCTCGGTTGGCAGGTCATCCAGGAATTTCTGAGACCAAGAGACTTGTGGGTCGCAGTTTTTGGTGGCCTGGATGGCAGAATGAAGTCATTAAGTGGGTGCATCAGTGTATGGTGTGTGCTAGATCTAAGTCTTAACATACTCCTGCAGCGGGGTTGCTTTGCCCTCTGGAGGTTCCTAGTGCACCTAGGACACATCTGGCTATGGACTTTATTACTGACCTTCCCCCCTCTGAGGGTTTCACGGTCATCTGGGTGGTCGTGGACCGTTTTAGCAAGATGTGTCACTTGGTTCCTTTCATGAAACTGCCCTGCGCTAAGACACTCGCTAAGGCCTTTGTCAAGGAAATTGTCATACTACATGGCATTCCTACTGACATTGTTTCGGATAGGGGACCTCAGTTTGTGGCTCGTTTTTGGCGTGCTTTTTGTGACAGTTTGGGAGTTCATTTGTCGTTTTCATCCGGATATCATCCTGAGTCTAATGGCCAGACAGAAAGGAAGAATCAGGATGTTGAGCAGTTCTTGCGTTGTTTTGTGGCAGACAATCAGGAGGGGTGGTCTGAGTTTCTGCCACTTGCTGAGTTTGCTTTTAACAACCATACATCCTCTTCTGCTGGTTGTTCGCCTTTTTTTTGTTGTTCTGGGAGACATCCGTCTTTTGGGTCATTCTCCAAATTGGTATCGGCTGTGCCTGAGGAGGAGAGTTTTTCCGGTGATTTGGAGAGAGTTTGGATGGATGTGTGTGGTAATATTCAGGAGGCTAACAAAAAATCTAAGAGGTACTTTGATAGGAAACGGCAAGAGGTTTTGTTTGCTATTGGTGACATGGTTTGGTTGTCCTCTAAGAATCTGCAGTTGAGGATTCCTTCTAAAAAATTGGGACCCAAGTTTGTAGGGCCCTTTAAGGTGCTTCCGGTAGTTAACCAATCTGCTGTTAGGTTGGAGGTTCCTACCTCCTGGAAGATTAATCCGTGTTTCATGTTTCTCTGTTGAAAAGAGCTTATGTGTCGGATGGAGATGCCTCTGCCACTGTTCCTCCGGTGGTGGAGGACGGGGAATACGAAATTTCCCGCATCCTAAATTCTAGACGGTATAGAGGGAGTTTGCAGTATCTCGTCGCTTGGAAGGGTTTCAGACCCGAGGATAACTCATGGGTGAGGGCGGATGATGTTTTTGCTTCCAGACTTGTCAGAGCATTTCACAAGAGGTTTCCTGATAAGCCTGGGCCTAGGGGATCCGGAGGATCCTCATAGAAGAGGGGGTACTGTTAGAGCTCTCCTGTTAGGTTTTTTCTATCTTGCTGGTCACATGACCTTTTTTGCCTATTTAGTCCTGCTCCACCCTCCTGGCCTTGCTGGATTTCATTGTAATTTCTACTCTTAAGCTAGCTTGGTGCTTTGTTACCTATCTCAGTCAGTTTAGCTAGGTCTTTGGACCTTTATGTTCTATGTTGTGTGTTTGTCTTTTACTGCTACAATTTCTGCTAGGTGGTGTCCAACTTTATCCCAGTCCCTAGTTCTTGTAGGGATCCCTCCCTTGCTTCTATAGGTCTTCGTACAGACTAGCCGAGGACTTTAGCGGGTCTGATCGCAGGATCAGGTTCCCCGTTACATTGTAGGGATCTAGCTTAGTTCTATGGTAGGGACAGATCTCCTTTCTTTCCTTAGTGCTTGTAGCAGATCATAACAAAATCAAGTACATTACAAAGCACCTGAACAGGCCATCGGCGGCTTCCAGATTTTGTGGTGTACTTTCGAGCCATCTGGTGTACTGTGTCCACTCCAACCTTTGTTTTATTGTAAAATTTTACCGTTTCCGTTTTTTTTTTCTTGTTTTTTCCAACTGCTACATCTGGGTGAAGACTACTGAGCAAAATGACATTCTTATTTGGTTTACCTTGGTAAACTCTAAGAGTGATGTCTCGATTCTTCATCAGAGTAGTCTCATATGTATTTGTTCGTAGGTTTTTTGCCAAAGATGGAATCTCTTTTCTTGCACGGTTCATCGTTCCCACAATGCTTGTTCTCTTGGCTTTCAGTGTATTGGCAAGTTTCAAAGAAGTGAAAAAATTATCTGTAGTAACATTTCTTCCCTTGTTCAAAAATGGATCCATTAGTTTGAGAACAATGTGTTGTGCAAGAGACCGATCAGCCCGTGTTGTTCATTTTTTCCCAAATATGGAAACCCATTGCAGAGCTATTTGGATTCTACGTCAGCTACCAGCTAGAATTTTATTCCAAATTTGTCCGGCTTATTGGCTATATGTTGGGTGAAAGGACATTTTGATTTAGTTGGAAAAAGCTGTTCATCAACTGTCAGGTTTTGTCCAGGTTTGTAACACAGTATACAATTTCCAATGAAGCGATTCCACACTTCAGAAAATAAAGCAAACTTGTTATTCTTCAATGCATCAGATCGGGTGGATTTGATGTCAAATCGTACAAATCCCATCAATTCTTCGAACCTACTTCTCGGCATAGTGTCTTGAAAGAAGCGAGGACCCCAAGTACTTGACCACAAGGTTTTTACAGAAAGACCATTTGCATTATATGCGCCCCTCACATATAATATTGCAGTAAATGCATCAAGCTCGATTAGAGAACCTGTCCATTTATCATCTTCAAGTTTCTGACGAGCCTCCATTTCTGTACACTTTTGTATGTGGCGAAGTAGAGGATCATCAATTAGCAACCTCCATGCACTTGATACATTCCCATTGATGATCTCCCATTTGGCATAAGGGGTGGGTCCTGCTGTTTCTCATAGAATGTTTTGTTGGGACAGTCGGCCAGTAGATGCAGAAGCAATTGGGACAACTTCCCACACAGTTCCATCGCGACAAGTCTCTTTATGACCCACAGCAGGTGGAATGTCCATTGTACCTTTCTTTCTCCCTCTGTATCCAAAATATTGTGGTTGGGTCCCTCTTCCTCTACCTCTCTCCGCAATTGTGGTGTGGCCGTACATCTTGTTGACGTAGTAGGACGTCCATCATCTTCTCCAGAATCTTCGATATCGTCAATTATATCACTGTTACTGCTTGAATCTGATTCTTCGGAAATATCATGAGGAAAATATTCTTCATCAGACTCTGAGTCTGTTTGTTCCTGATTTTCTTCTTCTGACTCATTTTCAGATAAATTCTGAAGACATTTCAAAATTTCGTCACTTGTCAGACCCCTCTGCTTACTCATGCTTCAAATATACGTCGCAAAAAGGGACTTGTAAGATCGCAGAAGTAATAAAATGACACTGTACAAACATGCAAAGTTGTAGCTTCAACTGTAATGTTTGCTACTGAAGTGCAGACAGAAATCGCTAGAAGAGACATGGATCAAACATGTTCAGACAAGTTAAGACAAAACAAAATGCTGAATCATCCCTGATATGCAAAGACACAATTACACTCTACAACTAGGAAGAAGCACTGTGATTTTCTGTACTCTGCAATATTAGGTGACTTGCCTGCTACTACTTTTATGTATGGGGTCAAATTGACCCCTTCAGTACTTATAGGTATGAATTGTAAAATCCGGGCCCCTGAAAAAATTACAATTCATTTTTGTGTCCTAAAATATACACTACCATGAATAAATAAAAGTCACAAAAACTCAGAACTCATTTGTTAAAATTTTAGAAATTATAGGAAAAATAAATAGCAAAAGGGTCAAAATGACCCCTCCTGTAGTTCTAGTGTTAAATCCTTCTCACTGCGAGTGGCGGTTGTGTATTGCCCTCCAGTCTCCTACCGCCAGTTACTGGATCACTTTGCCACCTGGGTTCCTCACTTTCTATTCTGTGACATCCCCACCCTCATCATGGGAGACTTTAACATCCCCATCAATGATCCCCTCTCCCATTCTGCCTCTCATCTACTTTCTCTAACCTCCTCATTTGGCCTCTCACAAGTTTACTAATTCTCCAACGTATGAAGACGGGAATACTCTGGACCTGGTTTTCTCCCATCTCTGCTCGCTGCATGACTTTACTAACTCCCCTCTCCTGCTCTTGGACCACAACCTTCTTTTCTTTTCTGTCAATAATTGTCTCCTCATCCGAGACACCCCCACTTACCACACTTATAGAAATACACGTACCATTAACACCCAGCAGCTTATGGACCATCTCCACACATCTTTAGCCTCCATCTCCTCCCTCTCCTGTCCAGACTTATCATTGTCACACTACAATAATACACTGAAGAGTGCTCTAGATGAAGCGGCACCTTCTACATGCAGAAAGACCCTACACAGACAACGGCAGCCCTGGCACACAATGCAAACACGTTTTTTTCAGCGTTGCTCAAGGTGTGCTGTGCATCAGTGGAGAAAAAAATCTCTTTTAGCAGAGGATTTCATCCACTATAAGTTAATGCTCAAAACCTATAACTCTACCCTTCATCTGGCCAAACAATCCTACTTCACCACCCTCATCACTTCACTATCCAACAATCCAAAATTACTTTTTGAAACCTTAAACTCCCTCCTAAGCCCTACAGCACAGGCCCCCATCACCAATGTCAGCGGTGAGGATCTGGCCACTTACTTCCTAGAAAAAATCAACCACATCTATCAAAACATCTCAGCCCAATCTCCCCAGTGCCTGGATCCACTTCCCTGATGCACTTCAAGCTCACTAGACATCTTTGAGACTGTTACAGAAGAAGAAGTTACCCAGATCCTCACTTCTTCTTGGCCTACAACCTGCAACAGTGACCCCATTCCTTCACATCTCCCCCAGTCTCTCTCACCGGTGGTCACCACTATCCTGACTAAAATATTTAATCTCTCTCTTTCTTCAGGTATCTTTCCCTCATCATTTAAACATGCCATCATAACCCCTTTACTTAAAAAGCCATCCCTGGACCAAAACTGCACTGCTAACTACAGACCTGTCTCTAATGTTCCTTTCATCTCTAAACTACTGGAATGCTTGGTTCACTCCGTCTAATCCACTATCTCTAAGATAACTCTCTTCTCGACCCTCTACAATCTGGTTTCCGCTCTTCACACTCCCTGAAACTGCCCTCACTAAAGTCTCTAATGATCTGCTAACAGCTCAATCCAAAGGTCACTGCTCCCTGCTGATTCTCCTGGAACTCTCTGCCACATTTGACACTGTGGATCACCAGCTCCTCCTCACTAATCTCCGCTCTATAGGCCTCAAGGAAACCGTTCTCTCCTGGTTCTCCTCCTACCTCTCTGACTGCTCCTTCACTGTATCTTTTGCCGGCTCCTCTTCCTCTCCTCGTCCCCTTACTATTGGGGTTCCACAGGGCTCAGTCCTAGGCCCCCTCCTCTTCTCTCTATACACTGCCCCTATTGGAAAAACAATCAGCAGATTTGGGTTCCAGTATCATCTCTATGCTGACGAAACCCAATTATACACTTCTTCCCCTGACATCACCCGTACCCTAATGCAAAATACCAAGGATTGCTTGTCTGCTGTCTCTAACATCATGTCCTCCCTCTATCTTAAACTGAATCTCTCCAAAACTGAACTTCTTGTGTTTCTCCCCTCTACTAACCTAACTCTACCTAACATTGAAATTACCTTGGAGGGTTCAACCATAACTCCCAAGTAGCATGTTCGCTGCCTGGGAGTCATATTCGACACTAACCTTTCCTTTATTCCCTATATCCGATCACTCACTCGCTCTTGTCACCTGCATCTTAAAAATATCTCCAGAATCCGACCTTTTCTCACCTTTGAAACCGCTAAAACTCCTACTGTCGGTCTTATTCACTCTCGTCTGGACTACTGCAACACTCTTCTGATCGGTCTCCTTCTTACCAAACTTTCTCCTCTCTAATCCGTCCTGAATGCGGCAGCCAGGGTCATATTTATGTCCAGCCGCTTCACCGATGCCTCCATCTTGTGCCAGTCATTACACTGGTTACCCATTCGCTACAGGGTCCAATATAAACTCACCCACAAAGCTTTCCACAGTTCTGCACCACCTTATATCTCCTCATTCATCTCTGTCTATCGCCCTACATGTGCCCTCCATTCTACAAATAACCTAAGACTAACATCCCCCATAATCCAAACCTCGCACCTCTGTCTCCAAGACTTCTCACGTGCTGCACCAGTTCTCTGGAATGCTCTACCCCAGACAATCCGACTGATCCCTAGCCTCCATGTCTTCAAGCGCGCTTTAAAAACCCATCTCTTTAAACAAGCCCATCTCAACTACTCAGTAAACTAACTTTCCCCTGTTTCCTCCTTCTAAATATTATTCAGAATCTGCTCCCTACTATTCATCTGTCTCCACACCCTCCATGCACATGATAACTGCACTCAATACTTGATTATTGCACTTAAACATGCGGGCTGATGATCGGATCTGCAATTTTATATGAAAATCCCTATTTATTATAAATGCCAGACCTGAAATAGCAAGCACTTTTCACCTATTGTGTCCCCCACATTTTCTTTTAGATTGTAAGCTTGTGAGCAGGGACCTCACTCCTAATATAACTGTTTAAACTGTCTTAACTTGCATTGAATTTATCTGTACATGTCCCCGCTTAATAGTAAAGTGCTGCGGAATGTAATGGCGCTATATAAATAAGAATTATTATTATTATTATTATGATGTAGTCATAAGCACTAACCTTAAATAAGGCAAGTGAGGCCTGCAGTTCTTTGGATGTTGTTGTGGGGTCTTTTGTGACCTCTTGCATGAGTCGTCGCTGAGCTCTTGGGATAATTTTGGTCGGCCAGCCACTCCTGGGAAGGTTCACTACGGTCACATGTTTTCACCATTTGTGCATAATGGCTCTCACTGTGGTTCACTGGAGTCCCAAAGCTTTAGAAATGGCTTTATAACCTCTTCCAGATTAATAAATCTCAATTACTTTGTTTCTCATTTGTTCCTTAATTTCTTTGGATCTCATCATGATGTCTAGGATCTTTTGGTCTACTTCACTTTGTCAGGCAGGTCCTATTTAAGTGATTTCTTGATTGAGAACAGGTGTGGCAGTAATCGGGCCTGTGTGTGACTATGGAAATTGAACTCAGCTTCCTAAAGATGTGATAAACCATAGTTATTTAATCTGTTAAGGAGGCGGGATGCAATTATATTTTCACAAAGGGCCCTGGAGGTTTGGATTTCTTTTTCTCTTAATAACAAAGACCTTCATTTAAAAAATGAATTTTGTGTTTACTAGTGTTGAGCGAGCATTCTAGACACTGCTCGGCACTCGCCCGAGCATCACGCTACTCGGGATGTTCGGCGAGCACCGAGCAACTCCGGGTTACTTGGGCGGGAGCTCGGGTCTCCGCCCTGCATGTTTGGTGCTCTTTACAGAGCCAATGAACATGCAGGGATTGCCAGCCTGTCACTGTAATGCCGCAGCCATGTTGTTTGTGGGCATTACAGTGTTTGGCTGGCCGCACAGCGTCACCTCGAGTATTTAAAACCGGGCGACGCCATCTTGGACACAGACGCTCCGGATCAGACAGTGTAGGGACAGCGCTGCTGAGCTAGGGAGAAGTTTTTGCTGCGAAATAGTTAGTGTAGGGTCTGTAAAGGCTGCCAGAACAAACAAACAGTCCTTCTCAGGACTAATATCCATCCCAGATATCAGGCAGGCAAGCAGGCTGTATAGGAGACGCAGTGGTTACACCAGCAAATGCTGCATTACAGTCCTGTGTGCTCCTGTTTCTGAAATTGCTGGACTTAGCTGCAGGTCTCGGGGGCCAGTAAAAATCCTTTTTTTTTCATCTAAATCCTCTTTTTTTTTCCTCCTACCCACTGTACAAATACCCTTCTTATCAACCTATTTGTGTCCCCCCCCCCCCCAAAAAAAAAAAAGTGTGTCTCTGATTTTTCAGACACAAATATATCTGTTGAAAAGAGTCTGGTATAGGACACAGAAAGAGAAGTGTGGTTTTGCAGTTCAACTGGTAAAATCTGTGTAGTATCCAGTTTTGGGCCTTTGGTATCTAAAAAAAAAACTGTTTGAGTGTGTCGCTCACTGTTCAGCCGCAAATCTATATATTTTAAAATGTCTGGTATACACCAGGAAATTAAAACTGTGGTTTTGCTGTTCCATGGTAAAAAATCTCTATTATCCTGCTTTTTGCATTTTTTGCAGTAAAAAAAAACAGTAGTGTCTACTGAGTGTTCTGACACAAAAATATATCTGTTGAAAATAGTCTGGTGTACGCCAGATAAATCCCAGTGTGCTTTTGCAGTTCAACGGGTAAAATCTGTGTAGTATCCAGCTTTGGGCCTTTGGTATCTAAAAAAAATACAGTTTGAGTGTGTCGCTCACTGTTCAGCCGCAAATCTATATATTTTAAAAAGTCTGGTATACACCAGAAAATTAAAACTGTGGTTTTGCTGTTCCACAGTAAAAAATCTCTATTATTCAGGTTTTGGTATTTTTTCCGTAAGGAAAAACAGTAATAGTTTCTCCCTGATTGTTCTGATTGTTTAAAAGAGTCGGGTGTCGCCAGAGAAACAGAACTGTGGTTTTCCTCTTCCACGGTTATAATCTACTTTTTATTACCCTTTTTCCATTGATAGTGCGAGTGTAAGCTATTTTACTTCCTTTACAATGGGCAAGGCGCGTGGCAAGGGACGTGGAACTGGAAGTTCTGGTGATGGTGCATGCAGTGGCCAAGGTGAAAATGTGCCACAACCAACAGCCACATCTTCTCGCTCCAACTTCTTGACCGAATTACTAGGGAAGCACAGAACAACAGCAGTATTGCGAACTGATCAGCGTGAACAGGTTATTAATTGGATAGCAGATAATACTTCCAGTTACCTCGGCACCACCACCTCCGGTCTGTCTTCCACACGGTCAACTCTTAGTAGCCGTGAATCTCGACCGCATACTCCTCCTCACCCTGATGCTCCTTCCTCCCACCATGCCGAGTGTCGTCAGACAGCAATTGATCCCACACTTGGACACTCTGAAGAGCTGTTCACTGGTCCATTTCCATATTTGTGCCCCTCGCATGCTACGCTTTAAGTGGTGGAAGAGGAGATCCCATGTAGCGATGCTCAAATATTTGAACAGCCATGGCCACAGGAAGTCGACACTGGCAATTTGTCACAAGAGGTGGAAGATGACGAGACACAATTGCCAGGAAGTGAGGAAGAGCATCATGGTGCGCAAGTGGAAGTGGAGGAGTTGGTGGATGATCTAATAACTGACCCAACGTGGCAGGAGGACATGCAGAGTGAGGCCAGCAGCACACAGGGGCAGGGAGGCAGAGTACCCCAACATTCAGGAAGAAGCAGTGTGGTGGCCGCAGACAGAAGGCGGGCAACCTTTCCCCGTAACACCAACACGAGGGACATTGCCAGTACAACCTGAAGGTATTCCAGAGTATGGAATTTATTAAAAGACTCTGCTGATAACCCCAAAAAGGCCATTTGTACCACCTGCCATGCCAGCATCAGCAGGGGTGACAAAACTACCAGCCTGACCACCACCAGCATGATCAGGCACATGGCAGCAAAGCACCCGACTTTGTGGGGCGAACCCCAGGGTTCACGACCAGTGTCAGGGGATGTCATCACTGCTTCTTCCACTGTTGTGCGTGCAACAGAACCCCCTGTTGTGTGTGCAAGGCAATCCCCTGTCCATACTGCATGTAAAGATGCCCCCTCTTCTCAGTCTTCACTTGTTATGGCACTTTCTCAAGAAACAGCATCAACGTCCACGTCCACGTCCCACCGCAGCGTTCAATTGTCCATATCCCAGACCTTTGAACGAAAGCGGAAATTCGCAGCTAACGCCCCACAGGCTACAGTCCTAAATTCGCACATTTCACGACTGCTTGCGTTGGAAATGCTGCCTTTTAGGCCGGTGGACACGGAATCCTTCTGCAACCTTATGGCGGTGGCCGTCCCTCGGTACTCGGTCCCCAGCCGACACTATTTTGCCCGGTGTGCCATCCCCGCACTACACAAGCACGTGTCCCAAAACATCTGCCGTGCCCTCAACAATGCAGTTACCGGGAGAGTCCACCTGACAACGGACACGTGGACAAGTGCTTGTGGCCATGGTCGGTACATCTCCCTGACGGCACACTGGGTAAACATAGTGGAAGCCGGGACCCAGTCGGACCTTGGGACAGAACACATCCTCCCCACACCGAGGATTGCGGGTTCTATGTCAGTCAGAGTTGCCCCCACAGTGTACAGCTCCTGCGCATCATCCTCCTCCTCCTCCTCATGTTCAGCCTCCATCTCAGATATCACCACATCAGTTACAAGCTGGAAGCACTGCAGTACTGCCTCCGCCAAGCGGCAACAGGCTGTGCTGAAACTCATAAGCTTAGGGGATAAACCTCACACTGCTTGTGAGTTGTGGACAGCTGTGAAAGAGCAGGCAGATCTGTGGCTGAGACCGCTGAACCTACATCCAGGCAAGGTCGTGTGTGACAATGGCCGTAACCTGGTGGCGGCTCTGAGGTGAGGCGGGATCACACACGTACCATGCCTGGCTCATGTGCTTAACCTCGTGGTTCAGCGGTTTCTTAAATCGTACCCCGAGTTGCCAGATCTGCTCGGGAAAGTACGCCGCCTGTCAGCTCATTTTCACAAGTCGGCTACAGTTTCCACCGCCCTTGCTGTGTTGCAGCAGCGTTTGCAGCTTCCGGCACACCAACTGCTGTGTGATGTCCCCACACATTGGAACTCTACCTTCCACATGTTGCAAAGGATTTGTGAGCAGAAGAGAGCAGTTGTGGAGTACCAGCTGCAACAAGGCCGTCGAAATTCAGGTCAGACTCCACACATAAGACCTCATGAGTGGACCTGGATGTCTGACATATGTACCATCCTGACAAACTTTGAGGAGGCCACCAAGATGGTGAGTGGCAATGACGCCATCATTAGTGTCAGCTTCCCACTTGTCTGTCTTTTGCAACGCTCTATGCAGAGAATTAAAGAGGAGGCATTGCAGCCAGAGTATGATGAGATGGATCAAGAAGCCATAGTGGGTGATTACACACAGCCCAGCCTCATCCCAACGTGCATTGGGGGACAATGAGGGAGAGCAGGAGGAGGAGGAGGAGGAGGAAGAACAGGAGCTGTTATGATGTGCTGTAGACAGTAGTACCTGAACAAGTGTCAAACCGTCGGTTCAGCGTAGATGGCCTGAGGACAGGAGGGAGGAGGAGGAGGAGGAGGAGAGCATGGTCAGTCGTCATCTTGGTGAGGACACGGAAATCTTACACGTTACCAGTCTAGCACGCATGGCTGACTTTATGTTACGCTGACTTAACCGTGACCCTCGCGTTGTCAAAATGTTGGGTGACAGTCATTACTGGTTGGTGACACTTGTAGACCCCCGCTACAAGGAGAACTTTCACTCTCTTATTCCTGAGGTGGAGAGGTCTACAAAAATGGGCCAGTACCAGAAGGCCCTTGCTGCAGAACTGTTAAAAAAATTCCCATCTGAACACGCGAGCGGCAGAGGTCACAGTTCGTTGACCAACCAAAGCGTACAAGTGAGAGAGAGGCAACTCCAATCCAGCAGAGGCAGGGGAACACTGTCAACATTCTGGGACAGTTTTCTCAGACCCCCCCTTCGGACAGACCCTGAGGCGCGGGGTACTCTCAAAAGGAGTGGAAAGTTTCAAAAGATGGTGAGGGAGTACCTTGCCGACCGTACCAGCGTCCTCCATGATTCCTCTGTGCCTTTTAATTATTGGGTATCCAAGCTGGAAACTTGGAATGAACTAACTCTGTACGCCTTGAAGGTCCAGGCCTGCCCTGCCGCTAGCGTGTTATCGGAGCGTGTTTTTAGTGCCGCTGGGGGAATTATAACTGATAAGCGCACTCGCCTGTCAACTGACAATGCTGACAAGCTGACCCTTATCAAAATTAACAATGGCTGGATTGGGCCAGACTTCTCATCACCACCAAATGACAGCAGAGTAACATAAAGTCAAATCCACTGTGTTATTTCGGGAGGTGTATTCCCATGCACCGCTTCACGCCCACACATGGGTATACGCTTGCTCATTTCGGCTGTTTTATGTTCTTCTCCTTATCCTCAGCCTCCACCACCAGGGTGACCGTGGTCCGTGTTGCCATTATTGAAAGTTCCTCCGTCCTTATTTTTGTCAGCTTTTGCTTGGAAGGCATAAGCAAAGACTGTGGGAGACCCACTCCCCAATAATGGGAATAAGATTTTTAAGATGCTGTACTGTATGGCTCTAGTAGGGGGCATTAAAAGCGTCTTGTTATACCACTCTGACCTCCACGTCTCTTGTAAGGGGCATTAAAAGCGTCTTGTTATACCACTCTGACCTCCACATCTCTTCTGAGGGGCATTAGAAGCGTCTTGTTATACCACTCTGACTTCCACATCTCTTCTGAGGGGCATTAAAAGCGTCTTGGTATACCACTCTGACCTCCACGTCTCTTGTAAGGGGCATTAAAAGCGTCTTGTTATACCACTCTGACCTCCACGTCTCTTCTAAGGGGCATTAAAAGCATCTTGCTATACCACTCTGACCTCCACGTCTCTTCTGAGGGGCATTAAAAGCATCTTGTTATACCACTCTGACCTCCACGTTTCTTCTGAGGGGCATTAAAAGCATCTTGTTATACCACTCTGACCTCCACGTCTCTTGTAAGGGGCATTAAAAGCGTCTTGTTATACCTCTCTGACCTCCACGTCTCTTCTGAGGGGCATTAAAAGCGTCTTGTTTTACCACTCTAGCCACCACGTCTCTTGTAAGGGGCATTAAAAGCTTCTTGTTATACCACTCTGACTTCCACGTCTCTTCTGAGGGGCATTAAAAGCGTCTTGTTATACCACTCTGACCTCCACGTCTCTTCTGAGCGGCATTATAACCGTCTTGTTAAACCACTCTGACCTCCACGTCTCTTCTGAGCGGCATTAAAACCGTCTTGTTAAACCACTCTGACCTCCATGTCTCTTCTGAGGGGCATTAAAAGCATCTTGCTATACCACTCTCACCTCCACGTCTCTTGTAAGGGGCATTAAAACCGTCTTGTTAAGCTACTGGGACCAACACGAGTCTTCGAACAGGCACTGCATTTCCTCCTAATTTTTTGAAGCTTTTGCATGGAAGGCATAAGCAAATAATATGGGAGACCCCTTCCCCAATAATGGGACTTATGTTTGTAATATGCTGTACTGCATGGCTCTTGTAAGGGGCTCTGCAAGTTGGTCCGTCCTAATTTTTGGAAGCTTTTGCTTGGAAGGCATAAGAAAATACTATGGGAGACCCACTCCCAAATAATGGGAATAATGTTTGTAATATGCTGTACTGTACTCTTGTAAGGGGCATTGCAAGTTCTTCATAATTTTTGGAAAGCCTTCCACTCACTGCTTAGGCTAACAGTGTGCAGGAGACCCAGTTGGTATAAATGGAAAAATTGGTTTAGTTAAGGCCCTCTGACCTCCATGTCATTTCCAAGGGGGATTGGAGTGCCTCAAAATTTTTGGTAGGCATTGCACTCACTGTATGCCCTATAACTGTGTAGCCGAACCTCTCCTTTTGTTACAGAAACATATCCTACAAGACATATGTAGTTGACTGGCCTGATATTGATGTGAATGGTCCCTGTTCCTCCTGCTCTTTCTCCTTTGCCACTACCTCATCCATCAGTTGTCACCTGAAGCTTTGTTTTAACGGGAGTCATAGAACTGGGATAGTAGCAGGAAAACATCCAGCAATCCTCGGAGGAGATAGGATATGCGCCAAAACGCTGACCACCTCAGGCCTAGCCGCAACTACATACATGCGCTTGGATTCCAAGAAAACAAAGCAGATGCTAACTTGTATCATCATCATCATGGTCCTCACCTTGGCACTCTCAAGTCCCCTGATGGAGAAACCAGGGCCCACCAGAGGAGTCTGGTTCTCTGGTGGTCTCGTCCAATGCTGCCCTAAAGCAGGCCAGGCTAAGAAAAGTGTGTGGAGGGAAGTTGACAGGAGAAATAGGGGCAGCTGGGGACCGTTTATGGACACCCGGCTGCCCCCCAGGCGGCTGGGGATCGTGTGTGGACACCCGGCCGCGGGGCGGCTGGGGACTGAGTATGGATTCCAGGCCACCAACACAGCCATGACGTGGTGGCCAGATTCCGCCTCCACATGCCTAAAAGGCCCAATTTCAAGTGCAAGCAAGCAAGCAGTATGGTATTGCAGCCTGGGGGTGGGTGGATGGCAGGCTGCATACTTGAGCTTGCATTGCAAGGAATGGGAGAGGTGCAATTGAACACTGTCCTGGGACAAGGACTTGAACGGGGATAGTTGCCAGTCTGCAATGACAGGTGCAGGGTGGGAGGCATCTTTGCATGTACCATGAACAGGGGTTTGGCATGCACACACTACAGCGGAATGGGCTGTCCATCCCACTAAATGCACTGGGGAGGGCACAGGTAATGTTTTTGTATACACGCTTAATCTTAGATATAAGGCACACCGGGACAAATAGGGGCGGCTGGGGACTGAGTATGGATACCTCGCTGCCGAAGCAGCCATGAGGTAGTGGCCAGCTTCGGCCTCCTCCAAACTGAAAGGCCCCATTTCAAGTGCAAGCTAGCAGTATGGCATTGCAGCCTAGGGGTGGGTGGGTGGCAGGCTGCACACTTATGCTTGCATTAAAAGAAAACAAAGCAGATGCTAACTTGTATCATCATCATCATGCTCCTCAACTTGGCACTCTCAACTCCCCTGATGGAGAAGCCAGGGCCCACCAGAGGAGTCTGGTTCTCTGGTGGTCTCGTCCAATGCAGCACTAAAGATGGCCGGGCTGAGAAAAGTGTGTGGGCGGAAGTTGACAGGAGAAATAGGGGCGGCTGGGGACCGTTTATGGACACCCGGCTGCCTCCAGGCGGCTGGGGACCATGTGTGGCCACCCGGCCGCAGGGCGGCTGTGGACCGAGTATGGACACCCGGCTGCCCCCTGGCGGCTGGGGACCGAGTGTGGACACCCGGCCGCCGGGCGGCAGGGGACTGAGTATGGATTCCAGGCCGCCAACGCAGCCATGACGTTTTGGCCAGATTCCGCCTCCACATACCTAAAAGGCCCAATTTCAAGTGCAAGCAAGCAGTATAGTATTGCAGCCTGGGGGTGGGTGGGTGGCAGGCTGCATACTTGCGCTTGCATTGCAAGGAATGGGGGAGGTACAATTGAACAGTGCCCTGGGACAAGAACTTGCACGCGGATAGTTGCAAATCTGCATCTTCTGATGCGGCTAGGATCACTTCTGATGGGCACACTTTTAGGCAGTGACCTGGGTGTCAGAGATGTTTCCAGGGGTTTTCCCCATGCTGTTCCCATGTCTTTTCAGCACTGTATGCATGTGTCACACAGCACATGGCCAGATAAGGTTGTAAAATGTTAAAATGACATTTCCCGGTGAATGCATTTGTCACGGTTGAAAGCAATACAAAAGTGCAAAAACGAATAAAAAATGATACTTGTTAACATAGCGGAAGGTGTGGAG
The DNA here is from genome assembly GCF_046119375.1 of Phyllobates terribilis. Taxonomy (NCBI): domain Eukaryota; kingdom Metazoa; phylum Chordata; class Amphibia; order Anura; family Dendrobatidae; genus Phyllobates; species Phyllobates terribilis. The sequence goes on from NW_027362769.1 coordinate 256,070,765, forward strand.
GAGTATTTTTTTTGGGGGGGGGTATTTATTTTACCTTATACACAAGTCTTTACCCTGGAAAGGAAGTTCCTTAACATATTTCACAGGAAAGCAGTTTCAGTTTCGTTTTTGAACGTTTTATTGTGAGCCCTTAAAAGTGGCTTAATACCTCTGACCACGTTGTTGACAGCAGTGACCTGGGTGTCAGAAATGCTTTCTGGGGCGATCCCCATGCTGTCCCCATATCATTTGAGAACTGTCACTATCGTTTTGGGCACTTGTTAGGCTTTTAAAAGACTGCCGGGGGTGCCGCGCCAAAAATGCTCGGGTCTCCCATAGACTAACATTGGGCTCGTTGCTTGGGTTGAGCACCCGAGTATCACGGCGAGCTCGGCCTGAGCTTCGAGCACCCGAGCATTTTAGTGCTCGATCAACACTAGTGTTTACGTGTGTTATCTTTGTTTAATATTTAAATTTGTTTTGTGATCTGAAACAGTTAAGTGTGACAAACATGCAAAAGAATAAGAAATCAGGAAGGGGGCAAAAACTTTTTCACACCATTGTATTCCCCAAATCTCTAATCCATCCACTGTAACACATTCCTTATTTCTAACGAGACAGTTTCACTTTTTCGTAGGCAATCAGTAATCATTTCTTTCGTCCCACGCACTGCTGCAGATACTAGAATATTCTTGACTAATCTCTATTGAAGGGAAAATAATTCCCTACACTGTCCCTCATTCATAAGGGGAACCGATTACTCTCTTTTCAAACTATCCACAAATGTTTCAACATTCTCAACAAAGAGATTTATCAATATCTGTGATATAGACATTTACTGGATTCTCTTCACTTTACACCCTCACAGGTTAACGTGCAGATAATCAACCTTCTCCAGCTTCCATCAGAAAGACTCACTAGGTCACTATATGACATCTTACGTCTAACAATGATATGTTGAATCTTGGGAGTCAGATCTGGAGAAATCATTCCCAGAATACACTTGGTACAAGGCACCCACATTTATAGTGAAAAACATTAAAGGGAATCTGTCATTAGGATTTAACCCCAAAACTATTTGCATGCACATGTAGCTCTTTCAAACACAAGTTCAGCAATACTCTACATGACCAGTCTTTCCTCTGTTACTGAGAACTTAGCATTTGTATTGATATGTAAACTATGCTTTAGATCTGAAGCCTCTGTCGCTCCAGCTCTATTTCCCATTTTTTTCTCCATCTTCTCCTACACTGAGAGAATTGGATGACACTATGATCACACTCTGATCAAACTCTGATTGCTTAAAAATGTATTGCTTAACAACTCTCTCATACTGCTGGCTGTCACAGAAGTATGGTTTCAAAAGTCTAATACTGCATCCAGTGCTGCTCTAACTCATGGAAGGCCAATCACTTGTCATATTCCCTGATTCGAAAACAGTTAGGGTAGAGGAAAAGGCATACTTCTTTCTCTGGATCTGGATTTCACTCTCTAGATCAGGTATGTCAAACGCAAACACAGATAGAGCCAAAATGAAAAACTTGGACAAAGTCGGAGGCCAACCAGTATACAGTATAAAGGGCCCCAAAAAGTCCTCCATACACTATTATGGGCCCCACATAGTCCTCCATACAGTATTATGAGCCCCACGTAGTCTTCCATACAGAATAATGGGCCCCACGTAGTCCTCCATACAGAATAATGGCCCCACATAGGGGTGGTGGTTGTGGTGTCGTGGGCCAAATAAAACCACCTGGCAGGCCGGATTTGGCCCACGGACCAGAGTTTGACATGTATGCTCTAGATAATTCTCTCTGATGTCCTCATATTCCACTTTTTTGAGGTTCAGGTTCTTGGACTCTTCTGACTATTCTCCCTGCAAGTGGTGGTTATCTACTGCCACTAGGTATACCCTGTTAGTTTTTTGTTCACTTTATTACCTGTCTCCCTTGTTTCCACTAACTCGGTGACTGTCAACCAAATGTCCTCATCTCCCTCACAATTTCTATTTTCTAATGCCTTTACAATTTTCTTATTTCACTAGTTTTCTTCTCGCTTTGCTGACTTTCCTTTTACTTTCCTCCCTTGTTCTATGACCACAACCTGAACTTTACTATTAAAAAAAATTTAATTCTTCAGGCTCATTTTTCTGTCCACCTAATAAACTGATTCCTCTACTCTGTGTCAATCACTTCACTCATTGCACATCTGATTTATTCTAAAATATAAAATTATCCTTCACCCAGAAAGCTTTTCAAATTGCTGCACTACCCTACATCTCCTCCCTCATCTCTGTTTACTCCCTGTGCTCTTTATTCTGCTGTTCTCATTTGCATCTACAAGAATTTTCTTAGGGTACACCAGCATACTAGAATATTAAGGAAAATCATATTCATTTTCAACATCCACATTTTTAGTCATGCCCTAAAAAACACATCTTTTAGGCTTTCCTTAATCTGACCATTTTTCTTCCCCTGCCATATAGCGAGATGAGCATAGCATATATTGTAAGCTCTTACGAGCAGAGCCCTCAGAGTCCTCTTGTTTGAGGTAATTAATTTTTATTTATTTTGTTACTATGTAATTTCTGTTTTTCAACATAAACACTCTGAAATTGTAAAGTACCGACAGAAATGAGTGTATTTATTATATGAGGCTTCTTTTTACTGGCACTAGACTCTTTAATGACATGTAAAAGAGGGACACTATAACAAGTGCAATCTAGCAATACTGAGGAGCATTTTTGAAGAATTATTACCATTGTTACTTTTTACATGTATATGGCAGTAACTGTGGGGTCAGTATCTACCACTTATTTTGCTTATTACCTGATGTGTAAACAGTGCTCTCTCTGCTGTATATACAGAGTCTCTACATAGCAATACTTAATGGCACTTGGCACTTTATTTTATATGTGTCACACCACTTGGTTATTATATTTATTTATGTGACCACACTGATTATATTATTAACGTCACCTTCACTTGATCTACATACCAGACAGAGTATGCTATTTATTCAATAAATGGCCTACATCATTTTTATTAATTTACTTTTTCACCCTTTATTTTTATTTTGGACCTAAGTTTCTGTGGTACACCTGGATGTAAGCATGATCCTGACATATTTACTTTTGTATATAACATACAATATTCAACTCTTTGATTATATCTTATGCGACAGTGATCGATATTATATTTAATTGACATATAATTGATACTCTGTAACCTTTTTATGTTCACAGTTCATTTTTCAGAACAATATACTGTATATGTCATACCGTGATACTCCCACTGCCTGCATTCCTTGAGGACAATTTCCCCTTGATGTTTTTAATGGATCTTACAAGATGTGATTAATAAAATCATGATACTTTATTTAAAAAATTCAGTTGTGTATCACACTTATAGGTTTATATGATTTAGTGGCAACACTTAATTTCTTGCTTATATGTGTTACTTTTTACATAAGTTAGAGTATTTATTCGCAGGGCAGCAATTTTAAGTCATTTATGACTTTAAAAACTTTGGTCTTACAAAACAGAACATTAATGTAATTTATTCTCACAAGATTTAGCATTTTGCAAGTTTATTCTTATCCAAGTCTCTCTCCCATGGTACTGTGACAGACAGATACAAGTAAAAGTCTTATCATTTGAAAAAAGAGCTGATTGCTCTGAGACGCATCATGTTTTAGTCTAGTGGTCTCAAACACGTGCCCCCTGAGGCTAAATTCTACGGCAGTTTTTTTTTAGTTAGATCCTTTGACCCCATGTTTACTACCACGTGTGCAAAATAGCCACTGTCTTTTTAATTTTGATGTAGATCCTAGGATGCACATTCTGCTAATATGTATTGCAACAAGGAGAGCCACTGGCTCCCTGAACCACAATGGTTATAGAAGCCATCGGTTAATTGGAGACCAGTGACTCATGTTGGCATGCCAATCATCGGTGACGTATGAGGTCAGTGCAATGCATTACCTTATTGCCCTGTGCCAGCTATAGAGCAGGAAGAAGAAGCAGTTCATTATGGGACAAAAGACAGGTGAGAAGAAATATTACCTTTCTTGTTTAATGTGTATGTGATGAGTCCCAGGATGCGTGATATTATTAAAGGATGGGAAAAATTATTACAGGATAGGGCCAGGATAAGGGACATTATTACAAGATGGGAACCAGGATGAGGGACATAGATACAGGATGGAGGCAAGGACTACAGGAGAGAGGCACAAAGAGAGGACACTATTACAGGATAGGGGACATTATTACAGGATAGGGACCAGGACAGAGGACATTATTTTAGGATGGGGGCAAGGATGGGGTTCATTATTCTAGGATAAGGGCAAGGACAGGGGACATTGTTATGGGATGGGAGGGGGCATTATTACAAGATGGAGGACAGGACAGGGGACATTATGACAAGATGGAGGCCAGAACAGGGGACATGATTACATGATAGGGGCCAGGACAGGGGAAATTACAGGATGGAGACCATGAATAGGGACAATATTACAGGATGGGGGCCCAGATGGGAGACATTATCACAGGATGGGGGCAAGAACGGGGGACATAACTATAGAATGGTGGACATTATTACAGGATGGGGGATAGGACAAGGGAAGATCATTACAGGATGGGAGCCAGGGTAGGGGACAATATTACTTGGACCACTATTGACAATATAACTGAATGGGGGACACTATTACTCCACCCTGAAAATTAAAAAAAAAATACAGTATAAAAAATTACACTAAAAATGCTGTTTCATAAAAAAAAGGTTAAACACAAAAGTATGCATGGGGTATCGCCTCATCTGAAACAACCATAGCTAAAAAACTGTACCATAGCAATTAAGATGAACACTGTAAAAAAAACACACTAAAAACAAAGCTATTTCATTATACTGATGCACACAAAATGCATTATAGAACTTTTTATACTGTAACACAAAAACTGACACAAAAAGGTGATCAAAAAGTGAAACAGAAAAAAATGGCATCACTGAAAACATAAAGGAATGCAGCTGGTCAACTTTAACTTTTTTGTCTCACACTGGAGAGTAGCATCCGATGATTCTCTCATGCAGATGCTATATGCACATGACCCTCGGTTCAATCTCTACTGCGAGTGTGAGCCGACTATCATTTTACTGTGATTCGATTCTCCTGCTTGCGAGAATCAATCACAGGTGCAGAGTAGAAGGAGAACTTAATTTCTCCATATTCTTCATTCTGTGAGTCGGCGTATATCGGTCTGCACTTGGATGACATCCAAGTGCAGTTTGATGTTTTGTATGCACCCTTAAACTTGTACGGGTGCTCACCATGCAATATATGCTGTCAATCAGAGCATGCAGCAAATTTTTTTTCATACCGCCTCAGCATGAGAAAGCAAAAAGCTAGTCGGCACTGCTCCATAGTATAACATTGGAGTGAGTGCTATCCGATAAAACATCACATAGCACTCGTCCGAGTTATATGCTGGCTACTCTCCAGTGTGAGCAAGCCCTTATACTGATATTCACCAATAAAACATCTTCCTTCTATGGACGTCTGTATGACACATTCCTGGTTAAGTGTGCCTATTTATATTTCCTTCTCTTTCCTTTGGAAAATTGTCACAACTGCATTGTTTCTGGATAATGCCACAGCCACTTCAGCCCACATGATATAGACATCTGGCAGTACCTGAGGCATACAATAATGTTGTATATATTTTAGCACAGCTGATTAAGGTGAAACATTTTAATTCTTTTTTAACTATTTTATAGTAATCTGTACAAAGTTACCCTATGAGCATCTTTTTCATTCTTTCTATTGTCCTACCCACTTTGGCTTGTCCTCTGACTTAAAAAACTAAGACTGCTCTTTCATTTATTAACGTAACATACAGTGGGTACTGAAAGTATTCAGACCCCTTGAAATTTTTCGCTCTTTGTTTCATTGCAGCCATTTGGTAAATTCTAAAAAGCTCATTTTTTTTCTCATTAAAGTACACTCTGCACCCTATCTTGACTGAAAAAAACAGAAATGTAGAAATTTTTGTAAATTTATTAAAAAAGAAAAACTGAAATATCACATGGTCTTAAGTATTCAGACCCTTTGCTAAATAATGAGTAGAAGCCCCCTTTTGAGCTAGTAGAGCCGTGAGTCTTCTTGGGAATGATGTTTTTCACACCTGGATTTGGGGATCCTCTGCCATTCTTCCTTGCAGATCCTCTCCAGTTCCGTCAGGTTGGATGGTGAACGTTGGTGGACAGCTATTTTCAGGTCTCTCCAGAGATGCTCAATTGGGTTTAGGTCAGGGCTCTGGCTGGGCCAGGCAAGAATGGTCACAGAGTTGTTCTGAAGCCACTCCTTTATTATTTTAGCTGTGTGCTTAGGGTCATTGTCTTGTTGGAAGGTGAACCTTTGGCCAAGTATGAGGTCCATAGCACTCTGGAAAAGGTTTTCATCCAGGATATCTCTGTACTTGGCCGCATTCAATTGCAATCAATCAACCTGTCCCTGCAGCTGAGAAACACCCCCATAGCATGATGCTGCCACCACCATGTTTCACTGTTGGGATTGTATTGGGCAGGTGATAAGCAGTGCCTGGTTTTCTCCACACATACCGCTTAGAATTATCACGAAAAAGTTCTATCTTCGTCTCATCAGACCAGAGAATCTTATTTCTCATAATCTGGGAGTCCTTCAAGTGTTTTTGAGCAAACTCTATGTGGGCTTTCATATGTCTTGTACTGAGGAGAGGCTTCCGTCGTGCCACTCTGCCATAAAGGCCTGACTGGTGGAGGGCTGCAGTGATAGTTGACTTTGTGGAACTTTCGCTCATCTCCCTACTGCATCTCTGGAGCTCAACCACAGTGATCTTGGGGTTCTTCTTTACCTCTCTCCCCAAGGCTCTTCTCCCACGATTGCTCAGTTTGGCTGGACGGCCAGGTCTAGGACAACTTCTGGTGGTCCCAAACTTCTTCCATTTAAGGATTATGGAGACCACTGTGCTCTTAGGAACCTTGAGTAATGCAGACATTTTTTTGTAACCTTGGCCAGATCTGTGCCTTGCCACAATTCTGTCTCTGAGCTCCTTGGGCAGTTTCTTTGAGCTCATGATTCTCATTTGGTCTGACATGAGCTGTGCGGTCTTATATAGACAGGTGTGTGCCTTTACAAATTTAGTCCTATCAGTTTAATTAAACACAGCTGGACTCCAATGAAGGAGTAGAACCACCTCAAGGAGGATAGCAAGGAAATGGACAGCATGTGATCTAAATATGAATGTCTGAGCAAAGGGTCTGAATACTTATGATCATTTGATATTTCAGTTTTTCTTTTTTAATAAATGTACAAAATTTTCTATCTTTCTGGTTTTTTTCAGACAAGATGGAGTGCAGAGTGTACTTCAATGAGAAAAAAAAAACTTTTTAGAATTTACCAAATGGCTGCAATGAAGCAAAGAGTGAATAATGTAAAGAGGTCTGAATACTTTCCATACCCACTGTAGTTACAAGAAGATGCACATTGTTAAACGCATACAATACATATATTTTCTCTCATCAGAAAACCTTCCTCTGATGCCACCTATACTCACAAATCTTCTGTGCAAAAAAAACTTTACTTTTTATTTTTTTCTTAAGGAAAAACTATCTAGCTAAGCATCAGATATCCACGATTCAAAGTTTTTCTGTTTCCGAAGCAATAAAGCGCTAAGTGATTGGTCAGATGCTGTTGAATATCGTCATCGGCCTGTTCCTGTCTCTACTTCAAAGGAAACTGTACTGATGTCTATTATTAGGCACTAACTTTCTCTGTAGGTATGTTCACAATAAATCTTCCCCTTGTGTCTTAAGAAAGAAAGGAGACTGAAGTTATGGTGACATCTGTCTCCATGAATACTGTTATAATTGCTTTAGTAGTTTTTTGCTGTTTCACAGAAATAAAATACGACCCCTGACATTTTATATAATGCAGAGTCATTTTGTGTACAAGGTACAAGTAGGAAACATGACTCTTGTGCTGTATATTTAGAGGTTTGTGACATTTTTGATGTAGGAAATACTCATACACAATGGAAATTAAGGTGGGGTAAATTATTATAATAAAGCAGAAGCATAACTGTTTTCTTGTGTATGTTTTTCACTTAAAAAAGCATGAACAAGTCATTTAAAAATCAAAGAAAAAAGAATCAAATTAGTTTGTTACAAAAAGAAGATCAAAAGTACAGTTAAAGTAATTAAATAAATTACAGTATAGCAGGAATACTAAGTATTTGCAATATATAATTGAAATGATAGGAAGCAAAGAGTAACATGAAATAGAAGAAAACCCAATTACAAAAAGGTATTTACTGTTATTTACTGTTTTGCACAATACAAATGGATCATTAATTTTAGATTTTTTTATATGTATCATTTTTTTTTATAAAATTACAAATATAACATGATCCTATATATACATATATATTAATCCATTTAAAAGGACATAAAATAAAAAAAATCACAAAAATGGCCATACTTACCCATATACTTCAGGCCCCCTTGATAAAAGGCAGAAGTAGCACAGGTACAAAATTTTGATGAAGGACCACTCGCACATCTACTATCATGAAGAGGGTGGTTACTTAGTATTATCATAAAGTCTGTAGGAGGCAGTTAGCTTGAAAAAACTAACTCAGATCAACTTGTCACTAGGTTCTCTGTCCAGCAGATTCCAAAGGAAACCCCTTACACCTCTATGCAGTGATTACTTACAATGGTGTCCACTGGATTGCTTACACAGAATGGCTGCTGGCTGGAAGAGCGAGTTGGAGGCAAGGATAGTCAAACAAAGCTGGGTAAGTATCAGGAGGGACAAAGCAAATTGCAAACAAAAGCTGATATCAGAGGGGAAGCTGAGATCAGATAGCAAAAGGTCAGTCCAGATAGAAGTTAGATAAGCTCAACATCAAGGTCAAAATCAGGAGAGAAAATGAATTGAAGTCAGTGTGCAAGCCTGGTCTACATCTGGAATAGCAAAACAGATTACTGGTGTGTAGAGAGCTTCCAGTCTCAATATCTGGTGGCTAAAGAAGAAAGCTGGGAGTTTGTATAGGGTGTTGTACTACTCCATTGGCCACTGAAGGAAAATGAATACAACTAATGGGCTGCTGGACAGTACACATACCAATTAGTCTGAGCAGAACCACAGGTCTCATCAAGACTAACCCATGGATGGACAGTGTCTGTGCTGTCCAGAGATGCTGCCTACAACATCACTGTTCACAGAGTGAACACATTGGTGCCTGGTGACTGAAGCAGATGTAGTTGGAGCAGGTTCGGGTAGAGATGTGACAATTATAAATGCATATAGATAAGGCTTGTATAAGGTGCTAATCACACAGGTACATGTAGTACACCATGCCAACTTGGACCCTATTAATCACGCTCTTACTATGTATTTATCAGATAAACAACCATGATCCATGAAAAAAAGTCAAATATGTCACATGATGCAAAGAAATACAAGCTAAATCATTAAAAATATATTTTTTATTGAATCAATACATAAAAAAGATAAAAAATACAGGGCAAAAAGCCCCCAATGATGAAGACCACAGGTCACAAATAATACTAAATACAGCTATTTGTGCCTATATATATATGGTAAATCTATGGATCTAACATTGTTGGACTACCCTAGGAAGCAAAGAGATGAACGGTATGAAAATAAGCAAAAGTACTTACGTATGGATGCTACCAGGGGAATACATTGTGCTCTGTGTCTCCAAACCATCCCAACGCAGTTTAGCCTCATTTCTACTTTGGTCGTCCCTGCAACACCCCCAGAAGAAGCATGGCGAAACTGCATTGACGTGGTTTGGAGACAACAAATAGCATGTAGGCTGAATTTATTATTAGTATTTCTATTGGACATTGCATTATCTTAAGCACATACTGTATAGTCCTTTGAACCTAAATGTATGCCTATCTCAGCATACTACTGCACTGGCATATGCAAAATGCACTAGCGCTTTCTATAGTATGCTTTTGGTATTTGACATATATGGGTTTATTATCCTACTAATATTATTAATGCGAAAGTTTGTGAGTATGTATGTTTGTTACTCTTTCACGAAAAAACTACTGGACGGATTTGCATGAAACTTTACAGTAATATAGATTATACATCGGAATAACATATAGGCTACAATTTGTAATGATTTTATGTAATTTTGGTCGTAATATAATGATACATGTCAATTATGTCGGAAAAAAATCTTGCCTCTGAGAGCTATCTTGGCATACGCTGCCTAAACCGTTGGAGTTACACAAAGATGATGTACCGTAGAATTGTTTGTCTTGAATAGTTCTAAATAAAAGTCCGCGACAGCATATATCTAACTTTTATGTGGAAGCCACTATGACCAAAATTGTGAACCATAAATTTAATTAAAATAGATACTATTTTACAATTTTACAATGCACATTTTAGTATATTTATCAAACTTTTTAGTATATTTATCAAACTCTTATATACACACATACACAGGTGATATTTAAATGGCTGATTTACAGCAGTCAGAAGAGATTGATAATACAATCATTTGCCCATAGTGGATCATTGTATAGTGAGGTCACAGTTGCCACCTGTCCACAGTCAGGTCCACAGATCATATACCGTGGCCAGGTACAAGTGTGGCACAGGGGGTTCACACATGACCCCCAGGGACTGACATTTCCTAGAAACTTTGGCAGCTGTCAGTCATGAGCTCACCCTGATACATTACACTCTGGAAACAGCTGAAGGGAGAAGGATAATTTATGACATTTTCTCAGACTTAAAAAAAAAAAAAATATGTATATATATATATCCCAGAAAACAGCCCATATGTCAGGAACAGGTTACTAGGGAACTAGACGTCCCAGCACGGCCTGCCCGTGCCCACAGCCCGGGGGGAGTTTGAGGCTTCCTCCTGCAGGTTGCCCGGGGGCACCGGGCCGTCATTGTCCTCACACAGGGGGTCCCCGCCGCCATTGTCCCTCCACATAACACTGTATAATAAAACATGCGCTCACCTGCGCCAGCTGCTGCAGCCGGGAAAGTTCCGAGCGCCTCACCTGGGCGGAGGGGAAGTGACTCACACACGGGGAGGGGCAGTAACCTGAGCGCGGCTCCATGGAGGATGCACACACTGCAGCCTGACAGCACCGGCAGCAGAGCTACACAAATGGCGTCCTCCCCTCCTGTGTGCAGCACAGCCCTGTCTGTGTGCAGCACAGCATGTCACCCACAGCACCAGCAGGCTGCTCTCAGCTCCCACAGAGCACTGGGAATGGTTGCTATGGGTAACCGCGCCACAGCTGCTCCTCATAGACCAGTCATATACAACTGATATCGTCTGTACAGCGATCGTAATATAACTAATTAGATTGTTTTAGTATTTTGTTTGAACTTTACTAAGTACCTATTTTGTAATTAGTACTTATAAAAATGCCGCGAAAGCGTAAGTCTAACATTTCGCAAAGCTCTAATAAAGCCCGAGCTATGAAAATAATTAGACATGATGAGAGGTCTCAACAAGCCGAGCAACGAAGGCTTGAGCAGGCAATGCGTTGTGCGGCATATAGAGCTGCAGAGACTCCAGAACAATCCCAAGCCTGACGTGAATGGAATGCGGAGTTTTTGGCATCTCAACGGGCTGCTGAAACTCAAGAACAGTCCCAAGCCCGACGTGAACGGAATGCGGAGTTTTTGGCATCTCAACGGGCTGCTGAAACTCAAGAACAGTCCCAAGCCCGACGTGAACAGCATGCGGAGTATCTGGCATCTCAACGGGCTGCTGAAACTCAAGAACAGTCCCAAGCCCGACGTGAACAGCATGCGAAGTATCTGGCTTCTCAACGGGCTGCTGACACTCCAGAAAAGTCCCAAGCTCGACGTCAGCAGCAAGCGACTTACATGGCGTCCCAAAGTGCCACAGAAACTTATGAAATGGCCAAATCTCGCAGACTCACTGTTGCTGAAAGGGCAGCACAGCGACATCAAACATTTACAAGAAATACATGTAAATTGTTTAATAAAGCTGCATTTGAGTATGACAAGACTCTTGATTATGAAACTCACAATCTTATAAAAATAGAAGCAATGACCATAGATTGCAAATATTGCGGAGCTCTTAAGTGGAAAGAGGAAGCAGCAGGTATGTGTTGTTTGGGCGGGAAAGTAGCTCTTCCTTATATAGACGAGCCAGTTCAACCTTTAAAATAGCTTTTCTCTAATCAAACTGATGAATCTCGCCTTTTTCTAAATAATATAAGAAAATACAACATGTGCTTCATATGACGTCTTTTGGAGCAGATCAAATTGTCTCAATGCCAGGGTTTTGCCCGACCTTTACAATACAAGGACAAGTATACCACCGTATCGGTTCTTTAATTCCTACGTCCATTTCGCAACCACAATTTTTACAAGTTTATTTCATAGGTGACGAAGAAGAACAAATCAACAGGCGTACTGAGTGCGTGCAAAGCGTAGATAGAAACATAGTTAAAAAATTACCACGAGTACTTCACGACCACAACATTTTGGAGCATGAATTTAAAACGGCTAGAGACAGAATGATCAATGACGATCATTTCAAAGTAGTGATTCACCCAGACCGTGTACCACGTGGTCAACATGAGAGACGATTCAATACCCCTACTACAAATAAAATAGCTGCTGTAATAGTTAGTAGCGAACAAACTATGTCTCGGGACATCGTTGTGCAGCCGCGCAATGGCATGCTCACTAGGGTTCCCGATACACATAGATTCTATGACGCTCTCGAGTACCCAATAATTTTTTGGAAAAGGACAAGAGGGGTACAGCATTGATATTCCTCAGATAAATCCAATTACCAAACAAGCAATGGCAAGCAAAAAGGTGTCCTGCAAAGATTTTTATGCCTTTCACTTGATGGTCCGTCGCAGCGATTTTAATTTGATGCTTAAGTGTAGGCTCCTACTTCATCAGTTTCTGGTCAACATGTATGTAAAGATGGAAAGTGAGCGCTTAAGGTTCATTTCTTTAAATCAAAAAAAACTGCGCGCAGAAAATTATATTCACTTGCAAGATGCAATAAGAAATGATGCGGATTTGGATCCAAATAACTTAGGTCAGATGGTGATTCTCCCGTCATCATTTGTAAATAGCCCGCGATACCTACACGAATACACACAAGATGCGTTCACATACGTACGTAATTATGGGAGGCCTGATTTATTTATTACAATGACTTGCAACCCCACTTGGCCAGAAATCACCAAAGAGCTTATGGCTGGTCAAAATTCAACGGACAGACATGACTTAACAGCTCAAGTATTTAGAATAAAAGTACAGAAGTTGGTAGCTCTACTTACAAAAGGTAACATATTTGGTGATATGCAATGCATCATGTACTCGATCGAGTGGCAAAAGCGAGGTTTGCCTCATGTGCACTTACTGCTGTGGTTAAAGGAAAAATTGCATCCGAACCAAACTGACGAAATCATATGTGCTGAGATACCAAACCCAGAAACCGATCAAAAGCTCTATGATACAGTGACAAAGAATATGATTCACGGGCCATGTGGTACATTCAATTCTTCATCGCCATGCATGAAGGAAGGAAAATGTACCAAAAAATATCCGAGGAAGCTTTTAAAAGATACTCAAACCAATGACAAAGGTTATCCTTTGTACAGGCGCAGAGCACCAGAGAATGGTGGACGCACGACGATTATAAAAACCCGTAGAGGAACACAGGAAATATTGGTGGACAATAGCTGGGTGGTCCCATATTCTCCCCTCTTATCAAAAAATTTTAATTCTCATTTAAATGTAGAGTTCTGTAATACGGTACAGGCGATAAAATATATTTGTAAATATATTAATAAGGGTAGCGACCAGGCTATTTTTAACATCCGCCAGCAAGGGAATGTTAACATTGACCCAAGAGATGAGGTGCAGACCTTTAGAACCGGCCGATATATTAGTAGTAACGAAGCAGCGTGGCGGATCTTAGGTCTGCCTCTGCACGAGAGACACCCAACCGTCACTCATCTTGCGATTCATTTACCCAATGGCGAGAGGGTTTACTTTACGGAAAATAATTTTAGAGAGAGATTAGAAGCACAACCTAAAACTACACTAACTGCATTTTTCCTGTTGTGCCAAAGTGATACGTTTGCAAAAACATTACTTTACATTGACGTGCCTCGCTACTATACTTGGAATGTGGCACGGAAGCAATGGAAACGTCGTTTACAAGGAACACCTGTCGATGGCTGGCCAGGTGTGAAGGCAGGAGATGCTCTAGGTCACATTTACACGGTGCACGTTAGCAATTTGGAATGTTATTGCTTGCGTATGCTGCTGAATGTAATAAGGGGTCCAACCAACTTCTCGGATTTAAAAACATTTGAAGGTCAAGAACTTGCAACTTTTCGGCAGGTGTGTGAGAAGATGGGGTTGTTGGAAGATGATAGCCACTGGGATACCACCTTAGAAGAGGCCATGCTATGTCGCTCCCCAGCGCAAATAAGAGAGCTGTTTGCCATATTGATATGCACTTGCGGTTTATCCAATCCTCTACAACTCTGGCACAAGTATAAAACTGTGTTATCAGAGGATATCATGCACAGATTTGAAAGAATGGATCACGTTAACGATGATCTCTGTTTCAATGAGGCATTGGGGCTTATCAAGGACAAAATATTAATAATTTCTGGAAAGAAATTGTCCGATTTTGGTCTACCCTCACCGCGGCGTAGAGGAGAGCTGTCGAACGAGTTGATAAAAGAGCTAAGCTATGATACCAACCAGTTAGACGCTCAAGTTTGCGAAACTGAGCCACGTTTGCTACCTGATCAAAGAGAGATTTATCACAAAATAGTAGGACGAGTTGAGAATGGTGAAGGCGGACTTTTTTTCCTTGATGCCCCGGGTGGTACAGGAAAAACTTTCTTGCTTAATTTACTTTTAGCAAAAATTCTTAGCGGTCATAACGTTGCATTAGCTGTGGCTTCCTCTGGAATTGCTGCAACATTGCTAAGCGGTGGACGGACGGCACATTCAGTCTTTAAATTACCTCTTAATCTGGTGAACGAAGAAACCCCATCGTGTAATATCAGCAAGAGCAGCGCCCGTGGCCTCCTGTTGCAACAGTGCAAACTAATCATGTGGGACGAGTGCACAATGTCACACAAACGCGCCATCGAAGCTCTTGATCGTTGTCTACAAGACTTACACAGTAAAAAACAATAATGGGTGGTGTGGTTGTTTTATTGGCTGGGGACTTTAGGCAAACTTTGCCTGTCATCGAGCGAGGCACTGCAGCAGACGAAATTAACGCATGTCTGAAATCCTCATATTTATGGACCAAAGTTGAAAAGCTGCACCTCACCACCAACATGCGTGTCCAGTTATTCAGTGATCTAGAGTCGGGCGCGTACGCTGAGAAACTGCTCGAGATCGGTGAAGGTCGAATCGAAACTGACGAAGAAGGTATGGTTCTATTCACTAACCAATTTTGTCATGTTGTGGATTCGGAAGACGCACTTATTGCTCAAGTTTTTCCAAATTGGCAACAAAACATCCACGATGAAAATTGGCTATGTGAAAGAACTATACTAGCACCAAGAAATGAAACAGTTGCAAAAATCAATAAAATTATCTTGGACCAAGTAAACAGTGATGCAACAACCTACAACTCCATCGACACAGTCATATCATCTGAAGACTGTACGAGCTACCTCGTGGAGTTTCTTAACTCTTTGGAGCTATCCGGGGTCCCATCTCATAAGCTCGAATTAAAGGTCGGTATACCCGTTTTGTTAATGCGCAACTTGGACGCCCCGAGATTAAGTAATGGCACTAGATTGCGAGTCACTGAACTAGGCAGGCACATTGTAAAGGCCACAATTTTAACTGGAGAAGCTAAGGGTGAAAATATTCTTATACCACGCATCCCAATAATACCCAATAAATTACCCTTTAATTTCAAACCTTTGCAGTTCCCACTTAAAGTTGCATTTTCAATGACCATCAATAAATCGCAAGGGCAAACTTTGAAGGTAGCGGGGATACATTTAGGTACACCCTGTTTTTCCCACGGTCAGCTATACGTAGCTTGCTCACGTGTTTCTAAATTGCAAAATCTACATATTTTCGCTGAACAAAAGAAATCAAATAACATAGTTTACAGGAGTATATTGCAGTAAAAACACATAGATAAATTACCTGCGGATGTCCATTATTTCAATTACATACTAATTCTTTACTAACACGAACAATATTAAACGCAAGTAACTTCAGTCCGTCCTGTTTATTAATCAGTGTTTAGTAATCCGTTTGTGATGAAATTTGATATGGATAATTTCAAGCCTGGGGAAGGACATAGGGCTACTTTTTATAAACACACCATACAGGCGAAGAATATATAAAACTGTAAACCTGATTAACTGACACACCTAGCGGTCAACGCACAGCCGAAACCACTGAACTTAGCATCTTGAAATTTGCAGATAAGTTCTATTATAGCTTAAATGAGCACTAAGAAAGGAATTTTGATAATTCCACCCTCAAGAGTTTCCCTTTTCATATTATAGGGGTTCAAAGATTGTATGGAATCCGTCAGTTTTGAAGTTAGACATCTGAAATTTTGGATGTACGAGTAACTAAATAAGATTAATTTTTTTTACTATTAAGATTATATTTTTTTACTATTAAAATGATCTGTCACGAAACTTAATGTGGCAGACCAAATTCCACGCGAGCGAAGCCGCGGGTAAAAGCTAGTTCTTATATATGTGTCCAACTGACAGATTTGGACTTTTTGATTTGTGTCCTGTGTTCTTCATCATTTGGAGGCTTTTTGCCCTGTCTTTTTTATCTAATTTATGTATTGATTCAATAAAAAAAAATATTTTTTTAATGATTTATCTTGTATCTTTTTGTATCCAGTGACATATTTGACTTTTTGTCACAGATAATGGTGGTTTATCTAATTTACTAAGAGTCTAGCAACATATTGCTATTGTCTTTGGAACATATGTGATTATATGTATGGATAAGTCAAGGCAGCCCAACACTATGCAAGTCACCGACAAGGACAAACATCCTATTTCCCACTACCAACATTACTGGGCCTGGCTGCAAAGATGAAAAAATACATGAGGCATTAGTTGACATTTTGAACAAGATACACAAGCTTGCAACCCATGTCAAGGGTCCTCCTCATTGTTTTGAATCTCTAAACTAAAATCAGTACACTGAAAAGGACATCAAACCCAAGACCCTGCAACATTCAAATAATATCCAACATGATTTGGAACATAAGGCAGAATTTTTACATATGTTTTGCACCAGATATTTGGCATATTCTGTATGATTTTTAGTTTTTAGACACATTTATGAAAGTCAGGCACCATTTTTAAAGCATTTTTTGACAAGTCTATTATTTTTATTTTAATCTTGTCAAAAGAGGCAGGTCCGTGGCATTTTCAAAGTTCTAGCCATATTTATTACATAAAATATTGTACAAAAGTTCTCAAAATCACTTCCGTAGCATGGTGAGTTAAAAAGTGGAAAAATCAATAGCAATCAGAAGTATTACATTGAAAGAAGCACCAAACTTATCACACTTCATGTGACTCTTGATAAACTTGGAGCCAATATGGACAACACACCCAGAAGCGACACTGACTTCAATAGATTCTGTCATGATGATTAACCCATAAACTGTCGAAAATCAAAATAGTTACTATATGTTAAGAGTGCAAAATGTTGATTTTGTTAAATGACATATCACCAGTTTATGGTAGGAAGAAAAAGGGATATAGCAGAAATAGAGGTGGAAAAAAGTCCAAAAAAAAGGCAGGTGAAAGTTTGTAAATTTGAATATTATGCGTTACATGCTGAGCTCCATTAGAACTAGGCAGGTCTGTTCATGCTATAATTTTCCCTTAAAGTGGTATTCCCATCTTCAAGATCTATCCCATTATGCAGTAGGTTTAAGAATAATAATATTAGCAAATACCTCCAATTAGAAATGTTGTATAGTTCTTCTAAGGCCACATTCACACATTCAGTATTTGGTCAGTATTTTACATCAGTATTTATAAGCCAAAATCAGGAGTGGAATAATCAGAAGAAAAGTATAATAGAAACACGTCACCACTTCAGTGTTTTTACCCACTCCTGATGTAAAACACTGACCAAATACTGAATGTGTGAACCTAATTCGCTATGTCGCTTACCCCATGCGCGGGGCATTGCAGTAGCTTAAGTATCCAAGGTTACGACCACTACCTAACTGTCACTATATGAGTGGTCGTAACTAGAGCTGATCGAACATTTAAAGGTTCGATTAGTTTCAGATGGGCGAACTTCCCGATTTTCGTCGAACAATTCGTTGAAAAGTACGTCGAACATATCCGAATCCCATTGCATTCAATGGGAGGCAATATCAAACACATACACAACACCTTCAAAGGTGCTTAAAAGCTGAGGTATAAGGGTCTTGGCCAGTATTTACAGCTTTGAATTTAACTTCAAATTAAGACAAGGTAGGTGAGGGATCGGTGCAGGCCTGCTGTGCTGGGAGCCCTGATACCACATGCAACAGCTCAACCTGCTTTTCTGCTCAGCCACAGTCAGGTGGCACAAACATCAGTTTCATAAAGTACTATTGGTACAAAAATTTAAGGATAGTAACACAGGTAGTTGACAGAAAGTAAGTGGAGGTCTGCCGGTCTGGGAGCCCTACTGCTACAGGCAGCACACATGAAGGAGACCCAACCACAAGTCTCCACATTTCCCAAAATTAGGGCCAGACACCACCAAAGTGGTATCAATTTCAACAGAATAGAACTAGTATAATGAGAACCAACACCTCTTCCACTACAGCCAACCCAGCAGATGGCAAAAATTAGGGGCAGACACCACCAAAGTAGCATCAATTTCACCAGAGTTGAACTAGTATAATGGGGCACTGACACCCCTTCCACTACAGTCAACACAGCAGATGGAGACCCAATCAGGGGTCTCCACATTTTCAAAAATTAAGGACAGACAACACCAAAGTAGCATCAATTCCAGTAGAGTAAAAATAGTATAAAGGGGACCAACATCTCTTCCACTACAGCCAACGTAGCAGATGGGGACCTAATCAGGAGTCTCCACATTTCCAAAAATTAGGGGCAGACATCTCCAAAGTGACATCAATTTCACCAGAGTAGAAATAGTATAATGGGGACCGATACCTCTTCCACTACAGCCAACCCAGCAGATAGAGACTTAATCAGGAGTCTCCACATTTCCAATGCAGCACACTAAAAACTACACCATCGTCTAGTCTGCACAGTCTGCGATTGGGGTGCAAACGTCTTTGGAGACCCATGATTTGTTCATCTTTATGAAGATTATGCGGTCTACGCTTTCAGGGGATAGCCGGCTTCGCTTATCCATCAGGACACCACCAGCAGCGCTGAAGACACGTTCTGAGAGAACTCTGGCTGCTGGGCATGATAAAACCTCCAAGGCATGACAGGCGAGCACAGGCCACTCTTCCATTTTTGAAGACCAAAATGAAAAAGGGTCAAAACCCTCCCTGATGGCATTGATATTGCGCTGCGATGCACACTGTGTGCCTCACTACTGTCTTGGGGAAAACCTCTCCTAAGGTTGTCTAGAAGCGTGTTTCAATACTCCAGCATGCGCGAGTCACTTTCAAGGGCGGGAAGCATCTGACAAAATTTACTCTTGTAACGTGGATCTAACAGAGTGGCAACCCAGTAGTCAGCGCTATTTCATATCCTAACTATACGGGGAACATGTTGCAGATAGTGCAGTAGGAAGGCACTCATATGTCGAGCTCTTCCATGCATTGGAGTGTGTTGGTGGCTGGATAACACTGATGCTTGTTTCCTCCATCCCCTTCGCACTATGGACAACAAAGAGGGCACCATTATCCTTTTCATCTCCTGACTGTTGCTCGCCCATCACCTCTTCTCCTTGTCCTCCCCCACTTGTTCCTCAGCTCCTTCACCTTCACTAACAGTTTGTCTGGTATCACAAGCCTTGAACGCTGTAATACACCCTGCCTTGGCACCTGCCTGTGTGACGACAGTGTGGAACTTAGAGTATAATAGAGTTAATACATCGCACTCTCGATTAGATGCAAAGTGGGGTTTATTAAAACAGCATAAGTAGAAATACTTAAACCAGACCAGTGGTAGAAGGCAACAATACAAAGAATATAGCGAACAGTGAAGACATTTCGGCCCATTCGGCCTTATTCAATTCAGTCGCTATTTCTACTGGTTAGTATATGTATAGAATTTATAGCTGTGTGTTTGTATTGCCCAGTGCCCAGTTAGCAAGATGTAACGCCTCTGGCCATGCTTACTCATCCAGGTGTCTGTGGTGAAATGCACCCTGGGAGACGTAGATTTAGCCAAGAGATGGGGAATGTTGTCTGCGACATGCTGGTGTAGCAAGGCACAGCTTTCTTAGAGACGTAATGGCGACTGGACAACTGGTACTGGGGGACTGAAATAGCCATCTGCTCTCGGAAAAAATCCAGTATTTACCAGGTGGAAAGGCAGCATTTCTGTGGCCAACAGATTGGACATTGAGAAGTTCAACCTCTTAGCTTTGTCATGAGTAGGATGAAACAATCTTTTACGTGATCACCACTGCGGGACCGAGGGCTGGCTGCTGTGCTGAGAGAGGGTGGAGTAGGGTGAACACGACAAACTGCTGGAACATGAGTGAGATGCAGGTGGAGATGTTACGGTGGATTGAGAAAGATGTGGTGTGCTCGGTGAAGCAAAAACAGCAGGCATGGCCACCTCCGTTACAGCTGACGGGCTCTCCCTTAGCCTGACTGGAATGGGTAAACAAATGTAGGTTCTGCAGCTGGAGACCAGTGTGACAACACTTGGCACGATGATGGAGGAGGAAGAAGCAGCAGATGCGGTTGATGGGACGGCCGATGGTTGATGAGGCCCGCTGGTCCACATTTTATCGCAGTGAGATTTCCAGATGAATGCATGTTGATCGCACATGTGACAGTTCATGCATGTAGTAGTCAAATTTTTGCAATTTTTCCCTCTACTGAGTCTTTTTTTTGCAAAGTTGGCAGATAACGTGAGTTGGCTCATCCTTTGCAGTCTCAAAAAAGGACCAGGCTAGGCATCCCTTGCCACCCCTGCGAGCTGCAGACCCGCAACCACTGCTGGTCACTGCCACAGTTGTGGCTGAGTATCCAGTGTTCAGCGTGGTTGCATCACTCAGTGTCTGTGCAGTAGGCCACAACATAACCTCCTCGCCTTCCTCCTCCTCCACCGACTCAGATGACCTACTCAGTTGTGTGCCTCTGGGTTCATACCAAGTGGGAGCTATAACCTCATCATCATCCTCTCTGTTCTCCCATTCCTAGCCCTGAAAGTCACCCTCCTCCTCTTCCTGCCCTGACAGCACAGTACAGTCTGCTTGCGCCTTTGGTATCTGAGTCTCATCAGGATCAACTCTCCCCATTAGGGTTAACGTCTGGTAACAAGGGTCAGGATTCTGCTCAGGCCCTTATTCATCCTGCTCCGGATCCAATATAAAAAAAATTTGGGCATCAGTGCAGATGCTTTACTCCTCTTGAGTCTGTGAATCTTTGGAGCAGACCTCTGATGCCCATGGCATAGATTGTATGAACAGCTCTGCAGACTCGCCCATGTGTGGTTCCCTACAGTCAGTTGGTGAAACAAGGGTAATTAGGGTGCCACCTCTGAGGACTGTACTGTGTGTGATGTTGAGGTGGAGGAAGAGGAGGAGAGGCCACTTGATGCAGTGCTTGCCATCCACTGGAGCACATGCTCTTTCTGGCCCTCATCTACAAGGCGTACATCTGTGCAGCTGTCAAAGAAAGGGAATGGAGTAGCCCGTCCTGTAACAAAAGTTCTCAGTTGTCTTTGGATAGGACGTGACAGTGTTGGTTCACTAGAGCTTTCACTAACATTACTAACTACTCCATGTACACCTTGATCACCAAGCCTATTCCCCCTTCCACCACAACCTCGCTTTTTTCCACTCATGTTGCTCAAAATTACAAGCTGAGATGTGGCCTGCTGTATGTATCATGTTAGTAACAGAAAAAAGTCATAAGTTACTTGACGGTAACGGGATTTTTCGGAGACCATGACAGCACCAAGAGAGATGGGATCCACCCATCAAGGACAGGAAACCTACAGGCTTAAAAGGGGGCAGCACCTCTCTTTAGCCTCAGTTTGGATTACAGAGCATTGAGAGGACCGCCAGGTTAGTAAACATAGCAAACAACCACAAAAAAACTACTATATCATACACCACCTTCTAAGTGTGAAATTTTTAACTAATAAACAAGGAGTGCTCCCACAACATGAAGGGAGAGAATATAAGGGTGCTGTCATGGTCTCCGAAAAATCTCGTTACCAGTAAGTAACTTATGACTTTATCAGTCGACCATGACAGCACCACGAGAGAGTTGCAGAGATGAAGAAATCTAGGGAGGGACCACAGCCTGGAGCACCCTTCTCCCAAAGGTGAGATTAGTTGAAACACCCATATCCAGTCTATAGTGCCTATAGAAAGTAGAGGGAGAGGACCAGGTAGTAGCCTTACAGATTTCTTCTACGCCCAGGAGGTCACCACAGCCCGGGTGGCACTTCCTCACCGCTGGACGCATAAGATAGAGAAATAGCCTCCCTAATCCATCTAGCTATGGTGGACTTTGTGACCTTAAACCCTTTCCTAACCCCTTGGATGGATATAGACAAAGAACTATCTCTCCTGAAGTCTTTGGTGACCGAGAGGTACCAAACCACACATCTCCTTACGTCTAACGTATGAGACTCTGCTTCTTTCTGGTTACTCGGATTAGGACAGAAGGAGGGTAGGACTACTTCTTGATGTCTGTGGAAATGAGTAGTTACCTTAGGGAGATAGGCGGGATCAGGTTTAAGAATTACTCTATAATCCAGGATTTGAGTAAAAGGCAAAGCCAAAGACAGAGCCTGAATGTCACTAATCCTCCTAGCCGAGGTTAAAGCTATTAGTAGCTCTGTTTTAAGGGAGAGGGATTTAAGGGTTGCTGAATCTATTGGCTCAAAAGGCGACCTAGTCAAGGCCTTTAGAACCAAATTTAGATCCCAGGGACCAAAATTGCTTTTTGTGATGGGTCTGGATCTAAACGCGGCCCTCATAAAACGAGAAACCCAATAGTTGCCTGCCAGATCACAGCTATATAGGGCGCCTAAGGCAGAAATGTGAACTTTTAGGGTGTTGATGGATAACCAAAGTTCAAGACCCTTTTGTAAAAACTCTAAAATTTTTCCTATTGGTGCCCCCTCACCAGTTCTAGAACCAGAAAAAGACAAAAACATTTTCCAAGTTCTAGCATAGATTCGAATTGTAACAGGTTTTCTGCAACACATTAGGGTAGCTACTAGATCTTGAGAGAGCCCTTTCTGTCTTAGCAGTGACCTTTCAAGTTCCATACCGTCAAGTGGAGGCCCAATGCTCGAGGATGGACTATTGGACCCTGGAAGAGGAGATGTGGAACCTCGGGCAGGACCCAAGGATAAGAGACGGACATGCTCCTCAGGCATCAGAACCAGGGTCTCCTGGGCCAAAAGGGTGCGATCAGCAGAACCCTCACCTTGTCCTCCCTGATCTTCCTTATGATCATGGGAAGAAGAGCCAATGGGGGAAAGGCATAGGCCAGGTTGAAATCCCAAGGTATTAGGAGAGTGTCCACTGCCAGGGGATTTTCTCTGGGATTTAGGAAACAGAAGAGCCTTGTCTTTCGATTTAGTCTTGTGACAAACAGATCAACCACCAGAGGCCCCCATCTTTGGACTATTTGGGAGAAAATGTCTTGTTTTATTTCCCATTCTCCCTGCCACAGAGGATAGCGGCTTATTTCCAACTATCAAGAAATCATCCAGATAAGGGATAATCAAATTATCAAAATATCACGTTCTCTGACATGAGCCATGACCTCCGCTATAATTTTAGTAAATACCAGGGAAGCTATGGCCAGACCGAACGGCAAGGCCCTATACTGGAAATGCTTGACTTCCCCATCCATGATCAAGGCTACCCTAAGGTATTTCTGGTAATCCTCATTGAT
Organism: Phyllobates terribilis; assembly: GCF_046119375.1. Lineage (NCBI taxonomy): Eukaryota > Metazoa > Chordata > Amphibia > Anura > Dendrobatidae > Phyllobates > Phyllobates terribilis. Next base: position 256,094,904 of record NW_027362769.1, read on the forward strand.
AGGAACATGGTAATAGGCATCTTTTAAATCTAGTACTATCATGTAACAGCCTGAAAACAGCAATTTTATTGTTGAGTTGACAGATTCGTTCTTAAAGGTGGGAATTATCAAGAACATATTAAGGGCTTTTAAGTTAATGATACATCTGAAAGATCCGTCCAGCTTAGAGACCAGAAAAAGAGGTGTAGTAGAATACCAACCCCCTTTCGGACGCCGGGACTCCACTAGGACTACCTTATGAACTAAATCCAGCACCTCCTTTTGTAGGGCCAGCTGCTCTTACATTGCGGAACGGACCAGGGTCAAGATGAATCTCCCACGAGGAATGGCCTGGAACTCGAACCTCAGACCCGAACCTATCAGATCAAAGATTCAGTTACTGGCTGAAATATTTGTTCAGGCAGGTAAGAAGCCCAACAGCCTCCCCCCTACCTGGCCTATGAGTCATTGACTCGGCTTCCGGGGTCCCCAAGTACAGGAAGAAGACCCAAACAGAAGCCCTCTACCTACCTGTGGTTTTCCCAATTATCCTGATCCCTCTGCGGTCTTTTACGCATAAATCTTCCTCTGCAAAAAGAACGTTTATAAGCAGGCATGGATAAGCTAGGGAACCCTTTTTTCTTGTCGCCTGCTTTATCCAAGATTGCATCCAGAACTGTTCCAAAGAGATGTTCCCCTTCACATGGTATGGCACACAATCTCGTTCTGGCTTGGATATCTCCCGGCCAACACTTAAGCCACAGGGCTCTATGGGCTGGATTGGACATGGCAGCCGATCTTGCTGCCAACATAACTGAGTCCACGTAGGCATTAACTAGGAAAGCTGTTACCCCCTTAATGACCAGGACGTTGGATAATATCTCCTTCCTGGATGTATCATTTGTTAGGTGGGATTAAAACTGTTACAGCCATATCATCAAGGACCTGGCCATACAAGTTGCAGCAACTGCCGGCTTTAAAACCCCAGCAGTTGCTTCCCAGGTCCCTTTGATAAAGGTATCAGCTTTTCTGTCCAACGGGTCCTTAAGGGCCCCCATGTCATCAAAGGGGAGAGATAACTTCCTAGATGCCTTTGTTATAGCCACATCTAGCCATGGAGCTTTTTCCCAGGAGGAAGAGGCTGAGTCCTCAAAGGGGTATTTCCTCTTAAAGAAAGGAGGGAGAGAACCCTTTCTTTTCAGCCTTTTCAATTCCCTAGGAATTAGATCCTGAAGTTTATCATTAAAGGGGTTGTCCAGTACTTTTAAAAATATGCCAGTGCGTTTTAATGATAAATACAAGCTTCTTTCTAATTACCTTGCGCTGCTGATCCTGCCTGTGAGCGGTGCTATCACTGGTCGCTCACAGGCAGCACGTGAGCCCCGGCTGCAGCCGGCGCTGACATCTGCTGACGTCACGACAAGTTGCGGCCGGGTGTCCCTCTTCCGTGTTCCACCGGTGGCTGCTGGGTTGTGGGTGGGGTTATTCCCCTGTGTCACATGCGGCATCCACCGCGCACTCTCCCTGTCCTCACTCACTGTGAAAGCGCGCTGTGGATGCTATGTGTGATGCAGGGGAATAACCTCACCCACAACCCAGCAGCCACCGCGGGGACCCCAGCGCTGAGTCACGCCTCACTTGTTGTGACATCAGCGGGGGGGTCCGTGCTGCCTGTGAGCGGCCACCGATAGTGCCGCTCACAGGCAGTATCAGCAGCACAAGGTAATTAGAAAGAAGCTTGTATTTATCATTAAAACACACTGGCATATTTTTAAAAGTACAGGACAACCCCTTTAATTGGAAAACACCTTCTTTTTCTTTGTCCCAATCCCCTGAACATCACATCCTGGACTGACTTTTCTGGTCTGGTATCTGTAATGCCCATAGTTGAGCGGACCGCTTTAACCAGACATTCAATTTCATTTAGTGGGAAACAATGTTGCCCTGTACCACTGTCAGAAGATGACTAGGATGAGGAAGATGAATCATCAGAGTCCACCTCATGGGCCGAAGACAGGGAGTCATCAGGGGCTGGGGAGAGACCTCACAATCTGTATCCTACTTTCTATTAAGCTTTTTAGAGAGGACTTTGATGATCTCCGATTTTACTAGGGATTTTAACCGTGAGGCGAAGCTAGCGGTCTCGTCTGGCAAAGTTTGGTTAATACAGGAGTCCGCCAAATCGGCCTTACACAATGAACATTTATTGCACTTGAATTTGGAGGTACACTTCTTCCCCTATTAAAAACAGAGAAGAAGAAGGGACACTCCATTACTAAGTGAAATTTCTCGAAGATCACATACCCAGATGGCTCAAAGGGCCAGTACCGGTTTGGAGGAGGGACCTTTCTCAGCTGGGGGATCATCCCTGGAGGCTGCAGACTCGTCCAACCTGCTGGAGCCATGGTGGCCGGACCTCCTTCCTGAGGTTCGGGTATTACCGGTAGCTCGAGGGCGCCGTGTCTCCTGGGGCTCCCCAAGCAGCCGCTGAGATGGTGAAGATGGCTGCTGCTGCTGCTCAATATCAGACTCCATGATAGAGAAAAAAGTAGCTGGGAAGCCTGGAGCAATGGAGCTTAGGTGCTTAAATAGCAGCACCTGCGGCACTTCTTTTTTTTAATCACATTTCCTTAACATCAGGTGCGACTGCCCTGTGGGCACACCACCTGCTTGCCATAGTGGTTAATGCTGCACCATATCAGTGTCTGAATACATGTAGCCGGAACTTCCTAGTCTGGTCACATGTCCGCCGAGGCGCGCATTGATGTCATCAAGCCGCTCTTCCGGCCACACAGGGAGAAACCGGAAGCGCGTGTCCCCGCCTAATCCTGCGGCACCGAAGCTGCAACTTCCTACAGGGACACCGCGCCTGGTGTCAGAAGGATGCTGGGGCATTCAGGCAGGGGTGCCGGTTTCAACTCCATACCCCCCCCCATTTTAACCCCAGACCGGGGCGCAATGCAGGTCTTCCATCCATAACAGAATGATGGTGGGGCTTCCACCCAAGACAGGGGCGCAGCTCCAGCTGCCATCTGGTACAATATAGGGGAGGCCCACCCCAGGCGGAGGCGCTGCTCCCACCGCCATCTAGCGCCAGTGCGATGCTGGGGCCGCCATCCCCAGATAGGGGGGCGGCAGCACAGACGACTCTGGAGCTGCCGACCTCAGACATATATACTGTATGCCTGGATACTGCAATATCCAGGCATCTTCAACAGGTAAGCCTGTCTCAGGTTCCCTCCATCAAGGACAGGAAACCAAACTGAGGCGAGAGAGAGGTGCCGCCCCCTTTTAAGCCTGTAGGTTTCCTGTCCTTGATGGGCGGATCCCCTTTCTCATGGTGCTGTCATGGTCGACCGATATAATAATTTTTTTTTACTGTGGACGAGGCCTGTTTACAGCAGAATATATGCACTAAAAAATTACAAGCTGAGATGTGGCCTGTATACAACAGAATATATGCGCCAAAAAATTACAAACTGAGATGTGGCTTGCTGTATGTATAACTGTAGTAACAGAAGAAATTTTATTTTTTTACTGTGGACGAGCTCTGGATAAAGTTGAATTTCACTGCAAAAAAAATTACATGCTGAGATGTGGCCTGCTGTATGTATCACGTTAGTAACAGAATAAATGATCATTTTTACTGTGGACGAGGCCTGTACACAGCAGAATATATGCAGCAAAAAAATTCAAGCTGAGATGTGGCCTGCTGTATGTATCAAGTTAGTAACAGAAAAATTAAATAATAAAAGTACATTTTTTACTGTAGATGAGCTATGGATACAGCTGAATTTCACAGCAAAAAATTACAAGCTGAGATGTATGTAGCCTGCTGCATGTATCACGGTAGTAACAGAAAAAAAATGAGTTTCAAAGGTGTACTCCTGCATGGAGCACAATATCAGCACTGCACAACAGAGTTCTATGCTGAAATGTAGCATGCTGTCTCTGTCTGGACCACACTAATAGAAAAAAATATTGATCTGTTGGAAGGTCAATTTCCCAGCCACACAGGATCCTATCTTATTATCTATCTAAACTATCTGACTAAGAAGCAACCGCCTAGCTAACTATCTCAAATCTCTTGGTATCCAGGAGCATCATCAGGAGCAACCTTTCTGTGCTATTACACGGACAAAATGGTGTTAAAACAACATGTCCGCTCTTTATATGGAGAGGGACATGTGACTTCAGCAGCCAATGACAGAAGCCCTTGTGTCTGAACGTTGTAGATGGTTCCTGCGCCCTGATTGGCTTGCCAGAATCTGAACACATTAAGTTAAGAAAAAATAAATTAGATTAACAGCCCGCCGATACTCTGACCTCTCCCACCCCCTCGCCTCATCAAACACGTCCCCCCTGCTCATCATGCAGCACCACTACCCTAGCCAAAGTCCTAATAAACACAGAAGTGGAAACACGATAATTTCCCGCACTTTTTGATGAATTGGGCCGATTTTCAGTAAAAACACTTGGGTGTGCGATCATGAATCCGAATGTTCAATGTTCGTGCCGAATTTGAAAAAAATAAATGTTTTCCAAACATGTTAGCTCATCTCTAGTCATAACCATGGATAACTAAGCTACTGCAATGCCCTGTACATGGGGTAAGCAACATAACAAATTAGAAGAATTACACTACATTGGAGGTGTTTGCTACTTATCATTATAATTCGATCTATTACATATTGGGATAGGATTTTGGAGATAGGAATACCCTTTTAAAGCATATTTGTCTATGGAACTTTAGTTCAAAGGAGACTGGAAGCTGTATTAGCTGCAAAGGGTGGACCAACTTTATATTATTGCATATGGATTTAGATTGGGATGTCATAAAAGCTCCAATAGGTATAATGTGTATTGGTCCCAATACTTTGCAATGATTTTTTTTTGTCCAATTAGTGTAGTACATCCACTGTTATCCAGCGAATCATACTGGGGTTACCTAGTTACATGTGATCATCACCTTACTGTGAGCCGTCCTTTTTGGAACCTATGAATTGTCAGGCTGCATTTGGCTATATGTTCTGCTACAGAAATTTCTGCAGAAATTCAACTACATGCTGCAGATCCAATCCTTTCCAGATATATGGCACTTAATATTAATCACCAAGATGTTATTAACAATTCTGCTGTGTGAGTATATACTAACAGAGGATGGTTCTATGGCTTTCTCTCTCATTAAGCCCTACTCTTGACTTTGCATGTATGTCGATGAATTAGTACATAGTAAGTACAGCTGCACAGACTGTAGGTGTTCTTGACTGGGAATACTACTATACGCATGATTCACCTTGTGTGTAATTAGGAGTACCTGAACCCCTGATAAGTCACATTCTGACCTAGTGGCAAAATGCATAAGGACATATTAAGGCGTATAGACAGTCAAAACACAAGAAAGTAAGTTTTTCTCCTCTTACAGTGGTCAGCAATGTCCTCTTGTTATGTCTAATCAATAAGTAAAGATAGAATGTACAAAACTGATCGGGATCACTTTGTACTGGCTGGCTTAATAATGGAAGGGTCAGATTGACTGCCCCCTACAGAGCCCATTATATTTTATGTATCTTGTCTCCTTCACACCTTGGAGCTCGTTTATTTTACTTTCAACCAATAAAAGTTTCAATTTAACAATTCCCCAAGGAAATTTACAGTGAAATACTTTAAGGTTCTTTTTTAAGATCAGGAAGATTTTCTAGTTCTTCAATGATCACATAATAAAGACATTCTTATAATTAATGTTGGCAAAACCATTGAGGCTAAGTTTTAAACCATGTACTGTTTAGGGAATGTTGTATTATATTGTGTAATGACTACTTTAGGGTTTTTGTAATTTTCACTGCAAATCGGTGACCCATAACGGTTTAAGTTATATTTGATGCTATGAAAAGTTGAAGGGGTATTCCCCACTTATAAAAAAATGGCATATTGCTAGGACATGCCATTACTTTATGATTGGGTGGTGGGTGACCAACCTCTGGACACATTTCTAAAGGTATAGATTTGATATCTATTTAATGCTTTTCCCACGGGTATAAAGTGAGGGTGTCAACGACAGAGGTCCCTCAAAAATCATAAAGTGATGGCACAACCCATTAGATGTCATTACTTTATAAAATGAAAATACTCCTTAAAATATATAATACAAATTATAAGATACCTACAGTTGTAGCCTTTCTATGAGACGCAAGAAAGATATTGCAATGCAGAAAGAAATCACACAACACTTAATGCAACAAAACACATTGAATTTGTATACTAAGGTGTCAAGTTATACTTTTCTACATCGGGATATCTTTGTTATTTTATTTTAAGACTTGAATTGGATTTGGCTGTAAAACTTGAATCTGTGCTTTTGATCCTACTCAGGGGAAAATCTACCAAAGGTTTATCTAAAGCCCTATAAGCAAAGAAGTCCAGTGCTACAATTAAAAATAACACCAAAGGTCCCTTGACTCAAAATTACTGATGAATTCTGATCTTTTCATTTAAATGTTGACTGAAGAGTCATAATAGAAAACTCTATTGTGCTTCTATCATGATAAACTAGCTGTTTAACAGCTTGGGGTCAATAAAGATTAATTAAATGCAAGGCTGTGTGCCCACTATGCGTTTTTTAAGCGTTTCCGCAGCAGCAATTCTGTCATGGAAATGCTTAAAAAACTCTTGCTAGAAGGTCTGTAATGTTCTCCAATGTTAATCCGCATGTGCTGTGCACATGCTGGGAAAAATTCCCCTGCGGATTATCACTGCGGAAAAATCCTCAGCACTACCATTATTTTTGCGGAATCGCAGAGTTTTAGCTGCCATTGACTTGCATTGGACTGCATAACATCAGCATGACTACACATGCTCATGCGGATATTATGCGGTTCAATCTGTGGATGGTACCCCGGTCTGGAGAAGAGGAGACTCTCCTCCAGACCTGGGTACCATAGTACCTGTAGCTAAAAAAGAATTCAAATAAAAAAAAACTTATACTCACCTCTCCGGCACCCCCCGGTCTCCTCTCAGCGGCACTGCTGTCTCCTTGATTTCCAACGGTGGTCTGCAAGGACCTTCTGTGAAGTCATTTAGTCATATGACGGTCACGCGACTACTGACGTCAACGGTCAGGTGATGTTCGCGTGACCATCACATGACTAAATGACGTAATGGAAGGTCCTTTTTAGAGCACCGCGAGCCGCTGAAGACATCGGACGCATCGCTGAGGAGACCGGGGGCCATCTGAAGGTGAGTATAATGATTTTTTTACATTTTTTTTACTATTGATGCTGCATTTGCAGCATCGTAACTTGGTCACACTATAAAAATCCATGCCGGTGGCATGGATTTATATAGTGTGACCAAGTTGTTAAGCACTTTTCCAAGTGATGCTAAACTCGCTTGGAAAAGCGGTTGACAACCCGCATGCAAAATCGCATGTTAAAAACGCTTCACTTACGCTTCAACCTGGCAGACAAAACGCATGTACAATCCGCATGCTTTTTTTTCTGCCAGGGAGCTGCAGAAACGCTCAGGAAAAATCCGCAGCATTTCTGCATCGTGGGCACATAGCCTAAGAATTGTTTTTCACTTAAAGCAGTTGTCCACTACTTGGACAACTCCTTTTCATACTCCATGCTTGGCCCCGATAAAATAATAAAGCTTTTACTCACCTCCCTTGCCGATACCGTTCTTGCAGTGTTGGCACTCGCAGTCCAGGGGCTCTCGTGCAGATGTTGTGACACATGACCCTGGTGTCCAATCAGTGCTGGCGTCACTGTCTCTGTCTCCTGTCCAACTGAATATGAAGAGGATGTCAGAGAGCAGCTGAAGCCCAGACTTCCTCTTCATGTTCCATTTGGCAGAAGGCGGAGACAGTGATACCAGCGCTGATTGGGCGCCAGCGTCACATGTCACAACAACCGCACAAGAGCCCCGGGACAGCAAGTGCCGACACCGCTGGAATGGCATCAGCATGGGAGATGAGTATAAGCTTTTTTATTTTATCAGAGCCAAACTTTTAGATCAAAAAGGGGTTAACCTAGTAGTGGACTACCCCTCTAAATGTATGAATTTTGGGCAAAAGTTATTTTTATAAATGAATTTCAATAAATATTTTGCATACTTTGGCTTTTATCAGCTCCTTTATTAATTGCATATTGTTGGCTGCAGAATGAGTCAACTGAGAATCCATGAGTCAGCTTGTCCTGACAGGGGGTCGCAACTCTTTTATCTGCCTTTTTATGAGTTTCTTACATCTTGTACATGTCCAGCTCAAACTTGATGTGGTGTAAAGTCCTAATTCATCTGAGAGGAGCTCTGAAAAAGACAGTAACAAAGAGCTAGCTCACTGGCTGAAGGATTCTCAGACAACTCATTCTGCAGTCAGAAATAGATAGTAAAACACTTAGGCTAGAAAAGGCAAAAGTTGCAAAATTTATAATGAACACACAACTGGAAAACTAATTGTTGACCCAAAATATTTGCATTTGTGTCAAAAAATGCCTCTTTTAAAGGTGCAATAAGTGGTGATATTCTGTACCGGACAGTTGGTGTCTGGTGCTAAATGCCAAACACGGACTTCTCCTGGAAGTCCGTTGAAGAGAGAGTGATTTGGGTTCTCATTTAACTTTGGGTACAGTTTTGATACCTGAACCGTACTTTGGAATAAAGTTAGGGTTGGGTACCAGAACCACGGGTCTGCTCATCCCTAATAGCAACCTGTGATTGACTGCAGCAGCTACTTGTGATGCGATTTTACTTTAAATTGGGGCAACCAACAAATAACTGCAAAAACAGTGAAGTTTCATGGTAATGGTAACAAATTTAACACTTTTCTGCACTGAAGTTGTGAAACTTTGTAATAAAAAGTTGGAATTTTGCTTTAAGAATGTTAGGGAAAAAAACTGTGGACATTGTTCTGGGGAATGTGGTTAATTAATCAATTCGGCTTTGCCATCACAAGTCACAGTGTTTCTACTCAAATAAATATTTTTAACATTTATATAATATAGACTATTCAAATTGCCTATTTGATCTTTCCTTTCTGCAAAAATGCAATACATATAGCAGATTAATTAGAATGAGATCATTGGATTGTATTCAATGGTGTCAACGTTATTGGCGATCTGGACAGTATCCAGAATTAATTTCTATAGATCACCTCAGCATTATAAATGATAAATCAATATATTTAATACTTCCACATTGTAATGTATTCGAGGGAATAAAGCCAACGTAGCCTCAAAGAATATGCATATTAAATAAAAAGACCAGGCTTTGAACGTAATGGAATTCAAAATATATATTACAGCCTACACAGACAGTAGGTTGGAAAAACTGATAGCATCAGGTTATTTAATCACCAGTTCTGCATTGGAAACTCTTAAATCAATGTGATCACAGAAAAATTACATTTATTAAAATATGCATTTATTGGATGAAAAGTAATATGCCCTGGATATTTTTAAAATAATGGGTATTTGAGCGTCTAACGGTAATAATGCATTTTTCGGAAATCTTACTGTATATTTTTTCAATGTTTGCCACATAGTAGCAATAATCTTACTTAGCATCATTTGACTTTATATTACACATATAAGAGTAGGGCTCAGTGGGCTACAGGGTTCAGTATTTGGTAAGAATTTGACTAACTAATAGCGAACACTGACCAGCATATCTTACAGTGTGACTACACATAGTGCAAACGAAACAGAAAGCGTAGCAGCACTCTATAAAGATCAAAATACATGAGGACATTGGAAACATTAAATCTAGACTGTTTTGTTACTAGACTGTATGTACACATATTGGTCAGCATTCACGCTGCCCTGCTAAGCCCCCTATCTATTCTCCTGCTGGGAAAAAATTGTGGCATGCACCATTAGGAGCCATGTTAATGAGAATACATACAATGTTTTAGGGAGCTTCTTTTCCATCAACAATGCATGATAAAGGGCTTCAAGCTACCAAAAATATTGCGTGTCACTAATGCGTTGTATTTGAGAACTGATTAAAATCACCTGTGGGTCAAAGGGAGGTGATTTTCTGCCAGCGCTGAAATTGTAGGCTCATAGCCAAGTAGAGACATGGTTGTCCAATTAAATATAGGCTTATAGTCCAAGAGTGGCATATTAAGTAGGTAGGACCCATCAGAAGGAGGTCACCTTGCTGCGGTTGATGGGCATACATGAATTGGCCAATTTGTGCTCTAAGAACTTTCATTTTGTAAGTACGTTTCAATAAGTGACAAAACAGCCTAGATTTAATGTTTCCAATGTACTCATATACTTTGATGTTTATAGAGCGCTGCTGGGCTTTCTGTTTTGTTTGCACTGTATTTTTGGCTTACAAATATTGATGTCAGTATTTTACCTCAGTATTTGTAGCCAAAATCAGGAGTGGGTGAAAAATGCAGAAGTGGTGACAAATTTCTATTATATTTTTCCTCTGATTGTTCCACTTCCAGTTTGGCTTACAAATACTGATGTCAAATACTGACCATATACTGAATGTGTGATCATGGCCTTACAGGAATAGAAAATAACCTATATCATGTTTTTTACCTGATACAAAAACTTGCATTTAGATTTACCTATTTAAATGATTAGTGACACAATAAATCTATATATATATATACATATATATATATATATATATATATATATATCATTTTATATATGAGTGGACTTTAAGTTTAGTGTGACATGCAGAAGTAGTGCTGTTGCTTTAAAAGCATTCAGCAACTATTTGAAGTAACACAAGCACAGGAGACAGGAAGTGTTGTGCTCCAGAAGCATCCAGCATCTAGAGGGGTTAACACAGTCACAGGAGAAGGGAAGTGTTTAAGCAGAGCCCCAGGGGGATTGTGGGGAAGTTGTTTTACTGTCTGGCTGGAGACAAAGAGAAAGGTGGTGTGTGTGTTCTGTATCTCACAGAAGCACCCCTGCAAGTGAAAAGAATTCAATTCAGGAGTGAAGCTAAGCACAGGTCACCTAGAGTTCCTGAAATAACAGTGCACAATATTGTAAGGCAGAAAGATAAGGACTGGAAGAAATGGTGTCACAGAAATCATCTCCCTCAGCAAACCCTCCCCCCTCCATCTCACTGTGCTGTAAAGAATGCTGTGTTCTATAATGTGCCTTTGCATTAGAACTGTGCTGTCCTTTACTACTGGGAAGACTGTGAACTGCTGTCCTGCTAAGGAAACTGTACTGTTTGTCACTGGAGCCTGTTGCTCATAAGATTTAACTTCCACTGGCTGTGCGGCTTCTTATTGAATGCTACTGTTCTACCGTTTATGAGGACTCTTGTCAAGTGTGTCTGTTCAGCAAGTGTAACAATCTACGTGTCTGTGCCTGAGGGTCAATATCCTTGTGTGCCTGAGAGAAGCTGCAGCACATTGTCTTTGGTCGCCCTGACTAACGGTTCCCCAAGGATTTCAAAGAATTCATGTGACCTATCTGAACCTAGCGGCGTGCGTGTAACATTAGGTTAGTTAGTTTAATTACTGTACCAATATTTCAGTGTAAAATGGATTTCCACAGCCACATCTTCCCTATAATGGCATCTGGCCTTTACTTCAGGGGCCACCATCTTGCATCAGCTGAGTAGACATAGTCAAATTGAGCTAGCTGAGAAATAAACAAACTAATGAGGGTCAGAACCAAAGAAATAACAAGGGCAGAATCAGAAGCCAAAATAATCAAGGATAGTCCACTGATTAGCTCTTTAGTGTAGCATATCAATTGGCCGCTTGACCATTTCACTGGGCAGCCAAGTGCAATGTGCAAGTGCTACCCAGTACCTCTGCTAGATCTGAAAAAGAGACACAAACATTGGCTTCTGACAGAAAGGATTGTCACTCATCCTGATCACTTTCTACAGTACATTCAAGTATTAGTCAGCACTTATGCTGACCAGCTAGGCTTCCTACCCATTTTTGAGTGGCGTGAGGGACCTTTCCTCTTCCTGAGCGCCTTCTTCAGTATGTACATATATTGGTCAGCATTAATTTTGCCCTGATAACCTGCTTTTGTATTCTCCTGCTGAAAATAAATTGTGGCATGCACCCTTAGGAGCCATGTTAATGAGAATATACATACAATGTTTTAGGGAGCTTCTTTCTCATCAAGAATGCATGATAAAAGGGTTCCCAAAAATACTGCATGTTACTAATGAGTTATATTTGAGACAAACTTTAGCACCCTCATTTTGAAATATTATATGTCTGAAATGAATAAATGAAAAATTGGATACTTATCCTAAACACTAGAGAATCATGAGCACACACTTTTTAACCTAACACATAAGACATTGCAAGTATCTCTATACCATGTCACAGAAATATGAGGGTATATGCAGATGATGATCTTTAATCTCAGGCAAACCCATTGAGCTTTTCAACAGAAGATGGTTTAGGAAACTATGGCATATTTTTTTTCCTTAAGCATTTTTTTACCTTTATTCCCTGAATATTTTTCAAGTAGTTTTGGCAACTAGTGGCTTTTTTTTAGGATTTTCCCATGGTTTTTGTGAAGTATTTTTTCTTGTCATTGTCCAGTCATTTTTTTCATTCCATAATGAAGAAACCACTAGCATTTGTATGTAAGAAACACTCCAAAATACTTTGAAACATCTTTCAAGTATCTTTTGAGCCTTCAGATTGACTTGTGTTATACAGTGGGTACGGAAAGTATTCAGACTCCTTTAAATTTTTCACTCTTTGTTTCATTGCAACCATTTGGTAAATTCTAAAAAGTTCATTTTTTCTTATTAAAGTGCACTCTGCACCCCATTTTTACAGAAATAAAACAGAAATGTAGAAGTTTTTACAAATTTATTAAAAAAGAAAAACTGAAATATCACATGAGGATAAGTATTCAGACTTTTTGCTCAGTATTGAGTAGAAGCACCCTTTTGAGCTAGTACAGCAATGAGTCTTCTTGGGAATGATGCAACAAGTTTTTCACACCTGGATTTGGGGATCCTCTGCCATTCTTCCTTGCAGATCCTCTCCAGTTCCGTCGGGTTGGATGGTGAACATTGGTGGACAGCCATTTTCAGGTCTCTCCAGAGATGCTCAATTGGGTTTAGGTCAGGGCTCTGGCTGGGCCAGTTAAGAATGGTCACAGAGCTGTTCTGAAGCCACTCCTTTGTTATTTTAGCTGTGTGCTTAGGGTCATTGTCTTTTTGGAAGGTGAACCTTTGGCCAAGTCTGAGGTCCAGAGCACTCTGGAAGAGGTTTTCATCCACGATATCTCTGTACTTGGCCGCATTCATGTTTCCTTCAATGGCAGCCAGTCATCCTGTCCCTGCAGCTGAAAAACAACCCCATTGCATGATGCTGCTACCACCATGTTTCACTGTTGGGATTGTATTGGGCAGGTGATGAGCAGTCCCTGGTTTTCTCCACGCATAACACTTAGAATTATCCCCAAAAAGTTCTATCCTCGTCTCATCAGACCAGAAAATCTTATTTCTCATAGTGTGGGAGTTCTTCATGTGTTTTTGAGCAAACTCTATACTGGCTTTCATATGTCTTTCACTGAGGAGAGGCTTCCGCCGGGCCACTCTGCCATAAAGGCCCGACTAGTGGAGGGCTGCAGTGATAGTTGACTTTGTGGAACTTTCTCCCATCTCCCTACTGCATCTTTGGAGTTCAGCCACAGTGATCTTGGGGTTCTTCTTTACCTGTCTCACCAAGGCTCTTCTCCCACGATTGCTCAGTTTACTTGGACAGCCAGGTGTAGGAAGACTTCTCGTGGTCCCAAACTTCTTCCATTTAAGGATTATGGAGGCCACTGTGCCTTTAGGAACCTTTAGTAATGCAGAAATTCATTTGTAACCTTGGCCAGATCTTGGCATTGCCACAATTCTGTCTCTGAGCTCCTTGGGCAGTTCCTTTGAGCTCATGATTCTCATCTCTCAAAGGGTCTGAATACTCATGACCATGTGATATTTCAGTGTTTTTTTTTTAAATAAATTTGCAAAAAAATCTAAATTTCTGTTTTTTTTTCAGTCAAGATGGGGTGCAGAGTGTACTTTAATGAGAGAAAAAAATGAACTTTTTAGAATTAACCAAATGGCTGCAATGAAGCAAAGAGTGAAACATTTAAAGGGGTCTGAATACTTTCCGTACCCACTGTAAATCCCAGAGAGTCTTCTGAGTGGAAAACACCAGAAGAGGGCATATGGCATTTTTTAACCACTTGGTGTTATTAGATATCTGAATCAGTTAAAAGACATTCAAAACACTGAACAAAACACAAAGAGTTGCTTTTTCATAGAAATGCACACATTCATTAATTTGAGTGCTTTGTGAGGGGGTTTTCATGCAGTTTCTGCAGCGGATTCTGCCTGAAAGTGATGTGATCTGCACATACCCTAAATGTAAAATCTGTAATTGGACACTTGAAGCAAAAAGCCAATTAGCATATCAAGTTTGGTGTTGAGTTATACATTTCTGCATCAGGATAACTTGCTGCATTGTGGAATGTTCGTCATGTTAGGAATTGATCTGTTACATAGCTGCTTGTGTGTACCAAAGTTTAACCGGAAAAAACATAAGAGTGTGTAAGGATACAACCTTAACTGGTAACATCCAGTTGTTCATGTATTCATACATTTTCAGAAGGTGTAACAGATGAGCAACACAAAATTGATTCCTATGAACAAATGCTCTAGAATTGTTATTTAATGATAAGTAAATAAAAAATAGATTCTTTCAAAGAAAAAAAAATTAATTAGGTCAATGATATTGACCAATTGTCAATTATTTTTCAAATTTTTAGGAGTAATAAATGATTGCCTGAAATGCACTTCCGATGTAAATTACATGAATGCAACTAAAATTGGTTCAATTATTTCCAACCATGTACCATTCAGGTTGCAAACTGAGCATGCGAAAAATCAAACACCAAACATCAGCTGACATCAGGACTACAAGATCCCAGGTACTTTCAGCTGCATCACATCTAATGTAAAGTACTTAATTATATGTACCAGATGTCCAGCTGGGGCCTGCATGTTGGGGAGACAGGGCAAAAACTTAGAGCAAGGATAAATTTTCATCGCCACACAATAAAAGAAAAAAGAATAGATCTACCTGTGGCAAAACATTTTTGTATCCATAATCACAGCATCATGGACATAAAATTACTGATATTAAAAGGTAACTTCAAATCCCACAGATATAGAAAAATTTGGAAATACAATCTCATGACAGCCATTGACACTCTCAGTGCAGGAATGAATGTGTTGCATGGATTTATGTCATTCTACATCAACTAATGAATGTGCTCCTCAGACCTTTGGGGTCATCACAACCATGGACCAGACTTCAATCACAGGATAATAAAACTTTCACACTCCTTATTTACGAACTGCTCCAATATTTACGGACACAACTCTTTCTCTCCCCTCTCATACTCATAGTTCTGCTTCACGTCATTTGTCTCATCTATTGCATTATTCTTGTGCCCTGCTATGTATAAAAAGATTTTGTGTTATTCTATGCCTGATGAAGAGGCCTGAGTAGTCTCGAAAGTTTGCAATTTGTTACTATCTTTTCAGTTAGCCATTAAAAGGTATCAACCAACCACTGAGGACTCTCAAATCTTAATATTTTTCTATCTACTGGTTAATACGGTGCAAAGATATATCTTATTCAAAATAGTTCACACATTCTTGTTACACAACTCACAGTCACCATCTACCAAATTCTGGATCTACCCAGAACATGCACTCTGCCCTCCATCAGTCAATATTGTTAACATACTCTAAAAAGCTATAAATTATTTTGAGAGTTTAAGGGCCATTCTTTTACTAAAAGTTATGCTAAGGGCAGTGGTTAAAATAAGGCCAAAAAAGACAAAATAAGATGACATGAAAAAGCAAAATAGTAATTAAATAAAAGAGTGAAATAACAGAAGGGCCTAAAACACTTAGGTCCCAATTTATCACAGCTCTAACACCATAATTCTGGTGTAAAAAGCTTTGAAAAGCCTAAAAAATTTTGTGCAACATGGAGTCAATCAAAAATGTTGCAACTTTTGTCATTTTCATGTCAGTTTCTCCCTGCTTTGCCAAAATTGATGGAGATGGGGTGGAATGAGGCATAATTCCACATCTCATCTACTTCCTGGCGTTCTTTACACCAGAAATGTTTCTCTACTACCTGAATGGAGTAAGATTTATGGCAAGGAACATGGAGGTACAGATGGCACCTGTGTGTGGTTTATAAATTTTATGAACCTATAGAATTGTATGGTTAACTTGGATCCATGACTCATATCAAAAATTGACATGTCTTTGTAGGGTTTTTTTTGCATACAGTCCAACAGTCCTCAAAAATCACAAACATGAACAAACCCATAGTCTATAATTGGAAGTGTGAAAAACACTGACTCATTGTCATGGGTGTGTTAGATGTAACAGACAGTCGCTCTGGAATTGGTTGCAGAAGGTCACTGCATTTGACATTGCAGATGTCTTCTTAATCCTTCTTACTCCTTACTTATTCCTTACTTCTTACTCCTGCTCTGATTGACACACCCTGGTCTGGGTGCTTATAAACTCTGTCTGCTTCAGGGAGTCACCGGTGATATTCTCATTTTCCCTTGTGATGACTTGCTAGCTTCCTCTCTGGTGCCCTTGGTGGACGTTTGGTGTTATCTCTCTGGTGTCTGCTCAAGTTAAGTTTTCCCTCTATTGTTTGTCTCCCTTGTTGCCTTTAGTTTATAGTGAGAACTGACCAGTGCTCACCCCCCTCCCTATCTAGGGCCTAGCTGTAGGGATATAGAGGGATTAGGTTTCCTGTTTGGCGATAGGTGCGGAACCTACATTGAGACGGTAGGAAAGGTAAGGTGATATTAGATCTGCCTAGGGGTCTCCACTCCCCCTTTCCCTAGCGTTTGGGCTACCCTCCCCTCATCCCTTCATGTTGCACTTAGTCTTTCCCACACTGTGCGTGCCACTATCACCGGCCGTGCATATATATAAAAAAAAAGAAAAATAATACTGACACTTTGTTTATGTGTGTGTGTTTTTTTTTCGGTTCATGGATCCCATTGATGAGCTGTCAGAGCAGCGGCACAGGCTGTCTCTGGAGGTGCCTGACCTCTGCTATGAGGTTCAGCAGCAGCAACAGAGGCTTCAAGTCCCTAATGTTGGGTTCTCTGCAGTAGGCCAGTCCAGCTTGAACCCAAGGTTGCCCTCCTGGACAGGTTTTCAGGAGGTAGGGACAAGCTTTTTGTGTTCAAGGAAGCTTGCAAACTGTATTTTAAGCTTGATCCTTACTCCTCCGGAAATGAGGAGCAACGAGTGAGAATTGTGATCTCACTACTGCAAGGAGATCTTCAATCCTGGGCTTTCTCTTTGCCACAGGGTTCGGTTTGTCTCCAGTCTGTGGAGGGGTTTTTTAAGGCTCTAGCCCTCATTTATGATGACCCTGACTGAATCTCCTTGGCCGAGTTCAGGTTTTGTTATCTTCATCAGGGAAATCAGTCTGTGGAGACGTACAGCTCTAAAGTCCGCAGATGGGCAACTGACACAAAATGGAATGACCCAGCTCTTAGAAACCAATTTTGTCAGGGCCTTACTGAAAAGTTGAAAGATGCTTTGGCAGTGTATGAAACTCCAGAGTCCTTGGAGGCTGCCATGTCGTTGGCTATATGTGTTGATAGATGCCTCCGGGATAGGTGGGTGAGACCAGAATCTCTGAAGCCTTATTTTCGTGGTAATGCTCCTTTGCCAGGGAGCAGTCTTTCGGTGAACCATTACGGGGGGAGGTGGAAGAACCCATGCAGTTAGGGTGTGCCTCTGCTTTGTACATTTCCCCGGAGATCCGCAAAAAGAAGGGCGTGTGTTTTTTCTGTGGAAAAAAAGGACATCTTATTGGGGCCTGTCCTTTGATTCCTAAGCAAAAGGAAACTCAATTAACCCTTGGTAGTCTGGAGTTGGATAAACAAGGGGTTCATTTATTGTCAACATGCAGTTCCCGGTTCCACAGCAGAGGTGGTGCTAGAGGGCAAAACCGAGAAAATGTCTGTGTTTGTTGACAGTGGAGCTGGAGTTAGCATGGCTGATGCTGAGTTTGTGAGAACACATGGTCTTGCTTGCTGTACTTTAGCTAAGCCCATTTCCATCTTTGTCATCAACTCAGCGCCACTTGCACAGAAAGCTCTGACTCAGATTGTACTTGGTGTGAAACTAAGGGTGGAGTCGGTCCATTGTGAGATAATTCCTTGCTATGTCCTGGATGGTTTTGAGGCTCAGGGGGACGCCCCTGCCTCCTGCCCTTCAGGAAGTTTATTTGTACCATCTAATCAGGGCCGCAAAGTAATTAAGGAACATCACTCTGTGCTTACTGGTCATCCAGGTGGAAAGGCAACTGCAGATCTCCTTTCTAGTAGTTTTTGGTGGCCGGGGTTGGATTGGGATGTGGTTGAACATGTATCTGCTTGTAGTATTTGCGCGCATTCTAAATTATCGCATACCCATCCGTCTGGTACTCTTCTTCCGCTATATATTCCTAGCAGGCCATGGACACACTTGTCCATGGATTTTATTACAGACCTACCGATATCTGCAGGCAAAACTGTGGTTTTGGTGATTGTAGATAGGTTTAGTAAAATGGTTCACTTTTTCGCATTACCGGCACTTCCGAATGCAAAGACTCTTGCTCAGGTGTTTATAAATGAGATTGTGAAGCTTCACGGGGTTCCCTCTAATGTGGTGTCAGATCGGGGGACCCAGTTTGTTTCCAAGTTCTGGAAAGCATTCTGTTCTTGACTGGAGGTGCAGCTGTCCTTTTCCTCTGCCTTCCATCCTCAGTTGAATGGACAGACCAAGAGCATTAATCAGAATTTGGAGACTTACCTCAGGTATTTTATCTCCGAAGACCAGGAGGATTGGGCATACTATTTACCGCTGGCAGAATTTGCTATTAATAATTATCATCAAGATCTATAGAATCTGTAGGTCACTGTTCTTTGGAGTATACGGTTACCATTCACAGTTTGGTTCTTTTAGTGGGGGAGGGGCTTTGGGAGGAACATTTTGCTTCCCTTCTCTCCTCGGTGTGGTGGGGGGTTTTGAGTAATTTGAAGATTATGGGAGACAGATACAAACATATGGCTGACAGGAAATGCTTTCCAGGTCCGGATCTGAATGTGAATGACTTTGTGTGGTTGTCTACCAGGAATATCAAGTTGAAGGTTCCTTCTTGGAAGTTGAGACACAGATTTATTGGTCCCTGTAAAATAACTGCCGCCATAAACCCACCAGCGTTTTGTTTTGAGCTACCTCAGGCCCTTAAGATCCACAATGTTTTTCACAGGTCTCTGCTCAAGAAATATGTCAAACCTCTTGATTCCTCATCCCTACCGCTGCCCCCAATAATGGTTGATGGTAATCTGGAGTTTCAGATTTCGAGGACTGTAGATTCTCGTCTCCAACATTGTTCCTTACAATACTTAATGCACTGGAAGGGTTATGGTCAAGAGAAAAGGATGTGGGTTTCAGCATCAGAGGTGAATGCCCCCAGGCTGCTCCATTCGTTCCACACTTCTTATCCTGAGAAACCTGGTTCGAAGTGTCCGGAGGCCACTCGTAGAAGAGGGGGGTACTGTCACAGGTGTGTCAGATGTAACAGACAGTTGCTCTGGATCTGACTGCAGAAGGTCACTGCGTTTGGTATTGCAGACGCCTTCTTAATCCTTCTTACTTTTAGACCCAGCGACAATCTCCCTCCTGCTCTGATTGCCACACCCTGGTCTGGGTGTTTATAGACTCTCAGGGAGTCACCAGTGATATTCTCATTTTCCCTTGTGAAGGCTTGGAGAAATAGCAGTCGGCTAGCTTCCTCTCTGGTGCCTTTGGAGGACATTTGGTGTTATCTCTCTGGTGTCTGCTCAATCTAAGTTGTCCCCCCTGTGTTTGTCTGCCTTGTTGTCTTTAATTTATAGTGGGGACTGACCAGTGCTCACCCCCTCCTCCCTATCTAGGGCCTAGCTGTAGGGATATATAGGGATCAGGTTTCCTGTTTGGCGATAGGTGTGGAACCTATATAGGGACGGTAGGACATGTGGGGTGATATTAAATCTGCCTAGGGGTCTCCACTTCCCCTTTCCCTAGCATTTGGGCTACCCTCCCCTGATCCCTTCGTGTTGCACTTAGTCTGTGCATAACACTCGTAGAATGTGCAGTATTTTTCATTATACCAATAATTTTATTGATAGATTTAGTTTTCGGTTTAAGTTTCTGGAGCTTTCCATCAGATTATTTGGCAAATGTGGTGCTTCTGAAAGAACAGTCAGGTGATGAGGGATATGTTACATTAATTACATATTTTAAGTTATATAATTGTTGCAAATAGAGACACATTTAACAATGTTGAAGGAACCTGAATGGCACATGGACACTAATTCACCCTGCATTGGGGTGAAAGCAATAGGAAAATTATATAACCAGCCATGGCCGAAAGTTTTGGCACCCTTGAAATTGTTCCAGAAAATAAAGTATTTCTTCCAAAAAATTATTGCAGTTACACATATTTTATTATACACATGTTTATTTCCTTTGTGTGTATGGGAACAACACAAAAAAACGTAGAAAAAAAGGCAAATTGGACATAATTTCACACAAAACGCCAAAATGGTCCAGACAAAATTGTGTGAAATTGTGTCCAATTTGCCTTTTTTTCTGAGTTTTTTTGTGTTGTTCAATTATACACAAAGGAAATAAACACGTGTGTAACAAAACATGTGTAATTGCAATAATTTTCTGGAAGAAATACTTCATTTTCTGGAACAATTTTAAAGGCGCCAACAATAACTGTGCATGCTGGGCTTGCCACACAAACTGTTCCTTGTAGAAGTGTAAAATTATTACAAAGATCTTACTGATTATCTTCTTACAAATAGGCCTGCAATTTTAACAAGGGGTCATCCTCTATGTGTATAGGAGTGAAGGTTTATTCATCATCACAAAGATTCTTTACTGTAAGAGCAGTGAGATTATGGAATTCTCTGCCATAACATGTAATGGTTGATTCCCTAAATAAGTTCAAGGATGGCCTGGTTGTCTTTCTTGAAACATATAATACAACAAGGTATGGGTACAAGATTGTATGATGAGACATTGATCTATGGAACAAGTCAGATTGCCAAATCTTGGGACAGGAAATAATTGTTGCCCTAATATGGGACAATTTTCCTTCCTCTAGATCAATATGTTAGGTTATAAGTTGAACTTAATGGGATTGTGTCTTCTTTCAATCTTAAAATTACAAAACTATGGTAGAGCAATTGTTAAAGGTGTTGCCCACTAGGAGAACCCCTTCTCAATTTGAATGTTTGCCCTCATTAAAATAAAAACATCTATACTCACTTCCCAGTGCCTAGTAATGGACAACCCCTTTAATTTTCAAACTGTTATATAAGTAATTTTCCCTTAATCTCAACATTATTGCATAGTGCAGAATGGGACTTGTTTTGCTATGCCTTTCAAGTTTGTACAAAAGTGATAATTTCTAAGATTTATTTCTTGTTTATAAAGCATGCCATAAGATCCTAGTCATTCTGGCTATTTCCAAAAGTTTGTTGTGTTTGTTCCAGGAATTCATTCCTCCATGTACAGTTTCATATGGTTACCACTTTTATTAGAGACAGGAATAACACAACATAGCATTTCCTTATGAAAAAAGAGTTTATATTATATGGGGAATGTAAATATTTACTAAACAAAGATGTCAAAATCGCTGACAGGTCCATTTAATTTGATAATATTATCACAAAAGCAAACTGTTCGGCCCTGATTCATAAATCCCTATCACTGAAAGTTGTGCAAAAATTTAGCAACTTTTGGCATTTTCACGACAGTTTCGCACAGCTGTTTATTTTTTTCAGCTGTATGAAGTTTGATTATTTGCATAGGGCTTTTCAAATCCCTGACTGGTGTTCCTAGATTGCAAGCTTCTGATGATGTCACAGCAGTATTTATTTTTATTTCTATTCTTTAATCTTTTGTCATGTTGTGTTAATATCCTTTAACTATATTTATAAGTTCTATTGTGATGAAGTTGCAATATGAAATAACACTTAACACCTTAAAGACACAGCCATCTATTTTGGCCTTAGTTCTTTCCTAGTCACATTCCATGAGCCTAAACTTTTTTATATTTTTGTCGACAGTCATGTGAGGGCTTATTTTTTGTGTTCACTACATTGTAATAAAAATAAGCTGATATCCTTGTTTTACTACTTAAAAAAATAAACTTTTAGCCCAAAAATTTGACTTCAGTGGGCATATTCCGAGAACCATAACCTTTATATTTTTTGGTTGATACAGTTGTAAGAGGGAATATTTTTGCACAGGACCAACTTTTGGTTTTTAGTTTAGTTTAATTTTTGAGTCTTATATTTATTGTTTTCTTTCTATTAATTTTTGGGGGGAAGGTAGGTCACTAAAAACACCTTTTTCTTCTTTTTGGAGTTCATCATATGGAATAAATATTTTTGCATTTTATTAGTTTGGACAATTATGCATGTGCAATACTAAATATTCCTTGATCGCTTACAAAGTACTGCATGCCAATTGCATATTTACTGCCCATAGACTGGACACAGGAAGGCCTCCAACAGCCATAACAACAGTATGCATGGGTGGGTGATAGGTGATAGAAGAGATGCTCCACTATTTCTAAAGGTTAAATTGTTGCAATTGGATCAAGCTGCACAGCAGTTACTTTGAAGTGTAGGCTATAAAACACAGCTGGCAGCTGGGCTGTATGGAGCAGGCTCAGATCCGGCTAAGCGCATATCTACTGTACATGTATGCTTGACGTCATCAAGAAATTAACTTAACAGTTAGGCTTTATTTCATTTTGAAGATGTCTCTTTAGTGTTTGTTTCTATTTCAAATCTCAGAGAGACAGAAAAGTCTGGGAATATAAACTATTACATCCTTTAACACACTCAATGCTGGCATGAATGTGTCACATGGATTTATGTCATTCTACATCAACAAAGGAATGTGCACTTCAGACCTGTGGGGTCATCACAAAACTCGACAAGACGTCAGTCACTGAACATTAAAACTTTCACAGTCCTTATCTATGAACTGCTCCAATATTTACGGCCACAGCTGTTTATCCCCTCTGCTATACTCAAAGTTCTGCTTCGCGTCACTTGTCTCATTTTTTGCATTTTTTCTGTGTCCTATTGTGTATAAATATGTGAATCTTCAGATTTTGTGTTATATTATGCCTGATGAAGAGGCCTGAGTAGTCTCGAAAGCTGGCAATTTGTTAATATCTTTTCAGTTAGCCATTAAAAGGTATCAACCACTGAGGGCTCTCAAATCTAAATATTTTTCTATCTACTGGCTAACACTGTACAAATATAAATATTTTCCCTGTTTCTATTTCTAAACTGTTCAATTGTGATGATGTAACAATAGTCTTTGTCTATACAATGTTCTATTTTGTTACAATAGACTGTTTTCTTCTTTCTGATTTTTTATTAATCTTGGTGATATTAGAAGGTTTATCTTTATTTATAAGCTCTGTACGATCTATAATTCCTGTCTTTATTCTTAGGGTCCATTAACATAAACCGACTGGTGGCAATAAATGACCAATGATTAGTAAATATTTACTGTTCAGTGGTTGTTAGAAACCTGTTTACAGGGGCAGACCATGCTAAATGGTGCACCCTGAATTATCTGTAATAGATGATTTAATTCACATAGGCTGATTTTATCCTCGGCAGTGTGAGTCCTGTCTACACAGGATGATGCACAGCCAAGAACGATCAATTTTACATAACAGTATTTTTTGCAATTTTTTAACCCCTTCACCACCTTGGATTTTTCCGTTTTTGCGTTTTCATTTTTTGCTCCCCTTCTTCCCAGAGCTATAACTTCCAAGCCCTGTAGTGTCTCATTTTTCAGGATCTGGGGCTGCTGAGGGCTTATTTTTTGCTCGCTGAGCTTACATTTTTATTGATACCATTTTGGGATAGATACGATGTTTTGATCACCCATTAATGCATTTTATTGCAGTGTTGCGGCGACCAAAAAGATGTAATTATGGCGTTTTGATTCTTTTCTTATTATACGGTTTACTGATCAGATTAAATATTTTTATATATTGATAGATCAGTCGATTCGGAACTTGACGATACCAAATATGTGTATTTTTTATTTTTTTTAAATTGTTTTATTTTGAATGGGGCAAAAGGAGGGTGATTTGTTCTTTTTTTTATTATTTTTTTAAAAATTTTTAAAACCTTTTTTTTTTACTTTTTACATGCTTCAATAGTCTCTATAGGAGACTTGAAGCTGCGATCATCTAATCATTTGTGTTACACATAGCAGGGCTATTAGCGCCGACCATGGGGCGGCTCTCATAGCAGTTCGGCAATGACAACCTCAGGGGTCTCCTGCAGACCTTGGGTTGTCATTGCCAACCCATCAGTGTCATGTGACAGGGGCATTGATGGGCGGCGCTAATGATGCACATCCGGCTTGCGCGAGTTAAATGTCAGAGATTGACAGCGGCATTTAACTAGTTAACAGATGTTAACTGTAGTTAGCTTGATCGTGATTCCACCCGGTCTGTTAAGGGCACATGACAGTTGATCAGATCAGCAGTCAGGTGCCGGAAAAGGTGTGGGCTCATCGCTGAAACCCAACCAAAGAGGGGGAAGTGACCTATGGCTTGCCTATACGTCATAGGTCGTAAAGGGGTTAAAGGGAATCTAACAGAATGATCCTGTCCAGGACCAACTTCATCTGCTTTACTGACAGCTCACTTGCAGAGGAAGATGTGGCTGGATGGTAATTAGAGCTAGAAAGGCAGAGAATTGTCAAGTGCTTTGACATGCCCACAGCACCTAGGCCTTATTTACACATTAATTAAAACAGCAATTTTTCATTCAGGTAGCAACAAATTGTCTTTTAGTGCAGGGCCGGCTCCAGGTTTTTGTGGGCCCTGGGCAAAAGAGTCTCAGTGGGCCCCTTTAACACATACCACTATTCATGATGCACAGATACCACAGATAAATATATAAATATATATATAGTACAATGCCAAAAATTTCACTTCTTACATTACATGACCGATATCTACTGGGCCCCATAAAATGTTCCATACAGGATACTGGCCACCTTATAACACTCTATAAAGGATACTGGCCCCCATATAACGCTCCATACAGAATACTGGCCCCCATATAACTCTCCATGCAGGCTGTTCCCCCCACATAATGCTACTTGCAGGCTGTTCTCCCCACATAATGCCTCACACAGGCTCTTCCCCCCTTATAATGCCCCATGCAGGATATCACGCCCCCTTATAATGCCCATGCAAGATGTTACTGTTAGAATCTATGTTGTTTTACTATCGGCCATCTTGATGTGGTTTACTGGCTTCTAGTCTTTTCCTCTGGTGCTGGGTTTCTTGGTCACGTGATCTCTGTACCCTTTATTACTCAGCACCTGGCTCTCATTCCCCGCTGGACATTATTGATGAGCGAGCATGCTCGCTACTACTCGGTGCCCGCCTGAGCATCTCACTGCTCCAGATGCTCGACGGTCGCCGAGTATTTCCGGGGTTGCTCGGCGGGAGCTCGGGTCTTCTCCCTGCATGTTTGGCGTTCTTTAGAGCGCCAATCAACATGCAAGGATTGCCTGCCACTCACTGTAATGTCGTAGCCATGTTGGTTCTGGCATTACAGTGATTGGCTGGCCGCACAGCGTCATCAGCTCTATATCAGACCTGGCGCCGCCATATTCGTCACAGTCACTCCAGAATCAGACAGTGTAGGGAAAGGTGCTGCTGCGTCAGGGAGAGATTTGCTTGTGTATTAGGTAGTATAGGGAGAAAAACCATACATTACACATATCCATCTTAGCAAACAGTCCTTCTGAGGACTAACTAATCCATCTGCAGAGATATCAGGCAGGCAGTGTATATAGGCAGGCAGGCAGTGTAAATAGGCAGGCAGGGTATATAGCAGACTGCAGTGCACATAGCCGAAGAGGCTGCATTCCAGTTCTGCCTTCTGCTGCTGTTAGATATTTCTATACAAAGGCCCAGGTCTCAGGGGCCAGGAATACTTTTCTTTGGATCTTAATCCTCATTATTTGCTTAAAAAGCAATCCAGAGAACACCATTTTTCTGCGCCATTTGTTTGTTGGCACTGCAGAATACAGCCAGGTCCTTTCCATATTACAGCGCTAGAAATCCAGCTATTTAAAACTGTGTTTTCTCCGTCAAACTGATCACATATACGTTGTCAGAAAATACTGCCATTTATGGCCTCCATTAAAATTTTCCTTTAGTGTGTCAGTGAAGCAATTCACAGCAGTTTACTGTTCAAACTACTTACTTACAGGCCAGGTATTTAAAACCCTCTTTTCTCCATCACACGGATCACATATGCGTTGTCAGAAAATACTGCCATTTCTGGCCTCCATTAAAAATTTCTTTCAGTGTGTCAGTGAAGCAATTCACACCAGTTTGCTGTTCAAACTACTTACCTACAGGGCAGGTATTTAAAACTCTGTTTTCGCCGTCACACGGATCACATATACGTTGTCAGAAAATACTGCCATTTCTGGCCTCCATTAAAAATTTCCTTTAGTGTGTCAGTGAAGCAATTCACACCAGTTTGCTGTTCAAACTACTTAACTACAGGACATGTATCTAAAACTCTGTTTTCTCCGTCACACGGATCACATATAAGTTTGCTCCAAACTCAGTCATTTGTAGCGAGCGTAGAAAATACTGTCCTCCATTTAAAATGGGCAAGGCACGTGGCAAGGGACAGGGAACTGGACGTGATGGTAATGGTGCATGCAGAGGCCGAGGCCGTGGCCGTGGGCAAGCTGAAATTGTGCCACAACAAACACCCACATCTTCTCGCCTGACCTTCCTGTCTCAATTTCTAGGGGACCACAGCACACCACTATTGAACTCAGAGCAGTGTCAAAAGGTTGTTGGTTGGATAGCGGATAATGCTTTCAGTCACTTAGCCACCACCACCACCCTGTCTTCCACACAGTCAAGTCTCAGTAGCCGTGAGTCAGGACCGCATATTCCTCACCCTGATCCTCCTTCCTCCCACCATGCCGAGTGCCCCGAGACAACTGATCCCACACTTGGACACTCTGAAGAGCGGTTCACTTTTCCATTTATAGATTCGGGCCTCTCGCCCGGTCCACTTGAAGCGGGGCAAGAGGAGATCGCGTGTAGCGATGGCCAAATACTTGAGCAGCCACGGTCACACGAAGGAGATGGTGGGAAAGTGTCACAAGAGGTGGATGATGATGAGACACAATTGCCAGAAAGTCAGGAGGAGGACCAGGGTGTGGAAGTGGAAGATGAGGTGGTGGATGATATAGTAACTGACACAACCTGGCAGGAGGACATGCTTAGCGAGGACAGCAGCACACAGGAGGAGGGAGGCAGAGCACCCCAACAGGCAGGAAGAAGCAGTGTGGTGGCCGCAGACAGAAGGCAGGCAACCATTCCCCGTAACACCAACACGAAGGAAGTTACCAGTACAACTGTTAGGTCTTCCCGAGTCTGGTTGTTTTTTAAATTGGGTACATTATATCCGGAAGGTTTGAAATTAGCGATTGATAATGTGTGCAGATGAATTATTAATATTAATATATATATATATTTTCTTGGAATAAAGACTGGTTGAGGTGTATACTTAGGATATGCCTCACAAAATTTTATGTAATATGTAGTGTTGAGCGAGCACTATAGTGCTCGGGTGCTCGAAGCTCGGGCTGAGCTCGCCGTGATACTCGGGTGCTCGACCCGAGCAACAAGCCCAATGTTAGTCTATGGGAGACTCGAGCATTTTTGCGGTGGCACCCCCGGCAGTCTTTTAAAACCCTAACAAGCGGCCAAAACGATAGTGACAGTGCTCAAATGACATGGGGATAGCATGGGGATCGCCCCAGGAAGCATTTCTGCCCCCCAGGTCACTGCTGTCAACAACGTGGTCAGAGGTATTAAGCCACTTTTACAGGCTCACAATAAAACGAAAGTGAAACTTTTTTCCTGTGAAATATGTTAAGGAACATCCTTTCCAGGGAAAAGACTTGTGTATAAGTTAAAATAAATGACCAAAAACAAAAATACTCCTCCACACCTTCGGATATGTTCACAAGTAGCATTTTTTATGCGTTTTTGCACTTTTGTATTGCTTTCAACTATGACAAATGCATTCACCGGGAAATGTCATTTTAACATTTTACAACCTTATCTGGCCATGTGCTGTGTGACACATGCATAAAGTGCTGAAAAGACATGGGAACAGCATGGGGAAGACCCCTGGAAGCATCTCTGACTCCCAGGTCACTGTCTAAAAGTGTGCCCATCATAAGTGATCCTTGCCGCATCAGAAGATGCAGACTTGCAACTATCCCCATTCAAGTTCTAGTCCCAGGTCAGTGTTCAATTGTACCTCCCCCATTCCTTGCAATACAAGCGCAAGTATGCAGCCTGCCACCCACCCACCCCCAGGCTGCAATACCATACTGCTTGCTTGCTTGAACTTGAAATTGGGCCTTTTAGGCATGTGGAGGCGGAATCTGGCCACCACGTCATGGCTGTGTTGGCGGCCTGGAATCCATACTCAGTCCCCAGCCGCCCGGCGGCCGGGTGTCCATACTCAGTCCCCAGCCGCCCCACGGCCGAGTGTCCACACGGTCCCCAGCCGCCTGGGGGCAGTCGGGTGTCCATAAAAGGTCTTCAGCCACCCCCATTTCTCCTTGGAACATCCCCCAACACTCTTTTCTTAGCCCGGCCTGCTTTAGGCAGCATTGGACAAGCCCACCAGAGAACCAGACTCCTCCGGTGGGCCCTGACTTCTCCATCGGTGGAGTTGAGAGTGCCAAGGTGATTAGCATGATGATGATGACAGAAGTTAGCATCTGCTATGTTTTCTTTTAATGCAAGTGTAAGTGTGCAGCCTGCCACCCACCCACCCCCAGACTGCAATTCATACTGCTAGCTTGCACTTGAAATGGGGCCTTTTAGTTTAGAGGAGGCCAAAGCTGGCCACTACCTCATGGCTGCTTCGGCAGCGAGGTATCCATACTCAGTCCCCAGCCGCCCCTATTTGTCCTGGTGTGCCTTATACATAAGATTAAGCGCGTATACCAAAACATTACCTGTGCCCTCCCCAGTGCATTTAGTGGGAAGGAGAGCCTATTCCGCTGTAGTGTGTGCATGCCAAACCCCTGTTCATGGTACATGCGAAGATGCCTCCCACCTTGCACCTGTCGTTGCAGACTTGCAACTATCCCCATTCAAGTCCTTGTCCCAGGGCAGTGTTCAATTGTACCTCTCCCATTCCTTGCAATGCAAGCGCAAGTATGCAGCCTGCCACCCACCCACCCTCAGGCTGCAATACCATACTGCTTGCTTGCTTGCACTTTAACTTGGGCCTTTTAGGCATGTGGAGGTGGAATCTGGCCACCACGCCATGGCTGTGTCGGCGGCCTGGTATCCATACTCATTCCCCAGCCGCCTGGTGGCCGGGTGTCACTGCTTGCTCCCCAGCCTCCAGGGGCTGGCCGGGTGTCCATACTCGGTCCCCAG
Organism: Phyllobates terribilis; assembly: GCF_046119375.1. Classification (NCBI taxonomy): domain Eukaryota; kingdom Metazoa; phylum Chordata; class Amphibia; order Anura; family Dendrobatidae; genus Phyllobates; species Phyllobates terribilis. Next base: position 256,124,497 of record NW_027362769.1, read on the forward strand.
CCGCCCCTATTTGTACCGGTAACCTTTCCCACACTTTTCTTAGCCTGGCCTGCTTTAGGGCAGCATTGGCCGAGCCCACCGGACTATCAGACTCCTCCGGTGGGCCCTGGCTTCTCCATCAGGGGAGTTGAGAGTGCCAAGGTGAGGAGCATGATGAGGATGATAGAAGTTAGCATCTGCTTTGTTTTGTTGTAATGCAAGCGCATGTATGTAGTAGAGGCTAGGCCGGAGGAGGTCAGCGTTTTGGCGCATATCCTACCTCCTCCGAGGATTGCTGGATGTTTTCCTGCTACTATCCAAGTTCTATGACTCCCGTTAAAACAAAGCTTCAGGTGATAAATGATGGATGAGGTAGTGGCAAAGGAGAAAGAGCAGGAGGAACAGGGACCATTCACATCAATATCAGGCCAGTCAACCAGATATGTTTTGTAGGATATGTTTCTGTAACAAAAGGAGCGGTTCGGCTACACAGTTATAGGGCATACAGTGAGTGCAATGCCTACCAAAAATTTCGAGGCACTCCAATGCCCCTTGGAAATGATATGGAGGTCAGAGGGCGTTAACTAAACCTTTTTTTCCATTTATAGCAACTGGGTCTCCTGTGCACTGTTGGCCTAAGCAGTGAATGGAATGCTTTCCAAAAATTATGAGGTACTGCAATGCCCCTTACAAGAGCCATGTGTGGCACCCCAGGGGTCTGGTCACCACAGTAATAGAGATTACGTCGGAGAGCAAGTGGGAGGTTTCCTGGTCAGGATCCCTTAAACATGCAACATCCTCCTGCCCCAGTCCTGGAAGGGGAGAATTCTGCCCTTATAAACTGGATCTGGAGCAGGGTTGAGTGAGTCAGAGAACAGAGAACAGTCAGAGTCAGAGTGAGAGCAAGGGAAAGTAACAGCAAGGAGCTCTGTAGGAGCTAGGAGCTATAGTAGAGGGGCTGGAAGCTGAGCAGAGCTCGCCCTGGCAGAAGACAATAGGAACCGGACACAGGAGTCTGAAGCTGTGAGGACTTATATATCCAGCAGCAGAAACCAGCCGGCAGGGGATTTCAGGTCCTCTGACCATAGAAGCCCGGAGGCTCAGTCACAAGCAAGAGACCAGCACTGCTGTCGTGGAGGGGAGGCTAACAGATGGCCCCAAATCACCAGCCATACGGGTGAGCACTACACGGTACACTCAGGGACGTGGGCTACTTCTACCCGCTTACAGCAAGGTAGCCAGTAAGAGTGCAAACAGACGGGGAGGCCTACAACTCCACCTTGCCAGGGGAACTCCTGCTTGCTCACAGACTGGCCAGGCCTCTTATGCTACCTTATAATCATCAGTAAAGACGCTGAACTGCACTGCAAAGACTCTGAGTCATTCCTGCTGCGCTCGTGCACCATCACCCCCATCATCCACACTCACTGCCCTGAGGCTATACTCCTCCCGAGGGGAGTTATCCCATTTTATGCTGCGCACACAACACCAGCCTCAGCGGTCTGCCTCGCAGCGGTGGTACTCCCTGACCGCAATCCACGGGTGGCGCAGTCGGACAGTTAACCTCAAAACCTAAGAAAGATTGCCACTGGTTTGACCAGCCTGAGCCACGGGACCGGGTCACCGCCACGGAGACTACAGACCCCAGAGACCCGGCACCGGTTATCCCACACACGTGTACACACGGCCCAGGGGGCGCATCACATGCAGTACAGCATATTACAAACATAAGTCCCATTATTGGGGAGAGAGTGTCCCATAGTATTTGCTTATGCCTTGCAAGCAAAAGCTGCCAAAAATTAGGACGGAGCAACTTGCAATGCCCCTTACAAGAGCCATGCAGTACAGCATATTACAAACATAAGTCCCATTATTGGGGAGTGGGTCTCCCATAGTATTTGCTTATACTTTTCCAGCAAAAGCTGCCAAAAATTAGGACAGAGCAACTTGCAATGCCTCTTACAAGAGCCATGCAGTACAGCATATTACAAACATAAGTCCCATTATTGGGGAGTGGGTCTCCCATAGTATTTGCTTATGCTTTCCCAGCAAAAGCTGCCAAAAATTAGGACGGAGCAACTTGCAATGCCCCTTACAAGAGCCATGCAGTACAGCATATTACAAACATAAGTCCCATTATTGGGGAGTGGGTGTCCCATGGTATTTGCTTATGCTTTACCAGCAAAAGCTGCCAAAAATTAGGATGGAGGAACTTGCAATGCTGGCACCCTGGTGGTATAGTGGTGGTGGAGGCTGAGGATAAGGAGAAGAAGATTAAACAGCCGAAACGAGGAAGCGTATACCCATGTGTCGGTGTGAAGTGGTGCATGTGAATACACATCCCGAAATAACACAGTGGATTTGACTTTATGTTACTCTGCTGTCATTTGGTGGTAATGAGAAGTCTGGCCCAATCCAGCCCTTGTTCATTTTGATAAGGGTCAGCTTGTCAGCATTGTCAGTTGACAGGCGAGTGTGCTTATCAGTTATAATTCCCCCAGTGGAACTAAAAACACGCTCCGATAACACGCTAGCGGCAGGGCAGGCCAGGACCTCCGGGGCCTACAGAGCGAGTTCATTCCAAGTGTCCAGCTTGGATACCCAATAATTAAAAGGCACAGAGGAATCACGGAGGATGCTGGTACGATCGGCAAGGTACTCCCTCACCATCTTTTGAAACTTTCCACTCCTTGTGAGAGTACCCAGCGCCTCAGGGCCTGTAAGCTGGGCGGGTGTCAGAAAACTGTCCCAGAACGTTGACAGTGTTCCCCTGCCTCTGCTGGATTGGAGTTGCATCTCTCTCGCCTGTACGCCTTGGTTGGGCAACGAACTGTGACCTCTGCCGCTAGCGTGTTCAGATGGGAATATTTTTAAGAGTTCTGCAGCAAGGGCCTTCTGGTATTGCCCCATTTTTGTAGACCTCTCCACCTCAGGAATAAGAGAGTGAAAGTTCTCCTTGTAGCGGGGGTCTACAAGTGTCACCAACCAGTAATGACTGTCACCCAACATTTTGACAACGCGAGGGTCACGGTTAAGGCAGCGTAACATAAAGTCAGCCATGCGTGCCAGACTGGTAATGGGCAAGATTTCCGTGTCCTCACCAAGATGACGACTGACCATGCTCTCCTCCTCCATCTCTTCCTCCTCCCCCCTTTCCTCAGGCCACCCACGCTGAACCGACGGTATGACACTTGTACAGGTACTACCGTCTACAACGCATGATAGCAGCTCCTGTTCTTCCTCCTCCTCCTCCTCCTCTCCCTCATTGTCCCCCAATGCACGTTGGGATGAGATGAGGCTGGGCTGTGTGTAATCGCCCGCTACGGCTTCTTGATCCATCTCATCATACTCTGGCTGCAATGCCTCCTCTTTAATTCTCTGCAGAGAGCGTTGCAAAAGACAGACAAGTGGAATGCTGACACTAATGATGGCGTCATCGCCACTCACCATCTTGGTGGCCTCCTCAAAGTTTGTCAGGATGGTACATATGTCAGACATCCAGGTCCACTCCTGAGGTCTTATGTGTGGAGTCTGACCTGAATATCGACGGCCTTGTTGCAGCTGGTACTCCACAACTGCTCTCTTCTGCTCACAAATCCTTTGCAACATGTGGAGGGTAGAGTTCCAAAGTGTGGGGACATCACACACCAGTCGGTGTGCCGGAAGCTGCAAACGCTGCTGCAACACAGCAAGGGCGACGGAAGCTGTAGCCGACTTGCGAAAATGAGCTGACAGGCGGGGTACTTTCACGAGCAGATCTGGCAACTCGGGGTACAATTTAAGAAACCGCTGAACCACGAGGTTAAGCACATGAGCCAGGCATGGTACGTATGTGATCTCACCTCGCCTTAGAGCCGCCACCAGGTTACGGCCATTGTCACACATGACCATGCCGGGATGTAGGTTCAGCGGTCTCAGCCACAGATCTGCCTGCTCTTTCACAGCTGTCCACAACTCACAAGCAGTGTGAGGTTTATCACCTAAGCTTATGAGTTTCAGCACAGCCTGTTGCCTCTTGGCGGAGGCAGTACTGCAATGCTTCCAGCTTGTAACTGATGTGGTGATATCTGAGATGGAGGCTGAACATGAGGAGGAGGAGGAGGATGCGCAGGAGCTGTACACTGTGGGGGCAACTCTGACTGACATAGGGCCCGCAATACTCGGTGTGGGGAGGATGTGTTCCGTCCCAAGGTTCGACTGGGTCCTGGCTTCCACTATGTTTACCCAGTGTGCCGTCAGAGAGATGTACCGTCCCTGGCCACAAGCACTTGTCCACGTGTCCGTTGTCAGGTGGACTCTCCCAGTAACTGCGTTGTTGAGGGCACAGCAGATGCTTTGGGACACGTGCTTGTGTAGTGCGGGGATGGCACACCCGGCAAAATAGTGTCGGCTGGGGACCGAGTACCGAGGGACGGCCACCGCCATAAGATTGCGGAAGGATTCCGTCTCCACCAGCCTAAAAGGCAGCATTTCCAATGCAAGCAGTCGTGAAATGTGCGAATTTAGGACTGTGGCCTGTGGGGCGTTAGCTGCGAATTTCCGCTTTCGTTCAAAGGTCTGGGATATGGAAAATTGAACGCTGCGGTGGGACGTGGACGTGGACGTTGATGCTGTTTCTTGAGAAACTGCCATAACAAGTGAAGACTGAGAGTAGGGGGCATCTTTACATGCAGTACGGACAGGGGATTGCCTTGCACACACAACAGGGTGTTCTATTGCACGCACAACAGTGGAAGAAGCAGTGGTGACACCCGCTGACACTGGTCGTGGACCCTGGGTTTTGCCCCACAAAGTCGGGTGCTTTGCTGCCATGTGCCTGATCATGCTGGTGGTGGTCAGGCTGGTAGTTTTGTCACCCCTGCTGATGCTGGCATGGCAGGTGGAACATATGGCCTTTTTGGGGTTATCAGCAGAGTCTTTAAAAAAATTCCAGACTCTGGAAGACCTACCGCTTGTACTGGCAACGTCCCTTGTGTTGGTGTTACGGGGAGCGGTTGCCTGCCTTCTGTCTGCGGCCACCACACTGCTTCTTCCTGCCTGTTGGGGTACTCTGCCTCCCTCCCCCTGTGTGCTGCTGGCCTCACTCTGCATGTCCTCCTTCCACGTTGGGTCAGTTACTAGATCATCCACCACCTCCTCCTCTTCCACTTGCGCACCACGATCCTCCTCCTCACTTCCTGGCAATTGTGTCTCGTCATCGTCCAACTCTTGTGACAGATTGCCAACGTCGACTTCCTGTGGCCGTGGCTGTTCAAATATTTGGGCATCGCAACATGGGATCTCCTCTTCCACCACTTCAAGCGAAGCAGGCGAGGGGCCCAAATATGGAAATGGACCAGTGAACAGCTCTTCAGAGTGTCCAAGTGTGGGATCACTTGCTGTCTGACGACACTCGGCATGGTGGGAGGAAGGAGCATCAGGGTGAGGAGGAGTATGCGGTCGAGACTCACGGCTACTAAGAGTTGACCGTGTGGAAGACAGACCGGAGGTGGTGGTGCCCAGGTAACTGGAAGTATTGTCTGCTATCCAATTAATATCCTGTTCACACTGATCAGTTCTCAATACTGGTGTTGTTCTGTGCTTCCCTAGTAATTCGGTCAAGAAGTGGGAGCGAGAAGATGTGGCTGTTGGTTGTGGCACATTTTCACCTTGGCCACGGCCCCGTCCTCTGCACGAACCATCACCAGAACGTCCACTTCCACGTCCCTTGCCACGCGCCTTGCCCATTGTAAATGAAGTAAAATAGCTTACACTTGCACTATCAATGGAAAAAGGGTAATAAAGAGTAGATTAGAACCGTGGAAGAGGAAAACCACAGTTATTGTTTACTGGGGTATACCACACTTTTTTAAATAGAGATATTTGTGGCTGAACAGTGATCGACACACTCAAACTGCTTTTTTTTTCGATACCAAAGGCCCAAAACTGGATAGTACAGCGATTTGACCCGTGGAACTGCGAAACCACACTGGGATGTCGGGCCTACACAAGACTATTTTCAACAGATATATTTTTGTGTCACAACAGTCAGGAGACACTACTGTTTTTCTTTACAGAAAAAACTACCAAAACCTGAATAATAGAGATTTTTTACCGTGGAACAGCAAAACCACAGTAATAATTTACTGGTGTATACCAGGCTTCTTAAAATATATATATATTTGCGGCTGAACAGTGAGCGACACACTCAAACTGTTTTTTTTAGATACAAATGGCCCAAAAGTGGATAATACAGAGGTTTGTACCGTGGAACTGCAAAACCACACTTGTATTTCTCGGGCCTACACCAGACTATTTTCAACAGATATATTTGTGTCTGAAAAATCAGGGAGACACTATTTATTTTTTTTTTACAGCAAAAAATGCAAAAATCAGGATAATAGAGATTTTTTACCGTGGAACAGCAAAAGCACACTTCTGTCTCTCTGGCCTACACCAGACTATTTTCAACAGATATATTTGTGTCTGAAAAATCAGGGAGACACTATTTTTTTTTTTTTTTACAGCAAAAAATGCAAAAAGCAGGATAATAGAGATTTTTTACCGTGGAACAGCAAAAGCACACTTCTGTCTCTCTGGCCTACACCAGACTATTTTCAACAGATATATTTGTGTCTGAAAAATCAGGGAGACACTATTATTATTTTTATACAGCAAAAAATGCCAAAAACAGGATAATAGAGATGTTTTACCGTGAAACATCAAAACCACAGTAATAATTTACTGGTGTATACCAGGCTTTTTAAAATATATATATATTTGCGGCTGAACAGTGAGCGACACACTCAAACTGTATTTTTTAGATACAAATGGCCCAAAAGTGGATAATACAGAGGTTTGTACCGTGGAACTGAAAAAGCACCCTTGTATTTCTTGGGCCTACACCAGACTATTTTCAACAGATATATGTTAGAACCTTGTTCTTAGGTTTTTTCCTTTGCTGGTCACATGACCTTGTTGGCCTATTTAATCCTGCTCCGCCCTTCTGGCTTTGCTGGACTTCATTGTTTAACTACTTTCTAGCTAGCCTGTGCTCTGTATCTAACTCTGTTAGTTTGCTTGGTCTACGGACCTCTATGTTCTATATATTTTGTTTGTTCGTCTGTCTGCTACTATTTCTGTTAGGAGGTGTCCCATTTTCCTCCCAGTCCTTAGTACTTGTAGGGATTCCTTCCCCACATCTATAGGTCTCCGTACAGACTAGCTTAGGACTTTAGCAGGTCTGATCGCAGGATCAGGTCCCCTGTTACATCGTAGGGATTAAGCTGAGTTCTATCGTAGGGACAGATCTCCTCTCTTTCCTTAGCTCTGGTAGCAGAACATAACAGTAAGTCCAGCCCAGCAAATGCTCTAAGGAAAGATTTTTTCTGTTCCATCATGGTGTCGGTTCTGGATTTGGCTAAACACCTGCAGGGACTCTCTTTGGAGGTGACAGAGCTCCGTCAACACGTGAGTAACTGTCCTGGAGCACATTTCTTGGAGCCTAAGGTACATTTGCCGGATTTATTTTTTGGTGAACACCGAGAATTTTTTTCATTTAAAAATGCTTGCTTATTGTATTTTCGTTTGAGACCCAAGTCCTCTGGGGATGATTCCCAGCGCATAGGGTTTATAATGTCACTTTTGCGCAAAGAGCCTCAGGAGTGGGCCTTTTCTTTGCAACCTAGTGATACATGCTTCAGTTCAGTGGATAGTTTTTTTACTGCTTTGGGACTATTATATGATGATCCTGACCGTGTCTCATCAGCTGAGACTGAGTTAAGATGTTTGAGACAGGGATCAGGTAATGTGGAAAAATATTGTACTCATTTCCGTCGATGGCCTACTCAAACAGGGTGGAACGATTCTGCTCTGAAAAGTCTATTTCTTGCTGGGCTCAGTGAAAGGGTTAAAGACCTGCTAATTGCTTATCCTACTCCTGAAGATTTGCAACAGGCTATGCAATTAGCTATACGGGTGGATAGGAGACTACGTGCAAGGGTTAATGAGAGCAAATCCTCTGCTATGTCAGTTTCTGGTTATGAGAATGTGTGTACTAACAGTGGTGAATCGATGGAGATTGGAGCGATGGCACCTCGCTCTCAAGAAAAATATTGCAGATTTTCTGAAGGCTTGTGTTTCTATTGCAGAAAATCTGGTCATTTAATTAAAGACTGTGAGCTTCGTATCAAGAAAGAAAAAAAAATGGTCAGTCATGCCCGTATTGCCTGTTTAAATTCCAAGGGTGTATTTTTAGCTGCTTCCACGATTGCTCAGGAAAAATTAATGGAATTTCGGGTGTTTGTTGATTGTGGGTCTACTCTGAATGTTATTGATGGGGGATTCTTGGAAAGACTCAATTTAAAACCCGAACCTTTATCATCCCCCATTGCTGTGGTTTCTGTGGATGGTTCCCCTTTGAAGAATATTACTTTCAAGGTCTGTGAATTTCCTCTCATTATTAATGGTGTTCACCATGAGAAATTGGATTTGGTAGTGTTGAATAACTTGCCTTCTCCAGTAATATTGGGATTGCCCTGGTTAAAATTTCACAATCCTGTACTGGATTGGTCTACCAGTGAAATTAAATCCTGGAGCCATAAATGTTATGACAAGTGTTGTAACGGGCGCATTGCAGCTTTGGATAGGGGAGAATTGCCTGTTCCTATTCAGGATTTTTGGAGAGTTTTTTCTGAGAAGGAATCGCAGGTTTTGCCTCCCCATAGAGACTATGATTGTACCATTGAATTTGTCCCTGGAGCGACTCTTCCTAAAAGTCGTTTATTTAACCTTACTATTCCTGAGAGAAAGGCTTTGGAGGAATACATACAGACAAGTTTGGCCGCCGGTCACATTAGGCCCTCTAAGTCTCCTGTGGCGGTTGGATTTTTTTTTGTAAAAAAAAAGGACGGCGGTTTACGTCCTTGTCTGGATTTTCGTGAGATTAACAAAATTACTGTACGCAATCCTTACCCACTGCCATTGATTCCTGATCTGTTTAACCAGTTAATGGGGGCCAAGTGGTTCTCTAAAATCGACCTTAAGGGGGCATACAATCTGTTGCGCATGAAGGAGGGTGACGAATGGAAGACTGCTTTTAACACTCCTGTGGGTCATTTTGAGAATCTGGTTATGCCTTTTGGTCTTACTAATGCTCCTGCATTTTTTCAGAATCTTATTAATGACATCCTTAGACCTTTGATCGGCAAAAATGTGGTTGTGTATTTGGATGACATTTTGATTTATTCGCCGGATCTGGAGTCTCATTGGCGGAGCGTGCGTGAGGTATTACAGTTATTAATGGACAATTCGCTTTTTGCTAAGCTGGAGAAATGTGAGTTCGCTGTACAGAGATTTGTTTGTTGAGTGTCACGAATCACGGTTGGCAGGTCATCCCGGAATCTCTGAGACCAAGAGACTGGTGGGTCGCAGTTTTTGGTGGCCTGGATGGCAGAAGGAAGTCATTAAGTGGGTGTGCCAATGTACTATATGTGCTAGATCTAAGTCCTCACATACTCCTGCTGCGGGGTTGCTTTGTCCTTTGGAGGTTCCCAGTGCTCCTTGGACACATTTGGCTATGGACTTTATAACTGACCTTCCCTCCTCTGAGGGTTTTACTGTCATCTGGGTGGTCGTGGACCGTTTTAGCAAGATGTGTCACTTGGTTCCCTTCGTCAAACTGCCCTGCGCTAAAACTCTCGCTAAGGCCTTTGTCAAGGAAATTGTCAGACTTCATGGCGTTCCTACTGACATTGTTTCTGATAGAGGTCCTCAGTTCGTGGCTCGTTTTTGGCGTGCCTTTTGTGACAGGTTGGGAGTTCATTTGTCGTTCTCGTCAGGATATCATCCTGAATCTAATGGCCAGACAGAAAGGAAAAACCAGGATGTTGAGCAGTTCTTGCGTTGTTTTGTGGCAGACAATCAAGAGGGGTGGTCTGAGTTTCTGCCACTTGCTGAATTTGCTCTGAACAATCATACATCTTCTTCTGCTGGTTGTTCGCCTTTTTTTTGTTGTTCTGGGAGACATCCGTCATTTGGGTCGTTCTCCAAGTTGGGATCTGCCGTGCCTGAGGAGGAGAATTTTTCCGGTGATTTGGAGAGAGTTTGGACGGATGTGCGTGGTAATCTTCAGGAGGCCAACAGAAAATCTAAAGACTACTTTGATAGGAAACGACAGGAGGTTTTGTTCGCTGTTGGTGACATGGTTTGGTTGTCCTCTAGGAATCTGCGGTTGAGGATTCCTTCTAAGAAATTGGGTCCCAAGTTTGTAGGGCCCTTTAAGGTGCTTCAGGTTGTCAACCAATCTGCTGTTAGATTGGAGGTTCCTACCTCCTGGAGAATTAATCCGGTATTTCATGTCTCTCTGTTGAAAAAAGCTGTTGTATCGGATTGTGACGCCTCTGCCTCTGTTCCTCCGGTGGTGGAGGACGGGGAATATGAAATTTCTTGCATCCTTAACTCTAGACAGTATAGAGGTAGTTTGCAGTATCTTGTGGCCTGGAAAGGTTTCGGACCCGAGGATAACTCTTGGGTGAGGTCGGATGATGTTTCCGCGTCCAGACTTATCAGAGCGTTTCACAGGAGATTTCCTGATAAGCCTGGTCCTAGGGGATCCGGAGGATCCTCTTAGAAGGGGGGGTACTGTTAGAACCTTGTTCTTAGGTTTTTTCCTTTGCTGGTCACATGACCTTGTTGGCCTATTTAATCCTGCTCCGCCCTTCTGGCTTTGCTGGACTTCATTGTTTAACTACTTTCTAGCTAGCCTGTGCTCTGTATCTAACTCTGTTAGTTTGCTTGGTCTACGGACCTCTATGTTCTATATATTTTGTTTGTTCGTCTGTCTGCTACTATTTCTGTTAGGAGGTGTCCCATTTTCCTCCCAGTCCTTAGTACTTGTAGGGATTCCTTTCCCACATCTATAGGTCTCCGTACAGACTAGTGTAGCATCGGCGTCTCTGCCCCGTTCTAGGCAGAGACGCCGTCCCTCTCACCTCCCCGCTCCTGGCGCGGCATCCTCCAGTGCTGCTCTCCCCGCTGCTTCCGGCGCGCGCTCCTTCCCCGGCAGTGTGCTTAGGGCGCGCGCGCGCGCGCTCCCCCTCTCTTAAAGGGACCGCGCGCGCCGTCCTAAGGAGTCCCCGGCCAATTGCCGGAGGACCTCCCATATAAAGGGCACCTCCTCCAAAATGGAGGTGCCCGAGCAATGTTGTTTGCACCTGTGTCTCACCTGTGCTTCAGCCCTCAGGTCCCGTTGCCAGTTACCTGCCAGTTACCTGCCAGATTCCTGCCAGCTTGCTGCCTTTGTCCTGCCTGATATCCAGTCACCTGCCTGCTAGCCTGAGGTCCGACGGTCTGCCTTCCAACTCCTGTCAGTCTGTCTATGGACCAGCTTGCCCGCTCACCTGGGAGCGCACACCTGTTACCTGCCTGCTAGCCTACCTGGAGGCTCCGCCGTCACGTGCTGTGACCATCTGCCTTTCCAGAGACTCCTGCCCGCTCACCTGGGAGCGCACACCTGTTACCTGCCTGCTAGCCTACCTGGAGGCTCCGCCGTCACATGCTGTGACCATCTGCCTTTCCAGAGACTCCTGCCCGCTCACCTGGGAGCGCCCACCTGTTACCTGCCTGCTAGCCTACCTGGAGGCTTCGCCGTCACGTGCTGTGACCACCTACCATTCCAGAGACTCTCGCTTGCTCACCTGGGAGCACACATCTACCATCTGCCTGCTAGCCTACCCGGAGGCTCTGCCATCACAGGTCGTACCTACCCTTTACCCAGAGACTGCCCCGGTCACTTGCCGTAACTCCCTGCCCGTTCTTCCAGAGACTGCCCCGGTCACTTGCCGTAACTCCCTGCCCGTTTATCCAGAGACTGCCCCGGTCACTTTCCGTGACCTCCAGCCCGTACACTCAGAGACTGTCCCGGTCACCTGCTGTGACTGCCTGCCCGTCATCCCTGATTGCCACCCGCTCCCTTACAAGGACCGCCTCCTTGTATAGTAGCTCAGAGGTTCCGCCTCCCAGACCCGTTACAGTTTGCTCGGGCCATGGAACCCGGTGGCACCCAAGCTCCCTCGCTCTCGGACCTGTGTCATGAACTGTCCCGCCAGAGTTCCCAACAGGAGTCCATCCTGGGTCACCTGCGGAATGTCAATTCTCGCCTGGACACTCTGACTGCTCCGCCAGCAACCTCCGCCAGCGCCATGATTCGCAATCCGACAGCTCCGCTGTCCACCAACACTATGGTATCCTACCCCGGACCCCGGCTTTCTGCACCTCCTCGCTTCGGAGGCGACTCCGCTCAGGCTCGGGGCTTCATAAATCAGTGCACCCTGCACTTTGAACTCCTGTCCCACCAGTTTAACTCCGACCGGGCCAAAATTGCCTTCATCATGTCCCATCTCACCGGAGAGGCTCTGGCCTGGCTAAATCCTCTATGGGAGAGAGGAGACCCCCTGGTGTCCAACTTGCCTGCCTTTCTCACGGCCTTCCGGAAAGTCTTCGACGAACCCGGACGGAAGACCTCATCCGCATCGTCACTGCTACGCCTCCGTCAGGGAAGCCTCACCGTGGGCCAATATGCCATACGGTTCCGTACCCTTGCCTCGGAGCTGGCCTGGGATAATGACGCTCTGGTTTCAGTCTTCTGGGAGGGTCTGTCCGGCCGTATTAAAGATGAACTTGCCGGTCGGGACATTCCTACCACCCTTGATGACCTGATAGCTCTTGCCACCCGGATTGACCTGCGGTTCCAGGAGCGTGCCAAAGAGGTCACCCGTGAGAGGAGGTTTCCACGCCTAGCTCCTACTTTTCAGCAACCCGTCACTCCCTCCGTCTCTCCTGAGCCTATGCAGGTCGACCAGACCAAGATGGTCGGTTCTCGCCAAGAATCTCGCCGAGCCGAGGGAAGCTGTTTCTATTGTGGCAGTAAGAAGCACTTCATCCGTTCCTGCCCGGAAAAGCCGGGAAACGCCAGTGTCTAGGACCACTCGGAGAGGTCGTCCTAGACAAAAGTAAGTCCTCTCCGTCTCTGACCTTACCGGTCTCTATTGCTTGGGGAGAAAACCGTCTCTTCGAACTCGACCATCTGGATTCTGGAGCTGCTGGAAACCTCATCGCCCAGTCTCTGGTAGAGAGATACCATATTCCCACCAAGTCCCTGGCGGAGCCATTGTCAGTTGCTTCCGTGGATGGAAGACTTCTCTCGGAGACCATCCTGCTCGTCACCGAACCTATAACCCTACACGTGGGAATGCTGCACTCTGAGGAGATCTCATCCCATGTGCTGTCCGGACTTTCTCACTCCTTGTTGCTAGGTCTACCTTGGCTCCAGACACATGAACCCGTATTGAACTGGCGGTCCAGTGAAGTACTCCGATGGGGTCCTGACTGCCATAGGACCTGCCTGGTTCCGGTCCGTCCACTTCGCCCTCAGCCTACTCCAGCTAATTTACCTGGTCTCCCGGCTCCCTACTGGCCCTATGCGGACGTCTTCGGTAAGAAGGAAGCTGAGACGTTGCCGCCCCATAGGCCATACGATTGCCCGATCGACCTGGTACCTGGCACCACTCCTCCCCGTGGGCGTATCTACCCGTTATCTGCAGCCGAGACCCGAGCCATGTCTGAGTACATTGAAGAGAATCTGGCTAGGGGATTTATCCGAAAATCTACCTCCCCGGCTGGAGCCGGATTCTTCTTTGTCAAAAAGAAAGACGGCTCGCTACGTCCCTGTATTGACTACAGAGGACTCAATCTCATTACGGTAAAAAACAAATATCCCCTGCCACTCATCTCCGAATTGTTTGACCGGCTCAAGGGCGCCAGGATCTTCTCCAAGCTGGATCTTCGAGGAGCGTATAATCTGGTCCGTATCCGTCAAGGAGACGAGTGGAAGACGGCATTCAATACCCGGGACGGTCACTACGAGTACCTTGTGATGCCCTTCGGTCTCTGTAATGCTCCCGCGGTCTTTCAGGAACTAGTCAATGACATCTCTTGACCTCCTGTACTCCTGCGTAGTGGTATACCTGGACGATATCTTGGTCTTCTCTCCGGATCTCCCCACACACCGGAGGGATGTTCGTCAGGTCCTGCTTAGGCTTCGGCAGAACCACCTTTACGCCAAATACGAGAAGTGCCTCTTCGATCAGACCTCCCTTCCGTTCTTGGGCTATGTCATCTCCCAAACAGGTCTGCAAATGGATCCCGAGAAGCTCTCTTCCGTTCTAAAATGGCCTCGTCCTGAAGGTTTGAAGGCGATACAGCGATTCCTGGGCTTCGCTAATTATTATCGTCTTTTCATCCCACACTTCTCGTCTCGGACTGCTCCCATATCTGCACTTACCCGTAAGGGGGCTAACCCCAGGATATGGTCGCCTGAAGCCGAGGAGGCCTTCCTTTCCCTAAAGAAAGCCTTCGCCTCTGCTCCCGTCCTGCACCGTCCGGACTGTAATAAACAATTCTACCTGGAGGTTGATGCTTCCTCCTCCGGAGCCGGAGCGGTGCTCACCCAGAAGTCTTCTACCGGGAGAATGGTAACGTGCGGCTTCTTCTCCAAAATCTTCTCCTCGTCGGAGCGCAACTACTCCATTGGAGACCGGGAATTGCTAGCCATCAAATTGGCACTAGGAGAGTGGCGCTATCTGCTTGAAGGGGCTCTCTACCCGGTAATTATCTACACGGATCACAAAAACCTGGCATATCTCCAAAATGCCCAGAGGCTCAATCCTCGCCAGGCCCAGTGGTCGTTGTTTTTTGCCCGCTTCACCTTCACTCTTCATTTCCGTCCGGCGGACAAGAACGTCAAAGCTGATGCCTTGTCTCGGTCTTTCCTGTCCTCCGATCAAGAGGAGGAACCTACGCACATCATCGACTCCTCCAAGGTGATGAATGTGGCTCCCTTGGATCTAACTCGTCTTCCACCCGGTAAGACGTTCATAGCTGTGCCAGATCGGGAGAGGGTTCTTCGCTGGGGACATTCTTCTAAACTAGCTGGCCATGCTGGCCAAAAAAAGACCTTTCAACTTATTGCCCAGCATTACTGGTGGCCTACCCTACGTAAGGACGTGGTAGACTTCGTCGCGGCCTGTTCATCCTGTGCTCGTAACAAAGTTCCCCGACATCTACCTGCCGGCCATCTCCTGCCCCTTCCCGTACCTGCTGCTCCTTGGCAACACATCGCTATGGACTTTATCACCGACCTTCCAGTTTCTGCCGGTTGTACCGTCATTTGGGTTGTCGCTGACCGTTTTTCTAAGATGGCCCACTTCATTCCCCTGCCTGGTCTTCCGTCTGCACCCGAGTTGGCTAAAGACTTTATCCGCCACATCTTCCGTCTCCATGGTCTGCCACCTCCACATCGTGTCGGATCGTGGGGTTCAGTTCACCTCTCGTTTCTGGAGAGCCACTTGTAAGCTGCTGGACATTACCCTGGATTTCTCCTCCGCTTACCACCCTCAGTCCAATGGTCAAGTGGAGAGGATCAATCAGATCTTGTCCAGCTACCTCCGGCACTTCGTGGATGCTCACCACTCGGACTGGGTGGATCTTCTACCGTGGGCCGAGTTCTCTTATAACAACCATGAGAGCGAGTCCTCTTCCAAATCCCCGTTCTTTATAGTAGGTGGCCAACATCCCCGGATTCCACTTCCTGTCTCCGTTTCTGTGGACAACCCTGCTGCGGAGTCTCTTGTCAGCGAATTTTCTACTATTTGGGAGAGCACCAGGTCCGCTCTTCTTCTCTCCTCTGAGCGGATGAAGAGATATGCTGATAAGAGACGTCTGGATCCGCCCCAATTCCGTCCGGGAGACAAGGTTTGGCTCTCATCCTCCTACAAGTTGGGTCCTCGATTCATCGGCCCCTTCGAAGTCCTCAGGCAAATTAACCCTGTGGCCTACAAATTAAAACTCCCGGCCACCCTACGGATCCCCAACTCCTTCCACGTATCTCTCCTCAAACCCGTTGTCTTTAACTCTTTTTCCAAAAATCCAGGTGCCCCTCCTGCTCCGGTTTCCGCTGTTGACATCTTTGAGGTAGAGAGTATTCTGGCCTCCAAGAGGGTAAGAGGAAAAACCTTTTTTCTGGCAGATTGGAAGGGGTTTGGTCCTGAGGAGAGAACTTGGGAACCCAGGGAGAACATCAACGCCCCGCTTCTCCTTGAAAAATTTCTTTCTGGCCTAAAAAAGAGGGGGCCTAAAGGGGGGGTACTGTAGCATCGGCGTCTCTGCCCCGTTCTAGGCAGAGACGCCTTCCCTCTCACCTCCCCGCTCCTGGCGCGGTGTCCTCCAGCGCTGCTCTCCCCGCTGCTTCCGCCGCGCGCTCCTTCCCCGGCAGTGTGCTTAGGGCGCGCGCGCGCTCCCCCTCTCTTAAAAGGACAGCGCGCGCCGTCCTAAGGAGTCCTCGGCCAATTGCCGGAGGACCTCCCATATAAAGGGCACCTCCTCCAAAATGGAGGTGCCCGAGCAATGTTGTTTGCACCTGTGTCTCACCTGTGCTTCAGCCCTCAGGTCCCGTTGCCAGTTACCTGCCAGTTACCTGCCAGATTCCTGCCAGCTTGCTGCCTTTGTCCTGCCTGATATCCAGTCACCTGCCTGCTAGCCTGAGGTCCGACGGTCTGCCTTCCAACTCCTGTCAGTCTGTCTATGGACCAGCTTGCCCGCTCACCTGGGAGCACACACCTGTTACCTGCCTGCTAGCCTACCTGGAGGCTCCGCCGTCACGTGCTGTGACCATCTGCCTTTCCAGAGACTCCTGCCCGCTCACCTGGGAGCGCACACCTGTTACCTGCCTGCTAGCCTACCTGGAGGCTCCGCCGTCACGTGCTGTGACCATCTGCCTTTCCAGAGACTCCTGCCTGCTCACCTGGGAGCGCCCACCTGTTACCTGCCTGCTAGCCTACCTGGAGGCTTCGCCGTCACGTGCTGTGACCACCTACCATTCCAGAGACTCTCGCTTGCTCACCTGGGAGCACACATCTACCATCTGCCTGCTAGCCTACCCGGAGGCTCTGCCATCACAGGTCGTACCTACCCTTTACCCAGAGACTGCCCCGGTCACTTGCCGTAACTCCCTGCCCGTTCTTCCAGAGACTGCCCCGGTCACTTGCCGTAACTCCCTGCCCGTTTATCCAGAGACTGCCCCGGTCACTTTCCGTGACCTCCAGCCCGTCCACTCAGAGACTGTCCCGGTCACCTGCTGTGACTGCCTGCCCGTCATCCCTGATTGCCACCCGCTCCCTTACAAGGACCGCCTCCTTGTATAGTAGCTCAGAGGTTCCGCCTCCCAGACCCGTTACAACTAGCTTAGGACATTAGCAGGTCTGATCGCAGGATCAGGTCCCCTGTTACATCGTAGGGATTAAGCTGAGTTCTATCGTAGGGACAGATCTCCTCTCTTTCCTTAGCTCTGGTAGCAGAACATAACAATATATTTGTGTCTGAAAAATCAGGGAGACACTATTTTTTTTTACAGCAAAAAATGCAAAAAGCAGGATAATAGAGATTTTTTACCGTGGAACAGCAAAAGCACACTTCTGTCTCTCTGGCCTACACCAGACTATTTTCAACAGATATATTTGTGTCTGAAAAATCAGGGAGACACTATTATTATTTTTATACAGCAAAAAATGCCAAAAACAGGATAATAGAGATGTTTTACCGTGGAACATCAAAACCACAGTAATAATTTACTGTTGTATACCAGGCTTTTTAAAATATATATATATATTTGCGGCTGAACAGTGAGCGACACACTCAAACTGTTTTTTTTAGATACAAATGGCCCAAAAGTGGATAATGCAGAGGTTTGTACCGTGGAACTGCAAAACCACACTTGTATTTCTCGGGCCTACACCAGACTATTTTCAACAGATATATTTGTGTCTGAAAAATCAGGGAGACACTATTTTTTTTTTTTACAGCAAAAAATGCAAAAAGCAGGATAATAGAGATTTTTTACCGTGGAACAGCAAAAGCACACTTCTGTCTCTCTGGCCTACACCAGACTATTTTCAACAGATATATTTGTGTCTGAAAAATCAGGGAGACACTTATTATTTTTATACAGCAAAAAATGCAAAAACAGGATAATAGAGATGTTTTACCGTGGAACATCAAAACCACAGTAATAATTTACTGGTGTATACCGGGCTTTTTAAAATATATATATATTTGCGGCTGAACAGTGAGCGACACACTCAAACTGTTTTTTTAGATACAAATGGCCCATAGAACTGCGAAACCACACTTCTATTTCTCTGGCCTACACCAGACTATTTTCAACAGATATATTTGTGTCTGAAAAATCAGGGAGACACTTTTTTTTATGGGGGGGGGGGGGCACCAAAAGGTTAATAAGATGGGTATTTGTACATTGTGAAGGAGGAAAAAAAAAAGAGGATTTAGATTAAAAAAAAGGATTTTTCCTGGACCCGGGACCTGTAGATAAGTCCAGCAATTTCAGCAACAGGAGCAGCACACAGGACTGTAATGCAGCATTTGCTGGTATAACCACTGCGTCTCCTATACAGCCTGCCTGCCTGCCTGCCTGATATACCTGGGATGGATATTAGTCCTGAGAAGGACTGTTTGTTTGATCTGGCAGCCTTTACAGACCCTACACTAACTATTTTGCAGAATATATCTCTCCCTAAATCAGTAGCGCTGTCCCTACACTGTCTGATCCAGAGCGACTGTGTCCAAGATGGCGGCGCCCGGTTTTAAATACTCGAGGTGACGCTGTGCGGCCAGCCAATCACTGTAATGCCCACAAACAACATGGCTGCGGCATTACAGTGACTGGCTGGCAATCCCTGCATGTTCATTGGCTCTGTAAAGAGCGCCAAACATGCAGGGCGGAGACCCGAGCTCCCGCCCGAGTAACCCGGAAATGCTCGGTGCTCGCCGAACATCCCGAGTAGCGTGATGCTCGGGCGAGTACCGAGCAGTGTCGAGCATGTTCGCTCAACACTAGTAATATGCTTATTTACCCTCATTTATATATGCATTTTTACATGTATGTATTTCTAAAGCATTGCCGTTAATGTCTGCATCTTGTATCTTCATAGTAAGTTTATAATGTGTAGTTATTCACCCGTAATCCTTTTTTAAGTCCTCTTTGTTATTAAATTGTAATTGTTTTTTTGAATGGTGATTAAGGGGTTAAGTACCAAATTTTCCCTTGGTAACTCCCATTGAGTTCCCTTGCTTTATGTATAAAAGTGCCTGTTTCTGCCATTTTCCCATAACTCCACCTGATGAAGGCAGCAGATCGCTGCAGAAACTCATTGTGGGCACTAGAACTTCAATAAAGAGGTTTGTTTTATCCTTTTCCAGAGCCTTATCCAGTTTCTAGCGCCCCACTGACCACCTCAATTTGCACACTGGTTGTTTTTTAAAGACTCTGCCGATAACCCCAAAAAGGCCATTTGCACCACCTGCCAGGCCAGCATCAGCAGGGGTGGCAAAACGACCAGCCTGACCACCACCAGCATGATCAGGCACATGGCAGCAAAGCACCCGACTTTGTGGGCCAAACCCCAGCATCCAGGAACAGTGTCTGCGGGTGGCACCATTGCTTCTTCCGCTGTTGTGCTTGCAAGCCAATCCCCTGTCGATGGTGCATGCGAAAATGCCTCCTGCCCTGCACCTGTCATTGCGCACTCTCAAGTAGCAGCATCAGGAAGCACGTCCATGTCCTTGTCCCAGCACAGCATTCAGTTGTCCATACCCCAGTCCTTGGAACGCAAGCGCAAATATGCAGCCAACGTCCCACAGGCCACACTACTAAATTCTCACATTTCATGACTGCTTGCTCTTGAAATGTTGCCTTTTAGGCTCGTGGAGACTGGAAGCATTCCCCAACCTGATGGCGGCGGCCGGCCCTCGGTACTCGGTCCTCAGCTGCCACTATTTCTCCCGGTGTGCCGTCCCCGCATTACACATGCACGTGTCCCAAAGCATTAGCCATGCCCTTAACAATGCAGTTACTGGGAAAGTGCACCTAACCACGGACACGTGGACAAGTGCTTGTGGGCTGGGACGGTACATCTCGCTGACGGCACACTGGGTTAACATAGTGGAAGCCGGGACCCAGTCAGACCTTGGGATGGAACACGTCCTCCCGATGCCGAGGATTGTGGGCCCTAGGTTAATCAGGGTTGCCCCCACGGTCTACAGCTCCTGCACCTCATCCTCCTCAGCCTCCTCCTCCTCTTCAGCGTCCATTTCCGAAATGACCACATCAGTCACAAACTGGAAGCACTGCAGCACTGCCTCGGCCGAGCTAATATGCTTAGGAGACAAACCGCACAATGCTGAAGAGTTGTGGACAGCTCTGAAAGAGCAGGCAGATATGTGGCTCATACCACTGAACCTACAGCCAGGCATGGTCGTGTGTGACAATGGCCAGAACCTGGTGGCGGCTCTGAGGTGAGTTGAGCTCACACACGTACCATGCCTGGCCCATGTGCTTAACCTCATGGTTCAGCGGTTTCTCAAATCCTACCCGGTGCTGCTGGATCTGCTTGTTAAAGTACGCCGCCTGTGTGCCCATTTTAGAAAGTCAGCTACAGCTTTCGCCGCCCTTGCCGAGTTTCAGCAGCTTTTGCACCTTCTGGCTCACAGACTGGTATGTGATGTCCCCAGGCATTGGAACTCTACACTGCAGATGTTGGGAAGGATTTGTGAGCAGAAGAGGGCAGTTGTTGAGTGCCAGCATCAACAAGGCCGTCGGTATTCAGTTCAGACTCCACACATAAGACCTCAGGAGTGGACATGGATGTTAGACATATGTACCATCCTCCAAAACTTTGAGGACTCCACCAAGATGGTGAGCAGCGATGACGCCATAATTAGCGTCGCCATCCCGCTTCTCTGTCTTCTGAAACGCTCTCTGATCACAATCAAAGAGGATGCATTGCAGGCGGAGCACGATGAGATGGAGCAAGGAACCATACAGGGTGATCACACACAGCCAAGCCTCATCTCATCCTAACATGGATTGGGTGACAATGAGGAAGAGGAGGAGAAGGAGGAAGGACAGGAGTTAGTTTCATGCACTATAGACGGTATTACCTGCACAGCTGTCATACCGTCTGTTCAGCGTGGATGGCCAGAGTACAGAGAGGAGGAGAGCATGGTCAGTCATCCTCTTGGTGAGGACACGAAAGTCTTGCCTGTTAGTAGTCTGGCACGCATGGCTGAGTTTATGTTACGCTGCCTTTCCCATGACCCTCACGATCTCAAAATTTTGGGTGACAGTCATTACTGATTGGTGACACTTCTAGACTCACGCTACAAGGAGAACTTTATATCTCTTATTCCTGAGGTGGACAGGTCTACAAAAATGGGGCTGTACCAGAAGGCCCTTGTTGTGGAACTATTAAAAAAATTTCCATCTGAAAACGCTGGCGGCATAGTGCACACTTCGTTGGACAACCCAGGACAACAGGCGAGAGAGACACAACTTCAATCCAGCATAGGTAGGGGAACACTGTCAAAGTTCTGGGAGAGTTTTTTCAGACCCTCCCATCACACAGGCCCTGAGGCGCGGGGTACTCTCACAAGGAGTGCAAAGTTTTGGAAGATGCTGAGGGAGTACTTTGCCAACCGTACCAACGTCCTCTGTGATTCCTCTGTGCCTTATAATTATTGGGAATCCAAGCTGGATACGTGCAATGAACTGGCTCTCTATGCCTTGGAGGTCCTGGCCTAACCTGCCACCAGCGTTTTATTAGAGCGGGCTTTTAGTGCCACTGGTGGAATTATAACTGATAAGCGTATCCGCCTGTCAACTGAAAATGCTGACAGGCTGGCTTTTATAAAAATGAACAAGGGCTGGATTGGGCCAGACTTCTCAACACCACCGAATGATAGCAGCATAACATAAACACAAATCCAGTGTCTTTTCTTGGGAGGTGTATTCCCATGCACCTTTTCACACCCTGACATGGGTATACGCTTCCTGATTTTGGCTATTTGCTCTTGTCCTCCTCCATCTCCTCATCCTCCACCACCATATCATCAGGGTGATTGTGGTCCGTGATGCAACACCCACCAAATTTTTTTAAAGGGTGTTTATGATGCCCGTAAAAAAAAATTTTTATACAGTATGTTCATGTATACCCCCCAGGGGTAAATGTTTGTCAGCCCATACACTTAGTGCATGGGCATTACAAGTATAGGAGATCCGCTCCTTTCTAATGGGAACATTTTTTTATGAGACCCTCCTCCACGTCTCTTCCAAGGGGCATGGAAGTGCCTCCAAATTTTTGGCAGCCCTTGCATTCACTGCATAGGCCAACAATATGGGAGACTCTCTCCTTTCTAATGGGATGTTGTCATTACTGTGGCCCTGCTTTATGTGTCTTTAATTTCTTAGTGGGGTTTTTCCTAAATTTGGTCAGCCGTTGGACTCACTGCATACCCTATAACTCTATAGCAGACTCTCTCCATTCTAATGGAAATGTGTCGTTACTGTGGCCCTGCTCTGTCTGTCTTTAATTTCATAGTGGGGTTTTTCTTAAATTTGGTCAGCCGTTGGACTCACTGCATACCCTATAACTGTATAGCAGACTCTCTCCTTTCTAATGGGAATGTGTCGTTACTGTGGCCCTGCTCTAAGTGTCTTTAATTTCTTAGTGGGGTTTTTCCTAAATTTGGTCAGCCGTTGGACTCACTGCATACCCTATAACTGTATAGCAGACCCTCTCCTTTCTAATGGGAACATGTCTTATTTGTTACTGTGGCCCTGCTCTATGTCTCTTTAAATTCTTAGTGGGGTTTTTCCTAAAATTGGTCAGCTGTTGGACTCACTGCATACCCTATAACTGTATAGCAGACTCTCTCCTTTCTAAATGGAATTTGTCGTTACTGTGGCCCTGCTCTATGTGTCTTTAAATTCTTAGTGGGGTTTTTCCTAAAATTTGTCATCCGTTGGACTCACTGCATACCCTATAACTGTATAGCAGACTCTCTCCTTTCTAGTGGGAACATGTCGTACCTTTTTACTGTGGCCCTGCTCTATGTGTATTTAAATTCTTAGTGCTGTTTTTCCTAAAATTGGTCAGCCGTTGGACTCACTGCATACCCTATAACTGTATAGCAGACTCTCTCCTTTCTAAATGGAATATGTGTCTTTAAATTCTTAGTGGGGTTTTTCCCAAATTTTGTCAGTCCTTGCAGTCACAGCATGGGCATTACCACTATAGGAGACCCGCTCCTTTATAATGGGAACATTTATTTTTACTGAGACCCTCCTCTATGTCTCTTCAAAGGGGTATTGGGCTGCGTCCAAATTTTTGGCAGCCCTTGATGTCACTGGATACGCAATAACAGTGTAGGAGACCCACTTCTTAATAATGGGAACAACAAAGCATAGCCAGCTGATGGCTCTCTAGCAATAGCGAGGGCCGACTGCTGGCCTTTTAAGAATAGTAAGGGCCGTCTGATGTCCCTATAAAAATAGGCTGTGTGACTTTGAGAGTCCCTCCATCATCAATGAAACAGGATGTGACTGATGATGTGTCACACACCACATTGCCAGATAAGGTTGTAAAATGTTAAAATGACATTTCCCAGTGAATGCATTTGTCTTAAAAAATAACGTAAAAAAAAACAAAACAATAGGATCTTTCTTTAGTATACAAAACAGAGTCACCAATTTAACCTCAAAGTAATCACATTGTTCAGCTCCTGCACCTCCTCCTCCATCTCCGAAATGACCACATCAGTCACAAGCTGACAGCACTGCAGCACTGCCTTGGCCAAGCGGCAACAGTCTGTGCTGAAGACAACTTGCTTAATGCTTAATTGACAAACCGCCCAGCGCTGCAGAGTTGTTGAAAGCTGTAACATAGCAGCCTGATCTGAGACTATCACCGCTGAATATACAGCCAGGCATGGTCATGTGTGACACCTGGTGACGGAGAAATGACAGTCGAAGTAGATACGGTTTCCCTCTATGCCAGTCCTTTCACCGAGCTAAATACAACTCTCAGCAAAAAAAGCTGTGGACTGGCTCTGTACCATCCCTGGCCACATTCACCTGTCCGAGTATGGATACCCGGTCGCCGCCGCCATAAGATTGTGGACAGCTTCCGCCTCCACGAGCCTAAAAGGCCATATTTCAAGTGCAAGCAGCTGCCCAGAAATCTGGCAGTTTAGTGTTGCGGCCTTTGGGTGGGTGGGTGGCTGGCTGCATACTTGCGCTTGCATTCCAAGTTACAGAAAACTAAGCAGATGGTGGCCTCTATCATCATCATGGCCTCACCTCGGCACTATGAACTCTCCTGAAGGAGAAGCCAGGGCCCACCAGAGGAGTCTCTGGTTCTCTGGTGGGCCCGTCCAACCCTGCCGAGAAGCAGCCCTGGCTAAGAAAAGTGTGGGAGAAGGTTCCCGGACACTCTATGGCAGCTTTTTTAATGTGGAACGGACGTGCTTATGCAGGTTATTTCTTAAACTGCATTGCAGATCAGGCCATTGTCCAACTCTGTATTCATGAAATTAAATGTGCAAAGAGAGATGTTTGTGTGTCAAAGCACCACCGAGAACTGCGAGTTGATGTTGGACGGGCTGCCATTACTTCTGGAATAAGCTGCTTTAGAGGACTTCCTGAGAGAAATGACACCCAGGGTACATACGGTTTCCCTCTATGCCAGTCCTTTCACCGAGCTTAATACAACTCTCAGCAAAAAAAGCAGTGGACTGGCTCCGTACCGTCCCTGGCCACATTCACCTATCCACATGTTTGAGGTCAGGCGATCCTTCCCAGTAAGTGCACTGGAGAGGACACAGGTAATGTTCTGGGACCCGTGAATGTGGAAGGCGGAGACAATACCATCAGAAATAGTGGCTGCCGGGGACCAAGTATGGACACCCGGCCGCCGCCGGCATGAGGTTATGAAAAGCTTAAGCCCCCACGAGCCTAAAAGGCCACATTTCAAGTGCAAGCAGCTGTCAAAAATTTGTCAGTATAGTATTGCAGCCTGTGGGTGGGTGGGTGGCTGGCTGCATACTTGCGCTTGCAGCGACAGGTGTATGGCGGGAGGCATCTACGCATGCGCCAAGGATCACTTATGATTAGCACACTTTTTGGCAGTGACCTGGGAGTCAGAAATGCTTCCAGAGATCTTCCCCATGCTGTTCCCATGTCTTTTCAGCACTGTATGCATGTGTCTGATGATGTGTCACACACCACATGGCCAGATAAGGTTGTAAAATGTTAAAATGACATTTCCCAGTGAATGCATTTGTCTTTGTTGAAAGCAATGCAAAAGTGCAAAAACGCATCAAAAGCGCTATGTGTGAACATAGCTCAAGGTGTGGAGGAGTATTTTTGGCTATGGTTATTTATTTTGCCTTATATACAAGTCATTACCCTGGAAAGGATGTTCCTTAATATATTTCCCAGGAAAATCCATTTTAGTTTTGTTTTTGTATGTTTTATTGTGAATCAGTAAAAGTGGCGTAATACTCTGACAACGTTGTTGACAGCAGTCACCTGGGAGTCAGAAATGCTTCCGGGGTCTTCCCCATGCTGTTACCATGTCATTTGAGCACTGTTCCCATCGATTTGGGCAATTTTTAGGCCCTCTGCAGACCGCCGCGGGGAGCCGCCTGAAAAATGCTCAAGTTTCCCATAGACTTACATTGGGTTCCATGCTCAGGTCGAGCACCCGAGTATTACAATTTGCTAGACCCCAGCAACGAGTACCTGAGCATTTTAGTGCTCGCTCATCACTACTGGACATCAGTGTTGTAATGCTCGTGCTCTGGCTAAGTAGCCTTGTTTAGTTCTTCTTGCTTTGGACTATTGTTATCCTGGGACTTCTTGTTCCACCAGTTTTGTTTCCTTTAATTTTCGTATCTGCAACTAACTTTTCTGTTAGGAGGTCTCCTGCTTTTTCTCCTAGTCCTTAGATCTTTTAGGGACCCCTTTTCCCCTACCTACAGGTCTTCGTTTGAGTTAAGTGCAGGAGTTTTGGTGGGGCTATTCATAAGGAATAGGGCAACCACACCAGCGTAGGGTAAAGCTGAGCCTCAGTGCAGGGACAGCTTTTCTCTCCTATTCCTTAGTTCTAAGTTGCAGAACATAACAGTCACCCCCCTTATAATGCCCCATGCATTATGTCTCCCCCCCATATAATGCCCCATGCAGGATGTCACCCCCCTTATAATGCCCCATGCAGGATGTCACACCCCCCTCCCTTATAATGGCCCATGCAGGATGTCACCCTCCTTATAATGGCCCATGCAGGATGTCACATCCCCCCTTCCTTATAATGCCCAATGCAAGATGTCACTTCCCCCCCTGTATAATGCCCCATGCAGGATGCCACACATCCCCTCTCCCTTATAATGTCCCATGCAGGATGCCACTTCCCCCATATAATGCCCCATGCAGGATGTCACTCTCCCCCCTTTTAATGCCCCATGCAGGATGTCACACCCCCCCCCCCCCTTATAATGCCCCATGCCTCCATACATTTAAAAAAAAACAAAAAAACGGTAAGGTTTTCTTTTTTTTTTCTTCTCCTCTCCTCTTCCTGGATTTTCTTCAGTATGGTTACCATCCAGGAGCCTGCTCAATGCTTGCAAGGGTTGACTCTGGAGGTTGCCAATCTTCAGCAGTACGTGAGTAAATACCCTGCAGAACGCTACGAAGAACCTAAGGTAGGATTACCTGAGTTTTCTCGGGGAAACGACAGGATTTTTTTTCATTTAAAAATGCTTGTTGGTTGTATTTTCGTCTCAGACCTAGATCTTCTGACAGTGAACTACAGCGTGTAGGAATTATTATGTCTCTATTTTCTTTGTCTCCTGATGATCATTGTCTGAGGTCTGTGGAGGCATTTTTTGATGCCATGGATTTGCTATATGATGATCCTGATCGGGTTACATCAGCTGAGGCAGAGCTCAGATGTCTCAAACAGGGTTCTCTTGATGCTGAGAGTTATTGCACCCTGTTCAGACGATAGTCTGCAGAGGTCATGTGGAAGGACCCTGCACTCAAGTTTCAGTTTCTGGCAGGCTTGAGTGAAAGGGCTAAAGATTTGCTCATTGTATTCCCTGCACCTGATACTCTGCAAGTTGCCATGCTGTTAGCTATCCATGTGGATAGAAGGTTGAGGGCTAGACAGAATGAGGAGAAGTTTCCTGTATTGCTGGATTCTGTTTCTCACGATATTCCTGCCGACACTGGGGAACCTATGCAGGTCTGGGCAATGTCATCCCGTTAAAAGGAGAGGGAGAGGAGGTTCTCTGAGGGACTTTGCTTGTATTGTGGTAAGGCTGATCATTTTTTAAAGCAATGTGAGGTTCGCTTAAGGAAAAGAAAAAAAATGGTCAGTAGAAATAACACTCCCGTTCGCATTGCGTTTTAACATTCTGCTGGGGTGTTTTTTCCTGGTAATACCACCTGTCAGGGTCGTTTGATTGAGTTTCAGGTTATGGTGGATTGTGTTTCTGCACTTAATTTGATAAATCAACAAGTTTGATTCTGAACCTTTGTCGTCTCCTTTTCCTGTGGTGGCGATTAACAATACTCCCCTGGAGCATGGGAGCATTCTTTGAAAGGTCACTGGGTTTTCGCTTACTATGAATATGGAACATCAGGAGCAGATTGACTTATTTGTATTTGCTAAGTTGTCTTCCCCGGTCATCCTGGGGTTGCCCTGGTTAAAAGTGCATAATCCTTTGCTGGACTGGTCGTCTGGTTCCATAAGATCCTGGGGTCAGGGGTGTTATGGTAAGTGTTGTAATGTTCACATTGCGGCTGTTGTGAAGGGGAAGTTACCTGAACCCATTCAGGATTTTTGGAGGGATTTTTCGAAGGTGGAGTCGAAAGCTTTACCCTCTCATAAAGATTACGATTGCGCTATTGACTTTGTCCCTGATGCGAAGCTCCCAAAGAGTCGGTTGTTTAATCTGACGATTCCCGAGAGGGAGGCCTTGAAGGAGTACCTTCAGACTAGTTTAGCTGCAGGTCACATCAGACCCTCTAAGTCTCCTGTGGCGGTTGGATTCTTTTTTGTCAAAAAGAAGGATGGGGGTCTTAGGCCATGTCTGGATTTTCGAGAGATTAATAAGATCATTGTGAGCAATCCTTACCTGTTACCACTTATTCCGGATTTGTTTAACCAATTGACGGAAGCTAAATGTTTTTTTAAGATTGACCTTCGTGGGGCATATAATTTGCTGCGGGTGAAGGACGGAGATGAATGGAAGACAGCTTTTAGCACCCCGGAAAGTCCTTTTGAGGGTTTAGTGATGCCTTTTAGGCTTACTAACGCTCCTGCATTTTTTCAAAATTTCATCAATGACATTCTGAGACCCTTGATCGGTAGGAGTGTTATTGTTTATCTGGATGACATTTTGATTTATTCATCGGATCTTGAGTCTCATTGGCAGAGAGTCTGCGAAGATCTTCATATTCTGAGAGATAACACATTGTTTTGCTAAATTAGTTTTTTGGGTTACTTTGTCTCTTGTGATGGTTTTGAGATGGACCCGGTGAAAGTTCAGGCTGTGCTGGAGTGGCCGAGGCCTGAGGGTTTGAAGTCTGTACAGAGGTTTTTGAGGTTTGCCAATTATTACAGGAAATTCATAAAGAATTTCTCTGTCATTGCTAAACCCATTACTGATCTCACCAAGAAGGGTGCTAATACAGTCCAATGGTCCACTGAGGCTATTGAAGCTTTTGAGTATCTCAAGGAGAGGTTCAGCTATGCTCCTGTTTTTATCCAGACGGATGAGACCAGCCATTTTTGGTTGAGGTGGATGCCTCATTTATAGGAGTAGGGGCAGTTCTGTCCCAGGAGGGTGCATCCCTGCGCTTTCTTTTCAAAAAAAATTTCTGAGACAGAGCTCAACTATGATGTTGGGAATCGTGAGTTGTTGGCTATTAAACTCGCATTCGAGCATTGACGACATTTTTTGGAGGGGGCTTGACATCCTATACATGTTTTCACTGATCATAAGAATTAGATTTATCTGGACGCAGCTAAACGTTTGAATGGCCGTCAGGCTAGGTGGGCACTGTTTTTGCCCGCTTCAATTTTTCCATAACCTTTGTCCCGGGGACAAGGAATGTTAAGGCTGACACTTTGTCTCGTAGTTTCTCTCCAGCGGTGAATGCTGAGAGGGAGGAGTGTATTTTGCAGAGAGGGGTGGTGGTGGCCGCATTAGATTATGAGCTGGAGAATAGCATCCTAGGAGCTCAGAGTGCGACACCAACTAACATTCCGTGTGGTAAATTGTTTGTGCCTAGAGCCTTGAGGAGAGCGTTGTTTGTTGAATATCATGAGTCTTGGGTTGGCGGGTCACCCAGAGATCTCGGAAACTAGGATGTCTATCGGTCAGAGTTTCTGGTGGCCAGGGTGGCAAAGGGAAGTCATCAAGTGGGTGCGTCAGTGTTCTGTGTGCGCTAGGTCGAAGACCTCTCACGCTCCGGGTGCGGGGTTGCTATGCCCCTTGGAAGTTCCTAATTCGCCATGGACGCACCTTGCCATGGATTTTATCACCGATCTGCCTTTATCGGAGGGTTTTTCTGTCATCTGGGTTGTTGTGGACCGGTTTAGTAAAATGTGTCATCTGGTTCCGTTCAACAAATTACCTTGCGCCAAAGACTCTTGCTAAGGCTTTTGTGAAGGAGATTGTTAGGCTCCATGGTGTTCCCACGGACATTGTTTCCGATAGAGGACCAAGGTTTGTGGCTTGCTTTTGGATTGCTTTTTGTGACAGATTGAAAATTCATTTGTCATTTTCGTCCGGGTATCTTCTAGAGTCCAATGGACAGACTGAAAGGAAGAACCAGGATGTCGAGCAGTTTTTGAGATGTTTTGTGACAGACAATCAAGAAATGTGGTCAGAATTTCTACCACTTGCGGAGTTTTCCCTTAATAATCATACTTCTTCCTCGGCTGGTTCTTCTCCTTTTTTTTGTTGTACTGGCAGGTATCCAACTTTTGGTCCATTTTCCAAAGTTGGGGCTGCTGTACCGGAGGAGGACAATTTTTCTGGTGATTTGGAGAGGGTTTGGACCGGTGTGAGTCTGAACCTTAAAGAGGCTAACAGGAGATCAAAAAGGTATTTTGCCAAAAAAGAAAGGAGTCCTTGCTTGCTGTTGGGGATATGGTTTGGTTGTCCTCTAGAAATCTTCATTTGAAAATTCCTTCTAAAAAACTGGGGCCTAAATTTGTGGGTCCTTTCAAAGTGGTTCAGATTGTCAACTCGGCAGCAGAGAGGTTGGGCATTCCCTCGTCCTGGAGGATTAATTCTGTGTTTCATGTGTCGTTACTTAAGAAGGTGGACACGCCTGATAAGCAGGCAAAGCCTACTGTTCCTCCTGTTGATGAGGACGGTGAATTTGAGATTTCTCTCATTTTGGATTCCAGGTGGCATAGAGGAAGATTACAGTATTTTGTGTCCTGGAGAGGTTTCGACCCTGAGGATAATTCCTGGGTGAAGGCCGAGGAAGTCTCGGCCTCAAGGCTAATTAAGGCTTTTCACAGGAGATTTCCTGGTAAGGCTCGGCCTAGAGGATCCGGAGGATCCTCGTAAAAGGGGAGGTACTGTTAGAATCTATGTTGTTTTACTATCGGCCATCTTGTTGTGGTTTGCTGGCTTCTTGTCTTTTCCTCTGGTGCTGGGTTTCTTGGTCACGTGATCTCTGCATCCTTTATTACTCAGCACCTGGCTCTCATTCCCCGCTGGACATCAGTGTTGTAATGCTCATGCTCTGGCTAGGTAGCCTTGTTTAGTTCTTCTTGCTTTGGACTATTGTTATCCTGGGACTTCTTGTTCCACCAGTTTTGTTTCCTTTAGTTTTCGTATCTGCAACTAACTCTTCTGTTAGGAGGTCTCCTGCTTTTGCTCCCAGTCCTTAGGTCTTTTAGGGACCCCTTTTCCCCTACCTACAGGTCTTGAGTTCAGTGCAGGAGTTTTGGTGGGGCTATTCATAAGGAATAGGGCACCCACCCCAGCGTAAGGTAAAGCTGAGTCTCAGTGCAGGGACAGCTTTTCCCTCATATTCCTTAGTTCTACTTTGCAGAACATAACAGTCGTCCCCCTTATAATGCCCCATGCATTTTGTCACCCCCCCTTATAATGCCCCATGCAGGATGTCACCCCCCTTATAATGCCCCATGCAGGATGTCACACCCCCCTCCCTTATAATGGCCCATGCAGGATGTCACCCCCTTATAATGGCCCATGCAGGATGTCACATCCCTCCTTCCTTATAATGCCCCATGCAAGATGTCACTTCCCCCCCATATAATGCCCCATGCAGGATGTCACACACCCGATCTCCCTTATAATGCCCCATGCACAATGTCACTTTATCCCTTATAGTGCCCCGTGCAGGATGTCACTCTCCCCCCTTTTAATGCCCCATGCAGGATGTCACTTCCCCTCATTATAATGCCCTATGCAGGATGTAAGACA
This sequence comes from Phyllobates terribilis, assembly GCF_046119375.1. Lineage (NCBI taxonomy): Eukaryota > Metazoa > Chordata > Amphibia > Anura > Dendrobatidae > Phyllobates > Phyllobates terribilis. Next base: position 256,155,895 of record NW_027362769.1, read on the forward strand.
TCCCCCTCCTTATAATGCCTCATGCCTCCATACGTTAAAAAAAAAAATCAAATACTCACCTCACTTCTCACCTGCTGCCGCAGCTCAGCTCCCGACTCCAGCGTCACAGACGTCTTCCCACTCTGCGTTGTGACAGCTCAGGAGAAGACACGGTGGAAAGATGCTGAGACGTCACAGTCAGAGGACGCGGAAGACACCGGAGCTGCGGCGGAGGCACGGGGAGAGGTAAGTTTTGTGCTGGCTGCCGGGACCCTGAGCAAGCGGGGGGGAGCGGGCGTTGACACCGCTCTCCTCTGCTCACGAGTCCCATAGCACAGTGGGGTGCCCAACGGCGGTGAGTGGGCCCCCCCGCCTATCAAGGGTCCCGGGTGTGCCGGGTGCTGATACCGGCCCTGTTTCAGTGCGCAGCATAGTCATATAAACTGTTTGGGGGAGTGGATCATTCTGAAAAATTTCTTTAAATGCTGTTTAGTATTATTGTAGTTTTAATATCATTTTTTATTTTAAAGCTAAACTACATTCTATTGTGACAATTTTAAAATAGTGTTTGTTATTATTTCTGTTTTGTGTTCTGCAGTTTTGACATACTGTATGTTATTACATCTTTTCTTTTCACATACAGTATTCTGAAGGATGAAGGGAGAAGGAGATTTTTTTTTGCAATGGTGAAATAGCTGCATAAAGAGCAAACAATATTACCATGTAGTGCATCAATGACAAAACCAAAATACTACCCACCTAGTGCCCACATGATACTAACATACTCTATCTACATATTAAGTAATGTAGAAAAAATATATATTTCAGCTCACCTGAGTCAGCCTGCTCGGTCCACTTTCTCATGAGGCACGGTGCTCGGATTGTAAAGATCCCGGTCTGGAAGACATTAGGCAGTGATGAAAGGGTAGTTATCCAGCAACTCGTGAAATTGACTTAAAAAAATAGCCTTTATTTTGAAAAAATTAAAAACATGAGACCATAGTGCAAATAAAAGCATACATAGCCTATGTACGCTTTTATTTGCACTATGGTCTCATGTTTTTAATTTTTTCAAAATAAAGGCTATTTTTTAAGTCAATTTCACGAGTTGCTGGATAACTACCCTTTCATCTTATTCTACATATTACCAACACTTAGAGTCCAAATGCTACTATACAGTTCTTTACCCCTTGGCAACATCCACCATACATACAACCCCTGGCAAAAATTATGGAATCACCGGGCTCGGAGGATGTTCATTCAGTTGTTTAATGTTGTTGAAAAAAAGCAGATCACAGACATGACACAAAACTAAAGTCATTTCAAATGGCAATTTAGGGTTTTAAGAAACACTAAAAGAAATCAAGAAAAAAAATGTGGTACTCAGCAAGGGTAATTATTTTCAGACCAAGCAGAGGGAAAAAATTATGGAATCACTCAATTCTGAGGAAAAAATTATGGCATCACCCTGTAAATTTTCATTTCCAAAACTAACACCTGCATCAAATTAGATCTGCTTGTTAGTCTGCATCTAAAAAGGAGTGATCACACCTTGGAGAGCTGTTGCACTAAGTGGACTGACATGAATCAAGGCTCCAACATGAGAGATGTCAATTGAAACAAAGGAGAGGATTATCAAACTCTTAAAAGAAGATAAATCATCACGCAATGTTGCAAAAGATGTTGGTTGTTCACAGTAAGCTGTGTCTAATATCTGGACCAAATACAAACAACATGGGAAGGTTGTTAAAGACAAACATACTGGTAGACCAAGGAATCCATCAAAGCGTTAAGACCGGAAACTTAAAGCAATATGTCTCCAAAACAGGAAATGCACAACAAAACAAATGATGAACGAATGGGAGGAAACTGGAGTCAATGTCTGGGACCGAACTGTAAGAAACCGCCTAAAGGAAATGGGATTTACAAACAGAAAAGCTAAACAAAAGCCATCATTAACACCTAAACAGAAAAAAACAAGGTTACAATGGGCTAAGGAAAAGCAATCGTGGACTGTGGATGACTGGATGAAAGTCATATTCGGTGATGAATCGTAAATCTGCATTGGGCAAGGTGATGATGCTGGAACTTTTGTTTGGTGCCATTCCAATGAGATTTATAAAGATGACTGCATGAAGAGAACATATAAATTTCCACAGTCATTGATGATATGGGGCTACATGTCAGGTAAAGGCACTGGGGAGATGGCTGTCATTACATCTTCAATAAATGCCCAAGTTTACATTGATATTTTGGACAGTTTTGTTATCCCATCAATTTGAAAGGATGTTTGGGGATGATGACATCATTTTTCAAGATGATAATATATCCTGCCATAGAGCAAAAACTGTGAAAACATTCCTTGAAAGAAGACACATAATGTCAATGTCATGGTCTGCAAATAGTCCGGATCTCAATCCAATTGAAAATCTTTGGTGGAAGTTGAAGAAAATGGTTCATGACAAGGCTCCAACCTGCAAAGCTGATCTGGCAACAGCAATTAGAGAAACTTGGAGCCAGATTGATGAAGAGTACTGTTTGTCACTCATTACGTCCATACCTCAGAGACTGCAAGCTGTTATTAAGGCCAGAGGTGGTGCAACAAAATACTAGTGATGTATTGGAGTGTTCTTTTGTGTGTTTGTTTTTCATGATTCCATAATTTTTTCCTCAGAATTGAGTGATTCAATAATTTTTTCCCTCTGCTTGGTCTTAAAAAAATTACCCTTACTGAGTACCACGTTTTTTTTCTTGATTTCTTTTAATGTTTCTTAAAGCCATAAAATTGCCATTTGAAATGACTTTAGTTTTGTGCCATGTCTTTGATCTGCTTTTTTTCAACAATATTAAACAACTGAATGAACATCCTCCAAGCCCAGTGACTCCATAATTTTTGCCAGGGGTTGTATACAGAATAGGATATACACACTAAGTGTATGGGACGGGTTTCGATGATAAGCCAGATCAATACACTGCAGGTGTTGGCTTTATTATACAGGACCTATCAAAAACACTGGAATACAATAGTACTGATAAAAAGCAAATATTTATTCATGATGAGATAAAATTACAGCAATAAAACAGCATGAAATAGAAAAAACATGAAGACAAAGTGCAGATCATGGAGTCATAAAAAGGAAAAATGACTAAGAACATAATAATTCATTAATCAAAAGCAACATAACAAAATATTATGCAAATGCACAGTAGCCAAAATCACCTATGAATACTATTTGAGAAGTGGACTGCTATAAGAACTGGAATAAAGATAGAAAAATTTCTACATAATGCAGCACACATCACTAAGTGGTGGTGGATAACTATATAGTGGCCCAAAGACTATCTGAGATACTATTAAGGATATTAGCATCCATATCCACCCTCCACCAGCGATGTGACCAGCCTATTATGTATACATGTCATAATAAAATCAATCCAAGAACAATTACATAAAGACATAGGTAAAAAGAGTTAAAAGAACCTGAGTAGGCACCGCAGGAAGTTGAATGTCGCTCCTGCAAGCTGAGATAAATTAACCTAAACTCAGAGGTTAATTTATCGGTCGGCATCCGACTGCTATGCTGTTATGTGATGGCAGAGTGTCATGGTGGCAGAGATCTGCTGAAGTGTTGCCCAGTCTGTGGCAGTGTATTCTATAAATGATCAAGTGATCAAAGGATCATGTCCACTAGTGGAACTAATAAACAGTGGAGATTGGTGAATTTCTTTGAGTGGAACTGAAGTTTACTCAAAATTTACAAAAATCTATATTTCCCATAGTATGGATATTTTGTAATTCAGGCTGGGCAAATTAAGGCAAAATACTGAACAGTAAAGGGCCAGCAAAAGACTATTTAAAAAAAACAACATGAAAACTCACTGCTCTCGTTTCCCGCCACCCCCGCTGCTTGCTGCACACTGTCTGCTCCTTTGTGATGCTTCTTTAACCATCACACACCACATCTCTAGAGTCTTCACTCTAGGATGGGACTTCCAAGTGCAACCAGGTCTAACAGTTTACTGTTCGTCTTGAGGTTGTAAAGTACTTCGTAACAACTTAACTTCGCCACAACTTTGCCACAGTGTGAAGGGACAACCAAGGACAGGTTGTGCCCAAAAGTCCCATCCTAGAGTGAAAATGCAGAAGATGCGGCGTCCGACAGTGCAAAGAAGAACCACAGAAGACCATACAGCAGGCAGCAGCAAGAAAGGTATGCAATGAGGTTTATTTTGCTTTTGTTTTTTTACACCTTATATTTATTGGTCTGAAGTAAAATTTTCTGGTAATATCCAAAAGATTTGTAGAGTTGGTATATCGCCAGATCCTCTCATCTTTAATGGACAGTGTGAAAAACAGTTAAAAATAGTAACATAAATAGATAGATATACTGAACAAAAATATAAACAACACTTTTGCTTTTTCTCCCATTTTTCATGTGCTGAACTCAAAGATCTAAAACTTTTTCCCTGTACCCAAAAGGCCTTTTACTCTCAAATATTGTTCACAAATTTTGCTAAATCTGTGTTAGTGAGTACTTCTCCTTTGCCGAGAAAATCCATCCTCCTGACAGTTGTGGCATATCAAGATGCTGATTAGACAGCATGAATATTGCAGAGTTGTGCCTTAGGCTGGCCACAATAAAAGGCCACTCTAAAATGTGCAGTTTTATTACACAGCACAATGCCACAGATATTGCAAGTTTTGAGGGAGCATGCAAATGGTATGCTGACTGCAGGAATGTCCACCAGAACTGTTGCTCGTGGATTGAATGTTTATTTCTCTACCATAAGCCTTCACCAAAGGTTTTTACTGAGAATTTGGCAGTACATCCAACTGCAGACCACGTGTAACCACACCAGCCCAGGACCTTAACATCCAGCATCTTCACCTCCAAATGGTCTGAAACCAGCCATCCAGACAGCTGCTGCAACAATCGGTTTGAATAACCAAAGAATTTCTGTACAAATATTCGGAAACCATCTCAGGGAAGTTCATCTTCATTGGGGTCTTCACCTGACTGCAGTTCATCATCGTAACTGACTTGAGTGGGCAAATGTTCACATTCGATGGCGTTGGAAAGGTGTTCTCTTCATGGAAGAATCCCAGTTTTTACTGTACAGGGCCGATGGCAGACTGCGTGTATGGCGTCGTGTGCGTGAGTGGTTTGCTGATGTCAACGTTGTGAATTGAGTGGGTCATGGTGGCGTTGGGGTTATGGTATGGGCAGTCGTATGTTATGGACAACAAACACGGGTGCATTTTATTGATGCCATTTTGAATGCACAGAGATACCATGATGAGATCCTAAGGCCCATTGTTGTGCCATTCATCCATGACCCACACCTCATATTGCAGCATGATAATGTACGGCCCCATGTTGCAAGGATCAGTACACAATTCCTGTAAGCTGAAAACATGTCACCCACTGAGCATATTTGGGATGCTCTGGATCGGCGTATACGACAGCATGTTCAAGTTCCTGCCAATATACAGCAACTTGCACAGTCATTGAAGAAGAGTGGACTAACATTCTACAGGCCACAATCAAGACATTGTGAAGAACACTAGCCAGGCCTATGCCAAATGGAACAAGGTTCAACAATTTTTTGCAGTCTATGAAACACAATACAATGCAACATCAGTGGCAGCTAAAGGGCATTTTTTGCAGGAGAGCTAGTGTCTTCTAACACAAGGCTAAAGTAATATGTAGAGTATAAGAGATAATATGCCAAGTGTAATATATGAGTATAAAAATAATAACAACACACCAATATAAGCAAAGATGGCCATACTTTTATTTCTGAGGAAAACCTAAAAAAGTTTTCTTTTAAACCTGGTAAATTATCTTTTGCATCCTGCCTTCTAAACAGTGATTATTAACCTTAGCATTCTCCATCTGCTAAATTACAGTTTTGATCAAACCTTTACTCCCTCTCGCTACTGTTTTATTCAGCCTAATTTAAATAAATGTACAGCAATCACTTTAATGGTTCTGGAATTCAGAAAGGAAGAGAGCGTGGAGTTTCTTTAAATAATCATTAGCTGTAAAATGGACTTGATTGACTCCTGAAAGGCCAATTTTATTGCCATTTAAATTATTTTGAATCAATATGAGGCATTAACTGGACTTGTTACGCATTGGAAATGAATTAAAGTCTTAAAAGCTACATTTTTTAATGTTGAATAATTGCGTATTGTCTTAAAAGATAATGGGTTGTTTGCTAGGCATTAGCATTTGAAGAATATCATTTTCTAAACAAAATGCAGTTCAACCATTTTTCATTCTATAGCATGATGTTCCTATGGAAATTTGCAATAAAAGAATGTCCACTTTTAAATTCATTCATCTTACTTTGTCTCTGTAGGAAACATTTACACCACTTAGGGATAATATAATACTAATGGTTTTAGATTACATTTTTTTACATTTTCATTCTTGATGATGGGGGGATTTGCAGTCCAAATGTGCCCCAACTGAGATTTACTACATGACATTAAAGAGGTTGTCCACTATTTTTACATTGAAGACCTATCCTTAGGCTAGACCATCAATGTCTGATCGGTCGGGGTCCAACACCCGGCTTCCCACCGATCAGCTGTTATCGGTGTCAGTGGCTGCCAGCCGGAAGTACTCACTTTCAGAGCTGCTCCTTCTTCTTGTAGTGTCCGGGGCTTGGTACTGCACATCCACCTCCTATTCAAAGCAATAGGAGGCTGATGTGTGGTATCCTGTAGCAGCCACTACAAGTAGGTGGTGCAGCTCGGCAATTGAGCACTTCCGGCTGGTACTGCCAAAACCAATAACAGCTGATCGGCAGTGTGCCGGGTGTCGGACCCTGGCCGATCAGACATTGATGGTCTATCCTAAGGATAGGCCAACAATGTAAAGGTAATGGTCAACCTCTTTAACATTACCAATACAGAGAGAGTGGTAATTTGTAGCAGAAATTTGTATGTCATGTAGCAAATCTCAGCACAGGTTGACTTACACTTTTAGTTAAACAATCATTTCATACCTTTAATATCATATGTGATTGGGCTTGTTCTGCTGATGTAGAAAACGCCACGCATTTTTGATGGATTATTTCCCATGCTTTGTAGATGCTGTCTTTTAGGCTTTGCTCATACGACCATATTTTCAGTCTAATTTCTGTACAAGGAAAAAAACTGAGCGCACTCAGACCAATATTATTCAATTGGGCTGTTCAAATTTGCCTTTTTTTACACAAGCCGATTCAGCACATGTAAAAAATTGCCGGATACACTAGTATCTTCCGTATTATGAACGACGCTCGCCTATTCAAGTCTTTGGGTGTACAAGAAAAAAATTGAGGACATACGGATCAACCATAAAGTATCTGATTTTTACTGATACATTGCCACTATTTAACATAGGAAACTAGTTTTGGTCTTGTAAATTGTATTCACTGCTAATGTATAAAAATGGATGTCATACGGATTGCATATGGTTGACAATACAGATCAAAAATCGTAAAGAAAAGATTGGTATTGCTGTAATAGCACTGACTGGTAGTATCATATTGCCAGTACATTTTTACAGCACAATAAGTGCCATAAAAATACAATTGAATAAACTATTGTGGAATTGCAATTTTATTTTGCAATTTCATCTCACTTGGAATTTTTCAGTACATCAAACAAAAAAACAATTGTGTTATTCAAAACTACAACCCGTATCACAAAAAATCAAGCCCTCTTACGTCTATCTCAACAGAAATATTTAAACGTTAAGACATTTGGAAGAAAAGAAGGAAAAAAACGAAAACTTCAAAATGGAAAATCGCCCAGTCGAGAGGGGGTTAAGTGTTCCTTTTAATGCTTTATACCAATTTCTATGAAGAAAAAATACTCTCTTGTTACTACTACTTGTAATTTTCTAGTCGACTGATACCATTAAACATTCCTTACATCTCTTGAACAATCAAATAATTATTACAAATGCTTTTTCTGTAGCATTTCCTAAACTCATTGTTAAACATCATTGGACTTAATCTAGATTGCATTAGCTCCGTGAGGATGAGAAAATGATAAATACATTTGTTTAAATATTAATTCAATAATTTATTAACTTTCACTAGTCTATATTTTTTTTTTCTAGTAAACATGTGTACATTCAATTAAGAGGTATTTTTCTAACCATTTTATTAGCATTTGCATTGCACTTATATAATAAATGAACAAAAAAGTGAAGTAGCTCAAAGTTTGAATCATTCCCTTATGCATAAAGTTAGATGTCATAAGACAGACACACTTTTAGGGGAAGATAAGGCAAGTACTCCACATGAATATATATCAAATGTGTTAAATTATATATGGATTAACCAGAGGGTTTATGATTTACTATGTATGTCTATCATGATTTTTAAACTGACAACCCATGACAGTCAGCCTTACAGGCTAACAGTGCAGAAATGTTTGCATATATCACAGACATATATATATATATATATATATATATGTGTGTGTGTGTATATAAAGTAATCACAATAGCTTAGGAATTGCCTAAATACTTCTCTTTTAATATAAGAATTATTAATGAATTATAAAATATTATTTATGAATAGGAGTTTTCCAATAATAGACAAGAGAAACCAAAGGAAAGCCAGATCCCCCACAGCTTTCCTGTCATCTGCTGCTGTATTATTTTACAGCTGTCATTACTTGTTTTTGTCTTATTATGACTATAACATCTAACCCTCTAACAATTTTAAATGAATTGAACTTATTATTGAGTCCAGTGGTAAGCTAAGTTTGGTTCAGAAGAAATGTGGGGTGGCAGGGGGGTCTAGCATTTGACTATGAAAGGTAGCAGCAAAGTTGTGGAGTAATCTCATTTCCCCGTGTTTTTTCTGTATTGGTGTTGGAACACTGCTGCTGCATTTTGGTAATAAAATAAGTGGTTTTAGGCAATTTCCTTAAATGTAATTCCTTTTCTTAAATAGCAAGTTTATAGGGTTTTTCCTACCCCATGTGAGAGTAGCATGATGTAAGGACAGAGACCCTGATTCCAACGATGTATCACTTACTGGGATACGCGTGGTATTTTTTGTAAAAGCACAGTTTTGTCTACTGCAGCTCTAGCAGTTCTCTGAATGCTGAGCTCTGAACTTTGGAATAAATTTCGGGTCAGGTACCAGAACCCGAACTTCCACGGGTCCGCTCATCCCTAATTGACAGCTTTCTGTGTGCACTGTGAATAGGAAGAAAGCTGCCAATTAGTGATGGGGCCAGGTTTAAATAGAGAATATGAAGGATTACATGACGGCAAGTTTACCAGTCCTCTACAGCAAGCGGGCCAGAAAGTAACACATCGTTGGAATCATTGTCTCTGTCTCTACACTATGTTGCTCTCAGATTAGGAGGCAAAAACAGATTCATTTTAAGTTCACACCTGCAGCTTAAACAACCATGTGCCTTGTTGTAGAATATGGCACAGATTGGATTTATGTAGTTTTCTTACATTTTTATGATCAAAAAAGTGAAGAAAAAGTTATGCTTTTAGCACCACATGCTGCACACATTATTTATCTATTTTGCTCTGTTATATACCACCTTGAATTCCACAGCACTTTACAGACATCATCATCACTGTCCCCATTGGGGCTCACAATCCAGATTCCCTATCAGTATGTGTTTGGAGTTTAGTAGGAAACCAGAGAACCCAGAGGAAACCCACACAAACACGTGGAGAGCATACAAATTTCTTGCAGATGTTGTCCTTCAAGACTTACAAGGACAAATTTGTGAAAAATGGCTCTTTTTTTCCATTTCAGTATCCCCATTTACCCTCTTCCTTTGCAAAACTTTGAAATGGAAGGCTATGTTCACACACGTTGTGTTTTTTTTTACTTCAGAAATCTGCTGCAAATCTGCTTCAAAATTTTCTCTGGCAGGAAAACAGCTGCGTCAAAAACGCAGGTTTTGGTGCATTTTTGGTGCATTATCCATGAGTTTTTTTCATTGTCCTTCTGCCTCTATTTATGCATGTACATGAATCCCATTCTATTTTATCATCAAAAACGCTGGAAAAACGCTGAAAAAATGCAGATGCATTTTTGTTGCTTTTTTTTCAGGTTTTTTTTTCACTACCCATTACTTCCTATGGGTGAAAAAACACTGAAAGAAGTGACATGCTCTATTTTCCAAAAACCCAACCAAGGCACAAAATACGCAGCAAAAAAAAAACAAAATGTGTGAAGAGAGAATTCTGGTTTCTCATAGACTTTGAGGGTACTGCAAAATGCAGCTGAAAATTTGCATAAAAATTTGCAGCAAAATTCACTGCAAAACACAACGTGTGTGAACATAGCCTAAGTGGCTGTGCATCACACTGGTAGAAAAAAAAAATTAATCTAGCAAGTGATCGACTATGCATGACAATCATATAGCAGTGCAGGGGGTAATCTTTACTCATAGAATTCATATAAATAACAAAGGGAAATTGATGCTGGCACATGATCTTACAAAGAACTAAGGGAGGATTCTTTACAGTTAGAGTAGTTAGACTGTAGAATGTCCTACCACAAGAGGTAGTAATGGCAGATACTATAAAGCCATTTATAAAATGGGCTGGATTATGTTCTCACTACAAATGATCTAGCGGGTTATAAAAAATCTAGTAATAGAGAATTTATAGCTGGTATAGAAAGGTTACACTTGATGGACCTATGTACTTTTTCAATCTATGCAATTGTGTAACTATATACCATATTTTGTAGATTATAAGACTCACTGGATTATAAGATGCACTCCAAATTTTTAGAGGGGAAAATAAGATTTTTTTTTTTTAAATAAAATAGTGGTGCGTCCTATAATCCTCTTTTACGGTAGCTTACCTGGGGGTCGGCGGCAGTGGAGCAGGGTCCCACATGGCAGAGTCACTGTTGCAAGAAGCTGGCGATGGCGGAGACAGGAGATGCTGCAGGCCCAAGGCTGGTAGGAGACGTGTTCCGGTAGCCATTCTCCCGGAGTCCACCGCTTTGAAAAGCATGGAAAGTGTGGGGGCTCCAGGGTTTCACAAAATGCCAGCGGAGCCCCAGCATCACCAAACACCCCCTCCTACCAGCCTGGGACCCGCAGCATCACCCTACTACTGCCATCCTCAGAAGCTTCCTGCAGCAGCGACCCTGGTACCTCGCTCGACCGCAGCCGGTTAGCTACATTCAGATTATAAGACGCACCTCCCATTTTCCCCCAAATTTGGGAGGAAAAAAGTGCATCTTATATTCTGAAAAATACAGTATGTAGTCTGTTGCAGAAGCCATAATTGTATCAGTGGGGGGAAATCCTATATCAAGTTAAAAAGTTAGATCTTTTACTTTTCTAATCATTTTTCACAGCATTTGAGCTTTCTTAACCTTCTCTGTTTACTTCTCTAGGTAAAAATCTGTCCTGGCCGTGTGATGGATACACAGTTACACTTCTCAGTACAGGACACAATGCAGATTCAGTACGTGCATTGTATATAATCATTTACCGTATATAAAAAAATTTCCAGTCCATGATTACTTAATTGCCATACCAACACTTAGAACAAAAAATGTCTTACTTTACATGTCAGTTAATGAGGAAGGGGTGTTACCTCGTAAAACAATGTGTAGACTTGCTGTGTGAAATAATGTGTCATTCTGAATCCATAGACATAGTGACAAAACATATGGTGAAGATGGAATTCATGGGGCTTATGAGAGGCATTTTTTATTGAAACTGTAAAATTCATTTAACGTAATAAATCATTTTCAAGATGTGCTCCAAAAAACTGGAGTGAAAACACAGATAAAATAGTTCACTTTCCTTTGCAATCTTTTTCTAGTTGTCTAATCATTGCAATTCAAGTATTTTCATAATCATGTTTTAATTTCACTATTGGTACTGAGCTGGATTGTTTTACTACTCTTTGTCAGCTAAAATCTGCACTTTTCCAAATCTTTGATCCAGGTTATTGCCCCTACATCAGTTTAACAGATGGATCAATGACTTTATCCTCCAGCTGCTTTAACAGCCTCCTTTCTAGTATGTTTCATTTGTGAATTTGTTGATGAGCTCATAGAAGAATGATCTACCCAAAATGACAATTTTGTGATAAATGACTAGTGCAGCAACCTTCTGTTAACAACACTTCTGCCAAAGACACGCAACATTATCCTTCTTACTTCCTTTTCTAGGTTTCTCTAAAGTCTCCATAAGGGTTTAACTGAAATTTACATAAAAGAAAGAATAAACCTTAGGTGGAACCAAAATTTTATTCCATTTTATTTTTTAAGATGTTTTTTTCACCACATTAAACTTTTTTTTCTCATAGGATCTGAAGGAAATAATAAAATAAATGTGTCATTGGGCAAATGCCCTGCACTTTCAAACTTAATTTATTTACAAAACTATACAGTATTCCATGAAGGAAAGTCTACTTACAATTATTTTTTATAACAATCAGTTTTCTGGCCATGGAAAAAGCCAGAATGATCAAAGGCCAAGAGAGTTTTGCCAGAAGTTACATCAAAGTTAGTTGCAGAAAAGTTAGAAGGAATGTAGGCTGTAAAATAAAGAAGATCTACACTTACAGTCCTGCTCACCGCTATTGGCACCCATGAAGTTTAAGTGCATAATGTGGAATATCTCCTGAAAAAAAAGAATCAAGTGAAACAGTTCTTTTGTATACAGCACTCGTGATAAATACAAAAGAGCAAATGATAAACAATAATTTAAAACAAAAACAATGGGAGGGAAAAACAGAAAAACGTAAAGTTTCCTGTCACACTGGTATTGGCACCCTTTACATTAATTTAGAATGGAAGCACATTTTGAGTCGCATGTGGTAAAGTACAAAAGAGATTCCCCTGTGATTGTCAGTGCCCATGTGATATGAATTAGCCAATGAATGATGACTTCAGTGTTTTAAATAGCCACATGGTAGGCACTGTTCCTTTGCCACAATGATGAAGACAAAGTAGCTGTCTGAGGAAGTCAGAACTGCTCTTATTAGCAAACACAAGACTTCCAAAGGGTATGAGGTCATCTCCAAAGACCTTGGTATCACAGTTTCAACAGTGCGCAAAGTTATTAAGAAGTTTGCCAAGCATGGACCGTCAAGAAACTCCCTGAATGTGGGGGAAAGTGGAAAAGTGACAAGCGATGTCTTGTGTGAATGGTTTTGAAAAATTACCATGTCAAAGATCCAAAGACCTGAAGGCCAACCTGGAACAGTTTGGGGTCATGGTTTCAACAAGCACCTTACGCCACTCACTAAACCAAGCAAAGATTTATGGGCGAAGGTCAAGGAAGAAACCATTGCTGAAAAAAAAGATACTATTATTATTATTTATATAGCACCATTGATTCGATGGTGTTGTACATGAGAAGGGGTTACATACAAAATACAGATATCACTTACAGTAAAAGAACTAACAATGATAGACTGGTACAGAGGGAAGAGGACGCTGCCCTTACAGGCTTACATTGTACAGGATGATGGGGAAGGAGACAGTAGGTTGGGGGGTTGCAGCAGCTCTGATGGTGGTGAGGAGGCAGCGTGGTCATTGCAGGTTGTAAGCTTTCTTGAAGAGATGGTTTTCTGGTTTCGTCTGAAGGATCCGAATGTGGTGGCTAATCGGCTGTGTTGAGGCACAGAATTCCAGAAGAAGGAGGATATTCAGCAGAAGTCTTGGAGGCAATTGGGTGAGGAACGAATAAGTGTGAACCAGAGAAGTAGATCTTGGGAGGACCGGAGATTACATGAGGGAATATATCGGGAGAATAGTTCAGAGATGTATGGAGGAGAAAGGTTATGGATAGCTTTGTAGGTCAGTGTTAGTAGTTTGAACTGGATACACTGGGCATTTGGGAGCCAGTGAAGGGATTTGTAAAGGGTAATAGCTGAGGAGTAGTGAAGAGAGAGATGAACTAATCGGACAGTAGAGTTAAGGACAGACTGGAGAGGTGCAACAGTGTTAGCAGGTAGGTCACAGAGGAGGATGTTGCAGTAGTCGAGGCGAGACATGATGAGAGCATGCACCAGCAGTTTAGTAAATTGAGGGTTGAGGAAAGGACAGATTCTGGAAATATTTTTGAGCTGGAGGCGACAGGAGGTGGCGAGAGCTTGGATGTGTGGTTTGAAGGACAGGGCAGAGTCAAGGGTTATACCGAGGCAGCGGATTTCCAGGGGTGCGGAAAGCATGATGGAATTTATTGTGATAGATCAGATGGGGAAGATATGTGAGATGGAGGAAAGATGATGAGTTCAGATTTGTCCACATTGAGCTTGAGGAAGCGAGAGGAGAAGAAGGAGAATATGGCTGATAGACATGCTGGGATTCTGGACAGCAGAGAGGTGACGTCTATGAGGTAGATCTGAGTGTCATCAGCGTACAGATGCTACTGGAAGCCATGAGACTTTATGAGCTGTCCCAGGCCAAGGCTATAGATGGAGAAGAGTATGGGTCCTAGGACGGAGCCTTGAGGGACTCAAACAAAGAGAGTGGGGGATGAGGAGGTAGTGTCGGAGTGGGAGATGCTAAATATGCAATTGGAAAGGTATGAAGAGATCCAGGATAGGGCAAGGTCTTTGACACCAAAGGATGATAGAATCTGTAGTATAAGCCGATGGTCAACTGTGTCAAAGGCAGAGGATAAGTCTAGAAGGAGGAGTATGAAGAATTGCCTGTTAGCTTTGGCTGTAAGCAAGTCATTAGTAATTTTGGTCAGGGCAGTTTCGGTGGAATGGTAGAGACGGAAGCAAGATTGTCGGTTGTTGAAGAGAGAGTTACATGAGAGGTGAGAGGAAAGTTCAGAGTGAACATGTTACTCAAGGAGTTTGTAGGCAAATTGGAGTAGCTGTTATGTTCTGCTACTTAGAACTAAGGAATAGGAGGGAAAAGCTGTCCCTGCACTGATACTCAGCTTTACCCTATGCTGGGGTGGGTGCCCTATTCCATATGAATAGCCCCACCAAAACTCCTGCACTGAACTCAAACGAAGACCTGTAGGAAAGGGGAAGGGGTCCCTAAAAGATCTAAGGACTGAGAGCAAAAGCAGGAGACCTCCTAACAGAAAAGTTAGTTGCAGAAATGAAAATTAAAGGAAACAAAACTGGTGGAACAAGAAGTCCTAGGAAAACAATAGTCCAAAGCAAGAAGAATTAAACAAGGCTCCTTAGCCAGAGCACGAGCGTTAAAACACTGATGTCCAATAGAGAATGGGAGCCAGGTGCTGAGTAATAAAGAGTGCAGAGATCACGTGACAAAGAAACCCAGCACCAGAGGAAAAGACTAGAAGCCAACAAACCACAACAAGATGGCCAATAGTAAAACAACATAGATTCTAACAGTACCTCCCCTTTTACGAGGATCCTCCGGATCCTCTAGGCCGAGCATTACCAGGAAATCTCCTGTGAAAAGCCTGAATTATTCTTGAGGCCGAGACGTCCTCGGCCTTCACCGAAGAATTATCCTCGGGGCCAAAACCTCTCCAGGACACAAGATACTGTAATCTTCCTCTATGCCACCTGGAATTCAAAATGTGAGAAATCTCAAATTCACCGTTCTCATCAACAGGAGGAACAGTAGGTTTCGCCTGCTTATCAGGCGTGTCCGCCTTCTTAAATAACGACACATGAAACACAGAATTAATCCTATAGGACGAGGGAATGCCCAACCTCATCGCTGCCGAGATGACAATCTGAACCACTTTGAAAGGACCCACAAATTTAGGCCCCAGTTTTTTAGAAGGAATTTTCAAGCAAAGATTCGTAGAGGACAACCAAACCATATCCCCAACAGCAAACAAGGACTCCTTTCTTTTTTTGTCAAAATACCATTTTGATCTCCTGTTAGCCTCTTCAAGGTTCAGGCGTACACTTGTCCAAACCCTCTCCAAATCACCAGAAAAATTGTCCTCCGGTACAGCAGCCCCAACTTTTGAAAATGGACCAAAAGATGGGTACCTGCCAGTACAACAAAAAAAAGGAGAAGAACTAGCCGAGGAAGAAGTATGATTATTAAGGGCAAACTCCGCAAGTGGTAGAAATTCTGACCACATTTCCTGATTGTCTGCCACAAAACATCTCAAAAACTGCTTTACATCCTGGTTCTTCCTTTCAGTCTGTCCATTTGACTCTGGATGATACCCTGACGAGAATGACAAATGAATTTTCAATCTGTAACAAAAAGCACGCCAAAAGCGAGCTACAAACTGCAGTCCTCTATCAGAAACAATGTCCGTGGGAACACCATGGAGCCTGACAATCTCCTTCACAAAAGCCTTAGCAAGAGTCTTGGCGCAAGGTAACTTGTTGAACGGAACCAGATGACACATTTTACTAAACCGGTCCACAACAACCCAGATGACATAAAAACCCTCCGATAAAGGCAGATCGGTGATAAAATCCATGGCAAAGTGCGTCCATGGTAAACTAGGAACTTCCAAGGGGCATAGCAACCCCGAAGCCGGAGCGTGAGAGGCCTTCGACCTAGCGCACACAGAACACTGACGCACTCACTTGATGACTTACCTTTGCCACCTTGACCACCAGAAACTCTGACTGATAGACTTCCTAGTTTCCGAAATCCATGGGTGACCCGCCAACCGAAACTCATGACATTCAACAAACAACGCTCTCCTCAAGGCTCTAGGCACAAACAATTTACCACACGGAGTGTTAGTTGGTGCCGCACTCTGAGCTCCTAGGATGCTATTCTCCAACTCAGAATCCAATGCGGCCGCCACCACCCCTCTCTGCAAAATTCACTCCTCCCTCTCAGCATTCACCGCTGGAGAGAAACTACTAGACAAAGCGTCAGCCTTAACATGCCTTGTCCCCGGGACAAAGGTTACGGAAAAATTGAACCGGGCAAAAAACAGTGCCCACCTAGCCTGACGGGCATTCAAACTTTTAGCTGCGTCCAGATAAATCAAATTCTTATGATCTGTGAAAACCTGTATAGGATGTCGAGCCCCCTCCAAAAAATGTTGCCAATGCTCGAACGCGAATTTAATAGCCAACAACTCACGATTCCCAACATCATAGTTGAGCTCTGTCTCAGAAAAATGTTTTGAAAAGAAAGCACAGGGATGTACACCATCCTTACCCTCCTGGGACCGAACTGCCCCTACGCCTATAGATGAGGCATCCACCTCAACCAAAAATGGCTTGGTCTCATCCTTCTGGATAAGAACAGGAGCAGAGCTGAACCTCTCCTTGAGTTACTCAAAAGCTTCAATAGCCTCAGTGGACCATTGTACTGTATTAGCACCCTTCGTGGTGAGATCAGTAATGGGTTTAGCAATGACAGAGAAATTCTTTACGAATTTCCTGTAATAATTGGCAAACCCCCAAAACCTCTGTATGGACTTCAAACCCTCAGGCCTCGGCCACTCCAGCACAGCCTGAACTTTCACCGGGTCCATCTCAAAACCATCACAAGAGACAAAGTAACCCAAAAAACTAATTTTCTGGACAGCAAACTGACATGTCTTCAATTTAACAAAGAGTGTGTTATCTCTCAGAATCTGAAGAACTTCACTGACTCTCTGCCAATGAGACTCAAGATCCGATGAATAAATCAAAATGTCATCCAGATAAACAATAACACTCCTACCGATTAAGGGTCTCTGAATGTCATTGATGAAATTTTGAAAAAATGTAGGAGCATTAGTAAGCCCAAAAGGCATCACCAAACACCCTAAATATCCTTCCAGGGTGTTAAAAGCTGTCTTCCATTCATCTCAGTCCTTCATCCGCAGCAAATTATATGCCCCACGAAGGTCAATCTTAGAAAACCATTTAGCACCCGTCAATTGGTTAAACAAATCTGGAATAAGTGGTAACGGGTAAGGATTGCCCACAGTGATCTTATTAATCTCTCTCTTGACAAAAAAAGAACCCAACCGCCACAGGAGACTTAGAGGTTCTTATGTGACCTGCAGCTAAACTAGTCTGAAGGTACTCCTTCAAACCCTCCCTCTCGGGAATTGTCAGATTAAACAACTGACTCTTGGGAACTTAACATCAGCGATGAAGTCAATAACACAATCTCTATGAGGTGGTAAAGCTTTCGACTCCACCTCCGAAAAAACCCTCCAAAAATCCTGAATGGGTTCAGTTAACTCCCCCTTCACAACAGCCGCAATGTGAACATTACAACACTTACCATAATACCCCTGACCCCAGGATGTTATGGAACCAGACGACCAGTCCAGCAAAGGATTATGCACTTTTAACCAGGGCAACCCCAGGACGACCGGGGAAGGTAGCTTAGCAAGTACAAATAAGTTAATCTGCTCCTGATGTTCCACATTCATAGTAAGCGGAAACTCAGTGACCTTTTGAAGAATGCTCTCATGCTCCAGGGGAGTATTATCAATCGCCACCACAGGAAAAGGAGATGACAAAGGTTCAGAATCAAACTTATACTTTTCAATAAATTGTTGATCAATCAAATTAAGTGCAGAACCACAATTCACCATAACCTGAAACTCAATAGAATGACCCTTACAGGTGGTATTACCAGGGAAAAACACCCCAGCAGAACGTAAAAACGTAATGCGAACGTAAGTGTTATTTCTACTGACCATTATTTTTTCCTTTCCTTAAGCGAACCTCACATTGCTTTAAAAAATGATCAGCCTTACCGCAATACAAGCAAAGTCTCTGAGAGAACCTCCTGTCCCTCTCCTTGGAACGGGATGACATAGCCCCAACCTACATAGGTTCCCCAGTGTCGGCAGGAATATCGTGAGAAACAGAATTCAGCAATACAGGAAATGTCTCCTCTTTTTGTCTAGCCCTCAACCTTCTATCCACACGGATAGCAAACTGCATGGCAACTTGCAGAGTATTAGGTGCAGAGAATGCAATGAGCAAATATTTAGCCCTTTCACTCAAGCCTGCCAGAAACTGAAACTTGAGTGCAGGGTCATTCCACCTGACCTCTGCAGGCCATTGTCTGAACAGGGTGCAATAACTCTCAGCATCAAGAGAACCCTGTTTGAGACGTCTTTAGCTCTGCCTCAGCTGATGTAACCCGATCAGGATCGTCATATAGCAAACCCATTGCATCAAAAAATGCCTCCAAAGAACTCAAACAATGATCATCAGGAGACAAGGAAAATGCCCAGACTTGAGGTTCCTTACGCAATAGAGACATAATAATTCCTACATGCTGTAGTTCACTACCAGAAGATCTAGGTCTGAGCCGAAAATACAACAAACAAGCATTTTTAAATGAAAAAAAATCCTGTTGTTTCCCCGAGAAACACTTAGGTAATCCTACCTTAGGTTCTTCATAGCGTTCTGCATGGTATTTACTCACGTACTGCTGAAGATCGGCAACCTCCAGAGTCAGCCTTTGCAAGCATTGAGAAAGCTCCTGGATGGTATTCATACTGAAAAAAATCCAGGAAGAGGAGAGGAGAAGAAAAAAAAAAAAAAAACTTTTTTTTTTTTTTTAAACGCGGCTGGACATACTGTTATGTTCTGCAACTTAGAACTAAGGAATAGGAGAGAAAAGCTGTCCCTGCACTGAGACTCAGCTTTACCCTACGCTGGGGTGGGTGCCCTATTCCTTATGAATAGCCCAACCGAAACTCCTGCACTGAACTCAAACAAAGACCTGAAGGAAACGGAAAGGGGTCACTAAAAGATCTAAGGACTGGGAGCGAAAGCAGGAGACCTCCTAACAGAAAAGTTAGTTGCAGAAATGAAAATTAAAGGAAACAAAACTGGTGGAACAAGAAGTCCTAGGAAAACAATAGTCCAAAGCAAGAAGAACTAAACCAGGCTACTTAGCCAGAGCACGAGCGTCACAACACTGATGTCCAGCGGAGAATGGGAGCCAGGTGCTGAGTAATAAAGAGTGCAGAGATCACGTGACCAAGAAACCCAGCACCATAGGAAAAGACTAGAAGCCAGCAAACCACAACAAGATGGCCGATAGTAAAACAACATAGATTCTAACCGTAGCGATATGAGGCGATAGCTGGACAAAGTGCTTGGGTCGAGGGATGGCTTTTTGAGGATGGGCGTGATTGTGGCATGTTTGAAAGCAGAGGGGTAGGTTTCAATAGTTAGTGATAGGTTGAAGAGATGGGTTAGGGATGGGAAGAGTGTGGGGGTGAGGTTAGGGGGGAGGTGGAATGGGATGCGGTCGAGTGCACAAGTGGTGAGGTGTGAATTGAAGAGAAGGTGAGTAAGCTCTCCTTCAGTGATGCTGGAGAGAGAGGTTATGTGGATTGGGCAATGGTCTAGAAAACAAAGGGGTTGTGGTGGTCGGACTATAAAGACTTGCCTTGTTTGGTCAATTTTGTTTTTGAAGTGTGTGGCAAAGTCCTCAGCAGAGATGAGGCAGGTCGGAGGGGGCAATGGAGGGCAGATGAGGGAGTTAAAAGTGTTAAATAATTGTTTGGGGTTGTAGGTTAAGGAAGATATAACAGTTGTGAAGTAGGACTGTTTAACAGAGGTGAGGGCTGATTTGAATGCGAGTGTTGCTTATTTGAATGCAGTGAAGTAATCTTGCGAATGTGTTTTCTTCCAACGCAGCTCCGCAACCCTGAGCGCTTGCCAAAGCTTTTTAGTGAGGCTATTGTGCAATGGTTGTCTATTGATTCGTCGCACCTTGCCATGCACAAGAGAGAACTAATTTTTGAAGTTGATATGTTAGAAGCAGGCAAAATATACAACTGTAAGGATAAATAAAGACTTTGGGCCCAATTCATTAAAGCCATGAAAGCTTTGAAAAGTTTAAAAAATTAAGCTCAACTCGGAACTCCACCTAAATTTTGTGACTTTTGGCATTTTCATGCCAGTTTCGTCCAGCTTCTATGAAATGGGCATAACCCATTTAATTGCTGATGAGCTGGTGCATTCCATACATCAGAAATCTCACTCCAGTAGCTGACTAGAGTGAGATTTCTGTTGTAATGCATGGAGGTGCGTGCCACTCCTTATGAATCAGTGGCCTTTTTATGAATCAGGAGCATCTGTCTCTCGAAAACCCCCTCATCAAGACTGATGTGATGAATCGGGCCCTTTGTCTTTAGCTAGATGACTGGCTGTCAACATTTGTTTGATGCTCCTGCTATGCAGTGGTTGAAATAAAATTGTTAAACTAGCAACTTGCTTAAGGGCACACAGGGCTCACTGATGCACATGGGAAGCAAAGGCTAATCCATCTGGTCCCATACCACATAATGGCTACTATAGGACAAATTTCTGAAAAATCTTAATGCTGACTATGATGCTGTGAATAAGGTTTTGGAGCAGCAGACCAGTCAAAGACCAGTCAGAGTTCAATATGACCCCTGTCCCTGGCCAAATCATCTACAAAAGTTACTAAAACATCAAAACTGAACTTTTGAACAATGTAAGATTGTTACCTGACCTCAAGAACTATATTTCTATTACATCATGTGAATAATCAGATGCAGTGCTCTGTGTGCTAATGACATACGGACAGAGACAATGTCATATACAGGTGGGGTAAGAGATAGCAGACAAGGTTGGGATGAAGAAAGAAGGGCAGAATAGATGAGCTATAAGAAACAAGGAGGCAGGTGGAAAACACATGGAGAGTGAAGTGGAAGAAGCAGAAAACAGGTGCTGAGCTTTGTGTAAGGAGATTCTGTTACACACTGTGCATCTGAAACAACGGATACTGGAAGTCTGTGCTAGCATTTCTTCTGCGGTGTTGCTATCAGTGTGTCAAGAGTGGGAGAAGAGGGTTGCATTGACAATCCAACACAGTGGCCAGCACTTTGAACACATTTTACTAGTGGTAATAAACTTGTAAAAAACTCATGAAAGAATAAAGTTACGTTAAAACCAAGCACACCATTGTTTTTCTTATCAAATTCTCAATAAATTTGATGTATCACATGACCCTCATCCCATTGAAAAAAAAATAAAGTTGGATCCAAAATGGCCAACTTCAAAATGGCTGCCATGGTCACCACCTATCTTGAAAAGTTTCCCCCTCCCATATACTAATGTGCCACAAACAGGAAGTTGATATTACCAAACATACCCATTTAATTTAGGTGTATCCATATAAATGGCCCACCCTGTATACAGTTATATGAAAAAGTTTAGGCACCCCTATTAATCTTAAGCTTAATGTTTTATAAAAATTAGTGTTTTTGCAACAGCTATTTCAGTTTGATATATGTAATAACTGTTGGACACAGTAATGTTTCTGCCTTGAAATGAGGTTTATTGTACTAACAGAAAATGTGCATTCTGCATTCAAACAAAATTTGACAGGTACATAAGTATGGGCACCCTTATCATTTTCTTGTTTTAAATACTCCTACCTACTTTTTACTGACTTACTAAAGCACTTTTTTTGGTTTGTAACCTCATTGAGCTTTGAACTTCATAGCCAGGTGTATGCAATCATGAGAAAAGCTACTTAAAGTGGCCACTTGCGAGTTGTTCTCCTGTTTGAATCTCCTCTGAAGAGTGGCATCATGGGCTCCTCAAAACAACTGTCAAATGATCTGAAAACAAAAATTATTCAACATAGTTGTTCAGGGGAAGGATACAAAAAGCTGTCTCAGAGATTTAACCTGTCAGTTCCCACTGTGAGGAACATAGTAAGGAAATGAAAGAACACAGGGACAGTTCTTGTTAAGGCCAGAAGTGGCAGGCCAAGAAAAACATCAGAAAGGCAGAAAAGAAGAATGGTGAGATCAGTCAAGGACAATCCTCAGACCACCTCCAGAGAGCTGCAGCATCAACTTGCTGCAGATGGTGTCACTGTGCATCGGTCAACTATACAATGCACTTTGCTCAAGGAGAAGCTGTATGGGAGAGTGATGCGAAAGAAGCCTTTTCTGCAAGCACGCCACAAACAGAGTCGGCTGAGGTATGCAAAAGCACATTTGGAGAAGCCAATTTCTTTTCGGAAGAAGGTCCTGTGGACTGATGAAACCAAGATTGAGTTGTTTGGTCATACAAAAAGGCGTTATGCATGGCGGTAAAAAAGCACAACATTCCAAGAAAAACACTTGCTACCCACAGTAAAATTTGGTTGAGGTTCCATCATGCTTTGGGGCTGTGTGGCCAATGCCGGCACCGGGAATCTTGTTAAAGTTGAGGGACGCATGGATTCCACTCAATATCAGGAGATTTTTGACAATAATGTTCAAGAATCAGTGATAAAGTTGAAGTTACGCAAGGGATGGATCTTTCAGCAAGACAATGATCCAAAACACCGCTCCAAATCTACTCAGGTATTCATGCAGAGGAACAATTTCAATGATCTGGAATGGCCATCCCAGTCCCCAGACCGGAATATCATTGAACATCTGTGGGATCATTTGAAGAGGGCTGTCCATGCTCGGCGACCATCAAACTTAACTGAACTGCAATTGTTTTGTAAAGAGGAATGGTCAAAAATACCTTCATCCAGGATCCAAGAAATCATTAAAAGCTACAGGAAGCGACTAGAGGCTGTTATTTTTGCAAAAGGAGGATCTACTAAATATTAATGTCACGTTTCTGGTGAGGTGCCCATACTTATGCACCTGTCAAATTTTGTTTGAATGCAGATTGCACATTTTCTGTTAGTGCAATAAACCTACTTTCAAGGCAGAATCATTACTGTGTCCAACAGTTATTACATATATCAAACTGAAATAGCTGTTGCAAAAACACCAATTTTTATAAAACATTAAGCTTAAGATTAATAGGGGTGCCCAAACGTTTTCATATATCTGTATATATATACACACACACAAATATTGTGTTTATATTATCTTACACAGAGTAATACATCATTCATTGACTGATTAAAATGTCAGAATTGATTTTCCAAATAAATTGAGAGAAATATTCACCTAAACTTTAATTAAGTGATACAAATAATTGGCTCTTATAATTCTGACTTTTGACTACTCTTTATGAATGCAATGTGTCATTAACTAAAGTTTGTTGTGAAAAGTTTCTTAATTTGATAAAGTAGGGATGGAGAAATTCATTCAAGTGTTTTATTTGCTCTGTTCTTTGGGGTTGAAAGTGTACAAGGAAAAAGATTTGTTAACTCAAAGTAATTGCTAGCTCTTATAGCAGTTTATTTCCCTCTTCACAGCAGCAGAAGAGCTCTTGAAATTAGTTCTGTTTACCCTTTGTTTTTACAGCATCAATAGACTTTTCCCGAGAGCAACAAATTAACCTTCAGTGGAGACACACTCCTACAATAAATACACTTTCCCGCCTCTAATTTGTGTTGGTTTGTTCTTTTTTATTATTTATACCATACCACACAGTCAATTATTGCTATTCCTCCTCCAACTCATCCCAATGTGACAACTGGATAGCACATTCAGTCCTACAAGAAGTCGAGCAGGTTTAATGAAAGGTACGAGAGTAGAATGAAAGTAGGTTTTCGTAAGTTAATGTCACTCAAACTTGTCATGTCTTATCCTGATGAGAAAATCAGGTTTGAAATGAAAATGTAAAAATAGCAAAGTTAAATCATCTGTTTTTGAAAATTGCACTTCAGTCCAGTAGAAGGCATACACAAGCCTTCAGCACAAGGACAGATGAACTTTGGATATATATTAGCATGACCCAATGAAATCTCATTGTTCAGATGCTGAAAAGCTGCTGTTTGAAAACAATTTTATAATTAAGACTGAAAGCTGAAAAATTAATCTTATTCGCTATTACATAGGAAGGCTTGTTGCACATTGAAACTTCTGTTTTTTCCATATTTTTGTGAAATTAATATTGCCAAAGGCAAACTAATGGCAAAGCAAAAATAAATACACAGATGAACGCCAATCATAAGATTTATCCCCAATAGAATTGATTAAAATATAATTGAGACACAGCTGATAGTTGAGAATCTTTTCGCATGTTAGTCATCTTTTGAAGCCAGAGCTAACATTTATGGGTGATATTGAAACTGTTTGAGGATATATAAGCTTCGGTTTAACCCCTTTCCACCACAGACAAATTTTTGTTTTTTAATTTTTTTTGTGCTCCTCTTCTTTTAAGAGGCATATATTTGTATTTTTCAATCGATATAGCTGTTCAAATGGAATCTGACAGCAGGTTTTTGCTAATTAATCTGAGAGCATCATGAGATAGGGGCTGAGATACTAATTTCAGGGATGTGTCACTTATTAGGCTGTGTGATGCTGTTTCAATACAATGAAGGTTTTAGCAGCAGTAGATTATCACTACAAGACTACAGGTCACATGCATCCTGGTCCAACTCCACCACCAGTACTGATTAGAAGGTTACTGTCAACATACAATGTACACAGAAAGCTGTTAATCAGGAGTGTGAGCGGGGTTAGCTTTCTGAGCTCTGCTACATCTAAAAACTCTGATTGTATCACAACTGCTGCACCCAGTAAACTAAGTGACACATCATTGGAATCAGGGACTCTGTCTCTACATTATGCTGCTCTCAGATGAGGTAGCAAAAACCTTGTGACCGATTCCTTTTAAAGCAGTGTTTCCTAAACTCCAGTCCTTAAGGCCCCCAACACATCATGTTTTCTGTTAGAACCTTGCTCTTAGGTTTTTTCTATTGCTGGTCACATGACCTTGTTGGCCTATTTAGTCCTGCTCCGCCCTTCTGGCTTTGCTGGACTTCATTGTATTACTACTCTTTAGCTAGCCGGTGCTCAGTATCTAACTCTGTTAGTTTGCTTGGTCTTCGGACCTCTGTGTTCTATATATATTATTTGTTCATGTGTCTGCTACTATTTCTGTTAGGAGGTGTCCATTTTGCTCCCAGTCCCTAGTACTTGTAGGGATTCCTTCCCCACATCTATAGGTCTCCGTACAGACTAGCTGAGGACTTTAGCAGGTCTGATCGCAGGATCAGGTCCCCTGTTACATCGTAGGGATCAAGCTGAGTTCTATTGTAGGGACAGATCTCCTCTCTTGATTGTCTGCCACAAAACAACGCAAGAACTGCTCAACATCCTGTTTTTTCCTTTCTGTCTGGCCATTAGATTCAGGATGATATCCGGATGAGAACGACAAATGAACTCCCAACCTGTCACAAAAGGCGCGCCAAAAACGAGCCACGAACTGAGGTCCCCTATCAGAAACAATGTCAGTAGGAACGCCATGAAGTCTGACAATAACTGTTAGAACCTTGCTCTTAGGTTTTTTCTATTGCTGGTCACATGACCTTGTTGGCCTATTTAGTCCTGCTCCACCCTTCTGGCTTGGCTGGACTTACTGTTATGTTCTGCTACCAGAGCTAAGGAAAGAGAGGAGATCTGTCCCTACGATAGAACTCAGCTTGATCCCTACGATGTAACAGGGGACCTGATCCTGCGATCAGACCTGCTAAAGTCCTCAGCTAGTCTGTACGGAGACCTAGAGATGTGGGGAAGGAATCCCTACAAGTACTAGGGACTGGGAGCAAAATGGATACCTCCTAACAGAAATAGTAGCAGACAGACGAACAAATAATATATATAGAACACAGAGGTCCGAAGACCAAGCAAACTAACAGAGTTAGATACTGAGCACCGGCTAGCTAAAGAGTAGTAATACAATGAAGTCCAGCAAAGCCAGAAGGGTGGAGCAGGACTAAATAGGCCAACATGGTCATGTGACCAGCAATAGAAAAAACCTAAGAACAAGGTTCTAACATTTTCAGTATTTCACAGGTGAAATAACCTGAGACAATCTTTGCTACCTTGATAATAATTCCATCACCTGTGTAATACTAAGGAAATCATGAAAACGTGATCTGTTGGAGGCCATGAGGACTGGAATTTGGGAAACAATGCTTTAAAGGCTTGTTTTTTGCAGGATGAAATAGTTGACACCATTTATTTTAGCATATACTGTTCTGAAAACCAGGTAAAAAAAAATCAAAAGCAATGAAATGCTTGTAAAAAAATGCAATTCTGCCATTGTTTTGTTTTACAGCCTTTTTTTGTGTAAAAATGACATGGCGACATGATTCTCCAGGTCTGAAAAATGTGAAGGATACCAAACTAGTACTAATTAGATTTTACCCTTGTCATATGAATCTTCAGTTTTTAATGAATTACAAATATACGAGTTTTAATACTTTATTGGTGGGTGTGTAAAAAATCCCTTCTTTTTCTTCATTAATAGCGTTGTGAATGTGCTCAGCTGCTGTACTGTAATGAACTTCATTCCTTGCAGGAACCGCTTGCTTTCAGTCATGCAGGTGTGTCTGCATGGCTACAGTCATCGCTCACTATACTGGAAGCAGCAGTGGTAAGCACACCCCTGAACTTTGACTGACAGCTGGTTCAGCAGTGCATCAGTGCAGAGCCGGCTGTCAGTCAGTGTGTCGGAGTGCTCACAGTCACCACTCTCAGTATAGCCAGAGATGAATATAGACTTGCATGACTGAAAGCCAGCGGCTCCCAGGAAGAATAACGTGCATTACAGTACTACAGCCGAGCACATTCATAATGCCATTAACCTGCAGATTAACCCTATTTTTGTAGGTTAATAGCATTAGCAGGCCTGACAGGTTCACTTTAAATAAAAAGCTATACAAGTTTGGTACCATCTAAATTGTTCTGACCTACAGAATCATGTTGTCAGATAATTTTTATTGCACAAAAAACACTGTAAAGACAAAACTATGGCAGAATATAATGTGGCTGAGAGCCGGCAACTGCCTGGAGGAATAAAGTTCATTTTCTCCCCGGTGTTGCACTTTCAGTACAGCAACTGGGCGCCTTCCTAATGCTATTAACCTGAAAATTAACCCTATAACTGCAGGTTAATAGCATAATCTAACCTTATAGATTATTTTTAAATGGTGAAAAGTATTCAGAATTTAAAAAAAAAAAAACATGAAGTTTTTATTTTCTTGTTTTTTTGTGTGGTGAGATTAAGTTTACGATTCTGGGTTACAAATGAAGTTTTCATTGCTATTTATTGCATTTTTAGGGAAGAGTGGCGTCGAAAAAAATACAATTCTGGTGTTCTCATTTCTTTCTTTTTACGGTGTTTACAATTTTGGTTAAATAATTTTATATTTTGATAGATCAGACTTTTACAGACATGGGCTTTAGAGAAGGATGAATATGGCAGCCATTGTCTCCTTTTTTAGGCCCCCCTGCGCTTCCATAAATGAGGAACTGGGGTGTATTATTACAAACTAACTTTGGAAGAGGTTTACTATTTTCTTAAATTTTTTGAAGCGGAAAAAGAGATGTGATGCAAGGAGGAACAGATGTGCTGAAGCATTCTGTACACATGTAGATTTACATATTTGTATTATGTATGTAATTTAGTCAAAGGTAAATACATAATTTAGATACGAGTTTCTATATAAATTTAATTTATGCATGATTAATGATACTTTCACAAATTAGTTATATGTTGGCATAGTAGCAGTAAAAGTTTCATATAGTGTGGTCTATAATGTATGCCAATCAAGTTCAAATGGGATTGTAAGGCAACTAATTAGCATGCTCTTCCTGGTGGTAGAAAAAATATTTATGATAGAGATAGGCTTAAAGGGAATTCGTCAGCAGGTTTTTTTCTACCTCATCTGAGAGCAGCAAGATGTAGGCAGACAGACCCTGATTTCAGAGGTGTATCACTTAGCTTAATGGGTGCAGCTTTCTGATTTCAGAGCTTTTAGATTTAGCAATGCAGCAAAGCTCAGAAAGACAACCCTGCCCACATCAGGCACTGTATGTACATTGTCTACAGACAGTGAGGTGCTTATCACAGGAGGGGGTGGAGTCAGACTAGCAAGCGCATGCCAGCTAGTCACAGCAATGATAATGTCCTAGTGATAAAACTTTCAGAGTAAGTTATACATCAGCCTGATAAGCGACAAATCATTGAATTCGGTGTTTTAAAACCTACGTCATGCTGCCCTCAGATTATATAGCGAAACCTGCTGACAGATTCCCTATAAGTATTAACCCCTTTTAGTATAATTTTCCTCCTAAACAGCCTTCAAGTGATCCCAGTGGGGCAATACTGGAATTTTTTTCACATAATCACCCCTCTTTTCCATTGTTTAACGACATCAGATCTGTGAGCAGAATTATAAATTTTTCGAAGTCTCAGATATTGACTATACGGTACCCCACGCTTTACATGAACAGGGTGATAGCTGGTGTGATGCAGTAACATGTTTGTTGCCATTTTTTTATGGAATGATTCCGTTATTAAACTGTTATTCTGAATGGAAATACGTACATCCAAGAAATCTAAATTACAGCCACCAAACACCGATGTAAACCTCATATTAAATGTGTTTTCTGAGTTTAAGTATTGTACAAACTCGTTGAATTGTGCTTCAGACCCAGCCCATATCATAAATACGTCATCCACGTATCAGTGGTAAGTTCTTATATATTTCAGAAATAGATTTTTATTACTGTATATATACATTTCCTCAAACACCGCTAGGAACAAATTTGCAAATGTGCATGCAATGGGGGTACCCATCGCAGTCCCCGTTGTTTGTGTATACCATGTTTTCCCAAACTGAAAGGCATTGTGTGTGAGGATAAATGCTAGCCCCTTTTTTTACAAATTCAGTATATCTATCCTCCCTACCGGCTTTCTCCAAGACGTTGCAAACTGCCTGTACACCTGCATTCTGTGGGATGCGTGTGTATAGGCTTTCAACATCTATGGAGGTCAGGGACCAGTCCTCCTGCCATTCTATATCTCACAGTGTATTCAAAAAATCTCCTGTTTCTTTTATGTAGGAGAGAATCTTTTTTAGCATAGGTTTTAATAACCAGTCTAGGTATTTGGATAAGGGTTCTGTGACTGAGCCTATCCCCGAAATTATCGGACGACCTGGGGGATTGACCGAACATTTGTGTACTTTTGGTAAGTAATACCAATTTATGGGGAAATTCTGGTAGCAATTTATCAGTTACTTTTTTCGATAAGGTGCCATTGTCTACTGAAGATATTAACAAAGTCCTTAATTGATCTTTGTATTTCTGGGTGGGATCTCTATCTAATTTTTTATAAGTATTGAGATCTGATAATTGCCGCAATGCTTCCTCCACACACTGTGCTTTTTTCAAAAGCACAATATTTCCCTCTTTATCTGCCTTACAGATAACCATATCATTCCAGTTCTTAATATCTGTAAGGGCTTCTTTTTCCCCTGAGTTTAGATTATCAAGGGGTTTTTTGTAGATCAAAGCTTGAGTATCTGAGATCACTTTTTCCTGAAATAAATCAATAACATTACCGGGTGTAACTGGTGGCATAAAAGTGGATTTTACCCCTCCTGTGAAGGGAGGGGATAGGGTGGTTGTTACGCTGGCATGTCCTTTAATAAAATGAAATAAAACTTAAAGGACATGTTGGGGTCCACCGGACTGCAGAGGAGCTGCAGCAGCTGAGTCCAGAGGAATGCTCAGCTAAGCACAGAGAAAGAAACAAACTAGTGTGTTAAGTGCACACACAAGTAGTAACTAAACAAGGTACAATGCTGGGAGTTAACAACACTCGAGAAACGAAACTAATAAACGTCTGCACTGCAAGACACCGCTGTGCAGAGCAGGAAGGATTTGGCAGCATGAAATGCCTGAGCACTAGATGGCAGCGTATAGAGCTGCAGATAACTGCTGGCCAGGAAAGGCCTGGAACCTAAGTTCCTAAAGAGGAGGAGGATCTCTGCAGCACCCAACACATGGGTGTAAAAGCGGCAGTGTGACCACACATACAATGGCGGACCCTGGAATGCTGGATCGGTAGCAAGGACGCCTCCGTGGCGTGGACACCAACCGGTGAACCGACACGGTAGAGCATGCTGCTCACAGCATTCCCCTAGCCCTAATTGGTGGCTAGGATGACTAGGGAGCTTTCAGCAGGAACCCTTGACAACAACTCTCACGCACTGCATTTACTGCCAGAGACCTCACCCCAGGTTAGAAAGAGATAGACTAGGCACCGGGGTGGAGCCCACGGAGCCCTTAAATACACTAGAGACAGCCCCAGCCCCCAGGAGAGCCAACCATACTGTACCAGACAGCAGGGGGTGTGGCTTAGTGGCGCATGACCACAAGGAGCGTGGCTTAGCGGCACATGACCGCAGGAGGTGTGGCTTAGTGGCACATGACCACAAGGAGGCGTGGCTTAGCGGCACATGAGCAGAAATGCAGAAACCACACTTAGAATCCCTAGAATGAAACCTAAATGCTGACAATTACTGACCAGCAGGAAAGGGCCTGGCCGGACGCCGCGAGAAAGCCCTTCTCCTGCGTACAAGAATAACATTACCCCCCTCTCTAGGGCTCCCCCCCTGGAATTATGGATCCGCTCAAAAGCGGCAATAAGATCCAGAGTGTTGAAATTGTCTACCGCCTCTTGTGCAGATTCCGATTCAGCCGGAAAGGAACCAGAGAATTCATTGGGAGTAACCGGCTTGAGTAATGAAACATGGAAGGTGTTAGAAATTCGCCAAGAGGCCGGCAATTTCAGCCGATAGGCCGCATCATTCACCTTGGCCAAGATGCTAAATGGCCCTAAATACCGTGGACCAAATTTAGTCGAACCCACCCGGAGGCAAATATTGCGTGCAGAAAGCCACACCAAGTCCCCGGGAGCATAACTTGGAGCAGGATGCCGAAATGACTCCTGAGTCTGATCCTAGATATCCCTGGCATTCGTTGCCCAATCCTCCACAGCGGGAAGAGGCATAAGAATCCCCGCCAACCATTCCCTAGACGGCTTAATTCGCGCACAAGAGACGCAGGCGGCGACAAAATGGGAGATATCAGTAGACATCTTGGGCCACCAATAGGACCGAGAAATTAGCTCTTTGGTCCATTTGTCCCCAAAGTGCCCTCCAATCTTGGTGGAGTGACCCCAATGGAGAACCTCTTGCCTACGAGACTCTGGCACAAAGGTCCTCTCAGGCGGAAGTCCCTGCATGGTGACAGGGTTCACAGAGAGTAAACTCTCGAATGGGACAATAAGCCGCGGTTCCGACTCTTCACGGAGGGGGTCAAAAGGGCAAGACAGAGCATCTGCCCGTGGATTAGATTTACGGATAAACCCCCTTGCTAGATTATCTGAAATGCATTTTGACATTTATTTTGTCTCAGGGACCGACAAAGGATATACCCTGCCTCTTGGGGTTTCCGAACCCGGTAATAAACTTATGGCGCAATCATACACCCGGTGAGGTGGTAGAGTCTCTGCAGTGTTTTTGGAGAAAACATCTGCATACTCCGCGTATTGAACGGGTAACGCGGACAGCTCCAGAGGTAACTCAGAATGAGAAACCGGAAGCGCCGGACGAATACAATTCCCCTGGCTGGAAGAGCTCCACTGGATAAACTTTCCAGTCGACCAGTCCAGATGGGGAGAATGCCTCCGGAGCCAGGGCAGGCCCAAAAGTACCGAATCCACCCCCTCCTCCATCACCAGAAAAGAAAGAGATTCGTAATGGCTAGCTCCTATCTGGAGCTGTATATCCTCAGTACGATGGGTAACCTCCTTAGGCAGAACAAACCCGTTAACTACTCGGATTTTAACTGGATTAGGAAGTAAAATTAATGGAACTGAGTGGCACTGAGCGAAAGATGCGGACATAAAGTTTGCCTTTGCTCCCGAGTCCACACAAGCTCCTATCTCCACAGTCTTCTGATCAAGAATGAATGAGTAAGGCAACAGAATTTTGAAGGAAACAAATTCATTTTCTAGTGACTTGCCTCCAACAGACACTAGAACTCCCCGTTTAACATGCGGAGTGCGACTGGCGCATCTCCCAGGACCCCGAGGGGTGTGGGACGATAGACCGGATTTTATAGACTGTTTGGGAGGACAAAAACCCTCTGTGCATGACATCTCCATGGGCACAGAGGGGTCGAAATTGTCTGAACCCTCACTCAGAGGCTCTGAGAAGGTTGGAGCAGAACACTCCCGTAGCTTGTCAGCAGTCACCTCCAGTCGTCTCTCAGCTAACCGAAGGTCAATTCTGGTAGCAATATTAATCAATGCCCCAATCGTTACAGGCACCTCTCGGGTAGCCAACGCATCTTTTCCATGGGAGGCCAGACCTCTCCAGAAAATCGGAATCAGAGCTTCGTCTGGCCAATCCAACTTAGCTGTTGGGTGCGGAAATGTACCGCATAGTCGCTTACGGACGACGTAGCCTGACTAATAGCGAGAAGACGCATGGCAGTGTCATTGGTGACCTCAGGACCCAAAAAGACCTGTTTGAGGGCTGTTGTGAAACGGGCTACAGTCTGCACAACTGTATCCGACCTTTCCCAGAGTGGAGTAGCCCACTGCAGCGCACGCTCGGAGAGCAAGGAAAATATAAATCCCACCCTAGACCTATCAGTGGGGTACACCTGCGGTTGTAACTCGAAGTACACCGCACATTGATTGAGAAACCCTCGACAGGTTCGAGCACTCCCAGAAAACTTACTTGGAAGCGCTAGGCGAGGAGTTGGGACAGGGGAGGGCATTAGGGTGGCTACCGTCTGGCTCACAGAGTTGGGATGTCCAGAGTCGGCGCACATTGTTCTACTCGTTGCAACCGAGACTCCAGCTGCTGGATATAGCGTTGCATCGAGGATGAGCCGTTCTGACTCTGTGCAGTAGCCGACATACTCAGCCAGACCCTGGCCAAGTCTAATGTTAGTCTAATCTTACGCTGGCGTGTCCTTTAATAAAATAAAATAAAACTTAAAGGACACGTCGGGGTCCACCGGACAGCAGAGGAGCTGCAGCAGCTGAGTCCAGAGGAACGTTCAGCTAAGCACAGAGAAAGAAATGAACTAGTGTGTTAAGTGCACACACAAGTAGTAACTAAACAAGGTAAAATGATGGGAGTTAACAACCCTCCAGAAACTAAACTAATAAACTTCTGCACTGCAAGACACCGCTGTGCAGAGCAGGAAGGATTTGGCAGCATGAAACGCCTGAGCACTAGATGGCAGCGTATAGAGCTGCAGATAGCTGCAGGCCAGAAAAGGCCTAGAACCTAAGTTCCTAAAGAGGAGGAGGATCTCTGCAGCACCCAACACATGGGTGTAAAAGCAGCAGTGTGACCACACATACAATGTCGGACCCTGGAATGCTGGATCGGTAGCAAGGACGCCTCCGTGGCGTGGACACCAACCGGTGAACCGACACGGCAGAGCATACTGCTCACAGCATTCCCCTAGCACTAATTGGTGGCTAGGATGACAAGGGAGCTTTCAGCAGGAACCCTTGACAACAACTCTCACACACTGCATTTACTGCCAGAGACCTCACCCCAGGTTAGAAAGAGATAGACTAGGCACCGGGGTGGAGCCCATGGAGCCCTTAAATACACTAGAGACAGCCCCAGCCCCCCAGGACAACCAACCACGATGTACCAGACAGCAGGGGGCGTGGCTTAGTGGCACATGACCACAAGGGACGTGGTTTAGCGGCACATGACCACAATGGGGCGTGGCTTAGTGGCACATGAGCAGAAACTCAAAAACCACACTTAGAATCCCTAGAACGAAACCTAAATGCTGACAATTACTGACCAGCAGAAAAGGGACGCCGCGAGAAAGCCCTTCTCCTGTGTACCGGCCTAACAGTGGTTTTGCTAGTCGCATCATTGTTGAAAGATGGATTCTCAAGACTAAGCAATAAATTAATATCTGATTGCTGTACACGATCTTCAGTCAGTATACTGAAGCCTAGGTTATCAATGGTGCTGGGAATCTCACCTACAAGGGGAGGTATAGAATTATGATTTTTTTTCACAAACAATTTATGTAAGTGCATTTTACATGTGGCTTTGTACAGGTCAATCTTAAAGTCCATTAGATTAAATTGTTGAGGTATACAGAAATTTAGTCCTTTTTTCAGAAGATTCAGATGGTTGGACGATAATGTGCAATCGGTGAGATTTATCACCTCATTATCTGAATTTACCATATCCTCTACTTTCTCCAAGAGACTTATTTTCGTTTTGTGCCACCTATTGTTATTTTCTTTTCTCTTCTTCCAATGCTTCCCCCCTCTCCTGGGTTGTTGCCCAATAGTATAGAGTTTTTTGGAGCTAATTCATCTTGCGCGATATCCATGCTTTCCATGCTATGCGAGTCCTCCCCATAACTGGAATCTGAATCAGTAGTCCATCCATCAGTATCTGTTCTTTTGTATTTTCTGTTATTAGTGTAAGGAAACCTTCTAGGTTTGAAATTTTTCTTTTTTCATATTGCGAGTTTTTGTTCCATTTGATAATATTATTTGTCTCATAGTCTTTTTTATCTCGAAGGAACTTATCTTTTTTCCTCTATTTAATATCAGCTTGTAGAGGGACCAATTTTTTGTCAAGTTTATTTATAAAGGTTTTCATTTGATTCTCTATTAGTCTTGAAGAAAGTTCAGTTTTAGCTTTATCCATTTGTGCAGTTATATTAGACAGTTCTGTCTCATTCTGGGCCAACACCCATTTTAAAAGTTGTAGGGAACAGTCCAGATGAACTTTTTCCCAGTCCTTCTGAAAAGACTCATCCTCTCTAAACTGAGAGATTTCTTTGTAAACTCGTAGACCTCGAGGGATCCGGTTTGATTCAACATAAGATCTCAATGATTTCACAGTCAAAAACAATTTAATTTCTTTTTCAGCCAAGGAGGTGACCCTATGTTCTAAGGTTTTTATACCAATAACTTCCAGTTGATCTTTTATGTTGCAGTCAGCAAAAAACTCCCCCGCATTCTCACATCCTGCTTGCAAGCTGCTCTGGATTAATGAATAGTGATTCAGTGAGTATGTTCGGTTAACCCTTTCGCCAAGTGTACTCAGCCGAGCACCGAGTATTTATAGAATGCTCGGGCTTTAAGTTTTTGTCGCTCCGTGGACATGATTTGCGACTGTTTGACAGATTTAATACATGTGAGGAATGCCTGTTTTTTTCCATGTATTCTCTGTATCAAATACTATTGTTGCTGAACCGCAAAATGTATTGTTTTTAACGCACTGTTTTAATGCACTTTTTTTGTATGTGTGTTTGTAACATGCTACCTGTTAAAAAGGCAGTAATCAGGTGCTCACCACACCTGGGACCTGTTGAAGCACCAGAAGGCCGGGAAACGGCCATCATCCTCAGTTTCACTCCCCAGACACACCCTTAGGGGTCTCCGTCCCTTGCCGCTGACCAGCATGTATTGTTAGCAGCAATAAAGGATATTTGCAGACATATCGGTGAGTGCTACCTTTACTTCTTTCTTCAATTTAATGACTATTTACTTGGTGATGTACCACCGTTGATCTGGGAGCATTCGTTCTGAAAGTGATTTAATTTGATAGAGCAGAGGTGGTGCCGTGAATCCTTCTCTCCGCTTGTGAAATGCTCAAAGAGTCTACACCATAACAAACTTAAGCTCCTTGAGTAAAATTGGTTGCTTAATGATTAACAATGAAATCTAAGATCACTCTTTATATATCTTCATTATCTTCTTTTCTGATTTCACATATTCTGACATTTGTACAGTGTCATCTGATATTAACTACTTAAGGCTTTATGTTATTAATGTGGCCAGCACATACATAAATGAATACATTTATACAATTATCAATGAACTTATTTATGAAAACCTAATTTACATAATCAGTATTAGGCTAATTTCACACGGACACACACAAGGACACAGTAAAACAAACATCTAAAAATACTCTGTTGTAAAAAAGTAACAGTAAACAGCAAATGCTGGTAAAAAGGTGATAAAAGCAGGGTATTTGGTTGACACGTTTTTTGCAAAAAAATGTATACTAAGCCGCTCTACCAACGTCAAGGTAACCAACATCAGAGCAGCCCTATCTGACGTATTTAAAAACTGATCATGTGTATAGTACCTATATCAGCAGATCAGACAGGTAATGTCCATGTGGACACGCTGCAGAGAACGGCATTTATATGAATGGCCCATAAGGGAGGGGTGAAGACCTCCCTAATCTTGCAAAAGCAAGAAACAAATTGAATGCAAACACATGGGCTATGCACACGGTGAACAAGTCTGTAGGACAGTGTTCACACCACCAAAAGACTGAAACACACAAGGACACCTTATCTGTGGGTTACCTTGACGTTGGTAGAGCGGCTTAGTATACATTTTTTGCAAAAGACGAGTCAACCAAATATCCTGTTTTTTTATAACATTTTTACTAGCACTTGCTGTTTACTGTTACTTTTTTACAACAGAGTATTTTTATACATTTGTTTTACTGCGTCCTTGTGTGTTTCAATCTTTTGGTGGTGTGAACACTGTCCTACAGATTTGTTCACCGTGTGCATGGCCCATGTGTTTGTATTTAATTTCACACGGACTTCACATCCAGCATCCACCGCGCGCTCTGTCAATGAATGCGCGTGCGGTGAATGCCGGGTATGACGGGATGGGGGATAACCCGGCCCACAGCCCATCACTCACTGTGGAACGCGAAACAGGAGACCCCTTGGCTGCAGCCGCAAATAGTCATGACATAAGTGGAGGCAAGAGCCAGTTGCAGCCGGGGACACATGCTGCCTGTGCGCGGTGACCCGAGTATAAGCCTAGACGTATAATTTTTCAACAAAAAAAAGGGAAAATTTATTGACTTGAGTATAAGCCTAGGGTGGGAAATGCAGCACCTACTGTTAAATTTCCATATCATGGTATGTATGGCTCCCTCATCCCCTAATTGTGGTTTGTATGGCTCCGTCATTCCCCTAATCCTGGTTTGTATGGCTCCCTTATCTTGGATTGTACGGCTTCCTCATCCTGTATTGTATGGCCCCCTCATCCTTGTTTTGTATGACCTACTCATTCCTCCATCCCCACAGCACAGTTAAAAAAATAAACCCTAATACTCACCTTTTTTCCTTACCTCTGCTCCAGTGCTGTCTGTCCTGTTTTCAGCAGCTCCTGGCAGGATCTGAGGCACAGCACGCACTCTCAGATACTGCCCTGAGATGCTGCTGTCTGTAGATTCGCTCCTCGCCACGCCGGGACTAAGTGCGTTGAGAGGCACAAATCTGCATTCACTTTAGTAGCAGATGCTGCAGATGTCGCTATGAAGATTTAAGAATAATACAATGAATACACAGGATTTTCTGGGTAAAATAATGGTTTATCATTAAATATTATTGCTTATAGAACTTAATACAACTGAACGAAATTATTAAACAGATGATCCAAATATATAAACTATTCCATGAATATCTAACTATATTTTTAAATAAATCATCGGACAAAAGAAGTACGACCCTATAATATATTTCTTAACAATATCAAGCCAAAATATTTTTGTACACTATATTTTTTGTGAATACTTTTGGACTATCTCGAAGCAACTTTCTTTGTAAATGGGTATCCAAAACTGGCACCTTGATGTTGGACCTCATTTTAACTCTTGAAAATGCAACATTGAGTTGTCCATGACCAAAAACG
Organism: Phyllobates terribilis; assembly: GCF_046119375.1. Lineage (NCBI taxonomy): Eukaryota > Metazoa > Chordata > Amphibia > Anura > Dendrobatidae > Phyllobates > Phyllobates terribilis. Next base: position 256,194,264 of record NW_027362769.1, read on the forward strand.
GGCTCCGGTAAATATATGCCAACACGGTGTAGAGTTTGACCTTGTGACTAGTGTTGAGCCAACCCTGTAGTGTTCGAGTTCGGTTCGGTTCGTCGAACACCCGTGTGTTCGCTGAACTGTTCGTCGAACTGTTCGTCGAACACCTTCGAACACCGTTAAAACCAATGGCAGGCAAACAAAAACACATAGAAACACATAGAAAACACCTTCAAAGGTGTCCAAAAGCTGACAAACTGCTCAGAAGACATAACTAACACATGGAAAAGTGACAAGTACATATAGTCATGCGAAAATAAAAGAGGTGGAGGAGTAAAAGGAGGGGGAGACACATATATAGGCATGTCATGCCCTTCTAAAATCCAAAAAGTGAGAAGCCGACACGGCCAGTCCGCTCCTGCCCGTGCCACCTCCGTGTCGCCGGGTTTGTGCCAGAGCCGCGGTGAACCCTGATGGCCAGCCCCCCTCTCCCAATACTGGTGCCTGTCCGCTGGTGGGTCGAGCGAGCCCCCCTGTGGTGGAGGCAGCTCTAAGCTTTTTAATTTAAATTGTCTCTCTAATTTGAATGAATACACTTTAAATCCATTTACAAGGATCTATTGGAGGGCAAGTCTCATGCCAGCAGCCGCGTAATTCCAGCTCCAGTAGCGTCCACTAAAGCTGCTGCAGTTAAAAAGCTTTTATAAGGATCGAGCTCGGCTGTCCACCGCAAGGCATCCTACTGCCAGTCCCAGCCCCTATGCCTTGGGGTGCCTCCTGATGCTCTTCACTGAGTATCCCATGGTCCCGAAGCATTTCCTTTGAAAAAATTAAGTGTCTAAACTACAGGTGGTGTAGCTTGCTTAACAGCCGGGATAATCCGCTGACTAGCAGACACTGCTACTAGGCACAAAGTATTTCCTGGGCTAGATGCAGTTAAAAATTTGTAATTAGATACTCTCGTTGGATGCTGAGAAAGCATTCCATAGAGTCTCCTGGCACGCCATATATGATTCTCTTCAAAAGCTTGGGGTAGGGGACTAGGGGACCCTTTTATAGACAAAATCACGGCCCTGTATCACAATACGTCACCTAGGCTGAAGATAAATGGAACTGTAGCACCCTGAGGGCTCGGTTGCTACAGAGGTATTGCACCTCACCCAGAGGTGTGATATCTCACTCTCAGGTAAGGATGGAGTGTGGATCAGGACCCGACACCTGCATGCATTACACCACATTGCCGTGGGGCAGGGCGACCAATATGCCTCTGAGATGGGCACGACAGTCCCTGTCCCTGGCTGGAGTGGGGGGAGGGAACACTGAGGAAGGGGAACCCTGTAGTGCAGGAGCAGGGAGGAAGCAGTTCCTGGGTGCATTGAGAAGGGAGTATAAAAGGTGGGCACCATCTTAGTTCAGTGCAGAGAAGTCTGAGCAGAAGTGGCAGGGAGCAGGGGCTCTGCATGAGCTCTGCTCCGGAGGCGGGCCTAGTAACAGAGGCCCAGGCCTGGAAGAGGGAGAAAGAAGGAAGAGGAGCGGAGAAGGCTCCAGGAACGAGGAATGAAGGGATCCCAGGAGTGCGGACGGGCGAGTCGCCACCGCACGCCCGAATCCACCTGCGTGGAGGGGTCAGGCCAAAGGGGGAGACCGGTCCCCGAAACTAGTGGAGGCAGGAAACGACCCTCAGCTAGAAACCGGAGGCTGTGACATTTTATGTGGTGCAGCCCCTCGCTACACCCGCTAGGAAGGCACCACATAGGGTCAGGGAAACTGGCGCCAAGTTTACCAAGAGGAGGCCCGAGGCAGCCGGACAGAAGTGTTGGTAAGAAAGGCCAGACAAAGGACACACAAAGGGGGTCCTGTGAAGCGCTCCAAAGTTATCTGGGAGTTGTCTGAGCCCCTCACCTGGTGAGCACAGTACGACGTGGGCAGCCGTTACCTGCAGACGTGGTCTGGATAATAAGAACTGTGAGTAAAGGCCCTGGACTGCATCACTGACTCCGTGTCGTTACTGCTGCTGCCCTGCACCATCACCCCCATCCTCCGCATACACTGCCCTGAGGCTATACTCCTCCCGTGGGGAGTTATGCTACGCTCTGCTGCACCCACAACACCAGCCTCAGCGGTCTGCCCTGCAGCGGCGGTTCACTCTGACCGCAATCCACGGGTGGCGTAGTCGGACATTTAAACATCAAAACCACATAAATAGTTCCGCCACTGGTTTGACCACCCTGAGCCACGGAACTGGGTCGCCGCCACGAAGACTACAACCACCAGCATCCACCAAAAAGGGTCCGGCTCCGGGTGTCCCAAGGCCCAGGGGGTGCATCAGAACATTTTCATCACCTTTCACAATCACCAATGGGACAAGGCAGGGATGTCCTCTGTCCCCTCTCTTATACATCCTAGTGACGGAGCACCTGCTCTCATCAATTCGCCATAACCCCAATATTAGGTGGATTGAGGTGGGAGGCACCGAGTACAAGTGCTCTCTATTTGCTGATGATGTCCTAGTATATATCACTCAATCACATATATCCATCCATGCTGTTATGGCTGAAATAGATCACTTTGTTACATGGTCAAATTTTAAAATCAATGCAGCGAAGTCTGAGGCCCTCGATGTCTCCGTCCCCAAATCCATATAGGATTCCATCCAGTCCAACTTTCCCTTTGCCTGGCCCTCACAGGGTATCAAATACTTAGGAATTCCTATTCATAGAGACCTCTCCCATCTATGTTATCTTAATTTTGGGCCCTTTATTGAACAACTCCATACAGACCACGGTTGGCAAGTTAGAACTGTAAGATTCACTACGTGAACCACTGGTGTTTTGTGGAAAAGCACATGTACACTGCGTTCCAAATTATTATGCAAAAAGTGTTTAGGAGTGATAAGGGAAGAATTTGTTTGTTTGTCAGTTAAACTCATTGATGGTGATGTGTGTCAGGGCTCTTTATATCACTGTAAGCAATTGCAGACACCTGTGCTAATTAGTTTGGCAGGTGTGTCCAATGAAAGGCAAGACTACTTAACAAGGCTGTCTCACATTATTAAGCAGCCTACATTTTCTGCCAAAATGGGAAAGAAAAAGGATGTGTCGGCTGCTGAGAAGCAACAAATTGTGGAGTGTTTAGGTCAAGGCATGACTACAATCAACATTGTGCGATGATCAGGATGAAGTGTTTTGGCAATCAAGAAGTATGTAGCTGATTCACAGTACACACGTGTGCGTGCTGATAAGGGCAAATTGAGGACTCTTTCCTACAGGCAATTACGTCAGGTTGAAAGAGCAGCGGCAAAAAAGCCTTGTCATAGCAGCAGACAAGTTTTTGAAGCTGCTTGTGCCTCCAACGTCCCCCGAACAACAAGATGCAGGGTCCTTCAGAGGTTTGCAGCTGTGCATACGCCATCCTGTCGACCTCCTCTATCCACTTCACACAAGCAGAAACGGCTCCAGTGGGCCAAACATTACATGAAGACTGATTTCAAAACTGTTTTGTTCATGGATGAGTGCCGTGCAGCGCTCGATGGTCCAGATGGATGGAGTGGAGGATGGCTGGTTGATGGACACCCCACGCAAACACGGCTACAGCGCCAACAAGGAGGAGGTGGAGTAATGTTTTGGGCTGGAATCATGGGGAGAGAGATTGTCGGCCCCTTTAGGATCCCTGAAGGCGCTAAAGATGAACTCCATAATGTATGTGGATTTTCTCAAACAGCACTTCCTGCCATGGTTCAAGAAGAAGAACCGTGTATTTCACAGCAAGATCATTTTTCTGCATGATAATGCACCATCTCATGCTGCACATAAAACATCTGCATCTCTGGCTGATATGGGCATAAAAGGGGACAAACTTATGGTGTGACCCCCATGCTCCCCTGACCTCTACCCCATTCAGAACCTTTGGAGCATCATTAAAAGGAGTGTCTATGATGGCGGGAGGCAGTTCACATCTAAGCAACAGCTCTGGGAGGGTATTCTGTCCTCATGCAAAACAATTGAAGCAGAAACCATCCAAAACCTGACAAATTCAATGGACGAGAGAGTTCAGAAGCTCCTTTCGAACAAGGGGTCCTATGTGAAAATGTAACATCACCTAGAATAAAGTTTTGAGTTGAAAACTGTTTGATTTCAGTTTCTAACAACCTGCTAATGCTTATAATTTCAAAAATGACCATTTTTTTGGTCTTTATTAAAATGAAAAGGTTGATCGAAAAGTTTGGGGGATCTAAGAGTGTGGCAACCCAGTAGTCATGATTACTTCGAATTCTGACAATATGAGGGTCATGCTGCAGGTAGTGCAGCAAGAAGGCACTTATGTGTCTTGCGCATCTCGGAGCCCCAAAATTATTTTCCGGGCTAGATGCAGCTAAAAATTATTATTAATTTTAAATCTGGTGAAGCTTTAGTATAGATGGCCTAATAGGATCAGTGCTGCACACTGCTACAAAGCCCAAATTATTTTCCAGTCAAGATACAGATAAACATGATTAGTAATTTGAAAGCTTAAAATGGTTGGTAGGGTGATTTTAACCAATCATCAAGCTTTTACTCTCCCCAGGATGACACAGGGGTAGAAAAGTCGTTTCGGATCCATGATTTGTTCATCTTTATGAACGTGAGTCTGTCTACATTATCAGTGGAGAGCCGCGTGCGCTTATCTGTCAGCACACCACCAGCAGCGCTGAACACACGTTCAGACAGAACGCTGGCTGCGGGGCATGACAAGATCTCCAAGGCGTAAGTGGCTAGCTCCGGCCATTTATCCAGATTGGAAGCCCAAAAAGAGCAAGGGTCCAGTGACACAGTCGTGGCTTCAATGTTTACTTGGAGATACTCCTGTACCATCGTCTCTAGGCGTTGACTATGTGTCAGACTTCTTGTCTCCTGTGGCCTTGCAAAGGATGGGCTAAAAAAGTGGTGAAATGATTCCGCAAAATTGATGTTACCAGCAGATACTGTGGTTCTGTTACGGTTTGAGTGCTGAACACTTGACGGTCCCACGGTTGGCAAGTTGGAACTGTGAGATTCACTACGTGCACCACTGGTATTTTGTGGAAAAGCACATGTAAGATTCTGCAACAGTCTCTGCTGATACTCCTGCATGCGTGCATCCCTTTCTATGGCAGGAATAATTTCTGCAAATTTACTTTTGTACCGGGGATCTAACAGTGTGGCAACCCAGTAGTCAGGATTATTTCTAATTCTCACAATTCGAGGGTCATGTTGCAGGTAGTGCAGCAAGAAGGCACTCATATGTGTTGCGCATCCAGGAGCACCAAGTCCCTGTTGTGTTGGTGGCGAGGTAACAATCATGCTTCCTTCCTCTGTCCTCTCCCCCCAACCTCGCACAACAGAAATGTGATCAAGGTTAGAGATGAACGTTGTTCTACTCGAACTGTTCGCCAATCTCAAATTCGAGCTGTTTTGGGCGGTGTTCGAGCCGTTCAGCGAACACGAACAATTTGAGAAAAATTCGGCTGTTCAAAGTTATGTTCGATAACTGTTCGTGCACCAAAATCATAACTGGATTTTTTCTCAGTAATGATGAAAATTAATGTTAATACGCAGTTTGAGTGTACAGCGGGATGGGGGGAGGGGCAGGGGATGGATCTCTGCAGGAACAATGAAGATCTCCATATTTTTTTCTCTTTCCCGCATTTGCAGTGGGGAGGTGCAATCTGTCAGCCTATCAGCAGCGCACACACGGAGCGAAGTGCTTTTTTTCACACAAGCAAGGGCATGTGTCATTGGCAGTGTATGTCACATGTCCTTGCCCTATAAGACCAAGCCATTTTCCCCGTCGCCACCATTTTCTCACTGCTGCAGCTGCGTGTTAGACGGCACCGCTGTTGCTGTGTGCGCTATACCTTGTTAATTTCAAGCCAATTTTCGCACAAATATACAGATAGCTTGGGAGTAGGGAATAGTTGTGATTGCAGTCCTTTTAAGGACTAGGTTACAGCATTTCCTACGACTTTTATCAGGGAGGTCTGTGCTCTTAAATAGATAGGTTGTGGGAGTAAAGACTAATTGTAATTGGAGTCCTTTTCAGGACTAGGTTACATCAGTTCCTATCAGTTTTTGCCAGGCAGGTCTGTGCCAGTGCTGTGCAAGTTTTTTTCACAGCATTTGGCTGAATCTAGCAAAGCTAATCCTTTTTGGCCTATTGCAGAGTGTGTTAGTCAGTGGAGTAGCCTATCTGTGTTGCAAGATATACCACCTGTGTATAGAATACCAATTTTTTTACTGCACCTAGTGAAGTAAAATCTTTTGGGCATAGCATCATTCTATTAGTCCATCTATACTGACCTCCATCAGGTTGCAAATTAAAACTAATTTTTATCTGCATCTACAGTACCTCTGAAAAAATATTTGGGCTTCTACCTGTGTGTGAGACTTGTTGTATTAGTCCATCTATACTGACCTCCATCAGGTTGCAAACTGAATATATTTTTTTCCTGCATCTACCTCTGAAAAAATATTGGGCTTCTAGCTGTGTGTGGGACTTTCTCTATTAGTCCATCTATACTGACCTCCATCAGGTTGCAAACTGAATATAATTTTTTTCTGCATCTAGCTCTGAAAAAATATTTGGCCTTCTAGTAGTGTGTCGGACTTTCTCTATTAGTCCATCTATACTGACCTCCATCAGGTTGCAAATTAAAACTAATTTTTATCTGCATCTACAGTACCTCTGAAAAAATATTTGGGCTTCTAGCTGTGTGTGGGACTTGTTGTATTAGTCCATCTATACTGACCTCCATCAGGTTGCAAACTGAATATATTTTTTTCTGCATCTACCTCTGAAAAAATATTGGGCTTCTAGCTGTGTGTGGGACTTGTTGTATTAGTCCATCTATACTGACCTCCATCAGGTTGCAAACTGAATATATTTTTTTCTGCATCTACCTCTGAAAAAATATTGGGCTTCTAGCTGTGTGTGGGTCTTGTTCTATTAATCCATCTATACTGACCTCCATCAGGTTGCAAACTGAATATAATTTTTTTCTGCATCTAGCTCTGAAAAAATATTTGGCCTTCTAGTAGTGTGTCGGACTTTCTCTATTAGTCCATCTATACTGACCTCCATCAGGTTGCAAATTAAAACTAATTTTTATCTGCATCTCCAGTACCTCTGAAAAAATATTTGGGCTTCTAGTAGTGTGTCGGACTTTCTCTATTAGTCCATCTATACTGACCTCCATCAGGTTGCAAACTGAATATATTTTTTTCTGCATCTACCTCTGAAAAAATATTGGGCTTCTAGCTGTGTGTGGGTCTTGTTCTATTAATCCATCTATACTGACCTCCATCAGGTTGCAAACTGAATATAATTTTTTTCTGCATCTAGCTCTGAAAAAATATTTGGCCTTCTAGTAGTGTGTCGGACTTTCTCTATTAGTCCATCTATACTGACCTCCATCAGGTTGCAAACTGAATATATTTTTTTCTGCATCTACCTCTGAAAAAATATTTGGCCTTCTAGTAGTGTGTCGGACTTTCTCTATTAGTCCATCTATACTGACCTCCATCAGGTTGCAAATTAAAACTAATTTTTATCTGCATCTACAGTACCTCTGAAAAAATATTTGGGCTTCTAGCTGTGTGTGGGACTTGTTGTATTAGTCCATCTATACTGACCTCCATCAGGTTGCAAACTGAATATATTTTTTTTCTGCATCTACCTCTGAAAAAATATTGGGCTTCTAGCTGTGTGTGGGTCTTGTTCTATTAATCCATCTATACTGACCTCCATCAGGTTGCAAGTTCAAAATAATTTTTTTCTGCATCTAACCCAGCCAATAGTTTTGGCCTAATACCACAGTTTGGCCACTCAGCTCTGCTCGGTTACCATCCATTGTTTTTTTGTGCAAACAACTCCAGAGTTGTGAATTAGTTAACCACCAAAATGAGTGGAAAAAGGCCTGCTGCTGGTGGAAAGGGGAATAGGCGTGTTGGGAAGGGGAAAAAAGGTTGTGTCCGTGGGGTAGGTGTTAAAGCAACAGTAACATCTGCAGAAGAAAGACCATCTTCCAGCCAAACTAAAATGTCTACTTCTTTTAGCGGACAATGTGATAAGATCCCTTTCTTACGGCCACGCCAATCGCTACAAATTCCAGATGAGGCACAAAAACAGCAGGTGTTTCAACGGATATCAAGTGCTCCTTTAAGTGGGCTCTCCTCCACATCAACTTCAACATCACAAATACTCCAGTCCTCAAAGGTGTCACCCAAATCGCACTTGCTTCCTCACAGCTCCCAAATCTCCAGCTGCCCGTCTGAGTATGAGGTAGAACAGATGGTTGAGTCTGCAGAGCTGTTTACTCATACTATAGCCTGGGAATCAGAGGTCGACTCCAGCGCTTCTGTGAATCCAGACGAGGAAATGATCTGCACTGATGCCCAGAATCTTTATGAGTCGGATCCAGGACCAGACGCAGAAGGTTCTGACCATAATGTAGACCCTCATTCCCAAACTGTAACTCCTGTTGGTGGAGACAATGAGGAAGACGATGATAAGACTCAAATACCTGATTGGAGCGACAACTTTAGTTTTTTGTCAGGGCAGGAACAGTTTGGCTCTGAGGACGACGGGTGTGATAACGCACAGGGTGATGATGATGAGGTCGGAGATCCCACTTACTGTCAACCCACAGTCAGCCAAGAGATGAGGTCAGCAGAGGAGGTGGAGGAAGATGCTAGTGACGACGAGGTCAGGTTGCGCCTTCCTGGACAGAGACGTAGTACTGGAAGCACGTCAACAACTGCATCCTCAAACACAACTCTGCCTCTCACCACAAGTCGTGGTGGCTCTTCAGGTCGCATGGGTGCTAAGCCTTGCATAGCCTGGGCATTTTTTCAGATCGATAAAGATGACCCAACTCGTGTTATCTGTAACATTTGTCAGCAAAAGCTAAGTAGAGGCCAAAAAATACATAGTTTGAGTACTTCATGCATGAACCGGCACATGGACATGAAGCATAAGTTGCAGTGGGAAGCTCAGTGTGCTACAATGCGGCCTAGCCGGCCGGGCCAACCACCGTCTGCCATATCTTGTGCATCCGCGGCCTCTTCATCCTCTGTGACTGGGGGGACAGCTGTCACACCTGTTTTGGGGCGCAGACCTGCCACCTCTTTACCCGCAACAGCCAGCGTGATTGGCAGGTCATCATTTTCTTTGGAGGTGGTAACACCAGCTGGTGTTGAGCGCTGTCTGACATCGATAGCACCACCTTTGGATCAAGGCAACCTAACATGTCCGCCTGCATCTTCCTCACAGACCGGCAGTTTGCCGGGGACACCCTTATCAACCCCGTCTAAGCACAATAGCCAGCCCTCGGTCCCTCAGATGTGGACAAGTAAAAGACCATTTCCTCCTAGCCATGAGAAAGCTAAGAGGTTGAATTTCACCATCTGCAAGCTCTTGGCTACAGAAATGCTGCCTTTCCGCCTGGTGGACACAGAGGATTTTCGAGACCTTATGTCCGTCGCAGTGCCCCAGTACCAGATGCCCAGTCGGCACTACTTCTCAAAGAAAGGTGTGCCTGCGCTCCACCAGCATGTCGCACATAACATCACCGCTTCTTTGAGAAACTCTGTGTGTGACAGGGTGCATTTCACCACAGACACTTGGACGAGTAGGCATGGACAGGGGCGTTACATGTCGCTGACTGGGCACTGGGTAACTATGGTGACAGCAGGACAAGGGGCTGCTGTCCAAGTCTTGCCGTCCCCACGAGTTGTGCGTCAATCCTCTTTATGTCAAAGTTCCTCCACTGCTTCTGCCTCCTCAACCTCCTCTCGGTCTTCCACCTGCACCCAAAGCCTGTCTGGTCATGCCACAAGCTTTCTAACTGCGCAGAAGGGATCCTGCACACCTCCTTACTATGCTGGCAGTAGGGCTCAACGTCATCAGGCGGTTTTTACATTGAAATGTCTGGGAAATGTGAGTCACACAGCTGAGGAGTTGTGGTCAGCTCTGGAGAACCAATTTCATGAATGGTTGTCTCCACTGGACCTGAAACCAGGGAAGGCCGTGTGCGACAATGCTGCAAACCTGGGTGCGGCCCTTCGCCGGGGCAATGTCACACACGTGCCTTGTATGGCTCACGTGTTGAACCTGGTTGTCCAGCAATTTTTAGCCCACTATCCCAGACTAGATGGCCTTCTGCAGAGGGCACGGTCGCTGTGTGCTCACTTCCGCCGTTCGCATCCCGCAGCTCAGCGACTTACATCTCTACAGAAGTCGTTGGGCCTGCCACTTCACCGGCTAAAATGCGATGTGCCTACCCGGTGGAATTCAACTCTGCACATGTTGCAGCGACTGTGGCAGCACCGACAAGCCCTGGTGCAATACGTTCTGACGTATAGCCTGGGCCAACGAGATTCAGAGGTGGGGCAAATCACGCTGGAGGAGTGGTCTCAGATCAGGGACCTATGCACCCTTCTGCACAGTTTTGAAATGGCGACGAAGATGTTTAGTGCTGACGATGCCATTATCAGCATGACTATTCCGGTGATTTACATGCTGGAGCACATGTTAAACAGAATTCGGAGTCAGGTGGTGGCACAAGAGGAGGTGGAGGAAGTAGAGGAGGAGGAGTTGTATGCGGAAGGGCTAACATCTGCAAGGTCCAGACGGTCGGCAGCACCAAGGCGGCAGGCATGTGAGGGTGGGGGAGATGGTTTTACCAGGGCGCATGGTAGCAGCCAAACTAGTGAGGAAGGTGCAGGAGCCCAGGAAGAAGTGGAGGACGAACTGATGGAAGACTCATCAGATGATTGAGACCTTGATCACATTTCTGTTGTGCGAGGTTGGGGGGAGAGGACAGAGGAAGGAAGCATGATTGTTACCTCGCCACCAACACAACAGGGACTTGGTGCTCCTGGATGCGCAACACACATGAGTGCCTTCTTGCTGCACTACCTGCAACATGACCCTCGAATTGTGAGAATTAGAAATAATCCTGACTACTGGGTTGCCACACTGTTAGATCCCCGGTACAAAAGTAAATTTGCAGAAATTATTCCTGCCATAGAAAGGGATGCACGCATGCAGGAGTATCAGCAGAGACTGTTGCAGAATCTTACATGTGCTTTTCCACAAAATACCAGTGGTGCACGTAGTGAATCTCACAGTTCCAACTTGCCAACCGTGGGACCGTCAAGTGTTCAGCACTCAAACCGTAACAGAACCACAGTATCTGCTGGTAACATCAATTTTGCGGAATCATTTCACCACTTTTTTAGCCCATCCTTTGCAAGGCCACAGGAGACAAGAAGTCTGACACATAGTCAACGCCTAGAGACGATGGTACAGGAGTATCTCCAAGTAAACATTGAAGCCACGACTGTGTCACTGGACCCTTGCTCTCTTTGGGCTTCCAATCTGGATAAATGGCCGGAGCTAGCCACTTACGCCTTGGAGATCTTGTCATGCCCCGCAGCCAGCGTTCTGTCTGAACGTGTGTTCAGCGCTGCTGGTGGTGTGCTGACAGATAAGCGCACGCGGCTCTCCACTGATAATGTAGACAGACTCACGTTCATAAAGATGAACAAATCATGGATCCGAAACGACTTTTCTACCCCTGTGTCATCCTGGGGAGAGTAAAAGCTTGATGACTGGTTAAAATCACCCTACCAACCGTTTTAAGCTTTCAAATTACTAATCATGTTTATCTGTATCTTGACTGGAAAATAATTTGGGCTTTGTAGCAGTGTGCAGCACTGATCCTATTAGGCCATCTATACTAAAGCTTCACCAGATTTAAAATTAAAAATAATTTTTAGCTGCATCTAGCCCGGAAAATAATTTTGGGGCTCCGAGATGCGCAAGGCACATAAGTGCCTTCTTGCTGCACTACCTGCAGCATGACCCTCATATTGTCAGAATTCGAAGTAATCATGACTACTGGGTTGCCACACTCTTAGATCCCCCAAACTTTTCGATCAACCTTTTCATTTTAATAAAGACCAAAAAAATGGTCATTTTTGAAATTATAAGCATTAGCAGGTTGTTAGAAACTGAAATCAAACAGTTTTCAATTCAAAACTTTATTCTAGGTGATGTTACATTTTCACATAGGACCCCTTGTTCGAAAGGAGCTTCTGAACTCTCTCGTCCATTGAATTTGTCAGGTTTTGGATGGTTTCTGCTTCAATTGTTTTGCATGAGGACAGAATACCCTCCCAGAGCTGTTGCTTAGATGTGAACTGCCTCCCGCCATCATAGACACTCCTTTTAATGATGCTCCAAAGGTTCTGAATGGGGTAGAGGTCAGGGGAGCATGGGGGTCACACCATAAGTATGTCCCCTTTTATGCCCATATCAGCCAGAGATGCAGATGTTTTATGTGCAGCATGAGATGGTGCATTATCATGCAGAAAAATGATCTTGCTGTGAAATACACGGTTCTTCTTCTTGAACCATGGCAGGAAGTGCTGTTTGAGGAAATCCACATACATTATGGAGTTCATCTTTAGCGCCTTCAGGGATCCTAAAGGGGCCGACAATCTCTCTCCCCATGATTCCAGCCCAAAACATTACTCCACCTCCTCCTTGTTGGCGCTGTAGCCGTGTTTGCGTGGGGTGTCCATCAACCAGCCATCCTCCACTCCATCCATCTGGACCATCGAGCGCTGCACGGCACTCATCCGTGAACAAAACAGTTTTGAAATCAGTCTTCATGTAATGTTTGGCCCACTGGAGCCGTTTCTGCTTGTGTGAAGTGGATAGAGGAGGTCGACAGGATGGCGCATGCACAGCTGCAAACCTCTGAAGGACCCTGCATCTTGTTGTTCGGGGGACGTTGGAGGCACAAGCAGCTTCAAAAACTTGTCTGCTGCTATGACAAGGCTTTTTTGCCGCTGCTCTTTCAACCTGACGTAATTGCCTGTAGGAAAGAGTCCTCAATTTGCCCTTATCAGCATGCACACGTGTGTACTGTGAATCAGCTACATACTTCTTGATTGCCAAGACACTTCATCCTGATCATCGCACAATGTTGATTGTAGTCATGCCTTGACCTAAACACTCCACAATTTGTTGCTTCTCAGCAGCCGACACATCCTTTTTCTTTCCCATTTTGGCAGAAAATGTAGGCTGCTTAATAATGTGAGAGAGCCTTCTTAAGTAGTCTTGCCTTTCATTGGACACACCTGCCAAACTAATTAGCACAGGTGTCTGCAATTGCTTACAGTGATATAAAGAGCCCTGACACACATCACCATCAATGAGTTTAACTGACAAAGAAACAAATTCTTCCCTTATCACTCCTAAACACTTTTTGCATAATAATTTGGAACGCAGTGTACATGTGCTTTTCCACAAAACACCAGTGGTTCACGTAGTGAATCTTACAGTTCTAACTTGCCAACCGTGGTCTGTATGGAGTTGTTCAATAAAGGGCCCAAAATTAAGATAACATAGATGGGAGAGGTCTCTATGAATAGGAATTCCTAAGTATTTGATACCCTGTGAGGGTCAGGCAAAGGGAAAGTTGGACTGGATGGAATCCTATATGGATTTGGGGAGGGAGACATCGAGGGCCTCAGACTTCGCTGCATTGATTTTAAAATTTTACCATGTAACAAAGTGATCTATTTCAGCCATAACAGCATGGATGGATATATGTGATTGAGTGATATATACTAGGACATCATCAGCAAATAGAGAGCACTTGTACTCGGTGCCTCCCACCTCAATCCACCTAATATTGGGGTTATGGCGAATTGATGAGAGCAGGTGCTCCGTCACTAGGATGTATAAGAGAGGGGACAGAGGACATCACTGCTTTGTCCCATTGGTGATTGTGAAAGGTGATGAAAATGTTCTGACGCACCCCCTGGGCCTTGGGACACCCGGAGCCGGACCCTTTTTGGTGGATACTGGTGGTTGTAGTCTTCGTGGCGGCGACCCGGTTCCGTGGCTCAGGGCGGTCAAACCAGTGGCGGAACTATTTATGTGGTTTTGATGTTTAAATGTCCGACTACGCCACCCGTGGATTGCGGTCAGAGTGAACCGCCGCTACAGGGCAGACCGCTGAGGCTGGTGTTGTGGGTGCAGCAGAGCGTAGCATAACTCCCCACGGGAGGAGTATAGCCTCAGGGCAGTGTATGCGGAGGATGGGGGTGATGGTGCAGGGCAGCAGCAGTAACGACACAGAGTCAGTGATGCAGTTCAGGGCCTTTACTCACAGTTCTTATTATCCAGACCACGTCTGCAGGTAACGGCTGCCCACGTCGTACTGTGCTCACCAGGTGAGGGGCTCAGACAACTCCCAGATAACTTTGGAGCAGTTCACAGGACCCCCTTTGTGTGTCCTTTGTCTGGCCTTTCTTACCAACACTTCTGTCCGGCTGCCTCGGGCCTCCTCTTGGTAAACTTGGCGCCAGTTTCCCTGACCCTATGTGGTGCCTTCCTAGCGGGTGTAGCGAGGGGCTGCGCCACATAAAATGTCAGAGCCTCCGGTTTCTAGCTGAGGGTCGTTTCCTGCCTCCACTAGTTTCGGGGACCGGTCTCCCCCTTTGGCCTGACCCCTCCACGCAGGTGGATTCGGGCGTGCGGTGGCGACTCGCCCGTCCGCACCCCTGGGATCCCTTCATTCCTCGTTCCTGGAGCCTTCTCCGCTCCTCTTCCTTCCTTCTCCCTCTTCCAGGCCTGGGCCTCTGTTACTAGGCCCGCCTCCGGAGCAGAGCTCATGCAGAGCCCCTGCTCCCTGCCACTTCTGCTCAGACTTCTCTGCACTGAACTAAGATGGTGCCCACCTTTTATACTCCCTTCTCAATGCACCCAGGAACTGCTTCCTCCCTGCTCCTGCACTACAGGGTTCCCCTTCCTCAGTGTTCCCTCCCCCCACTCCAGCCAGGGACAGGGACTGTCGTGCCCATCTCAGGGGCATATTGGTCGCCCTGCCCCACGGCAATGTGGTGTAATGCATGCAGGTGTCGGGTCCTGATCCACACTCCATCCTTACCTGAGAGTGAGATATCACACCTCTGGGTGAGGTGCAATACGTCTGTAGCAACCGAGCCCTCAGGGTGCTACAGTTCCATTTATCTTCAGCCTAGGTGACGTATTGCGATACAGGGCTGTTATTTTGGCTATAAAAGGGTCCCCTAGACCCCTACCCCAAGCTTTTTAAGAGAATCATATATGGCGTGACAGGAGACTCTATGGAATGCTTTCTCTGCATCCAACGAGAGTATCTAATTACAAATTTTTAACTGCATCTAGCCCAGGAAATACTTTGTGCCTAGTAGCAGTGTCTGCTAGTCAGCGGATTATCCCGGCTGTTAAGCAATCTGCACCACCTGTAGTTTAGACACTTAATTTTTTCAAAGGAAATGCTTCGGGACCATGGGATACTTAGTGAAGAGCATCAGGAGGCACCCCAAGGCATAGGGGCTGGGACTGGCAGTAGGATGCCTTGCGGTGGACAGCCGAGCTCGATCCTTATAAAAGCTTTTTAACTGCAGCAGCTTTAGTGGACGCTACTGGAGCTGGAATTACCGCGGCTGCTGGCATGAGACTTGCCCTCCAATAGATCCTTGTAAATGGATTTAAAGTGTATTCATTCAAATTAGAGAGACAATTTAAATTAAAAAGCTTAGAGCTGCCTCCACCACAGGGGGGCTCGCTCGACCCACCAGCGGACAGGCACCAGTATTGGGAGAGGGGGGCTGGCCGTCAGGGTTCACCGCGGCTCTGGCACAAACCCGGCGACACGGAGGTGGCACGGGCAGGAGCGGACTGGCCGTGTCGGCTTCTCACTTTTTGGATTTTAGAAGGGCATGACATGCCTATATCTGTGTCTTCCCCTCCTTTTACTCCTCCACCTCTTTTATTTTCGCATGACTATATGTACTTGTCACTTTTCCATGTGTTAGTTATGTCTTCTGAGCAGTTTGTCAGCTTTTGGACACCTTTGAAGGTGTTTTCTATGTGTTTCTATGTGTTTTTGTTTGCCTGCCATTGGTTTTAACGGTGTTCGAAGGTGTTCGACGAACAGTTCGACGAACAGTTCGGCGAACACACGGGTGTTCGACGAACCGAACCGAACTCGAACACTACGGGGGTGGCTCAACACTAATTAAGGTCTCCCTCATCTGATGAGTCTTCCATCAGTTTGTCCTCCACTTCTTCCTGGGCTCCTGCACCTTCCTCACTAGTTTAGCTGCTACCATGCGCCCTGGTAAAACCATCTCCACCACCCTCACATGCCTGCCGCCTTGGTGCTGCCGACCGTCTGGACCTTGCAGATGTTAGCCCTTCCGCATACAACTCCTCCTCCTCTACTTCCTCCACCTCCTCTTGTGCCACCACCTGACTCCGAATTCTGTTTAACATGTGCTCCAGCATGTAAATCACCGGAATAGTCATGCTGATAATGGCATCGTCAGCACTAAACATCTTCGTCGCCATTTCAAAACTGTGCAGAAGGGTGCATAGGTCCCTGATCTGAGACCACTCCTCCAGCGTGATTTGCCCCACCTCTGAATCTCGTTGGCCCAGGCTATACGTCAGAACGTATTGCACCAGGGCTTGTCGGTGCTGCCACAGTCGCTGCAACATGTGCAGAGTTGAATTCCACCGGGTAGGCACATCGCATTTTAGCCGGTGAAGTGGCAGGCCCAACGACTTCTGTAGAGATGTAAGTCGCTGAGCTGCGGGATGCGAACGGCGGAAATGAGCACACAGCGACCGTGCCCTCTGCAGAAGGCCATCTAGTCTGGGATAGTGGGCTAAAAATTGCTGGACAACCAGGTTCAACACGTGAGCCATACAAGGCACGTGTGTGACATTGCCCCGGCGAAGGGCCGCACCCAGGTTTGCAGCATTGTCGCACACGGCCTTCCCTGGTTTCAGGTCCAGTGGAGACAACCATTCATGAAATTGGTTCTCCAGAGCTGACCACAACTCCTCAGCTGTGTGACTCACATTTCCCAGACATTTCAATGTAAAAACCGCCTGATGACGTTGAGCCCTACTGCCAGCATAGTAAGGAGGTGTGCAGGATCCCTTCTGCGCAGTTAGAAAGCTTGTGGCATGACCAGACAGGCTTTGGGTGCAGGTGGAAGACCGAGAGGAGGTTGAGGAGGCAGAAGCAGTGGAGGAACTTTGACATAAAGAGGATTGACGCACAACTCGTGGGGACGGCAAGACTTGGACAGCAGCCCCTTGTCCTGCTGTCACCATAGTTACCCAGTGCCCAGTCAGTGACATGTAACGCCCCTGTCCATGCCTACTCGTCCAAGTGTCTGTGGTGAAATGCACCCTGTCACACACAGAGTTTCTCAAAGAAGCGGTGATGTTGTGTGCGACATGCTGGTGGAGCGCAGGCACACCTTTCTTTGAGAAGTAGTGCCGACTGGGCATCTGGTGCTGGCGCACTGCGACGGACATAAGGTCTCGAAAATCCTCTGTGTCCACCAGGCGGAAAGGCAGCATTTCTGTAGCCAAGAGCTTGCAGATGGTGAAATTCAACCTCTTAGCTTTCTCATGGCTAGGAGGAAATGGTCTTTTACTTGTCCACATCTGAGGGACCGAGGGCTGGCTATTGTGCTTAGACGGGGTTGATAAGGGTGTCCCCGGCAAACTGCCGGTCTGTGAGGAAGATGCAGGCGGACATGTTAGGTTGCCTTGATCCAAAGGTGGTGCTATCGATGTCGGACAGCGCTCAACACCAGCTGGTGTTACCACCTCCAAAGAAAATGATGACCTGCCAATCACGCTGGCTGTTGCGGGTAAAGAGGTGGCAGGTCTGCGCCCCAAAACAGGTGTGACTGCTGTCCCCCCAGTCACAGAGGATGAAGAGGCCGCGGATGCACAAGATATGGCAGACGGTGGTTGGCCCGGCCGGCTAGGCCGCATTGTAGCACACTGAGCTTCCCACTGCAACTTATGCTTCATGTCCATGTGCCGGTTCATGCATGAAGTACTCAAACTATGTATTTTTTGGCCTCTACTTAGCTTTTGCTGACAAATGTTACAGATAACACGAGTTGGGTCATCTTTATCGATCTGAAAAAATGCCCAGGCTATGCAAGGCTTAGCACCCATGCGACCTGAAGAGCCACCACGACTTGTGGTGAGAGGCAGAGTTGTGTTTGAGGATGCAGTTGTTGACGTGCTTCCAGTACTACGTCTCTGTCCAGGAAGGCGCAACCTGACCTCGTCGTCACTAGCATCTTCCTCCACCTCCTCTGCTGACCTCATCTCTTGGCTGACTGTGGGTTGACAGTAAGTGGGATCTCCAACCTCATCATCATCACCCTGTGCGTTATCACACCCGTCGTCCTCAGAGCCAACCTGTTCCTGCCCTGACAAAAAACTAAAGTTGTCGCTCCAATCAGGTATTTGAGTCTTATCATCATCTTCCTCATTGTCTCCACCAACAGGAGTTACAGTTTGGGAATGAGGGTCTACATTATGGTCAGAACCTTCTGCGTCTGGTCCTGGATCCGACTCATAAAGATTCTGGGCATCAGTGCAGATCATTTCCTCGTCTGGATTCACAGAAGCGCTGGAGTCGACCTCTGATTCCCAGGCTATAGTATGAGTAAACAGCTCTGCAGACTCAACCATCTGTTCTACCTCATACTCAGACGGGCAGCTGGAGATTTGGGAGCTGTGAGGAAGCAAGTGCGATTTGGGTGACACCTTTGAGGACTGGAGTATTTGTGATGTTGAAGTTGATGTGGAGGAGAGCCCACTTAAAGGAGCACTTGATATCCGTTGAAGCACCTGCTGTTTTTATGCCTCATCTGGAATTTGTAGCGATTGGCGTGGCCGTAAGAAAGGGATCTTATCACATTGTCCGCTAAAAGAAGTAGACATTTTAGTTTGGCTGAAAGATGGTCTTTCTTCTGCAGATGTTACTGTTGCTTTAACACCTACCCCACGGACACAACCTTTTTTCCCCTTCCCAACACGCCTATTCCCCTTTCCACCAGCAGCAGGCCTTTTTCCACTCATTTTGGTGGTTAACTAATTCACAACTCTGGAGTTGTTTGCACAAAAAAACAATGGATGGTAACCGAGCAGAGCTGAGTGGCCAAACTGTGGTATTAGGCCAAAACTATTGGCTGGGTTAGATGCAGAAAAAAATTATATTCAATTTGCAACCTGATGGAGGTCAGTATAGATGGACTAATACAACAAGTCCCACACACAGCTAGAAACCCAATATTTTTTCAGAGGTAGATGCAGAAAAAAATATATTCAGTTTGCAACCTGATGGAGGTCAGTATAGATGGACTAATACAACAAGTCCCACACACAGTTAGAAGCCCAAATATTTTTTCAGAGGTACTGTAGATGCAGATAAAAATTATTTTTAATTTGCAACCTGATGGAGGTCAGTATAGATGGACTAATAGAGAAAGTCCGACACACTGCTAGAAGGCCAAATATTTTTTCAGAGCTAGATGCAGAAAAAAATTAGATTCAGTTTGCAACCTGATGGAGGTCAGTATAGATGGACTAACAGAGAAAGTCCCACACACTGCTAGAAGGCCAAATATTTTTTTCAGAGCTAGATGCATACAAAAAATTATTTTGAATTTGCAACCTGATGGAGGTCAGTATAGGTGGACTAATAGAACAAGTCCCACACACTGCTAGAAGGCCAAATATTTTTTCAGAGCTAGATGCAGAAAAAAATTATATTCAGTTTGCAACCTGATGGAGGTCTGTATAGATGGATTAATAGAACAAGACCCACACACAGCTAGAAGCCCAATATTTTTTCAGAGGTAGATGCAGAAAAAAATATATTCAGTTTGCAACCTGATGGAGGTCAGTATAGATGGACTAATACAACAAGTCCCACACACAGCTAGAAGCCCAAATATTTTTTCAGAGGTACTGTAGATGCAGATAAAAATTATTTTTAATTTGCAACCTGATGGAGGTCAGTATAGATGGACTAACAGAGAAAGTCCCACACACTACTAGAAGGCCAAATATTTTTTCAGAGCTAGATGCAGAAAAAAATTATATTCAGTTTGCAACCTGATGGAGGTCAGTATAGATGGACTAATACAACAAGTCCCACACACAGCTAGAAGCCCAAATATTTTTTCAGAGGTACTGTAGATGCAGATAAAAAAAAATTTTAATTTGCAACCTGATGGAGGTCAGTATAGATGGACTAATAGAGAAAGTCCGACACACTACTAGAAGGCCAAATATTTTTTCAGAGCTAGATGCAGAAAAAAATTATATTCAGTTTGCAACCTGATGGAGGTCAGTATAGATGGATTAATAGAACAAGACCCACACACAGCTAGAAGCCCAATATTTTTTCAGAGGTAGATGCAGAAAAAAATATATTCAGTTTGCAACCTGATGGAGGTCAGTATAGATGGACTAATAGAATGATGCTATGCCCAAAAGATTTTACTTCACTAGGTGCAGTAAAAAAATTGGTATTCTATACACAGGTGGTATATCTTGCAACACAGATAGGCTACTCCACTGACTAACACACTCTGCAATAGGCCAAAAAGGATTAGCTTTGCTAGATTCAGCCAAATGCTGTGGAAAAAACTTGCACAGCACTGGCACAGACCTGCCTGGCAAAAACTGATAGGAACTGATGTAACCTAGTCCTGAAAAGGACTCCAATTACAATTAGTCTTTACTCCCACATCCTATCTATTTAAGAGCACAGACCTGCCTGATAAAAGTCGTAGGAAATGCTGTAACCTAGTCCTTAAAAGGACTGCAATCCCAACTATTCCCTACTCCCAAGCTATCTGTATATTTGTGCGAAAATTGGCTTGAAATTAACAAGGTATAGCGCACACAGCAACAGCGGTGCCGTCTAACACGCAGCTGCAGCAGTGAGAAAATGGTGGCGACGGGGAAAATGGCTTGGTCTTATAGGGCAAGGACATGTGACATACACTGCCAATGACACATGCCCTTGCTTGTGTGAAAAAAAGCACTTCGCTCCGTGTGTGCGCTGCTGATAGGCTGACAGATTGCACCTCCCCACTGTAAATGCGGGAAAGAGAAAAAAAAATGGAGATCTTCATTGTTCCTGCAGAGATCCATCCCCTGCCCCTCCCCCCACCCCGCTGTACACTCAAACTGCGTATTAACATTCATTTTCATCATTACTGAGAAAAAATCCAGTTATGATTTTGGTGCACGAACAGTTATCGAACATAACCTCGAACAGCCGAATTTTTCTCAAATTGTTCGTGTTCGCCGAACGGCTCGAACATCGCCCAAAACAGCTCGAATTTGAGATTGGCGAACAGTTCGAGTAGAACAACGCTCATCTCTACTTGTGACTTGTTTATTGTCATGGCAAATGCTGGTTTTATTGGAAACTGTCGACACCGAAGCCTAAATGGAAGACCAGTGTCCGAAGGACATAAATCAATGCGTGGAATGAACACTTTGTCTCCTTTCGCTGATGCAGTGATCACTCTTGATTGAATTAGGTGGGAATAGAGTCCAGTAACAATAAGGCGAGTTCCATTACATAGACCATTTTTTGTATTTAGATTCCACAGCAACATTACGATTGCTCCAATTTTAAGTTGTAGTCTGTGGGATGGCATTCCTGATGGCGTAACACTATTTAAAAATTCAACTGGATAATGCTCTCGTTCATCTTCATTGTCTACATCCACCGAATCATCACTTTTGTACAATTTATACTCTCCAGGCATTCTATCCATCACACGGGAATTTAGCAAAGCTACGTCATCATTCTTGGGACAGAGAATTGCATAGGAAGAGGCCCTCTCAACACTGCTTTGGTCGTTCACATCAATTTCAACACATTGTCCAAAAACATCACTTACGATGCAGTCAGTGCACAACATGTCTTCTGGTATTTCAATCATGTCTTCTCTAAGGTTATATTCATTGCTAAGTTCACCATTACCAAGTTTAAGAAGCCAGTTGATGTACTCTGGGTCAGAAGATCGCATGTTGTTAATTAGCTGGAGTTTATTAAACTCTTTCCAAAGGTCAGACATTTTTATGGTGGACTCGATAATATTTGTTCTTGTTCCATTTGGTATAACTGGAAGGCATTGCCTAAAATCTCCGCCAATGACAAAAACTTTACCTCCAAAAGGAATTTCACTTTTTTCAGCAACATTTGTAGTCATAACTTCACGCAGAAGTCTGTCAATTAAGCTCAAAGCATATTTGGGTGCCATGGTGCACTCATCAAGTATCAAAAGATTTGCACTGTTTAACTGTCTTCCTGCAAATGTGTCTTGTTTAATTCTGGAAACGGAGATTTCATTGACTGGAACTGGTATCCCAAAGAGTGAATGCATAGAGCGACCTCCTTGGAAAAGGTTTGCTGCAATACCTGTTGTAGCCGATGGCAATACGACTTTTCCCAACCTTCTAACGTGATGCATTAAAACTTCATAGAGGTATGTTTTACCGCTGCCTCCAGGACCGTCAATAAAGAAACATTTTGGCGTTGGATCTGCTTGGTTTTCTACAGTGCTCACAATAGTGTCATATGCAATCCATTGTTGTTCATTTAAGGAGTTTTTCTTCTCTGTGCCAACAATAATCCATAAGCTTCATCATACTCTTGAATTTGTAGAACTTGACTTGCAGGCTGTGGCAAATTAAAGTCTGAAAACATTTTTCCATGCAGTAGTAGCACATTTTGGACATCTTGCATGGCATAAGATTCGCAATTTTGACAATTTCCACTTCTGTTGTGAAGACGTAAGCAGTAATCCTCAATTATATGTTCTTTGAAATTTGTCCAAAGTTGAGCCGGATTTGTAGGTGGTCCAAAGACACAAATGTATGCAAACAATTCGCAAAGTTTCTTAGGCATATGTAGGGTAACTGCGTCTTCTAAAGTAAGTCTCCACACAGTATCATCCAATAGAAGTCCTAAAGCCAAAGCTGCAGATTTAAATGTATCATGCAATACTCCGTTAACTGTTTTCAAATCGTCGTAACTTCTAGCTCCCTTGACATGCAGTAGTAACAGCCGAAGGCAATATCTTTCTTGAGTCTTGACACTAACAGTATACATGCGTCCAATTATTCTGCTAAGTCCTCGTCTTGGATTCAAAGTTTTATTCCAAACGTAATGCTCTGGAATTTCTCGATACAAATACTGCCTTGCGTTTTCATCACGTTGGTTCAGCAAAAACCATTCCATTAATGTTGACGTCGTGCTTAAAGTTTTTGAGACATCTTCGATTTGAGCATTTTCAAAGAAATAGCTGTTGATTTGGTAAATTAATAGCTAAACGTATAATGGCATGGGACTGTGAATGCATTGGAAACGCAAATATCCTCCAAGCAGCTTCTGGAGCACTCACATATCTTGAGTCAACAAAACGTGATGATTCACCGTGATTGAATGTTTTCTGTTGTATTTCGATGTTAGCTTTGTCATGCCCCTTGTAGATGTACTTGAAAAGATATTTTACACTTTTTATTGAAGCGCAGATTTCAACGTTGATGTGACAGTTATAGCGTTTTAATAAGTACGGGTTGCATGGAACTATCCATGAGTTATTTATAATTTTTTTGTTGTGTACAATGTTATCAATGAGTTGTCGCCGGTAGGATGGGTAGTCATCCAAATCTTTAACAGTGTGCTGTTTCAACTGCTTTGGAAACCCTTTTGTACACTTTCCGTTTTGCATGCATGGACTTTTTGGATTTGCTACACCACATGGGCCATGAACCATATTACAGATTACAATATTATACAATTCAGGATACTTTTCTTGGTTAGGAATTTCAGCCCACACTATGTTGTCAATTTCTTTCTCCATGAAAAACTTGGAATCCGCGTCTAAGATAATTAGTATATGCGCATGTTGAAGGCCTCATTTCTGAAATTCTATGACGTGTACCATTGCTATGACTGTTCCAAAAAGCCCATTTTTGATGTCTTTAAAAAGGCTGCTGAGTTTTAGTCGAAATACGCGCACAACTAAGTCCGGCCAGTGTTCAACTTGCTTCCAGGGTTGTAGATTTTTGGTAATTTCAGGCCATTTAGGATTACAGGTCATCGTTACTAAAATGTCAGGTCTTCCATACTTTGTTACTATTGCCATTGCATCTTGATAACGCTGTTGCATGTTGCGGGGACTACCTTCAAACGACGACGGGAGAATTACTGTTTTTCCAATTGGAATTCCTTTTTGAATGGATTGTTTTTGCAAATGTTCTTGTAGAACGCAGTAGTCTTCAACTTTAAGTTGTTTTTGGTTCATTCGTATGAAATTGAGCCGATTAGCTTCAATTTTAACCTAAGTGTCGACTAAGTACTGTTGTGTCAGTTTCCCACCATTTATAATCAGATTGAAGTAATTTTGGACAGACAGAAGAAAACTGTAGTACGGCAGTTGTGTAATTCTTCTTGAAGTTCCTTGCTGGTGTAGGTTTTCATGCCACCCTTGTGATATAGTGATAACCTCAGCACACCAAATGATATAAAAGGTACTTTTATTAGCAGTCCACAGTAAAGACGTTTCGGTCAACACGACCTTCATCAGTGTACTGCATGTAAACAGAAATATACAGGAATAGAAACATTATAATGATTGTGAGATTACAATTCATATATATTACACATATATAAAAAATATATAAAAGGAGGTCTATGTGTCTATGTAACCTTTATCCAGCAAATAAAGCAAGAAAAACGGAGCAACCTACCAAGTTACTGGGATGGGAGCAGGAGAAAGGAAGGAGATGGGACCCAATACTGGGATTCCTATGGAAAGAGTGCATGCTATGAAGTCATGTGAAGCTGAGATAGGGTGAGGGCTATAGGAGAGCTAAACATACCGTATTTGTCACGAAGTTGGAAATAAGTGCTGCCTGGATCGCGGTATCCACTGCTGAATGTATGCAGGGTGCACATTTAGAGGGACTTGCTATAAGTATGGGTGTAGGAGAGGAGGGTTTAGCTGTCAGCCAATAAGGGGAGTGGATGTACCGGTGAATCGCGTTACATGCGGTGACGTCACAGGAAGTGACGTGGAACGAGGAAGTGCCGGCTTATGATTGGTCCGGTGCCACGCATGCGCACGTGCGTGCGTGTCAGCCGGCGTGCAGGTGCGTTCCAGGGACCAGGAAGTGGTTTCTGTATTGGAGTATGTGATACACTTTCGGAAAAGAGGAGCAGGAAGCGTTCCACCATCGGGAGAGGGGGTTGTAGAGTACAGGAGAGGTATGGGAGGATGAGGGTGGGTACGGATCCATTATCTGTAACATGAAATATAATGTCAGTTGAAGTTATATGACACAACACAGTCAAAACACATCACAATATTGTTATGATATCCTTGTGTGGTCAAATTACCATGTAATAGGTAGGTATGCATCAATCATGGTCCTCATGATAAATGACAAATAGATATTAAATTCCAGGTATTAACTCATTATGGAGTAAGAGGGATATACACATAAAAGCTGAGGTCCCTACTTGAACACTTTGGGATCAGGTGGGTTTAAATGAATGAATGAAGATCATAATCCTTGTTGAGCCCTTTGGGATGAAGGGACTGCAGTTCATGAATCCAGAATGCCTCTCTCTGTTTGAGGGTCTGGATTCGATTACCCCCACGGCGGGGCGGTCTGATCTGCTCTATGACTTGAAATCGTAATTGGGACACATTGTGTCCTGCTGCTGTGAAGTGTTGGGGAAGAGGTAGAAGTAAATTTTTGCATCTGATGGTAGATTTGTGTTTGGAGATTCTGTCTTTGATGGGTTGAGTTGTTTCTCCTACGTAGACCAGGCCACAAGGGCATTTCACTAGGTATACAACAAAATTTGTGTCGCAGGTGTAGTAATCCTTAATTGTGTATTTCTTGCCTGCTTGTGGGTGATGGATAGTATCACCTCTAAGGATGTTATGGCACTGATGGCAATGTAGGCATGGGAAGGTTCCTTTCTTAGGGGTTTGTAGGAATCTTTGCCGGGGACCGAGGGACGTTGTCCCTATGTCGGCTCGGACTAATGAGTCTCTGATATTTGGTGCTCTTTTGAAGCAGGGTAGGAAGGGTTGATGAAAAGATTTGATGGTAGGGTAACCTGTTTGGAGAATATTCCAATGTTTGCGTATCGTGCGATGTATAGTGTAAGCTAGAGGGTGATATGTGTGTACAAATGGAATACGATCGGATGTGTCTTGTCGTGGTTGTATGCGGTGGTACTGTGATTCATATAGAAGATCCTGAGGGTATCCTCTTTCTACAAATTTCTGTGTCATTTCTTGTAGTCTGACTTCACGTAATGTCGTGTCTGTCACAATGCGTTCGACCCTCCGGAATTGTGATTTGGGGACAGCATGTTTCATAGGGGTTGGGTGGTTGCTTGAAAAATGTAGGAGTGTGTTGCGATCTGTGGGTTTCCTGTAGATGTCAGTAGTTAATAGTCCTGAACCATCTTTGATAACTAGAGTATCTAGAAAATTGATCTGATGTGGGTGGTGGTTAAGGGTGAAATGTAAACCAGGACAGGAGGTATTAAGAGCCATGAAGAATTCATCTAAGGTGTCCTGGGAACCTGTCCAGATGCAGAAGATGTCATCTATATATCGCTTCCATAAAATGGAATGTTCTTGAAACAGTAAATTACTGTATACAAACTGTGTCTCAAAGGTGGACATGTAAGAGTTTGCATAAGGGGGGGCTACATTGGAGCCCATTGCAGTCCCCTTGGTCTGTACGTAAAATGTATCCTGAAAGAGGAAGTAGTTATGTGTGAGAACTATTGTTAGTAGTTCTACGGTTAAATCAATTATTGATGGGTTGGTATCTGAGTCCCTCAGCATTTGTGTGACTGCTTGGATACCCCGGTCATGGGGAATCGAAGTATAGAGACTGGTGACGTCTAGGGACACTAAGATGGCTTCTGAAGGACCTTGTTTGAGTGTTTTGATAATCTCAAGAAAGGCACCTGTATCTAATAAATAAGATGGACTTTTTTGGGTAAGTGGTGTGAGGATTTTTTCTAAGAAAATTGCCAGAGGTGATAAGATGGAATCCGTGGAGGCCACAATAGGGCGCCCAGGGGGTTGGGTAAGACTTTTGTGGATTTTGGGTAGGATATAAAATACCGGTATAATTGGATGTGGATTGATTAAGTATTCGTACGTTTTCAAGTCAAT
Organism: Phyllobates terribilis; assembly: GCF_046119375.1. Lineage (NCBI taxonomy): Eukaryota > Metazoa > Chordata > Amphibia > Anura > Dendrobatidae > Phyllobates > Phyllobates terribilis. The sequence goes on from NW_027362769.1 coordinate 256,221,383, forward strand.
GACATTGGCTGTTAAAAAGCGTTGTAGTGTCGAGATGATGAGTGTTTGTATTTTAGTAGTCGGGTCCGTAGATAGTTTACGGTATGTGGACTCATCATTAAGTTGTCTCAAAATTTCCGTGATGTAATCACACTTGTTCATGACCACTACTGCTCCACCTTTGTCAGCTGGCTTTATAATCAAATCTTTGTCCTCTTGCAGGCTCCGTAGGGCCTGTCGATCAAGGGGAGAGAGATTCGTCTGATAATGTGCTCTGCCCTTGTCGATATTGGAGCGCAATTTTTGAAACGCCCCATCCACGAACCCTATGAAGGTTTCAAGTGGATGTGTGCCTCGAGGAGGCCTATATTTGCTCTTGGAGCGGAGACCTAAGTCTTGGGCTGTAATATCGGTCGTAATGACTGGGGGAATGACGCTAAAAGGGTTATGAGCAAAATGGGTTTTCAAACGTAAGGTACGGTAAAAGCGTTGTAGCTCCATATCTAGTTTAAAGGTGTTGTATTTGTATGTGGGGCAGAAAGAGAGTCCCTTTTGGAGAACAGATGTTTGTGCAACGTTGAGAGTTTTGGAAGAAATATTTACCACCAGTTGTGGGTCTGTGATCGAGTGATTCGTGTGAAGTCCAGATTTCCCCTTGTTCCTATTGCCTCGCCTCGTCTTCTTCTGTTGGGACGTCTTCGTGTTTGACCTAAAAAAGGAACAGACTGAATAATAGGCTGTCTTTGGTCCATGTCGGACCCGGAGGAAGTATAGTCGGTTGATGACTTGGCTGTACGGTGGGTATATTTGTTTGTAGAGGGATTGTCTCGCCATCTGTATACTCGGTTCTGTTCGTAATCCTGGAGATCTCTAGCGAATTTATTCCTTTTTCTAGTTTCGGTATCACGTTTGTGTAGATCAATGTTGGTCTGGATTTTACTTTGAAGTGCCTGGAGATCCTCAGGGCTGATCGAGGTCGTCAATTGGGATTCGATGTTTTTGATCTGTTCCTTCGTTGTGGTGATTGCCTTATGTAAAAAGTCCACTGTTAGTAGCATCAAATCAAAAGAACATTTATTAAGGATAAGTTCAAATTTGTTACGATAGTCGGGAATGTCAGAAAAAAGAGTAGGACGGATTGGTACCCTCAATCCCCTAGGGATCCTCTGGACTCTTAAATACTCTGTGAGTGTTGCGCAGTGTAACTCAATATTAGTGAGATGTCTGCGTTCTTTTTCCAGGTCCCGCCCACGTGTTTCACTGGGTGGTACTCTAAGGAATTCGCTGGAAAGGTTGGTTTGGGAAATGATGTTTGATGCTTCATCTGCGTTATATGAAAAAGTTACTGATGACATGACACAACAGTGTGCTTGCGGACAGGAGTAAGTAGTAGTAAGAAAAAACTCAGCACTACTGGACCTGGGTGCTTGAGTTGGGTCCAAAGCCTTGTGATATAGTGATAACCTCAGCACACCAAATGATATAAAAGGTACTTTTATTAGCAGTCCACAGTAAAGACGTTTCGGTCAACACGACCTTCATCAGTGTACTGCATGTAAACAGAAATATACAGGAATAGAAACATTATAATGATTGTGAGATTACAATTCATATATATTACACATATATAAAAAATATATAAAAGGAGGTCTATGTGTCTATGTAACCTTTATCCAGCAAATAAAGCAAGAAAAACGGAGCAACCTACCAAGTTACTGGGATGGGAGCAGGAGAAAGGAAGGAGATGGGACCCAATACTGGGATTCCTATGGAAAGAGTGCATGCTATGAAGTCATGTGAAGCTGAGATAGGGTGAGGGCTATAGGAGAGCTAAACATACCGTATTTGTCACGAAGTTGGAAATAAGTGCTGCCTGGATCGCGGTATCCACCGCTGAATGTATGCAGGGTGCACATTTAGAGGGACTTGCTATAAGTATGGGTGTAGGAGAGGATTAAGGATTACTACACCTGCGACACAAATTTTGTTGTATACCTAGTGAAATGCCCTTGTGGCCTGGTCTACGTAGGAGAAACAACTCAACCCATCAAAGACAGAATCTCCAAACACAAATCTACCATCAGATGCAAAAATTTACTTCTACCTCTTCCCCAACACTTCACAGCAGCAGGACACAATGTGTCCCAATTACGATTTCAAGTCATAGAGCAGATCAGACCGCCCCGCCGTGGGGGTAATCGAATCCAGACCCTCAAACAGAGAGAGGCATTCTGGATTCATGAACTGCAGTCCCTTCATCCCAAAGGGCTCAACAAGGATTATGATCTTCACTCATTCATTTAAACCCACCTGATCCCAAAGTGTTCAAGTAGGGACCTCAGCTTTTATGTGTATATCCCTCTTACTCCATAATGAGTTAATACCTGGAATTTAATATCTATTTGTCAATTATCATGAGGACCATGATTGATGCATACCTACCTATTACATGGTAATTTGACCACACAAGGATATCATAACAATATTGTGATGTGTTTTGACTGTGTTGTGTCATATAACTTCAACTGACATTATATTTCATGTTACAGATAATGGATCCGTACCCACCCTCATCCTCCCATACCTCTCCTGTACTCTACAACCCCCTCTCCCGATGGTGGAACACTTCCTGCTCCTCTTTTCCGGCAGTGTATCACATACTCCAATACAGAAACCACTTCCTGGTCCCTGGAACGCACCTGCACGCCGGCTGACACGCACGCACGTGCGCATGCGGGGCACCGGACCAATCATAAGCCGGCACTTCCTCGTTCCACGTCACTTCCTGTGACGTCACCGCATGTAACGCGATTCACCGGTACATCCACTCCCCTTATTGGCTGACAGCTAAACCCTCCTCTCCTACACCCATACTTATAGCAAGTCCCTCTAAATGTGCACCCTGCATACATTCAGCGGTGGATACCGCGATCCAGGCAGCACTTATTTCCAACTTCGTGACAAATACGGTATGTTTAGCTCTCCTATAGCCCTCACCCTATCTCAGCTTCACATGACTTCATAGCATGCACTCTTTCCATAGGAATCCCAGTATTGGGTCCCATCTCCTTCCTTTCTCCTGCTCCCATCCCAGTAACTTGGTAGGTTGCTCCGTTTTTCTTGCTTTATTTGCTGGATAAAGGTTACATAGACACATAGACCTCCTTTTATATATTTTTTATATACAGTACAGACCAAAAGTTTGGACACACCTTCTCATTTAAAGATTTTTCTGTATTTTCATGACTGTGAAAATTGTACATTCACACTGAAGGCATCAAAACTATGAATTAACACATGTGGAATTATATACTTAACAAAAAAGTGTGAAACAGCTGAAAATATGTCTTATATTCTAGGTTCTTCAAAGTAGCCACCTTTCGCTTTGATGACTGCTTTGCACACTCTTGGCATTCTCTTGATGAGCTTCAAGAGGTAGTCACCAGAAATGGTCTTCCAACAATCTTGAAGGAGTTCCCAGAGATGTTTAGCACTTGTTGGCCCTTTTGCCTTCACTCTGCGGTCCAGCTCACCCCAAACCATCTCGATTGGGTTCAGGTCTGGTGACTGGAGGCCAGGTCATCTGGCGTAGCACCCCATCACTCTCCTTCTTTGTCAAATAGCCCTTACACAGCCTGAAGGTGTGTTTGGGGTCATTGTCCTGTTGAAAAATAAATGATGGTCCAACTAAATGCAAACCGGATGGAATAGCATGCCGCTGCAAGATGCTGTGGTAGCCATGCTGGTTCAGTATGCCTTCAATTTTGAATAAATCCCCAACGGTGTCACCAGCAAAGCACCTCCACACCATCACACCTCCTCCTCCATGCTTCACGGTGGGAACCAGGCATGTAGAGTCCATCCGTTCACCTTTTCTGCGTCGCACAAAGACATGGTGGTTGGAACCAAAGATCTCAAATTTGAACTCATCAGACCAAAGCACAGATTTCCACTGGTCTAATGTCCATTCCTTGTGTTCTTTAGCCCAAACAAGTCTCTCCTGCTTGTTGCCTGTCCTTAGCAGTGGTTTTCTAGCAGCTATTTTACCATGAAGGCCTGCTGCACAAAGTCTCCTCTTAACAGTTGTTGTAGAGATGTGTCTGCTGCTAGAACTCTGTGTGGCATTGACCTGGTCTCTAATCTGAGCTGCTGTTAACCTGCGATTTCTGAGGCTGGTGACCCGAATAAACTTATCCTCAGAAGCAGTGGTGATTCTTGGTCTTGCTTTCCTGGGGCGGTCCTCATGTCAGCCAGTTTCTTTGTAGCGCTTGATGGTTTTTGCAACTGCACTTAGGGACACTTTCAAAGTTTGCCCAATTTTTCGGACTGACTGACCTTCATTACTTAAAGTAATGATGGCCACTCGTTTTTCTTTACTTAGCTGCTTTTTTCTTGCCATAATACAAATTCTAACAGTCTATTCAATAGGACTATCAGCTGTGTTTCCACCAGGCTTCTGCACAACACAACTGATGGTCCCAACTTGATTTATAAGGCAAGAAATCCCACTTATTAAACCTGACAGGGCACACCTGTGATGTGAAAACCATTTCCGGTGACTACCTCTTGAAGCTCATCAAGAGAATGCCAAGAGTGTGCAAAGCAGTCATCAAAGCAAAAGGTGGCTACTTTGAAGAACCTAGAATATAAGACATATTTTCAGTTGTTTCACACTTTTTTGTTAAGTATATAATTCCACATGTGTTAATTCACAGTTGTGATGCCTTCAGTGTGAATGTACAATTTTCAAAGTAATGAAAATTCAGAAAAATCTTTAAATGAGAAGGTGTGTCCAAACTTTTGGTCTGTATTGTATGTGTAATATATATGAATTGTAATCTCACAATCATTATAATGTTTCTATTCCTGTATATTTCTGTTTACATGCAGTACACTGATGAAGGTCGTGTTGACCGAAACGTCTTTACTGTGGACTGCTAATAAAAGTACCTTTTATATCATTTGGTGTGCTGAGGTTATCACTATATCACAAGGCTTTGGACCCAACTCAAGCACCCAGGTCCAGTAGTGCTGCGTTTTTTCTTACTACTACTTATTCATGCCACCCTTGATCACCGCTTGGAAAGAATAGCGGATACAGAAGCGCATCAAGGTTGCTGTGCAAAATGCTAATTCGTTGTGTTTTAGGAACGAAAGGGTTGTTTTGGTCTGGCTTAAGATGGACTAATATATCCCTTTGAAAAGGAGGCTCTCCATCATCGTTTTGAAAAACAACTGCGACCTCACTTACACGTGGTTTGTTGTAACATCGGGTATCTTGTTTGTGTTCTTGTTTAATGGCCATGATAATAGAAGGCATTTCCGTCCCATTTTGTATAGCTCTCTGTTCCTCCTCAGCTTCGACGTCTTTTAGCATGCGATATGCGGCAGCAAATGGGCTAATTGTTTGTAAATGTTCGGTAATTAGGTTCATCAGTTCAGCATTACACTTTTCATTTTCTTTCAGGTTCATCCTTTGTTCTGTAGCCTCATTTGGATCAAAGATATATAATTGTGCAAATTTTGGTGATTGTCCTATTTCTGGGTGAAGTGTTCCAGTGCGGTGGTAGATCTGGCCATGAATTTTAAAACAATACGGTCCGAATCCAGGGGGCGATGCAATGTGGGCACCAAATAAAGCAAACACATGAGAACTGTTGATACTTCTGATATTTTCCATAAAATTTCTACTGTGTTCATGCGTTCCTTTCATCAACTGCTCAAACAGATCTGAGAAGTGACGTCTCAGTAGCATAACTTTTCCTTTTTGGCAGCATTGAGTAAACAGATTGTCAGATGGTTTTTCCTCAATGAAATTCAGAGAGTCGCATTTAGAACAAACTACATTCATATTCCCACAGTAGTGTTGAATAATTATAGTTTCATTGTCTGTTACGTAACGTGCAAGTTGTTGAATATTCTGCTCGGTTTGCCTTAGCTGGTAGAGCATTTGTTTTTTATAAATTTGGCGATCGTGTTGTTCTCTGTTTGCCCTGTATTCTGGAGATTCATTCACCTGACATTGTCTATGGGATTCCGCATTGTGTTCCTGCCTAGCGGCAGTGTGTTGTGGTGTCTACCGTTCCCGATGTTGTCTGTGAGTTTCCGCATCCTGGGCTTGTCTGGCGGCAGTGTGCTGTGGTGTCTCCTGTTCCCGACGTTTTCTGTGAGATTCCACATCCTGGGCTTGTCTGGCAGCTGTGTGTTGTGGTGTCTCCTGTTCCTGACGTTGTCTGTGAGATTCCTCATCCTGGGCTTGTCTGGCGGCAGTGTGTTGTGGTGTCTCCTGTTCCCGACGTTTTCTGTGAGATTCCGCATCCTGGGCTTGTTTGGCAGCAGTGTGTTGTGGGGTCTCCTGTTCCCGACGTTTTCTGTGAGATTCCATATCCTGGGCTTGTCTGGCGGCAGTGTGTTGTGGTGTCTCCTGTTCCTGACATTTTCTGTGAGCTTCCGCATCCTGAGCTTGTCTGCCGGCAGTGTGTTGTGGTGTCTCCTGTTCCCACCGTTTTCTGTGAGATTCCGCATTCTGGACTTGTCTGGCAGCAGTGTGTTGCAGTGTTTCCCGTTCCCGACGTTGTCTGCGAGATTCCGCATCCTCGGCTTGTCTGGCGGCAGTGTGTTGTGGTGTCTGTTGCTCTCGACGTTGTCGTTTTCTCCCTGCTTCTGCTGCTTCTCTGTCATTCTCAGTGGCGTATTTTCGCTTACGACCCATTGGAAGACAGGAAGCGTCAAGAAGTATCTGTTCAGCGTGCTGTGACTGGCAGAACGTGTTCAGTTAACGTGACAGAAGTACATCACACACTGTGATTGACAAAACATGTTCAGTACGTTATAGGCAGTTGGTGAGTCACATGTCCACATGGGCGGAGTCAGCCCCGCTATCTCCCGACGGTGGCATACTTATTTAAAATCCGGCGCCAATTGGCCGGAGAGCATGTTTAAATTTGGCGCCAAAATCGCCGATTGGTCGCGGGCGGCGGCCGTGACCAATCAGCGGAGCGGTGTTTAAATTTGGCGCCAATATCGCTGATAGGTCACGGCCGGCAGCTGCGACAATAAGCGAACTGTGTTAGCGAGCACCGGGGAGCGGCGCTGCCTGAGCGGGTAATTCCGCTGTGAGCAGCCGGGAGATGAACGGCGTGAGCCGGTCATCTCCTGGCTGTATCACTGCTGACCTCCATGCGGCTACCATCGGGAGATCAGCGGCTAGGACCGCTGATCTCCCGACAGCAAAGGTGAAGGGAGGACCGGGAGCGAGGCCGCCGGTCGGAGTACTTCTGCTGCGAGCAGCCGGGAGATGACTGGCTAGCACCGCTCATCTCCCAGCTGCGTCGCTGCTGATCCCCCGACGGTAGCCTGCATGTTTAAATCCAGCACCAATTCGCGGCCGTGCTGCGGCAGTCGCTGATTGATTGCGGCCGGCTGTGCCAATCAGAGAAGCGGGGTTTTAAATTTCACGCCAATATCACTGATTGGTCGCGGGCACGACCAATCAGCAGAGCGGTGTTTAAATTTGGCGGCAATATCGCTTATTGGTCGTGAGCAACCAGGAGATGACCGGCTGCTCGCAGCAGAAGTATCCTGACCGGCGGCGCCACTCCCCGGTCCTCCCTTCACACTTGCCGTCGGGAGATAAGCGGCCCTAGGCGCTGATCTCCCGACGGTAGCCGCATGGAGGTCAGCGGCGCCGCCGGTTGGGGTTCTTCTGCTGCGAGCAGCTGACGACCGCCATCTCTTTCTGAAATCCTGCGTCGCTGATTGGCCGCGGCCGGACCAATCAGCGACGCGGGATTTCCTGGACTGAGGGACAGACAGACAGACGGGATAAGACGATTAAATATATATTAGATTGTTAGACTAGGGTCACACGACCGTTTTCTCTCAATCCGTGAAAATGGTTTGAGTATGCTAATAAGACTGGGATTCGTTTTTCTAAGAGGTAGAGAAAAAAAAAGTTTTCCACCTCCCCCATTATGTTAATCTGTGACTGTTGACTCTGATCTCCTATCTCTAACCCATAAAATCCTAAAATTGCCTGTGCTTGCCCTGCGCTCGTGTTTTATAGTACCTGTAATAGTCCATGTGGTGTGATAGCTGCCCATAATAGAGAAGCCTGTGCGGCAGAGCCTGATGTCATGAGTGCACTCTCTGGCTGATGCAATCATCAACAGTGTGTGTAATAGCGCCGGGAAATTTGTTTTTTTTTTAAATTCTCGCAAGTGGTTTGAATTTGAAGAGACCAGTTCAAATTTCAGGAAATTCGAAGTTGATTTGCAGCAAATCAATATGATCATCTCTAAAACTTTCTTTTCATATTTGCAAAAGCAGTGTAATGATGGGACCTATTTAAAATGAAATGGATATATCCTTCATTATAATCAAGAAATTTGGTTTTGTTGGTTTTGGATATTATGCAGCAACTAAAATTCTACCAATATCCCTCTTCCCATTAGATCCTATATTCGTAGCATCCCTATTATTTCCTTGCTTAATCTATTTTTTATATATTTACAGACTAATGCCTTTTGATTGTGGATATCCAATACGTCAAATAAAGTAAAATTCATAATTTTGAAGGTACCTTGACAGCTGTTACAAGCTGTCCGATCCTCTTGGCAGCATGTATCAGACACTGGTGAATTAGTTTAAGCTGTGATTGACTCTAAAATTCTGCGGCGTTTCGGAACAAAACATATTTTAAAAGTCATTGAGGACTGAGCCACACAGGTAACTAGTTGAAAAAACAGAATCCCAATGGCTAGTCTCCACCCACTGGTAGTGACTGACAGATCTCCCTCTATACATGCATGGAGAGACTATCACTATAAGGGAGAGGGCAGGAAGAAGTCGCTGGGGACCCACCTGTCTGATTAGTCTCCTATGCGCCACGGTCCTCAGCAGCTTGCAAAGTATATTTTCCAAACATACATGCTTGTGGATCGGGCTGCATGTATCAGCTGTCAGGTTTCCTTTAAAGTATACCCATGTACTCGTTGAAAGGATTGACTTGATACTAACTTCTGCATCAGGAGGTCAGCTGCACAGATGATGTCTCTTCTGCATCTCTGCCAGAATGTGTGCACAATTGGCAGGTATCTTTCACCTTGTCCTATTGCTTAGAATAATACTAGCACGATTCCTGCTAATCAAGCCTGTGTCCTGTCAGGATTGTGCAGATGTGGTGTCATCATCGCCATTCACTTTCCAATGCAAAATGGTGCTGAACAACCCTTTACATGTTTCAACTGCACATTCTTCCCTCCAAATTTCAAATCATTTTAATCCTAATGTTAAACCTACTTAATTGTTAAAAACTGGATAACTCTCTTAACTCCTTACTGACCTATGATGTATATTTTAATTATAGGTCAAAAAGAAATGTATCAAGCAGTCTCAGGATGTCAGTCTGATAGCGACATTTAAATGGCTTCAATGCTGGTGTGCATGATCACCGGCTTTCATGAGCCCTCAACAACGCGGTCGCGAGGAACTGTTAGGTTACCATGGTGCCTGGAGGCCTGTTGAAGGTCCACGTAATTGCCATTATAGATCTCCTGTGAAGTTTAGCAATAGGCTAAATACTGTGGTATTTCAGTATATATTATATGTGATCAATTTATTACTGATTCAAATCCCCTCAGTTGTCTAAAAGATAAAAAAAAAAAAAAATGTTTTAGAAAATATTTAAAAAGATAAAAATTGTAAGAATTTAAATCATACCCCCCTCCCATTTCCCAATGAAGAATAAAGAAATTAAAAAAAGCAAATATATTTGGTATCATCATGACCCAAAAATTCTGTTTAGACCATATGTTGCACTTCCCCACAAAAGTACAATAAAAAGTGATCAAAACATCAGATGAGCACTAATATTGTATCAGTGAAAAGTCAGCTCAGCGAACAACAAACAATCCCTCATACAGACCTATAAATTGAAATATAATAGATTATTTATTATGCGTTGCTGATATAGCACCATCATATTCTACAACATTTTACAGACATTATCGGCACTGTCCCAATTGGGACTTACAATAAGGCCCGGTGTCAGCACTCGGAGCACCGGGGCAAGTGCAGGGGCCCTGAGCAGGTGGGGGGGCCACTCGCCGTCAGGCTCCCTGGTGTGCTATGGGACCCGTGAGCAGAGGAGTCCGATGACAGCGCCAGCGACTGGACCCCACGCCCACGCTTGCAAGGGCCCCGGCACAATACTTACCTCTCCCCGTGCCTCCGCAGCAGGTCCTGTATCTTCCGCGGCTCCTGACTGTGATGTCTCAGGTCAGAGGACATCTTTCCACCGTGCTCTCTGCTGAGCAGTCACAGCGCAGAGAGTGGGTAGATGACGACGCAGCTGAGGAGTCCGGAACAGAGCAGTGGCAGTGATGAGGGTAGCAGCAGCAGGTTAGGTGAGTATTTGATGTTTTTTTTTTATTTATGGAGTCATTGGGCATTATATGGAGGCACAACCTTCATGGAGCATTATATGGGGGCACAGCCTGCATGGGGAATTATATGAGGGCCCAGTCTGCATGGGGCATTATATGGAGGGGCACAGCCTACATGGGGCATTATATGAGGGCACAGCCTGCATGGGGCATTATATGGGGGCCCAGCCTGCATTGGGCATTATATTGAGGCACAGCCTGCATGGGGCATTATATGAGGGCACAGTTTGCATAGGGCATTACGAGGCCCTATGGAGGCCCTCGTATATGGAGGCCCAACCTGCATGGGACAGTATATGGAGGTGCAGCCTGCATGGGACATTATATGGAGGCATAGCCTGCATGGGTCATCATATGGGGGCCCAGCCTGCATGGGGAATATTATGAAGGCCCTGCCTGCATGGGGAATTATATGGGGGCCCAGTCTACATGGGGCATTATATGGGGGCCCAGCCTGCATGGGGCATTATATGGGGCCCAGCCTGCATGGGGCAATATATGGGGGCCCAGCCTGCATGGGGCATTATATGGGGGCCAGTATTCTGTATGGAGCATTATATGGGGACCAGTATTCTGTATGTAGCGTTATATGGGGATCAGCATTTAGTATGGAGCAAATGATGCAGCAGCAAAAAGGGCAAATACAATTGTGGGATGTATTAACAGAAGCATACAGTCTAGATCACGTGACGTCATCATCGCACTTTACTCCTCTTTGGTCAGACCTCATCTGGAATACTGCATCCAGTTTTGGGCACCACATTTTAAAAAAGACATCGATAAACTGGAGCAAGTTCAGAGAATAGCGACCAGAATGGTCACCGGTCTGCAAACCATGTTCTATGAGGAATGGTTACAGGATTTGGGAATGTTTAGCTTGCAAAAAAGAAGACTGAGAGGAGACTTAATAGCTGTCTACAAATATGTCAAGGGCTGTCACATTGTAGAAGGATCATCTTTATTCTCATTTGCACAAGGAAAGACTAGAAGCAATGGGATGAAACTGAATGGGAGGAGACACAGATTAGATATTAGAAAAAACATTTTGACAGTTAGGGTGATCAATGAGTGGAACAGGCTGCCACGAGAGGTGGTGAGTTCCCCTTCAATGGACGTCTTCAAACAGAGGCTGGACAGACATCTGTCTGAGATGATTTAGTGAATCCTGCTTTGACCTGTTTGTACCAGATGACCCAGGAGGTCCTCTCCAACTCTACCATTCTATGATTCTATATATTCAGCCCATAATACTATATGGAGGACTTAGTGGTGCCCATAATACTGTATGGAGGACTATATTGTCCGGTCTGCACTGTGCGCGGCGAGGAATCGCCGGTTTCTGAGCTATTGTAGAATTTACAATAGATATCACTCATGTATCTTTGGCCTTGTACTATATCTATAATTCTTTGCGGTATCTGTGCATCATGAATCGTAGTATGTGTTAAAGGAGCCCACTGAGACTCTTTCGCCAGGGCCCACAAAAACCTGGAGCCGGCTCTGCTCACAATCTACATTCCCTATTAGTATGTCTTTGGAGTGTGGGAGGAAACCCACGCAAACACGTGGAGAACATACAAACTCATTGTAGATGTTGTCCATGGTGAGATTTGAACCCAGGACTGCAACACTGCAAGGCAATAGTGCTGATCACTGAGCTACTGTGCGGCCATGACAGAAACCATTTTTTTTTTCGATAAATTTCAGAATTTTTGAGTTTCTTGTGCAATTTTGTGGGACACTCGAAAGCCCTACCCTGGTAGATGGGGACTCGGAGCCGGGTCCTCTTGTTGTCGATGGGGTGCAGCCGTGTCCTGGACCCGCTCCGTGCCCAGGGCCGTCGCACTTTTAAAAGGATGGTATGGGCTTATCCGGGTTGAGTGGCTGATTCCGACTACGCCACCTGTGGCACCTGGTGAAGGCCACCAGCGCTGCTGCAGTCCGCCGAGGCATGGGGTTATGGCAGCCGCCGTTGTTACTACTCCCCACAGGCGGAGCAGGGCCTCAGGGCAGAAAGACAGGATGGAGGGGGTAGTAGTCTAAGGGGTCTGGTGCTGCGTAGTGCGGTGTAGTGCAGAATAAAGAGTCCGGAGGCCATAGGGGTGAACTTCCAAGGCTTTTCTCACGAAAGAGATGGCAGTAGGAAGGCGACTCCCTGCTCCTCGCGGAGTTCTGCGGTCACCAGGGACGGAGGGGTCCAACAACCTCCGAGTAAGTCCAGTGTTAAATCAGGACCCTGCACCAGAGTGTTCCTAGATGACTGACCGGGTACTTTCCTGTCTGTGTGTGTGTGGATAGGCCGGGTCACCCTCTGAACTTCTCTCAGAAAAAGGGTACGGGAAGCAGCTCTGCTCCTTCCGTTACCCGGTGGGATCCTCAGGGACTATCGGGCTTTCCCGACCAAGACGTGGAGTAGCAAGGTCAGGTGTCGGGGGCCGGTACCCCTCTTGCAGCCAGAATCCCTCTGAATATATCAGCATAGCGAGGACAGGTGGCATATACCGCTCCGTCTGCATCCTCCCTGGGATCCATTTGCTGTGGAGCTACACTCCTGAGCTCCGGGCCTTCTTGGTCATGGTCCTTGACCGGGCTGAGACATTCATTATCTGCAGCCTGCCCCTCTACCCAAGGCCAAGGTACGAGGGCTGTGTCTTCATCCGATGCAGGCCCACACAGGATCCGCTTAAAGGGTAAGAGGTCTCAGTAGAACAGTCAAAGAACCATCATGGAGCAGACTGTAGGACAGCCACACAGGCTGACTGACAGAAAGGACCATTAGGACAGAAAAGGACCATGAACCAAGATGGCTGTGTATTAAATATAAAATTTTTAAGTGTCACTAAAATGTGAGTCCTCCACCCTCACCCACTAAATGGTTCCCCTAGCTCTTGGTTCCCCAGTCTCCTGATAGCCAGGAGGGCAGCACCTAGTGCATTCTAGCCCCCTCTGGTGGGAGAAGTGTGGTGTTGGATGTGAAGGAAGGGTCCTGACCATCGCACTGTTCTTACCTTAGAGGAGGAACACTACACTCCATTAGAGAAGTGCAGCATCCCTGTGGCGGTTGAACCCTCAGGGGCGCCACAATTTCATAGCACTTGGATTTTTTCCTATTTTTCAGTAAATAATATGGTAAAATGAATGGTGTTAATAAAAAATGAATGGCATTCAAAACTACAACTTGTTCGGCAATAAACAAACCCTCGTATGGCAATATTGATAGAATAATAAAAAGTTATGGATATTGGAAAAAAGGAAGAACAAAATGAAAGTTAAAAAATGAAAGTCCCAGGAATTTTTATTTTTTAATTTTCATTTCATTCTCCATTTTTTCCAAAATTCAAAACTTTTTATTATTCTATCAATATTGCCACATGAGGGCTGGTAACTGATGTGCTTTGATTCTCTAGTGAATCTAGCTGACTGTAACTTTAATAATAACAGTAGTTACAAGAGCTTTCGCTTTACTGTCATTATTTTCTAGGTAGACTAGGTTCAGTACAGTTTACTATGATTACTTTGTGCCAGATGTATAGCTCAAGGTAACACTACATTGGGTATAACTATAGGAGGTGCATGGTTAGTAGTTACATTCAGTCCTTGCACTTTAGCAGACCCAATCGCCATCTTGCCACATAAGAAAACACCAATATAATAAGCACCACGTTGTACTTTTTTTTATTAGGTCTCAGAATCTTCAAATTATGTCACTGGAACTACACGTGTCACAGCAAAAACAATCACTTCATCAATTCAGTTGAAATGTACTGCATTAACGTTAAAGAGTTGGCTCCATTACAATTAAAGTTTTATCTTCATCTTTTTAAAATAGGATAAAATAAAGGCTATATAATGGTTTAATCAATGTACCCTTTACTTAATGAATTTAAACAATAAAAAAACACATGCACTATAATTACTTACTTTGCAAAATGGGAAAAAATTATTCTTCTTATGAAAATTTGTACTTCTACTAAAGTTGAGTAATTAGTTCCAACGGTAAAATATAGAATTCATTCTTACTGTATACAGCCATTTTATACTGTATAAGGCTTTTTCTCCTAATAAACCAAGGTTCCAATATTTTTCTTCTTTTTCTTTACAAACAATGGGGCATGACTAAGAGTCTTTATATATGGACAGTGATGTTCACTGATGAAGTTTGGGTGAAACGCGCATTGAGGTGCATAATGGTTCACAATTCTTTATTTTAGGATGTGTGTCGATTCAATATATAATTTTACTGTTTCCTGATATGTACTTTTGCCCTAGTGTTGTGACTTATCAGTAGAGAAGGGCGTTTGGGAATTGATCGGCAGAGATGGGCGGTGTGGAATTGAATTATATTCGAATTTTACAAATATTTGTATTCTGGAGAATACAGATTTTATGTAATTTGTTCCATGCAAATTCAGGAAAATGGCGGCCAGCTACAGCCACCTTTTTGCTGTACAGTAAAGGCCATGCAAAAGATTAAAAAAAAAACATACTCACCTCACAATAGACATTTTGTTTGACCGAACTGGGACTAGCACAACCGTGTATGAGTAGCCAGGGTCTATTTTGTTTAGTTAGTGCCTGAACAAGGCTAGGGATTTTGTGTTTATGGTTCTCTTATCGGTGGTGTTCAACCTGTGGAAATAAACGTCACATTGTTTTGATACAAGAATACAGTGCCTGTATGAACGCTGCCTACTGCTGAAAGTGAATCTCTACAGGCTATATAGCAGTATACATGAGTCTTAAACTGTGCCTACGTTGTCAAGAACAAACAGAAATTTTACAAGGAGGTCTCAAATTCATGGATATCAATGACGATGATGGTACAATTCTACTTTGATTTCTGAATATACAGTACAGACCAAAAGTTTGGACACACCTTCTCATTTAAAGATTTTTCTGCATTTTCATGACTTTGAAAATTGTACATTAACACTGAAGGCATCCAAACTATGAATTAACACATGTATAATTATATACTTAACAAAAAAGTGTGAAACAACTGAAAATATGTCTTATATTCTAGGTTCTTCAAAGTAGCCACCTTTTGCTTTGATGACTGCTTTGCACACTCTTGGCATTCTCTTGATGAGCTTCAAGAGGTATTCATTTTTATACACCTATAAGAGTTTTTCCCCGCATAGTAAACGGCATAAAAATGCAATGCCAAAATTGCTGTTTTTTTGAAAATTCTGCCATTTCACGCCATACAAAAATAAATAAATATAAAAAATTAATGTTATGGCTCTGCCAAGATAGAGATACAAAAATGCAAAGACTTTTTATGAAGGTGCTTTTATTGTATTAAAGTAGAAAAATATAAAAAAAAAATCACATTTGGGTATCACCATAATTAAACAAAGTTAACATGTTAATTATTCAGAATGATAAATGCAGTAAAGAAAACAAAAATAAAAATATCTCCAGAATAATTTTCTTCTTTCATGCAGCCTCTCAAAAATTAAATAAAGGTGATGAGTCATATGTTCCTTCAATTGGTAATAATGTGAACTATGTTTTGTCCTACTCAAAAAAACAAACAAAACAATCCTCACCAATCAAGATTTCTGGAAAATTATGACTCTCGAATGATGTTTCACACAAAATAAATTATCATTTTTTAAAAGTGATTTTTTTATGCAAAATTAGTGAAACAAATTATAAAAATTGAGTATCTCTGTAATCATGTAGACCCACAGAATAAAATCATATACCACATGGTAAACGCTCTAAAAAATAAAATAATTTCAGAATTGCCATTTTTGGTTAATCTCACTCTCAGAGAAAGGAAAAAGAAATGATCAAAAAGTCATAGAGTGGCTAGTAAAAGTATTCAACCCTCTTGGCTATTTACCTATTTTGTTACATTAGAATCTGTGTTTAAATATTTTTGTAATCCGATTTGTGTGTGATGCATCAGCACTAAATAGTCTAAGTTGGTGAAGTGAAGTTAAAATAATAGACATAAATTAAACTTATGGGATCAAATAACTACAACTTGGCATGTGCATATGTATTCACCCCTTTTACTATAAAGCCCCTAAAAATTTCTGGTGCAAACAATTATCTTCATAAGTCACATGCTTAGTGAAAGGAAGTGCTCGTGTGTGCAATCTAAGTGTCACATGGTCTGTCAGTATATACACATCTTTTCCAAAGGCCACAGAGGCTGCAACACCATCAAAGTGAACCTGTCATCAAGATTTTGCTAAGTAAATTACAGGTATAATCAGATTGGCGCTGTTGGACTGATTAAAATGATACGTGGGTTGAAAAAATTCGTCTTGTGGTTCTTGTTTAAAATGTGTTCGCAGTTTTGAGTTAATGAGATGCTCGTGCTCCAGGGTGTGCCTGTGGGTGGGTGTTTTTTGTGCTCTGGCCTCATCGTTATCATTCTTGTCTTAAATGACAGGGCACTGAACCTTCAGTGAACTGCTTCCTATTTTAAATACTGCGTCTGCACATATATTATTGTGGTCTTCAAAAAAAAAAATGGTGCTAGCGGCGGCGCACGCACAGTAGCACCTTTCGGCAAGTGATGCTCTCAATCTGCGATTGCGCCACCCACTGTGTTCCGAGGACCAGTGCGGAAGCGCGCACAAGAGGAAGAAATCGTCACCATTGAACATAGCAATGCAGCGCACATAGGAGATTTGGTATTAGCACTGATAATGATAATGAGCTAATACCAAATCTACTGTGTGCACTGCTTTGCTATGTTCAGCAGCAATGATTTCCTCTTCTTGTGGCCACTCCTGTTCAGAACACAATGGGTGGCACAGATTGAGAGTATTGCTTGCCGATAGATGCTACTGAGCACGACCGTCCATCATTTTGTTGGAGCCAATTTTTTTTTTGAAGACCACAATATTAAATGAGCAGTCGCAGTATTTCAAATAAGAGGCAGGTCACTGAAGGCTCAGTGACCTGTCATTTAATCCCAGAATGATGACGATGAGGCCAGAGCACCAAAAAAGATCCATCCATATGGACGCCCCGGAGCACGAGCATCTCATTAGCGCAAAACTGCAAACACAGATTAAACAAGAACCAGAAGATGGATTTCTTCAGCCTAGGTATCATTTTAATCAGTGTAACAGTGCCAACCTGACAATGCCTGTAGTTTAATTAACAAAATCTTGATGCAGGTTCGCTTTAAGCGAGAGACACCACTAACCAAACAATACCATGAAGACCAAGGAGATCTCCAAACAAGTCAAGGACCAAGTTGTTGAGAAGTACAAGTCAGGGTTGGGTATAAAAAAATATCTCAATCTCCGATAATCCTCCAGAGCACCATCAAATCCATTATCATCAAATGGAAAGAACATGGTATCACAATAAAACCTGCCAAGAGATGGCCGCCCACCAAAACACTCAGCCCACGCAAGGAGGGCATTAATCAAAGAAGAAGCACAGAGATCAAAGGTAACCCTGAAAAAGCTGCAGAGTTCACAAACAGAGATCTGTCCATATGACCATAATAAGAATGGAAGAGTGAGCAGAAAAAAATATTTACCGTATTTTTCGGACTATAAGACGCACTGGACCATAAGACACACCTAGGTTTTAGAGGAGGAAAATATATAAAAAAATTTAAGCAAAAAATGTGTCCTCGATGCACTGTTAAGGGGGAGGGGGTCTTCTGCTGACACTGGTATAGGGGTAATGTCGTCCAATTCTGACAATATCTGCCAACCTGGTATATATGCCCCCCCTTCCTATTGTTGAGGGAGGGCAATAACCCTTCACGGTTGACCAAGTGAGTGTCAAATTATTATGTTGATTGCAATCCACAGAAAACCAAGCGGAAACAATGTTCTGTATTGGGAGGATTCAAAGAATCTCTGATCCCATTTATTTTGCTTAGCATTTTATATTGTTTTGAGTATATCAATGGCCAATCAACTCTGCAGCCATACTACAGTACTACAGGCTAACCAATTTTAGTACAATTATTATGGAAACACATATATGGTCATATTATCATTGTTAGTTCGAAGCACTATGGAAATTTTACAAGGTCAATCCTGGCCTAAACTAGTTAGATAACAGGAACGGAGTGTCTGACAAAATACAAAATGTTCTTGTGAGAAAAGTTAGTGTGGGAAAGATGAGGCGAGAGAAAAGATGGAAAGAATATATGTTATGCAAGGAGTGATAATAACATGATTTTGAAACAAGCAGACAAAATGGAGTTGCTATAGCATGAATATCAATATGTCCTTTACATTTTGCCCCCTAAAAATTATGTTATTATCAACAATAGAGGTGCTTTCCCAGGGTCATGCTTTGAGCCTGAGGGACATTGGACTTCACTCAATTAGTGCCCTTGCTACCAATTGAGGCTATCGCGGCATGTCCATCCCCCCTTGTTCGTTGATATAATCATAAAGCTCTGATCTTCAGATGTGAGGTTGGTTGGGGCATGCGGGTAAAGGTCATCATTCCCTTGTCATCCAGGTCCTCAATGCTGGTTACATCTAGGAGGTCCGTGTACAGTAGCACTGGATGTCGGTTAACAGCGTCCTCCTTGCTCTCTGATGACTGGCAGGTTTTCCTCATGCAAAATGGGATACAATAAAAGACTAGTTTTAGTAAGACGTATATTAACAAGATGCAAGCAGCAATATGCAGCACTCCTTGCAATATTCCAGCAATCCACCCACCAATCCCTTTAAACCAATTAGCAGGATTTAAAAAGGAGATTGTATCAGACCACCAATTGTCTTTGGTCAATTCGTTATGTTTGTTATACTCTTCCCTGAGTTTCCTAATGTCTTCCATTTTAGTCTTTAACCGTATGGTAGAGTCGGGGTCAATATAGTGACAACAGGCTGGGCCTATAACCTGACACATCCCTCCTTGAGCTGCTGTCAAATAGTCCAGCACTAAAGTATGTTGATTGGCCACTATCATAAGCTGATTCTGCACTGCAACAGTAGTATTAATTGCTTCCAAAATATTCCAAATCTGGTCATCTAAGTAATCGGTGACTTCCACTAATTTGTCCCACATTTGTGTTACCATAGGGTAGAGGAAGACAGTACTGGCTATCTTATTGGGTATACTCATTTGTACTAAATGAGGTCTTCCTTATTGGAGTGGGGTGTTGTCTTTGGCACGTTTATAAATGGTATGAAGAGGGATGGCTCTCATATCTACTTTACTATGGGGAATAAGATAAGTGGCTGGAGTTAGCCGGGCCAACGTACAAGTCCCCCCTACTCCGACTGGGAGCCATTTATACGCATTATTCCCACAGACCCAATATGTGGCTGATGGTAAATCCCATAAAGCAAAGTGCTGTAATACTAACTTATGTACCAAATCGATAAAAATTGTGTTATTTGATGACATAGACCATGAAGGCATTTGTCCCAGGGGGCTACAATATCCAACATTCGGATCGCCACATGTTGGATCACTAGGCTTATATTCAGAGGATTCATTACAAGGGATATTACTAGATATTTTATAACATGTGTCATTGGTGCCTTTTATAAACAGATTTGCATGTACCCAAGAGTAATTATGAATGTATCTTTCCAACAATGACGGTTTAAAAGCATCTGCCATACTAGAGGTAGCATTAAAACTAATTTGTAAACCTTCAGTTGGTATGAAGCCTAAATTAGTCAGGGAAGACTTGTTTCTGGGCACCCATGTTTCCATTAAGGGCAAGAAATTGTAGGTATTTACTGGTGGCAGTAAGATTTCCTTGCCACCAGGGGAGATCCACCCACCCAACTACTGGTATACCTACAGTGCTGTTCCATAATCTACTAAACTTAGTAGAGTTATTAGCAAGGGCATCGCTACAATTGGGCCAGTTTAGTATTTCTTCCAAAGTGACTGGGACCGCCAGAAAGGGCATACTAGCGGCTGAAACTGGTGAATGAGTACATATCCAACAGTCACCGATCTGGTTGTTCTCTAATTGTCTCAATTGTTGTACCAAAATCTGGTGGTGAGTAATGAACTTGTTATTAAAAGGGTCAGTACTCTGTTGGAGGCTATTCCAGGTATTGCCTAGTCCAACCATACATATTATCATAAAACATCTCAGGATGGTTGACATTTGCAGTGTGAAGCATGGATCCATGTTGACTTCCCTTCAAGTTTTACTGCTGTTGGGGTTGTCAGGAGCACTTGGTATGGTGCGGCATACAATGATTCTAGTCCATGTTTCTGAACATGCTTCTTCACACACACATAATATCCAGGCCTGAGGGTATGACAACCTTTTGCATCAGCTGGATCTGGAATAGAAGATGATACTAACGCATGGGTGTTAGCTAGTGCTTTGGCAAGCTGAATCACATATTGTACAACATGATCTGTTTCTTCTGATAATTGTTGTGGGGTAAATCGAGCTATAGCTGGTTGTGACCCAAATAATATCTCATAGGGTGACAGTTTGTGTTTCCCTATGGGGGTGGTGCATATGTGATATAGTGCAATGGGAAGGAGCTCAGGCCACTGGGCCATAGTCTCCTGCATCATTTTGGTCAACTGCCTTTTCAGTGTGCCATTAAATCTCTTCACCTTGCCGCTCGACTGAGGATGGTAAGGAGTATGCAACGTCACTATTGATCCGATCATGGTAAATATTTCTTAATATACGCATGAGGAAAAGGCTGGTCCTTGATCAGTTTCGATAACTTCTGGGACTCCATACCGGCCAACAACTTCAGAGACCAGCTTCTTTGCGGTGGTGAGGTTGCAGCCTCTACCAATGTATCTTCAGTTGTGACAGCATATCCAGTATGAAACCTTCCAGAGGTGTCAACATATCTGGATCCATCCGTATATAACGTAAGTTCTGGATCATCGAAGGGTACTTCCCCCACTAGAACAAGTGGAGTTGACTCCGCAGTAATTTGTTCCAGACAATCATGCGGTGGAGCCTCTTTCCCCTCTACTTCAGGTGCTGGTAGCAGGGTGGCTGGGTTGATGGTGGTGCACCCGTGTAATTTCACATTTTCTGGCAAAATCAACGAACACTGCAGTCGCAGGTGTCTCTGTGTAGACAGACGTTTAGGTTGCTGTGTGGCGTGAACTGCTCGTAGACAGTTGGGGGAGGCCCTGGCTACCGGGTCCAGATGCGCTGAGTAATAACCGACTGGGCGCTGCTTTGTACAGTGTCTCTGCGTGAGTACTCCGGCTGCATGCCCTCCCGTCTCAGAGACATACAAATGGAAAGGTTGAGCATAGTCCGGGTTTCCAAGGGCAGGGTCATTATCCTTGACTTTAGTTGCTCAAAGGCTTGTTGCAGCAGTTCTTGGGGGTCCTTGTTGTTTACATCAGCCAGAGTGTCTTCTTTTAATGCATCATATAGGGGTTGCATCAGACGTGAGGCGTCTGGGATCCATTGTCTGCAATATGTACATAGTCCGAGGAACTGTTGCAGCTCTATGGGATCTTTTGGGAATGGTAGTGCGTAGATGGCCATCTTCCTTTCTTCTGTGAGATGTTTGGCACCCTGAGTAAGGCAATGGCCTAAGAAGACCACTTGACCGAGGAAAAACTGAAGTTTCGAGGCTGGGACTCGACAGTTCAGTTTTGCTAGATGCTTGAGGAGGCTAACACTGGCCTTGATGGACACTTGCTCCGTGGGGGCACACAAAAGAAGATCATCCACGTATTGTAACAGTACTACCTCAGAGTTGTCCAGCTGCCATGGCAGCAGACAGCTAGACATGTTCTTTGCAAACTGATTAGGGCTATTCTGCGCTCCCTGTGGCATCACTGTCCTGGTCAATTGCCTGCCTTGATATGTAAATGCAAACAGAAACTGACAGTCTTTGTGTAGTGGAATGCTGAAAAAGGTGTTTGCTAAATCAATACTGTAAACCAGGCAGCAGTAGATGGTATCTGTGAGAGAAGTGTATGTGGGTTGGGCACCACAGGAGTTTCCAAGACTGTCGCTGCATTTACTGCCCTCAAATCCTGCACCAATCGTTAAGCGGGCGGCTGCCTCAGTTGGGATTTTTTCTTTACGGGGAACAACGGCGTATTGCACGGGGAAACGCAGGGAATTAGTGCCCCTTTCTCTAACAAGGTCTGAATTTGCTGGTGTAGACCTTGTTCTTGTGCATGTGTGAGCAGGTACTGGCGAACCTTGGGAAAGGGAGCTTCAGGCTTGAGGTTCACCTGTATTGGTTCTACCAATCTCCCAATGTCGTCTGGGCCTTGTGACCACAGATGGGAAGGGATTTCCTCTATGTATGGAGCTAACCTGGGATCTTTTGGGAGATTTCCATTGGTATCTGATATGTTAATCATAATCGTGGGTAGTGCCCATAAGATGCAGACCTCCTCTATGTGTGCATCAGAGTTTGGATCTTTTAAAGTAAGTATCATCTGACCATTGTCCTGGAATTGAGTTCGGGATCGGAATTTAGACAAGAGGTCTGCTCCTAAAAGATTTACCAGGCAGGTCGGGGATATGACAAATTGTGCCATTACTTCTGGAAATGGGCCAATCGGAATAGGTTTGGTGAGATTGTGTTTGTTAGGTCTGCCATCTACACCGATCAATATTAGATTGTCGCTAGAAAATTGGACTGGGAGACCCTGGGTCAGTTCAGTGGATTTTAAAATGGAGCTGGCCGCCCCAGTGTCTACCATGAACTTCACCGGATTCCCTCCCACTGGGAGAACTACAGATGAACAGAGCCCGGGGGTGGTTACGGGCATCACGATGGTAGACTCTGTTTGGGGCCACATGAAGCTGTGATGCGTATGCTATGGTGTTTTGGATTGTTTCTGTAAGCAGGTGTTGTGACCTGGGTAAATCCAGGGGATCCTATTTTGGTCCAACTGCATGTATAACAAACTGACATGAAAGCTGTCCGGCTCTTGTAGCCATCACCTCTTCTTCTCTTAACGGACCGTGGTCACGGATCTAATCATTGGATGCAGCTTGTATTGTAGGTCCCCCAATATGACATATCTCTGAAGCTAGCCCCCACCCATGCTGCAGTTTTGCATTTGCTGCGTTTACAATGATCCCAACCTGCTGTTGTGGTATACTCCCCATGCCTATTCTCAGTATAGTGGAGAAATCCAAAGGACCATTCAGTAAAACAGATGCCACCTCCTGGTACTCGCGTCCATTTTCTATTTCGCCAGTTTGGGAGAGGGTAAATAGGGAAGAGTTCAGAGGACCCTGGGTCTCTCTGAATGGAGTATGGAACATGGCAGGGGCAGGTGGGGGCAGTGGTTTATAATACCCGCCGTCAGCGTTAAGTAATGAGCAGGTTGGTGCTACAACACCGGGTTTGCGTGCTCCACAATTATAGCACATCTTGAGCCATTCCTGGATTAGTGGCCCAACACACATTACAAAGCCAGCCGTCTGGGTTATATGGTGGTGGCTGGCTCTCAGTGGGAAGTGCAGGGTATTTAATCTCCTTAGGTATAAATTGCTCAGTTTCCGGATTCAGGGGCCGGGGTACTGCTACATTTGGGGGGGTAGGGGATGCTTCTTTAGGGGCTTTAGATTCGGGTTGTGGACAAATAAGTTGGGAAAGGGGATCTACTTCCTCCTGTACTTTTTCCCCATCAGCTTCATTTTGTAGCACAAAACAACCAGTTTTTGTCACAGTGCTAGATAATTTTCCTTTCTTGACATAAAAGTAATTGAAATAACCAGGCTTCATCTCCTCCTCTATTTCAACATATCATTCATCACAAATCTCATGTGCCACTTTCCTAAAGTTTTCAGCATCTTCCAACAATCCACAATCAACTAATTTTCCTCTATTGTGGTGAATTCCTTCGTCCCACAATGCAGGCTTAAGTCTGCCCTGCACGGGAAAGTTTAACACTAGTGTTGAGCGAGCACTAAAATGCTCGGGTGCTCGAAACTCAGGCCAAGCTCGCCTTGATACTCGGGTGCTCGACCCGAGCAACGAGCCCAATGTTAGTCTATGGGAGACCCGAGCATTTTTGCGGCGGCACCCACGGCAGTCTTTTAAAAGCCTAACAAGTGCCCAAAACGATAGTGACAGTGCTCAAATGACATGGGGACAGGATGGGGATCGCCCCAGGAAGCATTTCTGAGCCTCAGGTCACTGTTGTCAACAACGTGGTCAGAAAGTCTTAAGCCACTTTTACGGGCTCATAATAAAACGTTCAAAAATGAAAGTGAAACTTTTTTCCTGTGAATTATGTTAAGGAATATCTTTTCCAGGGTAAAGACTTGTGTACAAGGTAAAATAAATAACCAAAAACAAAAATACTTCTACACACCTTGGGCTATGTTCACAAGTAGCATTTTTTAAGCGTTTTTGCACTTTTGTATTGCTTTCTGTTAAGGGGGCGATTGCTGACAACTTTATTAAAATGGAACGCAACTGACCCCGGGGTCCGCGATGCAGCCTGGAGGACTGCTGCCGAACACTTTCCGGGTAGAAGGTAAAGTAACCAACTTAAATGTAAAACCCTTCCGTTTTACTGCACACTGGAGCGGGTATAGCAATACGCACTATCTCCGTTTGCAGCACGAGAGATAGGCAGAGAAAAACTATCTGTAGTCCTGTTACAGCACAGGGACTACAGTGGCGGCTCTAGGATGCGTGTGTGACTACGCCAACGGGTACACGTGCCCCCAGCCGGCGTGCTACCGGACTGAAGGGTTCAACTCCACGTGGCGAACCGGCGTTAGCTGTGCACAGGACGTATGCAGGCTGCTCGGGGTGATAGGCGACCCCTTTGGCTGAGCGAGGTTGCCAGACGAAGCTACCTGCCTCTATGGAGCTAACCTGCCTAAGCGACCTGTGCTAATCAGCCTTGCGAACTCTGGCATCGGCAGGCCATGGAGTGAACAGCTAAGGAGCATGTGGAACAGAGTTGTCCACACAACGGCATCACTTGCTCAAATGATCAGAGCGTGCTGCCATGTTTGTGGGCGAGCCTTTTAAAGACTAAGCCCGGCCCACCGTCGCACCATTGGTGACATCACCTGTGGACCAATCAGGCGGTGCCAAGTCACCAGGTCAGGTGGTTGCCACACCACCAATCATGGTGCGCCAGGTCACGGGCATGCTCAGTGCAGCGCCTCTCAGACTTAGACTGCAGTAGCCTAGTCTCCCTCCGCAACCTGTGCTTCATGTTGCTAGGCACAAATACACAAGATACCACTTGTACCTCTCGTGCATCGGCTAGGCATTGGGACCAACAATGATGCTGTGCAGGGTCAGCCCTGGCTGGACCAGAATGGGAGACCACAGAATCCACTGATGACTCAGAACCCATTTCTGATCCAGCAAGCGCCCAGCACCTAACATTATCCCCCCTTCTAACCTCCCTCTCCACTTGACACTCAGATTCCTCAATGAGCAGGGGGGCATGAATCCCAGGAGCGATCCTCAGAACCATGACCTCTCCAGTGTACGATGTAAAAAATTTTCCCCCGAACCATCTTAGACCCCACAATTGCCTGTACCTCAAAATCATCACCCCTGGTGTCTGGGGCAGATTGGGGTTCCGAAAATTTTGTCAGACGGACCGGCTTGAGAAGCGACACATGAAAGGTGTCGTGAATCCTCATGTGTCGAGGTAATTGTAACCGGTACACTACGGGGTTTATTTTGGCCGGGATTTTGAAAGGACCAATAAAACGGGGAACAAACTTAGCGATTCCCCGCATACTCTGATGTTGCCGCGAGCCACACTCTGTCGCCCCGGGAGAATACGGGGGCTGGACGACGATGAGCGTCAGCTGACTCTCTAATCCGATTCTTGGAAGCCAAAATAGCGTCCTGGGTATGATCCCAAACCTCCCGTGCCTCCAGAGCCCAATCCCTGACCCCAGGTTCCACAGAGGAAACCGGCATAGGAACCGGGACTCGCGGATGTTGGCCATTATTTAGGAGAAACGGAGTCTGACCCGTGGAATCCGCCACTGCGTTGTTTAAGGGAAACTCTGCCCAAGGAAGCAATATCAACCAGTCATTCTGGTTGGCCGAAACGAAATGGCGCAAGTATGTCACCAGCGTCTGGTTAGTGCGTTCCACCAGACCATTGGTCTCCGGTTGATAGGCAGTGGAAAGATTCAGTTCAATGCTGAGCAAATTACACAATTCTTTCCAAAACCGGGAGGAAAACTGTGGTCCCCGGTCACAGACAATCCTATCAGGCATCCTGTGGAGACGGAAAACGTGACGAATAAACAATGATGCCAGAACCCGGGAGGAAGGAACCATAGGCAGAGGGAGCAGGTGAACCATCTTAGAGAAATGGTCAGACACCACCCATATAGTCGTGTTTCCCTGGGACTTAGGCAACTCAACAATAAAATCCATCCCAACCAGCTCCCAAGGTCTATCCGCCACGGGTAACGGATGAAGAAGACCAGCTGGCCTCTGACGGGACGATTTATTTCTCGCACAGGAGACACACGCTTGGACATACTCCTTAACGTCCTGGGATAACCGAGGCCACCAATACGACCGTTGGAGAAGCTCTGTGGTACGCTTGACCCCAAAATGACCTCTGATCTAAGAGGCATGTGCCCAGGACAGTACCTCATTCTGTAAATTTGGTGGAACGAACGTCCTCCCGGTAGGAACCTGGTTTAGGGACACTGGAGCCAGCATCCGCATACACTCTGGCGGAATAATGAGCGTTGGCTCGTCCTCGTCCTCAGCCATATCCATAGACCGGGACAAAGCGTCTGCCCGAGGGTTCTTTTCCCCTTTTAAAAAATGAATGGAAAAATTGAATTGGGAAAAGAAAAGAGACCACCTGGCATGCCTCGGGTTAAGACGCTGCGCCGTCTGTAGGTACGAAAGGTTTTTATGATCGGAATAAACCACGAAAGGATGCTTAGCTCCCTCCAAGAGGTACCTCCATTCCGAAAAAGCCATCTTAATAGCCAGCAACTATTTGTCACCAATCGTATAATTCTTCTCTGCTGGAGAGATGGTCTTGGAGAAGAAAAAACATGGTCTTGTCCGACCCTGTTCATTCTTTTGGGAGAGAACCGCTCCAGCTCCAACAGAGGAGGCATCGACCTCCAGGAAGAATGGCTTGTCCACATCCGGGCGATGGAGAATGGGAGCTCTAGCAAAGTAGGATTTAGTCTCCCGGAACACCTCGGATGTCTCCAGAGACCAGTCCTTGGGATTGGCACCCTTCCGGGTTAAAGCTGCTAAGGGAGCCACCAGGGTGGAAAAATGTGGTATGAACTGCCGGTAGTAGTTAATAAAGCCCATGAAGCGTTGTACCGCTTTAAGGGAATGGGGCTCCTGCCAGTTCTGTACCGCCACCAACTTTTGTGGATCCATAGCCATTTCTTTACTGGATATTATGTAGCCCAGGAACAGTAAAGACTCTCGTTCAAACTGACATTTCTCCAGCTTACAGTGCAAAGAATTTGCTCACAATCGTTCAAAAACCCTGCGAACATCCTCGCGGTGTGTGGAGAGGTCCGGGGAAAAAATAAGAATATCGTCGAGATAGACTACCACGGAAGATAGCAGCAAATCCCGAAAGATATCGTTGACAAATTCTTGAAAACCAGCAGGGGCATTGCATAATCCGAAAGGCATGACGAGATACTCGTAATGGCCATCACGAGTGTTAAAGGCTGTTTTCCACTCGTCGCCCTCACGGATTCGCAGTAGATTATATGCCCCTCGCAAGTCCAGCTTAGTGAAAATATGAGCCCCTCGCAACCTGTCAAATAGCTCAGAAATAAGGGGCAGAGGGTATTTGTTCTTGATGGTGATGGCATTTAATCCTCTGTAATCAATGCAGTGACGCAAATCACCCCCTTTCTTCTGGATGAAGAAAAACCCCGCTCCCGCAGGGGAGACCGATTTTCTGATAAACCCCCGAGCCAGATTCTCCTTGATATAGTCAGACATGGCCTGGGTTTCGGG
Source organism: Phyllobates terribilis (assembly GCF_046119375.1). Lineage (NCBI taxonomy): Eukaryota > Metazoa > Chordata > Amphibia > Anura > Dendrobatidae > Phyllobates > Phyllobates terribilis. The sequence continues at coordinate 256,249,698 of NW_027362769.1, forward strand.
TGCAGACAAAGGGTAGACCCTACCCCGAGGGGGCTCAGAACCGGGAATCAGGTCAATAGGGCAGTCATACGGTCGGTGGGGAGGTAAAGTCTCAGCAGCCTTTTTAGAAAAGACATCCGCAAAGCTCCGATATTGCACAGGCAGAGCGGACAAGTCAGGAGAAGGCTCTGAGACTGTCCCTTGGGCGGCTGTCCCCCTGTACTCCAGTCAATGTGTGGAGAGTGACGGCGTAGCCAAGGAAGGCCCAATAACACCTCATCTAATCCCCCGGGGATAATAAGGAAGGAGATAACCTCCCGGTGACCCTGAGGAAATGACATGGTCAGGGGAACAGACTGGTGAGTGATTTGTGTATCCAGCAGAGAACCATTGACCACCCTGATGTTCATTGACCTAGACAGTAACTCCATAGGAATGGAATGCCTCTGGGCAAATGCTGAAGACAAAAAATTGCCATAAGCTCCAGAATCCACCCACGCCTTGGCAGTAACCATGGTTGTTCTGAAGGACAACGTCACCTCATAAAGTAATTTGGAGGACGAAACCCCAGAATCTAACACACCCCCCTCCAACGGTGGTTAGACACCCTTGTTTCCCGACTGCTTGGAAACCTTATTAATGGGATACTCCAAGGGATGTGCAGGTCGGAAACGAGGGGACTTAGATCTAGTCCAGGATATGTCCATAGCCTCAGGCTCCGAGTTGGGAACCGTGGGTTTGGAGATAGGCCTAGGAAAAGCGGGTACCAACCGAAACCGAGGTCTGGAAACCTCCAGCTCTAACTTGCGTTCAGCATGACGCAGATCTATTCGGTTAGCAAGTGTAATTAACTCTTCCAGAGAGGTTGGAATCTCCCTGGTAGCTAGGGCATCTTTAATATGCCCAGCCAGCCCCCTCCAAAACACCGGGATTAGCGACCGCTCTGGCCAATCCAGTTCAGCCGCAAAGGTTCTGAACTGAATGGCATAGTGGCTGGCGGTGGCCGAACCCTGGATCAACGCAAGCAGCTTAAGAGCCGTATCATGCATGACCTGAGGCCCCAGGAATGCACTCTTTAGGGTTTTAAGGAAAAGACCCACATTGGCCACTACCGGGTCATTCCTCTCCCACAGAGGAGTAGCCCACTCCAGAGCCCTGTGGGAGAGTAACAAGATGACATATCCCACTTTGGCTCTTACGGAGGGGAACCGTGCCTCCATCATCTCCTAGTGAATGGAGCATATATTAATAAAACCCCTGCAGAGTTTACTGTCCCCAGAAAATTTTTCCGGGAGAGCAAAACGGGGTAATGGGGCACTTGCAGTGCACTTGCAGTGGTCACAGCATTCACCACAGCCGGGTTAATCAGCCTGGGTAGCTACTGCAGTGATATCAGCGATCGGGGCAACTTGATCCAGAGACCTAAGTCTATTCTCCAGTTGCTGTATGTAACGCTGCAGTTGCTGATTGTCGGCCATGTTCGGCAAGACCCTGGCGCTCTGATACGGTTAAGGGGGCGGTTGCTGACAACTTTATTAAAATGGAACGCAACCGACCCCGGGGTCCGCGATGCAGCCTGGAGGACTGCTGCCGAACACTTTCCGGGTAGAAAGTAAAGTAACCAACTTAAATGTAAAACCCTTCCGTGTTACTGCACACTGGAACGGGTATAGCAATACGCACTATCTCCGTTTGCTGCACGAGAGATAGGCAGAGAAAAACTATCTGTACTCCTGCTACAGCACAGGGACTACAGTGGCGGCGCTAGGATGCGTGTGTGACTACGCCAACTGGTACACATGCCCCCATCCGGCGTGCTACCGGACTGAAGGGTTCAACTCCACGTGGCGAACCGGCGTTAGCCGTGCACAGGATGTCTGCAGGCTGCTCGGGGTGATAGGCGACCCCTTTGGCTGAGCCAGGCTGCCAGACGAAGCTACCTGCCTCTATGGAGCTAACCTGCCTAAGCGACCTGTGCTAATGAGCCTTGCGAACTCTGGCATCGGCAGGCCACGGAGTGAACAGCTAGGGAGCACGTGGAACAGAGTTGTCCACACAACGGCATCACTTGCTCAAATGATCAGAGGGCGCCGCCATGTTTGTGGGCGGGCCTTTTAAAGACTAAGCCCGGCCCACCGTCGCACCATTGGTGACGCCACCCGTGGACCAACCAGGCGGTGCCAAGTCACCGGGTCAGGTGGTTCCCAAACCACCAATCATGGTGCGCCAGGTCACGGGCATGCTCAGTGCGGCGCCTCTCAGACTTAGACTGCAGTAGCCTAGTCTCCCTCCGCAACCTGTGCTTCATGTTGCTAGGCACAAATACACAAGCTACCACTTGACCCTCTCGTGCATTGGTAAGGCATTGGGATTGATGACAATGCTGTGCAGCATCAGCCCTGGCTGGGCCAGAATGGGAGACCACAGAATCCACTGATGACTCAGAACCTATTCCTGATCCAGCAAACGCCCAGCGCCTAACACTTTCAACTGTGACAAATGCATTTACCAGGAAATGTCATTTTAACATTTTACAACCTTATCTGGCCATGTGCTGTGTGACACATGCATAAAATGCTGAAAAGACATGGGGACAGCATGGGGAAGACCCCTGGAAGCATATCTGACTTCCAGGTCACTGCCTAAAAGTGTGCCCATCAGAAATGATCCTTGCCGCATTAGAAGATGCAGACTTGCAACTATCCCCGTGCAAGTTCTTGTCCCAGGGCAGTGTTCAATTGTACCTCCCCCATTCCTTGCAATGCAAGCGCAAATATGCAACCAACCACCCACCCACTCGCAGGCTGCAATACCATACTGCCAGCTTGCACTTGAAATGGGGCCTTTTAGTTTTGAGGAGGCCGAAGCTGGCCACTACCTCATGGCAGCTTCGGCAGTGAGGTATCAATACTCAGTCCCCAGCCGCCCGGCGGCCTGGTGTCCACACTTGGTCCCCAGCCGCCCCGCGGCCGGGTGTCCACAAACGGTCCCAAGCCACCCCGATTTCTCCGCGGAACATCCCCACAGGCTTTTATTAGCCCGGCCTACTTTAGGGCAGCATTGGACGAGCCCACCAGAGAACAAGACTCCTCCGGTGGGCCCTGGCTTCTCCATCAGGGCAGTTGAGAGTGCCAAGGTGAGGAGCATGATGATTATGATAGAAGTTATCATCTGTTTTGTTTTGTTGGAATGCAAGCGTAAGTGTGCAATCTGCCACCCACCCCCAGGCTGCAATACCATACTGCTAGCTTGCTTTCACTTGAAATTGGGCCTTTTAGGCATGTGGAGGCAGACACCGGCCACCATGTCATGGTTGCGTTGGCGGCCCTTTTATCCATACTCAGTCCCCAGCCGCCCGGCGGCCGGTTGTCCACGCTCGGTCCCCAGCCGCCTGGGGGCGGCCGGGTGTCCATAAACCGTCCCCAGTAGCCCCGATTTCTCCTGTTACCGACCCACACACTTTTCTTAGACTGGCCTGCTTTAGGGCAGCATTGGACGAGCCCACCAGAGAAACAGACTCCTCCGGTGGGCCCATGCTTCTCCATCAGGGGAGTTGAGAGTGCCAAGGTGAGGAGCATGATGATGATAGAAGTTAGCATCTACTTTGTTTTCTTGGAATGCAAGCACATGTATGTAGTAGCGGCTAGGACTTAGGTGGTCAGCGTTTTGGCGCATATCCTACCTACTACGAGGATTGCTGGATGTTTTCCTGCTACTATCCCAGTTCTATGACTCCCGTTAAAACAAAGCTTCAGGTGATAAATGATGGATGAGGTAGTGGCAAAGGAGAAAGAGCAGGAGGAACAGGGACCATTCACATCAATATCAGGCCAGTCAACCACACATGTCTTGTAGGATATGTTTCTGTACCAAAAGGATCGGTTCTACTACACAGTTATAGGGCATACAGTGAGCGCAATGGCTACCAAACATTTCGAGGCACTCCAATGCCCCTTGGAAGTGACATGGAGGTCAGAGGGCCTTAACGAAACCGTTTTTTCCAATTATAGCAACTGGGTCTCCTGTACACTGTTGGCCTAAGCAGTGAATGGAAGGCTTTCCAAAAATTATGAGGAACTGCAATGCCCCTTGAAACAGACATGGATTACAGCGTACTAAAAACCTTCTACCCATTATTGGGGAGTGGGTCTCCGTTAGTTTTCGCCTTTGCATTGAAAAGCAAAAGCTGACTAAAATTAGGAGGAAATGCAATGCTCGTTGGAAGAGTCGTGGAGGTTAGAGGTAATTAAAAACAACATTTCAATGCCCCTCGGAAGAGAAGTGGAGGTCACAGTAGCTTAACAAGATGGTTTTAATGCCCCTTGAAAAAGTGGTGGAGGTCACAGTAGCTTAACAAGACGCTTTTAGTGCCCCTTGGAAGAGACATGGAGGTTGCAGTAGCTTAACAAGACGGATTTAATGCCCTTCGGAAGAGACGTGGAGGTCGCAGTAGCATAACAAGACGCCTTTAATACCCCTTGGAAAAGTGGTGGAGGTGGCAATAGCTTAACAAGATGGTTTTAATGCCCCTCAGAAGAGACGTGGAGGTAGCAGTAGCTTAACAAGATGGTTTTAATGCCCCTTTCTAGAGCCATACAGTATAACATATTACAAACATTATTCCCATTATTGGGAAGTGGGTCTCCCATCGTCTTTGCTTATGCCTTCCAAGCAAAAGGTGCCAAATATTAGGACGTAGGAACTTGCAATACCCTTACAAGAGCCATTCAGTACAGCATATTACAAACATTTTTCCCATTATTGGGAAGTGGGTCTCCCATAGTCTTTGCTTATGCCTTCCAAGCAAAAGCTGCCAAAAATTAGGACGTAGGAACTTTCAATACCCTTACAAGAGCCATGCAGTACAGCATATTACAAACATTATTCCCATTATTGGGGAGCTGGTCTCCCATAGTATTTGCTTAAGCCTTCAAAGCAAAAGCTGCCAAAAATTATGAGGAAATGCAATGCTCGTTTGAAGAGTCGTGGATGTCCCAGTAGCTTAACAAGACTGTTTTAATGCCCACAGAAGAGACGTGGAGGTCAGAGTGGTATAACAACACGCTTTTAATGCCCCTCAGAAGAGACGTCGAGGTCAGAGAGGTATAACAAGACAGTTTTAATGCCCATCAGAAGAGACGTGGAGGTCACAGTAGCTTAACAAGACGCTTTTAATGCCCCACGGAAAAGTGGTGGAGGTCGCAGAAGCTTAACAAGATGCTTTTAATGCCCCTTACAAGAGCCATACAGTAGAGCATCTTAAAAACATTATTCCCATTATTGTGGAGTGGGTCTCACATAGTCTTTGCTTATGCCTTCCAAGCAAAAGCTGACAAAAAATTAGGACGGAGGAACTTGCAATGCCCCTTGCAAGAGCCATGCAGTACAGCATTTTACAACTATTATTACCATGATTGGGGAGTGGGTCTCCCATAGTATTTGCTTATGCCTTCCAAGCAAAAGCTGCCAAAAATTAGGATGGAGGAACATGCAATGCCCCTTACAAGAGCCATGCAGTATAGCATATTACAAACATTATTCCCATGATTGGGGAGTGGTTATCCCATAGTATTTGCTTATGCCTTCCAAGCAAAAGCTGCCAAAAATTACGATGGAGGAACATGCAATGCCCCTTACAAGAGCCATGCAGTACAGCATATTACAAACATTATTCCCATGATTGGGGAATAGGTCTCCCATAGTATTTGCTTCCAAGGAAAGGCTGCAAAAATTATGAGGAAATGCAATGCCCGTTCGAAGAGTCGTGGAGGTCCCAGTAGCTTAACAAGACCAGAAGAGATGTGGAGGTCAGAGTGGTATAACAACATACTTTTAATGCCCCTCAGAAGAGACGTGGAGGTCAGAGTGGTATAACAACACGCTTTTAATGCCCCTCAGAAGAGACGTGGAGGTCAGAGTGGTATAACAACACGCTTTTGATGCCCCTCAGAAGAGACGTGGAGGTCAGAGTGGTATAGCAAGACGGTTTTAATGCCCCTCAGAAGAGATGTGGAGGTCACAGTAGCTTAAGAAGATGCTTTTAATGCCCCTCAGACGAGACATGGAAGTCAGAGTGGTATAACAACACGCTTTTAATGCCCCTCAGAAGAGAAGTGGAGGTCAGAATGGTATAACAAGACAGTTTTAATGCCCCCCAGATGAGACGTGGAGGTCGCAGTAGCTTAACAAGATGCTTTTAATGCCCCTCAGAAGAGACGTGGAGGTCAGCGTGGTATAACTACACGCTTTTAATGCCCCTCAGAAGAGACGTGGAGGTCCGAGTGGTATAACAACACGCTTTTAATGCCCCTCAGAAGAGACGTGGAGGTCAGAGTGGTATAACAACAGGCTTTTGATGCACCTCAGAAGAGACATGGAGGTCAGAGTGGTATAACAAGATGGTTTTAATGCCCGTCAGAAGAGACGTGGAGGTCAGAGTGGTATAACAACACGCTTTAATGGCCCTTGGAAGAGACGTGGAGGTCAGAGTGGTATAACAACACTATTTTAATGCCCCTCAGAAGAGACGTGGAGGTCAGAGTGGTATAACAAGATGCTTTTAATGCCCCTCAGAAGAAATGTGGAGGTCAGAGTGGTATAACAACACGCTTTAATGCCCCTTGGAAGAGACATGGAGGTCAGAGTGGTGTAACAACACGCTTTTAATGCCCCTTAGAAGAGACGTGGAGGTCAGAGTGGTATCACAACACGCTTTTAATGCCCATTGGAAGAGACGTGGAGGTCAGAGTGGTATAAGAACACGTTTTTAATGTCCCTCAGTAGAGACGTGCAGGTCCCAGTAGCTTAACAGGAAGCTTTTAATGCACCTCGGAAAAGTGGTGGAGATCCCCGTAGCTTAACAAGACGCTTTTAATGCCCCTCAGAAGAGACGTGGAGGTCGCAGTAGCTTAACAAGATGGTTTTAATGCCCCTTACAAGAGCCATACAGTGCAGCATATTACAAACATTATTCCCACTATTGGGAAGTGGGTCTCCCATAGTCTTTTCTTATGCCTTCCAAGCAAAAGGTGCCAAAAATTAGGACGTAGGAACTTGCAATTCCCTTACAAGATACAGCATATTACAAACATTATTCCCATTATTGGGAAGAGGGTCTCCCATAGTTTTTACTTAGGCCTTCCAAGCAAAAGCTGCCAAAAATTAGGACGTAGGAACTTGCAATACCCTTGCAAGAGCCATGCAGTACAGCATATTACAAACATTATTCCCATTATTGGGTAGTGGGTCTCCCATAGTATTTGCTTATGCCTTCAAAGCAAAAGCTGCCAAAAATTTGGAGTAAATGCAATGCCCGTTCGAAGAGTCGTGAAGGTTCCAGTAGCTTAACAAGACCCTTTTAATGCCCCTCAGAGGAGACGTGGAGGTCAGAGTGGTATAACAAAACTCTTTTAATGCCCCTCGGAAGAGACGTTGAGGTCGCAGTAGCTTAACAAGACGCTTTTAATGCCCCTCAGAAGAGACGTGGAGGTCAGAGTGGTATAACAAGATGCTTTTAATGCCCCTCAGAAGAGACGTGGAGGTCAACGTGGTATAATAACACGCTTTTGATGCCCCTCAGAAGAGACGTGGCGGTCAGAGTGGTATAACAAGATGGTTTTAATGCCCCTCAGAAGAGAGTTGGAGGTCGCAGGAGCTTAACAACACTCTTTTAATGCCCATCAGAAGAGACGTGGAGGTCAGAGTGGTATAACAACACACTTTTAATGCCCCTCAGAAGAGACGTGGAGGTCAGAGTGGTAAAAAGCGCGCTTTTAAAGCCCCTCAGAAGAGACGTGGAGGTCAGAGTGGTATAGCAAGACGGTTTTAATGCCCCTCAGAAGAGACTTGGAGGTCACAGTAGCTTAAGAAGAAGCTTTTAATGCCACTCAGACGAGACGTGGAAGTCAGAGTGGTATAACAACACGCTTTTAATGCCCCTCAGAAGAGACGTGGAGGTCAGAGTGGTATAGCAAGATGGTTTTAATGCCCCACAGTAGAGACTTGGAGGTCACAGTAGCTTAAGAAGAAGCTTTTAATGCCCCACAGACGAGACGTGGAAGTCAGAGTGGTATAACAACAGCTTTTAATGCCCATCAGAAGAGACGTGGAGGTCAGAGTGGTATAACAAGACGGTTTTAATGCCCCTCAGAAGAGACGTGGAGGTCGCAGGAGCTTAACAAGACGCTTTTAATGCCCCTCAGAAGAGACGTGGAGGTCGCAGTAGCTTAACAAGACGCTTTTAATGCCCCTCAGAAGAGACGTGGAGGTCAGAGTGGTATAACAAGATGCTTTTAATGCCCTTCAGAAGAGACGTGGAGGTCAGCGTGGTATAATAACACGCTTTTAATGCCCCTCAGAAGAGACGTGGAGGTCAGAGTGGTAAAAAGCGCGCTTTTAAAGCCCCTCAGAAGAGACGTGGAGGTCAGAGTGGTATAGCAAGACGGTTTTAATGCCCCTCAGAAGAGACTTGGAGGTCACAGTAGCTTAAGAAGAAGCTTTTAATGCCACTCAGACGAGACGTGGAAGTCAGAGTGGTATAACAAGATGCTTTTAATGCCCCTCAGAAGAGACGTGGAGGTCAGAGTGGTATAACAAGATGGTTTTAATGCCCCTCAGAAGAGAGTTGGAGGTCACTGTAGCTTAACAAGATGCTTTTAATGCCTCTCAGAAGATACGTGGAGGTCAGAGTGGTATAACAAGACGCGTTTAATGCCCCTCAGAAGAAATGTGGAGGTCAGAGTGGTATAACAACACGATTTTAATGCCCCTCAGAAGAGACGTGGAGGTCAGAGTGGTATAATAACACTCATTTAATGCCCCTCAGAACAGACGTGGCGGTCAGAGTGGTATTACAAGACAGTTTTAATGCCCCTCAGAAGAGACGTGGTGGTTGCAGGAGCTTAACACTCTTTTAATGCCCATCATAAGAGACGTGGAGGTCAGAGTGGTATAACAAGACGGTTTTAATGCCTCTCAGGAGAGACGTGGAGGTCGCAGTAGCTTAGCAAGATGCTTTTAATGGCCCTCAGAAGAGACGTGGAGGTCAGAGAGGTATAACAAGATGCTTTTAATGCCCCTCAGAAGAGACGTGGAGGTCAGCGTGGTATAATAACTCGCTTTTGATGCCCCTCAGAAGAGACGTGGAGGTCAGAGTGGTCTAACAAGATGGTTTTAATGCGCCTCAGAAGAGAGTTGGAGGTCACTGTAGCTTAACAAGATGCTTTTAATGCCCCTCAGAAGATACGTGGAGGTCAGAGTGGTATAACAACACGCTTTTAATGCCCCTCAGAAGAGACATGGAGGTCAGAGTGGTATAACAACACGCTTTTAATGCCCCTCAGAACAGACGTGGCGGTCAGAGTGGTATTTCAAGACGGTTTTAATGCCCCTCAGAAGAAACGTGATGGTTGCAGGAGCTTAACACTCTTTTAATGCCCATCATAAGAGACGTGGAGGTCAGAGTGGTATAACAAGACGGTTTTAATGCCTCTCAGAAGAGACGTGAAGGTCGCAGTAGCTTAACAAGACGCTTTTAATGCCCCTCAGAAGAGACGTGGAGGTCAGAGAGGTATAACAAGATGCTTTTAATGCCCCTCAGAAGAGACGTGGAGGTCAGCGTGGTATAATAACTCGCTTTTGATGCCCCTCAGAAGAGACGTGGAGGTCAGAGTGGTATAACAAGATGGTTTTAAAGCCCCTCTGAAGAGAGTTGGAGGTCACAGTAGCTTAACAAGATGATTTTAATGCCCCTCAGAAGATACGTGGAGGTCAGAGTGATATAACAAGACGCGTTTATTGCCCCTTAAAAGAAACGTGGAAGTCAGAGTGGTATAACAACACGCTTTTAATGCCCCTCAGAAGAGACGTGGAGGTCAGTGTGGTATAATAACTCGCTTTTGATGCCCCTCAGAAGAGACGTGGAGGTCAGAGTGGTATAACAAGATGGTTTTAATGCCCCTCAGAAGAGAGTTGGAGGTCACAGTAGCTTAACAAGATGATTTTAATGCCCCTCAGAAGATTCGTGGAGGTCAGAGTGATATAACAAGACGCGTTTATTGCCCCATAGAAGAAACGTGGAAGTCAGAGTGGTATAACAACACGCTTTTAATGCCCCTCAGAAGAGATGTGGAGGTCAGAGTGGTATAACAACACGCTTTTAATGCCCCTCAGAACAGACGTGGCGGTCAGAGTGGTATAACAAGACGCTTTTAATACCCATCAGAAGAGACGTGGAGGTCAGAGTGGTGTAACAACACGCTTTTAATGCCCCTTGGAAGAGACGTGGAGGTCAGAGTGGTATAACAACACGCTTTTAATGCCCTTCAGAAGAGACGTGGAGGTCAGAGTGGTATAACAACACGCTTTTAATGGCCCTTGGAAGAGAAGTGGAGGTCAGAGTGGTATAACAACACGCTTTTAATGCTCCTCAGAAGAGACGTGGAGGTCAGAGTGGTATAACAACACACTTTTTATGCCCCTTGGAAGAGACGTGGAGGTCAGAGTGGTATAAGAACAAGCTTTTAATGTCCCTCAGAAGAGACGTGGAGGTCCCAGTAGCTTAACAGGACGCTTTTAATGCACCTCGGAAAAGTGGTGGAGGTCCCAGTAGCTTAACAAGATGCTTTTAATGCCCCTCAAAAGAGACGTGGAGGTCAGAGTGGTATAGCAAGATGCTTTTAATGCCCCTCAGAAGAGACGTGGAGGTCAGCGTGGTATAACAACATGCTTTTGATGCCCCTCAGAAGAGACGTGGAGGTCAGAGTGGTATAACAAGATGCTTTTTATGCCCCTGAGAAGAGAGGTGGAGGTCACAGTAGCTTAACAAGATGCTTTTAATGCCCCTCAGAAGAGACGTGGAGGTCAGAGTGGTATAACAACACGCTTTTAATGCCCCTCAGAAGAGACGTGGAGGTCAGAGTGGTATAACAACACGCTTTTAATGCCCCTCAGAACAGACGTGGCGGTCAGAGTGGTATAAAAAGACGTTTTTAATACCCCTCAGAAGAGACGTGGAGGTCAGAGTGGTATAACAACACGCTTTTAATGCCCCTTGGAAGAGACGTGGAGGTAAGAGTGGGATAACAACACGCTTTTAATAGCCATCAGAAGAGACGTGGAGGTCAGAGTGGTGTAACAACACGCTTTTAATGCCCCTTGGAAGAGATGTGGAGGTCAGAGTGGTAAAACAACACGATTTAATGCCCATCAGAAGAGACGTGGAGGTCAGAGTGGTATAACAACACGCTTTTAATGGCCCTTGGAAGAGACGTGGAGGTCAGAGTGGTATAACAACACGCTTTTAATGCTCCTCAGAAGAGACGTGGAGGTCAGAGTGTATAACAACACGCTTTTAATGCCCATCAGAAGAGACGTGGAGGTCAGAGTGGTATAATAAGACGCTTTTAATGCCCATCAGAAGAGACGTGGAGGTCAGAGTGGTATAATAAGACGCTTTTAATGCCCCTCCGAAGAGACGTGGAGGTCAGAGTGGTATAACAACACGCTTTTAATGGCCCTTGGAAGAGACGTGGAGGTCAGAGTGGTATAACAACACGCTTTTAATGTTCCTCAGAAGAGACGTGGAGGTCAGAGTGGTATAACAACACGCTTTTAATGCCCCTTGGAAGAGACGTGGAGGTCAGAGTGTTATAATAACATGCTTTTAATGTCCCTCAGAAGAGACGTGGAGGTACCAGTAGCTTAACAGGACGCTTTTAATGCAATTCGGAAAAGTGATGGAGGTCCCAGTAGCTTAACAAGATGCTTTTAATGCCCCTCAGAAGAGACGTGGAGGTCGCAGTAGCTTAACAAGATGGTTTTAATGCCCCTTACAAGAGCCATACAGTACAGCATATTACAAACATTATTCCCATTATTGGGAAGTGGGTCTCCCATAGTCTTTTCTTATGCCTTTCAAGCAAAAGGTGCCAAAAATTAGGACGTAGGAACTTGAAATTCCCTTACAAGAGCCATGCAGTACAGCATATTACCAACATTATTCCCATTATTGGGAAGTGGGTCTCACATAGTTTTTACTTAGGCCTTCCAAGCAAAAGCTGCCAAAAATTAGGATGTAGGGAATTGCAATACCCTTACAAGAGCCATGCAGTACAGCATATTACAAACATTATTCCCATTATTGGGGAGTGGGTCTCCCATAGTATTCGCTTATGCCTTCAAAGCAAAAGCTGCCAAAAATTATGAGGAAATGCAATGCCCGTTCGAAGAGTCGTGGAGGTCCCAGTAGCTTAACAAGACCCTTTCAATGCCCCTCAGAGGAGACATGGAGGTCAGAGTGGTATAACAACACGCTTTTAATGCCCCTCAGAAGAGACGTGGAGGTCAGAGTGGTATAGCAAGACAGTTTTAATGCCCCGCAGAAGAGACGTGGAGGTCGCAGTAGCATAACAAGACGCTTTTAATGCCCCTCAGAATAGACGTGGAGGTCAGAGTGGTATAGCAAGTTGCATTCAATGCCCCTCAGAAGAGAAGTGAAGGTCAGCGTGGTATAACAACACTCTTTTAATGCCCCTCAGAAGAGACGTGGAGGTCAGAGTGGTATAACAACACGCTTTTAATGCCCCTCAGAAGAGACGTGGAGGTCAGAGTGGTATAAAAAGACGGTTTTAATGCCCCTCAGAAGAGACGTGGAGGTCACAGTAGCTTAACAAGACGCTTTTAATGCCCCTTACAAGAGCCATAGAGTAGAGCATTTTAAAAACATTATTCCTATTAATGGGGAGTCGGTCTCCCATAGTCTTTACTTATGCCTTCCAAGCAAAAGCTGCCAATAATTAGGACGGAGAAACTTGCAATGCCCCTTACAAGAGCCATGCAGTACAGCATATTACAAACATTATTCCCATGATTGGGGAGTGGGTCTCCCATAGTATTTGCTTATGCCTTCCAAGCAAAAGCTGCCAAAAATTAGGATGGAGGAACTTGCAATGCCCCTTACAAGAGACATGCAGTACGGCATATTGCTAACATTATTCCCATTATTGGGGAGTGTGTCTCCCATAGTCTTTTCTTATGCCTTCCAAGCAAAAGCTGCCCAAAATTAGAACGGAGGAACTTGCAATGCCCCATACAAGAGCCAAGCAGTACAGCATATTACAAACATTATTCCCATTATTGGGGAGTGGGTCTCCCATAGTATTTGCTTATGCCTTCCAAGCAAAAGCTGCCAAAAATTAAGATGGAGGAACATGCAATGCACCTTACAAGAGCCATGCAGTACAGCATATTACAAACATTATTCCCATGATTGGGGAGTGGGTCTCCCATAGTATTTGCTAATGCCTTCCAAGCAAAGGCTGCCAAAAATTATGAGGAAATGCAATGCCCATTCGAAGAGTCGTAGAGGTCCCAGTAGCTTAACAAGACCGTTTTAATGCCCCTCAGAAGAGAAGTGGAGGTCAGAGTGGTATAACAAGATGTTTTAAATGCCCCTTGGAAAAGTGGTGGAGGTCACAGTAGTTTAACAAGACTGTTTTAATGCCCCTCGGAAGAGACATGGAGGACGCAGTACCTTAACAAGAAGCTTTTAATGCCCCTCAGAAGAGACGTGGAGGTCAGAGTGGTATAACAACACGCTTTTAATGACCCTCAGAAGAGACGTGGAGGTCAGAGTGGTAAAAAAACGCGCTTTTAATGCCACTCAGAAGAGACGTGGAGGTCAGAGTGGTATAACAACTTTCTTTTGATGCCCCTTAGAAGAGACGTGGAGGTCAGAGTGGTATAGCAAGACGGTTTTAATGCCCCTCAGAAGAGACTTGGAGGTCACAGTAGCTTAAGAAGAAGCTTTTAATGCCCCTCAGACGAGACGTGGAAGTCAGAGTGGTATAACAACACGCTTTTAATGCCCATCAGAAGAGACGTGGAGGTCAGAGTTGTATAACAAGACGGTTTTAATGCCCCTCAGAAGAGACGTGGAGGTCGCAGGAGCTTATCAAGACGCTTTTAATGCCCCTCAGAAGAGACATGGAGGTCGCAGTAGCTTAACAAGACGCTTTTAATGCCCCTCAGAAGAGACGTGGAGGTCAGAGTGGTATAACAAGATGCTTTTAATGCCCCTCAGAAGAGACGTGGAGGTCAGCGTGGTATAATAACACGCTTTTGATGCCCCTCAGAAGAGACGTGGAGGTCAGAGTGGTATAACAAGATGGTTTTAATGCCCCTCAGAAGAGAGTTGGCGGTCACAGTAGCTTAACAAGATGCTTTTAATGACCCTCAGAAGATACGTGGAGGTCAGAGTGGTATAACAAGACGCGTTTAATGCCCTTCAGAAGAAACGTGGAGGTCACAGTGGTATAACAACACGCTTTTAATGCCCCTCAGAAGAGACGTGGAGGTCAGAGTGGTATAACAACACGCTTTTAATGCCCCTCAGAACAGACGTGGCGGTCAGAGTGGTATAACAAGACGGTTTTAATGCCCCTCAGAAGAGACGTGGAGGTTGCAGGAGCTTAACACTCTTTTAATGCCCATCATAAGAGACGTGGAGGTCAGAGTGGTATAACAAGACGGTTTTAATGCCTCTCAGAAGAGACGTGGAGGTCGCAGTAACTTAACAAGACGCTTTTAATGCCCCTCAGAAGAGACGTGGAGGTCAGAGAGGTATAACAAGATGCTTTTAATGCCCCTCAAAAGAGACGTGGAGGTCAGAGTGGTATAACAACACGCTTTAATGCCCCTCAGAACAGACGTGGCGGTCAGAGTGGTATAACAAGACGCTTTTAATACCCCTCAGAAGAGACGTGGAGGTCCGAGGGGTTTAACAACACGCTTTTAATGCCCCTTGGAAGAGACGTGGAGGTCAGAGTGGTATAACAACACGCTTTTAATGCCCATCAGAAGAGACGTGGAGGTCAGAGTGGTATAACAACACGCTTTTAATGGCCCTTGGAAGAGATGTGGAGGTCAGAGTGGTATAACAACACACTTTTAATGCTCCTCAGAAGAGACGTGGAGGTCAGAGTGGTATAACAACACGCTTTTTATGCCCCTTGGAAGAGACGTGGAGGTCAGAGTGGTATAAGAACACGCTTTTAATGTCCCTCAGAAGAGACGTGGAGGTCCCAGTAGCTTAACAGGACGCTTTTAATGCACCTCGGAAAAGTGGTGGAGGTCACAGTAGCTTAACAAGATGCTTTTAATGCCCCTCAAAAGAGACGTGGAGGTCAGAGTGGTATAGAAAGATGCTTTTAATGCCCCTCAGAAGAGACGTGGAGGTCAGCGTGGTATAACAACACGCTTTTGATGCCCCTCAGAAGAGACGTGGAGGTCAGAGTGGTATTACAAGATGCTTTTTATGCCCCTCAGAAGAGAGGTGGAGGTCACAGTAGCTTAACAAGATGCTTTTAATGCCCCTAGAAGATACGTGGAGGTCAGAGTAGTATAACAAGACGTGTTTAATGCCCCTCAGAAGAGACGTGGAGGTCAGAGTGGTATAACAACACGCTTTTAATGCCCCTCAGAAGAGACGTGGAGGTCAGAGTGGTATAACAACACGCTTTTAATGCCCCTCAGAACAGACGTGGCGGTCAGAGTGGTATAAAAAGACGCTTTTAATACCCCTCAGAAGAGACGTGGATGTCAGAGTGGTATAACAACACGCTTTTAATGCCCCTTGGAAGAGACGTGGAGGTCAGAGTGGTATAACAACACGCTTTTAATGCCCATCAGAAGAGACGTGGATGTCAGAGTGGTATAACAAGACGCTTTTAATGCCCCTCCGAAGAGACGTGGAGGTCAGAGAGGTATAACAAGACGCTTTTAATGGACCTTGGAAGAGACGTGGAGGTAAGAGTGGTATAACAACACACTTTTCATGCCCCTCCGAAGAGACGTGGAGGTCAGAGAGGTATAGCAACACGCTTTTAATGCCCCTTGGAAGAGACGTGGAGGTCAGAGTGGTATAAGAACAATCTTTTAATGTCCCTCAGAAGAGACGTGGAGGTACCAGTAGCTTAACAGGACGCTTTTAATGCAATTCGGAAAAGTGATGGAGGTCCCAGTAGCTTAACAAGATGCTTTTAATACCCCTCAGAAGAGACGTGGAGGTCGCAGTAGCTTAACAAGATGGTTTTAATGCCGCTTGCAAGAGCCATACAGTACAGCATATTACAAACATTATTCCCATCATTGGGAAGTGGGTCTCCCATAGTCTTTTCTTATGCCTTTCAAGCAAAAGGTGCCAAAAATTAGGACGTACCAACTTGAAATTCCCTTACAAGAGCCATGCAGTACAGCATATTACAAACATTATTCCCATTATTGGGAAGTGGGTCTCCCATAGTATATGCTTATGCCTTCAAAGCAAAAGCTGCCAAAAATTATGAGGAAATGCAATGCCCGTTCGAAGAGTCGTGGAGGTCCCAGTAGCTTAACAAGACCCTTTCAATGCCCCTCAGAGGAGACGTGGAGGTCAGAGTGGTATAACAACACGCTTTTATTGCCCCTCAGAAGAGACGTGGAGGTCAGAGTGGTATAACAAGACGGTTTTAATGCCCCGCAGAAGAGACAAGGAGGTCGCAGTAGCATAACAAGACGCTTTTAATGCCCCTCAGAATAGACGTGGAGGTCAGAGTGGTATAGCAAGTTGCATTCAATGTCCCTCAGAAGAGACGAGAAGGTCAGCGTGGTATAACAACACTCTTTTAATGCCCCTCAGAAGAGACGTGGAGGTCAGAGTGGTATAACAACACGCTTTTAATGCCCCTCAGAAGAGACGTGGAGGTCAGAGTGGTATAAAAAGACGGTTTTAATGCCCCTCAGAAGAGACGTGGAGGTCACAGTACCTTAACAAGACACTTTTAATGCCCCTCGAAAAAGTGGTGAAGGTCGCAGTAGCTTAACAAGACGCTTTTAATGCCCCTTACAAGAGCCATACAGTAGAGCATCTTAAAAACATTATTCCCATTATAAGGGAGTCGGTCTCCCATAGTCTTTTCTTATGCCTTCCAAGCAAAAGCTGCCCAAAATTAGAACGGAGGAACTTGCAATGCCCCATACAAGAGCCAAGCAGTACAGCATATTACAAACATTATTCCCATTATTGGGGAGTGGGTCTCCCATAGTATTTGCTTATGCCTTCCAAGCAAAAGCTGCCAAAAATTAAGATGGAGGAACATGCAATGCACCTTACAAGAGCCATGCAGTACAGCATATTACAAACATTATTCCAATGATTGGGGAGTGGGTCTCCCATAGTATTTGCTTATGCCTTCCAAGCAAAGGCTGCCAAAAATTATGAGGAAATGCAATGCCCATTCGAAGAGTCGTAGAGGTCCCAGTAACTTAACAAGACCGTTTTAATGCCCCTCAGAAGAGACGTGGAGGTCAGAGTGGTATAACAAGATGTTTTAAATGCCCCTTTGAAAAGTGGTGGAGGTCACAGTAGTTTAACAAGACTGTTTTAAAGCTCCTCGGAAGAGACATGGAGGTCAGAGTGGTATAACAACACGCTTTTAATTCCCCTCAGAAGAGACGTGGAGGTCAGAGTGGTATAACAACGCGCTTTTAATGCCCCTCAGAAGAGACGTGGAGGTCAGAGTGGTATAACAACACGCTTTTGATGCCCCTTAGAAGAGACGTGGAGGTCAGAGTGGTATAGCAAGACGGTTTTGATGCCCCTCAGAAGAGACTTGGAGGTCACAGTAGCTTAAGAAGAAGCTTTTAATGCCCCTCAGACGAGACGTGGAAGTCAGAGTGGTATAACAACACGCTTTTAATGCCCATCAGAAGAGACGTGGAGGTCAGAGTTGTATAACAAGACGGTTTTAATGCCCCTCAGAAGAGACGTGGAGGTCGCAGGAGCTTAACAAGACGCTTTTAATGCCCCTAAAAAGAGACGTGGAGGTCGCAGTAGCTTAACAAGACGCTTTTAATGCCCCTCAGAAGAGACGTGGAGGTCAGAGTGGTATAACAAGATGCTTTTAATGCCCCTCAGAAGAGACGTGGAGGTCAGAGAGTTATAACAACACACTTTTAATGCCCCTCAGAAGAGACGTGGAGGTCAGAGTGGTATAACAACACTCTTTTAATGCCCCTCAGAAGAGATGTGGGGGTCAGAGAGGTATAACAAGATGCTTTTAATGCCCCTCAGAAGGGACGTGGAGGTCAGAGTGGTATAACAACACGCTTTTAATGCCCCTTGGAAGAGTCGTGGAGGTCAGAGTGGTATAAAAACACGCTTTTAATGCCCCTCAGAAGAGACGTGGAGGGCCCAGTAGCTTAACAGGACGCTTTTAATGCACCTTGGAAAAGTGGTGGAGGTCCCAGTAGCTTAACAAGATGCTTTTAATACCCCTCAGAAGAGACGTGGAGGTCGCAGTAGCTTAACAAGATGGTTTTAATGCCGCTTGCAAGAGCCATACAGTACAGCATATTACAAACATTATTCCCATTATTGGGGAGTGGGTCTCCCATAGTATTTGCTTATGCCTTCCAAGCAAAAGCTGCCAAAAATTAAGATGGAGGAACATGCAATGCACCTTACAAGAGCCATGCAGTACAGCATATTACAAACATTATTCCCATGATTGGGGAGTGGGTCTCCCATAGTATTTGCTAATGCCTTCCAAGCAAAGGCTGCCAAAAATTATGAGGAAATGCAATGCCCATTCGAAGAGTCGTAGAGGTCCCAGTAGCTTAACAAGACCGTTTTAATGCCCCTCAGAAGAGAAGTGGAGGTCAGAGTGGTATAACAAGATGTTTTAAATGCCCCTTGGAAAAGTGGTGGAGGTCACAGTAGTTTAACAAGACTGTTTTAATGCCCCTCGGAAGAGACATGGAGGACGCAGTACCTTAACAAGAAGCTTTTAATGCCCCTCAGAAGAGACGTGGAGGTCAGAGTGGTATAACAACACGCTTTTAATGACCCTCAGAAGAGACGTGGAGGTCAGAGTGGTAAAAAAACGCGCTTTTAATGCCACTCAGAAGAGACGTGGAGGTCAGAGTGGTATAACAACTTTCTTTTGATGCCCCTTAGAAGAGACGTGGAGGTCAGAGTGGTATAGCAAGACGGTTTTAATGCCCCTCAGAAGAGACTTGGAGGTCACAGTAGCTTAAGAAGAAGCTTTTAATGCCCCTCAGACGAGACGTGGAAGTCAGAGTGGTATAACAACACGCTTTTAATGCCCATCAGAAGAGACGTGGAGGTCAGAGTTGTATAACAAGACGGTTTTAATGCCCCTCAGAAGAGACGTGGAGGTCGCAGGAGCTTATCAAGACGCTTTTAATGCCCCTCAGAAGAGACATGGAGGTCGCAGTAGCTTAACAAGACGCTTTTAATGCCCCTCAGAAGAGACGTGGAGGTCAGCGTGGTATAATAACACGCTTTTGATGCCCCTCAGAAGAGACGTGGAGGTCAGAGTGGTATAACAAGATGGTTTTAATGCCCCTCAGAAGAGAGTTGGCGGTCACAGTAGCTTAACAAGATGCTTTTAATGACCCTCAGAAGATACGTGGAGGTCAGAGTGGTATAACAAGACGCGTTTAATGCCCTTCAGAAGAAACGTGGAGGTCACAGTGGTATAACAACACGCTTTTAATGCCCCTCAGAAGAGACGTGGAGGTCAGAGTGGTATAACAACACGCTTTTAATGCCCCTCAGAACAGACGTGGCGGTCAGAGTGGTATAACAAGACGGTTTTAATGCCCCTCAGAAGAGACGTGGAGGTTGCAGGAGCTTAACACTCTTTTAATGCCCATCATAAGAGACGTGGAGGTCAGAGTGGTATAACAAGACGGTTTTAATGCCTCTCAGAAGAGACGTGGAGGTCGCAGTAACTTAACAAGACGCTTTTAATGCCCCTCAGAAGAGACGTGGAGGTCAGAGAGGTATAACAAGATGCTTTTAATGCCCCTCAAAAGAGACGTGGAGGTCAGAGTGGTATAACAACACGCTTTAATGCCCCTCAGAACAGACGTGGCGGTCAGAGTGGTATAACAAGACGCTTTTAATACCCCTCAGAAGAGACGTGGAGGTCAGAGGGGTTTAACAACACGCTTTTAATGCCCCTTGGAAGAGACGTGGAGGTCAGAGTGGTATAACAACACGCTTTTAATGCCCATCAGAAGAGACGTGGAGGTCAGAGTGGTATAACAACACGCTTTTAATGGCCCTTGGAAGAGATGTGGAGGTCAGAGTGGTATAACAACACACTTTTAATGCTCCTCAGAAGAGACGTGGAGGTCAGAGTGGTATAACAACACGCTTTTTATGCCCCTTGGAAGAGACGTGGAGGTCAGAGTGGTATAAGAACACGCTTTTAATGTCCCTCAGAAGAGACGTGGAGGTCCCAGTAGCTTAACAGGACGCTTTTAATGCACCTCGGAAAAGTGGTGGAGGTCACAGTAGCTTAACAAGATGCTTTTAATGCCCCTCAAAAGAGACGTGGAGGTCAGAGTGGTATAGAAAGATGCTTTTAATGCCCCTCAGAAGAGACGTGGAGGTCAGCGTGGTATAACAACACGCTTTTGATGCCCCTCAGAAGAGACGTGGAGGTCAGAGTGGTATTACAAGATGCTTTTTATGCCCCTCAGAAGAGAGGTGGAGGTCACAGTAGCTTAACAAGATGCTTTTAATGCCCCTAGAAGATACGTGGAGGTCAGAGTAGTATAACAAGACGTGTTTAATGCCCCTCAGAAGAGACGTGGAGGTCAGAGTGGTATAACAACACGCTTTTAATGCCCCTCAGAAGAGACGTGGAGGTCAGAGTGGTATAACAACACTCTTTTAATGCCCCTCAGAAGAGACGTGGAGGTCAGAGTGGTATAACAACACGCTTTTAATGCCCCTCAGAAGAGACGTGGAGGTCAGAGTGGTATAAAAAGACGGTTTTAATGCCCCTCAGAAGAGACGTGGAGGTCACAGTAGCTTAACAAGACGCTTTTAATGCCCCTCGGAAAAGTGGTGAAGGTCGCAGTAGCTTAACAAGACGCTTTTAATGCCCCTTACAAGAGCCATAGAGTAGAGCATTTTAAAAACATTATTCCTATTAATGGGGAGTCGGTCTCCCATAGTCTTTACTTATGCCTTCCAAGCAAAAGCTGCCAATAATTAGGACGGAGAAACTTGCAATGCCCCTTACAAGAGCCATGCAGTACAGCATATTACAAACATTATTCCCATGATTGGGGAGTGGGTCTCCCATAGTATTTGCTTATGCCTTCCAAGCAAAAGCTGCCAAAAATTAGGATGGAGGAACTTGCAATGCCCCTTACAAGAGACATGCAGTACGGCATATTGCTAACATTATTCCCATTATTGGGGAGTGTGTCTCCCATAGTCTTTTCTTATGCCTTCCAAGCAAAAGCTGCCCAAAATTAGAACGGAGGAACTTGCAATGCCCCATACAAGAGCCAAGCAGTACAGCATATTACAAACATTATTCCCATTATTGGGGAGTGGGTCTCCCATAGTATTTGCTTATGCCTTCCAAGCAAAAGCTGCCAAAAATTAAGATGGAGGAACATGCAATGCACCTTACAAGAGCCATGCAGTACAGCATATTACAAACATTATTCCCATGATTGGGGAGTGGGTCTCCCATAGTATTTGCTAATGCCTTCCAAGCAAAGGCTGCCAAAAATTATGAGGAAATGCAATGCCCATTCGAAGAGTCGTAGAGGTCCCAGTAGCTTAACAAGACCGTTTTAATGCCCCTCAGAAGAGAAGTGGAGGTCAGAGTGGTATAACAAGATGTTTTAAATGCCCCTTGGAAAAGTGGTGGAGGTCACAGTAGTTTAACAAGACTGTTTTAATGCCCCTCGGAAGAGACATGGAGGACGCAGTACCTTAACAAGAAGCTTTTAATGCCCCTCAGAAGAGACGTGGAGGTCAGAGTGGTATAACAACACGCTTTTAATGACCCTCAGAAGAGACGTGGAGGTCAGAGTGGTAAAAAAACGCGCTTTTAATGCCACTCAGAAGAGACGTGGAGGTCAGAGTGGTATAACAACTTTCTTTTGATGCCCCTTAGAAGAGACGTGGAGGTCAGAGTGGTATAGCAAGACGGTTTTAATGCCCCTCAGAAGAGACTTGGAGGTCACAGTAGCTTAAGAAGAAGCTTTTAATGCCCCTCAGACGAGACGTGGAAGTCAGAGTGGTATAACAACACGCTTTTAATGCCCATCAGAAGAGACGTGGAGGTCAGAGTTGTATAACAAGACGGTTTTAATGCCCCTCAGAAGAGACGTGGAGGTCGCAGGAGCTTATCAAGACGCTTTTAATGCCCCTCAGAAGAGACATGGAGGTCGCAGTAGCTTAACAAGACGCTTTTAATGCCCCTCAGAAGAGACGTGGAGGTCAGAGTGGTATAACAAGATGCTTTTAATGCCCCTCAGAAGAGACGTGGAGGTCAGCGTGGTATAATAACACGCTTTTGATGCCCCTCAGAAGAGACGTGGAGGTCAGAGTGGTATAACAAGATGGTTTTAATGCCCCTCAGAAGAGAGTTGGCGGTCACAGTAGCTTAACAAGATGCTTTTAATGACCCTCAGAAGATACGTGGAGGTCAGAGTGGTATAACAAGACGCGTTTAATGCCCTTCAGAAGAAACGTGGAGGTCACAGTGGTATAACAACACGCTTTTAATGCCCCTCAGAAGAGACGTGGAGGTCAGAGTGGTATAACAACACGCTTTTAATGCCCCTCAGAACAGACGTGGCGGTCAGAGTGGTATAACAAGACGGTTTTAATGCCCCTCAGAAGAGACGTGGAGGTTGCAGGAGCTTAACACTCTTTTAATGCCCATCATAAGAGACGTGGAGGTCAGAGTGGTATAACAAGACGGTTTTAATGCC
Organism: Phyllobates terribilis; assembly: GCF_046119375.1. NCBI lineage: Eukaryota > Metazoa > Chordata > Amphibia > Anura > Dendrobatidae > Phyllobates > Phyllobates terribilis. Next base: position 256,272,489 of record NW_027362769.1, read on the forward strand.
TCTCAGAAGAGACGTGGAGGTCGCAGTAACTTAACAAGACGCTTTTAATGCCCCTCAGAAGAGACGTGGAGGTCAGAGAGGTATAACAAGATGCTTTTAATGCCCCTCAAAAGAGACGTGGAGGTCAGAGTGGTATAACAACACGCTTTAATACCCCTCAGAACAGACGTGGCGGTCAGAGTGGTATAACAAGACGCTTTTAATACCCCTCAGAAGAGACGTGGAGGTCCGAGGGGTTTAACAACACGCTTTTAATGCCCCTTGGAAGAGACGTGGAGGTCAGAGTGGTATAACAACACGCTTTTAATGCCCATCAGAAGAGACGTGGAGGTCAGAGTGGTATAACAACACGCTTTTAATGGCCCTTGGAAGAGATGTGGAGGTCAGAGTGGTATAACAACACACTTTTAATGCTCCTCAGAAGAGACGTGGAGGTCAGAGTGGTATAACAACACGCTTTTTATGCCCCTTGGAAGAGACGTGGAGGTCAGAGTGGTATAAGAACACGCTTTTAATGTCCCTCAGAAGAGACGTGGAGGTCCCAGTAGCTTAACAGGACGCTTTTAATGCACCTCGGAAAAGTGGTGGAGGTCACAGTAGCTTAACAAGATGCTTTTAATGCCCCTCAAAAGAGACGTGGAGGTCAGAGTGGTATAGAAAGATGCTTTTAATGCCCCTCAGAAGAGACGTGGAGGTCAGCGTGGTATAACAACACGCTTTTGATGCCCCTCAGAAGAGACGTGGAGGTCAGAGTGGTATTACAAGATGCTTTTTATGCCCCTCAGAAGAGAGGTGGAGGTCACAGTAGCTTAACAAGATGCTTTTAATGCCCCTAGAAGATACGTGGAGGTCAGAGTAGTATAACAAGACGTGTTTAATGCCCCTCAGAAGAGACGTGGAGGTCAGAGTGGTATAACAACACGCTTTTAATGCCCCTCAGAAGAGACGTGGAGGTCAGAGTGGTATAACAACACGCTTTTAATGCCCCTCAGAACAGACGTGGCGGTCAGAGTGGTATAAAAAGACGCTTTTAATACCCCTCAGAAGAGACGTGGATGTCAGAGTGGTATAACAACACGCTTTTAATGCCCCTTGGAAGAGACGTGGAGGTCAGAGTGGTATAACAACACGCTTTTAATGCCCATCAGAAGAGACGTGGATGTCAGAGTGGTATAACAAGACGCTTTTAATGCCCCTCCGAAGAGACGTGGAGGTCAGAGAGGTATAACAAGACGCTTTTAATGGACCTTGGAAGAGACGTGGAGGTAAGAGTGGTATAACAACACACTTTTCATGCCCCTCCGAAGAGACGTGGAGGTCAGAGAGGTATAGCAACACGCTTTTAATGCCCCTTGGAAGAGACGTGGAGGTCAGAGTGGTATAAGAACAATCTTTTAATGTCCCTCAGAAGAGACGTGGAGGTACCAGTAGCTTAACAGGACGCTTTTAATGCAATTCGGAAAAGTGATGGAGGTCCCAGTAGCTTAACAAGATGCTTTTAATACCCCTCAGAAGAGACGTGGAGGTCGCAGTAGCTTAACAAGATGGTTTTAATGCCGCTTGCAAGAGCCATACAGTACAGCATATTACAAACATTATTCCCATCATTGGGAAGTGGGTCTCCCATAGTCTTTTCTTATGCCTTTCAAGCAAAAGGTGCCAAAAATTAGGACGTACCAACTTGAAATTCCCTTACAAGAGCCATGCAGTACAGCATATTACAAACATTATTCCCATTATTGGGAAGTGGGTCTCCCATAGTATATGCTTATGCCTTCAAAGCAAAAGCTGCCAAAAATTATGAGGAAATGCAATGCCCGTTCGAAGAGTCGTGGAGGTCCCAGTAGCTTAACAAGACCCTTTCAATGCCCCTCAGAGGAGACGTGGAGGTCAGAGTGGTATAACAACACGCTTTTATTGCCCCTCAGAAGAGACGTGGAGGTCAGAGTGGTATAACAAGACGGTTTTAATGCCCCGCAGAAGAGACAAGGAGGTCGCAGTAGCATAACAAGACGCTTTTAATGCCCCTCAGAATAGACGTGGAGGTCAGAGTGGTATAGCAAGTTGCATTCAATGTCCCTCAGAAGAGACGAGAAGGTCAGCGTGGTATAACAACACTCTTTTAATGCCCCTCAGAAGAGACGTGGAGGTCAGAGTGGTATAACAACACGCTTTTAATGCCCCTCAGAAGAGACGTGGAGGTCAGAGTGGTATAAAAAGACGGTTTTAATGCCCCTCAGAAGAGACGTGGAGGTCACAGTACCTTAACAAGACACTTTTAATGCCCCTCGAAAAAGTGGTGAAGGTCGCAGTAGCTTAACAAGACGCTTTTAATGCCCCTTACAAGAGCCATACAGTAGAGCATCTTAAAAACATTATTCCCATTATAAGGGAGTCGGTCTCCCATAGTCTTTTCTTATGCCTTCCAAGCAAAAGCTGCCCAAAATTAGAACGGAGGAACTTGCAATGCCCCATACAAGAGCCAAGCAGTACAGCATATTACAAACATTATTCCCATTATTGGGGAGTGGGTCTCCCATAGTATTTGCTTATGCCTTCCAAGCAAAAGCTGCCAAAAATTAAGATGGAGGAACATGCAATGCACCTTACAAGAGCCATGCAGTACAGCATATTACAAACATTATTCCAATGATTGGGGAGTGGGTCTCCCATAGTATTTGCTTATGCCTTCCAAGCAAAGGCTGCCAAAAATTATGAGGAAATGCAATGCCCATTCGAAGAGTCGTAGAGGTCCCAGTAACTTAACAAGACCGTTTTAATGCCCCTCAGAAGAGACGTGGAGGTCAGAGTGGTATAACAAGATGTTTTAAATGCCCCTTTGAAAAGTGGTGGAGGTCACAGTAGTTTAACAAGACTGTTTTAAAGCTCCTCGGAAGAGACATGGAGGTCAGAGTGGTATAACAACACGCTTTTAATTCCCCTCAGAAGAGACGTGGAGGTCAGAGTGGTATAACAACGCGCTTTTAATGCCCCTCAGAAGAGACGTGGAGGTCAGAGTGGTATAACAACACGCTTTTGATGCCCCTTAGAAGAGACGTGGAGGTCAGAGTGGTATAGCAAGACGGTTTTGATGCCCCTCAGAAGAGACTTGGAGGTCACAGTAGCTTAAGAAGAAGCTTTTAATGCCCCTCAGACGAGACGTGGAAGTCAGAGTGGTATAACAACACGCTTTTAATGCCCATCAGAAGAGACGTGGAGGTCAGAGTTGTATAACAAGACGGTTTTAATGCCCCTCAGAAGAGACGTGGAGGTCGCAGGAGCTTAACAAGACGCTTTTAATGCCCCTAAAAAGAGACGTGGAGGTCGCAGTAGCTTAACAAGACGCTTTTAATGCCCCTCAGAAGAGACGTGGAGGTCAGAGTGGTATAACAAGATGCTTTTAATGCCCCTCAGAAGAGACGTGGAGGTCAGAGAGTTATAACAACACACTTTTAATGCCCCTCAGAAGAGACGTGGAGGTCAGAGTGGTATAACAACACTCTTTTAATGCCCCTCAGAAGAGATGTGGGGGTCAGAGAGGTATAACAAGATGCTTTTAATGCCCCTCAGAAGGGACGTGGAGGTCAGAGTGGTATAACAACACGCTTTTAATGCCCCTTGGAAGAGTCGTGGAGGTCAGAGTGGTATAAAAACACGCTTTTAATGCCCCTCAGAAGAGACGTGGAGGGCCCAGTAGCTTAACAGGACGCTTTTAATGCACCTTGGAAAAGTGGTGGAGGTCCCAGTAGCTTAACAAGATGCTTTTAATACCCCTCAGAAGAGACGTGGAGGTCGCAGTAGCTTAACAAGATGGTTTTAATGCCGCTTGCAAGAGCCATACAGTACAGCATATTACAAACATTATTCCCATTATTGGGGAGTGGGTCTCCCATAGTATTTGCTTATGCCTTCCAAGCAAAAGCTGCCAAAAATTAAGATGGAGGAACATGCAATGCACCTTACAAGAGCCATGCAGTACAGCATATTACAAACATTATTCCCATGATTGGGGAGTGGGTCTCCCATAGTATTTGCTAATGCCTTCCAAGCAAAGGCTGCCAAAAATTATGAGGAAATGCAATGCCCATTCGAAGAGTCGTAGAGGTCCCAGTAGCTTAACAAGACCGTTTTAATGCCCCTCAGAAGAGAAGTGGAGGTCAGAGTGGTATAACAAGATGTTTTAAATGCCCCTTGGAAAAGTGGTGGAGGTCACAGTAGTTTAACAAGACTGTTTTAATGCCCCTCGGAAGAGACATGGAGGACGCAGTACCTTAACAAGAAGCTTTTAATGCCCCTCAGAAGAGACGTGGAGGTCAGAGTGGTATAACAACACGCTTTTAATGACCCTCAGAAGAGACGTGGAGGTCAGAGTGGTAAAAAAACGCGCTTTTAATGCCACTCAGAAGAGACGTGGAGGTCAGAGTGGTATAACAACTTTCTTTTGATGCCCCTTAGAAGAGACGTGGAGGTCAGAGTGGTATAGCAAGACGGTTTTAATGCCCCTCAGAAGAGACTTGGAGGTCACAGTAGCTTAAGAAGAAGCTTTTAATGCCCCTCAGACGAGACGTGGAAGTCAGAGTGGTATAACAACACGCTTTTAATGCCCATCAGAAGAGACGTGGAGGTCAGAGTTGTATAACAAGACGGTTTTAATGCCCCTCAGAAGAGACGTGGAGGTCGCAGGAGCTTATCAAGACGCTTTTAATGCCCCTCAGAAGAGACATGGAGGTCGCAGTAGCTTAACAAGACGCTTTTAATGCCCCTCAGAAGAGACGTGGAGGTCAGAGTGGTATAACAAGATGCTTTTAATGCCCCTCAGAAGAGACGTGGAGGTCAGCGTGGTATAATAACACGCTTTTGATGCCCCTCAGAAGAGACGTGGAGGTCAGAGTGGTATAACAAGATGGTTTTAATGCCCCTCAGAAGAGAGTTGGCGGTCACAGTAGCTTAACAAGATGCTTTTAATGACCCTCAGAAGATACGTGGAGGTCAGAGTGGTATAACAAGACGCGTTTAATGCCCTTCAGAAGAAACGTGGAGGTCACAGTGGTATAACAACACGCTTTTAATGCCCCTCAGAAGAGACGTGGAGGTCAGAGTGGTATAACAACACGCTTTTAATGCCCCTCAGAACAGACGTGGCGGTCAGAGTGGTATAACAAGACGGTTTTAATGCCCCTCAGAAGAGACGTGGAGGTTGCAGGAGCTTAACACTCTTTTAATGCCCATCATAAGAGACGTGGAGGTCAGAGTGGTATAACAAGACGGTTTTAATGCCTCTCAGAAGAGACGTGGAGGTCGCAGTAACTTAACAAGACGCTTTTAATGCCCCTCAGAAGAGACGTGGAGGTCAGAGAGGTATAACAAGATGCTTTTAATGCCCCTCAAAAGAGACGTGGAGGTCAGAGTGGTATAACAACACGCTTTAATGCCCCTCAGAACAGACGTGGCGGTCAGAGTGGTATAACAAGACGCTTTTAATACCCCTCAGAAGAGACGTGGAGGTCAGAGGGGTTTAACAACACGCTTTTAATGCCCCTTGGAAGAGACGTGGAGGTCAGAGTGGTATAACAACACGCTTTTAATGCCCATCAGAAGAGACGTGGAGGTCAGAGTGGTATAACAACACGCTTTTAATGGCCCTTGGAAGAGATGTGGAGGTCAGAGTGGTATAACAACACACTTTTAATGCTCCTCAGAAGAGACGTGGAGGTCAGAGTGGTATAACAACACGCTTTTTATGCCCCTTGGAAGAGACGTGGAGGTCAGAGTGGTATAAGAACACGCTTTTAATGTCCCTCAGAAGAGACGTGGAGGTCCCAGTAGCTTAACAGGACGCTTTTAATGCACCTCGGAAAAGTGGTGGAGGTCACAGTAGCTTAACAAGATGCTTTTAATGCCCCTCAAAAGAGACGTGGAGGTCAGAGTGGTATAGAAAGATGCTTTTAATGCCCCTCAGAAGAGACGTGGAGGTCAGCGTGGTATAACAACACGCTTTTGATGCCCCTCAGAAGAGACGTGGAGGTCAGAGTGGTATTACAAGATGCTTTTTATGCCCCTCAGAAGAGAGGTGGAGGTCACAGTAGCTTAACAAGATGCTTTTAATGCCCCTAGAAGATACGTGGAGGTCAGAGTAGTATAACAAGACGTGTTTAATGCCCCTCAGAAGAGACGTGGAGGTCAGAGTGGTATAACAACACGCTTTTAATGCCCCTCAGAAGAGACGTGGAGGTCAGAGTGGTATAACAACACGCTTTTAATGCCCCTCAGAACAGACGTGGCGGTCAGAGTGGTATAAAAAGACGCTTTTAATACCCCTCAGAAGAGACGTGGATGTCAGAGTGGTATAACAACACGCTTTTAATGCCCCTTGGAAGAGACGTGGAGGTCAGAGTGGTATAACAACACGCTTTTAATGCCCATCAGAAGAGACGTGGATGTCAGAGTGGTATAACAAGACGCTTTTAATGCCCCTCCGAAGAGACGTGGAGGTCAGAGAGGTATAACAAGACGCTTTTAATGGACCTTGGAAGAGACGTGGAGGTAAGAGTGGTATAACAACACACTTTTCATGCCCCTCCGAAGAGACGTGGAGGTCAGAGAGGTATAGCAACACGCTTTTAATGCCCCTTGGAAGAGACGTGGAGGTCAGAGTGGTATAAGAACAATCTTTTAATGTCCCTCAGAAGAGACGTGGAGGTACCAGTAGCTTAACAGGACGCTTTTAATGCAATTCGGAAAAGTGATGGAGGTCCCAGTAGCTTAACAAGATGCTTTTAATACCCCTCAGAAGAGACGTGGAGGTCGCAGTAGCTTAACAAGATGGTTTTAATGCCGCTTGCAAGAGCCATACAGTACAGCATATTACAAACATTATTCCCATCATTGGGAAGTGGGTCTCCCATAGTCTTTTCTTATGCCTTTCAAGCAAAAGGTGCCAAAAATTAGGACGTACCAACTTGAAATTCCCTTACAAGAGCCATGCAGTACAGCATATTACAAACATTATTCCCATTATTGGGAAGTGGGTCTCCCATAGTATATGCTTATGCCTTCAAAGCAAAAGCTGCCAAAAATTATGAGGAAATGCAATGCCCGTTCGAAGAGTCGTGGAGGTCCCAGTAGCTTAACAAGACCCTTTCAATGCCCCTCAGAGGAGACGTGGAGGTCAGAGTGGTATAACAACACGCTTTTATTGCCCCTCAGAAGAGACGTGGAGGTCAGAGTGGTATAACAAGACGGTTTTAATGCCCCGCAGAAGAGACAAGGAGGTCGCAGTAGCATAACAAGACGCTTTTAATGCCCCTCAGAATAGACGTGGAGGTCAGAGTGGTATAGCAAGTTGCATTCAATGTCCCTCAGAAGAGACGAGAAGGTCAGCGTGGTATAACAACACTCTTTTAATGCCCCTCAGAAGAGACGTGGAGGTCAGAGTGGTATAACAACACGCTTTTAATGCCCCTCAGAAGAGACGTGGAGGTCAGAGTGGTATAAAAAGACGGTTTTAATGCCCCTCAGAAGAGACGTGGAGGTCACAGTACCTTAACAAGACACTTTTAATGCCCCTCGAAAAAGTGGTGAAGGTCGCAGTAGCTTAACAAGACGCTTTTAATGCCCCTTACAAGAGCCATACAGTAGAGCATCTTAAAAACATTATTCCCATTATAAGGGAGTCGGTCTCCCATAGTCTTTTCTTATGCCTTCAAAGCAAAAGCTGCCCAAAATTAGAACGGAGGAACTTGCAATGCCCCATACAAGAGCCAAGCAGTACAGCATATTACAAACATTATTCCCATTATTGGGGAGTGGGTCTCCCATAGTATTTGCTTATGCCTTCCAAGCAAAAGCTGCCAAAAATTAAGATGGAGGAACATGCAATGCACCTTACAAGAGCCATGCAGTACAGCATATTACAAACATTATTCCAATGATTGGGGAGTGGGTCTCCCATAGTATTTGCTTATGCCTTCCAAGCAAAGGCTGCCAAAAATTATGAGGAAATGCAATGCCCATTCGAAGAGTCGTAGAGGTCCCAGTAACTTAACAAGACCGTTTTAATGCCCCTCAGAAGAGACGTGGAGGTCAGAGTGGTATAACAAGATGTTTTAAATGCCCCTTTGAAAAGTGGTGGAGGTCACAGTAGTTTAACAAGACTGTTTTAAAGCTCCTCGGAAGAGACATGGAGGTCAGAGTGGTATAACAACACGCTTTTAATTCCCCTCAGAAGAGACGTGGAGGTCAGAGTGGTATAACAACGCGCTTTTAATGCCCCTCAGAAGAGACGTGGAGGTCAGAGTGGTATAACAACACGCTTTTGATGCCCCTTAGAAGAGACGTGGAGGTCAGAGTGGTATAGCAAGACGGTTTTGATGCCCCTCAGAAGAGACTTGGAGGTCACAGTAGCTTAAGAAGAAGCTTTTAATGCCCCTCAGACGAGACGTGGAAGTCAGAGTGGTATAACAACACGCTTTTAATGCCCATCAGAAGAGACGTGGAGGTCAGAGTTGTATAACAAGACGGTTTTAATGCCCCTCAGAAGAGACGTGGAGGTCGCAGGAGCTTAACAAGACGCTTTTAATGCCCCTAAAAAGAGACGTGGAGGTCGCAGTAGCTTAACAAGACGCTTTTAATGCCCCTCAGAAGAGACGTGGAGGTCAGAGTGGTATAACAAGATGCTTTTAATGCCCCTCAGAAGAGACGTGGAGGTCAGAGAGTTATAACAACACACTTTTAATGCCCCTCAGAAGAGACGTGGAGGTCAGAGTGGTATAACAACACTCTTTTAATGCCCCTCAGAAGAGATGTGGGGGTCAGAGAGGTATAACAAGATGCTTTTAATGCCCCTCAGAAGGGACGTGGAGGTCAGAGTGGTATAACAACACGCTTTTAATGCCCCTTGGAAGAGTCGTGGAGGTCAGAGTGGTATAAAAACACGCTTTTAATGCCCCTCAGAAGAGACGTGGAGGGCCCAGTAGCTTAACAGGACGCTTTTAATGCACCTTGGAAAACTGGTGGAGGTCCCAGTAGCTTAACAAGATGCTTTTAATACCCCTCAGAAGAGACGTGGAGGTCGCAGTAGCTTAACAAGATGGTTTTAATGCCGCTTGCAAGAGCCATACAGTACAGCATATTACAAACATTATTCCCATCATTGGGAAGTGGGTCTCCCATAGTCTTTTCTTATGCCTTTCAAGCAAAAGGTGCCAAAAATTAGGACGTAGCAACTTGAAATTCCCTTACAAGAGCCATGCAGTACAGCATATTACAAACATTATTCCCATTATTGGGAAGTGGGTCTCCCATAGTTTTTACTTAGGCCTTCCAAGTAAAAGCTGCCAAAAATTAGGACGTAGGATCTTGCAATACCCTTACAAGAGCCATGCAGTACAGCATATTACAAACATTATTCCCATTATTGGGGAGAGGGTCTCCCATAGTATTTGCTTATGCCTTCAAAGCAAAAGCTGCCAAAAATTATGAGGAAATGCAATGCCCGTTCGAAGAGTCGTGGAGGTCCCAGTAGCTTAACAAGACCCTTTCAATGCCCCTCAGAGGAGACGTGGAGGTCAGAGTGGTATAACAACACGCTTTTAATGCCCCTCAGAAGAGACGTGGAGGTCAGAGTGGTATAACAAGACGGTTTTAATGCCCCGCAGAAGAGACAAGGAGGTCGCAGTAGCATAACAAGACGCTTTTAATGCCCCTCAGAATAGACGTGGAGGTCAGAGTGGTATAGCAAGTTGCATTCAATGTCCCTCAGAAGAGACGAGAAGGTCAGCGTGGTATAACAACACTCTTTTAATGCCCCTCAGAAGAGACGTGGAGGTCAGAGTGGTATAACAATACGCTTTTAATGCCCCTCAGAAGAGACGTGGAGGTCAGAGTGGTATAAAAAGACGGTTTTAATGCCCCTCAGAAGAGACGTGGAGGTCACAGTACCTTAACAAGACACTTTTAATGCCCCTCGGAAAAGTGGTGAAGGTCGCAGTAGCTTAACAAGACGCTTTTAATGCCCCTTACAAGAGCCATACAGTAGAGCATCTTAAAAACATTATTCCCATTATTAGTGAGTCGGTCTCCCATAGTCTTTACTTATGCCTTCCAAGCAAAAGCTGCCAAAAATTAGGACGGAGAAACTTGCAATGCCCCTTACAAGAGCCATGCAGTACAGCATATTACAAACATTATTCCCATTATTGGGGAGTGGGTCTCCCATAGTATTTGCTTATGCCTTCCAAGAAAAAGCTGCCAAAAATTAGGATGGAGGAACTTGCAATGCCCCTTACAAGAGACATGCAGTACAGCAAATTACTAACATTATTCCTATTATTGGGGAGTGTGTCTCCCATAGTCTTTTCTTATGCCTTCCAAGCAAAAGCTGCCCAAAATTATAACGGAGGAACTTGCAATGCCCCATACAAGAGCCAAGCAGTACAGCATATTCCAAACATTATTCCCATTATTGGGGAGTGGGTCTCCCATAGTATTTGCTTATGCCTTCCAAGCAAAAGCTGCCAAAAATTAAGATGGAGGAACATGCAATGCACCTTACAAGAGCCATGCAGTACAGCATATTACAAACATTATTCCCATGATTGGGGAGTGGGTCTCCCATAGTATTTGCTTATGCCTTCCAAGCAAAGGCTGCCAAAAATTAAGAGGAAATGCAATGCCCATTCGAAGAGTCGTAGAGGTCCCAGTAACTTAACAAGACTGTTTTAATGCCCCTCAGAAGAGACGTGGAGGTCAGAGTGGTATAACAAGATGTTTTAAATGCCCCTTTGAAAAGTGGTGGAGGTCACAGTAGTTTAACAAGACTGTTTTAAAGCTCCTCGGAAGAGACATGGAGGTCAGAGTGGTATAATAACACGCTTTTAATTCCCCTCAGAAGAGACGTGGAGGTCAGAGTGGTATAACAACGCGCTTTTAATGCCCCTCAGAAGAGACGTGGAGGTCAGAGTGGTATAACAACACGCTTTTGATGCCCCTTAGAAGAGACGTGGAGGTCAGAGTGGTATAGCAAGACGGTTTTGATGCCCCTCAGAAGAGACTTGGAGGTCACAGTAGCTTAAGAAGAAGCTTTTAATGCCCCTCAGACGAGACGTGGAAGTCAGAGTGGTATAACAACACGCTTTTAATGCCCATCAGAAGAGACGTGGAGGTCAGAGTTGTATAACAAGACGGTTTTAATGCCCCTCAGAAGAGACGTGGAGGTCGCAGGAGCTTAACAAGACGCTTTTAATGCCCCTAAAAAGAGACGTGGAGGTCGCAGTAGCTTAACAAGACTCTTTTAATGCCCCTCAGAAGAGACGTGGAGGTCAGAGTGGTATAACAAGATGCTTTTAATGCCCCTCAGAAGAGACGTGGAGGTCAGAGAGTTATAACAACACACTTTTAATGCCCCTCAGAAGAGACGTGGAGGTCAGAGTGGTATAACAACACTCTTTTAATGCCCCTCAGAAGAGATGTGGGGGTCAGAGAGGTATAACAAGATGCTTTTAATGCCCCTCAGAAGGGACGTGGAGGTCAGAGTGGTATAAAAACACGCTTTTAATGCCCCTTAGAAGAGACGTGGAGGGCCCAGTAGCTTAACAGGACGCTTTTAATGCACCTTGGAAAAGTGGTGGAGGTCCCAGTAGCTTAACAAGATGCTTTTAATGCCCCTCAGAAGAGAAATGGAGGTCGCAGTAGCTTAACAAGATGGCTTTAATGCCCCTTACAAGAGCTATACAGTACAACATATTACAAACATTATTCCCATTATTGGGAAGTTGGTCTCCCATAGTCTTTGCTTATGCCTTCCAAGCAAAAGGTGCCAAAAATTAGGACGTAGGAACTTGCAATACCCTTACAAGAGCCATGCAGTACAGTATATTACAAACATTATTGCCATTAATGGGTAGTGGGTCTCCCATAGTATTTGCTTATGACTTCAAAGCAAAAGCTGCCAAAAATTATGAGGAAATGAAATGCCCTTTCGAAGAGTCGTGGAGCTCCCAGTAGCTTAACAAGACCCTTTTAATGCCCCTCAGAAGAGACGTGGAGGTCAGAGTGGTACAACAGCACGCTTTTAATGCCCCTCAGAAGAGAAATGGAGGTCAGAGTGGTATAACAAGATGGTTTTAATGCCCCTGAAGAGACGTGGAGGTCACAGTAGCTTAACAAGATGCTTTTAATGCCCCTCTGAAAAGTGGTGAAGGTCGCAGTAGCTTAACAAGACGCTTTTAATGCCCCTTACAAGAGCCATACAGTAGAGCATCTTAAAAACATTATTCCCATTATTGGGGAGTGGGTCTCCCATAGTCTTTGCTTATGCCTTCCAAGCAAAAGCTGCCAAAAATTAGGACGTAGGAACTTGCAATGCCCCTTACAAGAGCCATGCAGTACAGCATATTACAAACATTATTCCCATGATTGGGATGTGGGTCTCCCATAGTATTTGCTTATGCCTTCCAAGCAAAAGCTGCCAAAAACTAGGATGGAGGAACTTGCAATGCCTCATACAAGAGCCATGCAGTACAGCATATTACAAACATTATTCCCATTATTGGGGAGTGTGTCTCCCATAGTCTTTGCTTATGCCTTCCAAGCAAAAGCTGCCAAAAATTAGAATGGAGGAACATGCATTGCCCCTTACAAGAGCCATGCAGTATAGCATATTACAAACATTATTCCCATGATAGGCGAGTTGGTCTCCCATAGTATTTGATTAAGCCTTCCAATCAAAAGCTGCCAAAAATTATGAGGAAATGCAATGCCCGTTCGAAGAGTCGTGGAGGTCCCAGTAGCTTAACAAGACCGTTTTAATGCCCCTCAGAAGAGACAAGGAGGTCAGAATGGTATAACAAGATGCTTTTAGTGCCCCTTGAAAAAGAGGTGGAGGTAGCAGTGGTTTAACAAGACGGTTTTAATGCCCCTCGGAAGAGACATGGGGGTCGCAGTAGCTTACCAAGATGCTTTTAATGCCCCTCAGAAGAGACGTGGAGGTCAGAGTGGTATAACAACACGCTTTTAATGCCGCTCAGAAGAGACGTGGAGGTCAGAGTGGTATAACAAGACAGTTTTAATGCCCCTCAGAAGAGATGTAGAGCTCACAGTAGTTTAACAACAAGCTTTTAATGCCCCTCAGAAGAGACGTGGAGGTCAGAGTGGTATAACAACACACTTTTAATGCCCCTCAGAAGAGACGTGTAGGTCAGAGTGGTATAGCAACATGCTTTTGATGCCCTTCAGAAGAGACGTGGAGGTCAGAGTGGTATAACAAGACGGTTTTAATGCCCTTCAGAAGAGACGTGGAGGTCACAGTATCTTAACAAGATGCTTTTAATGACCCTCAGACGAGACATGGAAGTCAGAGTGGTATAACAACACGCTTTTAATGCCCCTCAGAAGAGACGTGGAGGTCACAGTAGCTTAAAAAGACGTTTTTAATGCCCCTCAGAAGAGACGTGGAGGTTAGAGTGTTATAACAAGATGCTTTTAATGCCCCTCAGAAGAGATGTTAAGGTCAGAGTGGTATAACAACACGCTTTTAATGCTCCTCAGAAGAGACGTGGAGGTCAGTGTGGTATAACAACACGCTTTTAATGCCCCTCAGAAGAGACGTGAAGGTCAGAGTGGTATAACAAGATGCTTTTAATGCCCCTCAGAAGAAAAGTGGAGGTCAGAGTGGTATATCAACACGCTTGTAATGCCCCTCAGAAGAGACATGGAGGTCAGAGTGGTATAACAACACACTTTTAATGTCCCTTGGAAGAGACGTGGAGGTACAACATGCTTTTAATGCCCCTTGGAAGAATTGTGGAGGTCAGAGTGGTATAACAACACGCTTTTAATGTCCCTAAGAAGAGACGTGGAGGTCAGAGTGGTATAACAACACGCTTTTAATGCCCCTTGGAAGAGACGTGGAGGTCAGAGTGTTATAACAACACGCTTTTAATGCCCCTCAGAAGAAACGTGGAGGTCCCAGTAGCTTAACAGGATGCTTTTAATGCCCCTCGGAAAAGTGGTGGAGGTCCCATTAGCTTAACAAGACGCTTTTAATTCCCCTCAGAAGAGACATGGAGGTCCCAGCAGCTTAACAAGACGCTTTTAATGCCCCTCGGAAAAGTGGTGGAGGTCGCAGTAGCATAACAAGACGCTTTTAATGCCCCTTACAAAAGCCATACCGTACAGCATCTTAAAAACATTATTCCCATTATTGGGGAGTGTGCCTCCCATAGTCTTTGCTTATGCCTTCCAAGTAAAAGCTGCCAAAAATTAGGACGGAGGAACTTGTAATGCCCCTTACAAGAGCCATACAGTACAGCATCTTAAAAATATTATTCCCATTATTGGGGAGTGGGTCTCCCATAGTCTTTGCTTATGCCTTCCAAGCAAAAGCTGACAAAAATAAGGACGGAGGAACTTTCAATAATGGCAACACGGAAAATGGTCACCCTGGTGGTATAGCGGTGATGGAGGCTGAGGATAAGGAGAAGAACATAAAACAGAAAAAATGAGGAAGCGTACACCCATGTGTGGGTGTGAAGCGGTGCATGTGAATACACCTCCCGAAAAAACACAGCGGATTTGGTGGTGATGAGAAGTCTGGCCCAATCCAGTCCTTGTTCATTTTGATAAGGGTCAGCTTGTCATCATTGTCAGTTGACAGGCGAGTGCGCTTGTCAGTTATAATTCTCCCAGAGGCACTAAAAACACGCTCCGATAACAGGCTAGCGGCAGGGCAGGCCAGGACCTCCAAGGCGTACAGAGCGAGCTCATTCCAAGTGTCCAGCTTGGATACCCAATAATTAAAAGGCTCAGAGGAATCATGGAGGACGCTGGTACGTCCTCCGTGATACCTTGTGAGAGTACCCCGCACCTCAGGGCCTGTAAGCTGGGCGTGTCTCAGAAAACTGTCCCAGAACGTTGACAGTGCTCCCCTGCCTCTGCTGGATTGGAGTTGCCTCTCTCTCGCCTGTACGCCTTGGTTGGTCAACGAACTGTAACCTCTGCCGCTAGCGTGTTCAGATGGGAATTTTTTTAACAGTTCTGCAGCAAGTGCCTTCTGGTACTGCCCCATTTTTGTAGACCTCTCCACCTCAGGAATAAGAGAGTGAAAGTTCTCCTTGTAGCGAGGGTCTAAAAGTGTCACCAACCAGTAATGACTGTCACCCGACATTTTGACAACACGAGGGTCACGGTTAAGGCAGAGTAACATAAAGTCAGGCATGCATGCCAGACTGGTAACGGGCAAGACTTCCGTGTCCACACCAAGATGACTACTGACCATGCTCTCCTCCTCCTCCTCCTCCCCCTGACCTCATTCCACCCACGCTGAACCGATGGTATGACAGTTGTAAAGGTACTACCATCTACAGTGCATGACACAAGCTCCTGTTTTTCTTCCTCCTCCTCCTCCTCTCATTCATTGTCCCCCAATGCACGTTGGGATGAGATGAGGCTGGGCTGTGTGTAATCGACCGCTACGGCTCCTTGATCCATCTCATCATACTCTGGGTGCAATGCCTCCTCTTTAATTCTTTGCAGAGAGCATTGCAAAAGACAGACAAGTGGAATGCTGACGCTAATGATGGCATCATCGCCACTCACCATCTGGGTGGACTCCTCAAAGTTTGTCAAGATGGTAAAGATGTCAGACATCCAGGTCCACTCCTGAGGTCTTATGTGTGGAGTCTGACCTGAATATTGACGGCCTTGTTGCAGCTGGTACTCCACAACTGCTCTCTTCTGCTCACAAATCCTTTGCAACATGTGGAGGGTAGAGTTCCAACGTGTGGGGACATCACACACCAGTCGGTGTGTCGGAAGCTGCAAACGCTCCTGCAACACAGCAAGGGCGGCGGAAGCTGTAGCTGACTTGTGAAAATGAGCTGACAGGCGGCGTACTTTGACGAGCAGATCTGGCAACTCGGGGTACAATTTAAGAAACCGCTGAACCACAAGGTTAAGCACATGAGCCAGGCATAGTACGTGTGTGATCTCGCCTCGCCTCAGAGCCCCGACCAGGTTACGGCCATTGTCACACACGACCATGCCTGGATGTAGGTTCAGCGGTCTCAGCCACAGATCTGCCTGCTTTTTCACAGCTGTCCACAACTCACAAGCAGTGTGAGGTTTCTCACCTAAACTTATGAGTTTCAGCACAGCCTGTTACCGCTTGGCGGAGGCAGTGCTGCAGTGCTTCCAGCTTGTAACTGATGTGTTGATATCTGAGATGGAGGCTGAACATGAGGAGGAGGAGGATGATGCGCAGGAGCTGTACACTGGGGGGGCAACTCTGACTGAAATAGGGCCCGCAATCCTCGGTGTGGGGAGGATGTGTTCCATCCCAAGGTCCGAATGGGTCCCGACTTCCACTATATTTACCCAGTGTGCCGTCAGGGAGATGTACCGTCCCTGGCCACAAGCACTTGTCCACATGTCCATTGCCAGGTGGACTCTCCCAGTAACTGCGTTGTTGAGGGCACGGCAGATATTTTGGGACACGTGCTTGTGTAGTGCGGGGATGGCACACCGGGCAAAATAGTGTCGGCTGGGGAACGAGTACCGAGGGACGGCCACCGCCATAAGGTTGCGGAAGGATTCCGTCTCCACCAGCTAAAAGGCAGCATTTCCAATGCAAGCAGTCGTGAAATTTGCGAATTTAGTACTGTGGCCTGTGGGTCGTTAGCTGCGAATTTCCGCTTTCGTTCAAAGGTCTGGGATATGGAATATTGAACACTGTGGTGGGACGTGGACTTTGATTCTGTTTCTTGAGAAACTGCCATAACAAGTGAAGACTGAGAGAAGGGGGCATCTTTGCATGCAGTATGGACAGGGGATTGCCTTGCACACACAACAGGGGGTTCTATTGCACGCACAACAGTGGAAGAAGCAGTGGTGACACCCACTGACACTGGTCATGGGCCCTGGGGTTCGCCCCATAAAGTCGGGTGCTTTGCTGCCATGTGCCTGATCATGCTGGTGGTGGTCAGGTTGGTAGTTTTGTCACCCCTTCTGATGCTGGCATGGCAGGTGGTACAAATTGTCTTTTGGGGTTATCAGCTGAGTCTTTAAAAAAATTCCAGTCTCTGGAAGACCTACCGCTTGTACTGGCAACTTCCCTCGTATTGGTGTTACGGGGAATGGTTGCCTGCCTTCTGTCTGCGACCACCACACTGCTTCTTCTTGCCTGTTGGGGTACTCTGCCTCCCTCCGCCTGTGTGCTGCTGGCCTCACTCTGCATGTTCTCCTGCCACGTTGGGTCAGTTACTAGATCATCCACCACCTCCTCCTCTTCCACTTGCTCACCACGATCCTCCTCCTCACTTCCTGACAATTTTGTCTCGTCATCGTCAACCTCTTGTGACAAATTGCCAGCATCGACTTCCTGTGGCCGTGGCTGTTCAAATATTTGTGCATCGCTACATGGGATCTCCTCTTCCACCACTTCAAGCGGAGCAGGCGAGGGGCACAAATCTGGAAATGGACCAGTGAACAGCTCTTCAGAGTGTCCAAGTGTGGGATCAGTTGCTATCTGACGACACTCGGCATGGTGAGAGAAAGGAGCATCAGGGTGAGGAGTAGTGTTGAGCCACCCCCGTAGTGTTCGAGTTCGGTTCGGTTCGTCGAACACCCGTGTGTTCGCCGAACTGTTCGTCGAACTGTTCGTCGAACACCTTCGAACACCGTTAAAACCAATGGCAGGCAAACAAAAACACATAGAAACACATAGAAAACACCTTCAAAGGTGTCCAAAAGCTGACAAACTGCTCTGAAGACACAACTAACACATGGAAAAGTGACAACTACATATAGTCATGCGAAAAGAAAAGAGGTGGAGGAGTAAAAGGAGGAGGAGACACAGATATAGGCATGTCATGCCCTTCTAAAATCCAAAAAGTGAGAAGCCGACACGTTCAGTCCGCTCCTGCCCGTGCCACCTCCGTGTCGCCGGGTTTGTGCCAGAGCCGCGGTGAACCCTGACGGCCAGCCCCCCTCTCCCAATACTGGTGCCTGTCCGCTGGTGGGTCGAGCGAGCCCCCCTGTGGTGGAGGCAGCTCTAAGCTTTTTAATTTAAATTGTCTCTCTAATTTGAATGAATACACTTTAAATCCATTTACAAGGATCTATTGGAGGGCAAGTCTCATGCCAGCAGCCGCGTAATTCCAGCTCCAGTAGCGTCCACTAAAGCTGCTGCAGTTAAAAAGCTTTTATAAGGATCGAGCTCGGCTGTCCACCGCAAGGCATCCTACTGCCAGTCCCAGCCCCTATGCCTTGGGGTGCCTCCTGATGCTCTTCACTGAGTATCCCGTGGTCCCGAAGCATTTCCTTTGAAAAAATTAAGTGTCAAAACGTGGTGTAGCTTGCTTAACAGCCGGGATAATCCGCTGACTAGCAGACACTGCTACTAGGCACAAAGTATTTCCTGGGCTAGATGCAGTTAAAAATTTGTAATTAGATACTCTCGTTGGATGCTGAGAAAGCATTCCATAGAGTCTCCTGGCACGCCATATATGATTCTCTTAAAATGCTTGGGGTAGGGGTCTAGGGGACCCTTTTATAGCCAAAATCACGGCCCTGTATCGCATTACGTCACCTAGGCTGAAGATAAATGGAACTGTGTTACCCTGAGGGCTCGGTTGCTACAGAGGTATTGCACCTCACCCAGAGGTGTGATATCTCACTCTCAGGTAAGGATGGAGTGTGGATCAGGACCCGACACCTGCATGCATTACACCACATTGCCGTGGGGAAGGGCGACCAATATGCCCCTGAGATGGGCACGACAGTCCCTGTCCCTGGCTGGAGTGGGGGGAGGGAACACTGAGGAAGGGGAACCCTGTAGTGCAGGAGCAGGGAGGAAGCAGTTCCTGGGTGCATTGAGAAGGGAGTATAAAAGGTGGGCACCATCTTAGTTCCGTGCAGAGAAGTCTGAGCAGAAGTGGCAGGGAGCAGGGGCTCTGCATGAGCTCTGCTCCGGAGGCGGGCCTAGTAACAGAGGCCCAGGCCTGGAAGAGGGAGAAGGAAGGAAGAGGAGCGGAGAAGGCTCCAGGAACGAGGAATGAAGGGATCCCAGGGGTGCGGACGGGCGACTCGCCACCGCACGCCCGAATCCACCTGCGTGGAGGGGTCAGGCCAAAGGGGGAGACCGGTCCCCGAAACTAGTGGAGGCAGGAAACGACCCTCAGCTAGAAACCGGAGGCTGTGACATTTTATGTGGCGCAGCCCCTCGCTACACCCGCTAGGAAGGCACCACATAGGGTCGGGGAAACTGGCGCCAAGTTTACCAAGAGGAAGCCCGAGGCAGCCGGACAGAAGGGTTGGTAAGAAAGGCCAGACAAAGGACACACAAAGGGGGTCCTGTGAAGCGCTCCAAAGTTATCTGGGAGTTGTCTGAGCCCCTCACCTGGTGAGCACAGTACGACGTGGGCAGCCGTTACCTGCAGACGTGGTCTGGATAATAAGAACTGTGAGTAAAGGCCCTGGACTGCATCACTGACTCCGTGTCGTTACTGCTGCTGCCCTGCACCATCACCCCCATCCTCCGCATACACTGCCCTGAGGCTATACTCCTCCCGTGGGGAGTTATGCTACGCTCTGCTGCACCCACAACACCAGCCTTAGCGGTCTGCCCTGGAGCGGCGGTTCACTCTGACCGCAATCCACGGGTGGCGTAGTCGGACATTTAAACATCAAAACCACATAAATAGTTCCGCCACTGGTTTGAGCACCCTGAGCCACGGAACCGGGTCGCCGCCACGGAGACTACAACCACCAGCATCCACCAAAAAGGGTCCGGCTCCCGGTGTCCCAAGGCCCAGGGGGCGCGTCAGAACATTTTCATCACCTTTCACAATCACCAATGGGACAAGGCAGGGATGTTCTCTGTCCCCTCTCTTATACATCCTAGTGACGGAGCACCTGCTCTCATCAATTCGCCATAACCCCAATATTAGGTGGATTGAGGTGGGAGGCACCGAGTACAAGTGCTCTCTATTTGCTGATGATGTCCTAGTATATATCACTCAATCACATATATCCATCCATGCTGTTATGGCTGAAATAGATCACTTTGTTACATGGTCAAATTTTAAAATCAATGCAGCGAAGTCTGAGGCCCTCGATGTCTCCCTCCCCAAATCCATATAGGATTCCATCCAGTCCAACTTTCCCTTTGCCTGGCCCTCACAGGGTATCAAATACTTAGGAATTCCTATTCATAGAGACCTCTCCCATCTATGTTATCTTAATTTTGGGCCCTTTATTGAACAACTCCATACAGACCACGGTTGGCAAGTTAGAACTGTAAGATTCACTACGTGAACCACTGGTATTTTGTGGAAAAGCACATGTACACTGTGTTCCAAATTATTATGCAAAAAGTGTTTAGGAGTGATAAGGGAAGAATTTGTTTGTTTGTCAGTTAAACTCATTGATGGTGATGTGTGTCAGGGCTCTTTATATCACTGTAAGCAATTGCAGACACCTGTGCTAATTAGTTTGGCAGGTGTGTCCAATGAAAGGCAAGACTACTTAAGAAGGCTGTCTCACATTATTAAGCAGCCTACATTTTCTGCCAAAATGGGAAAGAAAAAGGATGTGTCGGCTGCTGAGAAGCAACAAATTGTGGAGGGTTTAGGTCAAGGCATGACTACAATCAACATTGTGCGATGATCAGGATGAAGTGTCTTGGCAATCAAGAAGTATGTAGCTGATTCACAGTACACACGTGTGCGTGCTGATAAGGGAAAATTGAGGACTCTTTCCTACAAGCAATTACGTCAGGTTAAAAGAGCAGCGGCAAAAAAGCCTTGTCATAGCAGCAGACAAGTTTTTGAAGCTGCTGGTGCCTCCAACGTCCCCCGAACAACAAGATGCAGGGTCCTTCAGAGGTTTGCAGCTGTGCATACGCCATCCTGTCGACCTCCTCTATCCACTTCACACAAGCAGAAACGGCTCCAGTGGGCCAAACATTACATGAAGACTGATTTCAAAACTGTTTTGTTCACGGATGAGTGCCGTGCAGCGCTCGATGGTCCAGATGGATGGAGTGGAGGATGGCTGGTTGATGGACACCCCACGCAAACACGGCTACAGCGCCAACAAGGAGGAGGTGGAGTAATGTTTTCGGCTGGAATCATGGGGAGAGAGATTGTCGGCCCCTTTAGGATCCCTGAAGGCGCTAAAGATGAACTCCATAATGTATGTGGATTTTCTCAAACAGCACTTCCTGCCATGGTTCAAGAAGAAGAACCGTGTATTTCACAGCAAGATCATTTTTTTGCATGATAATGCACCATCTCATGCTGCACATAAAACATCTGCATCTCTGGCTGATATGGGCATAAAAGGGGACAAACTTATGGTGTGACCCCCATGCTCCCCTGACCTCTACCCCATTCAGAACCTCTGGAGCATCATCAAAAGGAGTGTCTATGATGGCGGGAGGCAGTTCACATCTAAGCAACAGCTCTGGGAGGGTATTCTGTCCTCATGCAAAACAATTGAAGCAGAAACCATCCAAAACCTGACAAATTCAATGGACGAGAGAGTTCAGATGCTCCTTTCGAACAAGGGGTCCTATGTGAAAATGTAACATCACCTAGAATAAAGTTTTGAGTTGAAAACTGTTTGATTTCAGTTTCTAATAACCTGCTAATGCTTATAATTTCAAAAATGACCATTTTTTTGGTCTTTATTAAAATGAAATGGTTGATCGAAAAGTTTGGCGGATTGAAGAGTGTGGCAACCCAGTAGTCATGATTACTTTGAATTCTGACAATATGAGGGTCATGTTGCAGGTAGTGCAGCAAGAAGGCACTTATGTGTCTTGCGCATCTCGGAACCCCAAAATTATTTTACGGGCTAGATGCAGCTAAAAATTATTATTAATTTTAAATCTGGTGGAGCTTAGTATAGATGGCCTAATAGGATCAGTGCTGCACACTGCTACAAAGCCCAAATTATTTTCCAGCCAAGATACAGATAAACATGATTAGTAATTTTAAATCTGGTGGAGCTTATTATAGATGGCCTAATAGAATCAGTGCTGCACACTGCTACAAAGCCCAAATTATTTTCCAGCCAAGATACAGATAAATATGATTAGTAATTTGAAAGCTTAAAACGGTTGGTAGGGTGATTTTAACCAATCATCCATCTTTTACTCTCCCCAGGATGACACAGGGGTAGAAAAGTCGTTTCGGATCCATGATTTGTTCATCTTTATGAACGTGAGTCTGTCTACATTATCAGTGGAGAGCCGCGTGCGTTTATCTGTCAGCACACCACCAGCAGCACTGAACACACGTTCAGACAGAACGCTGGCTGCGGGGCATGACAAGATCTCCAAGGCATAAGTGGCTAGCTCCGGCCATTTATCCAGATTGGAAGCCCAAAAAGTGCAAGGGTCCAGTGACACAGTCATGGCTTCAATGTTTACTTGGAGATACTCCTGTACCATCGTCTCTAGGCGTTGACTATGTGTCAGACTTCTTGTCTCCTGTGGCCTTGCAAAGGATGGGCTAAAAAAGTGGTGAAATGATTGCGCAAAATTGATGTTACCAGCAGATACTGTGGTTCTGTTATGGTTTGAGTGCTGAACACTTGACGGTCCCATGGTTGGCAAGTTGGAACTGTGAGATTCACTACGTGCACCACTGGTGTTTTGTGGAAAAGCACATGTAAGATTCTGCAACAGTCTCTGCTGATACTCCTGCATGCGTGCATCCCTTTCTATGGCAGGAATAATTTCTGCAAATTTACTTTTGTACCGGGGATCTAACAGTGTGGCAACCCAGTAGTCAGGATTATTTCTAATTCTCCCAATTCGAGGGTCATGTTGCAGGTAGTGCAGCAAGAAGGCACTCATGTGTGTTGCGCATCCAGGAGCACCAAGTCCCTGTTGTGTTGGTGGCGAGGTAACAATCATGCTTCCTTCCTCTGTCCTCTCCCCCCAACCTCGCACAACAGAAATGTGATCAAGGTCTCCCTCATCTGATGAGACTTCCATCAGTTCGTCCTCCACTTCTTCCTGGGCTCCTGCACCTTCCTCACTAGTTTGGCTGCTACCATGCACCCTGGTAAAACCATCTCCCCCACCCTCACATGCCTGCCGCCTTGGTGCTGCCGACCGTCTGGACCTTGCAGATGTTAGCCCTTCCGCATACAACTCCTCCTCCTCTACTTCCTCCACCTCCTCTTGTGCCACCACCTGACTCCGAATTCTGTTTAACATGTGCTCCAGCATGTAAATCACCGGAATAGTCATGCTGATAATGGCATCGTCAGCACTAAACATCTTCGTCGCCATTTCAAAACTGTGCAGAAGGGTGCTTAGGTCCCTGATCTGAGACCACTCCTCCAGTGTGATTTGCCCCACGTCTGGATCTCGATGGCCCAGGCTATACGTCAGAACGTATTGCACCAGGGCTTGTTGGTGCTGCCACAGTCGCTGCAACATGTGCAGAGTTGAATTCCACCGGGTAGGCACATCGCATTTTAGCCGGTGAAGTGGCAGGCCCAACGACTTCTGTAGAGATGTAAGTCGCTGAGCTGCGGGATGCGAACGGCGGAAGTGAGCACACATCGCCCGTGCCCTCTGCAGAAGGCCATCTAGTCTGGGATAGTGGGCTAAAAATTTCTGGACAACCAGGTTCAACACGTGAGCCATACAAGGCACGTGTGTGATATTGCCCCGGCGAAGGGCCGCACCCAGGTTTGCAGCATTGTCGCACACGGCCTTCCCTGGTTTCAGGTCCAGTGGAGACAACCATTCATGAAATTGGTTCTCCAGAGCTGACCACAACTCCTCAGCTGTGTGACTCACATTTCCCAGACATTTCAAAGTAAAAACTGCCTGATGACGTTGAGCCATACTGCCAGCATAGTAAGGAGGTGTGCAGGATCCCTTCTGCGCAGTTAGAAAGCTTGTGGCATGACCAGACAGGCTTTGGGTGCAGGTGGAAGACCGAGAGGAGGTTGAGGAGGCAGAAGCAGTGGAGGAACTTTGACATAAAGAGGATTGACGCACAACTCGTGGGGACGGCAAGACTTGGACAGCAGCCCCTTGTCCTGCTGTCACCATAGTTACCCAGTGCCCAGTCAGCGACATGTAACGCCCCTGTCCATGCCTACTCGTCCAAGTGTCTGTGGTGAAATGCACCCTGTCACACACAGAGTTTCTCAAAGAAGCGGTGATGTTGTGTGCGACATGCTGGTGGAGCACAGGCACACCTTTCTTTGAGAAGTAGTGCCGACTGGGCATCTGGTACTGGGGCACTGCGATGGACATAAGGTCTCGAAAATCTTCTGTGTCCACCAGGCGGAAAGGCAGCATTTCTGTAGCCAAGAGCTTGCAGATGGTGAAATTCAACCTCTTAGCTTTCTCATGGCTAGGAGGAAATGGTCTTTTACTTGTCCACATCTGAGGGACCGAGGGCTGACTATTGTGCTTAGACTGGGTTGATAAGGGTGTCCCCGGCAAACTGCCGGTCTGTGAGGAAGATGCAGGCGGACATGTTAGGTTGCCTTGATCCAAAGGTGGTGCTATCGATGTCAGACAGCGCTCAACACCAGCTGGTGTTACCACCTCCAAAGAAAATGATGACCTGCCAATCACGCTGGATGTTGCGGGTAAAGAGGTGGCAGGTCTGCGCCCCAAAACAGGTGTGACTGCTGTCACCCCAGTCACAGAGGATGAAGAGGCCGCGGATGCACAAGATATGGCAGACGGTGGTTGGCCCGGTCGGCTAGGCCGCATTGTAGCACACTGAGCTTCCCACTGCAACTTATGCTTCATGTCCATGTGCCGGTTCATGCATGAAGTACTCAAACTATGTATTTTTTGGCCTCTACTTAGCTTTTGCTGACAAATGTTACAGATAACACGAGTTGGGTCATCTTTATCGATCTGAAAAAATGCCCAGGCTATGCAAGGCTTAGCACCCATGCGACCTGAAGAGCCACCACGACTTGTGGTGAGAGGCAGAGTTGTGTTTGAGGATGCAGTTGTTGACGTGCTTCCAGTACTACGTCTCTGTCCAGGAAGGCGCAACCTGACCTCGTCGTCACTAGCATCTTCCTCCAACTCCTCTGCTGACCTCATCTCTTGACTGACTGTGGGTTGACAGTAAGTGGGATCTCCAACCTCATCATCATCACCCTGTGCGTTATCACACCCGTCGTCCTGAGATCCAACCTGTTCCTGCCCTGGCAAAAAACTAAAGTTGTCGCTCCAATCAGGTATTTGAGTCTCATCATTGTCTTCCTCATTGTCTCCACCAACAGGAGTTACAGTTTGGGAATGAGGGTCTACATTATGGTCAGAACCTTCTGCGTCTGGTCCTGGATCCGACTCATAAAGATTCTGGGCATCAGTGCAGATCATTTCCTCGTCTGGATTCACAGAAGCGCTGGAGTCGACCTCTGATTCCCAGGCTATTGTATGAGTAAACAGCTCTGCAGACTCAACCATCTGTTCTACCTCATACTCAGACGGGCAGCTGGAAATTTGGGAGCTGTGAGGAAGCAAGTGCGATTGGGGTGACACCTTTGAGGACTGGAGTATTTGTGATGTTGAAGTTGATGTGGAGGAGAGCCCACTTAAAGGAGCACTTGATATCCATT
The DNA here is from genome assembly GCF_046119375.1 of Phyllobates terribilis. Taxonomy (NCBI): domain Eukaryota; kingdom Metazoa; phylum Chordata; class Amphibia; order Anura; family Dendrobatidae; genus Phyllobates; species Phyllobates terribilis. The sequence goes on from NW_027362769.1 coordinate 256,298,103, forward strand.
GAAGCACCTGCTGTTTTTGTGCCTCATCTGGAATTTGTAGCGATTGGCGTGGCCATAAGAAAGGGATCTTATCACATTGTCCGCTAAAAGAAGTAGACATTTTAGTTTGGCTGGAAGATGGTCTTTCTTCTGCAGATGTTACTGTTGCTTTAACACCTACCCCACGGACACAACCTTTTTTCGCCTTCCCACCACGCCTATTCCCCTTTCCACCAGCAGCAGGCCTTTTTCCACTCATTTTGGTGGTTAACTAATTCACAACTCTGGAGTTGTTTGCACAAAAAAACAATGGATGGGAACCGAGCAGAGCTGAGTGGCCAAACTGTGGTATTAGGCCAAAACTATTGGCTGGGTTAGATGCAGAAAAAAATTATATTCAATTTGCAACCTGATGGAGGTAAGTATAGATGGATTAATAGAACAAGTCCCACACACAGCTAGAAGCCCAAATATTTTTTCAGAGGTAGATGCAGAAAAAAAAATATTCAGTTTGCATCCTGATGGAGGTCAGTATAGATGGACTAATAGAGAAAGTCCCACACACTGCTAGAAGGCCAAATATTTTTTCAGAGCTAGATGCAGACAAAAAATTATTTTGAATTTGCAACCTGATGGAGGTCAGTATAGGTGGACTAATAGAACAAGTCCCACACACTGCTAGAAGGCCAAATATTTTTTTAGAGGTAGATGCAGAAAAAAATATATTCAGTTTGCAACCTGATGTAGGTCAGTATAGATGGACTAATACAACAAGTCCCACACACAGCTAGAAGCCCAATATTTTTTCAGAGCTAGATGCAGAAAAAAATTATATTCAATTTGCAACCTGATGGAGGTCAGTATAGATGGAGTAATAGAACAAGTCCCACACACAGCTAGAAGCCCAAATATTTTTTCAGAGCTAGATGCAGATAAAAAATATTTTTAATTTGCAACCTGATGGAGGTCAGTATAGATGGACTAATAGAGAAAGTCCCACACACTGCTAGAAGGCCAAATATTTTTTCAGAGCTAGATGCAGAAAAAAACTATATTCAGTTTGCAACCTGATGGAGGTCTGTATAGATGGATTAATAGAACAAGTCCCACACACAGCTAGAAGCCCAATATTTTTTCAGAGGTAGATGCAGAAAAAAATATATTCAGTTTGCAACCTGATGGAGGTCAGTATAGATGGACTAATAGAAAAAGTCCCACACACTGCTAGAAGGCCAAATATTTTTTCAGAGCTAGATGCAGAAAAAAATTATATTCAGTTTGCAACCTGATGGAGGTCAGTATAGATGGACTAATAGAGAAAGTCCCACACACTGCAAGAAGGCCAAATATTTTTTCAGAGCTAGGTGCAGAAAAAAATTATATTCAGTTTGCAACCTGATGGAGGTCAGTATAGATGGACTAATAGAGAAAGTCCCACACACTGCTAGAAGGCCAAATATTTTTTCAGAGCTACATGCAGAAAAAAATTATATTCAGTTTGCAACCTGATGGAGGTCTGTATAGATGGATTAATAAAACAAGTCCCACACACAGCTAGAAGCCCAATATTTTTTCAGAGGTAGATGCAGAAAAAAATAAATTCAGTTTGCAACCTGATGGAGGTCAGTATAGATGGACTAATACAACAAGTCCCACACACAGCTAGAAGCCCAAAATTTTTTCAGAGCTAGATGCAGAAAAAAATTATATTCAATTTGCAACCTGATGGAGGTCAATATAGATGGAGTAATAGAACAAGTCCCACACACAGCTAGAAGCCCAAATATTTTTTCAGAGCTAGATGCAGATAAATATTATTTTTAATTTGCAACCTGATGGAGGTCAGCATAGATGGACTAATAGAGAAAGTCCCACACACTGCTAGAAGCCAAATATTTTTTCAGAGCTAGATGCAGAAAAAAATTATATTCAGTTTGCAACCTGATGGAGGTCAGTATAGATGGACTAATAGAGAAAGTCCCACACACTGCTAGAAGGCCAAATATTTTTTCAGAGCTAGATGCAGAAAAAAATTATATTCAGTTTGCAACCTGATGGAGGTCAGTATACATGGACTAATAGAGAAAGTCCCACACACTGCTAGAAGGCCAAATATTTTTTCAGAGCTAGATGCAGAAAAAAATTATATTCAGTTTGCAACCTGATGGAGGTCTGTATAGATGGATTAATAGAACAAGTCCCACACACAGCGAGAAGCCCAATATTTTTTCAGAGGTAGATGCAGAAAAAAATATATTCAGTTTGCAACCTGATGGAGGTCAGTATAGATGGACTAATACAACAAGTCCCACACACAGCTAGAAGCCCAATATTTTTTCAGAGCTAGATGCAGAAAAAAATTATATTCAATTTGCAACCTGATGGAGGTCAGTATAGATGGAGTAATCGAACAAGTCCCACACACAGCTAGAAGCCCAAATATTTTTTCAGAGGTAGATGCAGAAAAAAATTATATTCAGTTTGCAACCTGATGGAGGTCTGTATAGATGGATTAATAGAACAAGTCCCACACACAGCTTCAAGCCCAATATTTTTTCAGAGGTAGATGCAGAAAAAAATATATTCAGTTTGCAACCTGATGGAGGTCAGTATAGATGGACTAATAGAGAAAGTCCCACACACTGCTAGAAGGCCAAATATTTTTTCAGAGCTAGATGCAGAAAAAAATTATATTCAATTTGCAACCTGATGGAGGTCAGTATAGATGGACTAATAGAATGATGCTATGCCCAAAAGATTTTACTTCACTAGGTGCAGTAAAAAAATTGGTATTCTATACACATGTGGTATATCTTGCAACACAGATAGGCTACTCCACTGACTAACACACTCTGCAATAGGCCAAAAAGGATTAGCTTTGCTAGATTCAGCCAAATGCTGTGAAAAAAACTTGCACAGCACTGGCACAGACCTGCCTGGCAAAAACTGATAGGAACTGATGTAACCTAGTCCTGAAAAGGACTCCTATTACAATTAGTCTTTACTCCCACAACCTATCTATTTAAGAGCACAGACCTGCCTGATAAAAGTCGTAGGAAACGCTGTAACCTAGTCCTTAAAAGGACTGCAATCACAACTATTCCCTACTCCCAAGCTATCTGTAGATTTGTGCGAAAATTGGCTTGAAATTAACAAGGTATAGCGCACACAGCAACAGCGGTGCCGTCTAACACGCAGCTGCAGCAGTGAGAAAATGGTGGCGACGGGGAATATGGCTTGGTCTTATAGGGCAAGGACATGTGACATACACTGCCAATGACACATGCCCTTGCTTGTGTGAAAAAAAGCACTTCGCTCCGTGTGTGCGCTGCTGATAGGCTGACAGATTGCACCTCCCCACTGTAAATGCGGGAAAGAGAAAACAAAATGGAGATCTTCATTGTTCCTGCAGAGATCCATCCCCTGCCCCTCCCCCCACCCCGCTGTACACTCAAACTGCGTATTAACATTAATTTTCATAGAATCATAGAATCATAGAATCATAGAATGGTAGAGTTGGAAGGGACCTCCTGGGTCATCTGGTCCAACCCCCTGCTCAAAGCAGGATTCACTAGATCATCTCAGACAGATGTCTGTCCAGCCTCTGTTTGAAGACGTCCATTGAAGGGGAACTCACCACCTCTCGTGGCAGCCTGTTCCACTCATTAATCACCCTAACTGTCAAAAAGTTTTTTCTAATATCTAATCTGTGTCTCCTCCCATTTAGTTTCATCCCATTGCTTCTAGTCTTTCCTTGTGCAAATGAGAATAAAGATGATCCTTCTACAATGTGACAGCCCTTGACATATTTGTAGACAGCTATTAAGTCTCCTCTCAGTCTTCTTTTTTGCAAGCTAAACATTCCCAAATCCTGCAACCGTTCCTCATAGGACATGGTTTGCAGACCAGTCACCATTCTGGTCGCTCTTCTCTGAACTTGCTCCAGTTTGTCTATGTCTTTTTTAAAATGTGGTGCCCAAAACTGTACACAGTATTCCAGATGAGGTCTGACCAAAGAGGAGTAAAGACCGATAATGACTTCACGTGATCTAGACTGTATGCTTCTGTTAATACATCCCAGAATTGTATTTGCCTTTTTTGCTGCTGCATCACACTGTTGACTCATGTTCAGTCTATGATCTATTAGTATACCTAAGTCTTTTTCACATGTACTGTTGCTTAGCTCTATTCCTCCCATTCTGTATATGCTTTTTTCATTTTTATTGCCCAGATGTAGTACTTTGCATTTTTCCCTGTTAAAAACCATTCTGTTGGTTGCTGCCCACTGCTCCAGTTTATTTAGGTCTTTTTGAATCCTCTCTCTCTCTTCTCTAGTATTAGCTATCCCTCCTAGCTTTGTGTCATCAGCAAATTTAATCAGTTTACCCTCAATTCCTTCATCTAAATCATTGATAAAGATGTTGAACAATACAGGTCCCAGGACGGAGCCCTGTGGTACCCCACTTGAGACATTCATCCAGCTGGATGTGAAGCCATTTACAACCACCCTTTGAGTCCGATCACTAAGCCAGTTATGAATCCACCTAACAGTTGACTGGTCCATTGCATACTTGGTCATTTTTTCAATAAGGATGGTGTGAGATACTTTGTCAAATGCTTTGCTGAAGTCAAGATATACTATATCTACAGCATTTCCCTGATCCACCCAGTCAGTGATTCTGTCATAGAAGGAAATTAAGTTAGTCTGACATGACTTGTTAGTTACAAACCCATGCTGACTCTGGTTAATCACTTCATTCTTATCCATGTACTTACATACATGTTGTTTAATAATTTGTTCAAAGATCTTTCCTGGTATAGAAGTCAGACTCACCGGCCTATAGTTCCCTGGGTCCACCTTCTTCCCCTTTTTGAAGATAGGAACAACATTTGCTCTTCTCCAGTCTTCTGGGACTTCTCCTGTTCTCCAAGAATTTTCAAAGATTATGGAGAGTGGTTCTAAAATTTCTTCTACGATCTCCTTCAGTACTCTGGGGTGTAATTCATCTGGACCTGGAGACTTGAACTCATTTATGTTAGCTAAATATTCCCTCACAATCTTTCTGTTTACAGATAACTTGGATTCCTCTATTCCTTTAAAAGGACAGTGAAGATCAGTTGATGTTACATTTTCTTTCTGAGAGAAAACAGATGCAAAATAGGAATTAAAAAGTTCGGCCTTCTCAACATCCTCTCTTACCATTTCTCCATTTTCATCCTGTAAAAATCCTATAGCATCTTTGACTTTTCTTTTACTTTTGACATACCCCCAAAATCCTTTTTTATTGCTTTTGACATCTCTTGCAAGCCTTAATTCATTGTCAGCTTTAGCTAACCTGATACGTGCCCTACAGGATCTGCAGACTGCATTATAATCTTCTTTAGATATGCCTCCCTCTTTCCATTTAATAAACATTTCTTTCTTTCTTTTTAGCATGTGTTTAAGTTCTGTGTTCATCCATCCTGGTTTCCTTAAATGCTTCCCATTCTTCCTACTTTTCGGGATTGTTAACGATTGTGCTTTGAGAATCTCATTTTTAAAAATTTCCCATCCTTCCTGGACATTTTTGTCCTTAAGGACATCCAGCCATTGGATCCCTCCTATTCTCTTTCTGAGTCTCTTAAAATCTGCCTTTCTAAAATCTAACCTTGAAGTCTGAGTCTTCACATGTCTTCCTCCTCTAGTTATCCAAAATTCTATAATAGCATGATCGCTGCCTCCTAGGGTCCCAGCCACCTTTACCTCCTCAACCATTTCCTCCCTGTTTATAAGGATTAGATCCAAAGTAGCAGATCCCCTTGTTTTCTCCCCTACCTTTTGGAAGATAAAGTTGTCAGCAAGAGAGGATAAGAATTTGCTTGACCTGTTAGTTTTACTTGAGAGAGATTCCCAACAAATGTCTGGATAGTTGAAATCTCCCATGACCACTACGTCATATTTTTTGGAGAACTTGGTCATTTGATACATAAAGAGTTCATCCATATCTTCAGCTTGCCCAGGTGGCCTGTAGTAAATGCCTACAATGGTGTCCTTTCCGTTGTTCTCTCCTTGTATTCTTACCCAAACAGTTTCCACAGAACTCCCAGTCTCTGAAGCTTCAATCTCTGTGCAGATATACGCTTTTCTAACATACAATGCAACACCTCCTCCTCGTTTATCAAGTCTGTTTCTTGCAAATAAGTTGTATCCTTTTAGCCTTTTATTCCAATCATGTGTATCGTCCCACCAAGTTTCAGTGATTCCAATGACATCATATTCCTTTTCCTGCATTAGTAGTTCCAATTCTCCTTGTTTGTTGCCCATGCTTTGTGCATTTGTATAAAAACATTTTAGTTTGTGATTGGTTTCTCTTCCTCCCATATTTTTATTATTTAAATTGTTTTGTCTTTGTTCTTCCTTTCCACTTCCAGTAGCAGAGATCTCAATAGTATTTGTCAGCTGTATGGCTTTTTCTGGCCTTTTGCTTCCCTTCCCACATTGTTCTAGTTTAAAGCTCTTCTGATGAGTGTAGCAAGGCGACTTCCAAATACATGTTTTCCAGTCTTCGTAAGGTGCACCCCATCTCTAGTAAGTAGTCCATCGTATAGGTAATTCATTCCGTGATCCAGAAATCCAAATCCTTGTTGACGGCACCATCGACGTAGCCAGTTGTTCACCTGTAGAATCTTATTCCACCTCATTGTTCCATGGCCATCCACTGGGAGGATGGATGAGAAGACCACCTGCGCTGCCAATTCTTTCACTTTCTTGCCTAAGTCTTCAAAGTCACTGCAGATGGTTTCCAGGGCCTTTCTTGCGGTGTCATTTGTCCCCACATGTATTAGCAGGAATGGGTAGTGATCTGTAGGTCTGAAGAGTCTTGATATCCTGTCAGACACATCTTTAATTTTTGCTCCTGGAAGACAGCACATTTCTCTTGAGGTTATGTCTGGTCTGCAGATAGCGGCCTCTGTTCCTCTTAACAGGGAATCCCCCATGACCACCACTCTCCGTTTTTTCTTCACAACATTCTTCTTTCTCCATCCAGGAGGATTCTGAGGGCTTACAAGGTTATTCATTGCTGGCAAAGTCTTATTTTGCTGTATTTCTTCATGGTTCTCCAGCGTGAGAGCCTGGTACTGGTTCCTGAGCAGTATGGGTGCTGACTGCCTCTCGATCCTCCTGCTTCTGTGGGTCACATGCTTCCATTCCTCTGTTTCGTCAGGTGCAGTTCGAATTTCTTCTCTTTCTGAAACATGAAGAGATAATTCTGCTCTGTCTAAGAACTCTTCACCTTCCTTAATGATTTTCAAGGTAGTTAACCTCTCTTCTAGATTTCGCAACTTTTCCTCCAACAGGGACACAAGCTTGCATTTCTGGCATGTGAAGTTTGGCTTTTCCACTGGCAAGTCTGTGAACATGTAGCAGGATATGCAGCTCACCAAATGGCTCCTGGACTCTTCCATGTTCTTATTGTTAATGTTCTGAAAACAGTGAACAAAGCTTAAAAAAAAAGCTTCAAAATGCGCGCGCCGGTAGGCGCGCGGTTTACCGATGTCCTCTTTTCAGCTCCAACAGCCAAAATCCAGTGTTCTTTGAGCTCGCGGAGACTCTTCACTTACCCCAAAATGCAGTGGGAATATGCAAATTATCTCCTCAGGACTCCTCCCCTGGTTTACCGATGTCCTCTTTTCAGCTCCAACAGCCAAAATCCAGTGTTCTTTGAGCTCGCGGAGACTCTTCACTTACCCCAAAATGCAGTGGGAATATGCAAATTATCTCCTCAGGACTCCTCCCCTGGTTTACCGATGTCCTCTTTTCAGCTCCAACAGCCAAAATCCAGTGTTCTTTGAGCTCGCGGAGACTCTTCACTTACCCCAAAATGCAGTGGGAATATGCAAATTATCTCCTCAGGACTCCTCCCCTGGTTTACCGATGTCCTCTTTTCAGCTCCAACAGCCAAAATCCAGTGTTCTTTGAGCTCGCGGAGACTCTTCACTTACCCCAAAATGCAGTGGGAATATGCAAATTATCTCCTCAGGACTCCTCCCCTGGTTTACCGATGTCCTCTTTTCAGCTCCAACAGCCAAAATCCAGTGTTCTTTGAGCTCGCGGAGACTCTTCACTTACCCCAAAATGCAGTGGGAATATGCAAATTATCTCCTCAGGACTCCTCCCCTGGTTTACCGATGTCCTCTTTTCAGCTCCAACAGCCAAAATCCAGTGTTCTTTGAGCTCGCGGAGACTCTTCACTTACCCCAAAATGCAGTGGGAATATGCAAATTATCTCCTCAGGACTCCTCCCCTGGTTTACCGATGTCCTCTTTTCAGCTCCAACAGCCAAAATCCAGTGTTCTTTGAGCTCGCGGAGACTCTTCACTTACCCCAAAATGCAGTGGGAATATGCAAATTATCTCCTCAGGACTCCTCCCCTGGTTTACCGATGTCCTCTTTTCAGCTCCAACAGCCAAAATCCAGTGTTCTTTGAGCTCGCGGAGACTCTTCACTTACCCCAAAATGCAGTGGGAATATGCAAATTATCTCCTCAGGACTCCTCCCCTGGTTTACCGATGTCCTCTTTTCAGCTCCAACAGCCAAAATCCAGTGTTCTTTGAGCTCGCGGAGACTCTTCACTTACCCCAAAATGCAGTGGGAATATGCAAATTATCTCCTCAGGACTCCTCCCCTGGTTTACCGATGTCCTCTTTTCAGCTCCAACAGCCAAAATCCAGTGTTCTTTGAGCTCGCGGAGACTCTTCACTTACCCCAAAATGCAGTGGGAATATGCAAATTATCTCCTCAGGACTCCTCCCCTGGTTTACCGATGTCCTCTTTTCAGCTCCAACAGCCAAAATCCAGTGTTCTTTGAGCTCGCGGAGACTCTTCACTTACCCCAAAATGCAGTGGGAATATGCAAATTATCTCCTCAGGACTCCTCCCCTGGTTTACCGATGTCCTCTTTTCAGCTCCAACAGCCAAAATCCAGTGTTCTTTGAGCTCACGGAGACTCTTCACTTACCCCAAAATGCAGTGGGAATATGCAAATTATCTCCTCAGGACTCCTCCCCTGGTTTACCGATGTCCTCTTTTCAGCTCCAACAGCCAAAATCCAGTGTTCTTTGAGCTCGCGGAGACTCTTCACTTACCCCAAAATGCAGTGGGAATATGCAAATTATCTCCTCAGGACTCCTCCCCTGGTTTACCGATGTCCTCTTTTCAGCTCCAACAGCCAAAATCCAGTGTTCTTTGAGCTCGCGGAGACTCTTCACTTACCCCAAAATGCAGTGGGAATATGCAAATTATCTCCTCAGGACTCCTCCCCTGGTTTCATCATTACTGAGAAAAAATCCAGTTATGATTTTGGTGCACGAACAGTTATCGAACATAACCTCGAACAGCCGAATTTTTCTCAAATCGTTCGTGTTCGCCGAACGGCTCGAACACCGCCCAAAACAGCTCGAATTTGAGATTGGCGAACAGTTCGAGTAGAACAACGCTCATCTCTAGTGAGGAGGAGTATGCGGTCGAGAATCACGGCTACTAAGAGTCGACCGTGTGGAAGACAGACCGGAGGTGGTGGTGCCCAGGTAACTGGAAGTGTTATCTGCTATCCAATTAATAACCTGCTCACACTGATCAGTTCGCAATACTGGTGTTGTTCTGTGCTTCCCCCTTAACTCGGTCAAGAAGTGGGAGCGAGAAGATGTGGCTGTTGGTTGTGGCACATTTTCACCTTGGCCACGGCCCCATCCTCTACACGCACCATCACCAGAACGTCCACTTCCAAGTCCCTTGCCACGTGCCTTGCCCATTGTAAAGGAAGTAAAATAGCTTACACTCGCACTATCAATGGTAAAAGGGTAATAAAAAGTAGATTAGAACCTTGGAAGAGGAAAACCACAGTACTATTTCTCTGGCCTACACCCGACTCTTTTAAACAATCTGAACAATCAGGGAGAAATAATTATAATTTACTGGTGTATGCATACAAGACTTTTTTAAATATATATATATTTGCGTCTAAACAGTGAGCGACACACTCAAACTGTTTTTTTTAGATAGAAATGGCCCAAATATGGATAATGCAGAGGTTTGAACCGTGGAACTGCAAAACCACACTTGTACTTCTCGAGCCTACACCAGACTATTTTCAACAGATATATTTGTGTCTGAACAACCAGGAGACACTATTATTTACTTTTTACGGCCAAAAATTGCAAAAAGCAGGATAATACGAGATTTGACTCGTGGAACTGCAAAACCACACTTGTATTTCTTGGGCCTACACCAGACTATTTTCAACAGATATATTTGTGTCTGAACAATCAGGAGACACTATTATTTATTTTTTACGGCAAAAAATGCCAAAAGCAGGATAATTGAGATTTTTTTACCATGGAACAGCAAAACCACAGTTATAATTTACTGGTGTATACCAGACTATTTTAAACAGATATATTTGTGTCTGAACAATCAGGAGACACTATTATTTATTTTTTACGGCAAAAAATGCCAAAAACAGGATAATAGAGATTTTTTACCGTGGAACAGCAAAACCACAGTTATAATTTACTGGTGTATACCAGACTTTTTTTAAATATATATATATGCGGCTGAACAGTGAGCGACACACTCAAACTGTTTTTTTTTAGATGCAAAGGGCACAAAACTGGATAATACAGAGATTTCACCCGTGGAACTGCAAAACCACACTTCTGTTTCTGTGGCCTATACCAGACTCTTTTCAACAGATATATTTGTGTCTGAAAAATCAGAGACACACTTTTTTTTGCGGGGGGTCACCAATAGGTTAATAAGACGGATATTTGTACAGTGTGAAGGAGGAAAAAAAAAAGAGGATTTAGATGAAAAAAAAAAGGATTTTTCCTGGCCCACGAGACCTGGAGCTAAGTCCAGCAATTTCAGAAACAGGAGCACACAGGACTGTAATGCAGCATTTGCTGGTATAACCCCACTGCGTCTCCTATACAGCCTGCCTGTCTGCCTGATATCTGGGATGGAAACTAGTCCTGAGAAGGACTTTTTGTTTGATCTGGCAGCCTTTACAGACCCTACACTAACTATTTCGCAGGATAAATCTCTCCCTAGCTCAGCAGCGCTGTCCCTACACTGTCTAATCCGGAACGACTGTGTCCAAGATGGCGCCGCCCGGTTTTAAATACTTGAGGTGACGCTGTGCGGTCAGTCAATCACTGTAATGCCCACAAACAACATGGCTGCGGCATTACAGTGACTGGCTGGCATTCCCTGCATGTTCATTGGCTCTGTAAAGAGCACCAAACATGCAGGGCAGAGACCCGAGCTCCCGCCCGAGTAACCCGGAAATGCTCGGTGCTCGCCGAACATCCCTAGTAGCGTGATGCTTGGGCGAGTACCGAGCAGTGTCGAGCATGCTCGCTCAACACTATTTAACACCTTAAACACTTTTGGTGCATTCTTAAATAATCTTTTCCCTTCTCGACTGATCATGATATTCTTCACATTCTCACTCTCCTGCAGGGGAGACAAATTCTTTCTGCTCCACGGAAACATTGATTAATCACTACTGCCGCTTCACAACCAACAAAGATTCTTAATTCTTGTGCACAGCGGAGTCTGGCCAGAGCTGCCAGCTGTTCCACTACTAACTTTCAACTCACCCCTCCCGTCGGGAGAATCATACAGACGGCTAATGAAAGGAGGAGCGCTTTTGCAGCTTTGCAGCGCTCCGGACATTCGATATACGTATATCTACTTGCGTGTCCTATCCAATCTTCGATCACCTGCCATCACTGAAACTAACAATGTTCAGTCTTTTAAGAATCTTTGTCAGAAGTTGAAGAAGGAAAGATTCACACAATATTCACTTGTCAATCCAAGGTGATACTGCTTTGAAAGTTATCAATATCAGACCCCTAACGGGACTACACTCCTTATAGTCTCACCTTTGACTATATCCAACCAGGAAGTCCGGAGACACTGCAAACAACCAAACACCACGTGGAAACCATGCCAAACAGTCAGTATCACTAGTAAAGAACTGGTGCACTTACCGTGGCTTTTTGTGGGGGATGATCAGTCCCAACTCCAGTGGGGGTGGCTGAAAGCAAGTCTCTCTTTGTGGACGTCCAGAGGTGGTGGGGCGTCCCTGGTTAGGGATCTGAGTCACGGCACCCGCTGTTGAGGGAGGGCAATAACCCTTCACGGTTGACCAAGTGAGTGTCAAATTATTATGTTGATTGCAATCCACAGAAAACCAAACGGAAACAATGTTCTGTATTGGGAGGATTCAAAGAATCTCTGATCCCGTTTATTTTGCTTAGCATTTTATATGGTTTTGAGTATATCAATAGCCAATCAACTCTGCAGCCATACTACAGTACTACAGGCTAACCAATTTTAGTACAATTATTACGGAAACACATATATGGTCAAATTATCATTGTTAGTTCGAAGCACTATGGAAATTTTACAAGGTCAATCCTGGCCTAAACTAGTTAGATAACAGGAACGGAGTGTCTGACAAAATACAAAATGTTCTTGTGAGAAAAGTTAGTGTGGGAAAGATGAAGCGAGAGGAAAGAAGGAAAGAATGTATGTTATGCAAGGAGTGATAATAACATGATTTTGAAACAAGCAGACAAAATGGAGTTGCTATAGCATGAATATCAATATGTCCTTTACACTATTATAAGTAGCCCCCATCTCCATCCTGGTATGCATGGCACCCCTCCATCCTGGTATGCATGGAACCCCTCCATCCTGGTATGCATGGCACCCCTCATCCTTATCCTGGTATGCATGGCACCCCTCATCCTTATCCTGGTATGCATGGCACCCCTCATTCCTATCCTGGTATGCATGGCATCCATCATGCCTATCCTGGTATGTATGGCACAGCAATCCACATCATGGTATACATTGCACCCCTCATCCCTATCCTGGTATGCATGGCACCCCTAATCCCTATCCTGGTATGCATGACATCCTCCATCCATATCCTGGTATACATGGCCCCCTCATCCTTATCCTGGTATGCATGGCCCCCTCATCCTGGTATGTATGGCCCCCTCATCTGTATACTGGTATGTATGATAGCACTCATCCTTATCCTGGTATGCATGGCACCCCTCATCCTTATCCTGGTGTGCATGGCCCCCTCATCCGTATACTGGTAGGTATGATGCCCCTCATCCTTATCCTGGTATGTATTGACCCTCATACTTATCCTGGTATGTATGGCCCCCTCATATTTATCCTGTTATGTTTGCCCACCTCATCCTTATCCTGGTATGCATGGTCCCCCACGCTGCACATAAAAAAAATAAACACTCCTACTCACCTTTCTTTTCTCCTCCAGCGCTGCGTCCTGTTAGCCCGCACTGATCTCTCAATGTGAGCCGCGCATGGCGTCACTGCCATGTGCGGCTCTCAAGGAGAGATCAGCTGCCGGAAGTCACTGCTCCACACGCTGGGACTGTGTGCACGGGGAGCAGTGATTTCATGAGAAGTGAATATTCATTTTCTTTAGCAGAGGGGACAGTGTAGGCAGAAGCAGGCGGCTGCTGCCTCCTGTGCTCCACTTCTCTGCCGCTACTGCTCCCCCCACACTCCACACAGCATATATATATACCCCCACAACATTCGAACTATAACACGCACCCCCCATTTTCCTCCAAAATTTTGGAGGAAAAAAGTGTGTCTTATAGTCAGAAAAATACGGTACTTAAACACAAAAATTGTATGGCTCATTTTGCGTTTGCCAAAAGACATGTAGGAGACTCCCTAAATATATGAAGGATGGTGCTTTGGGCAGATGAGTCCAACATTTTGGCCACCAAGTTAAATGTTCTGTTTGACACCAGAACAATACAGCTCATCACTAGTGATGAGCGAGCATGCTCGCTACTGCTCTGTGCTCGCCCGAGCATCTCACTGCTCGAGATGCTCGGCGCTCGCGGAGTATTTCCAGGATTGCTCGCGGGAGCTTGGTTTCTCTCCCTGCATGTTTGGCGCTCTTTAGAGAGCCAATGAACATGCAGGGATTGTCTGCCACACACTGTAATGCTGCAGCCATGTTGGTTGTGGTAATACAGTGATTGGCTGACTGCACAGCATAATCAGGTCGATATCAGACCTGTGCCACCATGCTTGTCACAGTCTACTCCAGAATCAGGCAGTGTAGGGAGAGGTGCTGCTGAGCTAGGTAGAGATTTGCTTGCTTCTTAGTTAGTGTAGGTATACCACAACATATTCTACACATATCCATCTCAACTAACAGTCCTTCTGAGGACTAATCCAGCTGCATAGATATTAATGCTAGGCTGGCAGGCAGTGTATGTGGCAGACTGCAGTGCATATAGCAAGAGGGTCCATTCCATTTCTGTCTGCTGGTGCTTTTACAGATATTTCTAGAAATAGCCCCAGGTATCAGGGGCCAGGAAACATTTTTTTTGGATCTTAATCCTGATTATATGCTTAAAAAGCAATCCAGAGAACACCGTTTTTTAGCTCCATTTACTTGTTGGCAGTGCCGAATACGGCCAGATCCTTTCCATATTACAGCAATAAAAATCCATCAATTTAAAACTGTGGTTTGTCCGTCACACCGATCACATATAAGTGCGCTGAAAATTCTGCCATTTCTGGCCTCCACTGAAATTTTGTTGCAGTGTGTTAGCGAAGTTATTGACACGAGGTCGCTGTTAAAAATAGTTATGTACAGGCCAGTTATTTAAAACTGTGGTTTGTCTGTCACATGGATCACATATAAGTGTGCTGAAAATTCTGCCATTTCTGGCCTCCATTGTAATTTTGTTGCAGTGTGTCACTGAAGTTATTGACACGAGGTCGCTGTTAAAAATAGTTACCTACAGACCAGCTATTTAAAACTGTGGTTTTCCGTCACACGTATTACTTATCACTGCTGTTCAAATCCAGCCATTTGTAGTTAACATGGAAAATATTGTCCTCCATTTAAAATGGGCAAGGGACGGGAAAGTGGACGTGATGGTGTTGATGGTGCATGCAGAGGATGAGGTCGAGGCCGTGGGCTAGATAAAATTGTGCCACAACAAACACCCACATCTTCTCGCTCGACCTTCCTGTCCCAAATAATAGGGGACCGCAGAACACCACTATTGAACACAGAGCAGTGTGAAAAAGTTATTGGTTGGATAGCAGATAATGCTTCCAGTCACTTAACTACCACCACCCTATCTTCCACACGGTCAAGTCTCATTAGCCTTGAGTCTGGACTGCATATTCCTCACCCTGATCTACCTTCCTCACACCATGATGAGTGCCCAGAGACAACTGATCCCACACTTGGACACTCTGACGAGCTGTTCACTTTTCCATTTCTAGATTCGAGGCTCTCACTCGGTCCACTTGAAGCGGCGCAAGAGGAGATCGCATGTGGCAATGCCCAAATATTTGAGCAGCCACGGTCACATGAAGGCGACGGTGGGAAACTGTCATAAGAGGTGGACAAGGATGAGACACAATTGCCAGAAAGTCAGGAGGGGGACCAGGGTGCACATGTTGAAGACGAGGTGGTGGATGATATAGTAACTGACCCAACCTGGCAGGGGGACATACAGAGAGAGGACAGCAGCACACAGGGGGAGGGAGGCAAAGCACCCCAACAGGCAGGAAGAAGCAGTGCGGTGGCCACAGACAGAAGGCGGGAAACCGTTCTCCGTAACATCAACACGACAGAAGTTGCCAGTACAACTGTTAGGTCTTCCAGAGTCTGGTTGTTTTTTAAAGACTCTTCCAATAACCCCAAAAAGACCATTTGCACCACCTGCCAGGCCAGCATCGGCAGGGGTAGCAAAACTACCAGCCTGACCACCACAAGCATGATCAGGCACATGGCAGAAAAGCACCCGACTAAGTGGGTCGAACCCCAGTGTCCAGGAACAGTGTCTGCGGGTGGAACCACTGCTTCTTCCGCTGTGCAAGCCAATCCTCTGCCAATGGCACATGCGAAGATGCCTCCTGCCCTGCACCTGTCATTGCACAGTCTCAAGTAGCACCATCAGCAAGCACGTCCACTTCACTACCCCAGTCCTTGGAACGCAAGCGCAAATACGCAGCAACCGACCCACAACCCACTCTACTTAATTCACACATTTCTCGACTGCTTGCGCTCAAAATGTTGCCTTTTAGGCTCATGGAGACAGAAGCATTCCGCAACCTGATGGCGGCGGCTGTCCCTCAGTACTCGGTTCCCAGCCGCCACTATTTCTCCCGGTGTACCGTCCCCGCACTACACAAGCACATGTCCCAAAACATTAGCCGTGCCCTCAATAACGCAGCTCCTGCACCTTCTCCTCCTCTTCAGCCTCCATCTCCGAAATGACCACATCAGTCACAAGCTGGAAGCACTGCAGCACTGCCTCGGCCAAACGGCAACAGGCTGTGCTGAAGCTAATATGCTTAGGTGACAAACCACACAACACTGAAGAGTTTTGGACAGCTCTGAAAGAGCAGGCAGATCTGCATAGGCGAACACTATGGGAAACCCACTTCCTAATAGTGGGAACATTTGATTTTAGGAGGCTCTCTGACCTCTACGTCTAATGCAAGGGGTATTGGAGTGTCTCCAAATTTTTGATAGCCCTTGCAGTCACTGCATACATAATAACAGTATAGGAGACCCACTCGTTAATAATGAGAACAACAAAGCATAGCCGGCTGAAGGCTCTCTAACAATAGCGAGGGCCAGCTGCTGGCCCTTTAAGAATAGTAAGGGCCGCCTGATGGCCCTATAAAAATAGGCTTTGTGACTTTCAGAGTCCCTCCTTCATAAATGAAACAGGATGTGTCTGATGATGTGTCACACACCACATTGCCAGATAAGGTTGTAAAATGTTAAAATGACATTTACCAGTGAATGCATTTGTCTTGGTTGAAAGCAATGCAAAAGTGCAAAAACGCATCAAAAATGCTACGTGTGAACATAGCCCAAGGTGTAGAGTAGCATTTTTGGTTTTGTTTATTTTTTTGCCTTATATACAAGTCATTACCCTGGAAAGGATGTTCCTTAACATATTTCCCAGGAAAATCCATTTTGTTTTTGTTTTTGTATGTTTTATTGTGTGTCCATAAAAGTGGCGTAATACCTCTGACAACGATGTTGACAGCATTGACCTGGGAGTTAGAAATGCTTCCAGGCATCTTCCCAATGCCGTTCCCATGTCATTTGAGCACTATTCCCATCGATTTGGGCAATTTTTAGGCATTTTGCAGCCCACCGGGGGGAGCCGCCTGAAAAATGCTTGAGTTTCCCATAGACTTACATTGGGCTTGTTGCTCGGGTCGAGTACCCGAGCATTCCAATTTGCTCAACTTGAGCATCGAGCACCCGAGCATTTTAGTGCTCGCACATCACTACTCATCACCCCATGAACACCGTTCCCACATTGAAACATGGTGATGGCAGCATCATGCTGTGGGGATGTTTTTTCACCACAGGGACAGGTAAATGGACCGAGTGGAGGGGACGATGGATGGTGCAAAATACATGTATATTCTTGAGCAAAACTTGTTTCAGTCTGTCAGTGATTTGAGACTGAGACAGAGGTTCACCTTCCAACAACACAATGACCAAAATCATACTGCTAAAGCAACATTCAAGTGGTATATGGGGAAACGTGTAAATGTTTTGGTGTAGCCTAGTCAAAGCCTAGACCTTAATCCAATTCAGAATCTGTGGTCAGGCTTTAAGATTGCTGTTTGCCAGAAGAAACCATCTACCTTCAAGAACTTGGAGCAGTTTTGCCTTGAGGAATGGGCAAAAATCCCAGTGGCAAGATGTGAAAATCTCATAGAGACTTATCCACAGTGTCTTGGAGCTGGAATTGCCGCAAAAGGAGACTCTGCAAAGTACTGACTTTAGGGGGTGAATAGTTATGCACACAAAGTTTTCAGTTATTTTGTCCTATTTGTTGTGTGCTTCACAATAAAATGAAAACAAAAAGTTCACAGTTGTAGGATGATCTTTACATGAACTGGTGCAAACCCTCAAAAAAAAAAAAACGTGAAATTCCAGGTTGTGAGGTAGCAAAACACGAAAAATGCCAGGGGGGGGGTGAATATTTTCTCTAGCCACTGCATGTCTCTCACAATGGTATCAGGGAAAACTGTGGTTCATCCCTCAAAAAGCCAATCCTCACATAGCTCTAGCAAGTTATGGCTCTCAGAGTATGACAACACAAAAGTAAAAGAAAGTGTAAGTATATTCATTGCTCAAATGTAGTAAAATATAACAAAAATTGTAAATTTGATATCACCATAATTATACTGATCTGCAGAATAATGGTAATGTGTCTTTTATGCTGCTCAGTGAACAGCGCAAAATTTTATGGCTAAAACAAATTTGTAGAATTGTCATTTATAGAAAATTTCAAATTACGTGTGCTAACTTTAATTGCAAATAACTTTGCAGGGTCTAAAATATATATAAAATGGTCTGTAACTTTGCAAAAAATCCCAAATTGCTTGTACAAAGTTTGAGTTGCATTATGTTTTCTTCTACTTAAACCACATACAAATGTAAACTAGTTTTCTGGTGTCTCATCTGTTAAGGCATCTTAAAGTATAAACTACCAAAGGAAACCTGCAAAATGTTTAAATTAATTACAATATATGTGAGTTTCTAATTCAGTTCAAAATAATAAACATATTTAGTTGTTACATTTCAAAGAGACTTAGGCTATGTGTACACGTAGCGTTTTTGATGCGTTTTCCAGCAGTTTTTTCCACGGCGGAAACGCTGCAAAAATGCTTGTTAATAGGTCTGCCAAGCATAGCAATGCTAATCTGGATGTGCTGTGCACATGATGCGGAAATTTGCGCTCGGGATTCGCAATGTGTTAAAAAACGCAGCAGGAATATTTCTAGCGTGAACCCGGAGTGAATTCATGCCCATTGAGGTCCATTGAAATGCAGCAAACCCACAGGTATATGTGGATTTGCAGCGTTTCAATTAAAATCAATGGCAGTGAGTTAACGGCGGAAACGCGGTGAGGGTGGTACCCGAGTTGGAAAGGAGGACTACAACTCCTCTTATCCCGACTGACGCTCCCGCTGATAACAGCGGGAGTGGCATGGATGGGAGGAGCAGTAGTCTTCCCAGCCAAGCCAGCTACCAAGTGCTGTAAAAAAAACAACAAAAAAAAAGTAAAAATAAAAAAAACCTCTATACTCACCTGTCTGGTGGCCCCCCGGTGTCTTCCTGGTCCACGCTGGCGATCCTCTCTTTCCAGCAGCTGATTGGTCATATACTGCGGGGAGCGGGCTCACTCCCTGCAGTGTACTGAGCTGCCAGGACCGGTGGTGAAGTCAGCAATCAGCTGATTGGTCACGTGTCCAGCTGATAAATCTCAGTGACCACCTGCACAGCAATGTACACTGACTAGGGTGACTTTACACCCCTGTCAGTATACACTGCTGTCTTCTACAGCAGTGACATTATGATCGCTGATGTCACTGCTGTAGAAGTGACATAGATCATCGTGGAACACTTGGCAGTACGTGGACGGCAGACAGGTGAGGAATATGGTTGTTTGTTATTTTATGTTTTTTTCAGGAGATCGATGGCTTCGCGGACTCATGCAATAAATTTTTTTTAAAAAGACGTGTTTATTTATTTCATTAAAATACTTTATTCTGGCCATGTTTTTATTAAAAAGGCGGCGACCATTTTACTGTGCAGTTAGTAATGGGGGCATCTTATAGACGCCCTCCATTACTAACCTGGGCTTCACGTCAGCCGCCAATGCAAGGCTGACGTGAACCCCAACCTCATTACCCCACTCACCACAGCTTTAGGGCAGTGGGAAGAGAGTAGGCTAAGTGCCAGATTTGGCGCATCTTATGGATGCACCATTTCTGGGACTACTGAGGGGTGATATTAATAGCCGTGGAGGGGGCTAGTTTACATGACCCCTTCCCTGGCTATTAATATCAGCTCACAGCTGTCTAGCTTAGCCTTTTCTGGTTACATTTTATAGCGGAACCCCACGTAAATTATTTTCTGGGGTTGCCCTGTAATCTAGCCAGTAAAGGCTAAACAAACAGCTGTGGGTTGATATTAATAGCCAGGGAACATTGTTGGCTAATGGCCCCTTCCCCGGCTACTAATATCAGCCCCCAGTGGTCGGTTTTCCCTCTGCTGGTTATAAAAATGACGCAGGAACCCACATCATTTTTTGAAAAAAATTTCCACTCTGTGCCCACGATACTGACGTAGGAGCGCTTTGGATGCATATTTTTTGCTGCATCCAAAATGTTGCATTCTATTGAACACAGGTAAATCCACATGTGTTCACTGAATCATGCGGATTTAATTTGATTCTATACTTTCTAGCCGTCAAATTTCTGTTGCGCAGACTAGCAACTCCGCAAGATGATTTGACATGCTGCAGTCCTGAAAGATACGCCGCATATCAGTGACCACTGGTGATCAACAGCCTCAGATGCACACAAAGTGGACATGGGATTTCTAGAGATCCCATCCACTATGCTGTAACATCTGGATGCTGTGGGTTTGATGCTGTATAAGCACACAGCGTCAAACCTGCAGCAGCTCCTGACCATGGCCACGTACCCAAACTCACCCGCAGCGTGTCAATTTCTGTAGTGAACACGCTAGTCTCCGTTGCAGATTTTGACCGATTGAAGTGTCATTATATGTGGTGGATTCCCATGTACCAACAACAAAAGTACGGCATTAGAACACCACATTTTGGACGCAACAAAAATACACTGCGTCAAAATCACTGCTGAATGCTGATCTGGGGAACATAGCAGCTAATGAGCCAGCTGTGAGATGTTAATGATAGCCAGGGACCATGTTTGCAAATGGCACCTTGCAATGCTAAAAATGCCAAATCACAGCAGCCGCATAAATTACATCAATAAAAATGCTAATGAAGATTGGATGAATGGGATTAGCTTAAACCTAGCTCTTTTATTTGGTTATGACAAGGTGTCAATCAGACCTTTTCATGACCAAACTTAATTCAAATAAAGTAAAAAGTTAAATAAACACACAGACACAGAGTGAAGACTAGAGATGAGCGTTGTTCGACTCAAACTGTTCGGCAATCTCAAATTCTAGCTGTTTTGGGCGGTGTTCGAGCCGTTAGGTGAACACGAACGATTTGAAAAAAATTCGGCTGTTCGAGGTTATGTTCGATAACTGTTCGTGCACCAAAATCATAACTGGATTTTTTCTCAGTAATGATGAAAATTAATGTTAATATACAGTTTGAGTGTACAGCGGGGCGGGGGGAGGGGCAGGGGATGGATCTCTGCAGGAATAATGAAGATCTCCATTTTGTTTTCTCTTTCCCACATTTACAGTGGGGAGGTGCAATCTGTCAGCCTATCAGCAGCGCACACACGGAGCGAAGTGCTTTTTTTCACACAAGCAAGGGCATGTGTCATTGGCAGTGTATGTCACATGTCCTTGCCCTATAAGACCCAGCCATTTTCCCCGTCGCCACCATTTTCTCACTGCTGCAGCTGCATGTTAGACGGCACCGCTGTTGCTGTGTGCGCTATACCTTGTTAATTTCAAGCCAATTTTCGCACAAATCTACAGATAGCTTGTGAGTAGGGAATAGTTGTGATTGCAGTCCTTTTAAGGACTAGGTTACAGCATTTCCTACGACTTTTATCAGACAGGTCTGTGCTCTTAAATAGATAGGTTGGGAGTAAAGACTAATTGTAATTGCAGTCCTTTTCAGGATTAAGTTAGATCAGTTCCTATCACTTTTTGCCAGGCCGGTCTGTGCCAGTGCTGTGCAAGTTTTTTTCACATCATTTGGCTAAATCTAGCAAAGATAATCATTTTTGGCCTATTGCAGAGTGTGTTAGTCAGTGGAGTAGCCTATCTGTGTTTCAAGCTACAACACCTGTGTATAGAATACCAATTTTTTTACTGCACCTAGTGAAGTAAAACCTTTTGGGCATAGCATCATTCTATTAGTCCATCTATACTGACCTCCATCAGGTTGCAAATTGAATATAATTTTTTTCTGCATCTAGCTCTGAAAAAATATTTGGGCTTCTAGCAGTGTGTGGGACTTGGTCTATTAGTCCATGTATACTGACCTCCATCAGGTTGCAAATTGAATATAATTTTTATCTGCATCTAGCTCTGAAAAAATATTTGGTCTTCTAGCAGTGTGTGGGACTTGGTCTATTAGTCCATCTATACTGACCTCCATCAGGTTGCAAATTCAATATAATTTTTTTCTGCATCTACCTCTGAAAAAATATTTGGGCTTCTAGCAGTGTGTGGGACTTGGTCTATTAGTCCATCTATACTGACCTCCATCAGGTTGCAAATTGAATATAATTTTTTTCTGCATCTAGCTCTGAAAAAATATTTGGGCTTCTAGCAGTGTGTGGGACTTGTTCTATTAGTCCATCTATACTGACTTCCATCAGGTTGCAAATTGAATATAATTTTTTTCTGCATCTAGCTCTGAAAAAATATTTGGGCTTCTAGCAGTGTGTGGGACTTGGTCTATTAGTCCATCTATACTGACCTCCATCAGGTTGCTAATTAAAACTAATTTTTTTCTGCATCTTGCTCTGAAAGAATATTTGGGCTTCTAGCAGTGTGTGGGACTTGTTCTATTAGTTCATCTATACTGACCTCCATCAGGTTGCAAATTAAAAATATTTTTTTCTGCATCTAGCTCTGAAAAAATATTTGGGCTTCTAGCAGTGTGTGGGACTTGGTCTATTAGTCCATCTATACTGACCTCCATCAGGTTGCAAATTGAATATATTTTTTTTCTGCATCTAGCTCTGAAAAAATATTTGGGCTTCTAGCAGTGTGTGGGACTTGGTCTATTAGTCCATCTATACTGACCTCCATCAGGTTGCAAATTGAATATAATTTTTTTCTGCATCTAGCTCTGAAAAAATATTTGGGCTTCTAGCAGTGTTTGGGACTTGTTATATTAGTCCATCTATACTGACCTCCATCAGGTTGCAAATTGAATATAATTTTTTTCTGCATCTAGCTCTGAAAAAATATTTGGACTTCTAGCAGTGTGTGAGACTTGTTCTATTAGTCCATCTATACTGACCTCCATCAGGTTGCAAATTAAAAACAATATTTTTCTGCATCTAGCTCTGAAAAAATATTTGGGCTTCTATCAGTGTGTGCGACTTGTTCTATTAGTCCATCTATACTGACCTCCATCAGGTTGCAAATTGAATACAATTTTTTTCAGCATCTAGCTCTGAAAAAATATTTGGGCTTCTAGCAGTGTGTGGGACTTGGTCTATTAGTCCATCTATACTGAACTCCATCAGGTTGCTAATTAAAAATAATTTTTTTCTGCATCTAGCTCTGAAAAAATATTTGGGCCTCTAGCAGTGTGTGGGACTTGTTCTATTTGTTCATCTATACTGACCTCCATCAGGTTGCAAATTAAAAATATTTTTTTCTGCATCTAGCTCTGAAAAAATATTTGGGCTTCTAGCAGTGTGTGGGACTTGGTCTATTAGTCCATCTATACTGACCTCCATCAGGTTGCAAATTGAATATAATTTTTTTCTGCATCTAGCTCTGAAAAAATATTTGGGATTCTAGCAGTGTGTGGGACTTGGTCTATTAGTCCATCTACACTGACCTCCATCAGGTTGCAAATTAAAAATCATTTTTTTCTGCATCTAGCTCTGAAAAAATATTTGGGCTTCTAGTAGTGTGTGGGACTTGGTCTATTAGTTTATCTATACTGAGCTCCATCAGGTTGCAAATTCAATATAATTTTTTCCTGCATCTAGCTCTGAAAAAATATTTGGGCTTCTAGCAGTGTGTGGGACTTGGTCTATTAGTCCATCTATACTGACCTCCATCAGGTTGCAAATTGAATATATTTTTTTTCTGCATCTAGCTCTGAAAAAATATTTGGGCTTCTAGCAGTGTGTGGGACTTGTTCTATTAGTCCATCTATACTGACCTCCATCAGGTTGCAAATTGAATACAATTTTTTTCAGCATCTAGCTCTGAAAAAATATTTGGGCTTCCAGCAGTGTGTGGGACTTGGTCTATTAGTCCATCTATACTGACCTCCATCAGGTTGCAAATTAAAAATAATTTTTTTCTTCATCTAGCTCTGAAAAAATATTTGGGCTTCTAGCAATGTGTGGGACTTGGTCTATTAGTCGATCTATACTGACCTCCATCAGGTTGCAAATTAAAAATAATTTTTTTCTTCATCTAGCTCTGAAAAAATATTTGGGCTTCTAGCAATGTGTGGGACTTGGTCTATTAGTCCATCTATACTGACCTCCATCAGGTTGCAAATTAAAAATATTTTTTTTCTGCATCTAGCACTGAAAAAATATTTTTGCTTCTAGCAGTGTGTGGGACTTGGTCTATTAGTCCATCTATACTGACCTCCTTCAGGTTGCAAGTTCAATATAATTTTTTTCTGCATCTAGCTCTGAAAAAATATTTGGGCTTCTAGCAGTGTGTGGGACTTGGTCTATTAGTCCATCTATACTGACCTCCATCAGGTTGCAAATTGAATATAATTTATTTCTGCATCTAGCTCTGAAAAAATATTCGGGCTTCTAGCAGTGTGTGGGACTTGTTCTATTAGTCCATCTATACTGACTTCCATCAGGTTGCAAATTGAATATAATTTTTTTCTGCATCTAGCTCTGAAAAAATATTTGGGCTTCTAGCAGTGTGTGGGACTTGGTCTATTAGTCCATCTATACTGACCTCCATCAGGTTGCTAATTAAAAATAATTTTTTTCTGCATCTAGCTCTGAAAAAATATTTGGGCTTCTAGCAGTGTGTGGGACTTGTTCTATTAGTTCAGCTATACTGACCTCCATCAGGTTGCAAATTGAATATAATTTTTTTCTGCATCTAGCTCTGAAAAAATATTTGGTCTTCTAGCAGTGTGTGGGACTTGGTCTATTAGTCCATGTATACTGACCTCCATCAGGTTGCAAATTCAATATAATTTTTTTCTGCATCTAGCTCTGAAAAAATATTTGGGCTTCTAGCAGTGTGTGGGACTTGGTCTATTAGTCCATCTATACTGACCTCCATCAGGTTGCAAATTGAATATAATTTTTTTCTGCATCTAGCTCTGAAAAAATATTTGGGCTTCTAGCAGTGTGTGGGACTTGTTCTATTAGTCCATCTATACTGACTTCCATCAGGTTGCAAATTGAATAAAATTTTTTTCTGCATCTAGCTCTGAAAAAATATTTGGGCTTCTAGCAGTGTGTGGGACTTGTTCTATTAGTCCATCTATACTGACCTCCATCAGGTTGCAAATTGAATATATTTTTTTTCTGCATCTAGCTCTGAAAAAATATTTGGGCTTCTAGCAGTGTGTGGGACTTGTTCTATTAGTCCATCTATACTGACCTCCATCAGGTTGCAAATTGAATACAATTTTTTTCAGCATCTAGCTCTGAAAAAATACTTGGGCTTCTAGCAGTGTGTGGGACTTGGTCTATTAGTCCATCTATACTGACCTCCATCAGGTTGCAAATTACAGATAATTTTTTTCTTCATCTAGCTCTGAAAAAATATTTGGGCTTCTAGCAGTGTGTGGGACTTGGTCTATTAGTCCATCTATACTGACCTCCATCAGGTTGCAAATTAAAAATATTTTTTTCTGCATCTAGCACTGAAAAAATATTTTTGCTTCTAGCAGTTTGTGGGACTTGGTCTATTAGTCCATCTATACTGACCTCCATCAGGTTGCAAATTCAATATAATTTTTTTCTGCATCTAGCTCTGAAAAAATATTCGGGCTTCTAGCAGTGTGTGGGGACTTGTTCTATTAGTCCATCTATACTGACTTCCATCAGGTTGCAAATTGAATATAATTTTTTTCTGCATCTAGCTCTGCAAAAATATTTGGGCTTCTAGCAGTGTGTGGGACTTGGTCTATTAGTCCATCTATACTGACCTCCATCAGGTTGCTAATTAAAAATATTTTTTTTCTGCATCTAGCTCTGAAAAAATATTTGGGCTTCTAGCAGTGTGTGGGACTTGTTCTATTAGTTCAGCTATACTGACCTCCATCAGGTTGCAAATTGAATATAATTTTTTTCTGCATCTAGCTCTGAAAAAATATTTGGTCTTCTAGCAGTGTGTGGGAGTTGGTCTATTAGTCCATGTATACTGACCTCCATCAGGTTGCAAATTCAATATAATTTTTTTCTGCATCTAGCTCTGAAAAAATATTTGGGCTTCTAGCAGTGTGTGGGACTTGGTCTATTAGTCCATCTATACTGACCTCCATCAGGTTGCAAATTGAATATAATTTTTTTCTGCATCTAGCTCTGAAAAAATATTTGGGCTTCTAGCAGTGTGTGGGACTTGTTCTATTAGTCCATCTATACTGACTTCCATCAGGTTGCAAATTGAATATAATTTTTTTCTGCATCTAGCTCTGAAAAAATATTTGGGCTTCAAGCAGTGTGTGGGACTTGGTCTATTAGTCCATCTATACTGACCTCCATCAGGTTGCTAATTAAAAATATTTTTTTTCTGCATCTAGCACTGAAAAAATATTTGGGCTTCTAGCAGTGTGTGGGACTTGTTCTATTTGTTCATCTATACTGACCTCCATCAGGTTGCAAATTAAAAATATTTTTTTCTGCATCTAGCTCTGAAAAAATATTTGGGCTTCTAGCAGTGTGTGGGACTTGGTCTATCAGTCCATCTATACTGACCTCCATCAGGTTGCAAATTGAATATAATTTTTTTCTGCATCTAGCTCTGAAAAAATATTTGGGATTCTAGCAGTGTGTGGGACTTGGTCTATTAGTCCATCTGCACTGACCTCCATCAGGTTGCAAATTAAAAATCATTTTTTTCTGCATCTAGCTCTGAAAAAATATTTGGGCTTCTAGTAGTGTGTGGGACTTGGTCTATTAGTCCATCTATACTGACCTCCATCAGGTTGCAAATTTAATATAATTTTTTCCTGCATCTAGCTCTGAAAAAATATTTGGGCTTCTAGCAGTGTGTGGGACTTGGTCTAATAGTCCATCTATACTGACCTCCATCAGGTTGCAAATTGAATATAATTTTTTTCTGCATCTAGCTCTGAAAAAATATTTGGGCTTCTAGCAGTGTGTGGGACTTGTTCTATTAGTCCATCTATACTGACCTCCATCAGGTTGCAAATTGAATATATTTTTTTTCTGCATCTAGCTCTGAAAAAATATTTGGGCTTCTAGCAGTGTGTGGGACTTGGTCTATTAGTCCATCTATACTGACCTCCATCAGGTTGCAAATTGAATATAATTTTTTTCTGCATCTAGCTCTGAAAAAATATTTGGGCTTCTAGCAGTGTGTGCGAATTGTTCTATTAGTCCATCTATACTGACCTCCATCAGGTTGCAAATTGAATACAATTTTTTTCAGCATCTAGCTCTGAAAAAATATTTGGGCTTCTAGCAGTGTGTGGGACTTGGTCTATTAGTCCATCTATACTGACCTCCATCAGGTTGCAAATTAAAAATAATTTTTTTCTTCATCTAGCTCTGAAAAAATATTTGGGCTTCTAGTAGTGTGTGGGACTTGGTCTATTAGTCCATCTATACTGACCTCCATCAGGTTGCAAATTAAAAATATTTTTTTTCTGCATCTAGCACTGAAAAAATATCTGGGCTTCTAGCAGTGTGTGGGACTTGGTCTATTAGTCCATCTATACTGACCTCCATCAGGTTGCAAATTCAATATAATTTTTTTCTGCATCTAGCTCTGAAAAAATATTTGGGCTTCTAGCAGTGTGTGGGACTTGGTCTATTAGTCCATCTATACTGACCTCTATCAGGTTGCAAATTGAATATAATTTTTTTCTGCATCTAGCTCTGAAAAAATATTCGGGCTTCTAGCAGTGTGTGGGACTTGGTCTATTAGTCCATCTATACTGACCTCCATCAGGTTGCTAATTAAAAATAATTTTTTTCTGCATCTAGCTCTGAAAAAATATTTGGGCTTCTAGCAGTGTGTGGGACTTGTTCTATTAGTTCATCTATACTGACCTCCATCAGGTTGCGAATTGAATATAATTTCTTTCTGCATCTAGCTCTGAAAAAATATTTGGGCTTCTAGCAGTGTGTGGGACTTGGTCTATTAGTCCATCTATACTGACCTCCATCAGGTTGCAAATTAAAAATATTTTTTTTCTGCATCTAGCTCTGAAAAAATATTTGGGCTTCTAGCAGTGTGTGGGACTTGGTCTATTAGTCCATCTATACTGACCTCCATCAGGTTGCAAATTGAATATAATTTTTTTCTGCATCTAGCTCTGAAAAAATATTTGGGATTCTAGCAGTGTGTGGGACTTGGTCTATTAGTCCATCTACACTGACCTCCATCAGGTTGCAAATTAAAAATCATTTTTTTCTGCATCTAGGTCTGAAAAAATATTTGGGCTTCTAGTAGTGTGTGGGACTTGGTCTATTAGTCCATCTATACTGACCTCCATCAGGTTGCAAATTCAATATAATTTTTTCCTGCATCTAGCTCTGAAAAAATATTTGGGCTTCTAGCAGTGTGTGGGACTTGGTCTATTAGTCCATCTATAGTGACCTCCATCAGGTTGCAAATTGAATATAATTTTTTTCTGCATCTAGCTCTGAAAAAATATTGGGCTTCTAGCAGTGTGTGGGACTTGTTCTATTAGTCCATCTATACTGACCTTCATCAGGTTGCAAATTGAATATATTTTTTTTCTGCATCTAGCTCTGAAAAAATATTTGGGCTTCTAGCAGTGTGTGCGACTTGTTCTATTAGTCCATCTATACTGACCTCCATCAGGTTGCAAATTGAATACAATTTTTTTCAGCATCTAGCTCTGAAAAAATATTTGGGCTTCTAGCAGTGTGTGGGACTTGGACTATTAGTCCATCTATACTGACCTCCATCAGGTTGCAAATTAAAAATATTTTTTTTCTTCATCTAGCTCTGAAAAAATATTTGGGCTTCTAGCAGTGTGTGGGACTTGGTCTATTAGTCCATCTATACTGAACTCCATCAGGTTGCAAATTCAATATAATTTTTTTTTGCATCTAGCTCTGAAAAAATATTTGGGCTTCTAGCTGTGTGTGGGACTTGGTCTATTAGTCCATCTATACTGACCTCCATCTGGTTGCAAATTGAATATAATTTTTTTCTGCATCTAGCTCTGAAAAAATATTTGGGCTTCCAGCAGTGTGTGGGATTTGTTCTATTAGTCCATCTACACTGACCTCCATCAGGTTGCAAATTAAAAATAATTTTTTTCTTCATCTAGCTCTGAAAAAATATTTGGGCTTCTAGCAGTGTGTGGGACTTGTTCTATTAGTCCATCTATACTGACCTCCATCAGGTTGCAAATTGAATATAATTTTTTTCTGCATCTAGCGCTGAAAAAATATTTGGGCTTCTAGCAGTGTGTGGGACTTGGTCTATTAGTCCATCTATGCTGACCTCCATCAGGTTGCAAATTAAAAATAATTTTTTACTGCATCTAGCTCTGAAAAAATATTTGGGCTTCCAGCAGTGTGTGGGACTTGGTCTATTAGTCCATCTATACTGACCTCCATCAGGTTGCAAATTCAATATAATTTTTTTCTGCATCTAGCTCTGAAAAAATATTTGGGCTTCTAGCAGTGTGTGGGACTTGGTCTATTAGTCCATCTATACTGACCTCCATCAGGTTGCAAATTGAATATAATTTTTTTCTGCATCTAACCCAGCCAATAGTTTTGGCCTAATACCACAGTTTGGCCACTCAGCTCTGCTCGGTTCCCATCCATTGTTTTTTTGTGCAAACAACTCCAGAGTTGTGAATTAGTTAACCACCAAAATGAGTGGAAAAAGGCCTGCTGCTGGTGGAAAGGGGAATAGGCGTGGTGGGAAGGGGAAAAAAGGTTGTGTCCGTGGGGTAGGTGTTAAAGCAACAGTAACATCTGCAGAAGAAAAACCATCTTCCAGCCAAACTAAAATGTCTACTTCTTTTAGCGGACAATGTGATAAGATCCCATTCTTACGGCCACGCCAATTGCTACGATTTCCAGATGAGGCACAAAAACAGCAGGTGCTTCAACGGATATCAAGTGCTCCTTTAAGTGGGCTCTCCTCCACATCAACTTCAACATCACAAATACTCCAGTCCTCAAAGGTGTCACCCCAATCGCACTTGCTTCCTCACAGCTCCCAAATCTCCAGTTGCCCATCTGAGTATGAGGTAGAACAGATGGTTGAGCCTGCAGAGCTGTTTACTCATACTATAGCCTGAGAATCAGAGGTCGGCTCCAGCGCTTCTGTGAATCCAGACGAGGAAATGATCTGCACTGATGCCCAGAATCTTTATGAGTCGGATCCAGGACCAGACGCTGAAGGTTCTGACCATAATGTAGACCCTCATTCCCAAACTGTAACTCCTGTTGGTGGAGACAATGAGGAAGACGATGATGAGACTGAAATACCTGATTGGAGCGACAACTTTAGTTTTTTGTCAGGGCAGGAACAGGTTGGCTCTGAGGACGACGGGTGTGATAACGCACAGGGTGATGATGATGAGGTTGGAGATCCCACTTACTGTCAACCAACAGTCAGCCAAGAGATGAGGTCAGCAGAGGAGGTGGAGGAGAATGCTAGTGACGACAAGGTCAGGTTGCGCCTTCCTGGACAGAGACGTAGTACTGGAAGCACGTCAACAACTGCATCCTCAAACACAACTCTGCCTCTCACCACAAGTCATGGTGGCTCTTCAGGTCACATGGTTGCTAAGCCTTGCATAGCCTGGGCATTTTTTCAGATCGATAAAGATGACCCAACTCGTGTTATCTGTAACATTTGTCAGCAAAAGCTAAGTAGAGGCCAAGAAATACATAGTTTGAGTACTTCATGCATGAACCGGCACATGGACATGAAGCATAAGTTGCAGTGGGAAGCTCACTGTGCTACAATGCGGCCTAGCCGGCCGGGTCAACCACCGTCTGCCGTATCTTGTGCATCCGTGGCCTCTTCATCCTCTGTGACTGGGGGGACAGCAGTCACACCTGTTCATCATTTTCTTTAGAGGTGGTAACACCAGCTGGTGTTGAGCGCTGTCCGACATCGATAGCACCACCTTTGGATCAAGGCAACTTAACATGTCCGCCTGCATCTTCCTCACAGACCGGCAGTTTGCCGGGGACACCCTTATCAACCCCATTTAAGCACAATAGCCAGCCCTCGGTCCCTCAGATGTGGACAAGTAAAAGACCATTTCCTCCTAGCTATGAGAAAGCTAAGAGGTTGAATTTCACCATCTGCAAGCTCTTGGCTACAGAAATGCTACCTTTCCGCCTGGTGGACACAGAGGATTTTCGAGACCTTATGTCCATCGCAGTGCCCCAGTACCAGATGCCCAGTCGGCACTACTTCTCAAAGAAAGGTGTGCCTGCGCTCCACCAGCATGTCGCACACAACATCACCGCTTCTTTGAGAAACTCTGTGTGTCACAGGGTGCATTTCACCACAGACACTTGGACGAGTAGGCATGGACAGGGGCGTTACATGTCGCTGACTGGGCACTGGGTAACTATGGTGACAGCAGGACAAGGGGCTGCTGTCCAAGTCTTGCCGTCCCCACGAGTTGTGCGTCAATCCTCTTTATCTCAAAGTTCCTCCACAGCTTCTGCCTCCTCAACCTCCTCTCGGTCCTCCACCTGCACCCAAAGCCTGTCTGGTCATGCCACAAGCTTTCTAACTGCGCAGAAGGGATCCTGCACACCTCCTTACTATGCTGGCAGTAGGGCTCAACGTCATCAGGCGGTTTTTACTTTGAAATGTCTGGGAAATGTGAGTCACACAGCTGAGGAGTTGTGGTCAGCTCTGGAGAACCAATTTCATGAATGGTTGTCTCCACTGGAACTGAAACCAGGGAAGGCCATGTGCGACAATGCTGCAAACCTGGGTGCGGCCCTTCGCCGGGGCAATGTCACACACGTGCCTTGTATGGCTCACGTGTTGAACCTGGTTGTCCAGCAATTTTTAGCCCACTATCCCGGACTAGATGGCCTTCTGCAGAGGGCATGGTCGCTGTGTGCTCACTTCCGCCGTTCGCATCCCGCAGCTCAGCGACTTACATCTCTACAGAAGTCGTTGGGCCTGCCACTTCACCGGCTAAAATGCGATGTGCCTACCCGGTGGAATTCAACTCTGCACATGTTGCAGCGACTGTGGCAGCACCGAAAAGCCCTGGTGCAATACGTTCTGACGTATAGCCTGGGCCAACGAGATCCAGAGGTGGGGCAAATCACGCTGGAGGAGTGGTCTCAGATCAGGGACCTATGCACCCTTCTGCACAGTTTTGAAATGGCGACGAAGATGTTTAGTGCTGACGATGCCATTATCAGCATGACTATTCCGGTGATTTACATGCTGGAGCACATGTTAAACAGAATTCGGAGTCAGGTGGTGGCACAAGAGGAGGTGGAGGAAGTAGAGGAGGAGGAGTTGTATGCGGAAGGGCTAACATCTGCAAGGTCCAGACGGTCGGCAGCACCAAGGCGGCAGGCATGTGAGGGTGGGGGAGATGGTTTTACCAGGGTGCATGGTAGCAGCCAAACTAGTGAGGAAGGTGCAGGAGCCCAGGAAGAAGTGGAGGACGAACTGATGGAAGACTCATCACATGAGGGAGACCTTGATCACATTTCTGTTGTGCGAGGTTGGGGGGAGAGGACAGAGGATGGAAGCATGATTGTTACCTCGCCACCAACACAATAGGGACTTGGTGCTCCTGGATGCGCATGACACATGAGTGCCTTCTTGCTGCACTACCTGCAACTTGACCCTCGAATTGTGAGAATTAGAAATAATCCTGACTACTGGGTTGCCACACTGTTAGATCCCCGGTACAAAAGTAAATTTGCAGAAATTATTCCTGCCATAGAAAGGGATGTACGCATGCAGGAGTATCAGCAGAGACTGTTGCAGAATCTTATATGTGCTTTTCCACAAAACACCAGTGGTGCACGTAGTGAATCTCACAGTTCCAACTTGCCAACCATGGGACCGTCGAGTGTTCAGCACTCAAACCGTAACAGAAACACAGTATCTGCTGGTAACATCAATTTTGAGGAAACATTTCACCACTTTTTTAGCCCATCCTTTGCAAGGCCACAGGAGACAAGAAGTCTGACACATAGTCAATGCCTAGAGACGATGGTACAGGAGTATCTCCAAGTAAACATTGAAGCCATGACTGTGTCACTGGACCCTTGCTCTTTTTGGGCTTCCAATCTGGATAAATGGCCGGAGCTAGCCACTTATGCCTTGGAGATCTTGTCATGCCCCGCAGCCAGCGTTCTGTCTGAACGTGTGTTCAGTGCTGCTGGTGGTGTGCTGACAGATAAACGCACGCGGCTCTCCACTGATAATGTAGACAGACTCACGTTCATAAAGATGAACAAATCATGGATCCGAAACGACTTTTCTACCCCTGTGTCATCCTGGGGAGAGTTAAAGCTTGATGATTGGTTAAAATCGCCTCACCAACCGTTTTAAGCTTTCAAATTACTAATCATGTTTATCTGTATCTTGGCTGAAAAATAATTTGGGCTTTGTAGCAGTGTGCAGCACTGATTCTAATAGGCCATCTATACTAAGCTCCACCAGATTTAAAATGACTAATCATGTTTATCTGTATCTTGGCTGAAAAATAATTTGGGCTTTGTAGCAGTGTGCAGTACTGATTCTATTAGGCCATCTATACTAAGCTCCACCAGATTTAAAATTAGTAATAATTTTTAGCTGCATCTAGCCCGGAAAATAATTTTGGGGCTCCGAGATGCGCAAGACACATAAGTGCCTTCTTGCGGCACTACCTACAACATGACCCTCAGATTGTCAGAATTCGAAGTATTCCTGACTACTGGGTTGCCACACTCTTAGATCCCCCACACTCTTCGATCAACCTTTTCATTTTAATAAAGACCAAAAAATGGTCATTTTTGAAATTATAAGCATTAGCACGTTATTAGAAACTGATATCAAACAGTTTTCAACTCAAAACTTTATTCTAGGTGATGTTACATTTGCACATAGGACCCCTTGTTCGAAAGGAGCTTCTGAACTCTCTTGTCCATTGAATTTGTCAGGTTTTGGATGATTTCTGCTTCAATTGTTTTGCATGAGGACAGAATACCCTCCCAGAGCTGTTGCTTAGATGTGAACTGCCTCCAGCCATCATAGACACTCCTTTTGATGATGCTCCAGAGGTTCTGAATGGGGTAGAGGTCAGGGGAGCATGGGGGTCACACCATAAGTTTGTCCCCTTTTATGCCCATATCAGCCAGAGATGCAGATGTGTTATGTGCAGTATGAGACGGTGTATTATCATGCATAAAAATGATCTTGCTGTGGAATACACGGTTCTTCTTCTTGAACCATGGCAGGAAGTGCTGTTTGAGAAACTCCACATACATTATGGAGTTCATCTTTACCCCTTCAGGGATCCTAAAGGGGCCGACAATCTCTCTCCCCATGATTCCAGCCCAAAACATTACTCCACCTCCTCCTTGTTGGCACTGTAGCTGTGTTTGCGTGGGGTGTCCATCAACCAGCCATCCTCCACTCCATCCATCTGGACCATCGAGCGTTGCACGGCACTCATCCGTGAACAAAACAGTTTTGAAATCAGTCTTCATGTAATGTTTGCCCACTGGAGCTGTTTCTGCTTGTGTGAAGTGGATAGAGGAGGTCGACAGGATGGCGTACGCACAGCTGCAAACCACTGAAGGACCCTGCATCTTGTTGTTCGGGGGACGTTGGAGGCACCAGCAGCTTCAAAAACTTGTCTGTTGCTATGACAAGGCTTTTTTGCCGCTGCTCTTTTAACCTGACGTAATTGCCTGTAGGAAAGAGTCCTCAATTTGCCCTTATCAGCATGCACACGTGTGTACTGTGAATCAGCTACATACTTCTTGATTGCCAAGACACTTCATCCTAATCATCGCACAATGTTGATTGTAGTCATGCCTTGACCTAAATACTCCACAATTTGCTGCTCTCAGCAGCCGACACATCCTTTTTCTTTCCCATTTTGGCAGAAAATGTAGGCTGCTTAATAATGTGGGACAGCCTTCTTAAGTAGTCTTGCCTTTCATTGGACACACCTGCCAAACTAATTAGCACAGGTGTCTGCAATTGCTTACAGTGATATAAAAAGCCCTGACACACATCACCATCAATGAGTTTAACTGACAAACAAACAAATTCTTCCCTTATCACTCCTAAACACTTTTTGCATAATAATTTGGAACACAGTGTACATGTGCTTTTCCACAAAACACCAGTGGTTCACGTAGTGAATCTTACAGTTCTAACTTGCCAACCGTGGTCTGTATGGAGTTGTTCAATAAAGGGCCCAAAATTAAGATAACATAGATGGGAGAGGTCTCTATGAATAGGAATTCCTAAGTATTTGATACCCTGTGAGGGCCAGGTAAAGGGAAAGTTGGACTGGATGGAATCCTGTATGGATTTGGGGAGGGAGACATCGAGGGCCTCAGACTTCGCTGCATTGATTTTAAAATTTGACCATGTAACAAAGTGATCTATTTCAGCCATAACAGCAGGGATGGATATATGTGATTGAGTGATATATACTAGGACATCATCAGCAAATAGAGAGCACTTGTACTCGGTGCCTCCCACCTCAATCCACCTAATATTGGGGCTATGGCGAATTGATGAGAGCAAGTACTCCGTCACTAGGATGCATAAGAGAGGGGACAGAGGACATCCCTGCCTTGTCCCATTGGTGATTATGAAAGGTTATGAAAATGTTCTGACGCGCCCCCTGGGACACCCGGAGCCGGACCCTTTTTGGTGGATGCTGGCGGTTGTAGTCTCCGTGGCGGCAACCTGGTTCCGTGGCTCAGGGCGGTCAAACCAGTGGCGGAACTATTTATGTGGTTTTGATGTTTAAATGTCCGACTACACCACCCATGGATTGCGGTCAGAGTGAACCGCCGCTGCAGGGCAGACCACTGAGGCTGGTGTTGTGGGTGCAGCAGAGCATAGCATAACTCCCCACGGGAGAAGTATAGCCTCAGGGCAGTGTATGCGGAGGATGGGGGTGATGGTGCAGGGCAGCAGCAGTAACGACACGGAGTCAGTGATGCAGTCCAGGGTCTTTACTCACAGTTCTTATTATCCAGACCACTTCTGCAGGTAACGGCTGCCCACGTTGTACTGTGCTCACCAGGTGTGGGGCTCAGACAACTCCCAGATAACTTTGGAGCGCTTCACAGGACCCCCTTTGTGTGTCCTTTGTCTGGCCTTTCTTACCAACCCTTCTGTCCGGCTGCCTCGGGCCTCCTCTTTGTAAGCTTGGCGCCAGTTTCCCTGACCCGATGTAGTGCCTTCCTAGCGGGTGTAGCGAGGGGCTGCGCCACATAAAATGTCACAGCCTCCGGTTTCTAGCTGAGGGTCGTTTCCCGCCTCCACTAGTTTCGGGGACCGGTCTCCCCCTTTGGCCTGACCCCTCCACGCAGGTGGATTCGGGCGTGCGGTGGCGACTCGCCTGTCTGCACCCCTGGGATCCCTTCGTTCATCATTCCTGGAGCCTTCTCCGCTCCTCTTTCTTCCTTCTCCCTCTTCCAGGCCTGGGCCTCTGTTACTAGGCCCGCCTCCGGAGCAGAGCTCATGCAGAGCCCCTGCTCCCTGTCACTTCTGCTCAGACTTCTCTGCACTGAACTAAGATGGTGCCCACCATTTATACTCCCTTCTCAATGCATCCAGGAACTGCTTCCTCCCTGCTCCTGCACTACAGGGTTCCCCTTCCTCAGTGTTCCCTCCCCCCACTCCAGCCAGGGACAGGGACTGTCGTGCCCATCTCAGGGGCATATTGGTCGCCCTGCCCCACGGCAATGTGGTGTAATGCATGCAGGTTTCGGGTCCTGATCCACACTCCATCCTTACCTGAGAGTGAGATATCACACCTCTGGGTGAGGTGCAATACCTCTGTAGCAACCGAGCCCTCAGGGTGCTACAGTTCCATTTATCTTCAGCCTAGGTGACGTATTGCGATACAGGGCCGTATTTTTGGCTATAAAAGGGTCCCCTAGACCCCTACCCCAAGCTTTTTAAGAGAATAATATATGGCGTGCCAGGAGACTCTATGGAATGCTTTCTCAGCATCCAACGAGAGTATCTAATTACAAATTTTTAACTGCATCTAGCCCAGGAAATACTTTGTGCCTAGTAGCAGTGTCTGCTAGTCAGCGGATTATCCCGGCTGTTAAGCAAGCTACACCACCTGTAGTTTGGACACTTAATTTTTTCAAAGGAAATGCTTAGGGACCACGGGATACTCAGTGAAGAGCATCAGGAGGCACCCCAAGGCATAGGGGCTGGGACTGGCGATAGGATGCCTTGCGGTGGACAGCCGAGCTCGATCCTAATAAAAGCTTTTTAACTGCAGCAGCTTTAGTGGACGCTACTGGAACTGGAATTA
The DNA here is from genome assembly GCF_046119375.1 of Phyllobates terribilis. Lineage (NCBI taxonomy): Eukaryota > Metazoa > Chordata > Amphibia > Anura > Dendrobatidae > Phyllobates > Phyllobates terribilis. The sequence goes on from NW_027362769.1 coordinate 256,335,579, forward strand.
CGCAGCTGCTGGCATGAGACTTGCCGTCCAATAGATCCTTGTAAAAGGATTTAAAGTGTATTCATTCAAATTAGAGAGAAAATTTAAATTAAAAAGCTTAGAGCTGCCTCCACCACAGGGGGGCTCGCTCGACCCACCAGCGGACAGGCACCAGTATTGGGAGAGGGGGGCTGGCCGTCAGGGTCCACCGTGGCTCTGGCACAAACCCGGCGACACGGAGGTGGCACGGGCAGGAACGGACTGGCCGTGTCGGCTTCTCACTTTTTGGATTTTAGAAGGGCATGACATGCCTATATCTGTGTCTCCTCCTCCTTTTACTCCTCCACCTCTTTTCTTTTCGCATGACTATATGTAGTTGTCACTTTTCCATGTGTTAGTTATGTCTTCTGAGCAGTTTGTCAGCTTTTGGACACCTTCGAAGGTGTTTTCTATGTGATTCTATGTGTTTTTGTTTGCCTGCCATTGGTTTTAACGGTGTTCGAAGGTGTTCGACGAACAGTGTGACGAACAGTTCGGCGAACGCACGGGTGCTCGACGAACCGAACCGAACTCGAACACTACAGGGGTGGCTCAACACTAGTAAAGACTTTATTTGAAATATAACAGACACATTTTTTAATCATTGAAATTAACCAATATACTCACCCCAGTTCTGATGGTAATCCAAGGTTTAAGCAATGTCCCACCAAATAACTTTATTTAGCTCAAAAAAAAAACATTCATTGATGTACAAAACGCTTTAAAAAACGCATAAAAGAGCATGTAAAATCTGCATGCATTTTTACTGCCAAGGAAATGCAGAAATGCTCAGGAAATGTCTGCTTCAAATACGCATCGTGCCCACATAGCCTTAAAGAGGATCTGTCATCAGGTCAAAAGTTGCCAGTTTTTGCTCTTGTTTTATTCCTCTAACTATGCAGTTTTTCATTTTGTTTTGTTTGTTTTTTTTTAAATCCACCATATGGTTCCAGAGATATGTTTTTTTATTCATCGCTAATTTTTATGCTCTTTTTTGCTCACAGGGTAATAAAGACAGGACCTAAGAATCCTGTGCCATGCCCACTTAAAAAGTAAAGACCATAAAAATTAGCACTAAATAAAAAGGCCTGCATCTCTGGAATCATAAGGCAAATTGATTAAAAAAAAAGTGTAATACACCTAGGAGCAGCAGGAATGAAATATGAGCAAAATACAGACAAGTGTGATCTGGTGACAGTTCCTCTTTAAAGTATATTTACATTTTTACAAAAATTTGACATGTCTTTAAGGATATGGAACAAATTTTTATTAGTGGAGTTAAAAGTGCTTAGACAACAATCCAATTTATTTTTTAAAAATGGGCAAAACTGATCAGCCAATTGCTGCTTTCCACTGAGGCTGAAGATATCTCATCTCTATCACTTCCTTTTAGCAATTAATGAGGATCTCAGCACTCAGATACCCACATATTAAAACTTGTTACATGTCAAATATTTTGAGAACGTTCACTTATGCTTTTACAAATGGAGACATCATCATATATTCAGTGTTTGCCTAACGATCAAAAAAATCTGTTTAGATTATCCCTTATTTTCCCTTTGGAACATAAGGCACTGGAAGTGCTAAAACAACTTTTCAGTTGCAAAACCTCAGCTAACTATGAATTACACAATATATGGAAAATGTAGTTTGAGATCATTATAGAATCTGTATAAAATCTTTTAAATGTAACCAAGGGGATCCTTACCAAAAATTCTACCAAGCAGAATCAGTATTTAGCAATCCGAGTTAATAGCACGAATTGTACTGTTTAAGCATAAAGTTGGGACCGGAATATATGTTCTGACATTTTTTGCTAATCTTTTATAGTGTTTACCAATTTTTAGAACAAAAATAAATAAAATTGCAATCCATGAACAATGCTTATTTGTATCTTTTCACTGAAAAAGGCAAATGGTATATTTATGATAGAGGCCTACATGTTGTAACCAAGTATATACTGTATAGTTCTTTAAATACCATTGCACTTGTAATTTAAACATTTTTATCTAATGCAAAGAAACACATTGCCATCTAAAGGCTTAATAATAAATAACACATACTGTATATGCAAATGTATTTATGGAAGCCTATAATAATAATTTTATTTCAAAATTGTGTCAAATTGTGACAATTTTAATCTAAAAACATACTGTATATTTTATTCTTCACAACCTGTAAACCTAGGAGTAAATGACAGCAGCAGAACTTAAACTTGTTAACTGTATTGTACAAAAGCAAAGTTATCAAGTTGTGGAAAAGAACTGGCTAAAATGACCTAAAAGGGGCTGTGAAAGGAAAGAATTGTGGCTAACATCCCCATAATGTATATTTGAACTGTATTGTTATATTATCCCAGTTGAGATCACAAATCACATGAGCAGAAAGAATAGCATGAAGCCACATTGACTCCTTTATAGATGGGTCCAGAACTAAGAACATCAAGGGAGCAGGATTCAGCTAGTCTGCTTTTAATCACGTGATGTCATAGACCTAAAAGAAAAGAGAATAATTAATTGGGTAGAAAGGCAAAATGAGCAATTGTAAGTACACAGTGTTATATAATATGATGACTGCAATATATTAAGAGGATAAAAGCAACTTTGATGAGAGGAGTAATTCTTTTAAGTGACAGTTTGATAGTGTGCCTCAGAATTCTGCTAGTCAAAGAGCATGTATGAAGTGTTTTTGTGAGAGATATTGTAAGTGACATGGAGTGTGATTTGCTGTAACATGTCCCAAGATAATTGCCTTGTGTGCAAAACAATAGGGCTGTGTTTTCTGGGGTTGGCAGTCGCCACTGTATGCATCAAATAGACTTTTACTGGTAATTGCTATTACAGTAATGTAGTGAAGCAACCAAATTTCATGCCACAATATTGTCAAGTGACTACCAAGTTCACTACCACAGTAATAAAGCATAAGTAGACTGTTCCTTTTATAACATAACCTTCAAGCTTTGTGCCTCTTTAGTAAAGTACAACCATTCAAGATGAGTGGTTTGCTTCTCGGTGAATGGTCCAGGTCAGTGCTCTCTGGCCATCAATAAGAGTTGTGTGAATTTTCAGAGCTTTTGGCTTCTACAGCGAGGAGATTGATTTGCCAACATGGCATTATATTGTGGTGTGCTGTGCACAGATGATGTCTTGCCAGCCCGTCTAATCATCAGCCAAACCTGGGATGCCGAAGGGTAAAAAAATTCATGGAGTTCCTGTCCATAGCCAGAGAACACGGACTTGGACCATGGACCGGGGATTCAGGAAGTGATCCATTTATCTCTAGTAACCATCTAATGTAAGTGCTGTTGTGTAATTATTAACTTGTATCTTTATTAGGAGACTATAATCATTATTCTTGTCTGCCTTTCATTGAGTAAACTGGTTTGCATGTACCACTGCCATCTATGTGTCCAACACTAAGGCTTTCTTGTGTGGGGAGCAGTGTATAGGGTCAGCGACTAAAATGCTAAAACTAACCCACTAACATACAAGAAAGAAAATTCCTATTTTTTTGCAGTTTCTTGAACATTCAGCTGATGGGCATAAATCTATCGCCTGAATCCAAAGCAATCACTTGTGAACATTGTGGTTATCTTTTTATAAATTTAATAGGCAAAAAAAGCAAAACCTGGCTGAATTCCATCGCTAAAAATACATGATTGTGCAGGACACATGGTGAAGCGGACACTTTTCTTGTTGTTTTGCAATCATAACACATAGATGTTTCAGTGTCTCTTCTATATTTGCAGCACTTACATGAACATGACAAGGTGGCCATCAGTACATTTATTTCCCAAAATTTTACAAAAAAGTAGCTGAGGAGTTAATGAATCAAATTAATTTTAAATCTACAGTGTATATTTTGTCTATATTTTGTTTGTGATGAAAATAATTTGTTGGGGTAACCAGCTTGCTCTCTACATATCATGAAGAGCATAATTAAAGTCCTTTAGGCCAGGGCCAATTTTGGAATTGGCCACCTTCTAACAGCTTGTTTCTTGTGTGTGGACCACAATGGCATTGCTAGGGTCTTTGCAGGATGTTGATTTCTTCAGGTGCTCTTCAGGTTTTCCTGACCTCTCATATGCGAAAAAAACAGTCCATATCTAAGAGTAAAAAGCAGAGCGGGGTGCTATTGGCTCTCTGTTTCAGCATAGTTTTAACCCCTAAGCGACCAATAGACTTCTTTTTACTGACCTGCGATATAAGAGATTAGCAGGTGACATTCCTATAACTATCACCCATAGATTATAGCTGACAACTTGCTGCATCAGCCACGATCAGTGTTGGGACCGACCATGCACGTTTAACCCCTTAGATTCTGCTGTCAGTAGTGACAACAGAATCTAAATAGTTAACAGAGTGTGGGGTCTTCCTTTTTAATCTCATCGGAACTTTGAGATCTTGATTGTGTGGTCCTGATGATTGCCATGGCAGTTCATGGCCAAATAACGGCCTTAGAGTTTGCCGGCTATAGCGGCTTGTTAAGAAGCTATCAACATTTAGGTGGTAAAAATAAACTTTTTCATTTTTGTCACGCCACTTTCCATTACTTCCTGAAAAGAACCAGAAGGGTTAATGAACTACCTGAAAGCAATTTTAAATACGTTGAGGAGTGCAGTTTTTAAAATGGAATCACTTTTGGGTGGTTTCCAACATATAGGACCTTCAAAGTCACTTCACTGAACTGGTCCCTATTAAAATAAGTTTTGTAAATTTCCTTCAAAAAATAAAAAATGACTGCTACATTTTTAAACCTTCTAAAATGCTAACAAAATAAAACAACACTTTACAAATGGTGCTGATGTAAAGGAGACAGGAGGGAAATGTTATTTATTAATGGTTTTGTGTGGTGTGACTATCTGGATTAAAGGGATAGTCATTCAAAGTTTGAAAATTGCAATTTTTAAAACATTTTTGTCAAATTTCTGACAATTTTATAAATAAACGCAAAACCTAAATTCATATCAACCTAAATTTAACATTATTATAAAGTATCATATGTCACAAAAAAACAGTCTTAAAGGGGTTGTGCGGTACTTTAGATTACCCCCCCCCATGTATCTCCCCAGGTCCCTGGTCGGGTGTGACGCAGTAACCCCTCCCACAACCTAGCAGTCACAACAGGGACCCCAGCACTGAGTCACACCCCACTTGTCTTGATGTCGTGATGCCTGTGAGTGGCCATCGATAGCGCCACTCACAGGCATTATCAGCCACATAAGGTATTTACAAAAAGTCTTAGGAACCTGGAGGGGATACAAGTGGGGTAATCTAAAGTACTGCACAACCCCTTTAAAATCAATGGGATATATTGAAGCATTCCAGAGTTATTACTACATAAAGTGACACTGGTCAGATTTCAAAAAATTGGTCCTGTCACTAAGGGGTTAAACTGCATAAAGTTTAAAGTAATGCCTGTCTAGGGTTATTTTCCATCAAGCCGGGTCTTCACTGCACCCCTTGTGCCTGATATTGATTAGCCATTCCTTGTCACACATCTACACACCAGCATCAGATATTAATTATTTTTGTTTAATTGCATGTACAAAATAAACCTCCTACTTACTTGTTTTGTTAGTACATTTATTTTTTATTTAGAGTAAACTTCTTTTATTTACTTATCCTCCAGACATTTGAAAGCTATGAATTTTTATAATAAACCTATTTTACTTCCTTCTCTCCCTGCTTCAGAGCCAAATTCAAGCTCCTTTAGAAGATACTTTCAACTGCTGCTCATCAAGATCCGTAAGCTATATTCAAATAGTTTATGTATGAGATTTTCCCTGTCCTAGCCTCTATACTCTGCATCCCCAAACTCAGACAGGGGAATTCCTGAACTTTAATAATCATTGGAATATAGTGTACATATCTTGATGATCAGCAGTTGAAGAAAGCATCTAAAGAAGCGTAAACTGGGAGAGAAAAAATCATAAATTGTTTGGGAGAAAAGGAATAAAATAGTAATGAAGTATATTACAAAAATTAACTAATTAATTCCATTATATTTTCAGGCCTATAATTTACAGCTTAAGTTTCATATTTTAATTTACCCATTTTGTACATTTCTGGGTAATATTTTCTTCATCATACATAGCAAAGTTATATATAAACATTTTATCTTTGACAAATGACTTAGGTGACGCATTTAGATGTAAAGTTTAGATTTAGTCATAGAAATGCACGTGGGTGACACATATTCAAAGTTTCAGCCTCCATTTATGGGAAAAATAATATTATAGAATATTTAACAAAGTCAGTGCAGGAATTTGGAACCTATATAGCTCACTTAGATAATACGTTTTACCTGTCTTTTATATTATTATTATTATAATACAATGATTAATAATGATCATTATCACTTATTAATGATCTTTCTATTATAGTTTTATAAAAAGATGTTTGTAGAAATTAAAAATCCATCATGAACATTTGTCACAACTGGAATTGAAAATAAATAGTATAATAAAGGAAAAATGATAGAAAAAAACAGAACAACATCAATCTCAGGGTAGGTTTCACTTTTCATGACCAGTTTAAGGGAATCGGTCACCTCCAGAATTGCTTTTTACCTGCAGATATAGGGTTAATATATGCAGAAATATCATGCAAGTCATGGCTTGCTAGCATATTTGAGTAGCCAGCTGCAAAGAGAAAATTAAATCATTTTCTCCCTGCAGCCGATTGTTTTCAATCATTGGCAGGAGGCGATAAAAGTCAATGCTCACTATACTGTTAACATGCTGTAGTGAATCTTGGCACATTGATTGACAGCCAGCTCTGCAGAGCAAGATGTCAATTAATGTGCAGGGGAGTGATTACAGCATGTTTCCTGTATAGTGAGTGGTGAATATAATAGCTCTCTGCACCGCCCGATGACTGGAAGCGAGTGACTGCAGGGAGAATAGAACTTCATTTTCTCCCTGTAGCCTCTGCTCTAGTAAGCCTTCTAGGCCTGATTTAAACACTATTCACCTGCAGACTACTCCTATATCTGCAGGTTAATAGCATTTCTGGAGGTGACAGATTCATCTTAAAGGCAATGTGTCACAATTTATTTTAATTCATAACAATAAATTAAATAAGCATTTATTTACAAAATAAAAATTACTGTGCTAACACTTTATTAGTAATTTTTTTCTCCAGCATCAGGGAGCTGCCATTTTTATTTGCTGGTGTGTAAGTGTCAGAACACACTTACACGCCTTTAATACGGAAGCCACAAGCCAAAAGGAGACTGCGGTCAATGTATGACCCTATTTCCTAGGCTTGCAGCTCCCTCAGCTGGCCTACCCAGTTCATTGCTGTAAGTGGAGCCAGACGCCATCTTTTTGTAGCTCTGTGATTTGCGCTGAGCTACAATTTCCCTCTGTCACCATGCACTATAGTGTTCAGCGGCAAGCAGTGATTGAAGAACCAAGCACCAGTGTTGAGAGCACATTCAGAGCCTGGCATTGTATCACTAATACAAGGCTACCAACCTGTTCTCACAATTGGAAGAATTTACCTGTACCACATCTGCGGTGGTGACTTCTTCTAGAAGTGAGAATAGGTGGGTAGTATGTATAATGTCAGACTGCCGAGATTTTCTCACCGCTGCTTTCACCGCTACAGTGTTCAAACCACAGTAGTTTAATCATCATCCTGCTCTGCTCTGAACACTGGCTGCTATGTCTGGTAGAGACAAGAGGAGCCACTAGTCGCAGCACCTATGTAAGTAATAATTAATATAAAGAGTTTAGAGGAACAATAATCTGTGCCAAAATATATATACAGTATATATATATATATAAATATAAATACAGTATATATATATATATATATATAAAAAATACAGGGAACACTTAAACAACAGAACTTAACTCCAAGTAAATCAAACTTCTGTGAAATCAAACTGTCCACTTAGGAAGCAACACTGATTGACAATCAATTTCACATGCTGTTGTGCAAATGGAATAGACAATAGATGGAAATTATTGGCAAATTACCAAGACACCCTCAATAAAGGAGTGGTTCTGCAGGTGGGGACCACAGACCACATCTCAGTACCAATGCTTTCTGGCTGATGTTTTGATCACTTTTGAATGTTGGTTGTGCTTTCACACTCGTGGTAGCATGAGACGGACTCTACAACCCACAGAAGTTGCTCAGGTAGCGCAGCTCATCCAGTATGGCACATCAATGCGAGCTGTGGCAAGAAGGTTTGCTGTGTCTGTCAGCGTAGTGTCCAGAGGCTGGAGGCACTACTAGAAGACAGGCCAGTACACCAGGAGACGTGGAGGGGGCAGTAGGAGGGCAACAACCTCTGCCTTTGTGCAAGGAGGAACAGGAGGAGCACAGCCAGAGCCCTGCAAAATGACCTCCAGCAGGCCACAAATGTGCATTTGTCTGCACAATCAGTTAGAGGGTGGTATGAGGGCCCGACGTCCACAGATGGGGTTGTGCTCACAGCGCAACACCGTGCAGGACGCTTGGCATTTGACACAGAACACCAGGATTGGCAAAGTCATCACTAGCGCCCTGTGCTCTTCACAGATGAAAGCAGGTTCCCTCTGAGCACATGTGACAGACTTGACAGAGTCTGGAGACGGCGTGGAGAGGAATCTGCTGCCTGCAACATCTTTCAGCATGACTGGTTTGGCAGTGGGTCAGTAATGGTGTGGTGTGGCATTTCTTTGGAGGGCCACACAGCCCTCCATTTGCTCGCCAGAGGTAGCCTGACTGCCATTAGGTACCGAGATGAGATCCTCAGACCCCTTGTGAGACCATATGCTGGTTGGGTTGGCCCTGGGTTCCTCCTAATGCAGGACAATGCCAGACCTCATGTGGCTGGAGTGTGTCAGCAGTTCCTGCAAGATGAAGGCATTGAAGCTATGGACTGGCCAGCCCGTTCCCCAGACCTGAATCCAATAGAGCACATCTGGGACATCATGTCCACCAACGTCACGTTGCACCACAGACTGTCCAGGAGTTGGCAGGTGCTTTAGTCTAGGTCTGGGAGGAGATCCCACAGGATACCATCCACAAACTCATCAGGAGCATGTCCAGGAGTTGTAGTGAGGTCATACAGGCAAGTGGAGACCACACACAATACTGAGCCTCATTTTGACTTGTTTTAAGGACATTACATCAAAGTTGTATCAGCCTGTAAAGTGTTTTTCCACTTGAATTTTGGGGGTGACTCCAAATCCAGGCCTCCATTGGTAAATAAATTTGATTTCCATTGATGATTTGTGTGTGATTTTGTTGTCAGCACATTCAACTTTGTACTGAACAAAGTATTCAATGAGAATATTTCATTCATTCAGATCTAGGATGTGTTATTTGAGCGTCCCCTTTATTTTTTTGAGCAGTATATATATACGTAACTTACGTAAATGGTTCAGTACAATAAAAAATAGGAGCCTGCAGAAAAAAATTGCACACATAGAACCAAAATATAAAAGGTAAAGCTTTATTGTCAGGAAGAAAATTAATTAAAAGTTGGTTAAAAAGGGGGAGACCAGCAGGTGCCACCACAACACATAAAATAATATACATGTAGCAGGAGGTAAATGCCGAAATCACCAAGATGTAATAACGAGGTGATTATTATGGGGGACTTCAACTACCCCGATATAGACTGGGAAACTGAAAACTGTTGATCTCAGAAAGGAAACAGGTTTCTGTCAATTATAAAAGACAATTATTTGTCACAACTTGTGCAGGAACCAACTAGAGGGACGGCCCTTTTAGACTTAATATTAACTAACAGGCCAGACAGAATAACTGAGGTGCAGGTCGGGGGACTCCTGGGAAATAGTGACCACAACTTTATACAATTCCACATGTGCTTCAGTAGGGTGCCCAGCAAGGGAGTCACAAAAACACTGAACTTCAGGAGGACAAAGTTTGATCAACTAAGAGATGCCCTTCACCTTATAGACTGTGATAGTATCTTCAGTAGTAGGAGCACGGATAGAAAATGGGAAATTTTCAAAACAGTCCTACATAGTCACTGTAGAAGGTACATACCTTATGGGAATAAAAGGGCTAGGAATAGGAGGAAGCCAATGTGGCTAAATAAGGAAGTCAAGAGGGCAATGAAAAACAAAAAAAGCGCTTTCGGTAAACTTAAACAAGAAGGCAGCGAGTAAGCGCTAATATCTTATAGGGAGAAGAACAAAATCTGTAAGAAACAAATAAGAATAGCAAGAGAGGAGACAGAGCGACTAATTGCCAAGTAAAGTAAAATTAATCCCAAACTGTTCTTTAACTATATAAACAGTAAAAGGATTAAAACTGATGGAGTTGGCCCATTGAAAAATAACCTGGGTAAAATCATAGACGGCGATGAGGGTAAAGCAAACCTACTCAATAGCTTCTTCTCCACTGTTTTCACAAAAGAAAACAATTTATCGGAGGAAATGCAGAGTGATAAAGTAAACCCTCCGCTAAATATCACCCACCTAACCCAGGAGAAAGTTCAGAAACGCCTAAATAATATCAAAATAGACAAGTCACCAGGCCCAGATGGCATACACCCCCGGGTACTAAAAGAATTAAGTAATGTGATAGACAGACCGCTGTATCTTATATTCAAGCACTCTTTATGGACAGGGACTGTCCCACTAGACTGGCGCCAAGCAAATGTGGTACCAATATTCAAAAAGGGGTCTAAAAGTGACCCTGGGAACTATAGACCAGTAAGCTTAACGTCTGTTGTGGGTAAATTGTTTGAAGGATTTCTTAGAGATGCTATTGTAGAATATCTTAATGATAATAACTGTCTAACTCCATATCAACATGGATTCATGAGGGATCGCTCCTGCCAAACAAACCTGATCGCCTTCTACGAGGAGGTGAGCTCACAACTGGACCGGGGAGAGTCAGTGGATGTTGAATACCTTGACTTCTCCAAAGCTTTGATACCGTGCCACACAAAAGGTTGGTATATAAAATGAGAATGCTTGGTCTGGGGGATAATGTGTGAAAGTGGGTAAATAGCTGACTGAGTGATAGAAAGCAGAGGGTGGTTATCAATGGAGTAAGCTCAGGGTGTGTCAGGGTTACTAGCGGGGTGCCTCAAGGGTCTGTCTTGGGCCCTATATTATTTAATATATTTATTAATGATCTAGTGGAAGGGTTGCATAGTAAAATAGCAATATTTGCAGATGATACTAAACTTTGTAAAGTAGTTAATATAGATGAGGATAGGGCACAGCTACAGGAGGATTTAGATAAATTGGGGAGTTGGGCGAAAAAATGGCAAATGGGGTTCAATGCCGATAAATGTAAGGTCATGCACATGGGAAAGAAAAACAGCAGTCACCCATACATATTAAATGGGAAACCATTGGGGAAATCTGACATGGAGAAGGACCTGGGCGTCTTGGTTAACAGCAAATTAAATTAGAGTGCCCAGTGTCAGGCAGCAGCTGCGAAGGCAAATAGAGTCATGGCATGCATCAAAAGAGGAATAGGGGCATATGATGAGAACATTGTTCTTCCTCTGTCTAAAGCGCTGGTAAGGCCGCACTTAGAATATTGTGCACAGTTCTGGGCTCTGGTGCTCAGGAAAGACATATTGGAGCTAGAGAGGGTACAAAGGAGGGCGACTAAGGTAATAAAGGGAATGGAGGGACTAGAATACCCAGAGAGGTTGTCAAAATTAGGCCTATTTATGTTGGAAAAGAGAAGGCTTAGGGGAGACCTCATAAACATGTATAAATACATCAGGGGGCAGTACAGAGATCTCTCCCATGACCTGTTTATACCAAGGATGGTGACAAAGATGAGGGGGCACACTATGCGTCTGGAGGAAAGGAGGTTCCTGCACCAGCATAGAAGGGGATTCTTTACGTCAGAGCCGTGAGACTCTGGAACTCTCTGGGAGAGGAAGTGGTGATGTCCAACTCACTTAATGAGCTCAAGAGAGGCCTGGACGCCTTTCTTGAGAACAATAAAATTACATCTTATGCTTAGTGATAGTTAATTAATCCAGGGATTTAATCTGACTGCCAGATTGGAGTCGGGAAGTGAATTTTTCCTCAATGATGTAAATTAGCCTATACCGCATGGGTTTATTTTGCCTTCCCCTGGATCAACGCTGCGGAATAGCTGCAGTGCACAAGAAATAGGCTGAACTGGATGGACGCTTGTCTTTTTTCGGCCTTATAAATTATGTAAATAGGAGAATATATTATGACCTGAGATAATGGGCGGATGCATAAGACAGAGTGCATAAAAGTTCGGAATCAACATAATGAGACAGGTGTTTTGCCTAAGTAAATGAGATATATAGACTAAGTCCAATTAAATATACATATCAAATCGCACTAGTAGTATGGCACTGAGCTGATTTGTAATATTACCAACCTAAAAACCCACATTAGAAATTATGGTCAATAAAATGCAATATAAGAGAAAGAGGAGATCTACATAGGTATGGCCATATCATTACCTCCTGCAGGATGTGGTTCCAAACCCTGACTCGCGTTTTGGCGCAATGCCTTTGTCTGGGTGTTGTCTGCTACGTCAATATAAAGCCTCATTCAGATGTTTGTGATGCATGGAAATCTTGCTCAGTGAGATTGGATGGAGGCGTCTGCGGCCAATAACTTTTTTTTTGCAGGACAAGCTCAAGTTTTTTTTTATTGATACCATTTTTGAATACTTATAACTAGTGTTGAGCATTCCGATACTGAAATATCGGGTATCGGCCGATATTCGCGGTATCGGAATTCCGATACTTAATTCCGATACTATTGCAATATCGTATACCGGAATCGGAAGTTCCCATAATGCAATGAGACATTTTCATTTTATTCAGCCAATGAGGATCCTAAGAAGTGTGGGCACATCCTGTTAGGCATGTAGGCATCTTAACTAATGGCATGGCTGTGATTGGCTGCTGAAATGATGTCATGATGCACTATAAAAGCCACCGCCGCCATTTTGAGCTCACTCTGCTGTGAATTCAGTTAGGGATAGGACGCTGTTGTTCTGAGGGACAGTTTTAGCTACCTATTTGCTCTATACTGCTTTACCCAAGCTACTTTCTAAATCACTGTGCCTTGCAGTGCTAGTGCACAGTTCCCTGTGCTGTTCACCGCTATCTGCAAGGTCTGTGTGTGTGAGTGCAGCTCACCCTGTAGTGTGTGCTTCAGCCAAGTCTGGTTGTAGTGCACTCAGTGTGTGTCACTGCCTCATACATTGTCCTTTTTTGCCAATTCATAATTTTTCCTGATATCTCCTATTAGTGTGGTGGTTCCATCTGTATTCAGCTAAATTGGTTCCAAACACACTATATAGGAGTAGATAGAGAAATTTTTTTCCGTCTTGCAGCACTAGTGCACAGTGCTCTGCATCTGTACTGTTCACCGCTGTCTGCAAGGTCTGGTGTGTGAGTGCAGCTCACCCTGTAGTGTGTGCTTCAACCCCGTCTGGTTGTAGTGCACTCAGTGTGTGTCACTGCCTCATACATTGTCCTTTATTGCCAATTCATAATTTTTCCTGATATCTCCTATTAGTGTGGTGGTTCCATCTGTATTCAGCTAAATTGGTTCCAAACACACTATATAGGAGTAGATAGAGAAATTTTTTTCCGTCTTGCAGCACTAGTGCACAGTGCTCTGCATCTGTACTGTTCACCGCTGTCTGCAAGGTCTGGTGTGTGAGTGCAGCTCACCCTGTAGTGTGTGCTTCAACCCCGTCTGGTTGTAGTGCACTCAGTGTGTGTCACTGCCTCATACATTGTCCTTTATTGCCAATTCATAATTTTTCCTGATATCTCCTATTAGTGTGGTGGTTCCATCTGTATTCAGCTAAATTGGTTCCAAACACACTATATAGGAGTAGATAGAGAATTTTTTTTCCGTCTTGCAGCACTAGTGCACAGTGCTCTGCATCTGTACTGTTCACCGCTGTCTGCAAGGTCTGGTGTGTGAGTGCAGCTCACCCTGTAGTGTGTGCTTCAACCCCGTCTGGTTGTAGTGCACTCAGTGTGTGTCACTGCCTCATACATTGTCCTTTATTGCCAATTCATAATTTTTCCTGATATCTCCTATTAGTGTGGTGGTTCCATCCATATTCAGCTAAATTGATTCCAAACACACTATATAGGAGTAGATAGAGGAGCCTTTCTGCAGCATTGGGCCCTGCAGCCCCAGCCAGATTAGTATTAGCCTATTTTTTGCAGCCTCATCTATTGCATTGTAGGTTACCTTCCTACATTGTAATAGCTACAAAAAGTTTGTGATACTATCGTTATTACATCTTTAGGCACATCCAGTGTCTTTTTGTGACAAAAAAAACCTAAATAAAGTTCACCAAACACTCCACTTTACAGTTGTGTAGGCCACATTAGCTCATATTAAAGTCTAGTCCACACTTTATAAAATTAGTGTTTCTTATACCTGTTAGCAGCTGTTCAGGAATAAGCACACTAAGCCCTTAGTACTTTTCTGCCTATCTTTATCAGTCTACCAAGATGAAGAAGGCAGGGAGTAAGGCATGTGGTCGTGGTCGTGGGCGTGGGCGTGGAGTTTCTGCAGGGAGAGGACGTGAGGATTCTGTGCCTGCAGGGAGAGGACGTGGGGATTCTGTGCCTGCTGCGGGCACCAGTGACTCAGCATCCCCCAGTTTTACCAGGGAACAGTCCTTTATGCGCAGCTTTGTAGGAGCTAGCCGTACCCCACTGCTGCGCGAGGACCAAATTGAAGCCGTTGTCGGATGGATGGCAGCTAACGCATCGACTTCAATTAGTTCCAGATCCTTTCAGGTCCTGAGCACTGAAGAGCACCCATCTGTCTCTTCACCACCTGCCAAATTGCCCAGGCAGTCAGAGAGCCCTGGACAGGAGCCATCTCTACTTCTGTTCTCTGAATCTCTTGGCTTGGAAAGAGGGGGCCAGCCAAGCAGAATTCGAGAATTTGAAGAAGAGGTAGTATGCAGTGATGCGCAACCGTTTTGTCTCTCTGAATCTGAAGAGGCGGGTGGGCCAGTGCCTATGGTCAGCAGCACACCTCAGTACGCATCTGATGATGAGACTCAGGTGCCACTTTCTGGTGCGTACTGTGCTGTCGAGACTACCCAGGAGAAGCAGTTGTTTGAAGAGGGTGGTGTAGATGATGAGGTCCTTGACCCATCATGGCATGAGGGACAGGAAGGTGGTGGGAGCAGCTCTGAGGAAGAGATTCCCCGAACGGCCCAAAAAGGAGGGAGAGGGAGGGGGCAGACTTGGTTGCCTGTAGCCTCCACTTCGGCACCCATTAGGAGCATGGCTCTTCCAAAATCCAAAGCGGGCGCTCCCAAGACTTGCAGTGCCTGGTCCTTTTTTGACACAGTTGCAGATGACATTTGCTTTGTCAAATGCAAGCTGTGTAATCAGAAGGTGAAAAGAGGGAAAAGTGTCAGCAACCTCAATACCACAAATATGTGGAAACATGTGCGGACCAAGCACGTGGTGGAGTTACACAAACACACTGAAGACCTAGGCCAACCTACAGCGCCACCTACCACCTCTTCAGCTCGTGTTGTAGCCTCTTCCTCCAGCTCACACACAGCTGGTTCGGCTTCCTCACAGGATCGCCATGGAAGAATCTCTGGCACTGTTGTACAGAGACACAGTGTAATTCCACCCACAGCACCACTTTCCCAGTCATCCTCACACTCCCAGGCCAGTCTACAGCCATCGTTAGCACAGGCATGGGAGAAAAGGCGCCCATACTCGGCAAACCACCCCCGAGCACAGGCTCTGAATGCTGGCATTGCTAAACTACTGGCCCTTGAAATGCTATCATTCAGGCTGGTGGAGACTGACACATTCCGTAACTTTATGGCATTGGCAGTCCCACAATACAACGTGCCCAGCCGCTTTTATTTCAGCAGGCAAGCCGTCCCTGCCCTGCAACATCATGTGGAGGGAAAAATTAAACATGCGCTACAAAACGCCGTCAGTAGCAAGGTCCACCTGACCACTGATGCGTGGACCAGTAAGCATGGACAGGGACGATACCTTTCCCTCACTGCCCATTGGGTAAATGTTGTGGAGCCGGGTACAGATCTTGAGAGTGGCGCTGTACGTGTTCTGCCAACTCCAAGGATTGCAGGAATCCAGTCTGTACACATTGACTCCTCCTCATACTCCAGTTCCTCTGAATCAGCGCTGCAGGAGCCGTCACGGTCTACCTCCACATCGACCCGTGAACGGTTACCTGTTATGATGACCGATATGAGCACAGCCGTGGCCAAACGTCAACAGGCCGTATTAAAATTAATTTCTTTGGGGAATCGAAGCCACACAGCGCAGGAGCTCTGGAATGCCATCAAGCAGCAGAGTGACGTGTGGTTTGTGCCAGCGAATCTCCAGCCAGGCATGGTAGTGTGTGACAATGGCCGAAATCTGGTGGCAGCTCTGGGCCTAGGCAACCTCACTCACATCCCATGTCTGGCACATGTGCTCAACTTGGTCGTGCAGAGTTTTTTGAGGGACTATCCGGATCTTGATGCACTGCTTCACAAGGTCCGCATAGAGTGCGCTCACTTGCGGCGTTCCAGCAATGCAAGATCACGCATTGCAGCTCTGCAGCGCCGATTATGTCTTCCGGAACATCGCATCATATGTGACCTACCCACCAGGTGGAATTCAACGTTACATATGTTGGAGAGGTTGTGTGAGCAGCAGGCAGCAGTAATGGAGTACCAGCTGCAGCAGGCGCAAACAAGTCGCAGTGCGCGCCGTTCACACTTCACCACCACTGAGTGGGCCTCTATGAAGGACATTTGCCACGTTTTGCGTGCCTTCGATTATTCCACGCGGATGGCGAGTGCAGATGATGCACTAGTCAGCATGACTATCCCCCTTATCTGCCTGCTTGAAAAAACACTGCAAGCACTAAGGGACGAGGTTTTGGAAGAGGTGGAGGATGAGGAGTCACAAATGCCATCTGCTTCTCTACAGTCTGCGCAACGTGGTTCCTCACAAAGGCCTAGGCAGGGGACACTTTGTGAGGAGGATGAGGAGGAGTCAATGGATGAGGAAGACATCTGTCCAGAGGAGGGAGGTACACAATGCTCTAGTAGTCAGTATCTAGAGCGAGGGTGGGGTGATGCAGAGCAGGCAGAGATCACGCCTCAAGCAGGGGACAGCGTTTCTTGGCCAGTTGGCAGTCTGCAGCACATGGTTGATTTCATGCTGCAGTGCCTCAGAAACGACCGCCGCATCGCCCACATTCTCAACACGGCTGATTATTGGGTGTCCACCCTCCTAGATCCTCGCTACCGGGACAACTTACAAAGCCTCATAACACCATTGAACCGGGAGCGTAAAATGCGGGAGTACCAAGACGCACTGGTGCATTCCATCATGTTCTCCATTCCAACCGAGAGCAGTGCTGCTAGTGCTTTACAAAGCAGCTCAGTGCGTCGAGGCAGTGGAGGAAGCTCTGCACAAAGAGGGAGCAGAAGCAGCGCCTCAGCACAAGGCAAGACCAGTATGGCCGAAATGTGGCAAAGTTTTGTGTCCCCGCCGCCACAAATGTCTACACCATCACAGACAGCTCCAGTCAGCAGGAGGCAACGTTTCCGTCAGATGGTGACAGACTACATGTCTTGCCCTCTTAGTGTACTCCCAGACGGCTCTTCTCCCTTCAAGTTTTGGGTCTGTAAGCTGGATACATGGCCAGAGCTTAGTCAGTATGCACTGGAGGTGCTAGCTTGCCCTGCTGCTAGTGTATTATCGGAACGCGTCTTTAGTGCCGCAGGTGGTGTACTAACAGACCGTCGCATGCGACTATCCTCCGATAACGTTGACCGGCTTACTTTTCTCAAAATGAACAAGGCCTGGATCTCTCATGAATTTGCCAGTCCTCTTCCAGAATAAATAATTGGTTGGCAACAGTATCCAGGTCTCCTGTTCTGTTCATGTTTCTACCACCTGAACTGTAATCCCTGAGCTCCAACACCGCCAGTTGGCGCTCGGAAGTGCCGTCTGCACAGTCAACACTTGCTGCCGTGTTATTGGGGTTCAGTAACGTCAGCTGTTCTCCTGCTGTGCGGACGGCAATTTCTCCTGATTTGTCCACATCCACTGTACTACACATTTTAAAGTTGCTCCAATTACTCCTCTGGCTCCTCTGTTTTCATTCTTATCCCTGGGCTCCAGCACCGCCAGTTGGCGCTCGGAAGTGCTGTCTGCACAGTCAACACTTGCTACCATGTTATTGGGGTTCAGTAATGTCAGCTGTTCCCCTGCTGTGCGGACGGCAATTTCTCCTGCTCTGTCCACATTCTCACTACTACAGATTTTAAAGTTGCTCCAATTACACCTCTGGCTCCTCTGTTTTCAGTATTATCCCTGAGCTCCAACACCGCCAGTTGGCGCACGGAAGTGCCGTCTGCACAGTCAACACTTGCTGCCGTGTTATTGGGGTTCAGTAACGTCAGCTGTTCTCCTGCTGTGCGGACGGCAATTTCTCCTGCTTTGTCCAAATCCACTGTACTACACATTTTAAAGTTGCTCGAATTACACCTCTGGCTCCTCTGTTTTCATTCTTATCCCTGGGCTCCAGCACCGCCAGTTGGCGCTCGGAAGTGCCGTCTGCACAGTCAACACTTGCTGCCGTGTTATTGGGGTTCAGTAACGTCAGCTGTTCTCCTGCTGTGCGGACGGCAATTTCTCCTGCTTTGTCCACATCCACTGTACTACACATTTTAAAGTTGCTCGAATTACACCTCTGGCTCCTCTGTTTTCATTCTTATCCCTGGGCTCCAGCACCGCCAGTTGGCGCTCGGAAGTGCCGTCTGCACAGTCAACACTTGCTACCATGTTATTGGGGTTCAGTAACGTCAGCTGTTCCCCTGCTGTGTTCACGGCAATTTCTCCTGCTCTGTCCATATTCACTGTGCTACTTATTTAAAACTTGCTCCAATTACACCTCTGGCTCCTCCGTTTTTAGTTTTTACCCTGGGCTCCAACACCGCCAGTTGGCGCTCGGAAGTGCTGTCTGCACAGTCAACACTTGCTGCCGTGTTATTGGGGTTCAGTAACGTCAGCTGTTCCCCTGCTGTGCGGACGGCAATTTCTCCTGCTCTGTCCACATTCTCACTACTACAGATTTTAAAGTTGCTCGAATTACACCTCTGGCTCCTCTGTTTTCATTCTTATCCCTGGGCTCCAGCACCGCCAGTTGGCGCTCGGAAGTGCTGTCTGCACAGTCAACACTTGCTACCATGTTATTGGGGTTCAGTAACGTCAGCTGTTCCCCTGCTGTGCGGACGGCAATTTCTCCTGCTCTGTCCACATTCTCACTACTACAGATTTTAAAGTTGCTCCAATTACACCTCTGGCTCCTCTGTTTTCATTCTTATCCCTGGGCTCCAGCACCGCCAGTTGGCGCTCGGAAGTGCCGTCTGCACAGTCAACACTTGCTGCGGTGTTATTGGGGTTCGGTAACGTCAGCTGTTCCCCTGCTGTGTTCACGGCAATTTCTCCTGCTCTGTCCATATTCACTGTGCTACTTATTTAAAACTTGCTCCAATTACACCTCTGGCTCCTCCGTTTTTAGTATTTACCCTGGGCTCCAACACCGCCAGTTGGCGCTCGGAAGTGCTGTCTGCACAGTCAACACTTGCTGCCGTGTTATTGGGATTCAGTAACGTCAGCTGATCCCCAGCTGTGTGTCCGGCAAATTCTCCTGCTTTGTCCACATCCACTGTAGTACGGATTTAAAACCTCCTCCAAATACACCTCTGGCTCTTCTGTTTTTAGTATTTACCCTGGGCTCCAGCACCGCCAGCTGGTTCTCGGCAGTTCCATTGGCTCTTGTACCTTCTGCTACCCATCCGGGTTCCAGTACCGTCAGCTGGTCCTCGGTAGTTCCATTTGCTCTTGTATCTTCTGCTACCCATCCGGGTTCCAGTACCGTCAGCTGGTTCTCGGCAGTGTCTTTGGCACGGGTACTCCCTCCTGCCCAGCCTGGTTCCAGCACGCCAGCTGTTTTCGGGTAGTGTCAACGTCACTTTGCCTCCAATGCGTTGTCCTGTCGTGTTGCGGTCGGGTTAGCCGACTCTATGGTGCCTGCAGTTTAGGTGACTCCTATGTGGGCTGCGGGATCTGGCAATGAAGGCTGGTTCCATAGTGCCAATAGGACAAGCACCCTCTGTAGGACTGTGGGTTTTGGTAACTGCGGCCGGCTCGCGGCCTTGAACTTTTTTTTTACATGGGTACCTTCTGCTACCCATCCGGGTTCCAGTACCGTCAGCTGGTTCTCGGCAGTGCCTTTGGATTAGGTGCCTCCTTCTCGGTATCCAAGTTCCACCAACGTCTGCTGGTCCTTGGTAGTGCTTTCTGGCACAGGTACCTCCTGCTTAGTAACCGAGTTCCAGTAACATCAGCTGGTCCTCGGTAGTTCCATTGGCTCTTGTACCTTCTGCTACCCATCCGGGTTCCAGTACCGTCAGCTGGTCCTCGGTAGTTCCATTTGCTCTTGTATCTTCTGCTACCCATCCGGGTTCCAGTACCGTCAGCTGGTTCTCGGCAGTGTCTTTGGCATGGGTACTCCCTCCTGCCCAGCCTGGTTCCAGCACGCCAGCTGTTTCCGGGTAGTGTCAACGTCACTTTGCCTCCAATGCGTTGTCCTGTCGTGTTGCGGTCGGGTTAGCCGACTCTATGGTGCCTGCAGTTTAGGTGACTCCTATGTGGGCTGCGGGATCTGGCAATGAAGGCTGGTTCCATAGTGCCAATAGGACAAGCACCCTCTGTAGGACTGTGGGTTTTGGTAACTGCGGCCGGCTCGCGGCCTTGAACTTTTTTTTTACATGGGTACCTTCTGCTACCCATCCGGGTTCCAGTACCGTCAGCTGGTTCTCGGCAGTGCCTTTGGATTAGGTGCCTCCTTCTCGGTATCCAAGTTCCACCAACGTCTGCTGGTCCTTGGTAGTGCTTTCTGGCACAGGTACCTCCTGCTTAGTAACCGAGTTCCAGTAACATCAGCTGGTCCTCGGTAGTTCCATTGGCTCTTGTACCTTCTGCTACCCATCCGGGTTCCAGTACCGTCAGCTGGTCCTCGGTAGTTCCATTTGCTCTTGTATCTTCTGCTACCCATCCGGGTTCCAGTACCGTCAGCTGGTTCTCGGCAGTGTCTTTGGCACGGGTACTCCCTCCTGCCCAGCCTGGTTCCAGCACGCCAGCTGTTTCCGGGTAGTGTCAACGTCACTTTGCCTCCAATGCGTTGTCCTGTCGTGTTGCGGTCGGGTTAGCCGACTCTATGGTGCCTGCAGTTTAGGTGACTCCTATGTGGGCTGCGGGATCTGGCAATGAAGGCTGGTTCCATAGTGCCAATAGGACAAGCACCCTCTGTAGGACTGTGGGTTTTGGTAACTGCGGCCGGCTCGCGGCCTTGAACTTTTTTTTTACATGGGTACCTTCTGCTACCCATCCGGGTTCCAGTACCGTCAGCTGGTTCTCGGCAGTGCCTTTGGATTAGGTGCCTTCTTCTCGGTATCCAAGTTCCACCAACGTCTGCTGGTCCTTGGTAGTGCTTTCTGGCACAGGTACCTCCTGCTTAGTAACCGAGTTCCAGTAACATCAGCTGGTCCTCGGTAGTTCCATTGGCTCTTGTACCTTCTGCTACCCATCCGGGTTCCAGTACCGTCAGCTGGTCCTCGGTAGTTCCATTTGCTCTTGTATCTTCTGCTACCCATCCGGGTTCCAGTACCGTCAGCTGGTTCTCGGCAGTGTCTTTGGCACGGGTACTCCCTCCTGCCCAGCCTGGTTCCAGCACGCCAGCTGTTTCCGGGTAGTGTCAACGTCACTTTGCCTCCAATGCGTTGTCCTGTCGTGTTGCGGTCGGGTTAGCCGACTCTATGGTGCCTGCAGTTTAGGTGACTCCTATGTGGGCTGCGGGATCTGGCAATGAAGGCTGGTTCCATAGTGCCAATAGGACAAGCACCCTCTGTAGGACTGTGGGTTTTGGTAACTGCGGCCGGCTCGCGGCCTTGAACTTTTTTTTTACATGGGTACCTTCTGCTACCCATCCGGGTTCCAGTACCGTCAGCTGGTTCTCGGCAGTGCCTTTGGATTAGGTGCCTCCTTCTCGGTATCCAAGTTCCACCAACGTCTGCTGGTCCTTGGTAGTGCTTTCTGGCACAGGTACCTCCTGCTTAGTAACCGAGTTCCAGTAACATCAGCTGGTCCTCGGTAGTTCCATTGGCTCTTGTACCTTCTGCTACCCATCCGGGTTCCAGTACCGTCAGCTGGTCCTCGGTAGTTCCATTTGCTCTTGTATCTTCTGCTACCCATCCGGGTTCCAGTACCGTCAGCTGGTTCTCGGCAGTGTCTTTGGCACGGGTACTCCCTCCTGCCCAGCCTGGTTCCAGCACGCCAGCTGTTTCCGGGTAGTGTCAACGTCACTTTGCCTCCAATGCGTTGTCCTGTCGTGTTGCGGTCGGGTTAGCCGACTCTATGGTGCCTGCAGTTTAGGTGACTCCTATGTGGGCTGCGGGATCTGGCAATGAAGGCTGGTTCCATAGTGCCAATAGGACAAGCACCCTCTGTAGGACTGTGGGTTTTGGTAACTGCGGCCGGCTCGCGGCCTTGAACTTTTTTTTTACATGGGTACCTTCTGCTACCCATCCGGGTTCCAGTACCGTCAGCTGGTTCTCGGCAGTGCCTTTGGATTAGGTGCCTCCTTCTCGGTATCCAAGTTCCACCAACGTCTGCTGGTCCTTGGTAGTGCTTTCTGGCACAGGTACCTCCTGCTTAGTAACCGAGTTCCAGTAACATCAGCTGGTCCTCGGTAGTTCCATTGGCTCTTGTACCTTCTGCTACCCATCCGGGTTCCAGTACCGTCAGCTGGTCCTCGGTAGTTCCATTTGCTCTTGTATCTTCTGCTACCCATCCGGGTTCCAGTACCGTCAGCTGGTTCTCGGCAGTGTCTTTGGCACGGGTACTCCCTCCTGCCCAGCCTGGTTCCAGCACGCCAGCTGTTTCCGGGTAGTGTCAACGTCACTTTGCCTCCAATGCGTTGTCCTGTCGTGTTGCGGTCGGGTTAGCCGACTCTATGGTGCCTGCAGTTTAGGTGACTCCTATGTGGGCTGCGGGATCTGGCAATGAAGGCTGGTTCCATAGTGCCAATAGGACAAGCACCCTCTGTAGGACTGTGGGTTTTGGTAACTGCGGCCGGCTCGCGGCCTTGAACTTTTTTTTTACATGGGTACCTTCTGCTACCCATCCGGGTTCCAGTACCGTCAGCTGGTTCTCGGCAGTGCCTTTGGATTAGGTGCCTCCTTCTCGGTATCCAAGTTCCACCAACGTCTGCTGGTCCTTGGTAGTGCTTTCTGGCACAGGTACCTCCTGCTTAGTAACCGAGTTCCAGTAACATCAGCTGGTCCTCGGTAGTTCCATTGGCTCTTGTACCTTCTGCTACCCATCCGGGTTCCAGTAACATCAGCTGGTCCTCGGTAGTTCCATTGGCTCTTGTACCTTCTGCTACCCATCCGGGTTCCAGTACCGTCAGCTGGTTCTCGGCAGTGCCTTTGGATTAGGTGCCTCCTTCTCGGTATCCAAGTTCCACCAACGTCTGCTGGTCCTTGGTAGTGCTTTCTGGCACAGGTACCTCCTGCTTAGTAACCGAGTTCCAGTAACATCAGCTGGTCCTCGGTAGTTCCATTGGCTCTTGTACCTTCTGCTATCCATCCGGGTTCCAGTACCGTCAGCTGGTCCTCGGTAGTTCCTCAGCTTTCTTGTACCTTCTGCTACATTTCCAAGTTCAAGCTTTTTGAAATGGTTCTTGGTAATCACTCTGGATCTCCCTGACGAGGACCCTGAAGACGAGGACCCTGAAGACCAACCCTAAGAAGACGAGGACCCCGAAGACAATGACCCTGAAGACGAGGACCCTGAAGACCACCCCGAAGAAGACGAGGACCCTGAAGACCACCCCGAAGAAGACGAGGACCCTGAAGACCACCCCGAAGAAGACGAGGACCCCGAAGACGAGGACCCAGAAGACCAACCCGAAGAAGACGAGGACCCCGAAGACGAGGACCCCCGAAGACGACGACCCTGAAGACCACCCCGAAGAAGACCAAGAAGATGACCCTGAAGAAGTTGACCAAGAAGACAAAGAAGAGAAGACAAGCACCAAGATACAGAAAAACAAGAGACAGAAAACCAAGAAGCAGAAATACAAGAAGCTGCAGAACAAAAAGCGGAAGAACATTAAGCATAAGACTAAAAATCAGAGCAAAAGATAATATCTAAATTATAAGCAGAAGATGACTAAGCAGTGTATGGGGGTGAGTCCGTTCCTCCTCGTGGTGCCCCTGGAAAAGACCTGCTGCTGCAGGCCAAACTGAACGCGGACAAATCCTGTTGTAAATCTTTTGTGACGGGCAGAACGAAAGGTGTAATGTCCAACCTTTTATAGATAACAACTACAGGAATGCCTGTCACAAATAAGAATATGATGAAGAAGAAGAATATGAAGAAGATGAAGAAGTAGAATATGAAGAATGTAAAAAAAAGAATAATACGAAGAAGGTGAAGAAGAAGAAGGTGAAGAAGAAGTGGATGAAAAAGATGCTGAGGATGATGAAGGAGAAAGTGTGGGAGAAGTAAAAAAGAAGGTGAAGAGCATGGAAGTAGTGAAACATAAATATCTGACAAAATATAAAAATACTTAACATAGTTAATATTTCCGTAACTCAGAACATAATAAAAAAATATTAATTCCTGCTATTCCATTTGACTGGGCTAAACCTCTATGCCTTTATTGTCTCCCCCACCTCCCCCAATACATTCTACATTATTCTTAGTTGTTTTCCTTCATGTAGAAATAACCTACAAGGAAAGAAAGGGTTTATTTTACTTCCGATATTTATGTCCCATTGACTTGCATTGGTTTCCGGTATCGGAATCGGCGATATCCGATACTTTTTCGGTATCGGTCCGATCCAATCCGATCCGATATTTCCCGATATCGGAAGGTATCGCTCAACACTACTTATAACTAATTCAGGGGCAAACATACCATTGGTGTAACCTGTGCAGCTGCACAAGGGCACAGGAGGTAAGGGGGCCCATTTCCACCTCTGAAGCAGGTGGAATTGTGCATTATGATGAACTATTAGACTGCAAAGGCCCCATATATTGTTCTTACACAGGGACCTTCTTCAATTGTGACTGCTCCTGAACTTATTGATCACCTTTTATTCCATCGCTTTGTTCCAATGTGTTTTTCTATTTTTTTGTTTTTTACTATTTTCACTGGCCAAGATAATAAATGTAATAGTTTCATAGTATGGGTCACTATGAAAGTGACGATAGCAAATATGTGATGTTTTTGTGGATGGTTGTTTTATTTGGTATTTTTTGTACATATAAACCATTTCTTTTATGGAATTTGTTTTTTTTTATATATATTTTATTTACTTAAAACATTCTTTAATGTATTTCTTTTTACTGTACTTACTAGTGACATAAGGGGACTTGAACCCGTGATCCTTTGATTGTATTAATAATCACTGTACAACTTATGTTATACAGTGTGCATTATTAAACCTGTCAGTGTGTGACTGACAGGCAGGATTTGATAGACTGCTATGTAGACCATTGTTGAAGGGAATCTGTCAGTAGGATCGACCCTCCTAAGTCGTCTATATGGGCATGTAGGTCTTAGAAAGTTGAATAAAATTATACCTTCATACCTGCAATTCAAAGTCTTATTCCAGAGAAATTCATGCTTTTCTAAACATGTAAATGAGTTGCTAAGATCTATGGGCTGAACACTGATGTCACTGAGAATCTGCCTCCAGAGTGTATTTTAATTGAAAGGGGGCATTGTAGCATTGGCGTCTCTGCCTCCTGCTAGGCAGAGACGCCGTCCCTCTCACCTTCCTGTTCAGCGCACGGCGTCCTCCAGCGCTACTTCCCTCGCTGCTGCCGGCGCGTGCTCCTTCCCGGGCACTGTGCTTAGGGCGCACGTGCGCTCCCCCTCTCTTAAAGGGACGGCACGCGCCATCCTAAGGAGTCCCCGGCCAAAAGCCGGACGACTTCTCATATATAAGGCACCTCCTCCAAAATGGAGGTGCCCGAGCAAAGTTGTTGCAAAGCATACTCACCTCTGCTTCAGCCCTCAGGTCCTGTTGCCAGCCTGACTACCAGTCCTGTCTGCCTGCTTGTCTTCTCTTCAGCCCGACAGTCTGTCTCCTGCTTCCGCCAGTCTGTCTATGGGCAAGTCCACCTGCGGACCAGGAAGCACCTGCCAGTTACCTGCCTGCTACCTGCCGTACCTGCTAGCCCGCTCACCTGGGAGCGCTCACCTGCTACCCGCCTGCTAGCCTACCTGGAGGCTCCGCCGTCACTTGCCGTGACCACCTGCCTGCCAGCCAAGAGACTCTTACCCGCTCAGCCGTCACTTGCCGTGACCGCCTGCCTGCCAGCCAAGAGACTCTTACCCACTCAGCCGTCACTTGCTGTGACCGCCTGCCTGCCAGCCAAGAGACTCTTACCCGCTCAGCCGTCACTTGCCGTGACCACCTGCCTGCCAGCCAAGAGACTCTTACCTGCTCTTCCGTCACTTCCCGTGACAACCCGCCTACTCACCCAGAGACTACTACCTACCTGTTGTGTCCACGCGCTACTCCGGTCAGTCCCAGCTATCTGACCCGTGGGAGCCACCTGCTCTATTACAAGGTCGTCCCCAGTATAACACCTGCCCCTCGGGGTCCCTCCTTGTTCCAAGGCACAGAGGTTCCACCACCCGGCCCCATTAAAGGCATCACCAGCGTGAGACATGAAAATCAAGAAAGCAAACTGTCAGTCATTACATGTCTCACACTGCAATAATCCCTGGAGGCAGATTCTCATGCAGATCAGTGTCCGGCCCATAGATCCTAACAGCTCATTTACTTACAAGAAAAATGTGAATTTCTCTGGAATAAAACATTGAGTTGCAGATATCAAGGTATCATTTTATTTAACTTTCAATGACCTATATGTCCATATAGACGGCTTAGGAGGGTTTATCCTATTGACAGATTCTCTTTAAGACTCCGATTACCATGCTATTATGATCATAGGGTGCAAGCAGACAGATAGAGGGTGAGATCTCTCTCTTTCAGTGATTACATGCACAGTCAGTACAACCGTGGCATGAAAAGCGTTAAACAGCTAGGACTGCACATAGCTACATTCCTTAGTGTTGCAGTGGGAGCCCAGTTCTATGTAATAGCTGTCTCCCACTGCAGATGGCATCATCATCACATCTCCTGTGCCTTCTTTATCACTGAATCATATATGTGCGGCATGCAGTAGGTAACGCTTCACCATGACGTACATAAATGGCAAATTGCACAAGAGATACATTTTTACATAGAAAAGAAATGCAACTTATTAAAAGCATCTTACTGTGTGAATGCTCGATATTGCTTAGATAACAAATAGTGATTTCTCAATTAAAACATTTTTTAGCAGCTCATATATCAAATATACATTTATTTAATAGGACATTTTTTTTGTAAATACCCCAATCTAATGTTTGCAAATAATATTACTATTTAGGATTTGATTAGGGGGGTAACTGTAAGCCCTACAATTCTAGAAATATTAATTCTTTGAAATGGTACAAATATCTCTTTAAAATGTATTTCAGGATACAAGAAATATTACTCTTCTTAAATCTTCAAATATTTTTAATAATATTATTTTTTCATGTTCTCTATTTCAACTTAAACTTTTTGTTACGTAAAAAAGGGAAAAAATTAATATAAAAAAAATGAGTCCCCGCTAAGGCACAATTGACAGTGTCCACTTATCGCAAATCACTGCAAATTGTTCCTAATAGCATAAAGATAAGTAGAGCCAACAGCAACCTTAATTACTATTCTTCAGTGTAAGGTGATTCTGAAGAGTATAATTAGCATGTGTAATCTCCTATTCAATGTTTTATTTCATAATAGGTTTGATCCACAGCCCTGGGTCTGCAACCTACAGCTCATCAGTTTCTTCCACGCTACAAATACTACATCCTTAGAAAGCTGTTGTCTGCCTCAATTGCTGAAAACAGAAAGTTGTTCAAGTCTTTTACAGAAGATGTATGATTATTTGTGAAGGCCTAAAATAAATCATTTCAATTGGAATTAGTCTAAGGCTATGTGCCCACGATGCAGAAATGCTCCAGATTTTTCCTGAGCGTTTCTGCATCTCCTTGGCAGAAAAAACGCATGTGGATTTTACATGCTTTTTTCTGCCAGGGACAAGCGTATGTCCCGCGTTTTTCACATGCGATTTCACATGCGGGTTGTCAATCGTTTTTCCAAGCGATTTTAGCATCACTTGGAAAGTGCTTGACAACTTGGTCACACTATATAAATCCATGCAACTGGCATGGATTTATATAGTGTGACCAAGTTAATAGTTAAAAAGAATTGTAAAAAGTAAAAAATAAACATTATACTCACCTTCCGATGGCCCCCGGTCTCCTTATCCGTGGCGTCCTATGTGTTGGGCGGCTCGTGGTGGTCTAAAAGGACCTTCCATGACGTCATTTGGTCATGTGACAGGTCACGCGACCGCCGACGTCCATCGCGAGCTGCTGGGGAGCCAGGACGTATTGCTAAGGAGGCCATCAGAAGGTGAATATAATGTTTATTTTTTATTTTAAAATCTTTTTTTTTACAGGTACTATGGTACCCGGGTCTGGAGGAGAGTCTCCTGTTCTCCAGACCTGGGTACCATCCACACATTGAATCACTTAATATCCGCATGTGCACAAGTAGTCATGCGGATATTAAGCGATTCAATGCAAGTCAATGGAGGCCAAAACAATGCTCTTATGCAAAATAATTGGTAGTCCTGAGTATTTTTCCATAATGATAATCCACAGCGGAAATTTCCGCAGCATGTGCACAGCACATGCGGATTATCATTGGGGAACATAGCAGACCTTCTCCCATGCGTTTTTTAAGCGTTTCTACGGCGGAATTGCCGCTGCAGAAATTCTTAAATGCATAGTGGGCACACAGCCTAAAGCAAATATTTTAAAAATAGGGATCTACAAATTAGTTGTATGTACTAAGGGCCAAATACATATGGAGAAAAACTGTAAAATGTCTGTTTGCATGGAACCTGTCAGATGAGTCATGGTTGCCTGATCACGGACAGCAAAAGCTGAGATGTGCTCTGTATTGCAAATATACACTGTGTGGAGATGAGCAGATTGATCCACTGCAGTTGGACTTCAAATGTCCTCAAATCTGGAGGTTTGTTTAAATTCAAGCACTTTAGCACTTTGCGATTCAATTCACGAAGATTGAAAAAAAAATACCCAGCACCATTTCACACACTGCTAAATACTGCAACAGCCAAAGAGTGGGCTAATGGTGTCAATTGCAGCTGCACAGGTTTCCCCATAATGCATCGTGGCTATCACATCACATGGTCTAGCAAAGCCAATCAGGTGGGATTATCACAGACAGATAAGGGCAGGCCAAGTAGGGTCATTTTAGAATTTTCCCGCAAAGTAATAGGAGGTCAGAGTGCACAGCTCATTACATATAGGAATAAAAAAGGCCTAAATCTGATTTTGGTGTACTACTATAATGTTGACGCATGTTGAATATGGGAGTGGTAGTCTCAGTCTGTAACTAAAACTCTGAAAATTCAAGTGATAGGGAGGTGCTGTACCTACTTAGTCAGTGTGACTGTGAATTTATTAATCTGTGCTTCTATGCTGTAATAGTAACTTAAAACAGCATTTTGTTTATTATTCTTCATTCTCTACAAAGAGGGAGGGCTGTTTAATACCTTGCTGTATTAATTTTAAGACTAAAGAAAAATACTGAAACCTAGGCTTGTGTATCACAGAAATGCTTAGTTCACACGAGCGTATAAAAAAAATCATCCAAGTTTCATCAAGAAAGCTCAGAAATTTTTTTTTGTCATGTGAATGCAATCATTGTGCAATCCAGTTTATACAACAGTAGTTAAAAATTGACAACACTAAATACAGCTTACTATGTTAAAGAATTGCAATGCATCTGTAAAAGTTAGATGCTATACTGTGACTCCGTATGGAATCCAATTTTTGTTATGAACACTCATAGACTTGAATAGCCGAGTATCATCCACAACATAGAAGAAACTTGTGAATGCTGTGATTTTTTTTCATGTGTTGATTTGATCCATGTAAACAATCATTCATCTGCACTGCCCCATTGAATAACATTGGTCTGAATGCTGTCTGTGTGCTGTCTGCTTTTTCATGGACAGTACCTCGGATTGAAAATACAGAGTCATGTGAATTTGGTCAAAGTGTGCTTCCTGGCCTGTGAGATGAGCAAGACATATAAGAATGTATGTACAGTTGAAACCAGAAGTTTACATATACTATATATGCAAATTGCCTCTTTAGAGAAAAAGAGGACTTGTACTCTATAGCGCCACCTATTGGAAGCACCTATAGGTGGCGCTATAGAGTACAAGTCCTCATTTTCTCTGAAGAGGCAATTTGCATATTAAATTTCCCAGAGGAGCATTGCACGGCGAATAAGCCTCCTTACCTTGATGTGCCAGAGCTGGTGTGTCACTCTCCATAAGGAGAAACGTTACCCCTTAGACCTCATATACTATATAAAAAGACACATATGCATCTTTTTCTCAATATCTGACATGAAATCAGAATAAACCTTTCTCGTTTTAGGTCAATTAGGATTACCATAATATTTAATATTTTCCAAATGCCAGAATAATGAGAGAGAGAGAATGTTTTAAGGCATTTTTATTACTTACTGCAAAGTCAAAAGTTTACATTCGCTAAGATTACTATGCCTTTAAACAATTAGGACTGCCCATATGATGATGTCATGTGTTTGGAAGATTTTGTTTTTTTTGGGCAACATCTGTGTTAATTAGAGACACACCTGTGGATGTATTTTAATGCACACCTAAAACACACTGCTTCTTTGTGTAGCATCATGGGAAAGCCTAAAGGAATCAGCCAAGATTTCAGGAAGAGAATTGTGGACTTGCACAAGTCTGGCTCATCCTTGGGTACAGTTTCAAGATACCTGAAGGTGCCTCAATCATCAGTACAAACTATTATACGCAAATACAAACAAGATGGGAATGTCCAGCCATCATACCGCTCAGGAAGGAGACAGGTTCTGTGTCCCAGAGATGAACGTGCTTTGGTTCGACATGTACATATCAACCTAAGGACAAAAGTAAAACACCTTGTGAAGATGATGACGGAAGCTGGTAAGATTGTGTCAATATCCACTGTGAAACAAGTACTGTATCGACATGGGCTGAAAGGCCACTCTGCCAGGAAGAAGCCATTACTCCAAAAGAAACATAAAAAAGCCTGATTAATGTTTTCAAATGCACACAGGAACAATTACCTTAATTTTTGGAGACACGTTCTGTGGTCTGATGAAACTAAAATTGAACTTTTTGGGCATAATGACCATCGTTACGTTTGGAGGAAAAAGGGAGAAGCTTGTAAGCCTAAAAACACCATCCAAACTTTGAAACACGGGTTGGCAGCATCATGTTGTTGGGTTGTTTTGCTGCAGGAGGGACTGGTGCACTTCACAAAATAGATGGCATCATGAGAAGAAAATATTATGTGGCAATACTGAAGCAACATCTCAAGACATCAGCCAGGAAGTTAAAGCTTGGGTGGAAATGAGTCTTTTAAATGAACAATGACCTGAAGCATACTGCCAAAATGGGAGCAAAGTGGCTTAAGGATAACAAAGTCAATGTTTTGGAGTGGCCATCACAAAGCCCTGATCTCAATTCTATTGAAAATGTATGGATAAAGCTGAAAAGGCAGGTGTGAGCAAGGCGACCTACAAACCTGGATCAGTTACACCAGTTTTGTCAGGAGGAATGCCGACCAACTATTGTGAGAAGCTTGTGGAAGAATATCCCAAACATTTTTTCCCAAGTCATTCAGTTTAAGGGCAATGCTACCAAATACTAATGAAATGTATGTAAACTTTTGATTTTGCTGTGTGTAATAAAAATGCCTTAAAACATTCTCTCTCTCTCATTATTCTGGCATTTGGCAAATCTTAAAAATTCTGGTAATCCTAATTGACCTAAAACAGGAAAGGTTTATTCTGGTTTCATGCTAGATATTGAGAAAAAGATGCATATGTGTCTTTTTATATATTCTATGTAAACATATGGTTTCAACTATATATACAGTACAGACCAAAAGTTTGAACACACCTTCTCATTTAAAGATTTGTCTGCATTTTCATGACTATAAAAATTGTACATTCACACTGAAGGCATCAAAAATATGAATTAACACATGTTTGGGGTGAGCTGGGCTGCAGAGTGAAGGCAAAAGGACCAACAAGTGCTAAGCATCTCTGGGAACTCCTTCAAGATTGTTGGAAGACCAGTTTCGGTGACTACCTCTTGAAGCTCATCAAGAGGATGCCAAGAGTGTGCAAAGCAGTCATCAAAGCAAAAGGTGGCTACTTTGAAGAACCTGGAATATAAGACATATTTTCAGTTGTTTCACACTTTTTTGTTAAGTATATAATTCCACATGTGTTAATTCATAGTTTTGATGCCTTCAGTGTGAATGTACAATTTTCATAGTCATGAAAATACAGAAAAATCTTTAAATGAGGTGTGTCCAAACTTTTGGTCTGTACTGTATATATATATACAGCACTAGCAAAAATTAAGAGGCCACTGCACAGTTTTTTAAAAATCCCAATCTCTACATGGCTGACAGCCATTCAATTCCAGTGTCAGTTGAATTTCAACCAAATTACACCTCATTATACTTAATGTGCTTCTGATTAGGTGATCACCTGACCCAAATCTTATGTAACGAGGGAAAGTATAAAAAAACACTGCTGTGGTCTTCACAATCCTCTTGCAATAGGACAAGCTGGATGGCAAAACAAATGCTAGGAATAGCCCAAATGTAATTTGAATGAAAAAACAACTTTTAACCATGCCAAATGAGTTGAAAAGAAAAGTCTTGAGTGAGGAAAAGAAAGACTCAATTCTGGCTTTACTAGTGAGCGTCATGTTGCCTCCATCCTTAAAATTTCGAAGACGGCAGTCCATTACAACAAGGTCAAGCAGCAGACATTGGGACAACAAAGCTACAGACCGGCAGAGGGCGAATGCGACTCTCCACTGACCGGGATGACCGTCATCTTATTCGAATGTCACTGAGCAAGTGCAGGATGACATCTGGTGACCAACAAAAGGAATGGCAAATGGCAGCTGGGGTGAAGTGCACGGCAAGAACAGTTCGTAACAGGCTCCTAGAGGCAGGCCTCAAGTCATGTAAAGCTAGTAAAAAGCCTTTCATCAATGAGAAGCAAAGGAGAGCCAGGCTGAAGTTTGCCAAAGACCATAAGGATTGGACCACAGAGGACTGGAGTAAGGTAATCTTCTCTGATGAGTCTAATTTTCAGTTTTGCCCAACACCTGGTCGTCTGATGGTTAGACAGAGACCTGGAGATACATATAAGCCACAGTGTCTTGTACCCACTGTGAAATTTGGTAGAGGATCGGTGATGATCTGGGGATGCTTCAGCAAGGCTGGAATTGGACAGGTTATTCTTTGCAAAGGACATATGAATCAAGCCGCAAACAAGGTTATCCTTGAAAAACACTTGCTTCCTTCTGCTCAGGCAATGTTCCCCAACTCTGAGGACTGTTTTTTTCCAGCAGAACAATGCCCCATGCCACACAGCTAGGTCAATCAATGTGTGGATGAAGGAGCACCACATCAAGACCCTGTCATGGCCAGCCCAATCTCCAGACCTGAATCCCATTGAAAACCTCTGGAATCTAATCAAGAGGAAGGTGGATAGACACAAGCCATCAAACAAAGAAGAACTGCTTACATTTTTGTGCCAGAAGTGGCATAAGGTCACCCAAAAGTAGTGTGAAAGACTGGTGGAAAGCATGCCAAGACGCATGAAAGCTGTGATTAAAATCATGGATATTCCACCAAATATTGATTTCTGAACTCTTCCTGAGTTAAAACATGAGTATTGTTGTTTCTAAATGAATAAGAACTTGTTTTCTTTGCATTATTTGAGGTCTGAAAGCACTGTTTCTTTTTTTATTATTTTGACGATTTCTCATTTGCTGCAAATAAATACAAAATGTTTAGCTTTGAATTCCGGAGACATGTTGTCAGTAGTTTATAGAATAAAACAACAATGTACATTTTACTCAAAAATGTACCTATAAAGAGAAAAATCAGAGAAAATGAAAATTTTGCAGTGGTCTCTTAATTTTTGCCAGAGCTGTATATATATACATATATATATATCTATATCTATATATATATATATATATATATATTTATGTGTATGTATATATATATATATATACAGTACAGACCAAAAGTTTGGACACACCTTCTCATTTAAAGATTTTTCTGTATTTTCATGACTTTGAAAATTGTACTTCACACTGAAGGCATCAAAACTATGAATTAACACATGTGGAATTATATACTTAGCAAAAAAGTGTGAAACAACTGAAAATATGTCTTATATTCTAGGTTCTTCAAAGTAGCCACCTTTTGCTTTGATGACTGCTTTGCACACTCTTGGCATTCTCTTGATGAGCTTCAAGAGGTAGTCACCGGAAATGGTCTTCCAACAATCTTGAAGGAGTTCCCAGAGATGCTTAGCACTTGTTGGCCCTTTTGCCTTCACTCTGCAGCCCAGCTCACCCCAAACCATCTTGATTGGGTTCAGGTCTGCTGACTTTGGAGGCCAGGTCATCTGGCGTAGCATCCCATCACTCTCCTTCTTGGTCAAATAGCCCTTACACAGCCTGGAGGTGTGTTTGGGGTCATTGTCCTGTTGAAAAATAAATGATGGTCCAACTAAATGCAAACCGGATGGAATAGCATGCCGCTGCAAGATGCTGTGGTAGCCATGCTGGTTCAGTATGCCTTCAATTTTGAATAAATTCCCAACAGTGTCACCAGCAAAGCACCCCCACACTATCACACCTCCTCCTCCATGCTTCACGGTGGGAACCAGGCATGTAGAGTCCATCCGTTCACCTTTTCTGCATCGCACAAAGACACAGCAGTTGTAACCAAAGATCTCAAAATTGGACTCAGAGTGATGGGGTGCTACGCCAGATGACCTGGCCTCCACAGTCACCAGACCTGAACCCAATCGAGATGGTTTGGGGTGAGCTGGGCTGCAGAGTGAAGGCAAAAGGGCCAACAAGTGCTAAGCATCTCTGGGAACTCCTTCAAGATTGTAGGAAGACCATTTCCGGTGACTACCTCTTGAAGCTCATCAAGAGAATGCCAAGAGTGTGCAAAGCAGTCATCAAAGCAACAGGTGGCTACTTTGAAGAACCTAGAATATTAGACATATTTTCAGTTGTTTCACACTTTTTTGTTAAGTATATAATTCCACATGTGTTAATTCATAGTTTTGATGCCTTCAGTGTGAATGTACAATTTTCAAAGTCATTAAAATATAGAAACTTCTTTAAATGAGAAGGTGTGTCCAAACTTTTGGTCTGTACTGTATATATATATGTTTTTTTTTTTAAAGATAAGAGAACAATCCGCACAATCCAGAAATTTAAGCACAACTGTCTACCTCACAAAGTGTGCGCATTGTGAAATATATATTGTTTTTGAACACTTTCTTGTTGTAATTGTTCAATATGAATCCCATTCCTGCTACAGCTTTCAAACTACTAACATCAACTTATAAAGCCATCCATAATATGTCTCCTCCTTAAAACTAATCTCCCGATACCTTCCCACACATAATCTCCGATCCTCCCAAGATCTCCTTCTTTCCTCCACACTTGTACTTTCCTCACCCAATTGCCTCCAAGACTTCTTCTGACTACCCCATCCAGGAGAATTCTGCGCCAAACACTTTTGTTTATCCACCACATTCAAAACATTCAGACAGAACTTGAAAACCCATCTCTTCAGGAAAGCTTACAGCCTGCAATGAGCCTTCTGCCATCTCACCATAATCGAAGATGCCGCAACTCACAATCTACTGTCTCCTTCCCCATTGCCCTGTAGACAGTAAGCCCTCAACGGCAGGACAATCTCTCCTCTGTACCAGTCTGTCATTGTTTGTTTGTTAATTGTAATTTATTTGTATTTGGTATGTAACCCCCTTCTCATGTATAGCACTATGGAATCAATGGTTCTCTAAAATAAAACAATAATAATAATACACGAATACAAGTGGTTCTTGCAAGTGATTGCTTTTTGGACGTAATATGTAAATCCTGGGTAGAAAGAGTGGGAGGAAAGAAAAGGGTAGAGCGCTACCTGAGAATATTAAGTAAAATAAAGTAAAAAAAAAATCGGTGTTATATATGATTTGTATATGCTGACCTGAGCTGGTTATGCAAGATAGGTGTGACACCCCAGGGGTCTGGTTGCCACAGTAATAGAGATATTATGTCTGAGAGCAAGTGGGAGGTTTCTCTGGTCAGGAGCCCTAAGCATGCAACACCGCCCGCCCAGACCTGGGAGGGGAGGAATCTGCCCTTATAAACTGGGTCTGGGGCGGGATTAAGTCAGACAGAGCCTGCAGAACAAGCAGAGCAGTCAGAGCCTGGAAAGGGAAAGTGACAACAGGAGCTCTGTAGGAGCAGGAGCGAGTGCCAGAGGCTGGAAGCTAGAGAGCTCGCCTTGGCTGAAGACACTAATACCGGACACGGAGTCCGAGGCTGTGGGGACATCCAGGTCCAGCAGCAGAATCCAACCGGCAGGGGATTCCATGTCCTCTGGCCTTAGAAACCCGAAGGCACGGTCACAAGCAAGGGACCAGCACCGCCATCGTGAAGCGAAGGCTGACGGAAGGCCCCAAGTCACCAGCCATACGGGTGAGCACCACACGGTATACTTAGGGACGTGGGCTACTTCTACCTGCATAGAGCAAGGTAGCCAGGAAAGAGTGCAGATAGTCGGGGAGGCCTACAACTCCACCTGGCCAGGGGAGATCCTGCTTGCTCACAGACTGACCAGGCCCCTACTGCTAACCAGTACTCCCAGGAGGGTCTGCTTTACACCATCAGTAAAGGCCCTGAACTGCACCACACGTCTCTGTGATTCCTTGCCGCACCAGCACCATTACTACTGGGACGCTCACACCATCACTCCCATCATCCACCTTAGCTGCCCTGAGGCAATACTTCTCCCGTGGGGAGTTATCCCATACTCGGCTGCGCAAACAACATCAGCCTCAGCGGTCGGCAGCGCAGCGGCGGTCCCCACTGACCGCAATCCACGGGTGGCGTAGTCGGACATTGTTCTTACCTATAGACTGCCACTGGTTTGACTGCCCTGGGCACGGACCGGGTCACCGCCACGGAGGACTACAACCCCCAGCGATCCAGCTCCGGGTATCCCCCTGCACCGCACAGGCCCAGGGGGCGCGTCATAGGTACAACGCTAGCTGAAAGCTTTAAGGAAATAGGGTTCTCAATCTGTGGTATGCAGCTCATCTGAGAGATGGAGAGGTGTGCTTGTCCTAGCCTTAAAAGTGCCTCCACGTGGACGTAAGAAAGGGATATATCTGGAGGCGCTCCCATTCAATTTTAGAGTTCCCAGTATATCAGAAGGATTTACTGCGGTCCATATCAATTATATGGCCACAGTCAGTCCTTAATGCGAAAGAGACCTACTAGATTTATAGACTGGGCAGGCTGCAACCAGATGGACTCAGCAAAACATTAGAATCAGTTTAATTTGGGTTATTAGATTCGCAATACCTTTCATGAACCTGGGGATCACCAACTATGATGCAATGAGGAGCTCTTCTTCCCCCCAAAGATAACAAATGACTGCATCTTTCGGAGATCTGGCATCTGTGGCTGTGTACATATCACAGTTTGCTGATGTAGGTGTTTATTTCGGGGAATAAACATTGTTTTCAGAGGGATATATGAGAGATGATATTACTAGCATCATCTCCATGTTCCTCACAATATCAGGGTATTTTCTATCTAAAATGAAGCTATTGGTTATCTTACACATTTGATAATCACCTTTTTAAATATTAAAAGATTAATTTTCAAATAACAAGGAGTAAGTTTTCTCTTTGTTATTTTTATTTTCATTTTTTTTATATAATAAAAAGGTTTTTATAAAAACATAGGAAAATTAAAAATTATATCCAATGCACATAAGCTGATCCATTATAGTATTATTAATTATTCATTAACCTATCTCATCCTACAGGATTTATAATAGTAAGGGTGAATCTGGTATGCTCTTGCGTTTTTTTTTGTACCCATAATTAATGGGGGATAAGTATAAGTATTCCAAATGTAATATGGTTTTATAAATACCTGATGAAGGCTCATGGAGAAGAAACGCATTGTGTAAATGTTTTTCTTTTTATGTAATGTAGCAATCACAAATGTGATTGCAATCATTAGTATTAAATCATAATTTTTAAGTATTAGTTTTTATGTATTATTGTGACCATATAATTCTTATGGACCGCAGTAAATCCTTCTGATATTCTGAGAACTCGAAAAATTGAACCGGAGCGCCTCCAGATATATCCCTTTCTTACTGTTTGGACGTGAAATTGACAAGCTTTTCTTGTCCCATTTGTTTAAATCTTGAAAAGAAAAAAAATATATAATTTTTGCAGCACCTGTTTTAATATTTTAATTAAATAACACCCCATGACCATACTGCATGGTGATGCCACATGTTTGTTTTTTTCCGTGAATCTACATGTAGCTACTCAGACACAGTGGTGGGTCCAAAGGGACCTTAAAAGGCTATTTCATGGAGGCACACCAGGCCACTTGTAAAAAATGAAGTGGAGCACAGCAGAGGGCAGAGGCTATAGGTGAAGGAGGCATAACCCTACCGAGCTGAGACCGATGTGTAACACACAGTAGGATGATGTAGAATCTGACAGCGACAGCATCAGCTTGAGTAAGTGTTATGCTCACTCCAATTCCTCTGATACTAAATGTTGTGCATAGCAAAATTTCCATTCCATCAATAACACCAGTTTCTATTCTACCTATTAGTCCCGTAATCCAGAGCACCCCTGGGGCTAAAGAAGAAATTACACCACAACAACAACAAGTTCTTCCAGTTTAATTAATGGCCTCAAAGGGTAATTTTTGGACCTTTTTACCGTTTAAATAGACTAAAAAGTATGACACTAAAGTTTGTTGCTAAATAGGATGTTGATTACCAACAGTTACCTTCAATTTTCCACTAACAGATAGGTTGAGATTAGAGATGAGTGAACCCGAAATTAAAAATTCGGGGTTCGTACCAGACAGTTGGTGTCCGGTGCTAATCGCTGAACACGGACTTCTCCCGGAAGTCCCTTGTAATGATTGAAGTTCTGGGGGAAGTTCAGGAGGAAAGAGAGAGAGAATATTTTTTGGATCAAAAGTTTGGGGATTCGGGTTCTGGTTGAAGTTCTGTTACCTAAACCAAACTTTGGAATAAAGTTTGGGTCGGGTACCAGAATCCGAACTTCCACGGATCTGCTCTTCCGTAGTTGGGATCACTTTGACATTCATAAGACTGCTTGCATTAAATAACTTAAAAAGGGCTTAATACAGTCCTAGGAGACCTCCAAGTTGTCATGAGTCTGGTTTGTGGAACCACTGTGCCAAGGACCGAGGAGTGCCTGGAGGGGCCTCACCCAATCTGACCCTGGACGCACAGTGGCTTTATGACTCTGTGACCCGAGGAAGGATGAGGGAGGTAGCCCAAGTGCTACTCCAGAACAGACAAATGGACGCGCAGCAGCTTGACCCAGTAGGACAGGCAGGATGGTGCCCATGAGCGGCAAACAGGATAGCACCGGAGAGCATTAGGCAGGGTTGCACCGGAGTGCAGCAGGATTGCACTGGAGTGCAGCAGGCTTGGTTTGCACCAGAGTGTAGCAGGGTTGGTTGCCCCTGAGTGAAGCAGGAGAGATTGCACTGGAGTGCAGCAGGTTTGGTTGCATCTGAGTGCAGCAGGCTTGGTAGCATGAACTAGTGTGCAACTTTCATAACATACACTGTAGAACAGGAAGGTTGCTCTGGCACCTCCCCAGTGGGGAGGAAGCAATATATATGTAATGTCCTACAGCCATTGGCTGGGGACATAATAGAAAGTGCGCACGCTGGCCCTTCAAGAGAGCGGGGCGCGTGCGCGTTCCCTAAGGACATGGCTGGAAGCCCTGCTGGAAGCGCCTGCTGCAATGCGGGTGAGTGAAGTGACACACCGGAGATCCTGCTTGTTAGATCACCGATCCGGCGTGGCGCTAACACAAGTGTAGTATTTTCTAGGCAATTAGAAGATTTGCAGGATTGCAATTTGCAGTGGATCTAATTTTTTTAAAATTTGGAGCTGCTGGCAACTTAAATTATCAAATAATCTGCTGTTCTCTAAAATTGTTGCCTTTAAAAGACAACATAGTTTAAAAAAGAGCTGCAAATGGGAAATCAAATTTTCGCAGCAGGTCCACACTCTTCTCACCTCTCAACCCCTATGCTAAGGATATCTTCCTAAACACATATCTCGAGGATTCAAATAATGTGTTAATCTAATTAACTACAGTACTTTTTATGTGAGTTTAAAAAATACTTTATTTCACCTACAGTTTTACAACAGGAATTCATAATGGCACTTTTTCAGCTAAGTTTTTTATACTCAACTGGCAGTCTATTGGACTATGTGCCCTGTATACCACCTGTGAGACCAGTGTGTCTATTTCCTAAACAGAATCATTCTTGTTTGGTTATTAATGCAGCCCTATGAAGATTTGTATATTAATTGTCATTACAAATAAACACATATGATACACTGTATTTAGTAATTAGTTATATATTTTAATTATGTGATATCAATAAGTTTTATATCTATTGGTTCTAATTGCCATTTGTTTGCAGAAAGTCAAATAACAGTAACCTAATTATTAGTGTTGAGCGAACATGCTCGACACTGCTCGGTACTCGCCCGAGCATCACGCTATTCGGGATGTTCGGCGAGCACCGAGCATTTCCGGGTTACTCGGGCGGGAGCTCGGGTCTCCGCCCTGCATGATTGGCGCTCTTTACAGAGCCAATGAACATGCAGGGATTGCCAGCCAGTCACTGTAATGCCGCAGCCATGTTGTTTGTGGGCATTAAAGTGATTGGCTGGCCACACAGCGTCACCTCGAGTATTTAAAACAGGGCGCCGCCATCTTGGACACAGTCGCTCCGGATCAGACAGTGTAGGGACAGCGCTGCTGATTTAGGGAGAGATATATCCTGCAAAATAGTTAGTGTAGGGTCTGTAAAGGCTGCCAGATCAAACAAACAGTCCTTCTCAGGACTAATATCCATCCCAGGTATATCAGGCAGGCAGGCAGGCTGTATAGGAGACGCAGTGGTTATACCAGCAAACGCTGCATTACAGTCCTGTGTGCTGCTCCTGTTGCTGAAATTGCTGGACTTAGCTCCAGGTCCCGGGGGCCAGGAAAAATCCTTTTTTTTTTATCTAAATCCTCTTTTTTTTTTCCTCCTTCACAATGTACAAATACCCATCTTATTAACCTTTTGGTGCCCCCCCCCCCCCAAAAAAAAAGTGTGACTCTGATTTTTCAGACACAAATATATCTGTTGAAAATAGTCTGGTGTTGGCACAGAGAAATAGAAGTGTGGTTTTGCAGTTCTATGGGCCATTTGTATCTAAAAAAAACAGTTTGAGTGTGTCGCTCACTGTTCAGCCGCAAATATATATATATTTTAAAAAGCCTGGTATACACCAGTAAATTATTACTGTGGTTTTGATGTTCCACGGTAAAACATCTCTATTATCCTGTTTTTGGCATTTTTTGCTGTATAAAAATAATAAGTGTCTCCCTGATTTTTCAGACACAAATATATCTGTTGAAAATAGTCTGGTGTAGGCCAGAGAGACAGAAGTGTGCTTTTGCTGTTCCACGGTAAAAAATCTCTATTATCCTGCTTTTTGCATTTTTTGCTGTAAAAAAAAAAAATAGTGTCTCCCTGATTTTTCAGACAGAAATATATCTGTTGAAAATAGTCTGGTGTAGGCCCGAGAAATACAAGTGTGGTTTTGCAGTTCCACGGTACAAACCTCTGTATTATCCACTTTTGGGCCATTTGTATCTAAAAAAAACTGTTTGAGTGTGTCGCTCACTGTTCAGCCGCAAATATATATATATTTTAAAAAGCCTGGTATACACCAGTAAATTATAACTGTGGTTTTGCTGTTCCACGGTAAATAATCTCTATTATTCAGGTTTTGGTAGTTTTTTCCGTAAAGAAAAACAGTAGTGTCTCCTGACTGTTGTGACACAAAAATATATCTGTTGAAAATAGTCTTGTGTAGGCCCGACATCCCAGTGTGGTTTCGCAGTTCCACGGGTCAAATCGCTGTACTATCCAGTTTTGGGCCTTTGGTATCTAAAAAAAAAGCAGTTTGAGTGTGGCGCTCACTGTTCAGCGCAAATATCTCTATTTAAAAAAGTGTGGTATACCCCAGTAAACAATAACTGTGGTTTTCCTCTTCCATGGATCTAATCTACTCTTTATTACCCTTTTTCCATTGATAGTGCAAGTGTAAGCTATTTTACTTCATTTACAATGGGCAAGGCGCGTGGCAAGGGAGGTGGAAGTGGACGTTCTGGTGATGGTTCGTGCAGAGGACGGGGCCGTGGCCAAGGTGAAAATGTGCCACAACCAACAGCCACATCTTCTCGCTCCCACTTCTTGACCGAATTACTAGGGAAGCACAGAACAACACCAGTATTGAGAACTGATCAGTGTGAACAGGTTATTAATTGGATAGCAGACAATACTTCCAGTTACCTGGGCACCACCACCTCCGGTCTGTCTTCCACACGGTCAACTCTTAGTAGCCGTGAGTCTCGACCGCATAATCCTCCTCACCCTGATGCTCCTTCCTCCCACCATGCCGAGTGTCGTCAGACAGCAAGTGATCCCACACTTGGACACTCTGAAGAGCTGTTCACTGGTCCATTTCCATATTTGGGCCCCTCGCCTGATACGCTTGAAGTGGTGGAAGAGGAGATCCCATGTTGCGATGCCCAAATATTTGAACAGCACGGCCACAGGAAGTCGACGTTGGCAATCTGTCACAAGAGGTGGACGATGACGAGACACAATTGCCAGGAAGTGAGGAGGAGGATCGTGGTGCGCAAGTGGAAGAGGAGGAGGTGATGGATGATCTAGTAACTGACCCAACGTGGAAGGAGGACATGCAGAGTGAGGCCAGAAGCACACAGGGGGAGGGAGGCAGAGTACCCCAACAGGCAGGAAGAAGCAGTGTTGTGGCCGCAGACAGAAGGCAGGCAACCGTTCCCCCTAACACCAACACGAGGGACGTTGCCAGTACAAGCGGTAAGTCTTCCAGAGTCTGGAATTTTTTTAAAGACTCTGCTGATAACCCCAAAAAGGCCATATGTTCCACCTGCCATGCCAGCATCAGCGGGGGTGACAAAACTACCAGCCTGACCACCACCAGCATGATCAGGCACATGGCAGCAAAGCACCCGACTTT
The DNA here is from genome assembly GCF_046119375.1 of Phyllobates terribilis. NCBI lineage: Eukaryota > Metazoa > Chordata > Amphibia > Anura > Dendrobatidae > Phyllobates > Phyllobates terribilis. The sequence goes on from NW_027362769.1 coordinate 256,379,143, forward strand.
GTGGGGCGAAGCCCAGGGTCCACGACCAGTGTCAGCGGGTATCACCACTGCTTCTTCCACTGTTGTGCGTGCAATAGAACCCCCTGTTGTGTGTGCAAGGCAATCCCCTGTCCATACTGCATGTAAAGATGCCCCCTCCTCTCAGTCTTCACTTGTTATGGCAGTTTCTCAAGAAACAGCATCAACGTCCACGTCCACGTCCCACCGCAGCGTTCAATTGTCCATATCCCAGACCTTTGAACGAAAGCGGAAATTCGCAGCTAACGCCCCACAGGCCACAGTCCTAATTTCGCACATTTCACGACTGCTTGCATTGGAAATGCTGCCTTTTAGGCTGGTGGAGACGGAATCCTTCCGCAATCTTATGGCGGTGGCCGTCCCTCGGTACTCGGCCCCAGCCGACACTATTTTGCCCGGTGTGCCATCCCCGCACTACACAAGCACGTGTCCCAAAGCATCTGCCGTGCCCTCAACAACGCAGTTACTGGGAGAGTCCACCTGACAACGGACACGTGGACAAGTGCTTGTGGCCAGGGACGGTACATCTCTCTGACGGCACACTGGGTAAACATAGTGGAAGCCGGGACCCAGTCGAACCTTGGGACGGAACACATCCTCCCCACACCGAGGATTGCGGGCCCTATGTCAGTCAGAGTTGCCCCCACAGTGTACAGCTCCTGCGCGTCCTCCTCCTCCTCCTCCTCCTCATGTTCAGCCTCCATCTCAGATATCACCACATCAATTACAAGCTGGAAGCATTGCAGTACTGCCTCCGCCAAGCGGCAACAGGCTGTGCTGAAACTCATAAGCTTAGGTGATAAACCTCACACTGCTTGTGAGTTGTGGACAGCTGTGAAAGAGCAGGCAGATCTGTGGCTGAGACCGCTGAACCTACATCCCGGCATGGTTGTGTGTGACAATGGCCGTAACCTGGTGGCGGCTCTGAGGCGACGTGAGATCACACACGTACCATGCCTGGCTCATGTGCTTAACCTCGTGGTTCAGCGGTTTCTTAAATCGTACCCCGAGTTGCCAGATCTGCTCGTGAAAGTACGCCGCCTGTCAGCTCATTTTCACAAGTCAGCTACAGCTTCCGCCACCCTTGCTGTGTTGCAGCAGCGTTTGCAGCTTCCAGCACACCGACTGGTGTGTGATGTCCCCACACGTTGGAACTCTACCCTCCACATGTTGCAAAGGATTTGTGAGCAGAAGAGAGCAGTTGTGGAGTACCAGCTGCAACAAGGCCGTCGATATTCAGGTCAGACTCCACACATAAGACCTCAGGAGTGGACCTGGATGTCTGACATATGTACCATCCTGACAAACTTTGAGGAGGCCACCAAAATGGTGAGTGGCAATGACGCCATCATTAGTGTCAGCATCCCACTTGTCTGTCTTTTACAACGCTCTCTGCAGAGAATTAAAGAGGAGGCATTGCAGCCAGAGTATGATGAGATGGATCAAGAAGCCGGAGCGGGCGATTACACACAGCCCAGCCTCATCTCATCCCAACGTGCATTGGGGGACAATGAGGGAGAGGAGGAGGGGAAGGAGGAGGAGGAAGAACAGGAGCTGCTATCATGCGTTGTAGACGGTAGTACCTGTACAAGTGTCATACCGTCGGTTCAGTGTGGGTGGCCTGAGGACAGGGGGGAGGAGGAAGTGGAGGAGGAAGAGAAGGAGGAGAGCATGGTCAGTCGTCATCTTGGTGAGGACACGGAAATCTTGCCCGTTACCAGTCTAGCACGCATGGCTGACTTTATGTTACGCTGCCTTAACCGTGACCCTCGCGATGTCAAAATGTTGGGTGACAGTCATTACTGGTTGGTGACACTTGTAGACCCCCGCTACAAGGAGAACTTTCACTCTCTTATTCCTGAGGTGGAGAGGTCTACAAAAATGGGACAATACCAGAAGGCCCTTGCTGCAGAACTCTTAAAAAAATTCCCATCTGAACACGCTAGCGGCAGAGGTCACAGTTCGTTGCCCAACCAAGGCGTACAGGTGAGAGAGATGCAACTCCAATCCAGCAGAGGCAGGGGAACACTGTCAACGTTCTGGGACAGTTTTCTGACACCCGCCCAGCTTACAGGCCCTGAGGCGCGGGGTACTCGCACAAGGAGTGGAAAGTTTCAAAAGATGGTGAGGGAGTACCTTGCTGATCGTACCAGCGTCCTCCGTGATTCCTCTGTGCCTTTTAATTATTGGGTATCCAAGCTGGACACTTGGAATGAACTCGCTCTGTACGCCTTGGAGGTCCTGGCCTGCCCTGCCGCTAGCGTGTTATCGGAGCGTGTTTTTAGTGCCGCTGGGGGAATTATAACTGATAAGCGCACTCGCCTGTCAACTGACAATGCTGACAAGCTGACCCTTATCAAAATGAACAAGGGCTGGATTGTGCCAGACTTCTCATCACCACCACATGACAGCAGAGTAACATAAAGTCAAATCCACTGTGTTATTTCGGGAGGTGTATTCACATGCACCGCTTCACACCCACACATGGGTATACGCTTCCTCGTTTCGGCTGTTTAATCTTCTTCTCCTTATCCTCAGCCTCCACCACCACTATACCACCAGGGTGCCAGCATTGCAAGTTCCTCTGTCCTAATTTTTGGCAGCTTTTGCTGGGAAAGCATAAGCAAATACCAAGGGACACCCACTCCCCAATAATGGGACTTATGTTTGTAATATGCTGTACTGCATGGCTCTTGTAAGGGGTATTGCAAGTTGCTCCTTCCTAATTTTTGGCAGCTTTTGCTGGGAAAGCATAAGCAAATACTATGGGAGACCCACTCCCCAATAATGGGACTTATGTTTGTAATATGCTGTACTGCATGTGACGCGCCCCCTGGGCCGTGTGTGCACGTGTGTGGGATACCCGGTGCCGGGTCTCTGGGGTCTGTAGTCTCCGTGGCGGTGACCCGGTCCCGTGGCTCAGGCTGGTCAAACCAGTGGCAATCTTTCTTAGGTTTTGAGGTTAATTGTCCGACTGCGCCACCCGTGGATTGCGGTCAGGGAGTACCACCGCTGCGAGGCAGACCGCTGAGGCTGGTGTTGTGTGCACAGCATAAAATGGGATAACTCCCCTCGGGAGGAGTATAGCCTCAGGGCAGTGAGTGTGGATGATGGGGGTGATGGTGCACGAGCGCAGCAGGAATGACTCAGTGTCTTTGCAGTGCAGTTCAGGGTCTTTACTGATGATTATAAGGTAGACCCTCCCAGGAGTACTGGCTAGCATAAGAGGCCTGGTCAGTCTGTGAGGAAGCAGGAGTTCCCCTGGCCAGGTGGAGTTGTAGGCCTCCCCGTCTGTCTGCACTCTTCCTGGCTACCTTGCTGTAAGCGGGTAGAAGTAGCCCACGTCCCTGAGTGTACTGTGTAGTGCTCACCCGTATGACTGGTGACTTGGGGCCTTCTGTTAGCCTCCGCTCCACGACGGCGGTGCTGGTCCCTTGCTTGTGACTGAGCCTCCGGGCTTCTATGGCCAGAAGACCTGAAATCCCCTGCCGGCTGGTTTCTGCTGCTGGATATATAAGTCCTCACAGCTTCGGACTCCTGTGTCCGGTTCCTATTGTCTTCTGCCAGGGCGAGCTCTGCTCAGCTTCCAGCCCCTCGTCTTTAGCTCCTTGCTCCTACAGAGCTCCTTGCTGTTACTTTCCCTTGCTCTCACTCTGACCCTGACTGTTCTCTGTTCTCTGACTCACTCAACCCCACCCCAGATCCAGTTTATAAGGGCAGAATTCTCCCCTCCCAGGACTGGGGCAGGAGGATGTTGCATGTTTAAGGGATCCTGACCAGGAAGCCTCCCACTTGCTCTTCGACTTACTCTCTATTACTGTGGTGACCTGACCCCTGGGGTGCCACACATGGCTCTTGTAAGGGGCATTGCAGTACCTCATAATTTTTGGAAAGCATTCCATTCACTGCTTAGGCCAACAGTGCACAGGAGACCCAGTTGCTATAAATGGAAAAAAAGGTTTAGTTAACACCCTCTGACCTCCATATCATTTCCAAGGCGCATTGGAGTGCCTCGAAATTTTTGGTAGGCATTGCACTCACTGTATGCCCTATAACTGTGTAGCCGAACCGCTCCTTTTGTTACAGAAACATATCCTACAAGACATATCTGGTTGACTGGCCTGATATTGATGTGAATGGTCCCTGTTCCTCCTGCTCTTTCTCCTTTGCCACTACCTCATCCATCATTTATCACCTGAAGCTTTGTTTTAACGGGAGTCATAGAACTTGGATAGTAGCAGGAAAACATCCAGAAATCCTCGGAGGAGGTAGGATATGCGCCAAAACGCTGACCTCCTCAGGCCTAGCCGCTACTACATACATGCGCTTGCATTACAACAAAACAAAGCAGATGCTAACTTCTATCATCCTCATCATGTTCCTCACCTTGGCACTCTCAACTCCCCTGATGGAGAAGCCAGGGCCCGCCGGAGGAGTCTGATAGTCCGGTGGGCTCGGCCATTGCTGCCCTAAAGCAGGCCAGGCTAAGAAAAGTGTGGGAAAGGTTACCGGTACAAATAGGGGTGGCTGGGGACCGAGTATGGACACCCGGCCACCCCCTGGAGGCTGGGGAGCAAGCGGGGACACCCGGCCACCAGGTGGCTGGGGACTGAGTATGGATACCAGGCCGCCGACACAGCCATGGCGTGGTGGCCAGATTCCGCCTCCACATGCCTAAAAGGCCCAATTTAAAGTGCAAGCAGTATGGTATTGCAGCCTGGGGGTGGGTGGGTGGGTGGCAGGCTGCATACTTGCGCTTGCATTGCAAGGAATGGGAGAGGTACAATTCAACACTGCCCTGGGACAAGGACTTGAATTTGGATAGTTGCAAGTCTGCAACGACAGGTGCAAGGTGGGAGGCATCTTCGCATGTACCATGAACAGGGGTTTGGCATGCACACACTACAGCGGAATAGGCTCTCCTTCCCACTAAATGCACTGGGGAGGGCACAGGTAATGTTTTGGTATACGCGCCTAATCTTATGTATAAGGCACACCAGGACAAGTAGGGGCGGCTGGGGACTGAGTATGGATACCTCGCTGCCGAAGCAGCCATGAGGTAGTGGCCAGCTTCGGCCTCCTCTAAACTAAAAGGCCCCATTTCAAGTGCAAGCTAGCAGTATGAATTGCAGTCTGGGGGTGGGTGGGTGGCAGGCTGCACATTTACACTTGCATTAAAAGAAAACATAGCAGATGCTAACTTCTGTCATCATCATCATGCTCCTCACCTTGGCACTCTCAACTCCAACGATGGAGAAGTCAAGGCCCACCGGAGGAGTCTGGTTCTCTGGCGGGCTCGTCCCATGCTGCCTAAAGCAGGCCGGGCTAAGAAAAGTGTGTGGGGGGATGTTTCAAGGAGAAATGGGGGTGGCTGGGGGTGGACACTCGGCCGCGGGGCGGCTGGGGACTGAGTATGGACACCCGGCCGCCGGGCGGCTGGGGACTGAGTATGGATTCCAGGCCGCCAACACAGCCATGATGTGGTGGCCAGATTCCGCCTCCACATGCCTAAAAGGCCCAATTTCAAGTTCAAGCAAGCAAGCAGTATGGTATTGCAGCCTGGGGGTGGGTGGGTGGCAGGCTGCATACTTGCGCTTGTATTGCAAGGAATGGGGGAGGTACAATTGAACACTGCCCTGGGACTAGAAGTTGCATGGGGATAGTTGCAAGTCTGCATCTTCTGATGCGGCAATGATCACTTATGATGGGCACACTTTTAGACAGTGACCTGGGAGTCAGAGATGCTTCCAGGGGTCTTCCCCATGCTGTTCCCATGTCTTTTCAGCACTTTATGCATGTGTCACACAGCACATGGCCAGATAAGGTTGTAAAATGTTAAAATGACATTTCCCGGTGAATGCATTTGTCATAGTTGAAAGCAATACAAAAGTGCAAAAACGCATAAAAAATGCTACTTGTGAACATAGCCGAAGGTGTGGAGGAGTATTTTTGTTTTTGGTCATTTATTTTAACTTATACACAAGTCTTTTCCCTGGAAAGGATGCTCCTTAACATATTTCACAGGAAAAAAGTTTCACTTTCGTTTTATTGTGAGCCTGTAAAAGTGGCTTAATACCTCTGACCACGTTGTTGACAGCAGTGACCTGGGGGTCAGAAATGCTTCCTGGGGCGATCCCCATGCTGTCCCCATGTCATTTGAGCACTGTCACTATCGTTTTGGGCACCTGTTAGGCTTTTAAAAGACTGCCGGGGGTGCCACCGCAAAAATGCTCGAGTCTCCCATAGACTAACATTGGGCTCGTTGCTCGGGTCAAGCACCCGAGTATCACGGCGAGCTCGGCCCGAGCTTCGAGCACCCGAGCATTTTAGTGCTCGCTCAACACTACTAATTATCAATCATTCAGCATATTTTCTTGCATAATACAGCTACACAGACTTTCATTATGATTATCTTACCTGTTTTAATTATTAATTCCATTTTCCACATTAAGATAGCAATTGTAACTGGAAGGCCACAGATAAATTGTAGATTCATGATAAGATATAATTGCTGAAAAAAAATTCTAGAATCTAGTCAGCTATGAAAAATAAAAAATAAGTGAGGATGTATATAAAGATTACATACAGTGGGGAAAATAAGTATTTGATACACTGCCGATTTTGCAAATTTTCCCACCCACAAATGGAGAGATCTGTAATTATTATCGTAGGTACTCTTCAACTGTAAGAGACAGAATTTAAAAATAAAAAGCAGAAAATCACATTGTATGATTTTTAAATAAATAAATTGCATTTTATTGCATGACATAAGCATTTGATCACCTACCAACCAGCAAGAATTCTGGCTCTCCCAGACCTATTATTTTTTCTTTAAGAAGCCCTTCTACTCTGCATTCAGTACCTGTATTAATTGCACCTGTTAGAACTTGTTAACTGTATAAAATACACCTGTCCATAATCTCAATCAATCACACTCTAACCTCTCCACCATGTTCAAGACCAAAGAGCTGTGTAAGGACACCAGGGACAAAATTGTAAACCTGCACAAGGCTGGGATGGGCTACAGGACAACAGGTAAACAGCTGGTGAGAAGACAACAACTGTTGGCACAATTATTAGAAAGTGAAAGAAACACAAGATCACTGTCAGTCTTCCTCGGCCTGAGGCTCCATGCAAGATCTTGCCTCGTGGGGTAAAGATGATTCTGAAAAAGGCTAGGAATCAGCCCAGAACTACACGGGAGGACCTGGTCAATGACCTGAAGAGAGCTGCGTCCACAGTCTCAAATATTGCCATTAGTAATACACTACACCATCATGAATTAAAATCCTGCAAGGCATGCAAGGTTCACGCCAGCACGTGTCCATGTCCATTTAAAGTTCGCCAATGACCATCTGAGTGATTCAGAGGAGGCATGGGAGAAGATAATGTTGTAAGATGAGACCAGAACTTTTTGGTATCAACTACACTTGCCGTGTTTGGAGGAAATAGAGTACATCCCAAAGAACACCGTTCCAACCATGAAGCATAGTGGGGAAAACATCATACTTTTGGAATGCTTTTCTGCAAATTGGGACAGGATGATTGCACTGTATTGATGGGAGGATGGATGAGGTCATGTATCAGAAGATTTTGGCCAACAACCTCCTTCCCTTCGCAATTTTTTATTGTTGGTCCGCTACAGTCAGTGATATTTAATTTGATTTTTGTTGGTGGATTCGGTATTGTGAGTTTTAGGTCCTCATACAGTGAATTGTTTCAACAACCTCTTTCCCTCAGTAAGAGCATTGAAGTTGGATCGTGGCTGGGTCTTCCAGCATGACAATGACCCGAAACACACCACCAGGGCAACTAAGAAGTGGCTTGGTAAGCAGCATTTCAAGGTCCTGGAGTCACCTAGCCAGTCTCCAGACCTGAACCCAATAGAAAATCTTTGGAGGGAGATAAAAGTCAATGCAGCCCAGTGACATCCGAAACCTGAATGATCTGGAGAAGATCTGTATGGAGGAGTAGGTCAAAATCCCTGCTGCAGTGTGTGCAAACTCGGTCAAGAACTACAGGAAACATCTGACATCTGTAATTGCAAACAAAGGTTTTGTAACCAAATATTAAGCTTTATTTTTCTACTGTACCAAATACTTATTTAATGCAATAAAATGCAAACTAATTACGTAAAAATCATACAATGTGATTTTCTGGATTTTTTTAATATTCTGTCTCTCACAGTTAAAGTGTAACCACGATAAAAATTACAGACCTCTCAATTATTTGTAGGAGGGAAAACTTGAAAAATTGGCAGTGTATCAAATACTTATTTTCCCCACTGTATATATCTACAAAAAAAAAAACGATCAGCACATCCGAATAGAATAAAGCAAGTGTGAACAGGTGCAAGCTGCTATGATTGCATAATATATAAACAAAAGTATACAGACGCACACTGCAAGCACTAAGATGTATGCAGACATGGAATATATGAAATTTGGACTATGTCACTGCTATATAGAATATACTTGTAAAAATGAAGGTACTTAGCCAATTTATGAGAGCCCATCAGCCGTGACAAGGCATACTTTTCTTTGATGGGGCCCTAACCTAATATTTTAGATATAAAAAAGTATAAATATTAAGGGAAACAAAGTGCGTGCATAACACAGTTTAAATAAATTCTATGTTTTAAGGGTATTAAAACACACCAGTATCCCCAATGTCAAAAATAGACAATGTGAACAAAATCCTGTTTATGATAATCAAGCTGACTGGAGATGCCCGCAAATATCAAGAGAGGGTGAGCAGTCGTGGAGCGGGGGCGCCAAAACTGTGTTATCTAGGGTGCCAACTCCCGCTGCCAGGCAATACTAGTAGGTCTATTGCCAAAGGTTACTTAGGCCTGGGGTGGTGATCCTGAGTTTCACATGTATTACCCCACAACCTATATTGTTATCCAATTCTGTGAGTATAAACTTTATATCTATTCTTGAACTAGACTGTCTTTATGCTAGTAACTTTCTATGCATGATATACTTCTTCATTAAAACAAAAGAGACAATATGACTTGATGGTTAGTGGTTGATGTGTGCAGGCATCTCCAGTCAGCTCGATTATGATAGACTGGACCTTGTTCACATTTTCTATTTATCACACTGGGGATACTGGTGCGTTTTAATACAGCTTAAATAAAATCTATGTTTTAGGGGTATTATGTATGCACCCTATCCTAATAGTTATCAAACAAGTCTACAAATTTAAAGGGCAGGTAGGATCCAGCACTAATTAAAAATAGCCTTAGACTGATGGGGAGGAGGAGTGCTCCGTCAGGAAAGGAGGCAGTCAAAACCTCCAATAGTATACTACAAAAATCAAAAAACTGACCAGAATAAAGCAAGTGTGAACAGGTACAAGCTGTTATGACTGTCTATCTATCTATCTATCTATCTATCTATCTATCTATCTATCTATCTATCTATCTATCCCATTAAATGAAGAAAATGTAAATATGTGTTTCAAAGTAGAAATACATGTGAATATAAGCCTCACTAATTTCTTTACATTAAGTAATGTATTTTTTTAACTGTAGTTGATAACTTAAAGTAAAAGTGGTGCAGATGGGATTTAGCATAAGATATTTTTCTTTCCATTATCTTTAAAAGAAAGTTATGCTGATTGTCCTAACAGAAATCTGTGGGGAGTTAGTTTATGAGAATAAACCTTTATCATCACCATTAATATGTTATCATGAGCCTCTTATATGTACAGTCTTGCATACTGATGGTATAAATTGTGTAAGTAAATTTAGAAATCCATTGGGCTTATACATTATATTTGAATTATCTCTGCATTTTATCTAATTTACATAAATATTACATTATAAGCTTCTTCCATTTGCTATTGAAATTTAAACCTCCCAATTATTAAGGAATTAACCGACAAATAGCACATCTTTATCCTTATGCTTGGAACCATATTTGTATTCTCACATCCAAATCCTCAAGACTCCTTTAATTGTACATAGTGTACAATTTAGACAATGGATAATTAATCAAGCATATAATCAAAGTAGAATAATTACTGATGTAATTAATTAGTAGTTCATGTGCTCCTCTAGGAGTATTCTTTTATAATATTATTAAAGGGCTTCTGGGACACTTGTAGTGTCTAAATAGACAATGTTAGGACACGTATGTGGTTTGATTTGTATTGTGTGATGCATTCATTGTATAATATATGTAGATATAAATCAGTAAAAGATGATATAGAAATGATGGCCCTTTTTTTCAATTTTATTATGTTAATGCTTTGTTCACACCACATTCAGTATATCCATATATCGAATATATTTAGACGGTGTCAAAAAACTCATATTCAAGACATGAGGACCTATTCGTTTATACAGCTGTATATGGTATATACCATTGGTCAGCTTTGTAAAAACAAAGTATGCTGTATGATACATACCAATCCAAAAAATATAGTTTGTCAGGCCTCCATAATGGCCTTCAACAGGTTCTATTTAGTAGGCGGGAGATCAGGTCCTCTCGTTGGGAGTCAATAAAAGAAAAAGTGGGATTGATAGATTTATAGTTTTTAAGGTTGAAAGCAGACATCAATCCATTGAGTTCAACCTATAACCTAACATCCAGATGAAGACAAAAACAACATGAGGCAGATGTTAATGGCCCCATATTAGGGAAAAATTCCTTCCTGACTTCACATATGAACATAACAGCCCTGAGGATTCTCTTAAAACTTAAGATCTCACTCATTTTGCTTGCAGACACTATCAGGGATTTTCATCCATACACATAGATCTTGTTTTTGGACTAATGCTACCCTGTTTTGCCCCTGGTGGTAGCTCCTGCCCTAATAAGAGCAGTACCCAAGTGTACCTTACACTTTATCTCATAAGAATCCCTCCCCAAGTGTTTCTTTCTCCCTTTGGAGAAGTCATCAGGGGAGTATGTTTGGTATTCAGCAAGGCACAAATGCTGCAGAGAAATAGTGACTCCATGCTTGTAAAGTACCAAAGTGATTAAAAACTAAAAAATCTTTCAAAGAACCTCACAGTGGTGAGTGTTCACTCCTAGTGGTGCAGAGTGCTGCCACCACTCATTCCAGCAAAAATATATGGGGAGATGACCCCCACACTAGCTTTCTTCATTTAAATAAGTTTGTGTTCCCTACATTTCAGGCTTCCTACCTCATTTCCAGGGTGGAGCCTAGATCCTTCTCAATATTAGGTTACTATGATTAATATTTTATGCAGCATAAAGGTGACTTATAAAACATAACCTTTACTTCAACAGTTAAAAAAAATGTTTTCACATAGTAACACACAAGATAAAACAATATACAAAAATGCCCTTGTCCCGGTACAGGACACACAATGACGGTGGTCAATTGATGCTGAATATTGGGCAGAATTCAATAATAATCTAAATATTGCACTATAATCCCATAGACGAGCTACAAACTCAGGCCTTTCATTTGGAAAAAATAAAGTGCAATGCAATACCATACAATATTTTCAATATCAAAAGAGAAATTTGATATTTCACCCGTCCTGTAGTATGGGTCGTCCCACTCATAATTTATTGTGACTCTCCGAATAGGAAAAAATAATATCTCTTGACCCTGTCAGTCCCTATTCAAGCCGACTGACTATAGGACTCCAAGACTCCTGCCCTTACAAAGACAGTCCACAGCTGACCCTATATTCTAGCCAGCCCTGGACTGACCCTAACCAAGTGTCTCCCGACGCGTTTCTTCATCATTTGATGATTCCTCAGGGGAATGGCACAAAAAATATAACAGTACAGGGTTCAACACCCCTCCATCAGGATGTAAAGCAGGCAGCAAACACTAGCCATATGAGTCAGTCTATTTATACACACATATACCTGGGATATCCACCCCAGGATTAATCACATAAGTATCAGTTGTGTTAGCGCGACCCCTCCTCTGGAGTACACTCCTCCTATTCTAGGGACAATGGAACAGAGCCACCTCCCACCTACAAAAGAAACCCCCCCCCCCATCAAATTACATCAAAGTCCTACCGTGTGCCATGAAATATGGTACCGGAACATACATATGGGCTCCAGGGGCCCCAAGTGACGTCACATTCGGTATTGTGGAATGCAAAAACTGCGCTCCACCCAACACCACCTCCAGAGACCACACATCCGGTTCAGTGTAACGCAAGGATGCGCTTCATCCAGCGTCACTTCCAGAATCAGGGTGACGTCACATCCGGAGGCCGCACATCCGGTTCAGTGTAACGCAAGGATGCGCTTCATCCAGCGTCACTTCCAGAATCAGAGTGACGTCGCATCCAGTATTGTGGAATGCAAGAATGTGCTCCACCCAGCACCAACTCCGGAGGCCGCACATCCGATTCAATGGAACACAAGGATGTGCTTCATCCAGTGTCACTTCCGGAATCAAAGTCTGGAGGGGGGGGGATCAACTGTATTCCATTATTTTACTTAGTAGACTCTATACTTATTAAAGCTAACATGAAGTAAGAAATTTTTAGCATTTTTTGGATTCAAAAAGCCATAACATCTATCTTAATTTTTTAACATACTCAGAAGAATCAAAATAAACCTTAGGTATAGGTACCAAGCAAGAAAGCCCACTTTACACAAAACAGCCAAAAGTTAGCTGCTCGTTAAGACCATATGGGGATCCAGTATTTAATGTAAAGATCCACCTTGACTCTTTTTGTAATATTTAACCGTCCCAGTCACCGCCCCTTTGGGGTCGAGTTACCTTTTCAATGCCCATGAATTTGACCATCATTTTATCATGAGCTTCATTAATATGTCTCGCAATAGGGGTCTCTCTTTTGTGCTCAATGTCTGAAAGATGCTCACCGATTCTCCTTCTGAGCTCCCGTTTGGTTTTACCGATGTATTCCTTTCTACACTGGCAAGTACCTTTGTAGACTACTCCCTGTATGAGGCAATTAATGAAGTCCAGGATCTTAAACTCTCTGTCAACATTCGTCCCCCTGAAGATCTTTCCACACTGGATTGAGGGGCATGCAACACACTTTAAGCATTTGTAACAGCCCTTAACATCCGATTTTAACCAGGACTCATGTTTTGGGGAGGAAAAATGACTGTGAGCCAGTCTATCCTGAAGGAAATTACCTCTCTTGTAGATTATATTTGGGTAACTCCCCAATAAAAGGGCAATATCATTATCCATCTCAAGGAGTGACCAGTATTTTTTAGGCACATCTCTCACCTCCTTAGCTCCATTACTGAAGGTAGTAATGAACCTCATCACTCCTTCATTGTCCTCCTTCTTCTGAGTGGACAGGAGACTTGTTCTTCTTCTGGATTTACTGATATAAGCCCCATGCAAAACCTTCTTCGGGTACTCCCTTTCACAGACCCTCTTTTTCCAATCCTTCACCTGTTATTCGAAAGTCTCATCAGTAGAGCAGTTTCTGTGAACCCGCAGATACTGGACAGTTGGAATGCCCTTCCTTAGGGTGGCGGGAAGATCACTTTCCCATCGGAGCAATGAATTGGTTGCTGTGGGCTTCCTAAAGGTCCGCGTATCTATGACTAATATTACAACAGCGTTTCCTTTCAGTGCCCGGTTACCTAGACCACGCTGCAAAAAACACATTATAACTTTAATCTGTCTGCCCCATATAGAGCAATCCCCTCACCGGTCACACGTAACTTCCGCCCACATGATACCTAGCGATCACGTGGCACGGCCGGATCACGTGGCTATCCTTCAACACACAATCCTCCATACAACTCACGGCCGCTCGTCAATTCCTGTCATGTGCCGCCTCTGCTCACGTGGATCGGCTCGATCACATGACCGCTTGTATCCGGTCACATGATCCATCATGTCTAGCATTACTTCCTGCTCACTATCGTCTCCATGGCGACTCTTCTGCAACTTCATAGGTCTTTATTATTACTACTTTCAACCATTCATTATCAAGCCCTTTCATTTCCCTTCAAACACATAGATTCATGATATGTAAAAAAACGGGAGAAAAAACAAGAGAGGGCTTGAGGGAAGCAGACCATTTTTTTGGATGAAAAAATATGATTGTTACACCAGTGTCCTAAAGTAACCTAATCTTTTACACATCTCATTATCTTATTTTCTCAATATATGATTATCAATAAATCTCCCTTATTCTTAGGGTTATGTTAATATATGAATACCATAATAATAGTCTTCTTCGCCTACCAAGGGCATCAAAGATTTTTTTTACAATTTCAAAACACCTGATTTCTGACAAGTCAATGTAAGGGGGTCTTTTTCTAAATTAAACAGCTATAGTTAAGTTGCTCGTTAAGCCCCATTGGAGCCATAGTATTTAGATGGAAGATCCATCTAGTTTCTTTTTGCTGTAAAACTCTGTCCATGTCCCCCCCTCTGCTGTTAGTCTTCATACAATCTATATTAATAAATGAAATTACATTCAAATTTCCCCCCAATGCATTGAATTCACATGATTAGCAATGGGCGTATCTCTGTTATGTGCAATATCATTTAAGTGCTCTCCTATTCTTCTTCTCATTTGCGGTATAGTTTTCCCTTTTTCTTTTTTTTTACAAATACATGTTGCTTTATATATAAAGAGTTTGTTTCTACAATTAATAAAACTTTTTATATCAAAGGATTCCCCAGCAACATTGCTCACAAATGTTTTTGCAGCATTGTCAAGGTGACCGGGCACTGAAAGGAAGTGCCGCTGTAATAGTAGTCATAATAACTAGTGATGAGCGAGCATGCTCGTTCCTACTTGGTACTCGCCCGAGCATCTCACTGCTCAAGATGCTCGGCGCTCGCCGAGTATTTCCGGGGTTGCTCAGCGGGAGCGTGGGTCCCCTCCCTGCATGTTTGGCGCTCTTTAGAGAGTCAATGAACATACAGGGATTGTCTGTCACACACACTGTAATGCCACAGCCATGTTGGTTGTGGCATTACAGTGATTGGCTGGCTGCACAGTGTCATCAGGTCTACACTGTGTGCAGAATTATTAGGCAAGTTGTATTTTAGAGGATTATTTTTTATTATTGATCAACAACTATGTTCTCAATCAACCCAAAAGGCACATAAATATCCAAGCTTAATATTTTTGGAAGTTGGAGTGGGGTTTTTTTAGATTTGGCTATCTCAGGAGGATATCTGTGTGTGCAGGTAACTATTACTGTGCAGAATTATTAGGCAACTTAATAAAAACCAAATATAATCCCATCTCACTTGTTTATTTTCACCAGGTAAACCAATATCAGTGCACAAAATTTAGAAATAAACATTTCTGACATGCAAAAACAAAAACCAAAAAAATTAGTGATCAATATAGCCACCTTTCTTTATGATGACACTCAACAGCCTTCCATCCATAGATTCTGTCAGTTGCTTGATGTGTTTTCGATCAACATTGTGTGCAGCAGCCACTGCAGCAGCCACCACAGCCTCCCAGATACTGTTCCGAGAGGTGTACTGTTTTCCCTCCCTGTAGATCTCACATTTTATGATCAACCACAGGTTCTCTATGGGATTCAGATCAGGTGAACAAGGGAGCCATGTCATTATTTTTTATTCTTTTAGACCTTTACTGGCCAGCCACGCTGTGGAGTAGTTGGATGCATGTGATGGAGCATTGTCCTGCATGAAAATCATGTTTTTCTTGAACAATACTGACTTCTTCCTGTACCACTGCTTGAAGAAGTTGTCTTCCAGAAACTGGCAGTAGGTCTGGGAGTTGAGCTTCACTCCATCCTCAACCCGAAAAGGTCCCACAAGTTCATCTTTGATGATACCAGCCCATACCAGTACCCCACCTCCACCTTGCTGGTGTCTGAGTCTGAGTGGAGCTCTGTGCCCTTTACTAATCCAGCCTCTGGCCCATCTATCTGGCCCATCAAGAGTCACTCTCATTTCATCAGTCCATAAAACCTTTGAAAAATCAGTCTTAAGATATTTCTTGGCCCATTCTTGACATTTTATCTTATGTTTCTTGTTCAAAGGTGGTTGTTTTTCAGCCTTCCTTACTTTGGCCATGTCCCTGAGTATCGCACACCTTGTGGTTTTTGATACTCCAGTAATATTGCAGCTCTGAAATATGGCAAAACTGGAGGCGAATGGCATCTTGGCAGCTTCACGCTTGATTTTCCTCATTTCATGGGCAGTTATTTTGCGCCTTTTTTGGCCAACATGCTTCTTGTGACCCTGTTGGCTATTTGCCATGAAACGCTTGATTGTTCGGTGATCACACTTCAAAAGTTTGGAAATTTCAAGACTACTGCATCCCTCTGCAAGACATCTCACAATTTTGGACTTTTCAGAGCCCGTCAAATCTCTCTTCTGACCCATTTTGCCAAGGAAAGGAAGTTGCCTAATAATTAAGCACACTTTATATAGGGTGTTGATGTCATTAGTCAACACCCCTCCTCATTACAGAGATGCACATCACCAGATTTACTTAATTGGTAGTTGGCTCTCAAGCCTATGCAGCTTGGAGTAGGACAACATGTATAAAAAGTATCATGTGATCAAAATACTCATTTGCCTAATAACTCTGCACGCAGTGTATCAAAAGATAGGAAACACAGCGCACATAGGGCTTTATCCGTATAAAAGTAAATACCAGGTCCCACAATCAGTCTGACTCACCTTCTGAGGTTGTGTGAGTCACAACCAACTGTGAAGCACCTGTCAGATGGCCGCTGCAGGAGACCCCGCTGATCAGTAAACAATGGGAGGAGATAAGAAGCCGGGCTGATCCTCCGCGCTGGTCCAGAGACACACAAGGATTAATGATAAACCAAAACTTTCTTTATTCCTTGGCATACGCGTTTCGTGGCTACACTGCCACTTCCTCAGGGCTACCAACTTAATCACAATCCACATATATATAACATATAACTACAAGTGTCACACATGACGTAATTTCCTGTGAAAACGCCCACATTGTACACAGCAAACTCTAAAAACTAAAAGCTCACACATTAAACAATTAATCATAAAAAGCATGACATTTTTCGCAATGAGATGAATCTCTAGTAAACCACAAGAAAATTTTATAGTATCTTTCAAAAATTAAAATTCTGGCATTCACCGGGATCGATCCCGTGAGGCAACATTACTCCAAAAACATGTAAGCCGTATCATAGCATGAGACCACTAAGCCACATAGCTATCTGAAGTCATCAGATGTAGCCCCATGTAAAACCACTATAGGGAGTACAAATAAATAAAAAAAATAAAAAAATAAAAAATAAAAAAAATAAAATAAAAAATAAATAAAAATAAAAATAAAAAAGGGGGGAAAATATTAGCTAAAAAATAGTTGTAATAATTTATATTAGCAGGAATAATGCCAGAATCATTTTCTCTGCAACACACTTCATCTTCTAAAAATATTAAAATAATCAATTAAAATAGTGGTACTCACTGGAATCAAACCCATGAAGCTAACTGCTTCAAAAGCATATAAACCTATTCACAGTATTAGCCCACTAAGCCATATCTCCTTCTGAGTAGTTTTGGTGTAGCTGCATATAAGACTCATGCAAGAAGTCTCATTATATTAAGGAAGTAAAACTAAAAAAGAAATATTACTAAATCCGAGTGTGACAGTTAAAAATATTATCAGTACCAACGACTTTACATCTCCAATTCATACCACCCATTCCATCTGTATAGAACCATCAGGGGACACTAGACATTATAAATCCTAAAATAAATCACTAATCTCATTCAAGCCATGGGGTTGAAGAGAATTGAGCTTATAAATCCAATATGTCTCGCGTGTTTTCAGACTCTGCCACCTATTTATAGCATTTTCAGGAATATGATCAATAGGTGTGACTTTCAAGCGTACATTTCCATTATGTGCTTGTGTACAATGACGTGACAATCCATGTTTATCATACCCTTTTCTAAAATTGTACCTGTGTGAATTTATTCTTTTGTGGAGAGGTTGGGACGTCCTCCCCACATACTGCTTGCCGCACTCACATTGTAACAAGTATATCACATAGCTAGTTGCACACGTCATCCTATGCTTAATGCAGCATTCTTTATTCGGATTATCTGATGAATGAAATTTCTCCACTCCGTTGGTAATAGAAGCACAACACAGACATCCTCTCCTATTACAATGGAAAGAGCCAAAAAGCTCAATCCTATTTGGGGAATTAGAAACCTTTTTATGGGTCCTATTCCTCATTCTACTGGGTGCTAATATATTCTTTAGAGTAGGTGCTCTTTTATATATCACCTTAGGTTTTAGGGGGGCTATACTACTGAGAGTTGGATCATTTCGCACTACACCCCAATGCTTCTCTAGAATCCACTTTATTTGATTACTGTGGACCGAATATGTTGTTATAAAATTGGTCCCAAATTCATCTAGTTTACCCTTACTTACACTCTCTGTTCTGCCCGTTAGTTCATGCTGTGAAAACCCTTTCACCTCTCTATATGCTCTATTAATTAGTTTACGGGGGTACCCCTTTTCCGAGAACCTCCCCTGGAGAACTTTGCTCTGTGCCTTAAAATCAGAATCAGAAGTACAATTCTTTCTGATCCAGAGGTACTGATTCTTGGGTTTGTTCCTTAACCACAGTTTGTAATGACCACTGTTAAAGTGCACATACTCATGCGAGTCAACTTTCTTAAAATAATTCTTTGTATGAATCTCCCCACCTTCTTCCTTGCATATACACAGGTCAAGAAAAGTGACAGCCTGTTCATCTATTGTGGGTGTCAACTCAAGTCCCCATATATTCCTCGCAATATCCTCAAGGAAATTCTCTACATCCCCACCCTCATTGTTGTAAATGATAAAAATATCATCAATAAATCTTCTGTAAAGAACGATGTTACGGTCAAAACGCCCGCGAAGGACATGCCAGGTCTCTAAAACACCCATGAATAAATTTGCATACGTAGGTGCTACTCTCGAGCCCATGGCTGTCCCCCGCGTCTGATGGTATATGACCTCATCAAATTCAAAATAATTATTTTCCAGGATAAATTTCACACTCCGAATGAGAAATTGTTTCTGTCTAATAGGCATAATCAATTCATCCACATATAACTCAAAGCATGATAAACCAATTTCATGTTCAATATTGGAATATAATCCTGTTACGTCCATAGTAACAAATAAAAAAACATTTTTCATCGCAATTCCCTTGTCTTGTATAAGATGGGTGGAATCTCTGAGGTAACTCCCAAGTTTTTTCACTGAATGATTCATAATTTGGTCAATATATGCTGCCAAATTAGCAGTAAGCGACCCTATACCCGCTATAATGGGGCACCCTGGAGGATTGTTAAATTTTTGCGTAGTTCCGGGAGATGGTAAAAAGTGGCTATAGTGGGATCTCTCACTCTCAGAAAGACCCTCTCGGATTTATTTAGGATGCCACTCTTATCTGCAGTATCTATTAATATTTTATATTGGTTCACCGCATCATTATACTCCGCTAGGCTAGATATCACATAGGTGTCCCTATCCGAGAGCAACCTATTTGCCTCCATAAGGTAGACCTCCCTATCTTGTATTACAATCCCCCCCCCTTTATCTGCAGATCTTATAACAATATTAGTATCATTCCTTAATGTCTCTATCCCCTCCATTTCAATCATTGAGAGATTTTTTATTTTATTATTCCTCAGATCAAGAGACTCAAAATCCCTTAGAGCCAAATCCGTAAATGTTTTAAGATGGTGTCCCTTATTATGTACGGGATAAAAGTTGGATTTCTCATTGCGAAAAATGTCATGCTTTTTATGATTAATTGTTCAATGTGTGAGCTTTTATGAGTGCTTTTAGTTTTTAGAGTTTGCTGTGTAAAATGTGGGCGTTTTCACAGGAAATTACATCATGTGTGACACTTGTAGTTATATGTTATATATATGTGGATTGTGATTGACTTGGTAGCCCTGAGGAAGTGGCAGTGTAGCCACCAAACGCGTAGGCCAAGGAACAAAGAAGGTTTGGTTTATCATTAATCCTTGTGTGTCTCTGGACCAGCGCGGAGGATCAGCCCGGCTTCTTATCTCCTCTCATTGCACGCAGTGTATATCAGACCTGGCACCACCATGCTCATCACAGTCTACTCCGGAATCAGACAGTGTAGGGAGAGGTGCTGCTGAGCTAGGAAGAGATTTGCTTGTTTATTACTGTAGGTATACCACAATATATTATACACATATTCATCTCAACTAACAGTCCTTCTGAGGACTAATCCAGCTGCATAGATATCAGTGCTAGGCAGGCAGGTAGTGTATGTGGCGGACTGCAATGCATATAGCAAGAGGGTCCATTCCAGTTCTGTCTGCTGCTGGTGCATTTACAGATATTTCTAGAAATAGCCCCAGGTATCAGAGGTCAGGAATAGTTTTTTGGAGATCCCAATCCTGATTATTTGCTTAAAAAGCTATCCAGAGAACACCATTTTTCTGTTCCATTTGCTTGTTGGCAATGCAGAATACAGCCAGATCCTTTCCATATTACAGCACTAAAAATCCATCAATTTAAAACTGTGGTTTGTTTGTCACACGGATCACATATAAGTGCGCTGAAAATTCTGCCATTTCTGGCCTCCATTGAAATTTTGTTGCAGCGTTTTAGCGAAGTTATTGACACGAGGTTGCTGGTAAAAATAGTTACCTACAGACCGTCACACGCATCACATATCACTGCGGTTCAAATCCAGACATTTGTAGTAAATGTGGAAAATATTGTCCTGTATTTAAAACGGGCAAGGCGCTTGGCAAGGGACGGGGAAGTGGACATGATTGTGATGATGGGGCTTGCAGAGGACGAGTCCAAGGCTGTGGGCTAGCTGAAATTGTGCCACAACAAACACCCACATCTTCTTGCTCGACCTTCCAATTAATAGGGGACCACAGAACACCACTATTGAACACAGAGCAGTGAGAAAAGGTTATTGGTTGGATAGCAAATAATGCTTCCAGTCACTTAGCCACCACCACCACCCTGTCGTCCACATGGTCAAGTCTCAGTAGCCGTGAGTCTGGACTGCATATTCCTCACCCTGATCCTCCTTCCTCACACCATTCCGAGTGCCCGGAGACAACTGATGGCACACTTGGACACTCTGAAGAGCTGTTCACTTTTCCATTTATAGATTTGGGCCTCTCGCCCAGTCCACTTGAAGAGGGGCAAGAGGAGATCGCATGTAGCCATGCCCAAATAATTGAACAGCCATGGTCACACAAAGGTGACAGTGGGAAAGTGTCACAAGAGGTTGACGATGATGAGACACAATTGCCAGAAAGTCTGGAGGAGGACCAGGGAGCGGAAGTGGAGGACGAGGTAGTGGATGATATAGTAACTGACCCAACCTGACAGGGGGACATACAGAGCGAGGACAGCAGCACACATGGGGAGGGAGGCATAGCACCACAACAGGCAGGAAGAAGCAGTGTGGTGGACACAGACAGAAGAAGGGAAACTGTTCCCCGTAACATCAACAGGGATAGCAAAACTACCAGCCTGATGACCACCAGCATGATCAGGCACATGGCAGCAAAGCACCCAACTAGGTGGGCCGAACCCCAGGGTCCAGGAACAATGTCTGCGGGTGGCACCACTGTTTCTTCCGCTGCTGTGCGTGCAAGCCAATTCTCTGTCCATGGCGCATGCAAAGATAACTCCTGCCATGCACCTGTCGTTGCACACTCTCAAATAGCACCATCAGCAAGCACGTCCACGTCCTTGTCCCATCACAGCGTTCAGTTGTCCCTACCCCAGTCCTTGGAATGCAAGCGCAAATACGCAGCCAACGCCCCACAGGCCACACTACTAAATTCACACATTTCGCGACTGCTTGCACTCGAAATGTTGCCTTTTAAGTTCGTGGAGACAGAAGCGTTCCGTAAGCTGATGGCGGCGGCCGTCCCTCGGTACTTGGTCCCCAGCCACCACTATTTCTCCCGGTGTGCTGTCCCTGCATTACATGAGCAGGTGTCCCACAACTTTAGCCGTGCCTTCAACAACGCACTTACTGGGAAAGTCCACCTAACCACGAACACGTGGACAAGTGCTTACGGGCAGGGATGGTACATCTCACTGACGGCACACTGGGCTAACATAGTGGAAGCGGGGACCCAGTTGAACCTTGGGATGGAAGATGTCCTCCCGACGCAGTGGTTTGACGGCCCTAGGTCAATCAGGGTTGCCCCCACATTCTACAGCTCCTGCACCTCCTCCTCCTCTTCAGCATCCATCTCTGAAATGACCACATCAGTCGCAATCTTGAAGCACTTCAGCACTGCCTCAGCCAAGTGGCAACAGGCTGTGCTGAAGCTAATATGCTTAGGTCACAATCCACACAATGCTAAAGAGTTGTGGACAACTCTGAAAGAGCAGGCAGATCTGTGGCTGACATCGCTAAACCTATAGCCAGGAATGGTCATGTGTGACAATGGCCGGAGCCTGGTGACTGCTTTGAGGCGAGGCGAGCTCACACACGTACCATGTCTGGCCCATGCGCTTAACCTTGTGGTTCAGCGGTTTCTCAAAATCTACCCTGGAGTGCCGGATCTTCTTGTCAAAAACGCCACTGTGTGCCCATTTTAGAAAGTCACCTACAGCTTCCGCCACCCTTGCCATGTTTCAATAGCATTTGCAGCTTCTGGCTCACCGACTAGTGTGTGATGTCCCCACGCGTTAGAACTCTACATTGCAGATGTAGGGGAAGGATTTGTGAGCAGAAGAGGGCAGTTGTTGACTACCAGCATCAACAAGGCCGTCGGTATTCACTTCAGACCTCAGGAGTGGGCATGGATGTTAGACATATGTACCATCCTCCTAAACTTTGAGGACTCCACCAAGATGGTGAATGGCGATGATGCCATAATTAGTGTCAATTTCCCACTTCTCTGTCTTCTGAAATGCTCTCTGCTCACAATCAAAGAGGATGCATTGCAGGCGGAGCACAATGAGATGGAGCAAGGAACCATACAGAGTGATTGCACACAGCCCAGCCTCATCTCATCCCAATGTGGATTGGGTGACAATGAGGAAGAGGAGGAGGAGGATCTAGTTTCTTGCACTATAGACGGTACTATCTGCACAACTGTCATACCGTCTGTTCAGCGTGGATGGCATGAGGACAGGGAGGAGAAGGAGGCGGAGGAGAAGAGCAAGGTCAGTCGTCCTTTTGATGAGGACACAGAAGTCTTGCCTGTTAGCAGTCTGGCACACATGGCTGAGTTTATGTTACGCTGCTTTTCCCATAACCCTCGCGTTCTCAAAATTTTGGGTGACAGTCATTACTGGTTGGTGACACTTCTAGAACCACGCTACAAGGAGAACTTTCTATCTCTAATTCCGGAGGTGGACAGGTCTACTAAAATGGGGCAGCACCAGAAGGCCCTTGTTGCGGAATTATTAAAAAAATTCCCATCTGAAAACGCTGGCGTCAGAGGTCACAGTTCATTGGACAACCAAGGAATACAGCAGAGAGAGACAAAATTCCAATCCAGCAGAGGCAGGGGAACACTGTCAAAGTTCTGGGACAGTTTTCTTAGACCCTCTCATCTTACAGGCCCTGAGGTGCGGGGTTCTCTCACAAGGAGTGCAAAGCTTGGGAAGATGCTGACCGTACCAACGTCCTCCGTGATTCCTCTGTGCCTTATAATTATTGGGTATCCAAGCTGGACACGTGGCATGAATTGGCTCTCTACGCCTTGGAGGTCCTGGCCTTTGTCAGAGTGGGTTTTTAGTGCCGCTGGTGGAATTATAACTGATAAGCGCATCTGCCTGTCAACTGAAAATGAGGACAGGCTGACTCTTATAACAAAGAACAAGGGCTGTATTGGGAAAGACTTCTCAACAACACCGAATGATAGCAGAGTAACATAAACTCAAATCCAGTGTCTTTTTTTGGGAGGTCTATTCCCATGCACCTCTTCACACCTACACATGGGTATACGCTTCCTGATTTTGTCTATTTGCTCATGTCCTTCTTCTCCTCCATTACCATATCATTCACTACCATATCTACCATATCACCTCCTCCACGTGTCTTGCAAAGGGCATTGGAGTTCTTCCAAATTTTTGGCAGCTTTTGCATTCACTGCATAGGTAAACACTATGGGAGACCCACTTCCTAATAATGGGAACAGTTTTTCATGAGGCCCTCTACGTCTCTTCCAAGGGGCATTGGAGTGCCTCCAAATTTTTGGCTGCTTTTGCATTCACTGCATAGGCAAACACTATGGGAGACCCACTTCCTAACAGTGAGAACATTGTTTTTAGGAGGCTCTCTGACCTCTATGTCTCTTGCAAGGGGCATTGGAGTTCCTCCAAATTTTAGGCAGCTTTTGCATTCACTGCATAGGCAAACACAATGAGAGACCCATTTCCTAATAATGGGAACATTTTTTCATGAGGCCCTCTACGTCTCTTCCAAGGGGCATTGCAGTGCCTCCAAATTTTTGGCAGCTTTTGCATTTACTGCATAGGAAAACACTATGGGAGACCCACTTCCTAATAATGGGAACATTGATTTTAGGGTCTCTCTGACCTCTACGTCTCTTGCAGGGGGCATTGGAGTTCCTCCAAATTTTTGGAAGCCCTTGCAGTCACTGCATATGCAATAACAGTATAGGAGACCCACTCGTTAATAATGGAAACAACAAAGCATAGCAGGCTGATAGCTCTCTAACTATAACGAGGGCCGACTGCTGGCCCTTTAAGAGTAGTAAGGGCCGCCTGATGGCCATATAAAAATAGGCTTTGTGACTTTCAGAGTCCCTCTATCATAAATGAAGCAGAATGTGTCGGATGATGTGTCACACCCCACATGCCCAGATAAGGTTGTAAAATGTTAAAATGACATTTCCCTGTGAATGCATTTGTCTTGGTTGAAAGAAATGCCAAAGTACAAAAACGCATCAAAAACAATACATGTGAACAATGCCCAAGGTGTGGAGGAGCATTTTTGTGCTTGGTTATTTATTTTGCCTTATATACAGGTCTGTAACGGGTCTGGGAGGCGGAACCTCTGAGCTACTATACAAGGGGGCAGTCCTTGTAAGGGAGCGGGTGGCGACCAGGGAAGACGGGCAGGAGGTCACAGCAGGTGACCGGGACAGTCTCTGAGTGAACGGGCTGGAGGTCACAGCAAGTGACCGGGGCAGTCTCTGAATGAACGGGCAGATGGTCACGGCAAGTGACCGGGGCAGTCTCTGGATGAACGGGCAGATGGTCACGGCAAGTGACCGGGGCAGTCTGGATGAACGGGCAGATGGTCACGGCAAGTGACCGGGGCAGTCTCTAGGTAAAGGGTTGGTACGACCTGTGGCGGCTGATGATAGACGTGAGCTCCCAGGTGAGCAGGCAAGAGTCTCTGGATGAACGGGTGCTCACAGCATGTGACGGCGGAGCCTCCAGGAAGACCAACAGACAGGCGGCAGATGAGCGCTCCCAGGTGAGCGGGCAGAAGTCTCTGGACAGGAGGGTGGTCACAGCACGTGACGGCAGAGCCTCCAGGTAGGCTAGCAGACAGGCAGCAGATGAGCACTCCCAGGTGAGCGAGCAGGAGTCACTGGACAGGCAGGTGGTCACAGCACGTGACGGCGGAGCCTCCAGGTAGACTAGCAGGCAGGTAGCTGGTGTGTGCTCCCAGGTGAGCGGGCAAGCTGGTCCATAGACAGACTGACAGGAGATGGAAGGCAGACCGTCGGACCTCAGGCAAGCAGGCAGTTGGCTGATGTGCGCTCCCAGGTGAGCGGGCAGGCTGGTCCTTAGACAGACTGACAGGAGTAGTAAGGCAGACCGTTGGACCTCAGACTAGCAGGCAGGTAGCAGATAATCAGGCAGGAATCTGGCAGGAAACTGGCAGGTAACTGGCAGGTAACTGGCAACGGGACCTGAGGGCTGAAGCAGAGTAGTGAACAGTGCAACAACATTGCTCGGGCACCTCCATTTTGGAGGAGGTGCCTTAAATATGGTGAAGTCCTCCGGCCATTGGCCGGGGACTCCTTAGGACGGCGCACGCGGCCCCTTTAAGAGGGAGGGAGAGCGCGCGCGCGCGCGCCCTAAGCACAGTGGACGGGAAGGAGCGCGCGCTGCCAGCAGAGCGGGAGGAGGACGCCGGGCACGGAGCAGGGAGGTGAGGGGAACAGCGTCCCTGCCTAGCAGAGGGCAGGGACGCCGGCGCTACAGTACCCCCCCTTTAGGCCCCCCCTTTTTTAGGCCAGACAGAAATTTAGCTAGGATAAGAGGGGCATGGATGTTCTCCCGGGGCTCCCACGTTCTCTCCTCAGGACCAAACCCCCTCCAATCTACTAGAAAAAAGGTCTTTCCTCTTACCCTTTTGGTGGCAAGAATGTTCTCTACCTCAAACTCGTCCTCAGCAGAAACCGGAGCAGGAGGCGTACCTGTAGACTTGGAAAAAGAGTTAAGTACCACAGGTTTGAGGAGAGATACATGGAAGGAGTTAGGGATCCGTAAGTTGGCCGGGAGTTTTAATTTATAGGCCACCGGGTTGATCTGACTGATGACCTCCAGAGGACCGATGAACCGAGGCCCTAACTTGTAAGAAGGTACCTTGAGTCGGACATATTTAGACGAGAGCCAGACTTTATCTCGAGGACGAAATTGCGGAGGATCCAGGCGTTTTTTGTCAGCGTGTCTTTTCATCCGTTCGGACGACTGGAGGAGTGCGGATCGGGTACTCTCCCAAATGGAGGAAAATTTGCTAACGAGAGATTCCGCAGCCGGGTTGTCCACAGAGGTGGAGATAGGAAAAGGAATCCGAGGATGCTGACCGAAGACTACAAAAAACGGGGATTTGGAAGAGGATTCGCTCTCGTGATTGTTATAGGAGAACTCGGCCCATGGTAGGAGATCCACCCAGTCAGAATGATGGGCATTAACGAAGTGCCGGAGGTAACTGGTCAGGTTCTGATTGATCCGCTCCACTTGACCATTAGACTGTGGGTGGTAAGCAGAAGAGAAGTCCAGGGTGACGTCTAGCAGTTTACAAGTGGCTCTCCAGAAACGTGAGGTGAATTGTACCCCACGATCCGACACGATGTGGAGGGGCAGGCCATGAAGACGGAAGATGTGGCGGATAAAGTCTTTAGCCAGCTCGGGTGCAGACGGGAGACCAAGCAGGGGAATAAAGTGAGCCATCTTGGAAAAGCGGTCAGCGACCACCCAAATGACCGTACAACCGGCAGAGACGGGGAGATCAGTTATGAAGTCCATAGCAATATGCTGCCAGGGGGCAGCAGGCACAGGAAGCAGAAGAAGGCGACCGGCTGGAAGGTGTCTCGGGATTTTGTTGCGGGCGCAGGACACACAGGCAGAAACAAAGTCTATTACGTCCTTGTGCAGGGTAGGCCACCAGTAGTGCCGGGCAATAAGCTGGAGGGTCTTTTTCTGACCGGCGTGGCCAGCTAGTTTAGACGAGTGACCCCAGTGTAGGATCTTCTCCCGATCAGGTACTGATACGAACGTCTTACCGGGAGGGAGACGATTTAGGCTCACGGGAGCCACCTGTATTACTCTGGCGGGATCGATGATATGTTTAGGTTCTTCCTCAAGATCGGACACCAGAAAGGATCGGGACAAGGCATCTGCTTTGACATTTTTGTCAGCCGGGCGAAAATGAAGAACAAAATCAAAGCGAGCAAAAAACAAGGACCACCGGGCTTGGCGCGGGTTAAGTCTCTGGGCATGCTGGAGGTAAGCCAAGTTCTTGTGGTCAGTGTAAATTATTACCGGGTGAAGAGCCCCCTCGAGTAGGTAACGCCACTCCTCCAATGCCAGTTTGATGGCCAATAACCCTCGGTCTCCTATGGAGTAGTTGCGCTCAGAAGAGGAGAAGAGTTTGGAGAAGAAGCCACAAGTTACCATTCTCCCGGAAGATGATTTTTGAGTAAGTACCGCTCCGGCTCCAGAGGAGGAGGCGTCAACTTCCAGGAAGAACTGCTTGTTGCCGTCCGGGCGATGTAGCACCGGGGCGGAAGAGAAGGCCTGTTTTAGGGAAAGAAAGGCCTCCTCTGCTTCGGGCGGCCACTCTTTGGGATTAGTGCCCTTACGGGTGAGCGCGGAAATTGGGGCAGTCCGGGAAGAGAAGTGTGGTATGAAGAGGCGGTAGTAGTTGGCAAAGCCCAGGAATCGCTGAATGGCCTTCAACCCCTCCGGTCGAGGCCATTTCTCGATGGCAGACAGTTTCTCTGGATCCATTCGTAGGCCGGTCTGAGAAATAATGTAGCCCAAAAACGGAAGCGAGGTCTGCTCAAAGAGGCATTTCTCGTATTTAGCGAAGAAGTGATTCTGCCTGAGCCTGAGCAGGACCTGACGAACGTCCCTCCGGTGAGTCTGGAGATCCGGAGAGAAGACCAAGATGTCGTCCAGGTACACCACTACGCAGGAGTAGAGAAGGTCCCGGAAGATGTCATTGACCAACTCTTGAAAGACGGCAGGAGCGTTACAGAGACCAAAGGGCATTACCAGATATTCATAGTGGCCGTCCCGGGTGTTGAATGCCGTCTTCCATTCATCCCCCTGACGGATACGAACCAGGTTGTACGCCCCACGGAGGTCCAGTTTGGTGAAGATTCTAGCCCCCCTCAGACGATCAAATAACTCCGGAATGAGCGGAAGGGGGTACTTATTCTTCACCGTGATCTGGTTAAGGCCTCTATAGTCTATACAGGGACGGAGAGAGCTGTCCTTCTTTTTGACGAAAAAGAAGCCTGCTCCCGCCGGGGAGGTAGATTTCCGGATGAATCCCCTGGCCAGATTCTCCTCAATATATTCGGACATCGACCGAGTCTCAGCAGCGGATAAAGGATAAATACGCCCACGGGGAGGAGTAGTACCAGGTAACAGGTCGATAGGGCAGTCGTATGGTCTATGAGGAGGTAGTGTCTCTGCTTCCTTTTTATTAAAGACATCAGCATAAGACCAATAAGGAATCGGAAGTCCAGGTAGATTAGCTGGGGTAGGAGAAGGACGGACGGGATGGACGGGAACCAGACAGGTATTATGGCAGTCCTGTCCCCAGCGAAGGACTTCTCCGGTCTGCCAGTCAAGCACGGGTGCATGTCTCTGGAACCAAGGTAGGCCTAGCAAGAGGGCGTGAGAGAGTCCAGGCAGAACATGAAAGGAGATACTCTCAGAATGCAGCATTCCCACCTGCAGAGTAATGGATTCGGTGATGAGTTGGATGGGGCGTGGTAAGAGACCCCCATCCACGGCAGCAACAGACAAGGGCACAGCCAGAGGTTTGGTGGGGATGCGGTATTTCTCTACCAGGGACTGTGAAATAAGATTCCGGCTGCTCCAGAGTCAAGTTGGGCTAGTTCGAAATAACGGTTCTCCCCGCAGACGATTGAGACTGACAGCAGCAGAGATGGAGAGGATTTATTCTTGTCTAGGTTGACCTCTCTGAGCGAACCTAGACACAGGCGTTTCCCGACCTCTCCGGGCAGGCACGGATCCGGTGCTCCCTACTGCCACAGTAGAAGCAGCTCCCTTCGGCACGGCGTAAATCCTGACGGGTTTTGACCATCTTGGCCTGGTCAACCTGCATAGACTCAGGAGAGTGTACCTGGGTAGAGACGGAGGGAGTGACGGGTTTCTGAAAAGTAGGAGCTAGACGTGGAAACCTCCTCTCACGGGTGACCTCTTTGGCACGCTCCTGGAACCGTAGGTCAATCCGGGTGGCAAGAGTTATTAGGTCATCGAGAGTGGTAGGAATGTCCCGACCGGCAAGTTCATCTTTAATACGGCCGGACAGACCCTCCCAGAAGACGGATACCAGAGCGTCGTTATCCCAGGCCAGCTCCGAGGCAAGGGTACGGAACCGTATGGCATATTGGCCCACGGTGAGACTTCCCTGACGGAGGCGTAGCAGTGATGATGCGGATGAGGTCTTCCGTCCGGGTTCGTCGAAGACTTTCCGGAAAGCCGTGAGAAAAGCAGGCAAGTTGGACACCAGGGGGTCTCCTCTCTCCCATAGAGGATTTAGCCAGGCCAGGGCCTCCCCGGTGAGATGGGACATGATGAATGCAATTTTGGCCCGGTCGGAGTTAAACTGGTAGGACAATAGTTCAAAGTGCAGGGTGCACTGATTTATGAAGCCCCGAGCCTGGGCGGAGTCGCCTCCGAAGCGAGGAGGTGCAGAAAGCCGGGGTCCGGGGTAGGATATCACATGGTATTAGTGGGCAGCGGAGCTGCCGGATTGCGAGACATGGCACTGGCGGAGGTTGCTCGTGGAGCAGTCAGAGTGTCCAGGCGAGTATTGACATTCTGCAGGTGACCCAGGATGGACTCCTGTTGGGACCTTTGACGGGACAGTTCATGACACAGGTCCGAGAGCGAGGGAGCTTAGGTGCCACCGGGTTCCATGGCCCGAGCAAACTGTAACGGGTCTGGGAGGCGGAACCTCTAAGCTACTATACAAGGGGGCAGTCCTTGTAAGGGAGCGGGTGGCGACCAGGGAAGACGGGCAGGAGGTCACAGCAGGTGACCGGGACAGTCTCTGAATGAACGGGCAGATGGTCACGGCAAGTGACCGGGGCAGTCTCTGGATGAACGGGCAGATGGTCACGGCAAGTGACCGGGGCAGTCTCTGGATGAACGGGCAGATGGTCACGGCAAGTGACCGGGGCAGTCTCTGGATGAACGGGCAGATGGTCACGGCAAGTGACCGGGGCAGTCTCTGGATGAACGGGCAGATGGTCACGGCAAGTGACCGGGGCAGTCTCTAGGTAAAGGGTTGGTATGACCTGTGGCGGCTGATGATAGACGTGAGCTCCCAGGTGAGCAGGCGAGAGTCTCTGGATGAACGGGTGATCACAGCATGTGACGGCGGAGCCTCCAGGAAGACCAACAGACAGGCGGCAGATGAGCGCTCCCAGGTGAGCGGGCAGAAGTCTCTGGACAGGAGGGTGGTCACAGCACGTGACGGCAGAGCCTCCAGGTAGGCTAGCAGACAGGCAGCAGATGAGCACTCCCAGGTGAGCGAGCAGGAGTCACTGGACAGGCAGGTGGTCACAGCACGTGACGGCGGAGCCTCCAGGTAGACTAGCAGGCAGGTAGCTGGTGTGTGCTCCCAGGTGAGCGGGCAAGCTGGTCCATAGACAGACTGACAGGAGATGGAAGGCAGACCATTGGACCTCAGGCAAGCAGGCAGGTGGCTGATGTGCGCTCCCAGGTGAGCGGGCAGGCTGGTCCTTAGACAGACTGACAGGAGTAGTAAGGCAGACCGTCGGACCTCAGACTAGCAGGCAGGTAGCAGATAATCAGGCAGGAATCTGGCAGGAAACTGGCAGGTAACTGGCAGGTAACTGGCAACGGGACCTGAGGGCTGAAGCAGAGTAGTGAACAGTGCAACAACATTGCTCGGGCACCTCCATTTTGGAGGAGGTGCCTTAAATATGGTGAAGTCCTCCGGCCATTGGCCGGGGACTCCTTAGGATGGCGCGCGCGGCCCCTTTAAGAGGGAGGGAGAGAGCGCGCGCGCGCGCCCTAAGCACAGTGGGCGGGAAGGAGCGCGCGCTGCCAGCAGAGCGGGAGGAGGACGCCGGGCACGGAGCAGGGAGGTGAGGGGAACAGCGTCCCTGCCTAGCAGAGGGCAGGGACGCCGGCGCTACAAGGTCATTACCCTGGAAAGGATGTTCCTTAACATATTTCCCAGGAAAATCCATTTGGGTTTAGTTTTTGTATGTTTTATTGTGAGTCCGTTAAAGTGGCGTAATAACTCTGATAACATTGTTGTCAGTAGTGACTTGGGAGTCAGAAATTCTTTCAGGAGTCTTCCCCATGCTGTTCCCATGTCATTTGAGCACTGTTCCCATCGATTTGGGCAATTTTTAGGCCCTCCGCAGACCGCCGGGGGGAGCCGCCTGAAAAATGTTCAAGTTTCCCATAGACTTACATTGGACTCTTTGGTCGGATCGAGCACCCGAACATTCCTATTTGCTCGACCTGAGCAACGTGAACCCGAGCATTTTAGTGCTCGCCCATCACTAATAGTAACCTAATATTGAGAAGGATCTAGGCTCCACCCCGGAAATGAGGTAGGATAGCTGAAATGTAGGGAACACAAACTTATTTAAATGAAGAAAGCTAGTGTGGGGGTTATCTCCCCATATATTTTTGCTGGAATGGGAGTGATAGCAGCACTCTGCACCACTAGGAGTGAACAGTCACCACTGTGAGGTTCATTGAAAGATTTTTTAGTTTTTAATCACTTTGGTACTTTACAAGCATGGAGTTACTCTTTCCTCTGCAGCATTTGTGCCTTTTCGAATACCAAACATACTCCCTTGATGACTTCTCTGAAGGGAGAAAGAAACACTTGGGGAGGGATTCTTATGAGATAAAGTGTAAGGTACACTTGGGTACTGCTCTTATTAGGGCAGGAGCTACCACCAGAGGCACAATAGGGTAGCATTAGTCCAAGAACAAGATCTATGTGTATGGATGAAAATCCCTGATAGTGTCTGCAAGCAAAATGGGTGAGATCCACACATTTTTTCCTTCTATAATGCACTAAAGCACTTTTTGTGATTATTGATATTATTTAACAATCAGGACAAGGAATATGTATAAGAGATCTAAGTTTATGGGTATAAGATCCTAACATTGTTGATATCTGTAACTGGTCTGTGTCCTGATATTAATAGGGGTATATTCTGTTATGCTGATGGAGGATACAATAATTTTATAAATAGAAGTAAAGGTTAAGTTTTAAGAGAATCCTCATGGCTGTTTTGTTGTTAAAGAATCTCAGGTATTTCCCTGCCGTACTTTAAGCAGGTTTTTGCTATTTTTCTGACTTCACATACGGCAATAAGACTAGTTCCCTGGATCAGCATCCCATCACAGAATCTAGTACCCATAACTTGTAATATACTTTTCAAAAAAGGCATCCAGGGCCTGTTTGTACTTTTTTAGTGAATCAACCATTACAATATCATGTGGCAGAGAGTTCCATAGTCTAACTATGCACAGTAAACTTTGAAATTCATTGGGGTTATTGTGGTTGTGAGAGTTGACATCCATCATGATCGAATAAACCCCTATAAAAAATGGGATGTAGAAAAAAGTAACGGATAAATGTGTAATTCCGTATTGGTAAATACATGACTTTCCTGCTTGACTCCCCTGTTTTTAAACCTTTTTAATCATACATTTACTAATAAGGAATTACATATTTATATGTTTCTTTTTTCTATGTACCATTTTTCTATAGTGGTTTATTCTTTACAATGTAATTTAGCCATTTTATAGTTATACACTTTATATAGGTGCACTCTACTTTACTTCTTAATTTTCTGTTGATATTTTCGCTACCTTTTGTTTGCGGTAATTTTGCATATTGACTTTCTGACTGTTTTTTTCACAGATTGCACAGCATCAGCCAGCATGAATTATAAAGCTAGAGAATGTTTATGGATGTCTCAATTGAACAAGGTTTTTAGCAGAGGGTCCACTGATTTGGTGCTGCTTGGTTAGAGAGATGTGGTTGAGATTTAAAATGCCATCAGAATTACAAAGAGGTACCGAAATCTGGTGGAATAAGGATTTTTTGAAAAGTTATTTACATTAGGTTTACATTACAGAGGTTTGAGAGTTCAAGTCTTTGCCTCCTTTACCATTGAGGATGAATTGTTCATAACCCAATGGAAGGAGATTTACACCAAAAGTTCATTGACATGCATGGAACTCTTAATTGGTCTAAAGAAGAAAACCTTAGGATGAAATAGGAAAGGACAATGATGATATGTTCAATCAACTTGCAAAAGAATCTACTCCTGAAAATTCAATTGCTATTAATCAACAAATAGACAAACAGTTTGATGATTGGGAGAAGGAAATATGTGACCTTCAAATGAAGAAATCATCATGAAACTTGTTGATTTTTCACAGAAGAGTGTTTACCATTGAAGAAGTATAACCATTGATACACACAGTAGGTCTTTATCTTTGTCGTCTATAGTGTCATTTGATAACCAGTCAGATTCTTCAATGTTGTCCCGTTTTGGCCAGACCACCAAAGAGGAAGTTAAAATCGAAACAATGTTAAAATAAACACATACAATTGCCTTCTAACTCATGTCGCAATATGCCCAAGGTAATTCATTTATTTAACCACATTTTATCCTCAACTGATGTGGCTGTGTTTTCTAAGGGTTTGAACTTTACTCCTTGAGCTCAGTTCAATTTTTTTACAGCTATAAAAGATTTGCATATCTTTGTGAGATCTTTATTTTTCAAATGATTTCACAATGAAGAGATTAAACATCATTTTCCAACAGTTAAGGAACAGGAGGCTCTGCAGATTTTTGAGGACCTACCGGCTGAACATTGACAGATGGTGTAGGTAAGATTCCAGCAGCAATTTGTCCTTCATTGAAAATATTTCCACCTTTATCCACATGCCCGAGTATTGGCCTGTTTGTTAAGCTGGTCTCCAAAGTATTTGCACAGATACAATTTGGCACATTTAATGCTAATATTATACGAGAAAGACACAGTTTGAATAGTTTGAAGAAACTGCAGGATGATACTCAGCCCTCTCTCACCCTTCAGTGTGGCTCTTACTCAAATACTGCCGGCAGCACATCAACATGCGGTATCTCCAAAGATCCTAACGTTGCTTAATGGTAGCTGCACCAGATGTTCTGACTTTTATCTTTTGCTAAGATTCACAAAAATGCAACTGCTCCATCAGGTAGACCTATAAATTTGGGGATGTTGTAATTATATCGATAAATCACTTATAGCACTAATGGAGTGTCTACCTTCATATATACATGATACTTCAGACTTGTTGCAAAAGAGTTATGGCCTATGTGTGTAGGACAATGTTACATATAACCTGTGACATAGACTCCCTTTACTCCAGTATCAGATGCTCTTATTGTCTCCAAGTAGTATCTTATTATTTACCCATGAGTAACATGGATCATGACCAGATTAATTTCATTGTTCAATTACTGGAGACTGCATTCTCACACAGTTTCTTTGTGTTCAATGGGTCAATCTTAATCTGGCAGAGATCCCTGATTAAATTAGTCATTTATAGCCACATTGAATCACAATTACTTTAATATACTTTTGATATACACATACGATCCTAGAAAAATTAATTTCCTGTATGCTTTATTAACCCTTCACGCCATGTCCATTTTACGTATTTTGTTTTAGTTTTTTCCTTCCCTTCTTCCAAAAGCCATAACTTTTTTATTTTTTTCCATCAATATAGGCGTATGAGGGCTTGTTGTTTGTAGGACAAGTTGTACTTTTGAATGGCAGCATTCATTATACCACATAGCATACTCGAAAATGGGAAAAAAAGTGGAATTTCACAAAAGTTTTTTTTTATTTTTTTTTATTTACCATGTTCACTATAACTGTATAACTGTGTAACTGACCTGACAATATGATTCTCCAGGTCAGTATGAGATGGACATGGATGTTTATTTTTTTATCTAAGTGGGATAAAAAATTCAGAAATTTGTAAAAAAAAAAAAAAAATGGTGCTTTTGTCACCATTTCCCGAGACCCGTAACGTTTTCATTTCTGGGGAAATGGGACCATGCGAGGGTTTATTTTTATGCACCCTGAGCTGAGATTTTTACAGATACCATTTGGGGGTAGATACAATGTTTTGATCACCTCTTATTGCATTTTATTGAAATGTTGCTGCTGCCAAAAAAACATAAATCTGGCATTTTGATGTTTTTTACTACTTCGTTTATCAAATTAATTTATTTTATATTTTGATAGATTTAACTTTTGTGAATGAAGTGATACCAATTATGTATATTTTTCCCTTTTTTTTTAATTCTTTTATTTTAAATTAGGTAAAAGGGGGGTGATTTGAACTTTTGTGTTTTTTTTATTTTTTTCATATTTTCAAAAACTGGTATGTATGGCAAAAATTCACAATCTCCTATGAGCGCCAGATAAACTCTGACTTTCACAGGAGGATCATAATGACAGGCATGGGGGTCTTCATCAGATACTTGGCTATCATGGCAACCCATCGGCACCCCGTGATCAAGTCATGGGCGCGCCGATGGGAGTGTGGAACGATGCATCCCTGCCGGTACGTATTAAATGATTTAACAGGGTAACAGCGGTGGACAGAGCACCACTCCACCCACAAAGCTTTGACAAAGGACGCCAGAGTGCATCTGAAACACATAGCTATAACATATCTCTCTATTTCTAACCATGTCTTGTCTCACTAACATCATGGAGTAGATTTTTTAATCATTTGCAATAAAGGATTCTACTTTTGACTGGAGCTGGATGCTGCAACTTTTTCAGAATTTTCCAACGTCTGGTCGGGATAAATTTCCACACTCCTATGTTAAATAGCTGCAACAGGTGATCTTGCATCCCTTTTTCATCAAATTTGAATTTGCACGTTTTTTCCCGGGAAATTTAATTTGCCTAATGTCCCATATTATGCTCTGGGGTCTCTATAAAATGTAAAAAATTTTAAAAAATGATATACTCACCTCGCTGCTCACCTCTCTTGCCCCTCCACTATGACACCCAAAAGTCTTGCACAATGCCAGGATCAAAGATTCCAACACAAGCGGTGGGAGATCAGAAGATGCGACAAGGACCAGATAGATGGCGGTGAGAAGCAAAGGGGCCAGAGAGGTGAATGGTGAGTTGAGTATATCAATCTTTTGATTTTCTTTAACCATTTGTTGGCACATTATGGTTTAGAAAAATGGCACCCAGCAGCAGAAGCGGATTACAAAAAAATCTCCATTTTGACAAATGCGGATTTGTGAAAAATTTGAGTAGAATTCAATTCCACTTACCGTATATACTCGAGTATAAGCAGAGTTTTTAAGCACATTTTTTTGGGCTGAAAAAGCCCCCCTCAGCTTATACTCTGGTACATACCCGAGTATATAGAAATTCCATTGGTGGATAGTGGGGGGGTTTGCGTGGCGGAGGGGGGTGCTGTGGTGGCGGAGGAGCTGGGAACACACAGTAGCCACTGATGCAGCTACCACGTATGCCCATGAACATGCACTCTCAGATGCTGACATGAGCTGCTGCAGGAGAACAGGACACAGCGCTGGAGCAGAGATGAGGAAAGAAGGTGAGTATAAGTGTTTATTTTATTATGTGTGCAGTGATGGGGCCATGCATACTAGGATTGGGGGATAAGGGGGCCATGCATACCAGGATTGTGGATGAGGGGGCCATGCATACCAGGATTGGTGAATGAGGAGGCCGTGCATACCAGGATTGAGGGATGAGGAGGCCATGCATACCAGGATTGGGGATGAGGGGGCCATGCATACCAGCATTGGGGATGAGGGGGCCATGCATACCAGGATTGGGATGAGGGGGCCATACATACCAGGATTGGGGATGAGGGGGCATGCATACCAGGATTGGGGATGAGGGAGCAATGCATACCAGGATGGGGAAATTTACCAGTAGCTGCTGCATTTTCTACCCTAGGCTTATACTCAAGTCAATAAGTTTTCCCAGTTTTTTTTTGTAAAATTAGGTACCTAGGCTCATACTTGGGTTGCCTTATATGCGAGTATATACGGTAAATTTATTCTTTCATCTCTGGAGTACTCTTTTCTCCATCCTATTCTACAGGGATATTCAGATCAATATGATGTTCACCTTGGTATTGAATTTTATTGTCTTTCAAATATCATGGACCCTGTTCTTGTTCTCATTTTGGGTTTGTCTTTGTGCTCATTCACCATACACACCCACACACTTACTTAATCATTTAAATCATTCAATTTTATTTCACTTCATATTTTTTTCATAAACATATTTCAATTCTCTTTCTAACTTTAACTTTTCATTGTATTACCTGCTGATATTCAAATGTACATTCAATTTTTCATTCATGTAACATGCTTCAGATTAATTGATATTTTTAACAAATGTATTTATTATATACATTATTCACACTTGATCATCATTTCTAATCAATAATGAAATATACCTTTGCACTAAAACCAACCGATATGTAAATTATACATTTCAAACAAACTACTAGAACAAAGCATAAAATATGCAGGAAGCAGCAATGATTAAACAAACTGAGCACAGAAAAACGTACGTCCCTTGCGCAGCTTCCGGGCTGATGAGTGCAAATTTGCCTCCAGTATTTGCTGATAAAGTGCTGCATTCATCCTTCCTTAAACTTTTACCAAGTTTCCTGTTCCTTTGTAGCTCACACATCCCCAAAGCATCAGCCATCCACCTCTGTGCTTTACTGTAGGAATGGTGTTCCTTTCATCATAGGCCTTGTTGACCTCTCTCCAAATGTAACGTTTATGGTTGTGGCCAAAAAGAACAATTTTGGTCTCATCACTCCAAATTACCTTGTTCCAGAAGTTTTGAGGCTTGTCTCTGTGCTGTTTGGTGTATTGTAGGCGAGATACTTTGTGGCATTTGCGCAGTAATGGCTTTCTTCTGGTCATTTGGATGTTTTAAGTTGAAATTGAGATTTAAAAAGAGAAAACACAGTAGTTTGACAGTAAATGGTGTCACCCAACCAATAACCATGAGTGGAGAAAAAGTTTTTTTGTTATATATATACAGTGGGTACAAACAGTATTCAGACCTCTTTAAATTTTTCACTCTTTGTTTCATTGCAGCCATACGGTCAATTCTAAAATGTTCATTTTTTTCTCATTAAAGTACACTCTGCACCCCTTCTTGACTAAAAAAAAAACAGAAATGCAGATTTTTTTGCAAATTTATTAAAAAAGAAAAACTGAAATATCACATGGTCATAAGTATTGAGACCCTTTGCTCAGTATTGAGTAGAAGCACCCTTTTGAGCTAGTACAGCCATGAGTCTTCTTGGGAATGATGCAACAAGTTTTTCACAACTGTATTTGGGGATCCTCTGCCATTTTTCCGTGCAGATCCTCTCCAGTTCTGTCAGGTTGGATGGTGAATGTTGGTGGACAGCCATTTTCAGGTCTCTCCAGAGATGCTCAATTGGGTTTAGGTCAGGGCTCTGGCTGGGCCATTCAAGAATGGTCACAGAGTTGTTCTGAAGCCACTCCTTTGTTATTTGTTGTGTTCTTAGGATCATTGTCTTGTTGGAAGGTGAACCTTCGGCCAAGTCTGAGGTCCAGAGCACCCTGGAAGATGTTTTCATCCAGGATATCTCTGTACTTGGCCGCATTCATGTTTCATTCAATTTCAACCAGTTGTCCTGTCCCTGCAGCTGAAAAACACCCCCATAGCATGATGCTGCCACCAACATGTTTCACTGTTGAGATTGTATTGGGCAGGTGATGAGCAGTGGCTGGTTTTCTCCACGCATAACGCTTAGAATTATCACCAAAAAGTTCTATCTTCGTCGCATCAGACCAGAGAATCTTATTTCTTATAGTCTGGGAGTCCATCATGTGTTTTTGAGCAAACTCTATGCGGGCTTTCATATGTCATGCACTGAGGAGAGGCTTCCGTTGGACCACTCTGCCATAAGGGCCCGACTGGTGGAGGGCTACAGTGATAGTTGACTTTGTGGAACTTTCTCCCATCTCCATACTGCATCTCTGGAGCTCAGCCACAGTGGCGTTCTTCTTTACCTTTCTCACCAAGGCTCTTCTCTCACGATTGCTCAGTTTGGCTGGACGGCCAGGTCTAGGAAGACTTCTGGTGGTCCCAAACTTCTTCAATTTAAGGATTATGGAGGCCACTGTGCTTTTAGGAACCTTGAGTAATGCAGAAATTTCTTTCTACCTTTGGACCTGAGCTCCTTGGGCAGTTCCTTTAGGCTCATGATTCTCATTTGGTCTGATATGCACTGTGAGCCGCGAGGTCTTATATAGACAAGCGTGTGCCTTTCCAAATCAAGTCCTATCAGTTTAATTAAACACAGCTGGACTCCAATGAAGGAATAGAACCATTTCAAGGAGGATCACAAAAAAATGGACAGCATGTGACTTAAATATGAGTGTCTGAGCAATGGGTCTGAATACTTATGACCATGTGATATTTCAGTTTTTCTTTTCTAATAGATTTGCAAAAATTTCTACATTTCTATTTTTTTCAGTCAAGATGGGGTGGAGAGTGTAC
Source organism: Phyllobates terribilis (assembly GCF_046119375.1). Taxonomy (NCBI): domain Eukaryota; kingdom Metazoa; phylum Chordata; class Amphibia; order Anura; family Dendrobatidae; genus Phyllobates; species Phyllobates terribilis. The sequence goes on from NW_027362769.1 coordinate 256,419,230, forward strand.
TTTAATGAGAAAAAAAATGACTTTTTAGAATTTAACAAATGGCTGCAATGAATCAAAGAGTGAAAAATTTAAAGGGGTCTGAATACTTTCTGTACCCACTGTATATATACAGTGTACAGTGGGGAAAAATGTATTTAGTCAGCCACCAGTTGTGCAAGTTTTCCCACTTAAAAAGATGAGAGAGGCCTGTAATTGACATCATAGGTAGACGTCAACTATGAGAGACAAAATAAGAAAACAAATCCTGAAAATCACATTGTCTGATTTGGAAAGAATTTTTTTTTAAATTTTGGTGTAAAATAAGTATTTGGTTAATTACAAAATTTCATCTCAATACTTTGTTATATATCCTTTGTTGGCAATGACAGAGGTCAAACGTTTTCTGTAAGTCTTCACAAGGTTTGCACACACTGTTGCTGGTATGTTGGCCCATTCCACCATGCAGATCTCCTCTAGAGCAGTGATGTTTTGGGGCTGTCGCTTGGCAACACGGACTTTCAGCTCCCTCCAAAGGTTTTCTACAGGGTTTAGATCTGGAGACTGGTTAGGCCACTCCAGGACCTTGAAATGCTTCTTACAAAGCCACTCCTTCCCTGGCGTTGTGCTTGGGATCATTGTGATGCTGAAAGACCCTGCCACATTTCATCTTCAATGCCCTTGCCCTTGCTGCACGATACATGGCGGCATTCATTCTTTCATGTACAAGGTTCAGTCGTCCTGGTCCCTTGGCAGAGAAACAGCCCCAAAGCATGATGTTGCCACCCCCATGCTTCACAGTAGGTATGGTGTTCTTTGGATGCAACTCAGCATTCTTTTTCCTCTAAACACGACGATTTGTGTTTCTACCAAACAGTTCTACTTTGGTTTCATCTGACCATATGACATTCTCCCAATACTCTTCTGGATCATCCAAATGCTGTCTAGCAAACTTCAGATGGGCCCGGACATGTAATGGCTTAAGCAGGGGGACATGTCTGGCACTGCACGATCTGAGTCTCTGGAGGTGTAGTGTGTTACTGATAGCCTGTATAAACTTGGTCCCAGCTCTATGCAGGTCATTCACTAGGTCCCCCTGGTGTGGTTCTGGGATTTTTGCTCACCATTCGTGAGATCATTTTGACCCCACGGGGTGAGATCTTCTGTGGAGCCCCAGATCAAGGGAGATTATCAGTGTTCTTGTATGTCTTCCATTTTCTAATTATTGCTCCCACAATTGATTCCTTCACACCAAGCTGCTTGCCTATTGCAGATTCAGTCTTCCCAGCCTTGTGCAAGGCTACAATTTTGTTTCTGGTGTCCTTTGACAGCTCTTTTGTCTTCACCATAGTGGAGTTTGGAGTGTGACTGTTTGAGGTTGCGGACAGGTGTTTTTTATACAGATAACAAGTTCAAACAGGTGCCAGTACTACAGGTAATGAGTGGAGGACAGAGTAGCCTCTTAACCCTACAATGCGTATTGGGGCCTTTTATGCCCCGGTGCTTACCTTTTTGCTATTATCTGCAAAATTACTTTAGTTAGATTTTGAAACTCTATGTATTCCTCAAGTATGTCGTTGTTAGCAATATCCAGTTGTTCATATAATTTTTTTGATAGGCATTTTTGTGTAACAATGCTTTTTTGGGGAAAACAACATCTGTACGGAACGTCGGCCTTTTAGGCCCCTGCTATTTTTATCATGTACTCAGCAGTGTTTGTGTCTCAAGTTACTTTATTTGTAGTCAGGGCTGCTGGTGGAGGGGCAGGGGGTGGATCATGCCATATGAAGATGTCATGTGATTTTGGGAAGGAGTGATAAGGCCTAGAAGGAAGACATATCGCTTCAGCAAAAAATAAGTCCTGGAAAAATATCTCAAAAGAGGAACTTTATGCATATATTGGACTTTTACTGTTGGCAGGGAGTCATAAATCTTATGATGTTCCAATCAGAGAATTATTTCTGGACCCACTTTCTGATCTACGCTATAAAGCGTCAATGGCAGTGAACAGATATGAGGAAATTAGAAGAAACATTCAATTTGATAATAAGCAAACTCGTGCAGTGAGGTTCCAAACAGACAAATTAGCCCCTATCAGTTATATCTGGAACATATTTATCAAAAATTGCACCAAACTTTACAATCCTACTACTAATGTTACAGTAGATGAGGAACTTGTACCCTTCAGAGGACGTTGCAAGTTCATACAATACATGCCCAGTAAACCAGCCAAGTATGGAATAAAAATCTTCTGGATGTATGATTCTGCAAATTATTAAGGCATAAATGGGCTTATCTACTGTTTCAAAGAAGTTAATGCACCAGTACAAAAAGATCTAGGGTCTGAGATTGCGAAAACACTTGCTGTACCAATATACAATTCAGGTAGAAACATTACCATGGACAATTATTTTACCAATGTTGCACTGGGCAATTTTCTGCTTGAAAAAACTTGTTGGTACTATGAAGCCAAACTGACGAGAAATTCCTCAAGCAATGAAACACAATAGACAGTGAGAACTTTATGAGAGTTGTCTTTGGTTTCAACAACAAAGTGACACTGGTATCTTACAAAGTGAAGAAGGAGAAATCCGTTATATTACTCAGTACCATGCATTTCGATTGCAGTATTGACAGCAATGACAGGAAATTGAAACCAGAAATCATTCTGTATTACAAAAAAACTAAAGGAGGTGTAGACAAAATGGATGAAATGGTGGGAGAATATTCATGCAAGAGGCAAACAAGACGTTGACCTGTAGTAATTTTTTCAAATATGCTTGATGTAGCAGCCCTGAGTTCATTCATTATTTATACAGAAACCCATCCAGAATTCCATGCAAGTAAGAAGGACAGGAGACGCCTATTCTTGAAGGACCTTTGCCATGAACTTGTAATGCCTCACATAATGGAGTGAAGCAACATGAAATGCTTGCCAAAGCAAACTAAATAAGCAATGAAACGGTGTGGCGTACAGTTTCAGGATATTCCAGGGCCAGGAGAAAGAAAACAAAAGCGTTGTTTTATTTGTCCAAGAAACTTAGAGAGGAAAACTGAGCAATATTGTACCACATTTGGGGAAAATGTCTGTAAAGAACATTCTTCAGAAAAGATAACATATGAAAATTGTTTGGAAAACCAATAAAATTGAAAAGAAAAAGTTAGAAAAGAAATGTAGCTGCAGCTAGTTTACTCTAGATTTATATACCTTTGTTGGTTTTTCATATCTTTGTTTGAAATTTGGAAAAAGCCCTGTTTACCGCGCTCGCACACAGATGACAGTGCAGGAAACACCTCATGTTCGGGGTGTCGAAACCCAACAGTGACACGGACTACACTAGGTGTTCAGTACAGACCTTGAACTTTACTGTTCGGGTTCACTGATCTCTACCCATGTATGATCACGTACTTGGTGATAATGACCACAATTCTTTTCACTGTCTCACGTCTAGAGTGATGCCATTCTTTTCCATATATATACTGTTAGAACCCTCCTGTTCGTTTTTTCCATCTTGTGTTTTGCGGTCACGTGACCATCGGCCTTTATATTCCAGCTCCGCCCTTTTGGCTGTGCTGGACTTCAGTGTTTGACTGTTTCTCTAGCCAGGTGCTTCGGTGCCTTTCTCTGTCAGTTCGCTTGGTCCTTCTGGGATCTCTAGTACCTTTTTGTCACTTTGTCTTTTTGTGTTCTGCAACAACTTCTCTGCTTAGGAGGTGTCCCATTTTTTTCCCAGTCATTAGTTCTTTTAGGGACCCCCTCCCCTTATACTATAGGTCTTCGTTCAGACTAGCTGAGGACAAAGGCGGGTCTGTTCGCTAGGAACAGGCAGCCCGCTACATCGTAGGGATTCAGCTTAGTCTTACTGTAGGGACAGCATTCCCCTATCTTTCCTTAGTACTTGTTACAGATCATAACAGTAAGTTCAGCCCAAAAAAAACTAAAAGGAAAGAAATTCGGTGACCAGTATGGTTTCCGTCCAGGTTTTGGCTCAACGCTTGGGGGATTGTTTCTGGAGGTGGTCAATCTACAGCAACCCGTGAGTAGCTGTTCTCAAGCGCATTTTGTGGAACCCAAGGTAGGACTGCCTGATGTTTTTTATGGTAAACAGCAAGATTTTTTTCCTTTAAAAATGCTTGTTTGTTATATTTTCGTTTGAGACCAAGGTAGTCTCTGGGAATGAATCACAGCGCATTGGTTTTATTATGTCTCTTTTGCGCAAAGAAACACAGGGGTGGGCCTTTTCTCTCCAACCTAATGATCCATGTTTAAGGTCTGTAGAAGAATTTTTTTCTGCTATGGGGCTATTATATAAGGATCCTGATCGAATCTCATCTGCTGAGGCAGAACTCAGGTGTTTGAATCAGGGGTCAGGTGATGTTGAAAATTATTGCACACACTTCAGAAGATGGGCCTCAGAGGTTAAATGGAATGATCCAGCTCTAAAATGTCTATTTCTTGATGGTCTGATTGAAAGGGTTAAGGATTTGCTAATTGCATTCCCCGCACCTGAGACTCTGCAGGATGCCATGCAATTAGCTGTTCGTGTGGATAGGAGACTGAGATTTAGACAGAATGAGGTAAAGACTCCTGTAATGCCAGGTCCTAGTCCCCAGAAAATTTGTTTTGACGGCGAAGAACCGATGGAGGTTGGGGTGAAGTCGCTCCCCTCTCAGGAAAGAGACCGGAGGTTCACCAAGGGATTGTGTCTTTATTGTGGTAAAGCTGACCATTTCATTAAGTAATGTGACCTTTGTTTAAGTAAAGAAAAAAAAAACGTCAGTTACGCCCTTATAGCTTGTTTACGCTCTGCAGGAGTATTTCTTTCTGGGAGTACTACTTTGCAGGAAAATTTTATTGAATTTCAGGTATTTGTGGATTGTGGTTCAACACTTAACTTGATTGATAAAGGGTTTTTGGAAAACCTTAAATTGAAATCCAAACCTTTGTCATCACCTATTTCTGTGATTGCAATTGATAACACTCCCTTGAAATGTATTACTCACAAGGTTTTTGCATTTCCCCTCACTATCAATGGAGTTTACCAAGAAATTTTGGACTTGGTTGTATTAGATAATTTACCCTCTCCGGTCGTTCTAGGATTGCCTTGGTTAAAATTGCACAATCCTTTGCTGGACTGGTCTACTAATGTGATTAAGTCTTGGAGTCCGAAGTGCTATGATAAATGTTGTAAGGGTCGCATTGCGGCTGTGGAAAAAGAGGAACTACCTGTACCTATTCAAGATTTTTGGAGGGTTTTTTCAGAGAAGTCGCAAGTTTTACCTTCTCATAGGGATTATGATTGCGCCATTGAGTTTGTTCCTGGAGCTACTTTTCCCAAGAGTCGCTTGTTTAATCTGACTATCCCTGAAAGAAAGGCCTTGGAGGAGTACATACAGACTAGTCTGGCAATTGGTCACATTAGACCTTCTAAGTCGCCTGTGGTAGTTGGATTTTTCTTTGTTAAAAAAAAGGACGGGGGTTTACATCCATGTCTGGATTTTCGTGAAATTAATAAGATTACCGTACGCAATTCCTACCTATTGCCGTTAATTCCTGACTTGTTTAACCAGTTGGTGAAGGCCAAGTGGTTATCTAAAATTGATCTCCGGGGGGCATACAATTTGTTACGAGTGAAGGAGGGTGATGAATGGAAAACTGCTATTAACACTCCGGTAGGTCATTTTGAGAATCTGGTGATGCCTTTTGGTCTTACCAATGCACCTGCATTTTTTCAGAACCTTATTAATGACATCCTGAGACCTTTGATTGGTAAGAATGTGGTTGTGTATTTGGATGACATTTTAATTTATTCACCAGATTTAGAATCCCATTGGCAGAGTGTGCGTGAAGTCTTGCAGTTATTGAGTGATAATTCACTCTTTGCTAAGCTGGGGAAATGTGAGTTTGCTGTGCAGAAAATTAGTTTTTTGGGCTACATTGTCTCCAGCGAGGGCTTTGAGATGGACCCAGTGAAGGTTCAGGCTGTGCAGGAATGGCCTAAGCCTATTGGTTTGAAATCTATACAGAGATTTTTGGGTTTTGCCAATTATTACAGGAAATTCATTACGAATTTTTCTGTAATTGTTAAGCATCTGACCGATCTCACCAGGAAAGGTGCGAATACGGTCCAGTGGACTACTGATGCCATTGAAGCATTTGAGTATCTCAAAGAGAGGTTCAGTTCTGCCCCTATCCTTATGCAGCCTGATGAGACCAAGCCTTTTTTGGTGGAGGTCAATGCTTCATCGGTGGAAGTTGGAGCAGCTTTGTCTCAGGAGAAAAAGGATGGAGTACATCCTTGTGCCTTCTTTTCGAAAAAAATTTCGGAAACCGAACTGAATTATGATGTTGGAAATCGGGAGTTGCTGGCTATTAAACTCCCATTTGAACATTGGTGGCATTTTTTGGAAGCCGCTAGATTTCCTATTCAGGTTTTCACAGATCATAAATATTTGATCTATCTGGATGCTGACAAGCGCTTGAATGCCCGTCAAGCTAGGTGGGCACTTTTTTTTTCTCGGTTTCATTTTTCTGTTACCTATATCCCTGGTACTAAGAATGTTAAAGCAGATGCTTTATCTCGCAGCTTCTCTCCTATGCTCGGTGCCGAAGAGGAGGAGAGCATTTTACAGAAAGGAGTTGTGGTGGCGGCATTGGACTTGGTTTTGGAGAATGGGATTCTGAAAGCTCAAGATGATGCTCCATCTAACACTCCCCATGGGAGGTTGTTCGTGCCTAGAGCCTTTAGGAGAGATTTGTTTGTGGAGTGTCATGAGTCTCGGTTGGCAGGTCATCCAGGAATTTCAGAGACTAAGAGACTTATCAGTCACAGTTTTTGGTGGCCTGGATGGCAGAAGGAAGTCATCAAGTGGGTGCGTCAATGTACTGTGTGTGCTAGGTCAAAGGCTTCACATACTCCTGCTGAGGGGTTGCTTTGCCCTCTGGAGGTTCCTAGTGCGCCTTGGATGCATCTCACAATGGATTTTATTACTGATCTTCCTGTGTCCGAGGGTTTTACTGTCATCTGGGTGGTCGTGGACCGTTTTAGTAAGATGTGTCATTTGGTTCCATTCATTAAGTTGCCCTGCGCCAAGACACTCGCTAAGGCGTTTGTTAAGGAGATTGTCAAGCTCCATGGCGTTTCCACGGATATTGTTTCTGATAGAGGACCTCAGTTTGTGGCTCGCTTTTGGCGTGCTTTTTGTGACAGGTTGGGAGTCCATTTGTTATTTTCATCTGGGTATCATCCTGAGTCTAATGGACAGACTGAAAGAAAGAACCAGGATGTTGAACAGTTTTTGCTTTGACTTGTGGCTTACAATCAAGAGGTGTGGTCTGAGTTTCTGCCTCTCGCAGAATTTGCTCTTAACAATCATACATCCTCCTCTGCTGGGTGTTCTCCTTTTTTTTGTTGTACAGGGAGACATCCATCCTTTGGTTCGTTCTCCATATTGGGGTCGGCGGTGCCGGAGGAGGAGAATTTTTCCAGTGATTTAGAGAGAGTTTGGACTAATGTACATTGCAACCTTCAAGAGTCTAGCAAGAAGTCCAAGAAGTATTTTGACAGGAAACATAAGGATGTTTTGTTTACTGTGGGTGACATGGTTTGGTTGTTCTCAAAGAACCTGCGGTTGAGGATTCCCTCTAAAAAACTGGGTCCTAAGTTTGTTGGTCCATTTAAGGTGCTTCAGGTTGTAAACCCGTCTCCTGTTAGGTTGGATGTCCCTACTTCCTGGAAGATTAATCCTGTGTTTCATGTTTCCTTGTTGAAAAAGGCTGATGTATCAGATAGGGATGCCACTGTCTCAGTTCCTCCTGTGGTAAATCCAAAGGCGGTGAAGGTAGAGATATACGTCCGTGCCGCTGAAAAATCCTCAAATCAGGAACATATAATAAAATCCTTGTTTATAGGTAAATGCCTACGCGTTTCTGGGTGTTCCACACCCCTTCATCAGGGCTCCAACAGTTATATCCTGATGAAGGTGTGTGGAACACCCAGAAACGAGTAGGTATTTACCTATAAACAAGGATTTTATTATATGTTCCTGATTTGAGGATTTTTCAGCGGCGCGGACGTATATCTCTACCTTCACCACCTTTGGATTTATTCTGGTCCTGTGGGACACTTGTTGGAGATCCGCTGCAGCTGCCTTTTATATGTTATGGTAGTTGTGTTCTCACACAACCTAACCAGGTGAGAACCACCTTTTTACTATTATTCCCTATGTCTACAGGTGTAACCCTATTGGGCTTTGCGCTCTCTCTCTCTTTGTATTTCCTCCTGTGGTGGAAGACGGCGAATATGAAGTTTCTCGTATCTTGAATTCAAGATGGCATAGAGGGAGATTACAGTATCTTGTCTCCTGGAAGGGTTTCAGTCCCGAAGACAACTCCTGGGTAAGGACGGATGATGTCTCTGCTCCTAGGCTTGTTAAAGCTTTCCACAAGAGGTTTCCGGATAGGCCAGGGCCTTGAGGATCTGGAGGATCATCATAAAAGAGTGGGTACTGTTAGAACCCTCCTGTTTGCTTTTTCCATCTTGTGTTTTGCGGTCACGTGACCATCTGCCTTTATATTCCAGCTCCGCCCTTTTGGCTGTGCTGGACTTCAGTGTTGTTTGACTCTTTCTCTAGCCAGGTGCTTCGGTGCCTTTCTCTGTCAGTTCGCTTGGTCCTTCTGGGACCTCTAGTACCTTTTAGTCACTTTGTCTTTTTGTGTTCTGCAACAACTTCTCTGTTTAGCAGGTGTCCCATTTTTGTCCCCGTCATTAGTTCTTTTAGGGACCCCTCCCCTTATGCTATAGGTCTTTGTTCAGACTAGCCGAGGACAAAGGCGTGTCTGTTCTCTAGGAACAGGCAGCCCGCTACATCGTAGGGATTCAGCTTAGTCTTACTGTAGGGACGGCTTTCCCCTATTTTTCCTTAGTGCTTGTTGTTGATTATAACATATACAGTTGAAACCATAAGTTTACATATATTATATAAAAACACACATATGCATGTTTTTCTCAATATCTGACATGAAATCAGAATAAACCTTTCCCGTTTTAGGTCAATTACTATTATCATAATTTTTAATATTTGCCAAATGCCAGAATAATGAGAGAGAGAGAATGTTTTAAGGCATTATTATTACTTACTACAAAGTCAAAAGTTTACATACATTTCATTAGTATTTGGTACCATTGCCCTTAAACTGAATGACTTGGGTCAAACATTTGGGATATCCTTCCACAAGCTTCTCACAATAGTTGGTCGGAATTTGGGCCCATTCCTCCTAACAAAACTGGGGTAACTGATCCAGGTTTGTAGGTCGCCTTGCTCGCACCTACCTTTTCAGCTTTCCCCATAAATTTTCAATAGGATTGAGGTCAGGGCTTTGTGATGGTCACTCCAAAACATTGACTTTGCTATCCTTAAGCCACTTTGTTACCATTTTGGCAGCATGCTTCGGGTCATTGTCAATTTGGAAGACCACCCAAGCTTTAACTTCCTGGCTGATGTCTTGAGATGTTGCTTCAGTATTGCCATATAATCTTGATTTCTCATGATGCCATCTATTTTGTGAAGTGCACTAGTCTCTCTTGCAGCAAAACAACCCCACAACATGATGCTGCTGCCCCCGTGTTTCACAGTTTGGATGATGTCTTTAGGCTTCCAAGCTTCTCCCTTTTTCCTCCAAACATATGTCCAAAAAGTTAAATTTTAGTTTCATCAGACCACAGGACATGTCTCCAAAAGTTAAGGTATTTGTGTCATGGGTGTGTCAGAGGTGACAGAGAGTTGTCCTGCAGTTGGTTGCAGGAGATCTCTATGTTTGGCATTACAAACATCTTCCTACAGGCTGGCTGTCTCTAGGACCCAGTGGCTACCTCCCTCTGGCTAATTAGTTCCCTTGCCTGGGTGTATAAATACCTGGTGTGTCTGAGAGGGAGGTGCTGGCGATATTCATTACTACTTGTGAGGCTTAGCAAGAGCAGTACTTCGTCCTCTCTGGAGCTTGAGGCTGTGTGCACATTTGTTTGGAGTCATCTAAAGCTAAGCAATTCCTCCTGTTTGTCTAACCTTGTTGTCTATAGAGTTTAGTGGAGATCGATTAGTGCTCATCTCCTTCCTTCCCTAGCCTTAGCCATGCACTAGTTAAAGTCAGGGAGAGGAATGCATGTGGCGATTGGTGAAGAGCCAATATAGGGACGGTAGTTGAGACAGGGTGACACTAGACCAGAGTAGAAGGTCTCCACCCCCCCTTTCCCTAGTGTCTGGGCTCCCTTTCCCTCTTCCCTCTGTGTTGCACTAAGTCTTTCCCACACCTTGCGTGACACTTTGCTCCTGTGTGCATTTTCAAACATTAATCTGGCATTTTTGTTTCTTTTGGAGTAAAGTTTCTTCCTGGCAGAGTGATCTTAAAGCCCATGTTGATACAGTACTCGTTTCACATTGGTTATTGACACAATCTTACCAGGTTCCGCCATCATCTTCACAAGATCTTTTGATTTTGTCCTTGGGTTGATATGCACATGTCGGACCAAAGCACGTTCATCTCTGGGACAAAAAACCTGTCTCCTTCCTGAGCGGTATGATGGCTGGAAATTCCCATCTTGTTTGTACTAGCATATAATTCTTTGTACAGACGAATGAGGCACCTTCAGGTATCTTGAAATTGTGCCCATGGATGAGCCAGACTTGTGCAAGTCCACAATTCGCTTCCTGATATCTTGGCTTATTTCTTTAGACTTTCCCATGATGCTGCGCAAAGAAGCAGTGTGTTTCAGGTGTCCATTAAAATACATCCACAGATGTGTCTTTAATTAACTCAGATGTTGCCAAAAAACAGAAGCTTCCAAACACATGACATCATCATATGGGCAGTCCAGAATTGCTTAAAGGCATCTTAGTGTATGTAAACTTTTGACTTTGCAGTAAGTAATAAAAATGCCTTAAAACATTCTCTCTCTCTCATTATTCTGGCATTTGGCAAATATTAAAAATTATGGTAATCCTAATTGACCTAAAACAGGAAAGGTTTATTTCTGATTTTATGTCAGATATTGAGAAAAACATGCTCATGTGTCTTTTTATATAGTGTATGTAAATTTCTGGTTTCAACTGTATATATGTTTGCCTAAAATACAAAGGAAATGTTTCATCTTTAACTTTAAGTCTTTTAGAGATCATTTCATCTTCAACTTGCTTAACTGTTCACAATAACAGTAATTTTGACCAGGGGTGCCCAAACTTTTACAAGCCACTATATGAGCCCCTTGATGGTGACTCATACCCTACATAGTTTCTCCAATCAGGTTGGATGAGAAATCGTAAAGGAAGAGAAAAGAAAGTACATGTAAATCTGATTTGTAAGAGAACCGAAAATGAGATTTTAGGAGGATATTAAAATGAGATTGTAGCGTCTCAAAAGGCAATAAGGTCCTAGAGTGGGTATCAACTATGTCTGCAAAGTAGCAAAGTTGCTTATTGAACCATGGATCAAGCTGCCATCTATACTATCGGGCAATGCAGGATTAAATAAGAAGGAGGTCATGGGGGAGCGTTCCAACATGTTGACATCTTCCATATTTTCTTAGTAAAAGAAATTGGTCCCAGCATGAGGTTGCCTAGCTTATTGGAGGTAGTAACCCAGAGTTATGCTTGGGTGAATCGGGGTTAACCACAGTTTCTCTATATCCATCCACATGGAAAATTCACTGAGCGCTGACCAGACTAGGAGGTGTCATAGATGAGTTGCCCACTAATATTTAATAACATCAGGTACACTTAATCTGCCCCTCCTTTTACCCATTAACAAAATTTGATTTTTAATTATTGTATAAGAATACACAAACCAGACTAACAGGGGAAGATACAGAGGGATAAATGAAAATGCCAATCATACAAATATGCACTCACAAACAATAGAGTGGAACACCAGAAAGTAAAGGAAGGAGAAAACAAATGAGAGAGGATGAGTATCTGCACACAGACGAATCACCAAGCAACAGTCTTTAGAATAACACAAACGCCTCCTCAAACAACCAGCTCCTCCAACTCCAGAACCAGGCAGCATGAAACTAACACTGGCAATCTCAGATTGCTTCAGGCGAGTATATATAGCAGAGGGGAGTGGCCAACACTGAACAGCTGAGACCATCAAATATTCAGAAATTCTCAACTGAACAGATTAACCCCTTCACTGCCAGCAGAAACTTGCACTGTTTAATATGATGGTGAAGTGCAAGAGTATGTGAAATCAAACACCGTGATTTTCTGACCCACCTCTGTCACAGTAAACCTGTGATAATACTTTTCTGCTCCTTATAAAGAACATTAATAGGGAAAGTTTCAAATATTTATATAAGCTTAGGCAGCATAGGCATCTTAACAGCTGAGATTCTCTCAAAAAGTGATAGTGGCAGATTGTTCCACTTGTTTAGTAGCCGCTTGAGTTCGTTGAACAAGGGAGGGTAATTTTGCTGATATAGGTACTCATGAACATTAGCTAATGGCAGAGAGGCCTTTAGTTGCTTAGGAGGTTACCTTGGGTTTACTTATGACCTTGCAGACTACTGTACACCATGCTCTTGGAGTGATCTTTGTTAGATGACCACTCCTAGGAAGGGTAATAATGGTCTGGAATTTAATCTATTTGTACACAATTGGTTTAACTGTGGATTAGTGGTGCCTAAGATCTTTAAGATATGGTTTGAAATCCTTTTCCAACTTGATCAGCACTAACAACTCGTCTTCTGAGGTCCTTAGAAATATTCTTTGTTTGTGTCATGATGAACTTCCAGAAATGTGTTGTGAAGATCTGATTTGATATATTAACACAGTAAAGAAGGGCAACAGTATTTACGTGTGTAGGTCACAGAAATAATGCACTGTCAGGATGCAGTAAACCTATTTAATAAAGAAGAAAGCAACACTGGTGCAAAATACTGATGAAACAACCACTCACAATCCAAAAAATTTCCCCATAACTTTAGGGGGAAACGTAATTCCTCTTTCTATGGCCTTGTTTTTCATTTTAGTGTAGAGACTCACAAGTATGAGGACCCTTGATGCGGGATGCTAGCTTGCGTATTTTGGTAAAAATATCGACCAATATTCATATATTACACACAGAGTATATATTTGCACGTTATATTTTTATTCAGGGTGCAGCCAAGTCAATGTTGGCCTTGTAAACTAGAGTGTCTGTCCTCAAGGGGTGCACTTACATAGTGCTGGGCAGTCCGCCTAATCTAATAGTATAGGTTTCACTAATAGGCTGTAAGCCAGACACTGTGCACTACTTATGTGTGACCAGAGCCCTAAGCAAGCCTTTTTTTTTGTTGTTGTGCAATTTTAATACTAAGCAATCACCCCCTCCATGAATTGGTAGGTTGTGAGTGGTTGTCTCATCAGTATTTTGCACCTCTGTTGCCGCCATCTTTATTATATGGGGTTTGCTGCATCCTGCATTAGTTCTGAGACATGGGCAGGTAAATACTGTTGACCTTTTTTTCTGTGATTATTTTTCAAAATTCTCGCCATAATTGTGAAATTTTGACAAATAAACATAAGTCATATCAAAAAAATCTTACCACTATCACAAAGTACAATATGTCATGAAAAAAACTATTTCAAAATCACTGCGATCTATTGAAGCATTCCAGAGTTATTACCACATGAAGAGACTCTGGTCAGATTTCTAATATTTAGACTGGTCATAAAGGTCAAAATTTCTTGGTTACTGAGGGGTTAAAAATGACAAAGTCTAATATTTTTGACTTATTTGTTTGATTTGGTTCTTTTTAACTACTTTTGAACCTGTGGCAAAATTTAAAATGGTTCTAGGTCAAATTTATGCAGAAGCATGGGAAATACTGAGGGGTTTACAAACTTTCAGGCACTACTGTTTACTTGTACTACATATTCACAAAAGGGATTGATAAGTTCTCACTGTACTTTCTACAGACATACAAGCAGTGCAATGGTGTTCTTTTTAAGTTGTTGAAATACATTTCCCATCCTTATATCTAATATTTATGTTGCAGACATGACTAATGGAAGTGACTGCGCCTAAGTGGCTGTCTCCATTCATTTCTATTCGGGTTCCAAAAATTTGTCAAGCAGGTTGCAAATGGGAATACCGAAATCATTACCTAACCCAAAATGTTAACACACATTATTTGGTTTCAAATTTAAATGCATATAGCAGTTTACAATTTTTAGGGTGTGCATACATGACAGAAATCCCATCTGGATTATGCGGACACATAATCTGCTATGTATTAAAGTAATTTGGAAGTTTGAGACTCTAATAAGTTTCAAGCACACGTTGCGAAGAATATATGTATCGTGAATTGAATTGCATTGTGGATGTGAGATCTATATCATGCCTATTTATGCTCTGGATGGTGTTACAGATTTTTCCCTTAAAAATGCACAGGGTGAAATTTGGGGATAAATCATACCATTTTCGCAATGAATTATTTTTTTTGCTATGAATTTTGCTGTGATAATTCTGATTTGTGCATGATATGGAAATGTCCTGTGTGCATAGACCCTAATCATTTCATGTTGACATTCCAGTCTAATTTTTTGTCTCAAAAAAGACAATATCTGGCTTTTAAGAAAGTCTTCTCTAGGAAAACTTAAGTCATTTCATTTCGCTAAAATGTAAAGTAAAACTTAAAGGGGTTTAATAATTTTTGGTAAATGCACGAAAGAGTCAGTATTACTGCTAAATCAAAGAAATAATATTTGCTCACCTCATATCCTTTCCAGAGTGTCCTGTGTGCCTGCTGCTCCAAATTACTGTACTGTAGTCATTGGCCTCAGTATCTCAGGCTTTATCCTGCTGAGGCCAGCGATTATATTATGTATAATCATGTGTAGTTTTCGGGCTGTAACGAATGTAGCCACCAGCTGGGACAGGGCCCTGTAACAGGTTTTATTTTGTTTCAATAATAATAATAATAATAATAATACCGACTATGTTAAGCATTGATCACATCATGGAAAACCTCTTTAAGGCCTACAAAAAAAAGCCTCAAATTGGTAAAACATAACCCAAAATACCCTAGAAACCTAATGGTCTTAGAGGATTTTCATATGTTACCCTATGAATGAGCCACATTACACAAATATGTTATACAAAATTATCTTGGGAGAGGGGCTTTCACTGTATCTGTGGGGCAATAGATCTGTCATATTACAATCTAAGACTTCATGCACACTGTGGCATTTTATATCTCTTGTCATTGAAACCATCATAGAGTTCTAAAAGTCATACTGTGTTTCATCCAACTCCATAAAAAAATGTGGAATACTATATGATCTATCGTATTCCGTATTATGCAGTTATTCTCTTCGAGAAGCATTGCTGCAGGATACAATCCAGCGTGTTACTATTAGAATTGGTGAGACTCAATTCAAACTTCCCATGTCCTCAGCCATGACAATGGTCTGTGGCCACTGCATGGGAGAAGGAGTACAGCCTTATACCTGCTGATGTCCATGGCTATTCATTTTATTAACCAATCTTTTGAAACGTCATGGCATGATGCACATTTGACATCGTGCAAGGCCATCACGACAGACATCAGCCGGTAAGGGCCACAGACCATTGTCATGGCTGACAGAAAGGGAAGTGTGAATCAATTCATACCAACTCTAAAAATGACTCACTATTGAACCATGCAGCTATGCTTCTTGGAGAAAATATCTGCCTGATATGGAATAAGATAGTCATGGCTGCTCAAATTCGAATAAATTTGTACCAACTCAAGTCACTATGTATATTATGAACCCTTGTGCTCCATTCAGGTTCCATATACATCATGTTACCATGTGTATGAGCCATACTACTTGCACAGTATCACTAAATAACTCTTTGAGTAGCATTAAGACCAATGTTGATGTTCTTTTGAAATATGGAAAGAAGAACCTTCCTCCTTTTATAGCGTAGAAAACTGAGCTATTCGATTCTTGCTGCAAGCATGTATCATCTTCAATCCTAAACAGCCATCCCTACAGCTAGATAGTCCGCAGCTAAGAGGGTCCCTTTAGCTGCAATGTCTTTAAGATTGTTGCTATTAATAATATCTGACACAAGCTATATTATTTTAATAATCTTTTCCGTAGATATATGGAGACGAGGGATTTATTGAGCACCTGTGGAGACATTGTAATTAGAAATACAAAACAGCAGGGGGTGAGGATGATTAAAACTGTCTGAAATTAGCAAACTCTGATGTCGGTTTCAAGTTGCTGTAGAATTATTCAGTTGTGATGCAGAAAAACAGATTAGAGAAAACATGAAGTGACTAAATAATTACAATTTCTTGCTTGCTGTTCTTCAAGTATTAAGAGAAGCTACCAACTGGGTAAAACAAATGAATACACCCATATTAAAAAAAAAGAAAACTGTCATCAAAAGTGATAACAAGTAGGGGCTGAAATATCCAGGCAGGTATAATTATACTAATGATTTATTTCATATTTGATTAATGGAGACTTCTGTGAACTTACGGCTAAAGAATTGTCATAGCAAATCATTCACTTGTTTAGTTAAAAGGTATTTCAGAAATAGTCATTTAGTAATACAATTAGGAGTATCTGAAATTAGGACACATAATTAGCTCACAAGAAATGCTTGATTCAGGAAATTGAAGTATTTAAGAACACAGTATGAAGACTACTTTGAGTTGAGCGATCAGTGGATGTAAGAGAACAGATTTTTGGAATATATGTGGCCTGACATACAGTATCCTACATATTTCCAATTTCTGATGATCTGATATCTTTCTCAATTTTTTTTTCAATTTTCTAAATGTTTTATGTTGGGAACCCCACAACTCTAAAAATTATCTGTTCACTAGAGATTGACAAATCTTTTTAAATTCAGAGTTGCCAGCTTTGACGAATTTGTCCCAAAAATTTGATTTGCAACGTATTCTGCAAAGTTTCTCCTTGCCCAAAAAATATGTTTAGAACACTTGGAAGTATCCTAGGACTGTATTGAAACTCTTTTGAGCTTTTTAATGCAAACCCAGCCTTATTAAAGGGGTTGTCCGGTACTATAATTTCCCTTCTAAATATCTATTTTTACACCTTAACCACTTTTCTAACTATCTATATTATACAATACTCTACATTTTTCCTATCTATCTAATCCCTAAATGTGTTTTTTTACTTCACTTGCTGTGGTGTTTTGTTTTAGAGGGGTCTCAAACGTGATGTCACAGGAGGCTGGAGCTGCACTCACTTCTCTGTAGCATCTATAGCCTCTCCTGAAATAGGATGTCACAGGAGGTTGGGGCTGCACTCACTTCCCCAGTGTCTATCACCCCTTCTGGAACAGGACGTCTTTTAAACCAAAACAAAAATTATAAAAATTATGGCTTGCCCATCTCAAACCATGAAGCACACCTTGGATATGTACACATGACATCATTTTCAGGCAGGTGAACATGATGAATCTCTCAAGATTAAGACACAATTTTTGGAGGGAGAGAAGGGTTTTATTATTTAAAATTATTGACTGTTAGAGGTCTTTTTGAATGTTTTTATGGCAACTTTTTTTTACTGGAATTTACAGTGAAGGAACCGCTAGAGCTTTTTTTTTCAAGCATCTTTCGGGCATTTTTTGAGACTTCCTATTGACTTGTATTGTAACATATTTTAAGACGTTTGGTATGCTCACTTTGCTTCTGGTTTCCAAAGATGTCAAGCAGTTAAATGGTTAAAAGAAACTCAAAAAACTGAATATATGAACAGCAAGTCGTTATTACATAGACATGAAGCGTTTCAAAAAAAAAAAGTTTGTGTGCCAAAAAATCAGAATTAGGACAGTGAGATATTAAACTGCCCTTCTTGTTTGATGTGTGCATAATGATTAAAAAATGCTGCTACTACGGTGTTATTATTGTAGTATATCACAGATCAATCAATTCACAGTGACACTGATTATGCAGGCACAGCACTTCCCTATTACTTGAATTTTCAGATTGTTATTCATAGACTGAAACTACCACCTCTATTTTCAATGTATTTCAGCATTGCAATAGAACAACACAATCAAATTTAGGCCATTTTCTGTCCCTATGTGGAATGAGTTGTGTTGGGTTGTAAAATACTAAAATGTCGCTGAGCAACCCGCTCCCATCTATTATACTGGCTGTGGTAGTCCTCCCTAATTGGCTGTGTTAGACCATGTCATTTGATAGCTACAAGGCATTATGGGGTACCTGACATCATTAGCTCACTCCTTTAGTCTTTAGTTGTGTGCAAAATGGCGCCAGGCAATTTGATTTTATTTTTCGATCCTTTTAAATAAAATCGCAAATTGTTTGAATTCACGCGGACAAGTGAATTTATGTAAATTCGACTCCAAGTCAATCTGCAGCAGATCAATCCACCACTTTCTACTGTATATATAAAGTACCTGTTGCCATTTACAACAAGTTTGCAACAATTGAAAAGACAGAGAAGGAAATATTACTCACAGACGCCCTGGTATCCATTAGAGGTGTTATTTGGGAACATTTTTTTAGCCCATGGGCTTCTAAAGGTTAAAATTAACAAAGAGGTTTATTCATCATTCTGGTTCTCAGGTGATTGTTTTCAGACTGCAGAGGTGATGTTATGACTATTGTGCAAGTGACTGCTGCAGCCAATCGCTGAGCTCAGTGTCTCTGCCAGTGAGTAAACCTCTGTTTATTTTTAATCTTTGGAAGCCTAATGGCAAAAAAAAAGTCACAATAAAAAATTTTAAGAAATAGGAATTCTGAAGCTGTAAAATTAATCAGAGTGATATTTCCATATTCTCCAAAATATTGCCACAACCTATATTTGTCCACTTATATTTATTGCTACATATATTGTACTATATAGATGGTGTTACTACGGGGATTACTGTTTCTGTATTTTTAAACATGTTTTTAATTGTTGTGTATAACTGGTGCATTTAATAAAATTGGTATCCTTTTTGTTTATTGGTATTTGATATTTTGGTTATTTATAATGCCTGGTGCCTATCTTTGGACCTCCTTACTTTTGTTTGTTTCCTCATCAGCATAGAGATGATACTGATGAGACTCAGATGCGCACGCGGACTGTACTGTGCTGTCAGGACACGAAGAGGAGGAGGTTGACTCTCAGGGCGATGAGCTGGAAAACAGATAGGTTAATGATGAGGTTGTAGATCCCACTTGGTGTAAACCCAGAGGCACACAGTTGAGTAGCTCAGCAGAGGAGGTGGAGGAGGAGGAAGACGAGAAGGTTACATTGCGGCTTCCCGCACAGACACGGAGTGATGCAACCACGAAAAGCACTGCATCTACAGCCAAAACTCTGGCTCAGCAGCAGTAATGGGTCTGCAGTTTGCAGGGGTGGCAAGGTTTGCCTAGCCTTTGTCTTTTTGGAGACCGTAAAGGAGGGCACAACTCAAATTATCTGCTAATTTTGTTATAAACGACTGAGTAGAGGCAATAATTGCAAAAAATGGACTACTACATGCATGAACTAACACATGCACGATCAATATTTGTTAGATTGGGAATCTCACTGCGCTAAAATGCAGACTAGTGGGCCTCGCCAACCACCGGTTGCCTCATTAACCGCAACTGCTGCTCCTTCCTCCTCTGTCACCATGGCAAGTGTTCTCACACAGCTCTCCGGATGTAGAACCTCCATTTACTTACCCACTACAGTCGGAAGTGAGAGCACGTCAGCTGTTACGGAAGTGGACATGCCTGCTGTTTTTGACCGATATCAAACACCAAGCACACCACATCTTTCTCAATCCATCGTAACATATAAACCTGCACCTCTCTCACAGTCTGGCAGATTGTCATGTTCACCCTACTCCACCCTCTCTCCGCACAGCAGCCAGCCCTCGGTCCCACAGTCACGTAAAAGATTGTTTCCTCCAACACATGCCAAAGCAAAGAGCTTGAACTTCACCATCTCCAATCCATTGGACACAGAAATGCTGCCTTTCTGCCTGGAGGATACAGATAGTTTCCCAAAGCTGATGGCTGTTGCAGTTCCCCAGTACCAGTTGTCCAGTTGCCATTACTTCTCTAAGAAAGATGTGCCTGTGCTACATCAGCATGTTGCAGATAACATCACCCGTTCCTTGAAAAAATCTTTGTTTGCCAGGGTGCATTTCATCACTGATACCTCGACGAGCAAGCATGGCCAGAGGCGTTACATCTCACTGACTGGCCACTAGATGACTCTGGTGGCTGTGGTGGCATGCAGGGAATGGGTTTTTCCACAAACTAAACTAATAGGCAAGAGGGGTTGGAGAACTAAAATACTAAACAGTTAAGGTTGGAGAACTAAACCACTACACACCAGGGAATGGAAAACTAAATCACTAAACACCAAGTCTTGAAATCCCCAAGGCGTGCGGTACGAACCTCAATATCTAACATTTCCTTCACTGCCTCCGCCTCCTCCACCTCCTCTATGGCCTTCACCTGCGTCCTCAACCTCTGCCTTAATGAGAAACATGTTCCAACAGTGTAGAGAGAATCCCCCCACTTCCGTACTGCACAGCCTGGACTCACCGCAATCAGGCAGTGTTTAAATTAATATGCCTTGAAGATCGCAGTCATACAGATCAAGAGTCGTGGACAACTATCCATGCTGAGTTTGAGCAATATCTGCCTACACTGAACCTGGAGACAGAAAAGGCCATGTGCAAAACTGGTGGCAGCCCTACATGGCTCACATCCTCAACCTGGTGATAAAGCAATTTCCCCACAACTATTCTGGCCTGGATGCGCTGCTGCAGAAACCATGGTTGCTGTGTGCTTACGTCCACCATTTGCAACTCCCGGGGTATCGACTTGCATCGCTATAGAGATCTTTCGGACTACTGGTTAACCAGTTGACTTGTGATGTTGCACCATGGTGTAATTCAACTCTGCACATGTTGCAGTGACAGTGGCAGCAGCAACGAGCCCTGAGGCAGTATATCATTTTGCATAGCCTTGCCCAATGCAGTATGGACGTGATGTAAATCACACTTGCAGAGTGGACACAGATGTAGGACCTCTACAACCTTCTGCACAATATCGAAATGGCTACTAAGATGGTTAGCGCTGACCATGCCATTAACAGCATCACTATTTTGGTCATCTCCATGTTGGAGCACACTTTGAATAGTCTGCCGGAGGAGGTGGTGGTCCCAGGAGAAGAGGAAGAAGAGGAGGAAGCGAAAGGGCTAACAATATCTCTACGTTTTGGACTGTCATCGGATAGGCAGTTGCCATAGTAGAGTGGATTACAATGATCAAGGGGGGCTCATGGTACCAGACAAACTGTTCATGAAGATGCAGGAGCCAAGGAATAAATGAAGGAGGATGAGGAGGAAAAGGTGATGGATGCACAACAGTTAGGAGATAAAGTGGAAAATGATCCTCTCTCTGTTGTCCGTGGTTGCCAGGAGGGGATGGAGGAAGCAAGCCACCAACACACTATGGACTTGGACCTCATGAAAGAGACTGACACATGAGCGCCTTCTTGCAGCACTATCGGCAACATGATTGTTGCCCATATTGTTAGGATTAGAAATAGTTCTGACTACTGGGTTGCCACTCTGTTCGATATACGGTTCAAGAGTACATTTTGCCATATGCTTTCTGCCCTGGAAAGGGACACGCCCATGCTGAAGTATCAAAACATGCTTGAAGACAATCTTAAGAGTGGTTTTCGCCAAAACAGCAGTGAGGCACACTGTGTGCATTGCAGCCAGCATTCACTCAGAACGTGTCTTCAGCACTGCTGGTGTCTTCATGGATAAGTGCATATGAAATGTAGACTGCCAAACTTTCATCAAGATGAACAAGTCATGGATCTCATATTACTTTTTCACTCCAGTCGCAGACCGGGAAGACTAGGCGATGGTGTAGTTTTTAGTGTGCTGCATTGATCTCGCATTATTGCAGTCAGTGACACTTTTGTGGTGGCTTCTGTGCCTGTTGTTGTTAGTGCTGATGATCAGATGACGTGAGAGATCAACAATGTAGCTAAACTCTTACCCATAGGCAATTTTAGTAGAGGAATCAAGTGACCCATCCTACTGGAAAGGTCCATCACCACCCATACTACAGTATTACCACCAGAACTAGGCATATCTGTGATGAAATCCATGGACAAATGAGTCCAAGGTTGAGACAGAACCTCATTAGGCAAATGAAATCCTGCCAGTGTCTGGCGAGAGGCTTTAGACCTGGTACAAACTCTGCACTTATGGATATTCTCATCATTATTCTTTTGAGCACTTTGCCACCCAAAAGGACCAGAAAACAGCTCTCCTGGTGGCAGAGGAACCAAGATTTCCGGCTAACACAGAGTCAAGCACTTTGTTAAGAAGATCAGTGCAAAGTGAGGACATCACAAAAAGCTTGCCAGGTGTCAAGCCCTCTCATGCACCAGCCTGAGCTTCCACAATGTGCTGACATCAATCCCCAGAGCACTCACTACTAGAGATGAGCGAACATGTTCAGAAAACATTTGCCAATCTCAAATTCGGCACAAACATTGCACATTCAAATTCATGTTCGGACCCTCGAGCATTTTTACTCAAAATCGGCAAAATTCAACGGACTCCGAACTGAACATCAGTGGCTTCCTACGCTGTCATCTGCGTGACAGTGCGGGCAACAGGGGCTTTGATAGGTGGTAACATCGTTACTGCTGCTGATGGGAGGAGTACTCTCTCTTCAGTCGGTGCCTGTGCTCCAAGTAAGAAAAAAAGTTAAAATTAATAAATAAATATTCAAATAAAAAAAAGCACACTATACTCACCTACACCTAATCCCCGATGCCCTTGTCCCCTGTAAAAAATAAAAAAAACACTATATGCTCACTTTAACACCTAATCCCTGAAGCCCATGTCACCTGTAAAAAAGAAAAAATAAAAAAAAAACATATTCCTCACCTATCCGCCGTGATCCAGGTAATTTAGAGTGTCCCATGCCAATCTCAGTTCTAGAACAGTCACATCGGGAGATGTCACTGTCCTATACGGCAGCCAGCGATACACTGACAGGAGCATAATTGCTCCTGCAGTGTATAGCACTGAGCTTCCATAAGTGAGGTCGCACGAATTCATCAGCTGATTAACTCCGGAGACCTCACTTATTGCACCATGGCTGAGTGAGAAAATTCTCACACAGCGGTGGTGCCATAAGTGAAGTCACCGAGGCTCATCAGCTGATGAACTGCTTAACCTCTCTCACGGCAGCTCAGTGCTATACACTGCAGGGGCGATCATGCTCCTGTCAGTGTATCGCCAGCTGTGGGATAGAGCAGTCACATCTCCTGATGTGACTGTTCTATAAGTGACATTCTAATGATGGATTACGGCGTGGGACAGTATGTCGGATAGATGAGTATTATTATTGTTTATTATTTTTCTTTTTCTACAGGAGACAAGAGCATCAGGAATTAGGTGTTAGGCGAGTATAGCTGTGTTTTTTATTTTTAAATAAATATTTAAAACATTGTGGACTTTTATTTCAAATAAAGGACTTTGCTCTGTCTCTGTCTTTATTACATTTTATGATGGGGTTAGTAGAGGGAGCATCTTATAGACACCTCTCCATTACTAACCTAACTCCTAGGCTTCACGTCAGCTGCCAATACAAGGCTGACATGAACACCAACCCCATTATCCCACTTGCCACCGCCACAGGGCAAGTGGGATGACCAGAAGCTAAGCGCCAGATTTGGCAAATCTTATTGATGTGCCATTTCTGAGGTGGCTGAGGGATGTTGTTATTAGCCTCAGAGGGGGCTAATGTCCATGGCCCCTTCCTTGGCTATTAATATCAGTCCACAGCTGTCTTTTTATCATTTGCTGGTTAAAATTTATAATGTGATCCTATATCAATTTTTTTTGTGGGGTCTCCCTGTAATCTAGCCAGCAAATGCTAATCAAACAGCTGTGGGCTGTTATTAATAGCCAGGGAATCTTTGGCTAATGGCCCCTTTCCCTGTCTAGTAATATCAGCCCCCAGTGGTGATGCTTTATTATTTTTTCTTTTTTACAGGTGACATGGAATCAGAGATTAGGTGTTAAGGTGAATATTATGATTTTTTTATTTTTTTTGCAGGGGACAAGGGCATCGGGGAATAGATGTGAGCATAATGAGTTTTTTATTTTTATTTGAATATTTATTTAATAATTGTAACTTTTTTTTTACTTGGTGCAGAATAAAGAACATACACAGCAGAGAGATAAACCCTAGCTGGTCATTCACAGACTGTCTTAAACTTCAGCAGAATGACTGGACATCCAAATGAGACTATCACTAGCAGGAAATACCAGTAGGAGGGAAGTATATAAAGCTGCATCCAAAATGTTGGGCAGACAAATGAGTAATTGAAAACTGCTGTTACCCTAAAAAACTGAAGCAAGGATAACGAAAACTAAACACCTGGCGAAAAGGTGTATCTGCTGTGGCTTGGCGCATACAGAAGGCTATTGAAGTTTAATATAGATAAATGTAAGGTCACTTAGCATGAGGAAACAAAATAGAAAACTATGTTATAAATATTAAAACACTGAGTAAAACTGCCATTACCTTATACTAAGATGTATTGGCTGACAGTAAAATTAGTTTTAGTGACCAACACCAGGCTGCTGCTGTCAAGAACTATAAAATTATGGAATGCATAAATAGAGGCCGAGTTGCTAAGGCAATCAAATGTGTACAATCTTAGGCTCCATTCAGGGAATGGGTGGACTATAGTACTAAGACAGGTTAACAAACTTGGGGTTATTAGTTCAGAAAAATTATAGTTTAGAGGCGATCAAATTGACGCGCCCCCTGGGCCTAGTGTGGACGTGTGTGGGATACCCGGAGCCGGGTGTCTGGGGGTTGTAGTCTCCGTGGCGGTGACCCGGTCCCATGGCTCAGGGTGGTCAAACCAGTGGCAATCTTTTATGGGGTTTTGTGGTTTAATGTCCGACTACGCCACCCGTGGATAGCGGTCAGGGTGTACCGCCGCTGCGAGGCAGTCCGCTGAGGCTGGTGTGGTGTGCGCAGCTAAAGATGGGATAACTCCCCTTGGGAAGAGTATGGCCTCAGGGCAGGGAATGTGGATGATGGGAGTGATGGTGCGCGGGCGTCCCAGTACTAGTAGTGCTGTATGCGGTGAGAAAGCAGGAACGACTCAGAGTCTTTGCAGTGCAGATCAAGGTCTTTACTGATGATATTAAGGCAGACCCTCCCGGGAGTACTGGCTAGCATAAGGGGCCTTGTCAGTCTGCGAGCAAGCAGGAGTTCCCCTGGCCAGGTGGAGTTTTAGGCCTCCCCGTCTCTCTGCACTCTTCCTGGCTACCTTGCTGTAAGCGAGTGGAAGTAGCCCACGTCCCTGAGTATACCGTGTGGTGCTCACCAGTATGGCTGGTGACTTGGGGCCTTCTGATAGCCTCCGCTCCTCGATGGCGGTGCTGGTCCCTTCCTTGTGACTGAGCCTCCGGGCTTCTTTGGCCAGAGGACCTGGAATCCCCTGCCGGCTGGTTTCTGCTGCTGGATTTAGAGGTTCCCACAGCCTCGGACTCCGTTGTCCGGTAGTAGTCTCTTCAGCCAGGACGAGCAATATATCTGCTTCCAGTCCCTGGCACTCAGCTCCTGCTCCTACAGAACTCCTAGCTGTTTCTCACCCTGTGTCTGGAACTTCACTCCAGGCTCTGACTCAACTGACTAATCCCGCCCCAGATCCAGTTTATAAGGGCAGATTCCTCCCCTCCCAGGTCTGGGCAGGAAGTGTTGCATGCTTAAGGGCTCCTGACCAGAGAAACCTCCCACTTGCTCTCAGATGTAATATTTCTATTACTGTGGCAACCAGACCCCTGAGGTGCCACATAATTACAATGCACAACCCTCTACATTTAGAGGGAAGAGGGTTTATCATCCTCACAGATGGCAATTCTTCAGTGCAAGGACAGTGAGACTATATAACTGTGCCACATGATATTCTAATGGTTTATTCACTAGCCAAATTCAAAGAGGGGAATAAATAAATACAATATGGGTGCTAGATTTCTGTGATAGGAGAATGACCAAGGGGACCAGTCTGATTGCTGTATATGGAGTCACAAAGGAGTGTTTCCTCTAATATGGCAGAAGTATAATAGCAACTACTTCATGGAGTTTTTAACTATGAGACAAAAATTAAGCCATTTATGAGCTGACTCTTTTTTTCTAAATACATAGCCACTCCTCACCTTTCTGTTGTTTGGCTCACCTGGCGAGATGGATTCTTCAAGACCTAGGTCCATGTGGGCACACAGGCCACAGGCAATGCAGAAGACAAGTAAGGCACCTGGGGGAAATCAGAACAAGAAGCACTGGAGACTGCAAGCAGACAAGACACTGGAAAGCAGGTATGGAGCAGGTACTAGAAGCTCTACAGGCTGCAGGCAGACAGGACACAGGAAATCTGAGAGTTTTAATAATGAGGCACCGGTGTGTATCTTAGTGGGCCTTATATAGACCTAGTGTTGCAGTTCCAACATTGACTGTGGCCAAGTAACACTCTGAGTGATAGCTTAGCCTCCTTACAGGATTTGGAGTGTGCTGAGCTGTCAGTTTTGTGAGTTACATTCCAGTTATCTAATCTGATCCTGGGGCATGCTGGGCTGGTAGCATTTTGATTGACAGTCCTGCTGCTCAAATTGGTTTAGTGTGTGGGAGTTTCCCCTGGTGCCTCCCATCCTTAATGATTTTCAAGCTACCTAGCTCCCTAGCTGTTAGTAGTCAGTGTCAGTTGTAGCTTTGCTTAACTTAGTTGTGTTTGCTTAGCCCTGTGTCTCTTTCCTGACCATGTTGCTGGACCTAGGATTTGTCATGACTATTCTTGTAGATTATCCCTCCTGCTCTTGACGGTCTTTGACTTCAGGTATCTGACCCCGGACTTGGCCTCTGACTATTTATTTGTTTTACTCCCTTGTCTTGATATACCCATCTGGAATTTGACCCCAGACTGTTTCCTGACCACGCCTTTGACTCACCCCTCTGTACTATAATAAGCCCTCCTTGTATCTGACCTCTGACCACCTGACTTTTCCCATGGCTTGCCTGTGAGTAGTGACTCAGCATGACACCTAGGCAAATGATCACATGGAAGCACGCTGGGCCACTTGCAAAGCCTGACGTAGAACCCTACACAGTTGAGTGGACAGGGGTGAAGGTAGCAAAGCCCGTACCTGGGACAGGTTTGTAACACCTGTCTGTCTAACCATATAATCACTAAATATATGTAATTAAAAATAGGCTACTCTCCATTGTTGATATCAGATATGATTTCACTATGCTGGGGTCTAGTTGCTGTGGCTGTTGGCAGGCTTTAGCAATGATAGTTGTACTTATTTACTATATAAGTACTTGTAGTAGTAACTACTTGAATTATTAAACTGTATCCTTGTTCCTTTTTTGTCATTGTCCAGATGCAGTGTAGTCAGGAGGGGTAATGATTATCGTAATTCCTCACTCTTTATTGACTTGTAGAGAAGACATAGTATTGGCCACCAGTAAGCTGCAGCAGAGTAAGACCACGTTCACACGTTCAGTATTTGGTCAGTATATTATATCAGTATTTGTAAGCTAAACCAGGAGTGGGTGATAAATACCGAAGTGGTGACGTGTTTCTATTATACTTTTCCTCTGATTGTCCCACTCCTTATTTTGGCTTATAAATACTGATGTAAAATACTGACCAAATTCTGAAAGTGTGAACGTGGCCTAAAGGAGTAATTTCACAGGTATGGAAAATGAAAGGATCCATTTCTAACAATCACCTTGAGATGAAACCACTCTTAGTATAGGCACGGGAGGTGATCACAGAGTCTCTCTTTAGTCTTCCTCGTGTTTTCTCTCTCAGTTATGCTTTTAACCATACTAGATATAGATGGTGTCTTACATCTGATGATGCACTGCAAAATACAACGTCAGCAATATTTATTAAAGTAGCAGTTGCTTGTCTCCAGCTCGCTGTCCCAAGGAGAGCTGGCAGTTGTAGTTCTGCTGCCTTCCTGCAATTCTGGTGACAGCTCCCTGATGGCAACAGCAGCACTTTATATACATCTCTTCTAGGAGTTACAAAATTATTAATACTTTATATCTAATTTATTAAATGCATGGCTTATTTACTGGACATATTTACTTTTATAAAATTGTATAGAATTTAGAAAAGTTTACAAAATGCAATTATATAAATAAGTGATGTTTTATCATTCCAAAAGCTCTATATACTATCTTACTACAGAAAATGAATCACAAATGATTATATGAAGAAGTGAAGAGTCACAGCTGGAGTCTGGAAAGAACAGAGGACTCACAGTTGGAAGTTTGGCTTCCCGACTCCATAGTCATTGTATCAATAAATTGAATAGTTTTGGTTCTTGGCTGATAAATAAAACAATGTGATAGTTCATTACCTAGTGGGGGGGGAATATTTTGACAGATGTTTATATTACACCCTTATTATCTTAGATAAAACAAGATCATAATGCAAAATGGAAATATCTTTATAATTTTTCGGATCTTTTTATCTTCACCGCTAGAGTATATGGGTTCAAAATACTGGTTTAGAGGTAAAGCAACACTTAGATTGTTGCTTGGTTGATACTAGAGAAGTTCTGTTTGGATTTGTGCCATTAAATAAAACAGAAGATGTTATTGCTATCCCCATCTATTGCATTTCACTATTCTGAGACATTACTTGCTGTAGAAGAATAGTCTCTTCTATCTCTGTGGACTCTGCAGGTCATCAATGTAGCCGCCCAAAATAGTGCTCCGCCATAGATAATAAGAGACTAAATAACAATCAGTGCTTATTACTGAGAAGGAAAAAAAAAACATACAGTGGATATCTCGGTTTAAAAGGAAGATATTAAATCTATGACAAGCTATGGGAACTGACACATCGTTAATCTATGTCAGGAGACACCAAGGTTCCCGAGTAAAACTACATTTGTAAAATTATTTGTGAATGCAAAATAAGTTCCTATTTTTATGAAAAATGACAAGTCTTCAAAAAGAGAGAGCATATATTGAAAACAGAGAACTCTACATCCCAAGATGCATAATATATGAAATAATGTACTTGGTACTGTAATTTCTAAAAATATATGAAGTCACCAAGGAGTAATATGAGCACTTAAAAGCACAAGATCCAAGTGTGATTATACAGGTAGTTCCTGATATTCCAAACTATTTATAATAGTGGGTATTGGCAACATTATACCTTATAATACACACCTCAGCTGCTGCAGAACCTCTTTTTTGAAAAGTAATATAGGACTTATGTACCCACTGGTGGATACAGACATAAGTGGCCCCTGTGCAAGAACAATATATGGGCCCTTTGCAGCTCTATAGCTTATTATAATGCACTATTCCACCTGCTTTGGAGGAAGAAATGGGCCCCCTTACCTCTTGGGCCCTGTTGCACCAATGATATGTCCTCCCCGGTATGTACCATTAAATGAATGAAATGAAGCAATCACATTATTTTCCAGAAAACCATTCCAAAACATCTATATAATAATTTTCTGGAATATTTTTGGATACTGTAACTGCTGTAGAACCTCTTTTTAAGGAGATTGGGAGAATAATATGTCGGTCAATGAGTGGTTGGCATAAGAGAAAAGCAAAATAAGCTCCTGCAGAAAGAGAAACCATGTCTTTGTAGGGCTGCTCAGGTTTGTATCATCCTCAGGTTCTGATATCAGTATCTAAAGGAAATCTGCCAGCGGGTTTTGTTATATAATCAGAGAGCAGCATGATGCAGGGTCAGAGACCCTGATTCCAGCGATGTGTCACCTACTAGGTTGCTTGTTATAGTTTTGATAAAATCAATATTTTATCAGTATTAGATTATCACTAGAGGATGAGTGAACCTGCTGACATCCAATCCTCCATATACATAAGCTTTGTATAACCCCGCCCATATCTCTGATTTGCTGCTTTCTGCCTTTGAACAGTGTACATAAAAAGTTGCCAATCAGTGGTGGGGGCGGGGTTATACAGAGCTCAACATTCTGCCTTTGAACAGTGTACACAAAAAGCTGCCAATCAGTGGTGGGGGCGGGGTTATACAGAGCTCAGCATTCAGAGAACTGCTAGATCTGCAGCAGAGAAAAAGTGTGATTGTATCAAAACTATAGAAAGCAGCCCAGTAAGTGACACATTTCTAGAATCAGGGTCTCTGCCCCTACATCATGCTGCTCTCAGATGTGGGAGCAAAAGTCTGGGGACAGACTCACTTTAAGCTTACAGATGCATCAATGAAAAATGCTCATTCACATGTATTACATGATGAAAGGAGTAATTTCCTAGATGCTTTCTTATAATAACATAATAAATCATATCATAAATATTTATTAAAATAAAGTATATATTCCTATATAATTTTTGGTCATCAGTTACTGAGATAAAATCCGCATCATGGCTATACAGCAGGGCAGCATCTTGATGAAATGGTCTATTCTGACCTTGCTTCTCAGCTACTATGTGTAAGCATTACTACTTTTATTGTACATAGAGGTACCATTCATCCAGCAGTACTTTCATCATAATAAAGGTAGCAAACATTCCCCTTGTCATATATTGAGCCTGAACTTTAGCCTCTATTTATAAAAGGTGAACACTGGACATATTCTTCCATTAAAATACAGAATGGATCGGCAGTCAAGTCAATGTGAGCATCTCTTTATTATAATGATAAAATGCTACTAGATATCTGCCTACAAGACACATTTTCAAAGGGTGTTTTGTGGGGGTTAACAGGAAAAATATACATTGTCGCAAAGCTGAATTATTTTCGTAAAAAGTGATGACTATTTTACTTACAGGGGTATTATTATTTTTCAGCTTATTTTCTGTATGATCAAAAATTCTACAATATTTATGTCTCGAATTCTCATGATTTCCAATATAACTGCTTGAAGTTGTATTGATTGCAGCTAGGGTATCCAATCAGCGTCATGTAACGATCAGTACATCCACATGTCCATCACTTGACCAGGACAGATTTTTACCAACATGAAGCAAATAATGAAGGTTTGTACTTAACTCCTTCCCGACTCCAATAGCCATAACTTTTTTTATTCTTTCCACGTAAACATATGAGTTGTTTTTTTTGCAGGATCATTTGTAGAAAGTGAGAAAAAAAACTCCAAGTGCGGTGAAATAGCGACAAAAGCGCAATTCCGCAATTGTATTTTGCAAACTTTATTTAGTCCACCATTGACTTTTATAAGAGAGCTTTCTAGGGATAGCCTAATGAGAGAGAGAGGGGGAAGAAGGGAACTTTGTCCATCACTCATTTAGAATCTTGTGATATCTGTTTACAGGTGTTATCTGTCATACTTATCATTCCTGTAAAAATTTGTGAATAGGTATTCCTGTGTCGGCACCTCAAGATGTCTGCAAATGATGCACAGCACATACAGTCTGTTCCAACAAAAATTGTAGTGTAAAAGTCAAATGGTACTCCTTCACTTCCAAACCTGCGTGCCCAAGCAATAGTTTCTGACCATATGTGAGCTAAAGGCATACTCATGCAAAAGTTTGTCCAGCTACTCTTCTGAAAATGAGAAATTTGAGGCCAAAGCAAGATTTTCATGTAAAAATTTAATATTTAATTTTCATGGCCCGATAATTTAGAATTCTGTGAAGCACCAGTAGGTTCAAGATGGTTATTACACCTGTGGATGATTTCTTTGAGGGGTATAGTTTCAGAAATGGAGTCAATTGGGGGGTTCCTGCTCTTTTGGCACCTTGGAGTGTCTGTAAATGTGACCTGGCATCTAATCTATACCATCCAAATACGCAATCATATATGAAATAGCGCTTCTTTGTTTCCAAGCCCGAGCCCTGCTGTATGCACAAATAGTAGTTTCTGACCACATACGAGAAATTGCACAACTAATTGTGAGTTCTTTTACCCTTGTGAAAATGAAAAATTTGTGACTAAAGCAACATTTTAGTAAACCACTCCTTGACCTCTCTTGGATCATGTGCTACGATTAAGGCCTCACCCAGATGTCGATGTTGCACGTACGATGAATGCCACATATGCCCATTATAATTTATGATGTTATTCACATGTCCATGTTTTTTCACAGACCGTGTGACCGTACAAACCTCATGGAGATATGTCAGTTTTTTTCCCTGTATCACGGATCAAAAGTGTCAATACAAGTCTATGGGTCCGTGAAAAACACATTCATGTGCTGTCCGTATTTAACATTGCAAACTATAGGAAAAGTTTTGTAATTGATTTATCTATTTATTTATCCATCCGTGAAAAACACTGATGACACAATCATCCAAAACACTGATGACAAATACGGACACACAGATGATACACTGATGACACACAAATCCAAAACACTGATGACATCGGTACAATTTTTCATGCATGTGTTTAAACACAACCAATGAGGCCTAAAAGCATGTGAGACTCTCAAAACATATCAAGAGATCTAGCAAAGTTGTGAACTCGGTTTTATTTTGTGCTTCACGATGGATTCTATATTGTAAATTTCAAATAAAGCAAGAACATTTTTGAAACTTCAGACTTTCTGTTCATTTTCTATTTATGTTCAGGCTTTCTATATATTTTTCAAAATTTTGTGTTATTCTATGCCTGATGAAGAGGTCTTAGTAGTCTCAAAAGCTTGCAGCCTAATAAGTTGAAGCGTTCCACAGTTATTACCACATATAGTAACACTGGTCAGATGTGACATAAAAAGTAGATTTAAACAATAGGTCATTTTCTGGCAATACATTTCCTTGATGTCATAATTTTACACATCCCAGAAAAGCATAAAGTGTTAAGGTAAAACAATTGAACTATACATGTATATTTTTATATATGAAGTACATGTGTGTGGACACAGTTATATTCATATCAGAAACTCTCTAACCTCTGCTCAATTCATTATTTTTAGGGTTGCTGGAAAATGACAAGTATAGCTATTCCATAATCCTATAGAGAAGGAGAAGAAAAGCAACCCTTGCATGCTGGAACCTTGGTTGACGCAAAAATAGCACTTAAGTATAGAAAACTGTCTTGTGCAGATGAATGCGATTCAGCCAAAATCAAAGCTTAAAGAAGCACTCCACCCATCAAAGTTTTTATCCTCTTAATATATTGCAGCCATCATATTATATAGCACAGTGAACTTACAATTGCTCATGTTACCTTTCTACCCAGTTAATTATTCTCTTTTCTCTGCTCTATGTAGAAACAGGAAGTCTCTTGTCCCTGCAGAAATCATTCCCCTCCTGACCCAGCTGCTCCACTCTTCCCCATTGCCATAGACTTTTGCAGTAACTCATGATTTGTGCAGACAAAATTGACCTCCTGCTTCTACATAGAGCTTAGAAGGATTCAGCTAGTTAGTTTTTAATCACGTGATGTCATAGACCTAATGGAAAAGAGAAGAATTACTGGGTAGAAAGGCAAAATGAGCAATTGTAAATGCACAGTATTATATAATATGATGACTGCAATATATTAAGAAGATTAAAACTTTGATGAGAGGAGTGCTTTTTAAAGAATAGCATTACGGATTGGGTTATGGTTAGAGATAGGGCTAGATTCATAAAATTGCTACATGAAAAAATGTAATAAAGAAAAAAAATATAACAATGCATATTTTTTTTAATTTTATGTTTGAGTTCAGAAAGAAAAAACAAGGAGGTCTGAACACAAACCAGAATTACATCAATGTTTTCCTCAAATTAAAATAAATGTGCCGTACTGAACTGGTGGAAGTGACTCGGGGAGTGCTAACAGTTCATGGGCTAGAGGTCATAAAATACTTGCCTTAGGTGCTGGCATCCCACACTACATCACTAGATAATGGCACCATATAGTGCTCAATGTAATACCGTCATAAAGGTTTATTTTTCCCAAGATGCAGTGAATCTACAGAAGAATGCTTATATAATGTGGCTTCCGAAGGAAGATAACACAAGTTGGATTTAGGTGAAATTGGTGGGGAAAAATCCCTGCATGTGTATGAATGGAATGAGAAGCATATGGAGGTACAGTATACTGGGGTTAAATGAATGGCCTATTAGCGCACCATACAACCATATGCGTGAGGCTAAACTTTCATTAGTCCTATGTATATAATGTTTTCCTGGATGTGGACTTATTAGATGGCAGGATACTGATAAATTACTTTCTCTGCTTAGAATATTTAGTCTCGCGCTCCAGTCACATAGTCACGGTGATGAGAAAACACATTGTCTAGCCTAATTTTGCTACCTCGCATTGTACACGATTATACAATTGACCCATTGTAACAATCAGTCTCATTAACAAGGTAATAACAGTTTTCTACTGCAATTTGCCATTAAATGTAGCTGATGCATCTAAACTAGACCGTTGCGATTTAAAAGTAATTACAATTGTGCATTTCAATTGTTATAAAACACAGGGAAATGAAAGGGATGCTAGCATTTCTCATTACCACCGAACAACATCAACTTCACCATATTTCACATGCTCAGCTTAATTTGTCTCTGCTTTGGTTTAGTTAACACATTTTATTCATATTTGGAAGAGAAAAAAAAAAAAAACCTATAGAATGTAATTGTCCATTTCGTCTCTTCTCACACTAATATTTTCTATCCAGTCAGTAAAGTGGAGTCATTTGAGGTAAAAAGAGACACAAAGAGAACAAAGGAAGTATAGCCAAGCCATTAAACTTTAAGTGCACAGGAAAACAGTTCTATTTTTTTTTCCTGCAGCTAATTATATGGGCCACTTTATTTGATACCACACTGCCATCTAGTGGTGGCACATGTGGAAGCCATGCAGATTTAATTACACTGCGCTGGAACAGATGCTTTAACATTTTTTTTTTTTCCGTTTGTTCATATTAAAATATTTTATCAATTAATTTAAGTCTGCGGCAATAATTCTAAAATATGACATATGTTTGGTGTTTTTTAAAGTGCTTTACGTGGTGAGTTGTTGGTTAATGCTTTCCGTGTTAATTACTGCTCTTAATGTGTCTGTCATCCTCTAAACTGTAGTGCTGGGAATTTCATTTTAAATTTTGGCCTAACATGTATATTGTTCATTAATGTTTCATCTGCTTACATTTTCTTGTCGCCTCCAATTATAAAGATAAAATATCCCCATAGATCTGGCATTACCTTATTCTGCATGCACAAGATGATTACCATATTAAACATAAAAATTCAGTATTACTGCTATCCCCTGTGTCACATTGGTATGTGTGATCTTTATTTGTGCATGTCTGAGAAAATATGTGCAATGTCACAAAAAGCACTCGACTAGTTCCTAATAACTGTCAGTTGCAGGTGCCATTTCCCTTCAGCTAATATGGCTACTTGCTAAAGTGCCAAGACTAGTGCATTATTGTGCCCTCGATATTCCGCTTCTTACCTTCCTTCTACAAAAAAAATATCTGACCTGCACCTGTTAGAGTGCAGCAAATGTGAACGGGTGCAAGCTGCTGTGACTGTATACATACTACAATCTATCTTCTTCTAGTCTGGTCCGTAAGTACTTACAGTCCCGATTTTACTAGGACAGTCCTGAGAACCAAGGCGCAAAATGGACTAAACTTAGTAACCCAACACCTAAATGTGTGAATTTTGGGGCAGTTAGGGTCACCCCAAAATGATTCCTAGGGCAAAACTTTAATGCCCTGATTTTTGTGGCATAACTGAAAGGTACGGCTGAAACACCATCCCCAATTTCCCAAAGACACTTGAATTAATTCCCCAAACACATTTACATCGGAGATTTCCCACCCTCCTAATCAAATATGGATTGTTACAGAACCTAAGCATCAGTCCTCTGAATAAAGAACATGGACCAAGCACCAAAAACTCATCTCAAAAACTTTGCTTTATTTCGCCAGACAACCCCCTATGATCATCATCTATCCACAGTGATAACTTATAGCTCGTTAGGGGTCCGATCTATAAGTTCATATGGGGATAAAAGTGCCCTGTTCTGCCATTCAGTGGGGGTCCCAGCGCTTGTATCACCACCGATCTATACGTTTTCACCAATGCTATAGATAGCAACACCACAAATCTTAATCTTCTTTGTCACATATTTGTCCCTTTCTGTGTATTTATATTGATTGTGTGTTTGTATATATTCCCAACTCCTGCCACTAAATTCAGAATCATTTTTATGTGAGGCGTACCAAAACGCTCTTGTGACCCAAATACAGAAGTCCTTTGTTGTGTGGAGCTTTCAATATCGGGCAGAGGAATCTTTTAGAACCCCTCAAGCTAAAGATCCCAGATATGATAGTAACCTTTGTTCTCCCTTTGTCCTCATGCAGATGACAGTCTAAATTGGAGGAGTGCTATCCATGGTTTTGACGGTTTTCACACTTATACCCCATGTTGTTCTATGGGGCAGAGCACATGTCCAATTTTCTCCTCGGACCAAGTGGTAGTAGCATGCATGACTTGTCTCCAAGAATTGGATGGCACTCACCATTAATGTCTATGGGAAACTTTTTTTTTCTCTCAACCTCAAGAATATCTGAGGAGAGATGGAGAGAAAACGGTCATGTGACCCTAGACTATAGGTATGTCTTGCATGTTATCTCCAAGGTACAGAATTAATGCTGGCTGAAGCAAATATCCTACAATCATGATTGTCAACCTGATTACTTCTTTTCTGAACATTACAAAAAAAAAAAATCTAATATTTATGTACAAATCCTAAGTCATATTGCACAACTCGTTAAAGGGTTAATTGGAGCGGTTTGTTAGAGGGCTACTGCGCTAGTGTACTGAGTTCAGGAAAGATACAGGAGGATTGGTTGATAAAAGCGGTTTATTAAATTTAAAAGTAAAAATTCATAGAACGCAATAATTAAAATTCATAATTAGCCAGTGGTAATTTTATTCTATATTCTATATTTTATAAACTATATAACATTAATACAAGAGATAAATACATCCTTACTAATTAATTCACTTCAAGTCCCTACAGGTTAACACAGTGAAATTGTGGACTAAACTGTGACCGAAATAGTCATACCTGCCACAGAACAAGCCGTTGGGTAGAACGGAACAAATAGAGTCCACCTAATCAATTGTCATTTCCTTACTGTTAAAGTATTTTACCCTATCGTAAGTTTTGTATTATATGTTTTGTCAGGTACATATCTATTTGTCCAGATCATACCTAATATTACCATTTAGTCCCCTACCTCTCTAGCCATACAAACACAAGTAGCTCCACGGAACAATAGGATCAATAATCAAAATCCACTCTTCCGCCAACTAAAACAGATAATTATCTAGATTTACTGTACTAAGATAAAAGAGGGGCCAAACAACGTCCCTTAATTCGGTCGTTTTTTCCCTTTTAGCTGGTCACCCTGCATACAGCTGACCAGAGACGCTTACCTACCCTCGAATAGAACATACACACCACCTAATTGTGCTCCAGGTATATACGGTCCACTTCCCAAAAGGGTAACCTGATAACTTGTCTGAAGCAGCATATTATAACAATTGCATATACCCTGCACAGGTACCTACACGCCTTGGATCACCCAGAAAGACCCACTAAAGTGAATCTCAGCCCTCAATTACAGTGTTACCTCATATTCTCAACAGCCAAAGATTCCCAAGCCAAGATTCCCCTTCCCTCCTATCAATTTTAATTATTGCATTCTATGAATTTTTACTTTTTAATTTTTACTTTTAAATTTAATAAACCGCTTTTATCAACCAATCCTCCTGTATCTTACCTGAACTCAGTACACTAGCGCAGTAGCCCTCTAACAAATTTCTATTCCCTTTACCTATGGGGTATATGGTGCCCCTTACTACTTGCTGCAAGTAATACTGACTACATCCACCAGCGCCCCTAACTCCACTTTCTATCAGTGGAGTGGTATTTATTATGAGCTGTAAAATGATGATGATTATAGTACAATCACAATAACCTACACAATTTCCTCCAGCCAAAAGGGAACTGGTCATCAAAAAACGCTATTTCCCTACAGCAATAGTGGTAATATATCGATAAATACTGATAAATGGCAGTCTAACTGAATGTTTGGCTGTGGGGAGAGCGTGAAGTTATATTCTCTCTGCAGTCACTCGCTTACAGTCATTAGGGCGGAGCCAGGAGGTTGTGAGCAGTCAGAGCTCACTATACAGAGAGTGAGCTGTAGCCACACCCACTGCACTTTGAGTGACATCCATCTCCGCACACCATCTTCAGAGCAGATTACTGCATGCTCACTTTGTAGTGAGTGCTGACTGTTTATAACCACTTGGCTAAAAGCGAGGGGCTGCAGAGAATGTTAGTTCATTTTCTTCTTGCAAGCAAAACTGTATTTATCCTGCAAATTAGTACTATGACTGCAGGTAGACATTTTTTTTCTCATGATTTGTTCCTTCTAATAAAAATCATTCATCCATCCAGATTTTTTATCCACACAAGAAATATGTCCCCTATTTTTACAGACTGTCCTGAATTTAGAAAGCGGTTGGCAATAATGACAGGCGATATTGCATTGAACAGTTATGATTAACAATGCAGGATCTACAAATCAAGAGCACCCGTGGCTCTTCTTTTAATTAGCCAGTCTAGCGCAACCTCATTTTTGTGGCGTAATGCACATTTGACATCATGCCAGGCCAGTTAGTAAAAAGAAGAGCCATGGCTGCTATCAGTTGAGAGGTGGCTCTGAGGGCTCCCGTCCAGTAGCCATAC
This sequence comes from Phyllobates terribilis, assembly GCF_046119375.1. NCBI lineage: Eukaryota > Metazoa > Chordata > Amphibia > Anura > Dendrobatidae > Phyllobates > Phyllobates terribilis. The sequence continues at coordinate 256,457,966 of NW_027362769.1, forward strand.
AGTACTGACCTGGCCGATAGACCAGGTTCTGTGAATTGATTCGCAACAACTCTAGTAGCTACACTTCATTTCAATTTCAGAATTTTTACCAATCCTTAAAACATCACCAGGGATAATGGACAAGAAGGAATCTCATCTATGGGCAGCTGTTTAGAGTGTTGGTCTCTCACTAAGCACTCGTTAGGGTTTAATTTTGTTCTGATAGAGAGCTAATTTGCATACTTCTCCCTATGGAACATTTTCTACTTAGACCTCTTACTCAGCTGGTTTCCTTAAGGTCAGTCAAAAACACCCAAAAAAGTGGAAGTTTAGATTTTTATCAATTTTAAAAATGTTAAACTACTTCTAAAATGCCTGTATACTATAGATGTCTGGGCAGTTCATACTTTACTCTGCAGTGATGTCCTAAAACACCACTGCATAGTAAGCAGCTTGCAGGAAATCATAAAAGCTGTGGTTGTGGGAAGTCAGCTATCAGACACAGCCAGACTCCACATGGAGCATGGTTTATCATCATGTTTACCTTCTCGATCTTTGTATACACAGTGCTGAACCAGCGCTAGCATATACAGATTAGAAAGCAACATAAACGCTTCCTCCTCTGGACCCAGAGGTCATGGGATCATTGAGTCTAGGAAGGGAACAGGAGCTGCTGGGCCCTAGGTAACCCAGTCAGCTCTGCTATGCCACCAGGAAGCTGAAATTCTGCTGTAACTAAGACTAAAATACTAACCCCAGTTTCAAGGGAAATCAATAATAGAAGTAAGGTATATATGATCAAATGTTCTTTCCCAAGGTCTTATAAGATTTTATGGGGGATGGCACATAGTATAAAATAAAATTAAAAAAATAGTCAGTAGAGATGAGCGTTGTTCGAATCGAACTGTTCGACAATCTCAAATTCGAGCTGTTTTGGGCGGTGTTCGAGCCGTTCGGCGAACACGAACGATTTGAGAAAAATTCGGCTGTTCGAGGTTATGTTCGATAACTGTTCGTGCACCAAAATCATAACTGGATTTTTTCTCAGTAATGATGAAAATTAATGTTAATACGCAGTTTGAGTGTACAGCGGGGTGGGGGGAGGGGCAGGGGATGGATCTCTGCAGGAATAATGAAGATCTCCATTTTTTTTTCTCTTTCCCGCATTTACAGTGGGGAGGTGCAGTCTGTCAGCCTATCAGCAGCGCACACACGGAGCGAAGTGCTTTTTTTCACACAAGAAAGGGCATGTGTCATTGGCAGTGTATGTCACATGTCCTTGCCCTATAAGACCAAGCCATTTTCTCCGTTGCCACCATTTTCTCACTGCTGCAGCTGCGTGTTAGACAGCACCGCTGTTGCTGTGTGCGCTATACCTTGTTAATTTCAAGCCAATTTTCGCACAAATCTACAGATAGCTTTGGAGTAGGGAATAGTTGTGACTGCAGTCCTTTTAAGGACTAGGTTACAGCATTTCCTACGACTTTTATCAGGCAGGTCTGTGCTCTTAAATAGATAGATTGTGGGAGTAAAGACTAATTGTAATTGCAGTCCTTTTCAGGACTAGGTTACATCAGTTCCTATCAGTTTTTGCCAGGCAGGTCTGTGCCAGTGCTGTGCAAGTTTTTTTCACAGCATTTGGCTGAATCTAGCAAAGCTAATCCTTTTTGGCCTATTGCAGAGTGTGTTAGTCAGTGGAGTAGCCTATCTGTGTTGCAAGATATACCACCTGTGTATAGAATACCAATTTTTTTACTGCACCTAGTGAAGTAAAATCTTTTGGGCATAGCATCATTCTATTAGTCCATCTATACTGACCTCCATCAGGTTGCAAATTGAATATAATTTTTTTCTGCATCTAGCTCTGAAAAAATATTTGGGCTTCTAGCAGTGTGTGGGTCTTGTTCTATTAGTCCATCTATACTGACCTCCATCAGGTTGCAAACGGAATATAATTTTTTTCTGCATCTAGCTCTGAAAAAATATTTGGGCTTCTAGCAGTGTGTGGGACTTGTTCTATTAGTCCATCTATACTGACCTCCATCAGGTTGCAAACTGAATATATTTTTTTCTGCATCTAGCTCTGAAAAAATATTTGGCCTTCTAGCAGGGTGTGGGACTTTCTCTATTAGTCCATCTATACTGACCTCCATCAGGTTGCAAATTAAAAATAATTTATATCTGCATCTAGCTCTGAAAAAATATTTGGCCTTCTAGCAGTGTGTGGGACTTTCTCTATTAGTCCATCTATACTGACCTCCATCAGGTTGCAAATTAAAAATAATTTTTTGTCTGCATCTAGCTCTGAAAAAATATTTGGCCTTCTAGCAGTGTGTGGGACTTTCTCTATTAGTCCATCTATACTGACCTCCATCAGGTTGCAAACTGAATATATTTTTTTTCTGCATCTACCTCTGAAAAAATATTTGGGCTTCTAGCTGTGTGTAGGACTTGTTCTATTAGTCCATCTATACTGACCTCCATCAGGTTGCAAACTGAATACAATTTTTTTCTGCATCTACGTCTGAAAAAATATTTGGGCTTCTAGCTGTGTGTGGGACTTGTTCTATTAGTCCATCTATACTGACCTCCATCAGGTTGCAAATTGAATATAATTTTTTTCTGCATCTAACCCAGCCAATAGTTTTGGCCTAATACCACAGTTTGGCCACTCAGCTCTGCTCGGTTCCCATCCATTGTTTTTTTGTGCAAACAACTCCAGAGTTGTGAATTAGTTAACCACCAAAATGAGTGGAAAAAGGCCTGCTGCTGGTGGAAAGGGGAATAGGCGTGTTGGGAAGGGGAAAAAAGGTTGTGTCCGTGGGGTAGGTGTAAGAAAGCAACAGTAACATCTGCAGAAAAAAACCATCTTCCAGCCAAACTAAAATGTCTACTTCTTTAAGCGGACAATGTGATAAGATCCCTTTCTTACGGCCACGCCAATCGCTACAAATTCCAGATGAGGCACAAAAACAGCAGGTGCTTCAACGGATATCAAGTGCTCCTTTAAGTGGGCTCTCCTCCACATCAACTTCAACATCACAAATACTCCAGTCCTCAAAGGTGTCACCCCAATCGCACTTGCTTCCTCACAGCTCCCAAATCTCCAGCTGCCCATCTGAGAATGAGCTAGAACAGATGGTTGAGTCTGCAGAGCTGTTTACTCATACTATAGCCTGGGAATCAGAGGTCGACTCCAGCGCTTCTGTGAATCCAGACGAGGAAATGATCTGCACTGATGCCCAGAATCTTTATGAGTCGGATCCAGGACCAGACGCAGAAGGTTCTGACCATGATGTAGACCCTCATTCCCAAACTGTAACTTCATTTGGTGGAGACAATGAGGAAGACGATGATGAGACTCAAATACCTGATTGGAGCGACAACTTTAGTTTTTTGTCAGGGCAGGAACAGGTTGGCTCTTAGGACGACGGGTGTGATAGCGCACAGGGTGATGATGATGAGGTTGGAGATCCCACTTACTGTCAACCCACAGTCAGCCAAGAGATGAGGTCAGCAGAGGAGGTGGAGGAAGATGCTAGTGACGACGAGGTCAGGTTGCTCCTTCCTGGACAGAGACGTAGTACTGGAAGCACGTCAACAACTGCATCCTCAAACACAACTCTGCCTCTCACCACAAGTCATGGTGGCTCTTCAGGTCATATGTGTGCTAAGCCTTGCATAGCCTGGGCATTTTTTCAGATGGATAAAGATGACCCAACTCGTGTTATCTGTAACATTTGTCAGCAAAAGCTAAGTAGAGGCCAAAAAATACATAGTTTGAGTACTTCATGCATGAACCGGCACATGGACATGAAGCATAAGTTGCAGTGGGAAGCTCAGTGTGCTACAATGCGGCCTAGCCGGCCGGGCCAATCACCGTCTGCCATATCTTGTGCATCCGCGGCCTCTTCATCCTCTGTGACTGGGGGCACAGCAGTCACACCTGTTTTGGGGCGCAGACCTGCCACCTCTTTACCCGCAACAGCCAGCGTGATTGGCAGGTCATCATTTTCTTTGGAGGTGGTAACACCAGCTGGTGTTGAGCGCTGTCCGACATCGATAGCACCACCTTTGGATCAAGGCAACCTAACATGTCCGCCTGCATCTTCCTCACAGACCGGCAGTTTGCCGGGGACACCCTTATCAACCCCGTCTAAGCACAATAGCCAGCCCTCGGTCCCTCAGATGTGGACAAGTGAAAGACCATTTCCTCCTAGCCATGAGAAAGCTAAGAGGTTGAATTTCACCATCTGCAAACTCTTGGCTACAAAAATGCTGCCTTTCCGCCTGGTGGACACAGAGGATTTTCGAGACCTTATGTCCATCGCAGTGCCCCAGTACCAGATGCCCAGTCGGCACTACTTCTCAAAGAAAGGTGTGCCTGCGCTCCACCAGCATGTCGCACACAATATCACCGCTTCTTTGAGAAACTCTGTGTGTGACAGGGTGCATTTCACCACAGACACTTGGACGAGTAGGCATGGACAGGGGCGTTACATGTCGCTGACTGGGCACTGGGTAACTATGGTGACAGCAGGACAAGGGGCTGCTGTCCAAGTCTTGCCGTCCCCACGAGTTTTGCGTCAATCCTCTTTATGTCAAAGTTCCTCCACTGCTTCTGCCTCCTCAACCTCCTCTCGGTCTTCCACCTGCACGCAAAGCCTGTCTGGTCATGCCACAAGCTTTCTAACTGCGCAGAAGGGATCCTGCACACCTCCTTACTATGCTGGCAGTAGGGCTCAACGTCATCAGGCGGTTTTTACTTTGAAATGTCTGGGAAATGTGAGTCACACAGCTGAGGAGTTGTGGTCAGCTCTGGAGAACCAATTTCATGAATGGTTGTCTCCACTGGACCTGAAACCAGGGAAGGCCGTGTGCGACAATGCTGCAAACCTGGGAGCGGCCCTTCGCCGGGGCAATGTCACACACGTGCCTTGTATGGCTCACGTGTTGAACCTGGTTGTCCAGCAATTTTTAGCCCACTATCCCAGACTAGATGGCCTTCTTCAGAGGGCATGGTCGCTGTGTGCTCACTTCCGCCGTTCGCATCCCGCAGCTCAGCGACTTACATCTCTACAGAAGTCGCTGGGCCTGCCACTTCACCGGCTAAAATGCGATGTGCCTACCCGGTGGAATTCAACTCTGCACATGTTGCAGCGACTGTGGCAGCACCGACAAGCCCTGGTGCAATAGGTTCTGAAGTATAGCCTGGGCCAACGAGATCCAGAGGTGGGGCAAATCACGCTGGAGGAGTGGTCTCAGATCAGGGACCTATGCACCATTCTGCACAGTTTTGAAATGGCGACGAAGATGTTTAGTGCTGACGATGCCATTATCAGCATGACTATTCCGGTGATTTACATGCTGGAGCACATGTTAAACAGAATTCGGAGTCAGGTGGTGGCACAAGAGGAGGTGGAGGAAGTAGAGGAGGAGGAGTTGTATGCGGAAGGGCTAACATCTGCAAGGTCCAGACGGTCAGCAGCACCAAGGCGGCAGGCATGTGAGGGTGGGGGAGATGGTTTTACCAGGGCGCATGGTAGCAGCCAAACTAGTGAGGAAGGTGCAGGAGCCCAGGAAGAAGTGGAGGACGAACTGATGGAAGACTCATCAGATGAGGGAGACCTTGATCACATTTCTGTTGTGCGAGGTTGGGGGGAGAGGACAGAGGAAGGAAGCATGATTGTTACCTCGCCACCAACACAACAGGGACTTGGTGCTCCTGGATGCGCAACACACATGAGTGCCTTCTTGCTGCACTACCTGCAACATGACCCTCGAATTGTGAGAATTAGAAATAATCCTGACTACTGGGTTGCCACACTGTTAGATCCCCGGTACAAAAGTAAATTTGCATAAATTATTCCTGCCATAGAAAGGGATGCACGCATGCAGGAGTATCAGCAGAGACTGTTGCAGAATCTTACATGTGCTTTTCCACAAAACACCAGTGGTGCACGTAGTGAATCTCACAGTTCCAACTTGCCAACCGTGGGACCGTCAAGTGTTCAGCACTCAAACCGTAACAGAACCACAGTATCTGCTGGTAACATCAATTTTGCGGAATCATTTCACCACTTTTTTAGCCCATCCTTTGCAAGGCCACAGGAGACAAGAAGTCTGACACATAGTCAACGCCTAGAGACGATGGTACAGGAGTATCTCCAAGTAAACATTGAAGCCATGACTGTGTCACTGGACCCTTGCTCTTTTTGGGCTTCCAATCTGGATAAATGGCCGGAGCTAGCCACTTACGCCTTGGAGATCTTGTCATGCCCCGCAGCCAGCGTTCTGTCTGAACGTGTGTTCAGCGCTGCTGGTGGTATGCTGACAGATAAGCGCACGCGGCTCTCCACTGATAATGTAGACAGACTCACGTTCATAAAGATGAACAAATCATGGATCCGAAACGACTTTTCTACCCCTGTGTCATCCTGGGGAGAGTAAAAGCTTGATGATTGGTTAAAATCACCCTACCAACCGTTTTAAGCTTTCAAATTACTAATCATGTTTATCTGTATCTTGGCTGGAAAATAATTTGGGCTTTGTAGCAGTGTGCAGCACTGATTCTATTAGGCCATCTATAATAAGCTCCACCAGATTTAAAATTACTAATCATGTTTATCTGTATCTAGACTGGAAAATAATTTGGGCTTTGTAGCAGTGTGCAGCACTGATCCTATTAGGCCATCTACACTAAGCTCCACCAGATTTAAAATTAATCATAATTTTTAGCTGCATCTAGCCCGGAAAATAATTTTGGGGCTCCGAGATGCGCAAGACACATAAGTGCCTTCTTGCTGCACTACGTGCAACATGACCCTCATATTGTCAGAATTCGAAGTAATCATGACTACTGGGTTGCCACACTCTTAGATCCCCCAAACTTTTCGATCAACCTTTTCATTTTAATAAAGACCAAAAAAATGGTCATTTTTGAAATTATAAGCATTAGCAGGTTATTAGAAGCTGAAATCAAACAGTTTTCAACTCAAAACTTTATTCTAGGTGATGTTACATTTTCACATAGGACCCCTTGTTCGAAAGGAGCTTCTGAACTCTCTCGTCCATTGAATTTGTCAGGTTTTGGATGGTTTCTGCTTCAATTGTTTTGCATGAGGACAGAATACCCTCCCAGAGCTGTTGCTTAGATGTGAACTGCCTCCCGCCATCATAGACACTCCTTTTGATGATGCTCCAGAGGTTCTGAATGGGGTAGAGGTCAGGGGAGCATGGGGGTCACACCATAAGTTTGTCCCCTTTTATGCCCATATCAGCCAGAGATGCAGATGTTTTATGTGCAGCATGAGATGGTGCATTATCATGCAAAAAAATGATCTTGCTGTGAAATACACGGTTCTTCTTCTTGAACCATGGCAGGAAGTGCTGTTTGAGAAAATCCACATACATTATGGAGTTCATCTTTAGCGCCTTCAGGGATCCTAAAGGGGCCGACAATCTCTCTCCCCATGATTCCAGCCCAAAACATTACTCCACCTCCTCCTTGTTGGCGCTGTAGCCGTGTTTGCGTGGGGTGTCCATCAACCAGCCATCCTCCACTCCATCCATCTGGACCATCGAGCGCTGCACGGCACTCATCCGTGAACAAAACAGTTTTGAAATCAGTCTTCATGTAATGTTTGGCCCACTGGAGCCGTTTCTGCTTGTGTGAAGTGGATAGAGGAGGTCGACAGGATGGCGTATGCACAGCTGCAAACCTCTGAAGGACCCTGCATCTTGTTGTTCGGGGGACGTTGGAGGCACCAGCAGCTTCAAAAACTTGTCTGCTGCTATGACAAGGCTTTTTTGCCGCTGCTCTTTTAACCTGACGTAATTGCCTGTAGGAAAGAGTCCTCAATTTGCCCTTATCAGCACGCACACGTGTGTACTGTGAATCAGCTACATACTTCTTGATTGCCAAGACACTTCATCCTGATCATCGCACAATGTTGATTGTAGTCATGCCTTGACCCAAACACTCCACAATTTGTTGCTTCTCAGCAGCCGACACATCCTTTTTCTTTCCAATTTTGGCAGAAAATGTAGGCTGCTTAATAATGTGAGACAGCCTTCTTAAGTAGTCTTGTCTTTCATTGGACACACCTGCCAAACTAATTAGCACAGGTGTCTGCAATTGCTTACAGTGATATAAAGAGCCCTGACACACATCACCATCAATGAGTTTAACTGACAAACAAACAAATTCTTCCCTTATCACTCCTAAACACTTTTTGCATAATAATTTGGAACACAGTGTACATGTGCTTTTCCACAAAACACCAGTGGTTCACGTAGTGAATCTTACAGTTCTAACTTGCCAACCGTGGTCTGTATGGAGTTGTTCAATAAAGGGCCCAAAATTAAGATAACATAGATGGGAGAGGTCTCTATGAATAGGAATTCCTAAGTATTTGATACCCTGTGAGGGCCAGGCAAAGGGAAAGTTGGACTGGATGGAATCCTATATGGATTTGGGGAGGGAGACATCGAGGGCCTCAGACTTCGCTGCATTGATTTTAAAATTTGACCATGTAACAAAGTGATCTATTTCAGCCATAACAGCATGGATGGATATATGTGATTGAGTGATATATACTAGGACATCATCAGCAAATAGAGAGCACTTGTACTCGGTGCCTCCCACCTCAATCCACCTAATATTGGGGTTATGGCGAATTGATGAGAGCAGGTGCTCCGTCACTAGGATGTATAAGAGAGGGGACAGAGGACATCCCTGCCTTGTCCCATTGGTGATTGTGAAAGGTGATGAAAATGTTCTGATGCACCCCCTGGGCCTTGGGACACCCGGAGCCAGACCCTTTTTGGTGGATGCTGGTGGTTGTAGTCTTCGTGGCGGCGACCCGGTTCCGTGGCTCAGGGTGGTCAAACCAGTGGCGGAACTATTTATATGGTTTTGATGTTTAAATGTCCGACTACGCCACCCGTGGATTGCGGTCAGAGTGAACCGCCGCTGCAGGGCAGACCGCTGAGGCTGGTGCTGTGGGTGCAGCAGAGCGTAGCATAACTCCCCACGGGAGGAGTATAGCCTCAGGGCAGTGTATGCGGAGGATGGGGGTGATGGTGCAGGGCAGCAGCAGTAACGACACGGAGTCAGTGATGCAGTCCAGGGCCTTTACTCACAGTTCTTATTATCCAGACCACGTCTGCAGGTAATGGCTGCCCACGTCGTACTGTACTCACCAGGTGAGGGGCTCAGACAACTCCCAGATAACTTTGGAGCGCTTCACAGGACCCCCTTTGTGTGTCCTTTGTCTGGCCTTTCTTACCAACCCTTCTGTCCGGCTGCCTCGGGCCTCCTCTTGGTAAACTTGGCGCCAGTTTCCCTGACCCTATGTGGTGCCTTCCTAGCGGGTGTAGCGAGGGGCTGCGCCACATAAAATGTCACAGCCTCCGGTTTCTAGCTGAGGGTCGTTTCCTGCCTCAACTAGTTTCGGGGACCGGTCTCCCCCTTTGGCCTGACCCCTCCACGCAGGTGGATTCGGGCGTGCGGTGGCGACTCGCCCGTCCGCACCCCTGGGATCCCTTCATTCCTCGTTCCTGGAGCCTTCTCCGCTCCTCTTCCTTCCTTCTCCCTCTTCCAGGCCTGGGCCTCTGTTACTAGGCCCGCCTCCGGAGCAGAGCTCATGCAGAGCCCCTGCTCCCTGCCATTTCTGCTCAGACTTCTGTGCACTGAACTAAGATGGTGCCCACCTTTTATACTCCCTTCTCAATGCACCCAGGAACTGCTTCCTCCCTGCTCCTGCACTACAGGGTTCCCCTTCCTCAGTGTTCCCTCCCCCCACTCCAGCCAGGGACAGGGACTGTCGTGCCCATCTCAGAGGCATATTGGTCGCCCTGCCCCACGGCAATGTGGTGTAATGCATGCAGGTGTCGGGTCCTGATCCACACTCCATCCTTACCTGAGAGTGAGATATCACACCTCTGGGTGAGGTGCAATACCTCTGTAGCAACCGAGCTCTCAAGGTGCTACAGTTCCATTTTTCTTCAGCCTAGGTGACGTATTGTGATACAGGGCCGTGATTTTGGCTATAAAAGGGTCCCCTAGACCCCTACCCCAAGCTTTTTAAGAGAATCATATATGGCGTGCCAGGAGACTCTATGGAATGCTTTCTCAGCATCCAACGAGAGTATCTAATTACAAATTTTTAACTGCATCTAGCCCAGGAAATACTTTGTGCCTAGTAGCAGTGTCTGCTAGTTAGCGGATTATCCCAGCTGTTAAGCAAGCTACACCGCCTGTAGTTTGGACACTTAATTTTTTCAAAGGAAATGCTTCGGGACCACGGGATACTCAGTGAAGAGCATCAGGAGGCACCCCAAGGCATAGGGGCTGGGACTGGCAGTAGGATGCCTTGCGGTGGACAGCCGAGCTCGATCCTTATAAAAGCTTTTTAACTGCAGCAGCTTTAGTGGACGCTACTGGAGCTGGAATTACGCGGCTGCTGGTATGAGACTTGCCCTCCAATAGATCCTTGTAAATGGATTTAAAGTGTATTCATTCAAATTAGAGAGACAATTTAAATTAAAAAGCTTAGAGCTGCCTCCACCACAGGGGGGCTCGCTCGACCCACCAGCGGACAGGCACCAGTATTGGGAGAGGGGGGCTGGCCGTCAGGGTTCACCGCCGCTCTGGCACAAACCCGGCGACACGGAGGTGGCACGGGCAGGAGCGGACTGAACGTGTCGGCTTCTCACTTTTTGGATTTTAGAAGGGCATGACATGCCTATATCTGTGTCTCCCCCTCCTTTTACTCCTCCACCTCTTTTCTTTTCGCATGACTATATGTACTTGTCACTTTTCCATGTGTTAGTTGTGTCTTCTGAGCAGTTTGTCAGCTTTTGGACACCTTTGAAGGTGTTTTCTATGTGTTTCTATGTGTTTTTGTTTGCCTGCCATTGGTTTTAACGGTGTTCGAAGGTGTTCGACGAACACACGGGTGTTCGACGAACCGAACCGAACTCGAACACTACGGGGGTGGCTCAACACTAATAGTCAGGTATTTCCCTTTTTTTTACAAGTTCTCTTAATATTAGCAAAAGAAAAAAAGAATAAAACAATAGAACAAAAGGCAAAAATGATTTGAACATGCAAACAAGAATATTTTTTTAGAGCTGTTAAAATTGAATGTATGATAAAACCTTAAAATAGGTCAGGTCAGGAATGGGATGAAATGCACCAGTCCTGAAATTATTAAAAAAAATTGTCGCTATTAGAATAAAAGCTAATCCATGGCCATTAATTACAGTTGAGAGTGGTTAGCCTATAAGAACCTCTAAGGAAGAAACGTTCTTTACTATATAATACTAAATAATGGAGGGAAAGTACTTCTCATATATTATACTGAACAACAGTACTATTATTTTGTAATGGAGCTTCTGTGTGTATTGTACCTTATAAGAGTTAGTTAGGGCTGTTGAACACTACAGTTGTTGCATCGGACTTTCTTGTCCTTTGTATTTGGATAGTTTTGTTTTGACAGAAGTATCGTGTAAACCCACTCGCACTGCCATCCTATAATAACAGGTTCCCAGATTATATCAAATCATGTCGTGTACCAGTAAACTCGGAGAAGGATCTCTGTTTACTCATTCGGAGGCTATGACATTCATTCCATGTACCTAGAAAACCAAACAAGAACATCCTGTAGGATTAGGAAGAATAAATCTTCTCTTTGAACAGTGAAGTCTCATAGTAAGAGATGATACCTTCCAGAATATCTTATCAGTGAAGAATCAGCAGAGCTAGCAAAAAAAGAAAAATAGAAAAAAAATATGAGGAATTGGAGGCATGCCCTGCATATCACATTATGCAAACTACTAAAATAAAATGATGTTTCCCATAACCCAGAACTATATATATTAGCAGATGCTTATCCTTGCGACTCCCACCTGGCTTATCTTGTTAATATGAATATGTAAACTGAATCTGCTATTCCCTCAGATTTGGCCCATGAGAGGGTTTTACCCCAAGCAAATAACTCTACGATGAGCTGTGTCAATAATAATCATGCATTGCTTGTATACTGTACTAACATTACCGCTGATAATAGAGTCTCTCAGCACTGCATTCATAGTGTGCATGCCTAGGAGATCACAATGGGGAAAATGGAAAATGGCACTGTCCAAAGGGACAGAAGACAGATCAACAATTCAACTGATTTTAAAGGGTTTGTCCAGACACTAATTGAAAAACTGTTTTGTACCTGATGAATGTCCTGGTACAGGGCTGAAAATTGGTTAGTGACAAAATATAATTATTCCTATCATTTAGTAAAGAGGAACTCTACTATTTCCACAATGTCCTGCGAAGAAGCTTTTATTGCTTGTTACAATACTGATGATAGTGCCAGAGACCCGAGTTGTCTGTCAATTTGCTACAAATTTAAAAAAAAACTGTTAACTGCTTCAAATGTAACAAAAATGGAAATACCTTTCTGATCCCTCACCACTTATGTACCAGTGCTAGGGCAATTTAAGGGTCGTCGTTCCTCTCGGACTTTGACACTGGGCTTCAGGATTATGCATAAGGGAGAGCTTAACAAACATCCTTTTTAGAGCACTGGTCCGACTCCTAACCATTCCTTTTGGCGCTTATTCCAGCCGCCCTTCTTAGTTAGTTGACCACTTCTTAGGAAATTTACCACTCTCTATACTCCATGTAGGGCACCGATTGGGTTTTACTAAATAGATCCATAGTGACAATTGGGATATAGGGTAGACAGCATCCTCATATGGACAGATGATCAAATGTACTTTTGAGGGCAAAAACCAAACCGTTGCTCCTTAGGACATAGGACGACAACCATCTTCCAACTTCTAAAGTTGCATCTACAGTATCCCCTCAATTGGGAGAGTGGCTTGGATAAATATAAGGTCTATATTGGGACATATGATGTCAACCCCAACTGTCTCATATGGCACATTAACCACTATACACCTTCCATGTGTTACACTGATTGGGATATAACTAAATGTTCCTGTTAGGAAATAGGGTTAATGATACCCCTATGGGATGAAGTGACCAAAAGTCCACCACAGGGGCTCCTTAATCATACATTTTTGTCAGCATCTGCAATAACAAACACTATTTATGTTCTATATTTCTCAGCAATAGGCTGGAATTAACTATGGTTTATAAAGGTTTATGGTATTGACATTAAGAAATGGTAACTAAACTTCCTCTTGAGGGTGCTAGCCTCAACTGCCCATTTTAGGACAATAATTTTACCAATGTTCTATGTATTCCACTGATTGGGGTGGAATTGAATATAATTATCCATTTTAATTTGAGTAGAATTTCATGTGAAGTCTCATGCCCTAAAACAATAAGATTAGGGTCCTAATAATTTTGCCAATGGACAATGCTCCTTGCCCTAATCTGGAATAAACTATACCCTGTAAGGTTTTAACTACAGATCAGTGGATCAGGCAAAATTTAAATTCAAGGAAATGTATCCAGCTTCATAAAAATTGCAAGTTTATTGAGAAAAAAAAATGAAAAAATATCCATATCATGATGTAGCAAGTAACACTCACTTGCTACATTATGATATGGATAATTTTTAATATTTTTTCTCTATAAACTTGCAATTTTTAAGAAGCTGGATACACTTCTTGTTCGTTTAGACATTTTGTGCCAATGAATCCAATTCTTCTCCTCACCTAGAACCTTGGTGAGCTCTGCCTCCACCATTGATTAGCATCTAACTGTTAATTTGAGATGAGCGAACATTTCAATGTTCGGTTCGGAAATGTTCGCAGAATATTTAGACATTCGCCGAATTTGTTCGTCGAATGTTTGTCGAACATTTCCGAATGCCATAGGATTCAATGGGGGGACAAAAAAACCCCATATACAACACCTTCAAATGGGCCCAGAAGCTGCCAAAACACATCAAATTAGGGGTAGACACCAGGAAAGTGCCACCAATTGACTCAGAGTACATGAAGTATAATTATTATCATTATTACAGCGACATTTATTTCGTGGAGCGTTACATGTGAAAAGGGGTCACCGACTGGTACAAGAAGAGAGAGGACCCCGCCCATCACGGCGCACAAACAATGTACAAGGGATGGGTGAGGATACAGTAGGTCAGGGTACAGCTAGTCATGCAGCGGTATGCTGGAGCGAGTCTTACCGCAGATTGTACACTTTTCACAAGAAGTTGGTCTTCAGCTTCCTTTTCAAGGTTTCCACGGTAGGCAACAGTCTGATGTGTTGGGGTACAGTGTTACACAGTAGGTGAGATGCACGGGACAAATCTTGTATGCGATTGTGACAAGAAGAGATAAGAGGGTAGTAGAGAAGGAGATCTTGGAAGGATGGGCAGTTGCGTGCAGGTAACTAGTACAGGGAGACTAGGTCAAACATATATAGAGGAGACAGGTTTTCGATGGCTTTTCAACTGGAGTCTCTGGGCAACAGGGAGCCAGCGCAGAGATTGACAGAGGGGAGAAGCCTGGGATTAGCGGGGTGACAGGTGGATTAATCAGCCAGCACAGTTTAGGTTAGATTGGAGGGGTGCGAGAGTGGTAGAATAGAGGCCACAGAGCAGGAGCTTGTAGTAGACAAGGCAAGAGATCATGAGGGTGTGGGCTGGTGTTTTTCTAGATTCATGGTTGAGGAATGTGCAGATCCCAGAGATACTTTGGAGTTGGAGTCAGCAGCAAGTAGAAAGGGCTTGGATCTGACGTTTGAAGAACAGATCAGAGTCAAGCTTGCGGGACTGGGGAGAATGGGCAGCCTTTCACTTTGATGTATAAGTCAGTTGGGGGGTATGAATGAGATGGTGGAAAGATGATGCATTCTATTTTATCCATGTTAATTTTTACAAATCTAGCAAAGAAGAAAGATGAAATACAGGACACACAAAGTGGGATTCTGGTTAGTAAGGAGATGATATCAGGTCCAGAGAGGTAGATCTGCGTGTCATCAGCCTAGAGGTGATACCAAAAGCCGTGAGACTATGAACTGTCCCAGGCCGAAGGTATCGATGGAGAAGAGCCTGGATCCTAGAACTGAACCTTGGGGTACACCAACACATAGGGGGTGAGATGAGGAGGTGGTGTGTGAGTGGGAGACACTGAATGTCCTGTCGGTTAGGTATAGAGATGAGCGTTGTTCTACTCGAACTGTTCGCCAATCTCAAATTCGAGCTGTTTTGGGCGGTGTTCGAGCCGTTCGGCGAACACGAACAATTTGAGAAAAATTCGGCTGTTCGAGGTTATGTTCGATAACTGTTCGTGCACCAAAATCATAACTGGATTTTTTCTCAGTAATGATGAAAATTAATGTTAATACGCAGTTTGAGTGTACAGCGGGGTGGGGGGAGGGGCAGGGGATGGATCTCTGCAGGAACAATGAAGATCTCCATTTTTTTTCCTCTTTCCCGCATTTACAGTGGGGAGGTGCAATCTGTCAGCCTATCAGCAGCGCACACACGGAGCGAAGTGCTTTTTTTCACACAAGCAAGGGCATGTGTCATTGGCAGTGTATGTCACATGTCCTTGCCCTATAAGACCAAGCCATTTTCCCCGTCGCCACCATTTTCTCACTGCTGCAGCTGCGTGTTAGACGGCACCGCTGTTGCTGTGTGCGCTATACCTTGTTAATTTCAAGCCAATTTTCGCACAAATCTACAGATAGCTTGGGAGTAGGGAATAGTTGTGATTGCAGTCCTTTTAAGGACTAGGTTACAGCATTTCCTACGACTTTTATCAGGCAGGTCTGTGCTCTTAAATAGATAGATTGTGGGAGTAAAGACTAATTGTAATTGGAGTCCTTTTCAGGACTAGGTTACATCAGTTCCTATCAGTTTTTGCCAGGCAGGTCTGTGCCAGTGCTGTGCAAGTTTTTTTCACAGCATTTGGCTGAATCTAGCAAAGCTAATCCTTTTTGGCCTATTGCAGAGTGTGTTAGTCAGTGGAGTAGCCTATCTGTGTTGCAAGATATACCACCTGTGTATAGAATACCAATTTTTTTACTGCACCTAGTGAAGTAAAATCTTTTGGGCATAGCATCATTCTATTAGTCCATCTATACTGACCTCCATCAGGTTGCAAATTGAATATAATTTTTTTCTGCATCTAGCTCTGAAAAAATATTGGACTTCTAGCTGTGTGTGGGACTTGTTGTATTAGTCCATCTATACTGACCTCCATCAGGTTGCAAACTGAATATATTTTTTTCTGCATCTACCTCTGAAAAAATATTGGGCTTCTAGCTGTGTGTGGGACTTGTTCTATTAATCCATCTATACAGACCTCCATCAGGTTGCAAACTGAATATATTTTTTTCTGCATCTACCTCTGAAAAAACATTGGGCTTCTAGCTGTGTGTGGGACTTGTTCTATTAATCCATCTATACAGACCTCCATCAGGTTGCAAACTGAATATATTTTTTTCTGCATCTACCTATGAAAAAATATTGGGCTTCTAGCTGTGTGTGGGACTTGTTGTATTAGTGCATCTATACTGACCTCCATCAGGTTGCAAACTGAATATATTTTTTTCTGCATCTACCTCTGAAAAAATATTGGGCTTCTAGCTGTGTGTGGGACTTGTTCTATTAATCTATCTATACAGACCTCCATCAGGTTGCAAACTGAATATATTTTTTTCTGCATCTAGCTCTGAAAAAATATTTGGCCTTCTAGCAGTGTGTGGGACTTTCTCTATTAGTCCATCTATACTGACCTCCATCAGGTTGCAAATTGAATATAATTTTTTTCTGCATCTAACCCAGCCAATAGTTTTGGCCTAATACCACAGTTTGGCCACTCAGCTCTGCTCGGTTCCCATCCATTGTTTTTTTGTGCAAACAACTCCAGAGTTGTTAATTAGTTAACCACCAAAATGTGTGGAAAAAGGCCTGCTGCTGGTGGAAAGGGGAATAGGCGTGTTGGGAAGGGGAAAAAAGGTTGTGTCCGTGGGGTAGGTGTTAAAGCAACAGTAACATCTGCAGAAGAAAGACCATCTTCCAGCCAAACTAAAATGTCTACTTCTTTTAGCGGACAATGTGATAAGATCCCTTTCTTACGGCCACGCCAATCGCTACAAATTCCAGATGAGGCTCAAAAACATCAGGTGCTTCAACGGATATAAAGTGCTCCTTTAAGTGGGCTCTCCTCCACATCAACTTCAACATCACAAATACTCCAGTCCTCAAAGGTGTCACCCCAATCGCACTTGCTTCCTCACAGCTCCCAAATCTCCAGCTGCCCGTCTGAGTATGAGGTAGAACAGATGGTTGAGTCTGCAGAGCTGTTTACTCATACTATAGCCTGGGAATCAGAGGTCGACTCCAGCGCTTCTGTGAATCCAGACGAGGAAGTGATCTGCACTGATGCCCAGA
The DNA here is from genome assembly GCF_046119375.1 of Phyllobates terribilis. Taxonomy (NCBI): domain Eukaryota; kingdom Metazoa; phylum Chordata; class Amphibia; order Anura; family Dendrobatidae; genus Phyllobates; species Phyllobates terribilis. Next base: position 256,475,326 of record NW_027362769.1, read on the forward strand.
ATCTTTATGAGTCGGATCCAGGACCAGACGCAGAAGGTTATGACCATAATGTAGACCCTCATTCCCAAACTGTAACTCCTGTTGGTGGAGACAATGAGGAAGACGATGATAAGACTCAAATACCTGACTGGAGCGACAACTTTAGTTTTTTGTCAGGGCAGGAACAGGTTGGCTCTGAGGACGACGGGTGTGATAACGCACAGGGTGATGATGATGAGGTTGGAGTCCCACTTACTGTCAACCCACAGTCAGCCAAGAGATGAGGTCAGCAGAGGAGGTGGAGGAAGATGCTAGTGACGACGAGGTCAGGTTGCGCCTTCCTGGACAGAGACGTAGTACTGGAAGCACGTCAACAACTGCATCCTCAAACACAACTCTGCCTCTCACCTCAAGACCTGGTGGCTCTTCAGGTCGCATGGGTGCTAAGCCTTGCATAGCCTGGGCATTTTTTCAGATCGATAAAGATGACCCAACTCGTGTTATCTGTAACATTTGTCAGCAAAAGCTAAGTAGAGGCCAAAAAATACATAGTTTGAGTACTTCATGCATGAACCGGCACATGGACATGAAGCATAAGTTGCAGTGGGAAGCTCAGTGTGCTACAATGCGGCCTAGCCGGCCGGGCCAACCACCGTCTGCCATATCTTGTGCATCCGCGGCCTCTTCATCCTCTGTGACTGGGGGGACAGCAGTCACACCTGTTTTGGGGCGCAGACCTGCCACCTCTTTACCCGCAACAGCCAGCGTGATTGGCAGGTCATCATTTTCTTTTTTGAGGTGGTAACACCAGCTGGTGTTGAGCGCTGTCCGACATCGATAGCACCACCTTTGGATCAAGGCAACCTAACATGTCCGCCTGCATCTTCCTCACATACCGGCAGTTTGCTGGGAACACCCTTATCAACCCCGTCTAAGCACAATAGCCAGCCCTCGGTCCCTCAGATGTGGACAAGTAAAATACCATTTCCTCCTAGCCATGAGAAAGCTAAGAGGTTGAATTTCACCATCTGCAAGTTCTTGGCTACAGAAATGCTGCCTTTCCGCCTGGTGGACACAGAGGATTTTCGAGACCTTATGTCCGTCGCAGTGCCCCAGTACCAGATGCCCAGTCGGCACTACTTCTCAAAGAAAGGTGTGCCTGCGCTCCACCAGCATGTCGCACACAACATCACCGCTTCTTTGAGAAACTCTGTGTGTGACAGGGTGCATTTCACCACAGACACTTGGACGAGTAGGCATGGACAGGGGCGTTACATGTCGCTGACTGGGCACTGGGTAACTATGGTTACAGCAGGACAAGGGGCTGCTGTCCAAGTCTTGCCGTCCCCACGAGTTGTGCATCAATCCTCTTTATGTCAAAGTTCCTCCACTGCTTCTGCCTCCTCAACCTCCTCTCGGTCTTCCACCCGCACCCAAAGCCTGTCTGGTCATGCCACAAGCTTTCTAACTGCGCAGAAGGGATCCTGCACACCTCCTTACTATGCTGGCAGTAGGGCTCAACGTCATCAGGCGGTTTTTACATTGAAATGTCTGGGAAATGTGAGTCACACAGCTGAGGAGTTGTGGTCAGCTCTGGAGAACCAATTTCATGAATGGTTGTCTCCACTGGACCTGAAACCAGGGAAGGCCGTGTGCGACAATGCTGCAAACCTGGGTGCGGCCCTTCGCCGGGGCAATGTCACACACGTGCCTTTTATGGCTCACGTGTTGAACCTGGTTGTCCAGCAATTTTTAGCCCACTATCCCAGACTAGATGGCCTTCTGCAGAGGGCACGGTCGCTGTGTGCTCACTTTCGCTGTTCGCATACCGCAGCTCAGCGACTTACATCTCTACAGAAGTCGTTGGGCCTGCCACTTCACCGGCTAAAATGCGATGTGCCTACCCGGTGGAATTCAACTCTGCACATGTTTCAGCGACTGTGGCAGCACCGACAAGCCCTGGTGCAATACGTTCTGACGTATAGCCTGGGCCAACGAGATCCAGAGGTGGGGCAAATCACGCTGGAGGAGTGGTCTCAGATCAGGGACCTATGCACCCTTCTGCACAGTTTTGAAATGGCGACGAAGATGTTTAGTGCTGACGATGCCATTATCAGCATGACTATTCCGGTGATTTACATGCTGGAGCACATGTTAAACAGAATTCGGAGTCAGGTGGTGGCACAAGAGGAGGTGGAGGAAGTAGAGGAGGAGGAGTTGTATGCGGAAGGGCTAACATCTGCAAGGTCCAGACGGTCGGCAGCACCAAGGCGGCAGGCATGTGAGGGTGGGGGAGATGGTTTTACCAGGGCGCATGGTAGCAGCCAAACTAGTGAGGAAGGTGCAGGAGCCCAGGAAGAAGTGGAGGACGAACTGATGGAAGACTCATCAGATGAGGGAGACCTTGATCACATTTCTGTTGTGCGAGGTTGGGGGGAGAGGACAGAGGAAGGAAGCATGATTGTTATCTCGCCACCAACACAACAGGGACTTGGTGCTCCTGGTTGCGCAAGACACATGAGTGCCTTCTTGCTGCACTACCTGCAACATGACCCTCGAATTGTGAGAATTAGAAATAATCCTGACTACTGGGTTGCCACACTGTTAGATCCCCGGTACAAAAGTAAATTTGCAGAAATTATTCCTGCCATAGAAAGGGATGCACGCATGCAGGAGTATCAGCAGAGACTGTTGCAGAATCTTACATGTGCTTTTCCACAAAATACCAGTGGTGCACGTAGTGAATCTCACAGTTCTAACTTGCCAACCGTGGGACCGTCAAGTGTTCAGCTCTCAAACCGTAACAGAACCAAAGTATCTGCTGGTAACATCAATTTTGCGGAATCATTTCACCACTTTTTTAGCCCATCCTTTGCAAGGCCACAGGAGACAAGAAGTCTGACACATAGTCAACGCCTAGAGACGATGGTACAGGAGTATCTCCAAGTAAACATTGAAGCCACGACTGTGTCACTGGACCCTTGCTCTTTTTGGGCTTCCAATCTGGATAAATGGCCGGAGCTAGCCACTTACGCCTTGGAGATCTTGTCATGCCCCGCAGCCAGCGTTCTGTCTGAACGTGTGTTCAGCGCTGCTGGTGGTGTGCTGACAGATAAGCGCACGCGGCTCTCCACTGATAATGTAGACAGACTCACGTTCATAAAGATGAACAAATCATGGATCCGAAACGACTTTTCTACCCCTGTGTCATCCTGGGGAGAGTAAAAGCTTGATGATTGGTTAAAATCACCCTACCAACCGTTTTAAGCTTTCAAATTACTAATCATGTTTATCTGTATCTTGGCTGGAAAATAATTTGGGCTTTGTAGCAGTGTGCAGCACTGATTCTATTAGGCCATCTATAATAAGCTCCACCAGATTTAAAATTACTAATCATGTTTATCTGTATCTTGACTGGAAAATAATTTGGGCTTTGTAGCAGTGTGCAGCACTGATCCTATTAGGCCATCTATACTAAAGCTTCACCAGATTTAAAATTAATAATAATTTTTAGCTGCATCTAGCCCGGAAAATAATTTTGGGGCTCCGAGATGCGCAAGACACGTAAGTGCCTTCTTGCTGCACTACCTGCAGCATGACCCTCATATTGTCAGAATTCGAAGTAATCATGACTACTGGGTTGCCACACTCTTAGATCCCCCAAACTTTTCGATCAACCTTTTCATTTTAATAAAGACCAAAAAAATGGTCATTTTTGAAATTATAAGCATTAGCAGGTTGTTAGAAACTGAAATCAAACAGTTTTCAACTCAAAAATTTATTCTAGGTGATGTTACATTTTCACATAGGACCCCTTGTTCGAAAGGAGCTTCTGAACTCTCTCGTCCATTGAATTTGTCAGGTTTTGGATGGTTTCTGCTTCAATTGTTTTGCATGAGGACAGAATACCCTCCCAGAGCTGTTGCTTAGATGTGAACTGCCTCCCGCCATCATAGACACTCCTTTTAATGATGCTCCAAAGGTTCTGAATGGGGTAGAGGTCAGGGGAGCATGGGGGTCACACCATAAGTTTGTCCCCTTTTATGCCCATATCATTCAGAGATGCAGATGTTTTATGTGCAGCATGAGATGGTGCATTATCATGCAGAAAAATTATCTTGCTGTGAAATACACGGTTCTTCTTCTTGAACCATGGCAGGAAGTGCTGTTTGAGAAAATCCACATACATTATGGAGTTCATCTTTAGCGCCTTCAGGGATCCTAAAGGGGCCGACAATCTCTCTCCCCATGATTCCAGCCCAAAACCTCCTCCTTGTTGGCGCTGTAGCCGTGTTTGCGTGGGGTGTCCATCAACCAGCCATCCTCCACTCCATCCATCTGGATCATCGAGCGCTGCACGGCACTCATCCGTGAACAAAACAGTTTTGAAATCAGTCTTCATGTAATGTTTGGCCCACTGGAGCCGTTTCTGCTTGTGTGAAATGGATAGAGGAGGTTGACAGGATGGCGTATGCACAGCTGCAAACCTCTGAAGGACCCTGCATCTTGTTGTTCGGGGGACGTTGGAGGCACAAGCAGCTTCAAAAACTTTTCTGCTGCTATGACAAGGCTTTTTTGCCGCTGCTCTTTCAACCTGACGTAATTGCCTGTAGGAAAGAGTCCTCAATTTGCCCTTATCAGCACGCACACGTGTGTACTGTGAATCAGCTACATACTTCTTGATTGCCAAGACACTTCATCCTGATCATCGCACAATGTTGATTGTAGTCATGCCTTGACCTAAACACTCCACAATTTGTTGCTTCTCAGCAGCCGACACATCCTTTTTCTTTCCCATTTTGGCAGAAAATGTAGGCTGCTTAATAATGTGAGACAGCCTTCTTAAGTAGTCTTGCCTTTCATTGGACACACCTGCCAAACTAATTAGCACAGGTGTCTGCAATTGCTTACAGTGATATAAAGAGCCCTGACACACATCACCATCAATGAGTTTAACTGACAAACAAACAAATTCTTCCCTTATCACTCCTAAACACTTTTTGCATAATAATTTGGAACACAGTGTGCATGTGCTTTTACACAAAACACCAGTGGTTCACGTAGTGAATCTTACAGTTCTAACTTGCCAACCGTGGTCTGTATGGAGTTGTTCAATAAATGGCCCAAAATTAAGATAACATAGATGGGAGAGGTCTCTATGAATAGGAATTCCTAAGTATTTGATACCCTGTGAGGGCCAGGCAAAGGGAAAGTTGGACTGGATGGAATCCTATATGGATTTGGGGAGGGAGACATCGAGGGCCTCAGACTTCGCTGCATTGATTTTAAAATTTGACCATGTAACAAAGTGATCTATTTCAGCCATAACAGCATGGATGGATATATGTGATTGAGTGATATATACTAGGACATCATCAGCAAATAGAGAGCACTTGTACTCGGTGCCTCCCACCTCAATCCACCTAATATTGGGGTTATGGCGAATTGATGAGAGCAGGTGCTCCGTCACTAGGATGTATAAGAGAGGGGACAGAGAACATCCCTGCCTTGTCCCATTGGTGATTGTGAAAGGTGATGAAAATGTTCTGAGGCGCCCCCTGGGCCTTGGGACACCCGGAGCCGGACCCTTTTTGGTGGATGCTGGTGGTTGTAGTCTCCGTGGCGGCGACCCGGTTCCGTGGCTCAGGGAGGTCAAACCAGTGGCGGAACTATTTATGTGGTTTTGATGTTTAAATGTCCGACTACGCCACGCGTGGATTGCGGTCAGAGTGAACCGCCGCTCCAGGGCAGACCACTGAGGCTGGTGTTGTGGTTGCAGCAGAGCGTAGCATAACTCCCCACGGGAGGAGTATAGCCTCAGGGCAGTGTATGCGGAGGATGGGGGTGATGGTGCAGGGCAGCAGCAGTAATGACACGGAGTCAGTGATGCAGTCCAGGGCCTTTACTCACAATTCTTATTATCCAGACCACGTCTGCAGGTAACGGCTGCCCACGTCGTACGGTGCTCACCAGGTGAGGGGCTCAGACAACTCCCAGATAACTTTGGAGTGCTTCACAGGACCCCCTTTGTGTGTCCTTTGTCTGCCCTTTCTTACCAACCCTTCTGTCCGGCTGCCTCGGGCCTCCTCTTGGTAAACTTGGCGCCAGTTTCCCTGACCCTATGTGGTGCCTTCCTAGCGGGTGTAGCGAGGGGCTGCGCCACATAAAATGTCACAGCCTCCTGTTTCTAGCTGAGGGTCGTTTCCTGCCTCCACTAGTTTCGGGGACCGGTCTCCCCCTTTGGCCTGACCCCTCCACGCAGGTGGATTCGGGCGTGCGGTGGCGACTCGCCCGTCCGCACCCCTGAGATCCCTTCGTTCCTCGTTCCTGGAGCCTTCTCCGCTCCTCTTCCTTCCTTCTCTCTCTTCCAGGCCTGGGCCTCTGTTACTAGGCCCGCCTCCGGAGCAGAGCTCATGCAGAGCCCCTGCTCCCTGCCACTTCTGCTCAGACTTCTCTGCACTGAACTAAGATGGTGCCCACCTTTTATACTCCCTTCTCAATGCACCCAGGAACTGCTTCCTCCCTGCTCCTGCACTACAGGGTTCCCCTTCCTCAGTGTTCCCTCCCCCCACTCCAGCCAGGGACAGGGACTGTCGTGCCCATCTCAGGGGCATATTGGTCGCCCTGCCCCACGGCAATGTGGTGTAATGCATGCAGGTGTCGGGTCCTGATCCACACTACATCCTTACCTGAGAGTGAGATATCACAACTCTGGGTGAGGTGCAATACCTCTGTAGCAACCGAGCCCTCAGGGTGCTACAGTTCCATTTATCTTCAGCCTAGGTGACGTATTGCGATACAGGGCCATGATTTTGGCTATAAAAGGGTCCCCTAGACCCCTACCCCAAGCTTTTTAAGAGAATCATATATGGCGTGCCAGGAGACTCTATGGAATGCTTTCTCAGCATCCAACGAGAGTATCTAATTACAAATTTTTAACTGCATCTAGCCCAGGAAATACTTAGTGCCTAGTAGCAGTGTCTGCTAGTCAGCGGATTATCCCGGCTGTTAAGCAAGCTACACCACCTGTAGTTTGGACACTTCATTTTTTCAAAGGAAATGCTTCGGGACCACGGGATACTCAGTGAAGAGCATCAGGAGGCACCCCAAGGCATAGGGGCTCGGACTGGCAGTAGGATGCCTTGCGGTGGACAGCCGAGCTCGATCCTTATAAAAGCTTTTTAACTGCAGCAGCTTTAGTGGACGCTACTGGAGCTGGAATTACGCGGCTGCTGGCATGAGACTTGCCCTCCAATAGATCCTTGTAAATTGATTTAAAGTGTATTTATTCAAATTAGAGAGACAATTTAAATTAAAAAGCTTAGAGCTGCCTCCACCACAGGGGGGCTCGCTCGACCCACCAGTGGACAGGCACCAGTATTGGGAGAGGGGGGCTGGCCGTCAGGGTTCACCGCGGCTCTGGCACAAACCCGGCGACACGGAGGTGGCACGGGCAGGAGCGGACTGAACGTGTCGGCTTCTCACTTTTTGGATTTTAGAAGGGCATGACATGCCTATATCTGTGTCTCCCCCTCCTTTTACTCCTCCACCTCTTTTCTTTTCGCATTACTATATGTACTTGTCACTTTTCCATGTGTTAGTTGTGTCTTCTGAGCAGTTTGTCAGCTTTTGGACACCTTTGAAGGTGTTTTCTATGTGTTTCTATGTGTTTTTGTTTGCCTGCCATTGGTTTTAACGGTGTTCGAAGGTGTTCGACGAACAGTTCGACGAACAGTTCGGCGAACACACGGGTGTTCGACGAACCGAATCGAACTCGAACACTACGGGGGTGGCTCAACACTAGTTAGGTATGAAAAGATCCAAGACAGGGCCAAGTCTCTGATGCCAAGAGATGGGAGTCTGTAGTAAGAGGGTATGGTCTACTGTGTCAAAGGCAGATGACAGGTTTAGGAGGAGGAGGACAAAGTAGTCTTGTTTGGATTTGGCATTTAGTAGGTCATTGGTCACTTTAGTCAGGGCAGTTTCAGTAGAATGGTGAGGTCGGAAGCCTGATTGTAAGTAGTCAAAGAGGGAGCAGGAGGAGCGGTGGGAGGACAGTTCAAAATAGACATGTTGATCCAGCAGTTTGGAGGCCCCGGGGCTGGAAGTGATATGGGGCGATAGCTAAACATAGGATGGTCAAGGGAGGGCTTTTGGAGGATGGGTATGATCGAGATATGTTTGAATCATGAGGGGAAGACGCCAGTTGTTAGTGACAGGTTGAAGAGGAGGGTTAGGCTTGGGATGAAGACTGTGGTATGGTTTGGAATGAGGTGGGATGGTATTGGGTCAAGTTCACAGGTGGTGAGATGTGATTTGGAGAGTAAAGATAATCTTCCATGATGGCGGAGAAGCTGGGTTTGGAGGAGGAGAGTTGAGTTGTTATGATAAGGGGCTGTTGGGACTTTAAACAAAAGCTTTGCCCTATGTTGTCAATCTTGTGCTTGAAGAATGAGGCTAAGTCTTCAGCTGAGATGAGAGGAAAGGAGAGGAGAGGGAGGGGGAGCTGGTGGACAGAGGAGGGATTTGAAAGTACTGAATAACTATTTAGGGTTGTGGGACACGTATGATATGAGAGGTGAGAAGTAGGTTTGTCTTGCTGCAGTAAGCAATTGTGCAGAATTTTTAAAACTTCTATTATTGGACTCCACTCCCTTTCTTTGGCAGTCACACAGCGGTACGCCTTGTAGATGAAGGGCAGGAAGAACAGGTGCTCCAGTAGATGACAAGTGCTGCATCAAGGGGCCTCTGCTCCTCTTCCTCCACCTTAACATCACACACAGTACAGTCCTCAGAGGTGGCACCCCAATTAACCTTGTTTTCATCCATGTCACAACTATCCAACCAGCCAACTGACTGTGGGCAAGCACAGATGGGCAAGTCTGCAGAGCTGTTCACACATTCTATTCCGGGGTATCAGAGGTCTAATCCAAAGCATCACAGACTCAAGATGGGGAAAGCATGTGTAGCGATGCCCACATTGTTTTTCAGTTGATCCAGGCCCGGACGAAGTAGGGTCAGAGAAGAATCCAAACTCTCGTCACCAGACGTTAACCCCTGGGGGAGGGCATGGATGGGTTGGAGAAAGAAATAAATACACACCAGAACATGGAGAACTAAACTAATATACAACATTGGTTGGAAAACTTAACTACTAAACAGCTAAGGTTGGAGAATGAAACAAATACACACCAGAACATGGAGAACTAAACCAATAGAAACCAGGGGTTGGAGAACTAAACTAATAAGACCGGCTGTCATCTACAGTCCCCCAGGACTAGCCACCACCTTCTTAGACCATTTCACCCCCTGGCTACTTCATTTCCAATCTGCTGACATCCCCACTATCATCATGGGTGACTTCAATATCCCCTTCGACACTTCCCTCTCAGCTGTCTCTAAGCTTCTATCCCTCACTTCCTCCTTCGGCCTTACTCAATGGTCTTCTGCAGTTACTCACAAAGATGGCCACACTCTGGACCTCATCTGCACCCACCTCTGTTCCCTATCTAACCTCTCTAACTCCCCTCACCCTCTCTCTGACCACAACCTACTTACATTCTCTATCATCTCCTCTTAAGGGTAATAATCCCCACTTCAAAAACCTGCATACCCTCGCAGAAATCTTGAACACCTTGACCTAAACTCACTCTCTGAATCCCTCCTCCCTCTTACAGACATCAATTCCTTACATGATGCAGATGTTGCTGTTTTATATAACAAAACAACAGCTGCAGCTCTCAATTCGGTCGCCCCCCCTCATACATATCAAAGCTCGCACAATCAACAGGCAACCCTGGCACTCCAACCTGATTAAAGACCTGAGACGGGCCTCCAGGGTTGCTGAGCGTAGAAGGAAATAGTCCCACGCCAATGAGCATTTCACCACATTCAAACAGTCCCTCACTATGTTCAAGTCCACACTCACTGCAGCAAAACAAACATACTTCTCATCTCTTATATCCTCCCTGTCTCACAACCCTAAACAGCTATTTAACACTTTCAATTCTCTCCTCCGTCCCACGGCGCCTACTCTCTCTCATCTCAGCCGAAGACTTTGCCTCATTCTTCAAGTAGAAGATTGACACCATCAGGCAAAGCTTGTGCCTAAAGTCCCCCCAGCCCTTCCTCACATCTACTCAATCCTCCTACTCCAAAACCAGCTTCTTCACCATTACGGAAGATCAACTTTCCTCCTTACTCTCCAAATCACACCTCACCTGAACTTGACCCAATCCCGTCCAACCTCATCCCCAACCTTACCACTATCATCATCCCAACCCTAAACCACTTTTTCAACCTGTCACTAACAACTGGTGTCTTCCCCTCATGCTTTAAACATGCATCGATCACACCCATCCTCAAAAAGCTCTCCCTTAATGCATCCTGTCTGAAAAGCTACCGCCCCATATCACTCCTCCCCTATGCCTCAAAACTACTGGAACAACATGTCCACTTTGAACTGTCCTCCCACCTCTCATCCTGCTCTCTCTTTGACCGCCTCCAATCTGACTTCCGACCTCACCATTCTACTGAAACTGCCGTGACTAAAGTCACCAATGACCTACTAACTGCCAAATCCAAGTGACACTACTCTGTCCTCCTCCTCCTTGACCTGTCATCTGCCTTCGACACAGTGGACCATTCCCTCTTACTACAGACTCTCTCATCTCTCGGCATCACAGACTTGGTCCTATCTTGGATCTCTTCATACTTAACAGACAGACATTCAGTGTCTCCCACTCACACACCACCTCCTCAACTCACCTCCTATTTGTCGGTGTCCCCCAAGGTTCAGATCTAGGACCCCTGCTCTTTTCATTTACACCTTTGGCCTAGGACAGCTCATAGAGTCTCACAGCTTTCAGTATCACCTCTATGCTGATGATACACAGATCTACCTCTCTGGACCTGATATCTCCTCCTTACTAACCAAAATCCCACAATGTCAGTCCGCTATCTCATCCTTCTTCTCTGCTATATTTATAAAACTTAACATGAATAAAACAGAATTCATCATCTTTCCACCATCTCATTCATCCCCCCACCTGACCTATCTATCAACGTCAATGGCTGTCCACTCTCCCTAGTCCCACAAGCTCGCTGCCTTGGGGTAACCCTGAACACTGATCTCTCCTTCAATCCACATATCCAAGCCATTTCCACTTTCTGCTGACTCCAACACAAAAATATCTCCCAGATCCGCACATTCCTCAACCACGAATCTGCAAAAACAATACTGCACTCCCTCTTCATCTCCCGAGCCACGAGCCCAATGTAAGTCTATGGGAAACGCGAGCATTTTTCAGGCAGCTACCCCCGGCGGTCTGCAGAGAGCCCATAAATTGCCCAAATCAATGGAAACAGTGCTCAAATGACATGGGAACAGTTTGGGGAAGACCCCTGGAAGAATTTCTGACTCCCAGGTCACTACGGTCAACAACATTGTCAGAGGTATTATGCCACTTTTATGGACTCACAATAAAACATACAAAAACTAAACCAAAATGGATTTTCCTGGGAAATATGTTAAGGAACATCCTTTCCAGGGTAACGACTTGTATATAAGGCAAAATAAATAACCAAAAACAAAAATACTCCTCCACACCTTGGGCTATGTTCACACGTAGCGTTTTTGATGCGTTTTTTCACTTTTGCATTGCTTTCAACAGTGACAAATGCATTCACCGGTAAATTTCATTTTAACATTTTACAACCTTATCTGGCCATGTGGTGTGTGAGACATGATCAGACACATCCTGTTTCATTTATGAAGGAGGGACTCTGAAAGTCACAAAGCCTATTTTTATAGGGCCATCGGGTGGCCTTTTCTATTCTTAAAGGGCCAGCTGTCAGCCCTCACTATTCATAGAGAGTCATCAGCTGGCTATGTTTTGTTGTTCCCATTACTAGAGAGTGGGTCTCCTATACTGTTATTGCATATGCAGTGAGTGGCAGGGCTTCCCAAAATTTGGACGCACCCCAATACCCCTTTAAAAATTTGGACGCATCCCAGTACCCCTTTGAATAGACTTAGAGGAGGGCCTCCTGAACACAATGTTCCCATTATTAGGAAGTGGGTCTCCCATACTGTTTGCCTATGCAAAAAATTTGGAGGCACTCCAATGCCCTGTTATGATCTACAACATGAACTAAGGAAAGATAAGGGAAAACTGTCCCTACAGTAAAACTAAGCTGAATCCCTACGATGTAGTGGGCTGCCTGTTCCTAGCGAACAGACCCGCCTTAGTCCTCAGCTAGTCTGAACGAAGACCTATAGCATAAGGGGAGGGGTCCCTGAAAGAACTAAGGACTGGGACAAAAATGGGACACCTCCTAAACAGAGAAGTTGTTGCAGAACACAAAAAGACAAACAGACAAAAAAGTACTAGAGGTCCCAGAAGGACCAAACGAACTGACAGAGAAAGGCAAAGAAGCACCAGGCTAGAGAAACAGTCAAACACTGAAGTCCAGCACAGCCAAAAGGCGGAGCTGGAATATAAAGGCAGATGGTCATGTGACTGCAAAACACAAGATGGAAAAAACAAACAGGAGGGTTCTAACAGTACCCCCTCTTTTATGAGGATCCTCCGGATCCTCCAGGCCCAGGCCTATTCAGAAGCCTCTTGTGGAAAGCTTTAACAAGCCTAGGAGCAGAGACATCATCCGTCCTTACCCAGGAGTTGTCTTCGGGAGCGAAACCCTTCCAGGAGACAAGATACTGTAATCTCCCTCTATGCCATCTAGAATTCAAGATACGAGAAATTTCATATTCGCTGTCTTCCACCACAGGAGGAACTGAGACAGTGGCATCCCTATCTGATACAGCAGCCTTTTTCAACAAGGAAACATGAAACACAGGATTAATCTTCCAGGAAGTAGGGACATCCAACCTAACCGCAGACGGGTTAACAACCTGAAGCACTTTAAATGGACCCACAAACTTAAGAGCTAGTTTTTAGAGGGAATTCTCAACTGCAGGTTCTTTAATGACAACCAAACCATGTCACCCACAGTAAACAAAACCTCCTTATGTTTCCTGTCAAAATACTTCTTGGACTTCTTGTTAGCCTCTTGAAGGTTGCAACGTACATTAGGACAAACTCTCTCCAAATCACCGGAAAAATTCTCCTCCTCTGGCACCGCCGACCCCAATTTGGAGAGCGAACCAAAAGACGGATGTCTCCCAGTACAACAAAAAAAAGGAGAACACCCAGCAGAAGAGGATGTATGATTGTTAAGAGCAAATTCTGCGAGAGGCAGAAACTCAGACCACACCTCTTGATTGTCCCCCACAAAACAACACAAAAACTGTCCAACATCCTGGTTCTTTCTTTCAGTCTGTCCATTAGACTCAGGATGATACCCAGACGAAAATGCCAAATGGACTCCCAACTTGTCACAAAAAGCACGCCAAAAGCGAGCCACAAACTGAGGTCCTCTATCAGAAACAATATCCGTGGGAACGCCATGAAGCTTGACAATCTCCTTAACAAATGCCTTAGCGAGTGTCTTGGCGCAGGGCAACTTAATGAATGGAACCAAATGACACATCTTACTAAAACGGTCCATGACCACCCAGATGACAGTAAAACCCTCGGACACAGGATGATCAGTAATAAAATCCATTGTGAGATGCGTCCAAGGCGCACTAGGAACCTCCAGAGGGCAAAGCAACCCCACAGCAGGAGTATGTGATGACTTTGACCTAGCACACACAGTACATTGATGCACTCACTTGATGACTTCCTTCTGCCATCCAGGCCACCAAAAACTGCGACTGATAAGTCTCTTAGTCTCCGAAATTCCTGGATGACCTGCCAACCGAGACTCATGACACTCCACAAACAAATCTCTCCTAAAGGCTCTAGGCACGAACAACCTCCCATGGGGAGTGTTAGATGGAGCATCATCTTGAGCTTTCAGAATCCCATTCTCCAAAACAGAGTCCAATGTCGCTACCACAACTCCTTTCTGTAAAATGCTCTCCTCCTCCTCGGCACCGACCATAGGAGAGAAGCTGTGAGTTATGCATTGGCTTTAACATTCTTAGTACCAGGGATATAGGTAACAGAAAAATGAAACCGAGAAAAAAAAAGTGCCCACCTAGCTTGGCAGCATTCAGATAGATCAAATTCTTATGATCTGTGAAAACCTGAATAGGAAATCTAGCGCCTTCCAAAAAATGACGCTAATGTTCAAAAGCGAGTTTAATAGCCAGCAACTCCTGATTTCCAACATCATAATTCAGTTCGGTTTCCGAAAAAATTTTCAAAAAGAAGGCACAAGGATGTACTCCATCCTTGTTCTCCTGACACAAAACTGCTCCGACCCCCACCGATGAAGCATCCACCTCGACCAAAAAAGGCTTGGTCTCATCAGGCTGCATAAGGATAGGGGCAGAACTGAACCTCTCTTTGAGATACTCAAACGTTTCAATGGTCTCAGCAGTCCACTGGACCGTATTTGCACCTTTCCTGGTGAGATCGGTCAAAGGCTTAACAATTACAGAAAAATTCTTAATGAATTTCCTGTAATAATTGGCAAAACCCAAAAATCTCTGTATAGATTTCAAACCAATAGGCCTAGGCCATTCCTGCACAGCCTAAACCTTCACCGGGTCCATTTCAAAGCCCTCGCTGGAGACAATGTAGCCCAAAAAACTAATTTTCTGCACAGCGAACTCACATTTCTCCAGATTAGCAAGGAGTGAATTATCACTCAATAAATGCAAAACTTCACGTAGACTCTGCCAATGGGACTCTAGATCTAGTGAATAAATCAAAATGTCATCCAAATACACAACCACATTCTTACCAATCAAAGGTCTCAGGATGTCATTAATAAGGTTCTGAAAAAATGTAGGTGCATTGGTAAGACCAAAAGGCATCACCAGATTCTCAAAATGACCTACCGCAGTATTAAAAGCAGTTTTCCATTCATCACCCTCCTTCACTCGTAACAAATTGTATGGCCCCCAGAGATCAATTTTAGAGAACCACTTTGCCTCCACCAACTGGCTAAACAAGTCAGGAATTAACGACAATGGGTAGGAATTGCGTACGGTAATCTTATTAATTTCACGAAAATCCAGACATGGACGTAAACCCCCGTCCTTTTTTTTAACAAAGAAAAATCCAACTGCTACAGGTGACTTAGAAGGTCTAATGTGACCAGCAGCCAGGCTAGTCTGTATGTATTCCTCCAAGGCCTTTCTTTTAGGGATAGTCAGATTAAACAAGCGACTCTTGGGAAGAGTAGCTCCAGGAACAAACTCAATGGCATAATCATAATCCCTATGAGGAGGTAAAACTTGCGACTCCTCCTCTGAAAAAACCCACAAAAAATCTTGAATAGGTACAGGTAATTCCCCCTTTTCCACAGCCGCAATGTGACCATTACAACATTTATCATAGCACTTCGGACTCTAAGACTTAATCACATTAGTAGACCAGTCCAGCAAAGGACTGTGCAGTTTTAACCAAGGCAATTCTAGAACGACCGGAGAGACATAATTATCTAATACAACCAAGTCCAAAATTTCTTGGTGAACTCCATTGATAGTGAGGGTAAATGCAGCAACCTTGTGAGTAATACATTTCAAGGGAGCGTTATCAATTGCAATCACAGAAATAGGTGATGACAAAGGTTTGGATTTCAATTTAAGGTTTTCCAAAATCCCTTTATCAATCACATTAAGTGTTGAACCACAATCCACAAATACCTGAAATTCCATCAAATTTTCCTGCAGAGTAGTACTCCCAGAAAGAAATTCTCCTGCAGAGCGTAAACAATCTATACGGGCGTAACTGACCTTTTTTCTTTCTTTACTTAACCGAAGCTCACAATACTTAATCAAATGGTCAGCTTTACCACAATAAAGACACAATCCCTCGGCAAACCTCCGGTCTCTTTCCTGAGAGAGTAGCGGCTTCGCCCCAACCTCCATCGGTTCTCCGCCATCAGAGCAGATTTTCTGGGGACTAGGACCTGGCATTACAGGAGTCTTTACCTTATTCTGTCTAAATCTCAGTCTCCTATCCACACGAACAGCTAATTGCATGGCATCCTGCAGAGTCTCAGATGTGGGGAATGCAATTAGCAAATCCTTAACCCTTTCACTCAGAACAGCAAGAAATAGACATTTCAGAGCTGGATCATTCCATTTAACTTCTGAGGCCCATCTTTTGAAGTGTGTGCAATAATTTTCAACATCACCTGACCCCTGATTCAAACGCCTGAATTCTGCCTTAGCAGATGAGATTCGATCAGGATCATCATATAATAGCCCCATAGCAGAAAGAAATTCTCCTACAGATCTTAAACATGGATCATTAGGTTGGAGAGAAAAGGCCCACCCCTGTGGTTCATTGCGCAAAAGTGACATAATAAAACCAATGCACTGTGATTCATTCCCAGAGGACCTTGGTCTCAAACAACAATATAACAACAAGCATTTTTAAAGGAAAAAAAATATTGCTGTTTACCATAAAAAACATCAGGCAGTCCTACCTTGGGTTCCACAAAATGCGCTTCAGACCAGCTACATACGTGTTGCTGGAGCTCGGCCACCTCCAGAGACAATCCCTGCAGGCATTGAGCCAAATCCTGGATGGAAACCATACTGATCCCCGAATTTCTTTCCTTTTAGTTTTTTAGGGCTGGACTTACTGTTATGATCTGCAACATGAACTAAGGAAAGATAAGGGAAAACTGTCCCTACAGTAAAACTAAGCTGAATTTCTACGAAGTTACGAGCTGCCTGTTCCTAGCGAACAGACCCGCCATAGTTTTCGGCTAGTCTGAACGAAGACCTATAGCATAAGGGGAGGGGTCCCTAAAAGAACTAAGGACTGGGACAAAAATGGGACACCGCCTAAACAGAGAAGTTGTTGGAGAACACAAAAAGACAAACAGACAAAAAAGTACTAGAGGTCCCAGAAGGACCAAACAAACTGACAGAGAAAGGCAAAGAAGCACCTGGCTAGAGAAACAGTCAAACACTGAAGTCCAGCACAGCCAAAAGGGCGGAGCTGGAATATAAAGGCAAATGGTCATGTGACCGCAAAATACAAGATGGAAAAAACAAACAGGAGGGTTCTAACATGCCCCTTGGAAGAGACGTGGGGGTCAATGGGCCTCCTGAAAACAATGTTCCCATTATTAGGAAGTGAATATCCCATTGTGTTTGCCTATGCAGTGAATGTAAGGGTTGTCAAAAATTTGGAGGTACTCCAATACCATTTGGAAGACACGTGGAGGTCAGAGGGCCTCCTGAAAACAATGTTCCCATTATTAGGAAGTAGGTCTCACATTGTGTTTGCCTATGCAGTGAATGCAAGTGTGGCCAAAAATTTGGAGGCACTCCAATGCCCCTTGGAAGAGACATGGAGGTCAGAGGGCCTCCTGAAAACAATGTTCCCATTATTACGAAGTGGGTCTCTCATTGTGTTTGCTTATGCAGTAAAAGCAAGGGTTGCCAAAAATTTGGAGGCACTCCAATGTCCCTTGGAAGAGAAGTAGAGGGCCTCATGAAAAAATGTTCCCATTATTAGTAAGTGGGTCCCCATAGTGTTGACCTATGCAGTGAATGCAAGGGCTGCCAAAAATTGGGAGGCACTCCAATGCACCTTGGAATAGACGTGGAGGGGGGCCTCATGAAAAAATGTTCCCATTAGAAAGGAGCGGGCCTCCTATAGCAAATAGCCAAAATCAGGAAGCGTATACCCATGTGTGAGTGTGAAAAGGTGCATGTGAATACACCTCCCAAAAAAAGACACTGGATTTGAGTTTATGTTACGCTGCTATCATTCGTGGTGTTGAGAAGTCTGGCCCAATCCAATTCTTGTTCATTTTTATAAGAGTCAGCCTATCAGCATTTTCAGTTGACAGGTGGATGCGCTTATCAGTTATATTTCCACCAGCGGCACTAAAAACCCGCTATGATACAATGCTAGCGGCAGGGCAGACCAGGACCTCCAAGGCATAGAGAGCCAGTTCATTCAATGTATCCAGCTTGGATACCCAATAATTATAAGGCACAATTATAAGGCACAGAGGGATCACGGAGGACGTTGGTATGGTCGGCAAGGTACTCCCTCAGCACCTTCCCAAACTTTTCCCTCCTTGTGAGAGTACCCCACGCCTCAAGGCCTGTGCGATGGGAGGGGATGAGAAAACTCTCCCAGAACTTTGACAGTGTTCCCCTGCCTCTGCTGGATTGGAGTTGTGTTTCTCTCAGCTGTATTCCTTGGTTGTCCAACGATCTGTAACCTCTGCCACCAGTGTTTTCAGATGTGAATTTTTTTAAAAGTTCTGCAACAAGGGCCTTCTGGTACTGCCCCTTTTTCGTAGACCTGTCCACCTCAGGAATAAGAGATATAAAGTTCCCCTTGTAGGGTGGGTCTAGAAGTGTCACCAACCAGTAATGACTGTCACCCAAAATTTTGAGAACGCTAGGGTCATGAGAAAGGCAGCGTAACATAAACTCAGCCATGCATGCCAGACTGCTACCAGGCAAGACTTCTGTGTCCTCACCAAGAGGACGTCTGACCATGCTCTACTCCTCCTCCACCTCCTTCTCCTCCCTGTCCTCAGACCATCCACGCTGAACAGACGGTATGACAGCTGTGCAGGTAGTACCGTCTATAGCGCATGAAACTAGCTCCTGTTCTTTCTCCTCCTCCTCTTCCTCATTCTCACCCAATCCACATTGGGATGAGGTGAGGCTGGGCTGTGTGTAATCACCCTGTGTGGTTCCTTGCCTCATCTCATTGTGCTCCACCTGCAATGCATCCTCTTTGATTGTGGTGGCGCTAATTATGGCATCATCGCCGCTCACCATCTTGGTGGAGTACTCAAACTTTGGTACAGATGGTACAGATGTCTGACATCCATGTCCACTCCTGAGGTCTTATGTGTGGAGTCTGAACTGAATACCAACAGCCTTGTTAATGCTGGTAGTCATCAACTGCCCTCTTCTGCTCACAAATCCTTCCCAACATCTGCAGTGTAGAGTTCCAATGTGTGGGGACATCACACACCAGTCTGTAAGCCGGAAGCTGCAAACGCTGCTGAAGCACGGCAAGCACGGCAAGGGCGGCGGAAGCTGTAGCTGACTTTCTAAAATGGGCACACAGGCGGCGTACTTTGACAAGCAGATCCGGAAGCTCTGGGTAGGATTTGAGAAACCGCTGAACCATGAGGTTAAGCACATGGGCCAGGCATGGTACATTTGTGAGCTCGCCTCAGAACCGCCACCATGTTCCGGCCCTTGTCACTCACGACCATGCCTGGCTGTAGGTTCAGCGGTGTCAGACACAGATCTGCCTGCTCTTTCAGAGCTGTCCACAACTCTTCAGCATTGTGTGGTTTGTCACCTAAGCATATTAGCTTCAGCACAGCATGTTGCCGCTTGGCTGAGGCAGTGCTTCCAGCTTGTGACTGATGTGATCATTTCGGAGATGGAGGCTGATGAGGAGGAGGAGGCTGAGGAGAATGAGGTGCAGGAGCTGTGGGCAGGTGGGTGGCAGGTGGGGGCAGCCCTGATTCACCTAGGGCCTGCAATCCTCGGCGTCGGGACAAGCACTTGTCCATGTATCCGTGATTAGATGGACTTTCCTTGTAACTGCATTGTTGAGAGCATGGCTAATGTTGTGGGATACGTGCTTGTGTAATGCGGGGACGGCACACTGGGAGAAATAGTGGAGGCTGGGGACCGAGTACCAAGGTGAGGCCGCCGCCATCAGGTTGCTGAAAGCTTCTGTCTCCGCGAGCCTAAAAAGCAACATTTTGAGCGCAAGCAGTCGGGAAATGTGGTCATTTAGAAGTGTGGCCGGTGGTGCATTGGCTGCATATTTGCGCTTGCATTCCAAGGACTGAAGTATGGACAACTGAATGCTGCGCTGGGACAAGGACGTGCTTGATGATGGTGCTAGTTGAGAGTGTTCAACGTCAGGTGCAGGGCAGGAGGCATCTTCACATGCACTATGGACAGGGGATTGGCTTGCACGCAGATCAGCGGAAGATGAAGTGGTGTCAGCCGCAGACACTGTTCCTGGACTCTGGGGTTCGACCCACAAAGTCGGGTGCTTTGCTACCATGTGCCTGATCATGCTGGTGGTGGTCAGGCTGATAGTTTTGCTACCCCTGCTGATGCTGGCCTGCCAGGTTGTGCAAATGGCCTTTTTGGGGTTATCGGCTGAGTCTTTAAAAAACAACCAGACTCGGGAAGATCTAACAGTTGTACTGGCAACTTCCGTCATGTTGGTGTTATTGGGAACAGTTGCCTGCCTTCTGTCTAGTTACTATATCATCTACCACCTCGACTTACATTTCCGCACCCTGGTCCTCCTCCTGACTTACTGGCAATTGTGTCTCATCATCGTCCACCTCTTGTGACACTTTCCCACTGTCGCCTTCGTATGACCGTGGCTGCTCAAATATTTTTGCATAGCTACATGCGATCTCCTCTTGCCCCGCTTCAAGTGGATCGGGCAAGAGACCCGAATCTGTAAATGGAAAAGTGAACAACTCTTCAGAGTGTCCAAGTGTGGGATCAGTTGTCTCTGGGCACTCGCATGGTTGGAGGAAGGAAGATTAGGGTAAGGAATATCTGGTTCAGACTCACGGCTACTGAGACTTGACCATGTGGAAGACAGGGTGGTGGTGGTGGTGTCTAAGTGACTGGAAGCATTATCTGCTATCCAACCAATAACCTTTTCACACTGCTCTGTGTTCAATAATGGTGTTCTGCGGTCCCCTATTAATTGGGACAGGAAGGTTGAGCGAGAAGATGTGGGTGTTTGTTGTGGCACAATTTCAGCTTGCCCACGGCCTCGGCCTCTGCATGCATCATCACCATCATTTCCAGTTCTCTGTCCCTTGCCACGTGCCTTGTTCATTTTAAATGGAGGACAATATCTTCCACACTCACTATAAATGGCTGAATTTGGAGCGAACTTATATGTGATCCGTGTGATGGACAAACCACAGTTTTAAATAGCTGGCCTGTAGGTAACTATTTTTAACAGCAAACTGGTGTCAATAATTTCACTGACACACTGAAACAAAATATTAATGCAGGCCAGAAATGGCAGAATTTTCAGCGCAATTATATGTGATCCGTGTGACGGATAAACCACAGTTTTAAATAGCTGGCCTGTAGGTAACTTATTTTAACAGCGCCGACCTCTGTCAATAAGTTCGCTGACACGCTGCAACAAAATTTAAATGGGTGCCAGAAATGGCAGTATTTTCAGCGCAATGTGATCCATGTGATGGACAAACCAAAGTTTTAAATAGCTGGATTTTTAGCGCGGTAATATGGAAAGGACCTGGCTGTATTCTGCAGTGCCAACAAGCAAATGGCGCAGAAAACGGTGTTCTCTGGATTGCTTTTTAAGCAAACAATTATGATTAAGATATAAAAAAAATATTCCTGGCCCCTGATACCTGGGGCTTTTTATAGAAATACCTGTAAAAGCACCAGCAGCAGACAGAACTGGAACGGACCCTCTTGTTATGTGCACTGCAGTCTGCTATATACCCTGCCTGTCTGCCTAGCACTGATATCTGTGCACCTGGATTAGTCCTCAGAAGGACTGTTAATTGAGATGGATATGTGTCTCTAATATAGTCTGGTATACCTACACTAACTAGAAACAAGCAAATCTCTCCCTAGTTCAGCAGCAGCTCTTCCTACACTGCCTGATTCCAGAGTGACTGTGACAAGCATGGCGGCGCCAGGTCTGAAATAGACCTGATGACACTGTGCAGCCAGGTAATCACTGTAATGCCACAACCAATATGGCTGCGGCATTACAGTGTGTGGCAGACAATCCCTGCATGTTGATTGGCGCTCTAAAGAGCGCCAAAGACGGAGGGAGAGGACCCGAGCTCTCATCAAGCAACCCCGGAAATACTCGGCGAGCACCGAGCATCTCGAGCAGTGAGATGCCCGGGCAAGCGCCCAGCAGTAGCGAGCATGCTAGCTCATCACTAAGACTGATACATTTGAGCATCAGGCTAGATCTGCTTTATTACATGCTGTGGTCCAGGTTTATATAGGTTATTAGTATTCATACTTTAAAACAATATAATTGGCTCAGCTTATCGCTAAATATATGCTGGCTTTAGCATACATACATCAAATTGGCTAAAGGTAATTCTGTCTACACCTAGCTTTTAGATTTTAGGAATTTCTTACTTTCTAGTTTTGTTTCTCTGTTTACTCTATTCTCTAGACAAAGACATTCCAAAAGACTCCTTATCTCACACACACATGCGGGCTCAAACTCCTTTCTGGCAAGCAGAAGATGCATGTACAAAAATCAAAATGGAGTCAGGATAGACAAAGTACAGGGTGGGCCATTTAAATGGATACACCTAAATTAAATGGGAATGGTTGGTGATATCAACTTCCTGCTTGTGGCACATTAGTATATGGGAGGGGGAAAACTTTTCCAGATGGGTGGTGACCATGGCGGCCATTTTGAAGTTGGCAAGTTTGGATCCAACTTTATTTTTTTCAATGGGAAGAGGGTCATGTGACACATCAAACTTATTGAGCATTTCATAAGAAAAACAATGGTGTGCTTGGTTTTAACGTAACTTTATTCTTTCATGAGTTTTTTACAAGTTTATGACCACTTATAAAATGTGTTCAAAGTGCAGCAGATTGTGTTGGATTGTCAATGCAACCCTCTTCTCCCACTCTTGACACACTGATAGCAACACCGCAGAAGATATGCTAACACAGGCTTCCAGTATCCGTTGTTTCAGATGCTGAACACATTTTCTAAGTGGTCATAAACTTGTAAAAAATTCCTGAAAGAATAAAGTTACGTTAAAACCAAGCACACCATTGTTTTTCTTGTGAAATTCTCAATAAGTTTGATGTGTCACATGACCCTCTTCCCATTAAAAAAAATAAAGTTGGATCCAAAATAGCCAACTTCAAAATGGCCGCCATGGTCACCACCCATCTGGAAAAGTTTTCCCCCTCCCATACACTAATGTGCCACAAACAGGAAGTTGATATCACCAACCATTCCCATTTAATTTAGGTTTATCCATATAAATGGCCCACCCTGTATAACTCCTGCTCTCACAATTCCCTTCTCTTGTAGCAGTGGGTGGCTGTTCCAGCTGCATTGCCTGTCTACAGACTCCCCCAGATACATTCTCCTCCCCCAATAGAAGAAGTCGGTCTTCCTACACTGCTACACCGGATTCTCTGGATCGGTCTTTCTGTCACACCATCTTATGGACACACACACACACACACTCAAGCCACAGCAAGCAAGGAAACTATACTGGTGTCACATTCATGTGCTTGTCAGAGTTGGCATCCAACAGTTTGTCACTGTAGATATCATTTATCCAGTAAACATTTGTATTCTCTGTAATGATGTGGAATAACTATTCCAAGTCCTACTGCTACTTGATCTCTGGCTTTGACCTAGTCCGGTACTCATCTTGGAATCTCAATAAAGTCAATGTACATGTGAGGGTCGAAAGAAGTAGGAATGCTGGTGTCACGCTTGTGTCTACGATTTTCTGTTGCATATTTGTGGAGCTTGTTTGTATTTAGAGTCACAATCTAGAGTGGTATCAGGAATTTAACAATAGCACAAGAGCTCTCCCATCCCACTGGCAGTACTGGATAAAAGTCACCAATTTCCCAAGTCAGCCCTAGCTACCATCTGATTTTAGAGGGCCCCATACCAAGTTAGTGGTGGTGTTGGGACTTCAGTTGGAGGAACCTAAATGCTTCAGGTCAATGGTACATGTTAAATTCTGGAAACACGTGTACTTCCCAGGCCCACTGGCCTTTTACGTTTTTAAGGTTTATAAGGGGATACAACTGCTGGAGCAGATTATACTCTAAAGTATTTTCTCCTTCTGTAGCAGAATTAGGCTATGTGCCCACGATGCAGAAATGCTCAGGATTTTTTCCTGAGGGTTTCTGCATCTCCCTGGCAGAAAAAACGCATGCAGATTGTACATGCATTTTTCAGGGACATGCGGATGTGAAGCGTTCTTCACATGCATTTTATCATGCGGATTGACAAGCGCTTTCCAATCGATTTTCGCATCACTTGGAAAGTGCTTGACAACTTGGTCACACTATATAAATCCATGCAAACGGCATGGATTTATGTAGTGTGACCTTAAAGAATGTCGGCAGCTCGCGGTGCACTACACTGAAGTACCTGCCGTCACATGACTATGACATCAGCGCAGGTCCTTCAGTCCACCGCGATCTGCCGACAAGGGAGGACAAGCGCAGCGGGGGCCATCAGAAGGTAAATATAATATTTATTTTATTCTTTTTTTTTACAGGTTCTATGGTACTGTAGCGCCCCGAGGGTTCGGCCGCTACAGGGGTATTGCACCTCAGACCGGAGGTGTGATATTCCACTCCCAGGTAAGGATGGAGTGTGGACCAGGGCTCAGTTAGCTGCATGCAGCACACACACCCCATTTCCGAGGGACAGCTCAACGGTGCTCCCACTAGACAGAAGTGCAGGCACGACCGACCATGTCCCTGCTGGAGTGGGGAGGGAGGGGTGGAACACCCAGTGCTGTAGGGGCAGATAGG
The DNA here is from genome assembly GCF_046119375.1 of Phyllobates terribilis. Lineage (NCBI taxonomy): Eukaryota > Metazoa > Chordata > Amphibia > Anura > Dendrobatidae > Phyllobates > Phyllobates terribilis. Next base: position 256,499,909 of record NW_027362769.1, read on the forward strand.
GGCCGGTTCCTGAGCGTAGGAAGGAGCCCATTGGTTGCTGGTCACCTGGGCTCATGGCTAGAGGGAGGTATAAAAGGTGGGCACCATCTTAGATCTAGGTTCAGTTCTGTGGAGAGGAGAAGACAGGGAGCAGCAGCTCAGGCTGAGTGCTGCTCCAGAGGCAGGCCTAGGGAAGAGGCCGGGGCCTGAGAGGAGAAGGAGAAGTGGGCCTGGAGAAGAGGCCGAGGAGGAGGTGAAGGGGAGCTGAGATTCTGGCTCATCTCAGCTCCAAGAGAAAGGAACAGAAACAGAAAGGAACTGCAAAGAAGGAGAGACAGAGAAACAGAAGGGCTCAGGAACAAGAAGGTGGAAGGGACCCTAAGAACCCACGAGAATCCAGGGTGCAGGGTCAGGCAGATTAAGGGTACCGGATCCCAAGTTGGTGGAGGAGAAACAACCCTCAGCCAAAGACCGGTCGTCGTGATCATATATTGGTGAAACACCTCATCAAACCTGCTAGGAAGGCACCATATAGGACAGCGGAGGACGGGGCCCACGTTTAACCGCACAGGTCCGTGACAGCTGGACAAAAGTGGGTCACTGGTGAGGCAGGCTAGAGAAAGGATAAAAGGGGGTCCTGTGCCATGCTCCTGAACTGCCTGGGAGTTGACCGAGCCCCTCACCTGGTGGACGCAGCACGGCTCGGGCGGTCACTGCTGGCCGAAGTGACCTGGAACAAACGAACTGTGAGTAAAGACCCTGGACTGTAACTTGTTGTCTGTGTGCTCCTTCGCGCCTCCAGCACTATCAGCACCGGGACTCGCACTACCATCACTCCCAACATTCACTACACTGCCCTGGGGCTGCACTCTTCCCGTGGGGAGTCACATCACCTCAGCTGCACCCATCATCAGCCCCAGCGGACTGCCTTGCAGCGGCGGTTCCTAATAACCGCAATCCACGGGTGGCGTAGTCGAACATTATTTGGAGCGCATAGCAGACTACCATTGGCCTGACCACCCTGAGCCGCGGGACCGGGCCGCCACTACTACTACCCCCATCATTCCCCTATCGCCAGGATCCGTGTGCCCCACGGCCCAGGGGGCGAGTCAGTACCCGGGTCCGGAGGAAAGTCTCCTGTCCTCCACACCTGGGTACAATCCGCACATTGAAATGCTTGGATTCCGCATCTACAGATGCAGTGATGCGGAATCCAAGCGATTCAATGCAAGTCAATGGCGGCGAAAACGCAGCGCTTCTGCAAAATAATTGGTAGTGCTGCATTTTTTTCCGCAATGATAATCCGCTGTGGAAATTTCCACAGCATATGCACAGCACATGCGGATTATCATCGGGAAACATGGCAGGCCTTCTACCATGCATTTTTTAAGCGTTTCTGCAGCGTTTTTGCAGCTGCGGAAACGCTTAAAAAATGCATCGTGGGCACACAGCCTTAGGCAGAAGAAAACAATGAGGTTTGTCTAGTCGCTTATAGGGAAGGGCACCAGAAATAAGTCTTTGGAAATCTTAAGTTGCAGAGTCTCAGTCTTATTTAGAATAGATTGATCACCGATATCTTTAAGGTAAAAGTGTCCTAATCAGTCAGTGCCCCCAAGATATTTATGCCATCACATATATAGTCCTGCATCAGTAACAGAGGGGTTCTCTATCATCAAGTATAAGGGAAGAAAGTTGTCAGACTTACAAATAAGGCAGGAAACTACTGTTCAAAGTTTGGAGACGTATTCTGGTTGTAACAGTCATTCTAGTAAGAAGGGTTCTTCCCATGCTCTCTGTCTTTTCTTGGGCTTTGGAAGGGTTATAGGCCCAGTTTTCCCCAGTATTCTACCCCACCATACTCCAGGACTTACAATCAGACCCATAGCCAGTATTGGCGGTGGTGACATATATATACTTTGGGTGAGTCTATAGGTGTCCCCAAGCTGCCACTCCTCCCTAGGGCAGGAAACCATGTTTCACAAGTCAAATTTATAACGGACTACTGGATCTGAGGTATCAAACCAGAAAGTGGTAACTAGCTCCCCATTCTCTCTTTCTTGGGACATAGTCTTTGATGAGCCCACATTTATCAAGGATAGGGCACAGGGTGTCCGTCTACATCACTCGGTGGCTTTCTTGGCCTCAGCTGTCCTCCTGCAGTGTAAGGTGTGGATCCAGTTGGATTTTCTCTCGAGCTTTACAGCCGTCTCAGTTGACATCAGGACTTGGAAGGGTCCATCAAATCAAGGCTTAAGAGCTCTCCTGGCGTGTCTTTTGACTACCACCCAGTCTCCGGGCTGCAGGGGTGGTTCCCTTACACAGAATCTGGATCTAGAAAACTCGAGAATATATGTTAGACCAGCATTTTGTAAGTTCAAAAACATAAGAAGACAGCCTATCATGTTGCATCTGGAGCTATTGTGGAAAATGCAACCCTAGCCAAGGGGCTGAAATAACACCTCATATGGGCTGAGGACTGTCATTTTGTTGGGAGTATACCTGACTGAGAAGAGTGCAAGGGGAATGCATTCTGTCCATGGTCTGCCCGTTTCTGCCATGGCTTTCTGGATTTTCAGTTTCATGGTCCCATTCAATCTCTCTACTCTACCGCTACTTTTTGGATGGTACACTGCATGAAGGCCTTTTTCACTCCCAGGGTGGGCGTTATTTCCTGCTTTGCTTCTCCGGTAAAGTGGGTTCCTCTGTCACTCTTCATTGTCTCAGGCACCCCGTATCTGCAGACGACTTCAGAGAATAGTCTCTTTGCTGTAGCCTTGGCGGTGGCTTTACACACAGGGTACGCTTCTGTACATCCTGAGAAGAGAACAACACACACAAGTACATACTCATAGGTTTGCATCTCGGGAAGTTAAATGTAGTCCTTCTGAAGACGCTAGAACAGGTACAGGGGCCTCAGTATGTGTCCCATAGGTGTCTTGATGGCGCGTCTATCATTGTTGAGTGCACAGGTAAGACAGGCTTGAACTTGTTTGTATGCAGTGACACTGAACCCAAGAGCATACCACTGGCAGTGGACAAGGTCTGTCATGGCAGTCTTTCAATGGTGGGTATTGCCATGGGTAGCTTGAGCCATCATAGGATACAGAACTCGGGGAAGGCAACCTTTGTCCCCCACGTGCCACAGTCCTTCTGGTAACTGCATGGTTCCCTTCTCTTGTCATCTGGCAAATTCTTCAACACCAGCCTATTTTGTAGCTTCTGGAGAAGGTCATAGGTCACCAGTGGGTCTACAACTGAGCCCACCTGTGCAGCTGTCACCCTGGCAGGGTTGTCCCTTGGTTGGTAAGCTGCAGAATTTGCAGCCTGGTCGGATGGTAGCCTTCAGCTGTAGTTGAGTTGTCCTTTGCATGGCCTTTGACTTTCACCATGTCAAATTTCTTGGGTAAAGGAAGGTCCTCCATCAGGCTTTGGATTGATTTATCATTCTTGATAGGCTTACTTGCCGCTGTGAGGAAAGAGACAGCTCTCCATATAGGTCCATAGTCATGAAAGCATAGCAGCTGTCTGTATAAATTATGGCAGTCTGATCTTTAGCATGTCTGCAGGCGTCTTCAAGGGCACGGAGTTCAGCTTCCTGGGTGGACATGTGTGGGGGCAGCAATTTCATGAAGGGAAAAAACAGCATATCCAGTGTAGAACTGGCCATCCATGCCATACCGCGATCCATCCACAAAGAGCTCATGGTCTGGGTTATCTATTGGGACATCGGTAACATGACTGAAACCCCCCCTCCCCGTGGGACATTATTTGTATACAGTTGTGTTCCTCTTGTGGCTTAACTAGCAGATCACCCACATTATCACTACCATCCTATTCAGAGTAGTGAATGGTGAAGTTATCAGGCATGAGGAGGGCAGATTAAAGTCTGAGATGTCCAGCAGTACTGAGAAAGAAGGGCAGTAACAGCATGAGAGATGTAAGCCGTGAAAGAAAGTTAAAAGAAATTCCTGCAGATTGATAAAGCAGAAATCGGATTCTCAGTGAGCCACTGACTCTCCCCCTCCCATCTGGAGAAGGGCGAAGGAGGGGTTTATCTCGCTCTCCTCTCCCTCCCGACCTTGGACTGCAGTTTGTGTGTTTTTAGGCTCCTCACAATTATAACATGTGTAATTACTTTGTCCTTGCCTGGACTGGTCGTACATAAGAGGGGCTCTGGACCGGGTTTTTGCCTTGTTATTCAGGGCATTTGTTGCTTCCACACCCTTGGCAACTTTGTATAACAGCCGGGTACTCTATGTGGGACAATATTAGTGGCTCTTTAATCAGGGCTTTTAAAACTTCAACAGAGGCACAGGACAGTAAACGGGTGTGAACTTTAGACTTGTTCTCATATACTGAGTTCTACCATCTCTGCCAGAGCCGAGTATAATATTTTTTTTTCTACTAACAGGAGAAAGCATTTCTAATTTTCTCTAACAAATTGCATAGGAAACATTTCCGGATCTGGCATTCTACTCATCATGGCCAGAATTTCACTAGGATTACAGGGACGTCACACACTCCTGGTGCTGTCTAGTATCTGGTCCCCCGGACTGGAGTGTGAGGGCTAGTGGTAGCAGTCTGGGCGAGAGCTGTGGGCGAGCAGCAGAGGGGGTTAAGGTGAGCTAACCATCCTGACTGAGTAATTGTCCTAGTGAGTCTATCATAGCAGCAAAAGGGTGATGTATAACTGCTGCATCCATTTGGGTTGTGTCATGTGAGGTGCTGGAGGGCAAGGCAGGGTCTGAAGGGGCGTTAGTCCCATCCAGTGCAGGCATAAAATATTCATTGGGGGCCTGACCCAGACTTATGGGGGTGTTGCACTTGGGACACTGGCCAAGGGGGGCTTACTATGCAAATGGAATGTGTGGTGTTAACAAAATGTTACAATACTGTTTTAGGAGTAGGAGGTTTAATGGTTCCTATGTGCCGACAGGGGGCACCACATACACAACAGGTCTCCACCCAATCTGGGTAATGATTCCTACATACACAACACGTCCATCCTAGTGTTGATCGAGCACTAAAATGCTCGGGTGCTCGAAGCTCGGGCCGAGCTCGCCGTGATACTCGGGTGCTTGACCCGAGCAACGAGCCCAATGTTAGTCTATGGGAGACCCGAGCATTTTTGCGGTGGCACCCCCGGCAGTCTTTTAAAAGCCTAACAAGTGCCCAAAACGATAGTGACAGTGCTCAAATGACATGGGGACAGCATGGGGATCACCCCAGGAAGCATTTCTGACCCCCAGGTCACTGCTGTCAACAACGTGGTCAGAGGTATTAAGCCACTTTTACGGGCTCACAATAAAACGTTCAAAAACGAAACTGAAACTTTTTTCCTGTGAAATATGTTAAGGAATTTCTTTTCCAGGGTAAAGACTTGTGTATTAGGTAAAATAAATAACCAAAAACAAAAATACTCCTCCACACCTTGGGCTATGTTCACAAGTAGCATTTTTTATGCGTTTTTGCACTTTTGTATTGCTTTCAACTGTGACAAATGCATTAACCGGGAAATGTCATTATAACATTTTACAACCTTATCTGGCCATGTGCTGTGTGACACAAGCATAAAGTGCTGAAAAGACATGGGAACAGCATGGGGAAGACCCCTGGAAGCATCTCTGACACCCAGGTCACTGTCTAAAAGTGTGCCCATCATAAGTGATCCTTGCCGCATCAGAAGATGCAGACTTGCACCTATCCCCGTGCAAGTTCTAGTCCCAGGGCAGTGTTCAATTGTACCTCCCCCATTCCTTGCAATACAAGCACAAGTATGTAGCCTGCTACCCACCCACCCCCAGGCTGCAATACTATACTGCTTGCTTGCTTGCACTTGAAATTGGGCATTTTAGGCATGTGGAGGCTGAATCTGGCCACCACGTCATGGCTGCATTGGCGACCTGGAATCCATACTCAGTTCCCAGCCGCCCGGCGGCCGGGTGTCCATGTTCGGTCCCCAGCCACCCCGCGGCCGGGTGTCCACACACGGTTCCCAGCCGCCTGGGGGCAGCCGGGTGTCCATAAATGGTCCCCAGCCGCCCCTATTTCTCCTTGGAACATCCCCCCCACACACTTTTCTTAGCCTGGCCTGCTTTAGGGCAGCATTGGACGAGCCCACCAGAGAACCAGACTCCTCCGGTGAGCCCAGGCTTCTCCATCAGGGGAGTTGAGAGTGCCAAGGTGAGGAGCATGATGATGATGACAGAAGTTAGCATCTGCTTTGTTTTCTTTTAATGCAAGTGTAAGTGTGCAGCCTGCCACCCACCCACCCCCAGACTGCAATGCCATACTGCTAGCTTGCCCTTGAAATGGGGCCTTTTAGTTTGGAGGGGGCCGAAGCTGGCCACTACTTCATGGCTGCTTCAGCAGCGAGGTATCCATACTCAGTCCCCAGCCGCCCCTATTTGTCCTGGTGTGCCTTATACATAAGATTAAGCGCATATACCAAAACATTACCTGTGCCCTCCCCAGTGCATTTAGTGGGAAGGAGAGCCTATTCCGCTGTAGTGTGTGCATGCCAAACCCCTGTTCATGGTACATGCGAAGATGCCTCCCACCCTGCACCTGTCATTGCAGACTTGCAACTATCCCCGTTCAAGTCCTTGTCCCAGGGCAGTGTTCAATTGTACCTCTCCCATTCCTTGCAATGCAAGCGCAAGTATGCAGACTGCCACCCACCCACCCCCAGGCTGCAATACCATACTGCTTGCTTGCTTGCACTTTAAATTGGGCCTTTTAGGCATGTGGAGGCCGAATCTGGCCACCACGCCATGGCTGCGTCGGCGGCCTGGTATCCATACTCAGTCCCCAGCCGCCCGGTGGCCGGATGTCCCCGCTTGCTCCCCAGCCTCCAGGGGACGGCCGGGTGTCCGTACTCGGTCCCCAGCCACCCCTATTTGTCCCGGTAACCTTTGCCACACTTTTCTTAGCCTGGCCTGCTTTAGGGCAGCATTGGCCGAGCCCACCAGACAACCAGACTGCTCCGGTGGGCCCTGGCTTCTCCATCAGGGGAGTTGAGAGTGCCAAGGTGACGAGCATGATGAGGATGATAGAAGTTAGCATCTGCTTTGTTTTTTTGGAATGCAAGCGCATATATGTAGTAGTGGCTAGGCCTGAGGTGGTCAGCGTATTGGCGCATATCCTACCTCCTCCGAGGATTGCTGGATGTTTTCCTGCTACTATCCAAGTTCTATGACTACCGTTAAAACAAAGCTTCAGGTGATAAATGATGGATGAGGTAGTGGCAAAGGAGAAAGAGCAGGAGGAAAAGGGACCATTCACATCAATATCAGGCCAGTCAACCAGATATGTCGTGTAGGATATGTTTCTGTAACAAAAGGAGCGGTTTGGCTACACAGTTATAGGGCATACAGTGAGTGCAATGCCTACCAAAAATTTCGAGGCACTCCAATGCCCCTAGGAAATGACATGGAGGTCAGAGGGCCTTAACTAAACCTTTTTTTCCATTTATAGCAACTGGGTCTCCTGTGCACTTTTGGCCTAAGCAGTGAATGGAAGGCTTTCCAAAAATTATGAGGAACTGCAATGCCACTTACAAGAACCATGCAGTACAGCATATTACAAACATAAGTCCCATTATTGGGGAGTGGGTCTCCCATAGGATTTGCTTATGCCTTCCAAGCAAAAGCTTCCAAAAATTAGGACCGAGCAACTTGCAATGCCCCTTACAAGAGCCATGCAGTACAGCATATTACAAACATAAGTCCCATTATTGGGGAGTGGGTCTCCCATAGTATTTGCTTATGCCTTCCAAGCAAAAGCTTCCAAAAAATAGGACGGAGCAACTTGCAATGCCCCTTACAAGAACCATGCAGTACAGCATATTACAAACATAAGTCCCATTATTGGAGAGTGGGTCTCCCATAGGATTTGCTTATGCCTTCCAAGCAAAAGCTTCCAAAAAATAGGACGGAGCAACTTGCAATGCCCCTTACAAGAACCATGCAGTACAGCATATTACAAACATAAGTCCCATTATTGGGGAGTGGGTCTCCCATAGGATTTGCTTATGCCTTCCAAGCAAAAGCTTCCAAAAATTAGGATGGAGCAACTTGCAATGCCCCTTACAAGAGCCATGCAGTACAGCATATTACAAACATAAGTCCCATTATTGGGGAGTTGGTCTCCCATAGTATTTGCTTATGCTTTCCAAGCAAAAGCTTCAAAAAATTAGGACGGAGCAACTTGCAATGCCCCTTACAAGAACCATGCAGTACAGCATATCTATATATATAATCGTCTTATCCTGTCTGTCCGTGTGTCTGTCTGTCTGTCTGTGTGTCTGTGTGTCTGTCTGTCCAGGAAATCCAGCGTCGCTCATTGGTCCGGCAGCGGCCAATCAGCGCCGGGGGATTTCTAAAAAAAGATGGCGGCCGTTAGCGGCTCATCTGCGGGACGGAGCTGAGCGGCGATGCAGCCGGGAGATGACCGGCGTGAGGCGCTCATCTCCCGGCCGGCAACAGCGGAAGGATCGCCGGCGCCGCTGACCCCCATGCGGAAGGGAGGACCGGGGAGCGGCGCTGCGGGTCGGGATACTTCTGCTGCGAGAGCCCGCTATGTCCCGGGTTCTCGCAGCGTAAGTAGCCGCACAGGCAGCGCCGCTCCCCGGTCCTCACCAAGACGATTCGATGATTGGTCGCGGTCTTCGGACCCGACCAATCACTGATCTTAGCGCAAAACTTAAACACTATTGTGCTGATTGGTCGCCGACGCTGCCCGCGACCAATCACCGACGCTGCCCGCGACCAATCACCGATTTGGGTGCCAAATTTAAATATCGGCCGCGACCAATCACCACAGCGGTGTTTAAATGTGGAGCCAAGATCGGTGATTGGTAGCGGCCGATATTTAAATTTGGCGCCCAAATCGGTGATTGGTCGCGGCCGATATTTAAATTTGGCGTCCAAATCGGTGATTGGTCGCGGTCAGCGTCCGCGACCAATCAGCACAATAGTGTTTAACTTTGGCGCCAAGATCAGTCATTGGTCGCGGGCCAAGACAGCGACCAATCACCGATTTGTGCGGCAATTTTAAATAGCGTCCGCGACCAATTGGATGTCAGCGGCGCTGCCTGTGCGGATACTTCCGCTCCGAGAACCCGGGACATGAGCGGATTAGCAGCACCGCTCCCCGTTCCTCCCTTCACACCCTAGCCTCTGATGTCCCCACAGTATCTGCATGGTGGTACAAAGGTGCAGACATTTGTGTTAAAAAACGCTGATTGGTCGCTGGCGCTGCCCGCGACCAATCACCGATTTCGGCGCCAAATTTAAATATCGACCGCGACCAATCACCGATCTTGGCTCCACATTTAAACACCGCTGTACTGATTGGTCGCGGATGCTATTTAAATGTGCCGCCCAAATCGGTGATTGGTCACGCACAGCGTTGGCGACCAATCAGCATAGCGGTGTTTAACTTTAGCACCAAGATCACTGATTGGTCGCGTGCGGAGAGCGCGACCAATCAGCAAATCGTATTGGTGAGCGGGGAGCGGAATCTTATTAGTGAGGACCGGGGAACGGCGCTGCCTGTGCGGATACTTCCACTCCGAGAAGCCGGGAGATGAGCGTCTGCTCGCAGCAGAAGTATCCAGACTCGCAGCGCCGCTCCCCGGTCCTCCCTTCACACCCTAGCCGCTGATGTCCCCACAGTATCCGCATGGTGTTACAAAGGTCTGGACATATCGCGGCCGATATTTAAATTTGGCGCCCAAATCGGTGATTGGTCGCGGGCAGCGCCAGCGACCAATCAGCGATTTTTCACACAAATGTCCGGACCTTTGTAACACTATGCGGATACTGTGGAGACATCAGCGGCTAGGGTGTGAAGGGAGGACCGGGGAGCGGCGCTGCGGGTCGGGATACTTCTGCTGTGAGCAGTCGCTCATCTCCCGGCTTCTCGGAGTGGAAGTATCCGCACAGGCAGCGGCGTTCCCCGTTCCTCACTAATACGATTCCGCTCCCAGCTCCTTACCAATACGATTTTCTGATTGGTCGCGCTCTCCGCATGAGACCAATCAGTGATCTTGGCGCTAAAGTTACACACCGCTCTGCTGATTGGTCGCGGCCGCTGCCCGCGACCAATCACCGATTTGGGCGCCACATTTAAATAGCGGCCGCGGCCAATCACAGATCTTAGCGCCACATTTAAACACTGCTGTGCTGATTGGTCACGTACGCTGACCGTGACCAATCACCGATTTGGGCGCCACATTTAAATAGCGGCCGTGACCAATCACCGATCTTGACGCGACATTTAAACACTGCTGTGCTAATTGGTCGCGGACGGCAGCCGCGACCAATCAGCGAGCTTGGCGCCAAATTTAAACAACGCTCTGCTCATTGGTCGCGGACGCCAGATGCGTCCAATCAGCGAGATTGGCGCCAAATTTAAACAAAGCTCTGCTGATTGATCGCGGTCGCTGGCCGAGATCAATCAGCAGTATTGGCGCAAAATTTAAACCCCACTCTGCTGATTGGTCGCGGCAGTCAGCCGCGAACAATCAGCGAGATTGGCGCCAAATGTAAACAACGCTCTGCTGATTGGTCGCCGGCCGCGACTAATCAGCGATTTTGGTGCCAAATTTAAACACGCTCTCCATTCCTCACTAACACGGTTCGCTGATTGGTCGGTGCCGCCGCCAGTGACCAATCAGCGATTTTGGCCCCAAATTTAAACACCGCTCTGCTGATTGGTCGCAGCCGCCAACCGCGACCAATCAGCCAGATTGGCGCCAAATTTAAACAACGCTCTGCTGATTGGTCGAGGCTGGCGACCGCGACCAATCAGCAGAGCGATGCAGAGCGGGGTTTAAATTTGGCCCCAAAGTCGCTGATTAGTCGCGGCTGACGGCCACGACCAATCAGCAGAGCGTTGATTAAATTTTGTGCCAAAATCGCTGATTGGTCGCGGCCGATATTTAAATTTGGCGCCCAAATAGGTGATTGGTCGCGGGCAGCGCCAGCGACCAATCAGCGATTTTTAACACAAATGTCCGGACCTTTGTAACACCATGCGGATACTGTGGGGAGATCAGCGGCTAGGGTGTGAAGGGAGGACCGGGGAGCGGCGCTGCGGGTCGGGATACTTCTGCTCCGAGCGCCCGATCATGTCCCGGGTTCTCGCAGCGGAAGTACCCGCACAGGCAGCGGCGCTCCCCGGTCCTCACTAATACAATTCCGCTCCCCGCTCCTCACCAATACGATTCGCTGATTGGTCGCGTGCGGAGAGCGCGACTAGTGTTGAGCCACCCCCGTAGTGTTCGAGTTCGGTTCGGTTCGTCGAACACCCGTGTGTTCGCCGAACTGTTCGTTGAACTGTTCGTCGAACACCTTCGAACACCGTTAAAACCAATGGCAGGCAAACAAAAACACATAGAAAACACCTTCAAAGGTGTCCAAAAGCTGACAAACTGCTCAGAAGACATAACTAACACATGGAAAAGTGACAAGTACATATAGTCATGCGAAAATAAAAGAGGTGGAGGAGTAAAAGGAGGGGGAGACACAGATATAGGCATGTCATGCCCTTCTAAAATCCAAAAAGTGAGAAGCCGACACGGCCAGTCCGCTCCTGCCCGTGCCACCTCCGTGTCGCCGGGTTTGTGCCAGAGCCGCGGTGAACTCTGATGGCCAGCCCCCCTCTCCCAATACTGGTGCCTGTCCGCTGGTGGGTCGAGCGAGCCCCCCTGTGGTGGAGGCAGCTCTAAGCTTTTTAATTTAAATTGTCTCTCTAATTTGAATGAATACACTTTAAATCCATTTACAAGGATCTATTGGAGGGCAAGTCTCATGCCAGCAGCCGCGTAATTCCAGCTCCAGTAGCGTCCACTAAAGCTGCTGCAGTTAAAAAGCTTTTATAAGGATCGAGCTCGGCTGTCCACCGCAAGGCATCCTACTGCCAGTCCCAGCCCCTATGCCTTGGGGTGCCTCCTGATGCTCTTCACTGAGTATCCCGTGGTCCCGAAGCATTTCCTTTGAAAAAATTAAGTGTCTAAACTACAGGTGGTGTAGCTTACTTAACAGCCGGGATAATCCGCTGACTAGCAGACACTGCTACTAGGCACAAAGTATTTCCTGGGCTAGATGCAGTTAAAAATTTGTAATTAGATACTCTAGTTGCATGCTGAGAAAGCATTCCATAGAGTCTCCTGGCACGCCATATATGATTCTCTTAAAAAGCTTGGGGTAGGGGTCTAGGGGACCCTTTTATAGCCAAAATCACGGCCCTGTATCACAATACGTCACCTAGGCTGAAGATAAATGGAACTGTAGCACCCTGAGGGCTCGGTTGCTACAGAGGTATTGCACCTCACCCAGAGGTGTGATATCTCACTCTCAGGTAAGGATGGAGTGTGGATCAGGACCCAACACCTGCATGCATTACACCACATTGCCGTGGGGCAGGGCGACCAATATGCCTCTGAGATGGGCACGACAGTCCCTGTCCCTGGCTGGAGTGGGGGGAGGGAACACTGAGGAAGGGGAACCCTGTAGTGCAGGAGCAGGGAGGAAGCAGTTCCTGGGTGCATTGAGAAGGGAGTATAAAAGGTGGGCACCATCTTAGTTCAGTGCAGAGAAGTCTGAGCAGAAGTGGCAGGGAGCAGGGGCTCTGCATGAGCTCTGCTCCGGAGGCGGGCCTAGTAACAGAGGCCCAGGCCTGGAAGAGGGAGAAGGAAGGAAGAGGAGCGGAGAAGGCTCCAGGAACGAGGAATGAAGGAATCCCAGGGGTGCGGACTAGAGATGAGCGTTGTTCTACTCGAACTGTTCGCCAATCTCAAATTCGAGCTGTTTTGGGCGGTGTTCGAGCCGGTCGGCGAACACGAACAATTTGAGAAAAATTCGGCTGTTCGAGGTTATGTTCGATAACTGTTCGTGCACCAAAATCATAACTGGATTTTTTCTCAGTAATGATGAAAATTAATGTTAATACGCAGTTTGAGTGTACAGCGGGGCGGGGAGAGGGGCAGGGGATGGATCTCTGCAGGAACAATGAAGATCTCCATTTTTTTTTCTCTTTCCCGCATTTGCAGTGGGGAGGTGCAATCTGTCAGCCTATCAGCAGCGCACACACGGAGCGAAGTGCTTTTTTTCACACAAGCAAGGGCATGTGTGATTGGCAGTGTATGTCACATGTCCTTGCCCTATAAGACCAAGCCATTTTCCCCGTCGCCACCATTTTCTCACTGCTGCAGCTGCGTGTTAGACGGCACCGCTGTTGCTGTGTGCGCTATACCTTGTTAATTTCAAGCCAATTTTCGCACAAATATACAGATAGCTTGGGAGTAGGGAATAGTTGTGATTGCAGTCCTTTTAAGGACTAGGTTACAGCATTTCCTACGACTTTTATCAAGCAGGTCTGTGCTCTTAAATAGATAGATTGTGGGAGTAAAGACTAATTGTAATTGGAGTCCTTTTCAGGACTAGGTTACATCAGTTCCTATCAGTTTTTGCCAGGCAGGTCTGTGCCAGTGCTGTGCAAGTTTTTTTCACAGCATTTGGCTGAATCTAGCAAAGCTAATCCTTTTTGGCCTATTGCAGAGTGTGTTAGTCAGTGGAGTAGCCTATCTGTGTTGCAAGATATACCACCTGTGTATAGAACACCAATTTTTTTACTGCACCTAGTGAAGTAAAATCTTTTGGGCATAGCATCATTCTATTAGTCCATCTATACTGACCTCCATCAGGTTGCAAACTGAATATAATTTTTTTCTGCATCTAGCTCTGAAAAAATATTTGGGCTTCTAGCAGTGTGTGGGACTTGGTCTATTAGTCCATCTATACTGACCTCCATCAGGTTGCAAATTAAAAATAATTTTTTTCTTCATTTAGCTCTGAAAAAATATTTGGGCTTCTAGCAGTGTGTGGGACTTGTTCTATTAGTCCTTCTATACTGACCTCCAGCAGGTTGCAAATTGAATATAATTTTTTTCTGCATCTAGCTCTGAAAAAATATTTGGGCTTCTAGCGGTGTGTGGGACTTGGTCTATTAGTCCATCTATACTGACCTCCATCAGGTTGCAAATTAAAAATAATTTTTTTCTGCATCTAGCTCTGAAAAAATATTTGGGCTTCTAGCAGTGTGTGGGACTTGGTCTATTAGTCCATCTATACTGACCTCCATCAGGTTGCAAATTAAAAATAATTTTTTTCTTCATTTATCTCTGAAAAAATATTTGGGCTTCTAGCAGCGTGTGGGACTTGTTCTATTAGTCCATCTATACTGACCTCCATCAGGTTGCAAATTAAAAATAATTTTTTTCTGCATCTAGCTCTGAAAAAATATTTGGGCTTCTAGCAGTGTGTGGGACTTGGTCTATTAGTCCATCTATACTGACCTCCATCAGGTTGCAAATTAAAAATAATTTTTTTCTGCATCTAGCTCTGAAAAAATATTTGGGCTTCTAGCAGTGTGTGGGACTTGGTCTATTAGTCCATCTATACTGACCTCCATCAGGTTGCAAATTAAAAATAATTTTTTTCTTCATTTATCTCTGAAAAAATATTTGGGCTTCTAGCAGCGTGTGGGACTTGTTCTATTAGTCCATCTATACTGACCTCCATCAGGTTGCAAATTAAAAATAATTTTTTTCTGCATCTAGCTCTGAAAAAATATTTGGGCTTCTAGCAGTGTGTGGGACTTGGTCTATTAGTCCATCTATACTGACCTCCATCAGGTTGCAAATTGAATAAAAAAAATTTCTGCATCTAGCTCTGAAAAAATATTTGGGCTTCTAGCGGTGTGTGGGACTTGGTCTATTAGTCCATCTATACTGACCTCCATCAGGTTGCAAATTAAAAATAATTTTTTTCTGCATCTAACCCAGCCAATAGTTTTGGCCTAATACCACAGTTTGGCCACTCAGCTCTGCTCGGTTACCATCCATTGTTTTTTTGTGCAAACAACTCCAGAGTTGTGAATTAGTTAAACACCAAAATGAGTGGAAAAAGGCCTGCTGCTGGTGGAAAGGGGAATAGGCGTGTTGGGAAGGGGAAAAAAGGTTGTGTCCGTGGGGTAGGTGCAGAAGAAAGACCATCTTCCAGCCAAACTAAAATGTCTACTTCTTTTAGAGGACAATGTGATAAGATCCCTTTCTTACGGCCACGCAAATCGCTACAAATTCCAGATGAGGCACAAAAACAGCAGGTGCTTCAACGGATATCAAGTGCTCCTTTAAGTGGGCTCTCCTCCACATCAACTTCAACATCACAAATACTCCAGTCCTCAAAGGTGTCACCCAAATCGCACTTGCTTCCTCACAGCTCCCAAATCTCCAGCTGCCCGTCTGAGTATGAGGTAGAACAGATGGTTGAGTCTGCAGAGCTGTTTACTCATACTATAGCCTCTTTATGAGTCGGATCCAGGACCAGACGCAGAAGGTTCTGACCATAATGTAGACCCTCATTCCCAAACTGTAACTCCTGTTGGTGGAGACAATGAGGAAGACGATGATAAGACTCAAATACCTGATTGGAGCGACAACTTTAGTTTTTTGTCAGGGCAGGAACAGGTTGGCTCTGAGGACGACGGGTGTGATAACGCACAGGGTGATGATGATGAGGTCGGAGATCCCACTTACTGTCAACCCACAGTCAGCCAAGAGATGAGGTCAGCAGAGGAGGTGGAGGAAGATGCTAGTGACGACGAGGTCAGGTTGCGCCTTCCTGGACAGAGACGTAGTACTGGAAGCACGTCAACAACTGCATCCTCAAACACAACTCTGCCTCTCACCACAAGTCGTGGTGGCTCTTCAGGTCGCATGGGTGCTAAGCCTTGCATAGCCTGGGCATTTTTTCAGATCGATAAAGATGACCCAACTCGTGTTATCTGTAACATTTGTCAGCAAAAGCTAAGTAGAGGCCAAAAAATACATAGTTTGAGTACTTCATGCATGAACCGGCACATGGACATGAAGCATAAGTTGCAGTGGGAAGCTCAGTGTGCTACAATGCGGCCTAGCCGGCCTGGCCAACCACCGTCTGCCATATCTTGTGCATCCGCGGCCTCTTCATCCTCTGTGACTGGGGGGACAGCAGTCACACCTGTTTTGGGGCGCAGACCTGCCACCTCTTTACCCGCAACAGCCAGCGTGATTGGCAGGTCATCATTTTCTTTGGAGGTGGTAACACCAGCTGGTCTTGAGCGCTGTCCGACATCGATAGCACCACCTTTGGATCAAGGCAACCTAACATGTCCGCCTGCATCTTCCTCACAGACCGGCAGTTTGCCGGGGACACCCTTATCAACCCCGTCTAAGCACAATAGCCAGCCCTCGGTCCCTCAGATGTGGACAAGTAAAAGACCATTTCCTCCTAGCCATGAGAAAGCTAAGAGGTTGAATTTCACCATCTGCAAGCTCTTGGCTACAGAAATGCTGCCTTTCCGCCTGGTGGACACAGAGGATTTTCGAGACCTTATGTCCGTCGCAGTGCCCCAGTACCAGGTGCCCAGTCGGCACTACTTCTCAAAGAAAGGTGTGCCTGCGCTCCACCAGCATGTCGCACACAACATCACCGCTTCTTTGAGAAACTCTGTGTGTGACAGGGTGCATTTCACCACAGACACTTGGACGAGTAGGCATGGACAGGGGCGTTACATGTCGCTGACTGGGCACTGGGTAACTATGGTGACAGCAGGACAAGGGGCTGCTGTCCAAGTCTTGCCGTCCCCACGAGTTGTGCGTCAATCCTCTTTATGTCAAAGTTCCTCCACTGCTTCTGCCTCCTCAACCTCCTCTCGGTCTTCCACCTGCACCCAAAGCCTGTCTGGTCATGCCACAAGCTTTCTAACTGCGCAGAAGGGATCCTGCACACCTCCTTACTATGCTGGCAGTAGGGATCAACGTCATCAGGTGGTTTTTACATTGAAATGTCTGGGAAATGTGAGTCACACAGCTGAGGAGTTGTGGTCAGCTCTGGAGAACCAATTTCATGAATGGTTGTCTCCACTGGACCTGAAACCAGGGAAGGCCGTGTGCGACAATGCTGCAAACCTGGGTGCGGCCCTTCGCCGGGGCAATGTCACACACGTGCCTTGTATGGCTCACGTGTTGAACCTGGTTGTCCAGCAATTTTTAGCCCACTATCCCAGACTAGATGGCCTTCTGCAGAGGGCACGGTCGCTGTGTGCTCACTTCCGCCGTTCGCATCCCGCAGCTCAGCGACTTACATCTCTACAGAAGTCGTTGGGCCTGCCACTTCACCGGCTAAAATGCGATGTGCCTACCCGGTGGAATTCAACTCTGCACATGTTGCAGCGACTGTGGCAGCACCGACAAGCCCTGGTGCAATACGTTCTGACGTATAGCCTGGGCCAACGAGATTCAGAGGTGGGGCAAATCACGCTGGAGGAGTGGTCTCAGATCAGGGACCTATGCACCCTTCTGCACAGTTTTGAAATGGCGACGAAGATGTTTAGTGCTGACGATGCCATTATCAGCATGACTATTCCGGTGATTTACATGCTGGAGCACATGTTAAACAGAATTCGGAGTCAGGTGGTGGCACAAGAGGAGGTGGAGGAAGTAGAGGAGGAGGAGTTGTATGCGGAAGGGCTAACATCTGCAAGGTCCAGACGGTCGGCAGCACCAAGGCGGCAGGCATGTGAGGGTGGGGGAGATGATTTTACCAGGGCGCATGGTAGCAGCCAAACTAGTGAGGAAGGTGCAGGAGCCCAGGAAGAAGTGGAGGACGAACTGATGGAAGACTCATCAGATGAGGGAGACCTTGATCACATTTCTGTTGTGCGAGGTTGGGGGGAGAGGACATAGGAAGGAAGCATGATTGTTACCTCGCCACCAACACAACAGGGACTTGGTGCTCCTGGATGCGCAACACACATGAGTGCCTTCTTGCTGCACTACCTGCAACATGACCCTCGAATTGTGAGAATTAGAAATAATCCTGACTACTGGGTTGCCACACTGTTAGATCCCCGGTACAAAAGTAAATTTTCAGAAATTATTCCTGCCATAGAAAGGGATGCACGCATGCAGGAGTATCAGCAGAGACTGTTGCAGAATCTTACATGTGCTTTTCCACAAAATACCAGTGGTGCACGTAGTGAATCTCACAGTTCCAACTTGCCAACCGTGGGACCGTCAAGTGTTCAGCACTCAAACCGTAACAGAACCACAGTATCTGCTGGTAACATCAATTTTGCGGAATCATTTCACCACTTTTTTAGCCCATCCTTTGCAAGGCCACAGGAGACAAGAAGTCTGACACATAGTCAACGCCTAGAGACGATGGTACAGGAGTATCTCCAAGTAAACATTGAAGCCACGACTGTGTCACTGGACCCTTGCTCTTTTTGGGCTTCCAATCTGGATAAATGGCCGGAGCTAGCCACTTATGCCTTGGAGATCTTGTCATGCCCCGCAGCCAGCGTTCTCTCTGAACGTGTGTTCAGCGCTGCTGGTGGTGTGCTGACAGATAAGCGCACGCGGCTCTCCACTGATAATGTAGACAGACTCACGTTCATAAAGATGAACAAATCATGGATCCGAAACGACTTTTCTACCCCTGTGTCATCCTGGGGAGAGTAAAAGCTTGATGATTGGTTAAAATCACCCTACCAACCGTTTTAAGCTTTCAAATTACTAATCATGTTTATCTGTATCTTGACTGGAAAATAATTTGGGCTTTGTAGCAGTGTGCAGCACTGATCCTATTAGGCCATCTATAATAAGCTTCACCAGATTTAAAATTAAAAATAATTTTTAGCTGCATCTAGCCCGGAAAATAATTTTGGGGCTCCGAGATGCGCAAGACACATAAGTGCCTTCTTGCTGCACTACCTGCAGCATGACCCTCATATTGTCAGAATTCGAAGTAATCATGACTACTGGGTTGCCACACTCTTAGATCCCCCAAACTTTTCGATCAACCTTTTCATTTTAATAAAGACCAAAAAAATGGTCATTTTTGAAATTATAAGCATTAGCAGGTTGTTAGAAACTGAAATCAAACAGTTTTCAACTCAAAACTTTATTCTAGGTGATGTTACATTTTCACATAGGACCCCTTGTTCGAAAGGAGCTTCTGAACTCTCTCGTCCATTGAATTTGTCAGGTTTTGGATGGTTTCTGCTTCAATTGTTTTGCATGAGGACAGAATACCCTCCCAGAGCTGTTGCTTAGATGTGAACTGCCTCCCGCCATCATAGACACTCCTTTTAATGATGCTCCAAAGGTTCTGAATGGGGTAGAGGTCAGGGGAGCATGGGGGTCACACCATAAGTTTGTCCCCTTTTATGCCCATATCAGCCAGAGATGCAGATGTTTTATGTGCAGCATGAGATGGTGCATTATCATGCAGAAAAATGATCTTGCTGTGAAATACACGGTTCTTCTTCTTGAACCATGGCAGGAAGTGCTGTTTGAGAAAATCCACATACATTATGGAGTTCATCTTTAGCGCCTTCAGGGATCCTAAAGGGGCCGACAATCTCTCTCCCCATGATTCCAGCCCAAAACATTACTCCACCTCCTCCTTGTTGGCGCTGTAGCCGTGTTTGCGTGGGGTGTCCATCAACCAGCCATCCTCCACTCCATTCATCTGGACCATCGAGCGCTGCACGGCACTCATCCGTGAACAAAACAGTTTTGAAATCAGTCTTCATGTAATGTTTGGCCCACTGGAGCCGTTTCTGCTTGTGTGAAGTGGATAGAGGAGGTCGACAGGATGGCATATGCACAGCTGCAAACCTCTGAAGGACCCTGCATCTTGTTGTTCGGGGTACGTTGGAGGCACAAGCAGCTTCAAAAACTTGTCTGCTGCTATGACAAGGCTTTTTTGCCGCTGCTCTTTCAACCTGACGTAATTGCCTGTAGGAAAGAGTCCTCAATTTGCCCTTATCAGCACGCACACGTGTGTACTGTGAATCAGCTACATACTTCTTGATTGCCAAGACACTTCATCCTGATCATCGCACAATGTTGATTGTAGTCATGCCTTGACCTAAACACTCCACAATTTGTTGCTTCTCAGCAGCCGACACATCCTTTTTCTTTCCCATTTTGGCAGAAAATTTAGGCTGCTTAATAATGTGAGAGAGCGTTCTTAAGTAGTCTTGCCTTTCATTGGACACACCTGCCAAACTAATTAGCACAGGTGTCTGCAATTGCTTACAGTGATATAAAGAGCCCTGACACACATCACCATCAATGAGTTTAACTGACAAACAAACAAATTCTTCCCTTATCACTCCTAAACACTTTTTGCATAATAATTTAGAACGCGGTGTACATGTGCTTTTCCACAAAACACCAGTGGTTCACGTAGTGAATCTTACAGTTCTAACTTGCCAACCGTGGTCTGTATGGAATTGTTCAATAAAGGGCCCAAAATTAAGATAACATAGATGGGAGAGGTCTCTATGAATAGGAATTCCTAAGTATTTGATACCCTGTGAGGGCCAGGCAAAGGGAAAGTTGGACTGGATGGAATCCTATATGGATTTAGGGAGGGAGACATCGAGGGCCTCGGACTTCGCTGCATTGATTTTAAAATTTTACCATGTAACAAAGTGATCTATTTCAGCCATAACAGCAGGGATGGATATATGTGATTGAGTGATATATACTAGGACATCATCAGCAAATAGAGAGCACTTGTACTCGGTGCCTCCCACCTCAATCCACCTAATATTGGGGTTATGGCGAATTGATGAGAGCAGGTGCTCCGTCACTAGGATGTATAAGAGAGGGGACAGAGGACATCCCTGCCTTGTCCCATTGGTGATTGTGAAAGGTGATGAAAATGTTCTGACGCACCCCCTGGGCCTTGGGACACCCGGAGCCGGACCCTTTTTGGTGGATGCTGGTGGTTGTAGTCTTCGTGGCGGCGATCCGGTTCCGTGGCTCAGGGCGGTCAAACCAGTGGCGGAACTATTTATGTGGTTTTGATGTTTAAATGTCCGACTACGCCACCCGTGGATTGCTGTCAGAGTGAACCGCCGCTACAGGGCAGACCGCTAAGGCTGGTGTTGTGGGTGCAGCAGAGCGTAGCATAACTCCCCACGGGAGGAGTATAGCCTCAGGGCAGTGTATGCGGAGGATGGGGGTGATGGTGCAGGGCAGCAGCAGTAACGACACGGAGTCAGTGATGCAGTTCAGGGCCTTTACTCACAGTTCTTATTATCCAGACCACGTCTGCAGGTAACGGCTGCCCACGTCGTACTGTGCTCACCAGGTGAGGGGCTCAGAAAACTCCCAGATAACTTTGGAGCGCTTCACAGGACCCCCTTTGTGTGTCCTTTGTCTGGCCTTTCTTACCAACACTTCTGTCCGGCTGCCTCGGGCCTCCTCTTGGTAAACTTGGCGCCAGTTTCCCTGACCCTATGTGGTGCCTTCCTAGCGGGTGGAGCAAGGGGCTGCGCCACATAAAATGTCAGAGCCTCCGGTTTCTAGCTGAGGGTCGATTCCTGCCTCCACTAGTTCGGGGACCGGTCTCCCCCTTTGGCCTGACCCCTCCACGCAGGTGGATTCGGGCGTGCGGTGGCGACTCGCCCGTCCGCACCCCTGGGATCCCTTCATTCCTCGTTCCTGGAGCCTTCTCCGCTCCTCTTCCTTCCTTCTCCCTCTTGCAGGCCTGGGCCTCTGTTACTAGGCCCGCCTCCGGAGCAGAGCTCATGCAGAGCCCCTGCTCCCTGCCACTTCTGCTCAGACTTCTCTGCACTGAACTAAGATGGTGCCCACCTTTTATACTCCCTTCTCAATGCACCCAGGAACTGCTTCCTCCCTGCTCCTGCACTGCAGGGTTCCCCTTCCTCAGTGTTCCCTCCCCCCACTCCAGCCAGGGACAGGGACTGTCGTGCCCATCTCAGGGGCATATTGGTCGCCCTGCCCCACGGCAATGTGGTGTAATGCATGCAGGTGTCGGGTCCTGATCCACACTCCATCCTTATCTGAGAGTGAGATATCACACCTCTGGGTGAGGTGCAATACGTCTGTAGCAACCGAGCCCTCGGTGCTACAGTTCCATTTATCTTCAGCCTAGGTGACGTATTGTGATACAGGGCCGTGATTTTGGCTATAAAAGGGTCCCCTAGACCCCTACCCCAAGCTTTTTAAGAGAATCATATATGGCGTGCCAGGAGACTCTATGGAATGCTTTCTCAGCATCCAACGAGAGTATCTACTTACAAATTTTTAACTGCATCTAGCCCAGGAAATACTTTGTGCCTAGTAGCAGTGTCTGCTAGTCAGCGGATTATCCCGGCTGTTAAGCAAGCTACACCACCTGTAGTTTGGACACTTAATTTTTTCAAAGGAAATGCTTCGGGACCACGGGATACTCAGTGAAGAGCATCAGGAGGCACCCCAAGGCATAGGGGCTGGGACTGGCACTAGGATGCCTTGCGGTGGACAGCCGAGCTCGATCCTTATAAAAGCTTTTTAACTGCCGCAGCTTTAGTGGACGCTACTGGAGCTGGAATTACGCGGCTGCTGGCATGAGACTTGCCCTCCAATAGATCCTTGTAAATGGATTTAAAGTGTATTCATTCAAATTAGAGGGACAATTTAAATTAAAAAGCTTAGAGCTGCCTCCACCACAGGGGGGCTCTCTCGACCCACCAGCGGACAGGCACCAGTATTGGGAGAGGGGGGCTGGCCGTCAGGGTTCACCGCGGCTCTGGCACAAACCCGGCGACACGGAGGTGGCACGGGCAGGAGAGGACTGGCCGTCTCGGCTTCTCACTTCTTGGATTTTAGAAGGGCATGACATGCCTATATCTGTGTCTCCCCCTCCTTTTACTCCTCCACCTCTTTTCTTTTCGCATGACTATATGTACTTGTCACTTTTCCATGTGTTAGTTGTGTCTTCTGAGCAGTTTGTCAGCTTTTGGACACCTTTGAAGGTGTTTTCTATGTGTTTCTATGTGTTTTTGTTTGCCTGCCATTGGTTTTAACGGTGTTCGAAGGTGTTCGACGAACAGTTCGACGAACAGTTCGGCGAACACACGGGTGTTCGACGAACCGAACCGAACTCGAACACTACGGGGGTGGCTCAACACTAGTGC
The DNA here is from genome assembly GCF_046119375.1 of Phyllobates terribilis. Classification (NCBI taxonomy): domain Eukaryota; kingdom Metazoa; phylum Chordata; class Amphibia; order Anura; family Dendrobatidae; genus Phyllobates; species Phyllobates terribilis. The sequence continues at coordinate 256,522,937 of NW_027362769.1, forward strand.
GGACGGGCGAGTCGCCACCGCACGCCAGAATCCACCTGCGTGGAGGGGTCAGGCCAAAGGGTGAGACCGGTCCCCGAAACTAGTGGAGGCAGGAAACGACCCTCAGCTAGAAACCGGAGGCTGTGACATTTTATGTGGCGCAGCCCCTCGCTACACCCGCTAGGAAGGCACCACATAGGGTCAGAGGAGGCTCGAGGCAGCCGGACAGAAGGGTTGGTAAGAAAGGCCAGACAAAGGACACACAAAGGGGGTCCTGTGAAGCGCTCCAAAGTTATCTGGGAGTTGTCTGAGCCCCTCACCTGGTGAGCACAGTACGACGTGGGCAGCCATTACCTGCAGACGTGGTCTGGATAATAAGAACTGTGAGTAAAGGCCCTGGACTGCATCACTGACTCCGTGTCGTTACTGCTGCTGCCCTGCACCATCACCCCCATCCTCCGCATACACTGCCCTGAGGCTATACTCCTCCCGTGGGGAGTTATGCTACGCTCTGCTGCACCCACAACACCAGCCTCAGCGGTCTACCCTGCAGCGGCGGTTCACTCTGACCGCAATCCACAGGTGGCGTAGTCGGACATTTAAACATCAAAACCACATAAATAGTTCCGCCACTGGTTTGACCACCCTGAGCCACGGAACCGGGTCGCCGCCACGAAGACTACAACCACCAGCATCCACCAAAAAGGGTCCGGCTCCGGGTGTCCCAAGGCCCAGGGGGTGCATCAGAACATTTTCATCACCTTTCACAATCACCAATGGGACAAGGCAGGGATGTCCTCTGTCCCCTCTCTTATACATCCTAGTGACGGAGCACCTGCTCTCATCAATTCGCCATAACCCCAATATTAGGTGGATTGAGGTGGGAGGCACCGAGTACAAGTGCTCTCTATTTGCTGATGATGTCCTAGTATATATCACTCAATCACATATATCCATCCATGCTGTTATGGCTGAAATAGATCACTTTGTTACATGGTCATATTTTAAAATCAATGCAGCGAAGTCTGAGGCCCTCGATGTCTCCCTCCCCAAATCCATATAGGATTCCATCCAGTCCAACTTTCCCTTTGCCTGGCCCTCACAGGGTATCAAATACTTATTAATTCCTATTCATAGAGACCTCTCCCATCTATGTTATCTTAATTTTGGGCCCTTTATTGAAAAACTCCATACAGACCACGGTTGGCAAGTTAGAACTGTAAGGTTCACTACGTGAACCACTGGTGTTTTGTGGAAAAGCACATGTACACTGCGTTCAAAATTATTATGCAAAAAGTGTTTAGGAGTGATAAGGGAAGAATTTGTTTATTTGTCATTTAAACTCATTGATGGTGATGTGTGTCAGGGCTCTTAATATCACTGTAAGCAATTGCAGACACCTGTGCTATTTAGTTTGGCAGGTGTGTCCAATGAAAGGCAAGACTACTTAAGAAGGCTGTCTCACATTATTAAGCAGCCTACATTTTCTGCCAAAATGGGAAAGAAAAAGGATGTGTCGGCTGCTGAGAAGCAACAAATTGTGGAGTGTTTAGGTCAAGGCATGACTACAATCAACATTATGCGATGATCAGGATGAAGTGTCTTGGCAATCAAGAAGTATGTAGCTGATTCACAGTACACACGTGTGCGTGCTGATAAGGGCAAATTGAGGACTCTTTCCTACAGGCAATTACGTCAGGTTGAAAGAGCAGCGGCAAAAAAGCCTTGTCATAGCAGCAGACAAGTTTTTGAAGCTGCTTGTGCCTCCAACGTCCCCCGAACAACAAGATGCAGGGTCCTTCAGAGGTTTGCAGCTGTGCATACGCCATCCTGTCGACCTCCTCTATCCACTTCACACAAGCAGAAACGGCTCCAGTGGGCCAAACATTACATGAAGACTGATTTCAAAACTGTTTTGTTCACGGATGAGTGCCGTGCAGCGCTCGATGGTCCAGATGGATGGAGTGGAGGATGGCTGGTTGATGGACACCCCACGCAAACACGGCTACAGCGCCAACAAGGAGGAGGTGGAGTAATGTTTTGGGCTGGAATCATGGGGAGAGAGATTGTCGGCCCCTTTAGGATCCCTGAAGGCGCTAAAGATGAACTCCATAATGTATGTGGATTTTCTCAAACAGCACTTCCTGCCATGGTTCAAGAAGAAGAACCATGTATTTCACAGCAAGATCATTTTTCTGCATGATAATGCACCATCTCATGCTGCACATAAAACATCTGCATCTCTGGCTGATATGGGCATAAAAGGGGACAAACTTATGGTGTGACCCCCATGCTCCCCTGACCTGTACCCCATTCAGAACCTTTGGAGCATCATTAAAAGGAGTGTCTATGATGGCGGGAGGCAGTTCACATCTAAGCAACAGCTCTGGGAGGGTATTCTGTCCTCATGCAAAACAATTGAAGCAGAAACCATCCAAAACCTGACAAATTCAATGGACGAGAGAGTTCAGAAGCTCCTTTCGAACAAGGGGTCCTATGTGAAAATGTAACATCACCTAGAATAAAGTTTTGAGTTGAAAACTGTTTGATTTCAGTTTCTAACAACCTGCTAATGCTTATAATTTCAAAAATGACCATTTTTTTGGTCTTTATTAAAATGAAAAGGTTGATCGAAAAGTTTGGGGGATCTAAGAGTGTGGCAACCCAGTAGTCATGATTACTTCGAATTCTGACAATATGAGGGTCATGCTGCAGGTAGTGCAGCAAGAAGGCACTTATGTGTCTTGCGCATCTCGGAGCCCCAAAATTATTTTCCTGGCTAGATGCAGCTAAAAATTATTATTAATTTTAAATCTGGTGAAGCTTTAGTATAGATGGCCTAATAGGATCAGTGCTGCACACTGCTACAAAGCCCAAATTATTTTCCAGCCAAGATACAGATAAACATGATTAGTAATTTGAAAGCTTAAAACGGTTGGTAGGGTGATTTTAACCAATCATCAAGCTTTTACTCTCCCCAGGATGACACAGGGGTAGAAAAGTCGTTTCGGATCCATGATTTGTTCATCTTTATGAACGTGAGTCTGTCTACATTATCAGTGGAGAGCCGCGTGCGCTTATCTGTCAGCACACCACCAGCAGCGCTGAACACACATTCAGACAGAACGCTGGCTGCGGGGCATGACAAGATCTCCAAGGCGTAAGTGGCTAGCTCCGGCCATTTATCCAGATTGGAAGCCCAAAAAGAGCAAAGGTCCAGTGACACAGTCGTGGTTTCAATGTTTACTTGGAGATACTCCTGTACCATCGTCTCTAGGCGTTGACTATGTGTCAGACTTCTTGTCTCCTGTGGCCTTGCAAAGGATGGGCTAAAAAAAGTGGTGAAATGATTCCGCAAAATTGATGTTACCTGCAGATACTGTGGTTCTGTTACAGTTTGAGTGCTGAACACTTGACGGTCCCACGGTTGGCAAGTTGGAACTGTGAGATTCACTACGTGCACCACTGGTATTTTGTGGAAAAGCACATGTAAGATTCTGCAACAGTCTCTGCTGATACTCCTGCATGCGTGCATCCCTTTCTATGGCAGGAATAATTTCTGAAAATTTACTTTTGTACCGGGGATTTAACAGTGTGGCAACCCAGTAGTCAGGATTATTTCTAATTCTCACAATTCGAGGGTCATGTTGCAGGTAGTGCAGCAAGAAGCCACTCATGTGTGTTGTGCATCCAGGAGCACCAAGTCCCTGTTGTGTTGGTGGCGAGGTAACAATCATGCTTCCTTCCTCTGTCCTCTCCCCCCAACCTCGCACAACAGAAATGTGATCAAGGTCTCCCTCATCTGATGAGTCTTCCATTAGTTCGTCCTCCACTTCTTCCTGGGCTCCTGCACCTTCCTCACTAGTTTGGCTGCTACCATGCGCCCTGGTAAAACCATCTCCCCCACCCCCACATGCCTGCCGCCTTAGTGCTGCCGACCGTCTGGACCTTGCAGATGTTAGCCCTTCCGCATACAACTCCTCCTCCTCTACTTCCTCCACCTCCTCTTGTGCCACCACCTGACTCCGAATTCTGTTTAACTTGTGCTCCAGCATGTAAATCACCGGAATAGTCATGCTGATAATGGCATCGTCAGCACTAAACATCTTCGTCGCCATTTCAAAACTGTGCAGAAGGGTGCATAGGTCCCTGATCTGAGACCACTCCTCCAGCGTGATTTGCCCCACCTCTGGATCTCGTTGGCCCAGGCTATACGTCAGAACGTATTGCACCAGGGCTTGTCGGTGCTGCCACAGTCGCTGCAACATGTGCAGAGTTGAATTCCACCGGGTAGGCACATCGCATTTTAGCCGGTGAAGTGGCAGGCCCAATGACTTCTGTAGAGATGTAAGTCGCTGAGCTGCGGGATGCGAACGGCGGAAGTGAGCACACAGCGACCGTGCCCTCTGCAGAAGGCCATCTAGTCTGGGATAGTGGGCTAAAAATTGCTGGACAACCAGGTTCAACACGTGAGCCATACAAGGCACGTGTGTGACATTGCCCCGGCGAAGGGCCGCACCCAGGTTTGCAGCATTGTCGCACACGGCCATCCCTGGTTTCAGGTCCAGTGGAGACAACCATTCATGAAATTGGTTCTCCAGAGCTGACCACAACTCCTCAGCTGTGTGACTCACATTTCCCAGACATTTCAATGTAAAAACCGCCTGATGACGTTGAGCCCTACTGCCAGCATAGTAAGGAGGTGTGCAGGATCCCTTCTGCGCAGTTAGAAAGCTTGTGGCATGACCAGACAGACTTTGGGTGCAGGTGGAAGACCGAGAGGAGGTTGAGGAGGCAGAAGCAGTGGAGGAACTTTGACATAAAGAGGATTGACGCACAACTCGTGGGGACGGCAAGACTTGGACAGCAGCCCCTTGTCCTGCTGTCACCATAGTTACCCAGTGCCCAGTCAGCGACATGTAACGCCCCTGTCCATGCCTACTCGTCCAAGTGTCTGTGGTGAAATGCACCCTGTCACACACAGAGTTTCTCAAAGAAGCGGTGATGTTGTGTGCGACATGATGGTGGAGCGCAGGCACACCTTTCTTTGAGAAGTAATGCCGACTGGGCATCTGGTACTGGGGCACTGCGACGGACATAAGGTCTCGAAAATCCTCTGTGTCCACCAGGCGGAAAGGCAGCATTTCTGTAGCCAAGAGCTTGCAGATGGTGAAATTCAACCTCTTAGCTTTCTCATGGCTAGGAGGAAATGGTCTTTTACTTGTCCACATCTGAGGGACCGAGGGCTGGCTATTGTGCTTAGACGGGGTTGATAAGGGTGTCCCCGGCAAACTGCCGGTCTGTGAGGAAGATGCAGGCGGACATGTTAGGTTGCCTTGATCCAAAGGTGGTGCTATCGATGTCGGACAGCGCTCAACACCAGCTGGTGTTACCACCTCCAAAGAAAATGATGACCTGCCAATCACGCTGGCTGTTGCGGGTAAAGAGGTGGCAGGTCTGCGCCCCAAAACAGGTGTGACTGCTGTCCCCCCAGTCACAGAGGATGAAGAGGCCGCGGATGCACAAGATATGGCAGACGGTGGTTGGCCGGGCCGGCTAGGCCGCATTGTAGCACACTGAGCTTCCCACTGCAACTTATGCTTCATGTCCATGTGCCGGTTCATGCATGAAGTACTCAAACTATGTATTTTTTGGCCTCTACTTAGCTTTTGCTGACAAATGTTACAGATAACACGAGTTGGGTCATCTTTATCGATCTGAAAAAATGCCCAGGCTATGCAAGGCTTAGCACCCATGCGACCTGAAGAGCAACCACGACTTGTGGTGAGAGGCAGAGTTGTGTTTGAGGATGCAGTTGTTGACGTGCTTCCAGTACTACGTCTCTGTCCAGGAAGGCGCAACCTGACCTCGTCGTCACTAGCATCTTCCTCCACCTCCTCTGCTGACCTCATCTCTTGGCTGACTGTGGGTTGACAGTAAGTGGGATCTCCAACCTCATCATCATCACCCTGTGCGTTATCACACCCGTCGTCCTCAGAGCCAACCTGTTCCTGCCCTGACAAAAAACTAAAGTTGTCGCTCCAATCAGGTATTTGAGTCTTATCATCGTCTTCCTCATTGTCTCCACCAACAGGAGTTACAGTTTGGGAATGAGGGTCTACATTATGGTCAGAACCTTCTGCGTCTGGTCCTGGATCCGACTCATAAAGATTCTGGGCATCAGTGCAGATCATTTCCTCGTCTGGATTCACAGAAGCGCTGGAGTCGACCTCTGATTCCCAGGCTATAGTATGAGTAAACAGCTCTGCAGACTCAACCATTTGTTCTACCTCATACTCAGACGGGCAGCTGGAGATTTGGGAGTTGTGAGGAAGCAAGTGCGATTGGGGTGACACCTTTGAGGACTGGAGTATTTGTGATGTTGAAGTTGATGTGGAGGAGAGCCCACTTAAAGGAGCACTTGATATCCGTTGAAGCACCTGCTGTTTTTGTGCCTCATCTGGAATTTGTAGCGATTGGCGTGGCCGTAAGAAAGGGATCTTATCACATTGTCCGCTAAAAGAAGTAGACATTTTAGTTTGGCTGGAAGATGGTCTTTCTTCTGCAGATGTTACTGTTGCTTTAACACCTACCCCACGGACACAACCTTTTTTCCCCTTCCCAACACGCCTATTACCCTTTCCACCAGCAGCAGGCCTTTTTCCACTCATTTTGGTCTGTATAGATTGATTAATAGAACAAGTCCCACACACAGCTAGAAGCCCAATATTTTTTCAGAGGTAGATGCAGAAAAAAATATATTCAGTTTGCAACCTGATGGAGGTCTGTATAGATGAATTAATAGAACAAGTCCCACACACAGCTAGAAGCCCAATATTTTTTCAGAGGTAGATGCAGAAAAAAATATATTCAGTTTGCAACCTGATGGAGGTCAGTATAGATGGACTAATACAACAAGTCCCACACACAGCTAGAAGCCCAAAATTTTTTCAGAGGTAGATGCAGAAAAAAATATATTCAGTTTGCAACCTGATGGAGGTCAGTATAGATGGACTAATACAACAAGTCCCACACACAGCTAGAAGCCCAATATTTTTTCAGAGGTAGATGCAGAAAAAAATATATTCAGTTTGCAACCTGATGGAGGTCTGTATAGATGGATTAATAGAACAAGTCCCACACACAGCTAGAAGCCCAATATTTTTTCAGAGGTAGATGCAGAAAAAAATATATTCAGTTTTCAACCTGATGGAGGTCAGTATAGATGGACTAATACAACAAGTCCCACACACAGCTAGAAGCCCAATATTTTTTCAGAGGTAGATGCAGAAAAAAATATATTCAGTTTGCAACCTGATGGAGGTCTGTATAGATGGATTAATAGAACAAGTCCCACACACAGCTAGAAGCCCAATATTTTTTCAGAGGTAGATGCAGAAAAAAATATATTCAGTTTGCAACCTGATGGAGGTCTGTATAGATGGATTAATAGAACAAGTCCCACACACAGCTAGAAGCCCAATATTTTTTCAGAGGTAGATGCAGAAAAAAATATATTCAGTTTGCAACCTGATGGAGGTCTGTATAGATGGATTAATAGAACAAGTCCCACACACAGCTAGAAGCCCAATATTTTTTCAGAGGTAGATGCAGAAAAAAATATATTCAGTTTGCAACCTGATGGAGGTCAGTAAGTATAGCTGGACTAATACAACAAGTCCCACACACAGCTAGAAGCCCAATATTTTTTCAGAGGTAGATGCAGAAAAAAATATATTCAGTTTGCAACCTGATGGACGTCAGTATAGAAGGACTAATACAACAAGTCCCACACACAGCTAGAAGCCCAATATTTTTTCAGAGGTAGATGCAGAAAAAAATATATTCAGTTTGCAACCTGATGGAGGTCTGTATAGATGGATTAATAGAACAAGTCCCACACACAGCTAGAAGCCCAATATTTTTTCAGAGGTAGATGCAGAAAAAAATATATTCAGTTTGCAACCTGATGGAGGTCAGTATAGATGGACTAATACAACAAGTCCCACACACAGCTAGAAGCCCAATATTTTTTCAGAGGTAGATGCAGAAAAAAATATATTCAGTTTGCAACCTGATGGAGGTCTGTATAGATGGATTAATAGAACAAGTCTCACACACAGCTAGAAGCCCAATATTTTTTCAGAGGTAGATGCAGAAAAAAATATATTCAGTATGCAACCTGATGGAGGTCTGTATAGATGGATTAATAGAACAAGTCCCACACACAGCTAGAAGCCCAATATTTTTTCAGAGGTAGATGCAGAAAAAAATATATTCAGTTTGCAACCTGATGGAGGTCTGTATAGATGGATTAATAGAACAAGTCCCACACACAGCTAGAAGCCCAATATTTTTTCAGAGGTAGATGCAGAAAAAAATATATTCAGTTTGCAACCTGATGGAGGTCTGTACAGATGGATTAATAGAGCAAGTCCCACACACAGCTAGAAGCCCAATATTTTTTCAGAGCTAGATGCAGAAAAAAATTATATTCAATTTGCAACCTGATGGAGGTCAGTATAGATGGACTAATAGAATGATGCTATGCCCAAAAGATTTCACTTCACTAGGTGCAGTAAAAAAATTGGTATTCTATACACAGGTGGTATATCTTGCAACACAGATAGGCTACTCCACTGACTAACACACTCTGCAATAGGCCAAAAAGGATTAGCTTTGCTAGATTCAGCCAAATGCTGTGAAAAAAACTTGCACAGCACTGGCACAGACCTGCCTGGCAAAAACTGATAGGAACTGATGTAACCTAGTCCTGAAAAGGACTCCAATTACAATTAGTCTTTACTCCCACAATCTATCTATTTAAGAGCACAGACCTGCCTGATAAAAGTCGTAGGAAATGCTGTAACCTAGTCCTTAAAAGGACTGCAATCACAACTATTCCCTACTCCCAAGCTATCTGTAGATTTGTGCGAAAATTGGCTTGAAATTAACAAGGTATAGCGCACACAGCAACAGCGGTGCCGTCTAACACGCAGCTCCAGCAGTGAGAAAATGGTGGCGACGGGGAAAATGGCTTGGTCTTATAGGGCAAGGACATGTGACATACACTGCCAATGACACATCCCCTTGCTTGTGTGAAAAAAAGCACTTCGCTCCGTGTGTGCGCTGCTGATAGGCTGACAGATTGCACCTCCCCACTGCAAATGCGGGAAAGAGAAAAAAAAATGGAGATCTTCATTGTTCCTGCAGAGATCCATCCCCTGCCCCTCCCCCCACCCCGCTGTACACTCAAACTGCGTATTAACATTAATTTTCATCATTACTGAGAAAATATCCAGTTATGATTTTGGTGCACGAACAGTTATCGAACATAACCTCGAACAGCCGAATTTTTCTCAAATTGTTCGTGTTCGCCGAACGGCTCGAACACCGCCCAAAACAGCTCGAATTTGAGATTGGCGAACAGTTCGAGTAGAACAACGCTCATCTCTAAGCGCGACCAATCAGTGATCTTGGCGCTAAAGTTAAACACCGCTCTGCTGATTGGTCGCGGCCGCTGCCCGCGACCAATCACCGATTTGGGCGCCACATTTAAATAGCGGCCGCGACCAATCACCGATCTTGCCGCCACATTTAAACACTGCTGTGCTAATTGGTCGCGGACGCCAGCCGCAACCAATCAGCGACCTTGGCGCCAAATTTAAACAACGCCCTGCTGAATGGTCGCGGATGCCAGACGCGTCCAATCAGTGAGATTGGCGCCAAATTTAAACAACGCTCTGCTGATTGGTCGAGGACTCCAGCCGCGACCAATCAACGAGATTAGCGCCAAATTTAAGCAATGCTCTGCTGATTGATCGTGGTCGCTGGCCGAGATCAATCAGCAGTATTGGCGCAAAATTTAAATACCGCTCTGCTGATTGGTCGCGGTTGTCGGCCGTGACCAGTCAGCAGTATTGGCGCCAAATTTAAACCTCACTCTGCTGATTGGTTGCAACCACCGGCCGCGACCAATCTTCGCTTTTTTGTGCCAAATTTAAACAACGCTCTGCTGATTGGTCGCGGTCGTTTGCCGCGACCAATTAGCAGTATTGGGGCCAAATTTAAACACCTCTTTGCTGATTGGTCACGGTCGCGACTAATCAGCGATTTTGGCGCCAAATTTAAACCCCGCTCTGCATCGCTCTGCTGATTGATCGCGGTTGCCGGCCGCGACCAATCAGCAGTATTGTCGCCAAATTTAAACACCTCTTTGCTGATTGGTTGCGGTCGCGACTAATCAGCGATTTTGGTGCCAAATTTAAACACGCTCTCCAGTCCCCACTAACACTGTTCGCCGATTGGTCGCGACCGCCGCCCGCGACCAATCAGCGATTTTGGCACAAAATTTAAACACTGCTTTGCTGATTGGTTGCGGCCGCCAGCCGCGACCAATCAGCGAGATTGGTGCCAAATTTAAACACCGCTCTGCTGATTGGTCGCGGCCGCCATCCGCGACCAATCAGTGATTTTGGCGCCAAATTTAAACAACGCTCTGCATCGCTCTGCTGATTGGTCGCGGTCGGCGGTCGCAACCAATCAACAGTATTGGCGCCAAATTTAAAAGCCGCTCTGCTGATTCGTCGCGACTAATTAGCGATTTTGGTGCCAAATTTAAACACGCTCTACAGTTCTCACTAACATGGTTCGCCGATTGGTCGCGGCCGCCGCCCGCGACCAATCTCCAATATTGCTGCCAAATTTAAACACCGCTTTGCTGATTGGTCGCGGTTGCCAAACGCGACCAATCAGCGATTTTGGCGCCAAATTTAAACACCGCTCTGCTAATTGCGCCCGGTCAGCCGCATACATATTCTAGAATACCCGATGCGTTAGAATCGGGCCACCATCTAGTTACAAACATAAGTCCCATTATTGGGGAGTGGGTCTCCCATAGGATTTGCTTATGCCTTCCAAGCAAAAGCTTCCAAAAATTAGGACGGAGCAACTTGCAATGCCCCTTACAAGAACCATGCAGTACAGCATATTACAAACATAAGTCCCATTATTGGGGAGTGGGTCTCCCATAGGATTTGCTTATGCCTTCCAAGCAAAAGCTTCCAAAAATTAGGACGGAGCAACTTGCAATGCCCCTTACAAGAGCCATGCAGTACAGCATATTACAAACATAAGTCCCATTATTGGGGAGTGGGTCTCCCATAGGATTTGCTTTTGCCTTCCAAGCAAAAGCTTCCAAAAATTAGGACGGAGCAACTTGCAATGCCCCTTACAAGAGCCATGCAGTACAGCATATTACAAACATAAGTCCCATTATTGGGGAGTGGGTCTCCCATAGGATTTGCTTATGCCTTCCAAGCAAAAGCTTCCAAAAAATAGGACGGAGCAACTTGCAATGCCCCTTACAAGAGCCATGCAGTACAGCATATTACAAACATAAGTCCCCTTATTGGGGAGTGGGTTTCCCATAGTATTTGCTTATGCCTTCCAAGCAAAAGCTTCCAAAAATTAGGACGGAGCAACTTGCAATGCCCCTTACAAGAACCATGCAGTACAGCATATTACAAACATAAGTCCCATTATTGGGGAGTGGGTCTCCCATAGGATTTGCTTATGCCTTCCAAGCAAAAGCTTCCAAAAATTAGGACGGAGCAACTTGCAATGCCCCTTACAAGAACCATGCAATACAGTATATTACAAACATAAGTCCCATTATTGGGGAGTGGGTCTCCCATAGGATTTGCTTATGCCTTCCAAGCAAAAGCTTCCAAAAATTAGGACGGAGCAACTTGCAATGCCCCTTACAAGAGCCATGCTGTACAGCATATTACAAACATAAGTCCCATTATTGGGGAGTGGGTCTCCCACAGTCTTTGCTTATGCCTTCCAAGCAAAAGCTGACAAAAATAAGGACGGAGGAACTTGCAATGCTGGCACCCTGGTGGTATAGTGGTGGTGGAGGCTGAGGATAAGGAGAAGAACATAAAACAGCCAAAATGAGCAAGCGTATACCCATGTGTGGGTGTGAAGCGGTGTATGTGAATACACCTCCTGAAATAGCACAGTGGATTTGACTTTATGTTACTCTGCTGTCATTTGGTGGTGATGAGAAGTCTGGCCCAATCCAGCCCTTGTTCATTTTGATAAGGGTCAGCTTGTCAGCATTGTCAGTTGACAAGCGAGTGCGCTTATCAGTTATAATTCCCCAAGCGGCACTAAAAACACGCTCCGATAACACGCTTGCGGAAGGGCAGGCCAGGACCTCCAAGGCGTACAGAGCGAGTTCATTCCAAGTGTCCAGCTTGGATACCCAATAATTAAAAGGCACAGAGGAATCACGGAGGACGCTGGTACGGTCGGCAAGGTACTCCCTCACCATCTTTTGAAACTTTCCACTCCTTGTGAGAGTACCCCGCGCCTCAGGGCCTTTAAGCTGGGCGGGTGTCAGAAATCTGTCCCAGAACGTTGACAGTGTTCCCCTGTCTCTGCTGGATTGGAGTTGCATCTCTCTCGCCTGTACGCCTTGATTGGGCAACGAACTGTGACCTCTGCCGCTAGCGTGTTCAGATGGGAATTTTTTTAAGAGTTCTGCAGCAAGGGCCTTCTGGTACTGCCCCATTTTTGTAGACCTCTCCACCTCAGGAATAAGAGAATGAAAGTTCTCCTTGCATCGGGGGTCTAAAAGTGTCACCAACCAGTAATGACTGTCACCCAACATTTTGACAACGCGAGGGTCACGGTTAAGGCAGCGTAACATAAAGTCAGCCATGCGTGCCAGACTGGTAACGGGCAAGATTTCCGTGACCTCACCAAGATGACGACTGACCATGCTCTCCTCCTCATCCTCCTCCTCCCTGTCCTCAGGCCACCCACGCTGAACCGACGGTATGACACTTGTACAGGTATTACCGTCTACAGCGCATGATAGCAGCTCCTGTTCTTCCTCCTCCTCCTCCTCTCACTCATTGTCCCCCAATGCACATTGGGATGAGGTGAGGCTGGGCTGTGTGTAATCGCCCACTACGGCTTCTTGATCCATCTCATCATACTCTGGCTGCAATGCCTCCTATTTAATTCTCTGCAGAGAGCGTTGCAAAAGACAGACAAGTGGGATGCTGACACTAATGATGGCGTCATCGCCACTCACCATCTTGGTGGCCTCCTCAAAGTTTGTCAGAATGGTACATATGACAGACATCCAGGTCCACTCCTGAGGTCTTATGTGTGGAGTCTGACCTGAATATCGACGGCCTTGTTGCATCTGGCACTCCACAACTGCTCTCTTCTGCTCACAAATCCTTTGCAACATGTGGAGGGTAGAGTTCCAACGTGTGGGGACATCACACACCAGTCGGTGTGCCGGAAGCTGCAAACGCTGCTGCAACACAGCAAGGGCGGCGGAAGCTGTAGCCGACTTGCGAAAATCAGCTGACAGGCGGTGTACTTTCATGAGTAAATCTGGCAACTCGGGGTATGATTTAAGAAACCGCTGAACCACAAGGTTAAGCACATGAGCCAGGCATGGTACGTGTGTGATCTCACCCCGCCTCAGAGCGGCCACCAGGTTACGGCCATTGTCACACACGACCATGCCGGGATGTAGGCTCAGCGGTCTTAGCCACAGATCTGCCTGCTCTTTCACAGCTGTCCACAACTCACAAGCAGTGTGAGGTTTATCACCTAAGCTTATGAGTTTCAGCACAGCCTGTTGCCGCTTGGCGGAGGCAGTACTGCAGTGCTTCCAGCTAGTAACTGATGTGGTGACATCTGAGATGGAGGCTGAACATGAGGAGGAGGAGTTGGAGGATGATGCGCAGGAGCCAGGAGCTATACACTGTGGGGGCAACTATGACTGACATAGGGCCCGCAATCCTCGATGTGGGGAGGACGTGTTCCGTCCCAAGGTCCGACTGGGTCCCGGCTTCCACTATGTTTACCCAGTGTGCCGTCAGAGAGATGTACCGTCCCTGGCCACAAGCACTTGTCCACGTGTCCGTTGTCAGGTGGACTCTCCCAGTAACTGCGTTGTTAAGGGCACGGCAGATGCTTTGGGACACTTGCTTGTGTAGTGCGGGGATGGCACACCGGGCAAAATAGTGTCGGCTGGGGACCGAGTACCGAGGGACGGCCACAGCCATAAGATTGCGGAAGGACTCCTTCTCCACCAGCCTAAAAGGCAGCATTTCCAACGCAAGCAGTCGTGAAATGTGCGAATTTAGGACTGTGGCCTGTGGGGCGTTAGCTGCGAATTTCCGCTTTCGTTCAAAGGTCTGGGATATGGACAACTGAACGCTGCGGTGGGACGTGGACGTGGACGTTGATGCTGTTTCTTGAGAAACTGCCATAACAAGTGAAGACTGAGAGGAGGGGGCATCTTTACATGCAGTATGGACATGGGATTGCCTTGCACACACAACAGGGGGTTCTATTGCACGCACAACAGTGGAAGAAGCAGTGGTGACACCCGCTGACACTGGTCGTGGACCCTGGGGTTCGCCCCACAAAGTCGGGTGCTTTGCTGCCATGTGCCTGATCATGCTGGTGGTGGTCAGGCTGGTAGTTTTGTCACCCCTCCTGATGCTGGCATGGCAGGTGGAACAAATGGCCTTTTTGGGGTTATCAGCAGAGTCTTTAAAAAATTCCAGACTCTGGAAGACCTACCGCTTGTACTGGCAACGTCCCTCGTGTTGGTGTTACGGGGAACGGTTGCCTGCCTTCTGTCTGCGGCCACCACACTGCTTCTTCCTGCCTGTTGGGGTACTCTGCCTCCCTCCCCCTGTGTGCTGCTGGCCTCACTCTGCATGTCCTCCTGCCACGTTGGGTCAGTTACTAGATCATCCACCACCTCCTCCTCTTCCACTTGCGCACCACGATGCTCCTCCTCACTTCCTGGCAATTGTGTCTCGTCATCGTCCGCCTCTTGTGACAAATTGCCAGCGTCAACTTCCTGTGGCCGTGGCTGTTCAAATATTTGGGAATCGCTACATGGGATCTCCTCTTCCACCACTTCAAGCGTATCAGGCGAGGGGCACAAATATGGAAATGGACCAGTGAACAGCTCTTCAGAGTGTCCAAGTGTGGGATCAATTGCTGTCTGACGACACTCGGCATGGTGGGAGGAAGGAGCATCAGGGTGAGGAGGGGTATGCGGTCGAGACTCATGGCTTCTAAGAGTTGACCATGTGGAAGACAGACCGGAGGTGGTGGTGCCGAGGTAGCTGGAAGTATTATCTTCTGTCCAATTAATAACCTGTTCACACTGATCAGTTCTCAATACTGGTGTTGTTCTGTGCATCCCTAGTAATTCGGTCAAGAAGTGGGAGCGAGAAGATGTGGCTGTTGGTTGTGGAACATTTTCACCTTGGCCACGGCCCCGTCCTCTGCACAAACCATCACCAGAACGTCCACTTCCACGTCCCTTGCCACGTGCCTTGCCCATTGTAAAGGAAGTAAAATAGCTCACACTTGCACTATCAATGGGAAAACGGTAATAAAAAGTAGATTAGAACCGTGGAAGAGGAAAACCACAGTTCTATTTCACTGGCCTACACCCGACTCTTTTAAACAATCTGAACAATCAGGGAGAAACTATTATTGTTTTTCTTTACGTAAAAAATACCAAAACCTGAATAATAGAGATTTTTTACCGTGGGATGGCAAAACCACAGTTATTTTTAATGGGTTATAAACAGACTTTTTTAAATATATAGATTTGCGGCTGAACAGTGAGCGACACACTCAAACTGTGTTTTTTTAGATACCAAAGGCCCAAAACTGGATAGTACAGAGATTTGACTGGTGGAACTGCAAAACCACACTGGGATTTGTCTGGCCTACACCAGACTATTTTCAACAGATATATTTTTGTGTCACAACAGTCAGGAGACACTACTGTTTTTCTTTACGTAAAAAATACCAAAACCTGAATAATAGAGATTTTTTACTGTGGGATGGCAAAACCATAGTTATTGTTTACTGGGGTATACCAGACTTTTTAAAATATATAGATTTGCGGCTGAACAGTGAGCGACACACTCAAACTGGTTTTTTTTAGATACCAAAGGCCCAAAACTGGATAGTACAGAGATTTGACCCGTGGAACTGCAAAACCACACTGGGATTTGTCGAGCCTACACCAGACTATTTTCAACAGATATATTTTTGCGTCACAACAGTCAGGAGACACTAGTGTTTTTCTTTACGGAAAATATACCAAAACCTGAATAATAGAGAATTTTTACCGTGGGATGGCAAAACCACAGTTATTGTTTACTGCGGTATACCAGACTTTTTTGAATATATAGATTTGCGGCTGAACAGTGAGCGACACACTCAAACTGTATTTTTTTAGATACCAAAGGCCCAAAACTGGATAGTACAGAGATTTGACCCGTGGAACTGCAAAACCACACTGGGATTTGTCTGGCCTACACCAGACTATTTTCAATAGATATATTTTTGTGTCACAACAGTCAGGAGACACTACTGTTTTTCTTTACGGAAAATATACCAATACCTGAATAATAGAGTTTTTTACCGTGGGATGGCAAAACCACAGTTATTGTTTACTGGGGTATACCAGACTTTCTTAAATAGATATATTTGCGGCTGAACAGTGAGCGACACACTCAAACTGTTTTTTTTTTAGATACAAATGGCCCAAAAGTGGATAATACAGAGGTTTGAACCGTGGAAGTGCAAAACAACACTTCTGTTTCTCTAGCCTACACCTGACTATTTTCAACAGATATATTTGTGTCTGAAAAATCAGAGACACGCTTTTTTTTGGGGGGGGGACACCAAAAGGTTAATAAGATGGGTATTTGTACAGTGTGAAGGAGGAAAAAAAAAAGAGGATTTAGATGAAAAAAAAAGGATTTTTCCTGTCCCCTGAGACCTGGAGCTAAGTCCAGCAATTTCAGCAACAGGAGCAGCACACAGGACTGTAATGCAGCATTTGCTGGTATAACCACTGTTTTTCCTATACAGCCTGCCTCCCTGCCTGATATCTGGGATGGATATAAGTCCTGAGAAGGACTGTTTGTTTGTTCTGGCAGCCTTTACAGACCCTACACTAACTATTTTGCAGTTTATATCTCTCCCTAAATCAGCAGCGCTGTCCCTACACTGTCTGATCCGGAGCGACTGTGTCCAAGATGGCGGCACCCGGTTTTAAATACCCGAGGTGACACTGTGCGGCCAGCCAATCACTGTAATTCCCACAACCAACATGGCTGTGGCATTACAGTGACTGGCTGGCAATCCCTGAATGTTCATTGGCTCTGTAAAGAGCGCCAAACTTGCAGGGCGGAGACCCGAGCTCCCGCCCGAGTATCCCGGAAATGCTCAGTGCTCGCCGAACATCCCGAGTAGCGTGATGCTCGGGCGAGTACCGAGCAGTGTCGAGCATGTTCGCTCAACACTAGTCCATCCTTCAGGGACACTGTTCAGAAGTAGAGTCAAACTGGGAGCGGCAGAGGAAAGAACGCTATCTTTGTTACATACTTTAACATACAAAAACTTATCTCCATGTTTTTCTTCCTCCAACTCGCCTCTAGTTACAGATTTAGAGTTTTTCCACCATATATCAGTCTACCAAACCAGCAACATTTACAACAACCTTTTTGTTTCTCCAATACTTTCAAGAAACCTTCATCATCAAATCTGCCACCCGGTGAACAACCAGACACTGAACAAAACCTATGCATTTTCTGCGCAAATTTCTTTCCTTTCTTTTTGTTTCTCTAAAGACAGGAATACAGAACTAGAGACGCAAACCAGTGGGGACCCATAACTTTCACTATGGATTGTATACTCTATACAACACCTCTACCATGCTCAATCTGTTTCTTACTAAACAGATTATCCATCTTTAAAAAAAAAAAAAACAGGAATACAGGACTAAAGCGAAAAACCAACGGGGACTCAAAACCACACACACATTGGCTTTCCACTCTGTCACTCCATGCCTGACTTATAATCAGACGAAAACCATCAGCCCCTATGTCTAGGTGCTGGAACCATATGGATTTCCTTAGCAATACAAGAGGCTGCTGACAATCACCAACATCGGCTCCACCGGGTGCAATCAACTAATCACTACAATCCAATCCTATGTACAGATGACCAGTGTAATACCAAATTCACATTCCCCATACAACATACAGCACAGGAATTCAACACACTGCACAAGGTCTCAACAAGGTTCTTTGACTAACAATAATGGACCCACTTACTATGAACAGATCGAATGACTTGCGAATACTCACCCAACACGCACTGCAACCGCCAAACAGAAGGATAAATTCAGGTAGTGTAAGAATAAAGCTTCTTACCAATTGCTGCAGCTGTCCCGAGGTATCCGTCTGTCTGTGGTCCAGCAAATTGGTTGGATCAGCAGTCTTTTGAATTAGTGGGTCCCTGTTCGTTGTGCCAGGTTTGTCGTCACACATAATGTGAGAGACGTTTCTGAGATGTTGTGTCTGCTCCAAATTAAGTTGTAAATTCAAATACATGCACGGAAGAACTAAGACTCATACATTTGAGCATCAGGCTAGATCTTCTTTATTACATGCTGTGGTCCAGGTTTATATAGGTTATTAGTATTCATACTTTAAAACCATATAACTGGCTCAGCTTATCTCTTTTTTTTTAAATGAAATACATTTTTATTAAACATATTTTGATCATACAATATTTCTCAAAACATTAAATTGTGAAAGAATACATAAGATATACAGACATCCCTTCAATCCCACCCCCATTCCGACAGCATTCCCCTCCCCTATGTTGTGTCTTAAGAGACAAAGACAAAAAAAACCTCCTATTAACCAATTATGGTAGAAAACCAGAGGTGCATTACATAAATGTTAGTTTATACTGTATGATACATGTTTAAACTCAGTACTCTCAAATTCCCTTATATTGTATCCAAGGTTCCCATATCTTTCCAAATATATTCTGTTTCCCTCTTTTTTCATATATATCTCTTTCCATCTGTATAATATATTCTACTTGTTTAAAATATTCTTCCCCGGAGGGGGGGTCAGCTCCAATCCAATTTCTTGCTATTACTTTCCTAGCACAATAAAGTAACCTAGCAAAGGCTATTTTAATATATTTATCAGCTAATATTTCTTCTACATAGCCCAACAAGCATGTAATAGGGTCCCCAGGGACACCGCATCTATACTCCCCTTCAATCGCAACAAGAACCCCAGACCAGAACCTTAATAGTCTGGGGCATTCCCACATCATGTGAAATATGCCCGCCTCCCCTTTTCCACATCTTGGGCATTCTGAATTGACCCTCAGCCCCATTTTATGCATAATTAGCGGGGATCTATAGACTCTGTGAATTACATAAATATGTGACAGTCTTGCAGGTTCGCTCATAGAAAGCTTAGGTATATACTCCAATATGTTTTCCAAAATATCTTCTCTTATGAGTCGCACTTCCTCTTCCCACTTACTTTTAGTTCTCAGTGGAAACTCCAGGAGAAAAGTATGCATCAAGTCTCTATACGTACCCGAAATTACCCCCCTGGTACCCTCCAACTGACACATATACTCCCGTACTAGATCTGCTTCCACTACCAGTCGTTGTTTGGTTCTTTGGGATTTAATTGCATGATTAACCTGCCCATAGTGATACCATTCTGTACTTGGCAACAAGAATTCCCTCTGTAACTGCGACAAGGGTTTAAGACTTTCCCCCTCCATTATTTGATACATATAATTAATTCCTCTACCTGTCCATTCTCTTATAATACCAATCTTTTGTATCTCTGGGAGATTATTATTATTCCATATAGGAGTAAATTTGGTTAGTCCCTTCACTCCCCTTACTTTCTTTACTATGTTCCAGGTTTTGTGTATGAGATCTATTGTGGGCATTTTTTCCCCAACCTATTCATGTCTCCTCCCTCCAGGCCATCAAGTATCTGTCTTTCCCCAATGGAATACTCCAATATTCTTTTAATAGATCCGCCAGATCCGGAGCATGACCACTAGAGATGAGCGTTGTTCTACTCGAACTGTTCGCCAATCTCAAATTCGAGCTGTTTTGGGCGGTGTTCGAGCCGTTCGGCGAACACAAACAATTTGAGAAAAATTCGGCTGTTCGAGGTTATGTTCGATAAATGTTCGTGCACCAAAATCATAACTGGATTTTTTCTCAGTAATGATGAAAATTAATGTTAATACGCAGTTCGAGTGTACAGCGGGGTGGGGGGAGGGGCAGGGGATGGATCTCTGCAGGAACAATGAAGATCTCCATTTTTTTTTCTCTTTCCCGCATTTGCAGTGGGGAGGTGCAATCTGTCAGCCTATCAGCAGCGCACACATGGAGCGAAGTGCTTTTTTTCACACAAGCAAGGGCATGTGTCATTGGCAGTGTATGTCACATGTCCTTGCCCTATAAGACCAAGCCATTTTCCCCGTCGCCACCATTTTCTCACTGCTGCAGCTGCGTGTTAGACGGCACCGCTGTTGCTGTGTGTGCTATACCTTGTTAATTTCAAGCCAATTTTCGCACAAATCTACAGATAGCATGGGAGTAGGAAATAGTTGCGATTGCAGTCCTTTTAAGGACTAGGTTACAGCATTTCCTACGACTTTTATCAGGCAGGTCTGTGCTCTTAAATAGATAGATTGTGGGAGTAAAGACTAATTGTAATTGGAGTCCTTTTCAGGACTAGGTTACATCAGTTCCTATCAGTTTTTGCCAGGCAGGTCTGTGCCAGTGCTGTGCAAGTTTTTTTCACAGCATTTGGCTGAATCTAGCAAAGCTAATCCTTTTTGGCCTATTGCAGAGTGTGTTAGTCAGTGGAGTAGCCTATCTGTGTTGCAAGATATACCACCTGTGTATAGAATACCAATTTTTTTACTGCACCTAGTGAAGTAAAATCTTTTGGGCATAGCATCATTCTATTAGTCCATCTATACTGACCTCCATCAGGTTGCAAATTGAATATAATTTTTTTCTGCATCTAGCTCTGAAAAAATATTGGGCTTCTAGCTGTGTGTGGGACTTGTTCTATTAATCCATCTATACAGACCTCCATCAGGTTGCAAACTGAATATATTTTTTTCTGCATCTACCTCTGAAAAAATATTGGGCTTCTAGCTGTGTGTGGGACTTGTTCTATTAATCCATCTATACAGACCTCCATCAGGTTGCAAGCTGAATATATTTTTTTCTGCATCTACCTCTGAAAAAATATTGGGCTTCTAGCTGTGTGTGGGACTTGTTCTATTAATCCATCTATACAGACCTCCATCAGGTTGCAAACTGAATATATTTTTTTCTGCATCTACCTCTGAAAAAATATTGGGCTTCTAGCTGTGTGTGGGACTTGTTCTATTAATCCATCTATACAGACCCCCATCAGGTTGCAAACTGAATATATTTTTTTCTGCATCTACCTCTGAAAAAATATTGGGCTTCTAGCTGTGTGTGGGACTTGTTGTATTAATCCATCTATACAGACCTCCATCAGGTTGCAAACTGAATATATTTTTTTCTGCATCTACCTCTGAAAAAATATTGGGCTTCTAGCTGTGTGTGGGACTTGTTCTATTAATCCATCTATACAGACCTCCATCAGGTTGCAAACTGAATATATTTTTTTCTGCATCTACCTCTGAAAAAATATTGGGCTTCTAGCTGTGTGTGGGACTTGTTGTATTAGTCCATCTATACTGACCTCCATCAGGTTGCAAACTGAATATATTTTTTTCTGCATCTACCTCTGAAAAAATATTGGGCTTCTAGCTGTGTGTGGGACTTGTTGTATTAGTCCATCTATACTGACCTCCATCAGGTTGCAAACTGAATATATTTTTTTCTGCATCTACCTCTGAAAAAATATTGGGCTTCTAGCTGTGTGTGGGACTTGTTGTATTAGTCCATCTATACTGACCTCCATCAGGTTGAAAACTGAATATATTTTTTTCTGCATCTACCTCTGAAAAAATATTGGGCTTCTAGCTGTGTGTGGGACTTGTTCTATTAATCCATCTATACAGACCTCCGTCAGGTTGCAAATTGAATATAATTTTTTTCTGCATCTAACCCAGCCAATAGTTTTGGCCTAATACCACAGTTTGGGCACTCAGCTCTGCTCGGTTCCCATCCATTGTTTTTTTGTGCAAACAACTCCAGAGTTGTGAATTAGTTAACCACCAAAATGAGTGGAAAAAGGCCTGCTGCTGGTGGAAAGGGGAATAGGCATGTTGGGAAGGGGAAAAAAGGTTGTGTCCGCGGGGTAGGTGTTAAAGCAACAGTAACATCTGCAGAAAAAAGACCATCTTCCAGCCAAACTAAAATGTCTACTTCTTTTAGCGGACAATGTGATAAGATCCCTTTCTTACGGCCACGCCAATCGCTACAAATTCCAGATGAGGCACAAAAACAGCAGGTGCTTCAACGGATATCAAGTGCTCCTTTAAGTGGGCTCTCCTCCACATCAACTTCAACATCACAAATACTCCAGTCCTCAAAGGTGTCACCCCAATCGCACTTGCTTCCTCTCAGCTCCCAAATCTCCAGCTGCCCGTCTGAGTATGAGGTAGAACAGATGGTTGAGTCTGCAGAGCTGTTTACTCATACTATAGCCTGGGAATCAGAGGTCGACTCCAGCACTTCTGTGAATCCAGATGAGGAAATGATCTGCACTGATGCCCAGAATCTTTATGAGTCAGATCCAGGACCAGACGCAGAAGGTTCTGACCATAATGTAGACCCTCATTCCCAAACTGTAACTCCTGTTGGTGGAGACAATGAGGAAGACGATGATAAGACTCAAATACCTGATTGGAGCGACAACTTTAGTTTTTTGTCAGGGCAGGAACAGGTTGGACGACGGGTGTGATAACGCACAGGGTGATGATGATGAGGTTGGAGATCCCACTTACTGTCAACCCACAGTCAGCCAAGAGATGAGGTCAGCAGAGGAGGTGGAGGAAGATGCTAGTGACGACGAGGTCAGGTTGCGCCTTCCTGGACAGAGACGTAGTACTGGAAGCACGTCAACAACTGCATCCTCAAACACAACTCTGCCTCTCACCACAAGTCGTGGTGGCTCTTCAGGTCGCATGGGTGCTAAGCCTTGCATAGCCTGGGCATTTTTTCAGATCGATAAAGATGACCCAACTCGTGTTATCTGTAACATTTGTCAGCAAAAGCTAAGTAGAGGCCAAAAAATACATAGTTTGAGTACTTCATGCAAGAACCGGCACATGGACATGAAGCATAAGTTGCAGTGGGAAGCTCAGTGTGCTACAATGCGGCCTAGCCGGCCAGGCCAACCACCGTCTGCCATATCTTGTGCATCCGCGGCCTCTTCATCCTCTGTGACTGGGGGGACAGCAGTCACACCTGTTTTGGGGCGCAGACCTGCCACCTCTTTACCCGCAACAGCCAGCGTGATTGGCAGGTCATCATTTTCTTTGGAGGTGGTAACACCAGCTGGTGTTGAGCGCTGTCCGACATCGATAGCACCACCTTTGGATCAAGGCAACCTAACATGTCCGCCTGCATCTTCCTCACAGACCGGCAGTTTGCCGGGGACACCCTTATCAACCCCGTCTAAGCACAATAGCCAGCCCTCGGTCCCTCAGAAGTGGACAAGTAAAAGACCATTTCCTCCTAGCCATGAGAAAGCTAAGAGGTTGAATTTCACCATCTGCAAGCTCTTGGCTACAGAAATGCTGCCTTTCCACCTGGTGGACACAGAGGATTTTCGAGACCTTATGTCTGTCGCAGTGCCCCAGTACCAGATACCCAGTCGGCACTACTTCTCAAAGAAAGGTGTGCCTGCACTCCACCAGCATGTCGCACACAACATCACCGCTTCTTTGAGAAACTCTGTGTGTGACAGGGTGCATTTCACCACAGACACTTGGATGAGTAGGCATGGACAGGGGCGTTACATGTCGCTGACTGGGCACTGGGTAACTATGGTGACAGCAGGACAAGGGGCTGCTGTCCAAGTCTTGCCGTCCCCACGAGTTGTGCGTCAATCCTCTTTATGTCAAAGTTCCTCCACTGCTTCTGCCTCCTCAACCTCCTCTCGGTCTTCCACCTGCACCCAAAGCCTGTCTGGTCATGCCACAAGCTTTCTAACTGCGCAGAAGGGATCCTGCACACCTCCTTACTATGCTGGCAGTAGGGCTCAACGTCATCAGGCGGTTTTTACATTGAAATGTCTGGGAAATGTGAGTCACACAGCTGAGGAGTTGTGGTCAGCTCTGGAGAACCAATTTCATGAATGGTTGTCTCCACTGGACCTGAAACCAGGGAAGGCCGTGTGCGACAATGCTGCAAACCTGGGTGCGGCCCTTCACCGGGGCAATGTCACACACGTGCCTTGTATGGCTCACGTGTTGAACCTGGTTATCCAGCAATTTTTAGCCCACTATCCCAGACTAGATGGCCTTCTGCAGAGGGCACGGTCGCTGTGTGCTCACTTCCGCCGTTCGCATCCCGCAGCTCAGCGACTTACATCTCTACAGAAGTCGTTGGGCCTGCCACTTCACCGGCTAAAATGCGATGTGCCTACCTGGTGGAATTCAACTCTGCACATGTTGCAGCGACTGTGGCAGCACCGACAAGCTCTGGTGCAATACGTTCTGACGTATAGCCTGGGCCAACGAGATTCAGAGGTGGGGCAAATCACGCTGGAGGAGTGGTCTCAGATCAGGGACCTATGCACCCTTCTGCACAGTTTTGAAATGGCGACGAAGATGTTTAGTGCTGACGATGCCATTATCAGCATGACTATTCCGGTGATTTACATGCTGGAGCACATGTTAAACAGAATTCGGAGTCAGGTGGTGGCACAAGAGGAGGTGGAGGAAGTAGAGGAGGAGAAGTTTTATGCGGAAGGGCTAACATCTGCAAGGTCCAGACGGTCGGCAGCACCAAGGCGGCAGGCATGTGAGGATGGGGGAGATGGTTTTACCAGGGCGCATGGTTGCAGCCAAACTAGTGAGGAAGGTGCAGGAGCCCAGGAAGAAGTGGAGGACGAACTGATGGAAGACTCATCAGATGAGGGAGACCTTGATCACATTTCTGTTGTGCGAGGTTGGGGGGAGAGGACAGAGGAAGGAAGCTTGATTGTTACCTCGCCACCAACACAACAGGGACTTGGTGCTCCTGGATGCGCAACACACATGAGTGCCTTCTTGCTGCACTACCTGCAACATGACCCTCGAATTGTGAGAATTAGAAATAATCCTGACTACTGGGTTGCCACACTGTTAGATCCCCGATACAAAAGTAAATTTGCAGAAATTATTCCTGCCATAGAAAGGGATGCACGCATGCAGGAGTATCAGCAGAGACTGTTGCAGAATCTTACATGTGCTTTTCCACAAAATACCAGTGGTGCACGTAGTGAATCTCACAGTTCCAACTTGCCAACCGTGGGACCGTCAAGTGTTCAGCACTCAAACCGTAACAGAACCACAGTATCTGCTGGTAACATCAATTTTGCGGAATCATTTCACCACTATTTTAGCCCATCCTTTGCAAGGCCACAGGAGACAAGAAGTCTGACACATAGTCAACGCCTAGAGACGATGGTACAGGAGTATCTCCAAGTAAACATTGAAGCCACGACTGTGTCACTGGACCCTTGCTCTTTTTGGGCTTCCAATCTGGATAAATGGCCGGAGCTAGCCACTTATGCCTTGGAGATCTTGTCATGCCCCGCAGCCAGCGTTCTGTCTGAACGTGTGTTCAGCGCTGCTGGTGGTGTGCTGACAGATAAGCGCACGCGGCTCTCCACTGATAATGTAGACAGACTCACGTTCATAAAGATGAACAAATCATGGATCCGAAACGACTTTTCTTCCCCTGTGTCATCCTGGGGAGAGTAAAAGCTTGATGATTGGTTAAATTCACCCTACCAACCGTTTTAAGCTTTCAAATTACTAATCATGTTTATCTGTATCTTGGCTGGAAAATAATTTGGGCTTTGTAGCAGTGTGCAGCACTGATTCTATTAGGCCATCTATAATAAGCTCCACCAGATTTAAAATTACTAATCATGTTTATCTGTATCTTGACTGGAAAATAATTTGGGCTTTGTAGCAGTGTGCAGCACTGATCCTATTAGGCCATCTATACTAAAGCTTCACCAGATTTAAAATTAATAATAATTTTTAGCTGCATCTAGCCCGGAAAATAATTTTGGGGCTCCGAGATGCGCAAGACACATAAGTGCCTTCTTGCTGCACTACCTGCAGCATGACCCTCATATTGTCAGAATTCGAAGTAATCATGACTACTGGGTTGCCACACTCTTAGATCCCCCAAACTTTTCGATCAACCTTTTCATTTTAATAAAGACCAAAAAAATGGTCATTTTTGAAATTATAAGCATTAGCAGGTTGTTAGAAACTGAAATCAAACAGTTTTCAACTCAAAACTTTATTCTAGGTGATGTTACAATTTCACATAGGACCCCTTGTTCGAAAGGAGCTTCTGAACTCTCTCGTCCATTGAATTTGTCAGGTTTTTCATGGTTTCTGCTTCAATTGTTTTGCATGAGGACAGAATACCCTCCCAGAGCTGTTGCTTAGATGTGAACTGCCTCCCGCCATCATAGACACTCCTTTTAATGATGCTCCAAAGGTTCTGAATGGGGTACAGGTCAGGGGAGCATGGGGGTCACACCATAAGTTTGTCCCCTTTTATGCCCATATCAGCCAGAGATGCAGATGTTTTATGTGCAGCATGAGATGGTGCATTATCATGCAGAAAAATGATCTTGCTGTGAAATACACGGTTCTTCTTCTTGAACCATGGCAGGAAGTGCTGTTTGAGAAAATCCACATACATTATGGAGTTCATCTTTAGCGCCTTCAGGGATCCTAAAGGGGCCGACAATCTCTCTCCCCATGATTCCAGCCCAAAACATTACTCCACCTCCTCCTTGTTGGCGCTGTAGCCGTGTTTGCGTGGGGTGTCCATCAACCAGCCATCCTCCACTCCATCCATCTGGACCATCAAGCGCTGCACGGCACTCATCCGTGAACAAAACAGTTTTGAAATCAGTCTTCATGTAATATTTGGCCCACTGGAGCCGTTTCTGCTTGTGTGAAGTGAATAGAGGAGGTCGACAGGATGGCGTATGCACAGCTGCAAACCTCTGAAGGACCCTGCATCTTGTTGTTCGGGGGACGTTGGAGGCACAAGCAGCTTCAAAAACTTGTCTGCTGCTATGACAAGGCTTTTTTGCCACTGCTCTTTCAACCTGACGTAATTGCCTGTAGGAAAGAGTCCTCAATTTGCCCTTATCAGCACGCACACGTGTGTACTGTGAATCAGCTACATACTTCTTGATTGCCAAGACACTTCATCCTGATCATCGCACAATGTTGATTGTAGTCATGCCTTGACCTAAACACTCCACAATTTGTTGCTTCTCAGCAGCCGACACATCCTTTTTCTTTCCCATTTTGGCAGAAAATGTAGGCTGCTTAATAATGTGAGACAGCCTTCTTAAGTAGTCTTGCCTTTCATTGGACACACCTGCCAAACTAATTAGCACAGGTGTCAGCAATTGCTTACAGTGATATAAAGAGCCCTGACACACATCACCATCAATGAGTTTAACTGACAAACAAACAAATTCTTCCCTTATCACTCCTAAACACTTTTTGCATAATAATTTGGAACGCAGTGTACATGTGCTTTTCCACAAAACACCAGTGGTTCACGTAGTGAATCTTACAGTTCTAACTTGCCAACCGTGGTCTGTATGGAGTTGTTCAATAAAGGGCCAAAATTAAAATAACATAGATGGGAGAGGTCTCTATGAATAGGAATTCCTAAGTATTTGATACCCTGTGAGGGCCAGGCAAAGGGAAAGTTGGACTGGATGGAATCCTATATGGATTTGGGGAGGCAGACATCGAGGGCCTCAGACTTCGCTGCATTGATTTTAAAATTTGACCATGTAACAAAGTGATCTATTTCAGCCATAACAGCAGGGATGGATATATGTGATTGAGTGATATATACTAGGACATCATCAGCAAATAGAGAGCACTTGTACTCGGTGCCTCCCACCTCAATCCTCCTAATATTGGGGACAGAGGACATCCCTGCCTTGTCCCATTGGTGATTGTGAAAGGTGATGAAAATGTTCTGATGCACCCCCTGGGCCTTGGGACACCCGGAGCCGGACCCTTTTTGGTGGATGCTGGTGGTTGTAGTCTTCGTGGCGGCGACCCGGTTCCGTGGCTCAGGGTGGTCAAACCAGTGGCGGAACTATTTATGTGGTTTTTATGTTTAAATGTCCGACTACGCCACCCGTGGATTGCGGTCAGAGTGAACCGCCGCTGCAGGGCAGACCGCTGAGTTGGTTGCGGCCGACAGCCGCGACCAATCAGCTTTATTGGCGCCAAATTTAAACACCGCTTTTCATGCGGCTACCGTCGGGAGATCAGCGGCTCCCCGGTCCTCACTAATGCAATTCGCTGATTGGCGCCAAATTTAAACACCGCGACCAATCAGCAATATTGGCGCCAAATTTAAACAGGCTCTCCGTCCCTCACTAACACTGTTCGCTGATTGGTCATGGCCGCCGGCCGCGACCAATCAGCGATATTGGCGCCAAATTTAAAAACCGCTGTGCTGATTGGTTGCGGCCGCCGGCAACGACCAATCAGCGATATTGGCGCCAAATTTAAACACCGCTGTGCTGATTGGTGCAGAGCAGTGTTTAGACTTGGCGCCAATATAGCTGATTGGTCGCGGCCATCGGCAGCGACCAATCAGCATCGTATTAGTGTGGGCTCAGGAGCAGCGCTGCTTGTGCGGGTACTTCCGCTGCTCGCAGCTGGGAGATGACCGGCTGCTGACATCAGAAGCATCCTAACTGGCGGCGCCGCTCCCCGGTCCTCCCTTCACACTTACCGTCGGGAGATCAGCGGTCCTAGCCGCTGATCTCCCGACCGTAGCCGCATGGAGGTCAGCGGCGCTGCTGGTCGGGGTAGTTCTGCTGCCATCAGCCGGGAGATGACCGGCTAGCGCCGGTCATCTCCCGGCTGTATTGCCGCTGACCTCCGTGCGGCAGATGAGCCGCTAACGGCCGCCATCTTTGTTCTGAAATCCCGCGTCGCTGATTGGCCGCGGCCGGACCAATCAGCGACGCGGGATTTCCTGGACAGACAGACAAACAGACAGACAGACAGACGGGATAAGACAATTATATATATTAGATATATAACAACTTGGGCATCAAGATCATTTTAAAATGGTTTATTCTCCCCAGGCTCAGCTTATCTCTAAATATGTGCTGGCATTAGCATACATACATCTAATTGGTTAAAGGTAATTCTGTCTACACCTAGCTTTTGGATTTTAGGAATTTCTTACTTTCTAGTTTCGTTTCTCTGCTTTCTCTAGTCACTAGACAAAGACATTCCAAAAGAATCCTTATCTCACACACACATGCTGGCTCAAACTCCATTCTGGCAAGCAGAAGATGCACGTACAAAAATCAAAATGGAGTCAGGATAGACAAAGTATAACTCCTGCTCTCACAGCCTCGACTACTGCAACCTCCTGCTCTGTGGCCTCCCCTCTAACACTCTCGCACCTCTCCAATCTATCCTAAACTCTGCTGCCCAACTAATCCATCTGTCCCCCCCCCCCCAATTCTCCAGCCTCTCCTCTCTGTCAATCCCTTCACTGACTCCCCATTGCCCAGAGACTCCACTTCAAAACCCTAACAACGGTACACAAAGCCATCCACAACCTGTCTCCTCCATATATCTGTGACCTAGTCTCCGGGTACATACCTGCATGCAACCTCCGATCCTCACAAGATCTCCTACTCTACTCCCCTCTTATCTCCTCTTCCCACAATTGCATACAAGATTTCTCCTGTGCATCCCCCCCATTCTGGAACTCTCTACCCCAACATATCAGACTCTCGCCTACTGTGAAAACCTACAAAAGGAACCTGAAGACTCATCTCTTCCGACAAGCCTACAACAGGCAGTAACCATTGCTCCACCATACTGCTGAACGACTAGCTCTACCCCCATCTACTGTATCCTCACCCATCCCTTGCAGACTGTGAGTCCTTGCAGGCAGGGTCCTCTCTCCTCCTGTACCAGTCGCCGTCACATTTTGTTAAAGATCATTGCAATTGTTTTTGGATGTTTAGCCCTTTTTCACATGTAAAGCACCATGGAATAAATGGCGCTATAATAATATATAATAATGAGACAACAGGAGTTGGAGAATTAAACTACTAAACAGCTAAGGTTGGAGCATGAAATAAATACACACCAGAACATGGAGAACTAAACTAATAGAAAACAGGGGTTGGAAAACTAAACTAATAAGACAACAGGGGTTGAAAAACTAACCTACTAAACAGCTAGGGTTGGAGAACTAAACTACTACACACCAGAGGATGGAGAACTAAACCACTAGCCACCAAGGTGTCACTAGACAGCAAGTGTTGGAATCCCCAAGGCTTGCGGGACAAACCTCTGTATCTAACACTTCCTCCAGTGGTACTGCATCCTCCACCTACTCTAGGGCCTCCACCTTCTCACTCAACCTCTGCCTTAATGAGACTTATGTTCAAACAGTGCAGAGAGAATCCCCCCCACCTCCGTACTGCGCAGCCAGGGCTCGCCGCAATCAGGCAGTGTTAAAATTAATATGTCTTGCAGATTGCAGTCATACAGCTGAAGAGTTGTGGACAGCTCTCCAGGCCGAGTTTGAGGAATGGCAGTCTCCACTGAACCTGGAGCCAGGGAATGCCTTGTGCACTAACGGTGCAAACCCGGTGACTGCCCTATGCCGGGGCAACCTCACACACGTGCCTTGCATGGTTCGCATCCTCAACCTCATGGTAAAGCAATTTCTCTGCCACTATCCCGGCCTGGATTCGCTGCTGCTGAATCCACGGTCTTTGCGTGCACATGTAAAACTATAAAAATTAGCAGGATCTTTAGTATTAATACCAGACTACTAGACAACAAGCATACTCCTTCATGATGATAGAGGCCACCATCTCCTTAGCTTGCTGATACTTTTCTGTGGGAATGAGCTTGTCTCCAACCAGCCAGGAATATCCAGTGAATGGCACACCGTGGTTTGGTATTAGCACCCATTACCAGAACCAAAGCCATCCACAATTTCCGTACCTCAGGAATTTTATTTGGTAGACTGACTGAGCAAACATTACTTTCTCATAAAGGAGCTGAAGACACTGAGTGGCAGTAGGTGCAAGTTTCTCTAGCATAACCTGTTTGCTATTGTTAGTTATCAGAGGGGAACATAACTGGGCTTTGCCAAGGTGCCATATTGCATCCTAAGTCTTATAGACCCTGCACTTGCGGCCTTCCATTCTACAGGATTGTGGGGAAGGAGACAATAGGTTGTGGAGTTGAATTAGCTCTGGTGGTGTTGAGATGGCAGCGAGGCAATGGCAGGCTGTGGGCTGTCTTGAAGAGATGAGTTTTCAGGTTGTGTCTGAGGGATCCAAATGTGGTGGCTAATCAGACGTGTTGAGGCACAGAATTCCAGAGGATGGGGGATATTTGGTAGAAGCATTGGAGGCAATTGGGTGAGTAACAAATAAGTATGGAGAGAAGGAGGTCTTGGGAGGACCGGAGATAACATAATGAAAGATATTGGGAGATTAGTTCAGAGATGTACGGAGAATAAAGGTTATGGATGGCTTTTGTACGTCAGTGTTAGTGTCAGTTTGAACTGGATACGCTGGGTAATTGGGAGCCAGTGAAGGGATCTTATAGATTGCAATCTTATGGATTGCTGGAGCCAGTCCACAGTAAAAAAAAAAGCAGCCATAGAGTGTCCGGGAACCTTCACACAGACTTTTCTTAGCCAGAGCTGCTTCTCGGCAGGGTTGGACGGGC
Source organism: Phyllobates terribilis (assembly GCF_046119375.1). Taxonomy (NCBI): domain Eukaryota; kingdom Metazoa; phylum Chordata; class Amphibia; order Anura; family Dendrobatidae; genus Phyllobates; species Phyllobates terribilis. The sequence continues at coordinate 256,554,794 of NW_027362769.1, forward strand.
CCACCAGAGAACTGGAGAATCCTCCGGTGGGCCCTGGCTTCTCCATCAGGAGAGTTCATACCGCAAATCTTGCAGGTTATGATGATGATGAGGCCATCCATCTCCTTAGTTTTCTGTTACTTGTAATGCAGGCGCAAGTATGCAGCCAGCCACCCACCCACAGGCCTCAATACTAAACTGGCACATTTCTGGACAGCTGCTTGCCCTTGAAATGGTGTCTTTTAGGCTCGTGGAGGCAGAAGCTTTTCACAATCTCATGGCGATGGCAGCCGGGTCTCGATATTCGGTCCCCAGCCGCCACTATTTCTCCCGGAGTCGTCCCCGCCTTCTACAAGCACGAGTCCCAGAAAATTACTGCTGGTACTTTTCTGTGGGAATCTGCTTGGCTCCTACCAGCCTGGAATATTTCCAGCAAACTATGGCACAACGCCATGGTATTAGCAGAGTCCCCAGTACCAGTAGCGAAGCCATTCCCAATTTCCTTCTCAGGAATTTTATTTGGTAAACTAAGTGGCTGCCAAATACATTAGTTTCTCACAAAGGAGCTGAAGATACAGGTTGGCAGTAGGTGCAAGTTTATCTGGCATGTTAGATATCAGAGGGAGAACGGCAGCACAGTGGCTCAATGGTTAGCACTGAAGCCCTGCAGCGCTGGGATCCTGGGTTCAAATCCTAGCAAGGACAACATCTGCAAGGATTTTGTATGTTCTCCCAGAGTTTGCATGGGTTTCCCTCTCAGTAAAAAAGCTGACATAGAGTGTCCAGGAACTTTCACACAGACTTTTCTTAGCCAGGGTTGGTTCTCAGCAGGGTTGGACAGGCCCACCAGAGAACCGGAGAATCCTCTGGTGGGCCCTGGTGTCTCCATTAGGAAAGTTCATAGCACAAACCTTGCAGTTTGTGTTGATGATGAGGCCATCCATATCCTTAGTTTTCTCTTACATTGAATGCAAGAGCAAGTATGCAGCCAGCCACCCACCCACCCACAGACCGCAATACTAAACTGGCACATTTCTGGACAGCTACTTTCACTTGAAATGTTGCCTTTTAAGCTCATGGAGGTGGAAGCTTTTCACAAACTCATGCCGGTGGCGGCCGTGTCCCCATACTCGGTCCCCAGCCGCCACTATTTCTCCTGGTGTCGTCCCCGCCTTCCACAAGCACGGTTCTCAGAAAATTACTGCTGGTACTTTTCTATGGGAATCTGCTTGGCTCCTACCAGCCTGGAAAATTTCCAGTGAATTATGGCACGACGCCATGGTACTAGCAGTGTCCCCAGTACCAATAGCGAAGCCATCCACAATTTACTTCTCAGGAATTTTACTTGGTAGACTGAGTGGCTGCCCAAACAAATTCATTTCTCACAAAGGAGCTGAAGATACAGAGTGGTAGTAGGTGCAAGTTTCTGCAGCATGTTAAATATCAGAGGGAGAATGGCAGCACAGTGGCTCAGTGTTTAGCACTGAAGTTTTGCAGCCCTAAGATCCTGGGTTCAAATCCCAGCAAGGACAACATCTGCAAGGATTTTGTATGTTCTCTCTGTATTTGTGTGGGTTTTACCCTCAGTAAAAAAGCAGCCATAGCATGTCCAAGAATCTTCACACAGACTTTTCTTAGCCAGGGCTGCTTCTCGGCAGAGTTGGAAGGGCCCACCAGAGAACCGGAGAATCCCACAGTGATCCCTGGCTTTTTCATCAGGAGAGTTCATAGCGCAAACCTTGGAGATGCTATGGAGCTCTTTAGTGGGGGAGAAAGGTGGTCCCTCAGAAACAAATCATTTGGTGGGACGAATGTTCTTCAGTCTGACACTGCTTCTCTGTGAAGGTTGCATTTCACCACAGCCATATTCTTTAGCTCAGTGAAAGGGCTGGCATAGAGGGAAACCATATCTACTCCGACTGTCATTTCTCCCAGAAAGTCCTCTAATGCAGCTTGTTGCATAAGCAATGGCAGCCCGTCCAACATCAGCTCACACTTCGCGGTGTTGCTTAGTCACAGACAAAGATCTTTCTTTAAGCCTTGAATTGAATCACTACAGCGTTGGACAATGGCCTGATCTGCAATGCATTTTGAGAAATAACGTGCATAAGCAAAGCCACGGTTTAGGCCACTGAAGGTCATTAAGAGAAACTCATACAGCTTTCCCATTGACTTTAAAAGGGGTATCAAGACTTCCAAGACAGCCAAGAGTTCCCTGCCCTCACCAAGAGGATGACTGTCAATGTTCTCCTCCTCATTCTCCTCCTCATCATCACCCAATCCGCATTGAGATGAGATGAGGCTAGACTGCATATTTCCTTGCTCCGCCTGCAATGCCTCTTCTTTAACTGTGAGAACCAAGCGTTTCAGTAGACAGAGAAGCGGGATGGTGATGGTAATTATGGTGTTTTCGCCGCTCACCATCTTGGGTGAGTCCTCAAAGTTTTGGAGGATGGCACAGATGTCAGACATCCATGCCCACTCATCAGCTCTTATGTGCGGAGGCTGATCTGAATGCTGATGGGCGTGTTGAAGCTGGTACTCAACAACTGCCCTCTGCTGCTCACAAATCCTTTCCAACACCTGCAGCATTGATTCCCAACATGTGACATCGCACAACAATTGGTGAGCTGGAAGCTGCAAACGCTGCTGAAGCACTGTCAGAATGGCGTAAGCTATAGCTGCCTTTCTGAAATGGGCACACACACATTGTACTTTCACAAGCAGCTCTGGCAGATCTGGGTAGGTTTTGAGAAACCGCTGAACTGCTAAGTTGAGCACATTTTGTTCTCTCTCATTACTAATATGTACCCCTGTATGGAGAACAATATCAGCACTGAAGAATTAAAAGATGAAATATAGCTTGCTTTATATACCACAGTACTAAGAAAACCAATTTTGATTATATCTTGTGTACCCCTGTGACAAAAATATCTGCACCAAAGAATTAATTTCAGTAGAGTAGAACTAGTATAATGGTGACCGACACCTCTTCCACTATATCCAACCCAGCAGATGGAGACCCAATCAGGATTCTCCACATTTCCAAAAATTAGTGGCAGACACCAACAAAGTGGCATCAATTTCAGTACAGTACAAATTGTAGAATTAGGATTGACACCTCTTCCACTGCAGCCAACCCAGGAGATGGAGACCTAACCTGGAGTGTTCATGTTTCCCTAAATTAGGGCCTAACACCAACAAAGTGGCATCAATTTCATGGGGACTGACAATTGTCCCACTACAGCCAACCCAACAAATGGACACCCAATCATGATTCTCCACATTTTCAAAAATTAGTGGCAGACACTAGCAAAGTGGCATCAATTTCACTAAGTAGAAATAGTGCAATTAGGACCGACACCTCTTTCAGGACAGCCAACCCAGTAGGTGGAGACTCAATCAGAAGTGTTTACATTTCCATAACTTAGACCAAAACCTCTTCCACTACAGCCAACCCAATAGATGAAGACCCAATCAGGATTCTCTACATTTCCAAAAAATTAGGTTCAAGCCCATGCTGTGATGGTGGCTGGGTAATTCTGATGCTTTTTTCCACCATCCCCTTCCACCAAACACGAACAAAGAGGAGATGATTAATCTCTTCATATTCTGACTGTTGCTCGCCCATCACCTCTTCCTCTTCCATTTGTTCCTCACCTTCACTAACACCTTCAATAACAGTTTTTCTGGTATCACTAACCCACCTCGATCGCAGTGAACCACCCTACCTTGGCACCCTAAAATGTCCCCTAGTGTATGACGTTAGTAACAGAAGAAAGTATTTTTTTTTGTGTGGAAGAGGCCTGTATAACATAGGAAATATGCTACGAACAATTTCAAACTGAGATGTCATGTACTGTATCACATTAGTAACAGAAGAAAGCATTTTTTTTGTGTGGATGAGGCCTGTAAAACATATGAGATATTCTCCAAACTAATTCAAACTGAGATATCCCCTGCTGTATAACGTTAGGAATCAAAGAAAGTATTTTTTGACTGTGGATGAGGCCTATATAACGTAGAATATATGCTCCAAGATATTTCAAACTCAGATCTAGCCTGCTGTATCACGTTAGTCACAGCAAAAAATAGATTTTTTTTACTCTGCTTGAGCTCTGCATGCAGCTGAATTCCACCGCCACTTAAGGAATAGGTGACTTATAGCAGAGTGTAACACGTTTGTGACAGAAAAAAATATTTTGTGGACTCTGGCTAGCAAGACAAAAAATCATTTTTTTTTACTCTGAAAACAGCTGAAGTTCCCCGCCACTAAAATAGTAGGTGGCTTTTGGCAGAGTGTAACACGTTTGCGACAAAAAAAAATCTGTTGTGGACTCTGCCTAGCAAGACAAAAAATCTATTTTTTTACTCTGAAAACAGCTGAAGTTCACCGCCACTAAAATAGTAGGTGGCTTTTGGCAGAGTGTATCACGTTTGCGACACAAAAAAATCTTTTGTGGACTCTGCCTAGCAAGACAAAAAAATAATTTTTTTACTCTGAAAACAGCTAAAGTTCCCTGCCACTAAAATAGTAGATGGCTTTTAGCAGAGTGTATCACGTTTGTGACACAAAAAAGTGAGTTTACAGGGCGGCAAATAGAAGTACAGTGGGCATGGGATTTCTATAAATTTATAAGTCCCCTTACAAACCCCATCCTCTGTACTTGTACTGTACAATATATGTTAGAAACAAGGAGAGAAATAAACGATCAAAAAGCCATAAATATATAAATATATCAAAAGTTTATTTAACACATAATAGCATAAAGGGTTAAAATACAGATACCATGGACAGAAACCAAAATCCACGTGTTGAATATATCATTGCATAGTTGCAAAATTGCAAAATAAATAGTCACTGCCGTAGCCCCATATTCAAACGTACAATCAATAGATATCTATCAGAAAGTCATAATGTGCCCTTAGACATAACAATAGTATTCATGTAGCAATCACATATAAAGCCATAGAGGTCCCGCTATACATACCAATGGAAAATAAAGAAGGGAGATCTATAAGCAAGAAGTCAGGGCACAGGGGCAGAGGGCAAGCTACGCACGTGGAGCAGGAGCCCCGACGCGCGTTTCGGATGTCCCTTCGTCAGGGGGCTTGGAGACATGTGTGGAGGATCCACATTATATCGGCATTACGCGATGCCGAAAACCGGAAATGACCGGAAGTGACGCATGCGTCACCATGGAGATCGCGACGCCAAGCGGCGTCCGCGTCACATGACAACCGGCGGCAGGCCACACGTGACCCGACGCCGGAAGGCACCAGAGACGTGGAGAGCCGGTCAGCGTCTAGAGTCCACAGTGCGCATGCGTGCAAGGTCAGTTCACAGGGCACATACAGGGATATAGCAATGCATATACATTCTATGTATTGGGACAGTATGGAACCAAATATCTATCAGAACATATGAAATACATTGAACCACACATCCACAGCATGACCATGAAGAGATATACATAGTATGGTATGATAACATGAAGTCACTGTAGTGGCCCCAAGGTGTTGGATCGCAGTATAATATTACCGATTGCAACATAGAGGGAGGCCATCAACTTAATAAATCTACATCCATTTATATATATATTTTAGTAATGACCACGTATCATCCACCCATAAATTACAGGGTATTACATACCACATATATACATCTATATAATGATCATGCAGGATCCATATTTTCATGTCACAGAATTCAATACATGTCAAATAGATTTTATTAAGACACCAAGGCAAACAATATTAACCCAAGTGAACGGATTGTACTGTACAATGCAGAGGTTTGGACAAAGCATCGGTTTGGACCGGTTTCCAAACCGCTGCCATTACGGATCATGGATATGTACCGTAAAACATTTTTCAAATGCTCGACATCGCCTTTAGCTTCTAGTCTCATTCATGGTTTAAAATACTCAGAACTAAAAGGAAACGGAAAAATCCTCACTCACATTAAAGCCTAAAAAGTTAGCTTTCAAATGTAGTTAGCTCCAATCCACCATTTATGAGTCACGCTCCCAGAGGGTCTATGACTGGGGTGTTATTTTATTTGTCCTTATTCGGAGGAGATGCATTAGCTGTTCCTGCAGATGTCATATGGTGGACACCAATAAAAGAACTAGTCAGTCATGAACATAAGAGACAACCCTGCCAGCACAAAGATAATAAAACTTCTCATTGTTAAGAGATAATAAATGGTAGATCTGATGAGAGTCAAGAAATTTCACTTTCAGGCACATTAAACAAATAGGACTTCACTTTCTGCTCTGCTTTTATACATGTCTTTATATATTTAGCTGTAAATGTTGAACTTTGAAAACTGAGCAGCAATTAGAGACGTGTCAAAATCATCATCAAAAAATATCTATTGACCACAAGTATTCACGCATGATAAAAGTAGAAGGATTTCCATCTGATCTTACTTAGAAAGTTCCCTAAAAAAGGGAATTATAGAAGTATTATGAATAGTGTTGAGCCACCCCCGTAGTGTTCGAGTTCGGTTCGGTTCGTCGAACACCCGTGTGTTCGCCGAACTGTTCGTCGAACTGTTCGTCGAACACCTTCGAACACCGTTAAAACCAATGGCAGGCAAACAAAAACACATAGAAACACATAGAAAACACCTTCAAAGGTGTCCAAAAGCTGACAAACTGCTCAGAAGACACAACTAACACATGGAAAAGTGACAAGTACATATAGTCATGCGAAAAGAAAAGAGGTGGAGGAGTAAAAGGAGGGGGAGACACAGATATAGGCATGTCATGCCCTTCTAAAATCCAAAAAGTGAGAAGCCGAGACGGCCAGTCCGCTCCTGCCCGTGCCACCTCCGTTTCGCCGGGTTTGTGCCAGAGCCGCGGTGAACCCTGACGGCCAGCCCCCCTCTCCCAATACTGGTGCCTGTCCGCTGGTGGGTCGAGAGAGCCCCCCTGTGGTGGAGGCAGCTCTAAGCTTTTTAATTTAAATTGTCCCTCTAATTTGAATGAATACACTTTAAATCCATTTACAAGGATCTATTGGAGGGCAAGTCTCATGCCAGCAGCCGCGTAATTCCAGCTCCAGTAGCGTCCACTAAAGCTGCTGCAGTTAAAAAGCTTTTATAAGGATCGAGCTCGGCTGTCCACCGCAAGGCATCCTAGTGCCAGTCCCAGCCCCTATGCCTTGGGGTGCCTCCTGATGCTCTTCACTAAGTATCCCGTGGTCCCGAAGCATTTCCTTTGAAAAAATTAAGTGTCCAAACTACAGGTGGTGTAGCTTGCTTAACAGCCGGGATAATCCGCTGACTAGCAGACACTGCTACTAGGCACAAAGTATTTCCTGGGCTAGATGCAGTTAAAAATTTGTAAGTAGATACTCTCGTTGGATGCTGAGAAAGCATTCCATAGAGTCTCCTGGCACGCCATATATGATTCTCTTAAAAAGCTTGGGGTAGGGGTCTAGGGGACCCTTTTATAGCCAAAATCACGGCCCTGTATCACAATACGTCACCTAGGCTGAAGATAAATGGAACTGTAGCACCGAGGGCTCGGTTGCTACAGACGTATTGCACCTCACCCAGAGGTGTGATATCTCACTCTCAGATAAGGATGGAGTGTGGATCAGGACCCGACACCTGCATGCATTACACCACATTGCCGTGGGGCAGGGCGACCAATATGCCCCTGAGATGGGCACGACAGTCCCTGTCCCTGGCTGGAGTGGGGGGAGGGAACACTGAGGAAGGGGAACCCTGCAGTGCAGGAGCAGGGAGGAAGCAGTTCCTGGGTGCATTGAGAAGGGAGTATAAAAGGTGGGCACCATCTTAGTTCAGTGCAGAGAAGTCTGAGCAGAAGTGGCAGGGAGCAGGGGCTCTGCATGAGCTCTGCTCCGGAGGCGGGCCTAGTAACAGAGGCCCAGGCCTGCAAGAGGGAGAAGGAAGGAAGAGGAGCGGAGAAGGCTCCAGGAACGAGGAATGAAGGGATCCCAGGGGTGCGGACGGGCGAGTCGCCACCGCACGCCCGAATCCACCTGCGTGGAGGGGTCAGGCCAAAGGGGGAGACCGGTCCCCGAACTAGTGGAGGCAGGAAACGACCCTCAGCTAGAAACCGGAGGCTCTGACATTTTATGTGGCGCAGCCCCTTGCTCCACCCGCTAGGAAGGCACCACATAGGGTCAGGGAAACTGGCGCCAAGTTTACCAAGAGGAGGCCCGAGGCAGCCGGACAGAAGTGTTGGTAAGAAAGGCCAGACAAAGGACACACAAAGGGGGTCCTGTGAAGCGCTCCAAAGTTATCTGGGAGTTGTCTGAGCCCCTCACCTGGTGAGCACAGTACGACGTGGGCAGCCGTTAGCTGCAGACGTGGTCTGGATAATAAGAACTGTGAGTAAAGGCCCTGAACTGCATCACTGACTCCGTGTCGTTACTGCTGCTGCCCTGCACCATCACCCCCATCCTCCGCATACACTGCCCTGAGGCTATACTCCTCCCGTGGGGAGTTATGCTACGCTCTGCTGTACCCACAACACCAGCCTTAGCGGTCTGCCCTGTAGCGGCGGTTCACTCTGACCGCAATCCACGGGTGGCGTAGTCGGACATTTAAACATCAAAACCACATAAATAGTTCCACCACTGGTTTGACCGCCCTGAGCCACGGAACCGGATCGCCGCCACGAAGACTACAACCACCAGCATCCACCAAAAAGGGTCCGGCTCCGGGTGTCCCAAGGCCCAGGGGGTGCGTCAGAACATTTTCATCACCTTTCACAATCACCAATGGGACAAGGCAGGGATGTCCTCTGTCCCCTCTCTTATACATCCTAGTGACGGAGCACCTGCTCTCATCAATTCGCCATAACCCCAATATTAGGTGGATTGAGGTGGGAGGCACCGAGTACAAGTGCTCTCTATTTGCTGATGATGTCCTAGTATATATCACTCAATCACATATATCCATCCCTGCTGTTATGGCTGAAATAGATCACTTTGTTACATGGTAAAATTTTAAAAACAATGCAGCGAAGTATGAGGCCCTCGATGTCTCCCTCCCTAAATCCATATAGGATTCCATCCAGTCCAACTTTCCCTTTGCCTGGCCCTCACAGGGTATCAAATACTTAGGAATTCCTATTCATAGAGACCTCTCCCATCTATGTTATCTTAATTTTGGGCCCTTTATTGAACAATTCCATACAGACCACGGTTGGCAAGTTGGAACTGTGAGATTCACTACGTGCACCACTGGTATTTTGTGGAAAAGCACATGTAAGATTCTGCAACAGTCTCTGCTGATACTCCTGCATGCGTGCATCCCTTTCTATGGCAGGAATAATTTCTGCAAATTTACTTTTGTACCGGGGATCTAACAGTGTGGCAACCCAGTAGTCAGGATTATTTCTAATTCTCACAATTCGAGGGTCATGTTGCAGGTAGTGCAGCAAGAAGGCACTCATGTGTGTTGCGCATCCAGGAGCACCAAGTCCCTGTTGTGTTGGTGGCGAGATAACAATCATGCTTCCTTCCTCTGTCCTCTCCCCCCAACCTCGCACAACAGAAATGTGATCAAGGTCTCCCTCATCTGATGAGTCTTCCATCAGTTCGTCCTCCACTTCTTCCTGGGCTCCTGCACCTTCCTCACTAGTTTGGCTGCTACCATGCGCCCTGGTAAAATCATCTCCCCCACCCTCACATGCCTGCCGCCCTGGTGCTGCCGACCGTCTGGACCTTGCAGATGTTAGCCCTTCCGCATACAACTCCTCCTCCTCTACTTCCTCCACCTCCTCTTGTGCCACCACCTGACTCCGAATTCTGTTTAACATGTGCTCCAGCATGTAAATCACCGGAATAGTCATGCTGATAATGGCATCGTCAGCACTAAACATCTTCATCGCCATTTCAAAACTGTGCAGAAGGGTGCATAGGTCCCTGATCTGAGACCACTCCTCCAGCGTGATTTGCCCCACCTCTGAATCTCGTTGGCCCAGGCTATACGTCAGAACGTATTGCACCAGGGCTTGTCGGTGCTGCCACAGTCGCTGCAACATGTGCAGAGTTGAATTCCACCGGGTAGGCACATCGCATTTTAGCCGGTGAAGTGGCAGGCCCAACGACTTCTGTAGAGATGTAAGTCGCTGAGCTGCGGGATGCGAACGGCGGAAGTGAGCACACAGCGACCGTGCCCTCTGCAGAAGGCCATCTAGTCTGGGATAGTGGGCTAAAAATTGCTGGACAACCAGGTTCAACACGTGAGCCATACAAGGCACGTGTGTGACATTGCCCCGGCGAAGGGCCGCACCCAGGTTTGCAGCATTGTCGCACACGGCCTTCCCTGGTTTCAGGTCCAGTGGAGACAACCATTCATGAAATTGGTTCTCCAGAGCTGACCACAACTCCTCAGCTGTGTGACTCACATTTCCCAGACATTTCAATGTAAAAACCGCCTGATGACGTTGAGCCCTACTGCCAGCATAGTAAGGAGGTGTGCAGGATCCCTTCTGCGCAGTTAGAAAGCTTGTGGCATGACCAGACAGGCTTTGGGTGCAGGTGGAAGACCGAGAGGAGGTTGATGAGGCAGAAGCAGTGGAGGAAAAATGACATAAAGAGGATTGACGCACAACTCGTGGGGACGGCAAGACTTGGACAGCAGCCCCTTGTCCTGCTGTCACCATAGTTACCCAGTGCCCAGTCAGCGACATGTAACGCCCCTGTCCATGCCTACTCGTCCAAGTGTCTGTGGTGAAATGCACCCTGTCACACACAGAGTTTCTCAAAGAAGCGGTGATGTTGTGTGCGACATGCTGGTGGAGCGCAGGCACACCTTTCTTTGAGAAGTAGTGCCGACTGGGCATCTGGTACTGGGGCAATGCGACGGACATAAGGTCTCGAAAATCCTCTGTGTCCACCAGGCGGAAAGGCAGCATTTCTGTAGCCAAGAGCTTGCAGATGGTGAAATTCAACCTCTTAGCTTTCTCATGGCTAGGAGGAAATGGTCTTTTACTTGTCCACATCTGAGGGACCGAGGGCTGGCTATTGTGCTTAGACGGGGTTGATAAGGGTGTCCCCGGCAAACTGCCGGTCTGTGAGGAAGATGCAGGCGGACATGTTAGGTTGCCTTGATCCAAAGGTGGTGCTATCGATGTCGGACAGCGCTCAAGACCAGCTGGTGTTACCACCTCCAAAGAAAATGATGACCTGCCAATCACGCTGGCTGTTGCGGGTAAAGAGGTGTCAGGTCTGCGCCCCAAAACAGGTGTGACTGCTGTCCCCCCAGTCACAGAGGATGAAGAGGCCGCGGATGCACAAGATATGGCAGACGGTGGTTGGCCCGGCCGGCTAGACCGCATTGTAGCACACTGAGCTTCCCACTGCAACTTATGCTTCATGTCCATGTGCCGGTTCATGCATGAAGTACTCAAACTATGTATTTTTTGGCCTCTACTTAGCTTTTGCTGACAAATGTTACAGATAACACGAGTTAGGTCATCTTTATCGATCTGAAAAAATGCCCAGGCTATGCAAGGCTTAGCACCCATGCGACCTGAAGAGCCACCACGACTTGTGGTGAGAGGCAGAGTTGTGTTTGAGGATGCAGTTGTTGACGTGCTTCCAGTACTACGTCTCTGTCCAGGAAGGCGCAACCTGACCTCGTCGTCACTAGCATCTTCCTCCACCTCCTCTGCTGACCTCATCTCTTGGCTGACTGTGGGTTGACAGTAAGTGGGATCTCCGACCTCATCATCATCACTCTGTGCGTTATCACACCCGTCGTCCTCAGAGCCAACCTGTTCCTGCCCTGACAAAAAACTAAAGTTGTCGCTCCAATCAGGTATTTGAGTCTTATCATCGTCTTCCTCATTGTCTCCACCAACAGGAGTTACAGTTTGGGAATGAGGGTCTACATTATGGTCAGAACCTTCTGCGTCTGGTCCTGGATCCGACTCATAAAGATTCTGGGCATCAGTGCAGATCATTTCCTCATCTGGATTCACAGAAGCGCTGGAGTCGACCTCTGATTCCCAGGCTATAGTATGAGTAAACAGCTCTGCAGACTCAACCATCTGTTCTACCTCATACTCAGACGGGCAGCTGGAGATTTGGGAGCTGTGAGGAAGCAAGTGCGATTTGGGTGACACCTTTGAGGACTGGAGTATTTGTGATGTTGAAGTTGATGTGGAGGAGAGCCCACTTAAAGGAGCACTTGATATCCGTTGAAGCACCTGCTGTTTTTGTGCCTCATCTGGAATTTGTAGCGATTGGCGTGGCCGTAAGAAAGGGATCTTATCACATTGTCCGCTAAAAGAAGTAGACATTTTAGTTTGGCTGGAAGATGGTCTTTCTTCTGCACCTACCCCACGGACACAACCTTTTTTCCCCTTCCCAACACGCCTATTCCCCTTTCCACCAGCAGCAGGCCTTTTTCCACTCATTTTGGTGGTTAACTAATTCACAACTCTGGAGTTGTTTGCACAAAAAAACAATGGATGGTAACCGAGCAGAGCTGAGTGGCCAAACTGTGGTATTAGGCCAAAACTATTGGCTGGGTTAGATGCAGAAAAAAATTATTTTTAATTTGCAACCTGATGGAGGTCAGTATAGATGGACTAATAGACCAAGTCCCACACACCGCTAGAAGCCCAAATATTTTTTCAGAGCTAGATGCAGAAAATTTTTTTATTCAATTTGCAACCTGATGGAGGTCAGTATAGATGGACTAATAAACCAAGTCCCACACACTGCTAGAAGCCCAAATATTTTTTCAGAGCTAGATGCAGAAAAAAATTATTTTTAATTTGCAACCTGATGGAGGTCAGTATAGATGGACTAATAGACCAAGTCCCACACACTGCTAGAAGCCCAAATATTTTTTCAGAGCTAGATGCAGAAAAAAATTATTTTTAATTTGCAACCTGATGGAGGTCAGTATAGATGGACTAATAGAACAAGTCCCACACGCTGCTAGAAGCCCAAATATTTTTTCAGAGATAAATGAAGAAAAAAATTATTTTTAATTTGCAACCTGATGGAGGTCAGTATAGATGGACTAATAGACCAAGTCCCACACACTGCTAGAAGCCCAAATATTTTTTCAGAGCTAGATGCAGAAAAAAATTATTTTTAATTTGCAACCTGATGGAGGTCAGTATAGATGGACTAATAGACCAAGTCCCACACACCGCTAGAAGCCCAAATATTTTTTCAGAGCTAGATGCAGAAAAAAATTATATTCAATTTGCAACCTGCTGGAGGTCAGTATAGAAGGACTAATAGAACAAGTCCCACACACTGCTAGAAGCCCAAATATTTTTTCAGAGCTAAATGAAGAAAAAAATTATTTTTAATTTGCAACCTGATGGAGGTCAGTATAGATGGACTAATAGACCAAGTCCCACACACTGCTAGAAGCCCAAATATTTTTTCAGAGCTAGATGCAGAAAAAAATTATATTCAGTTTGCAACCTGATGGAGGTCAGTATAGATGGACTAATAGAATGATGCTATGCCCAAAAGATTTTACTTCACTAGGTGCAGTAAAAAAATTGGTATTCTATACACAGGTGGTATATCTTGCAACACAGATAGGCTACTCCACTGACTAACACACTCTGCAATAGGCCAAAAAAGATTAGCTTTGCTAGATTCAGCCAAATGCTGTGAAAAAAACTTGCACAGCACTGGCACAGACCTGCCTGGCAAAAACTGATAGGAACTCATGTAACCTAGTCCTGAAAAGGACTCCAATTACAATTAGTCTTTACTCCCACAATCTATCTATTTAAGAGCACAGACCTGCCTGATAAAAGTCGTAGGAAATGCTGTAACCTAGTCCTTAAAAGGACTGCAATCACAACTATTCCCTACTCCCAAGCTATCTGTATATTTGTGCGAAAATTGGCTTGAAATTAACAAGGTATAGCGCACACAGCAACAGCGGTGCCGTCTAACACGCAGCTGCAGCAGTGAGAAAATGGTGGCGATGGTGAAAATGGCTTGGTCTTATAGGGCAAGGACATGTGACATACACTGCCAATCACACATGCCCTTGCTTGTGTGAAAAAAAGCACTTCGCTCCGTGTGTGCGCTGCTGATAGGCTGACAGATTGCACCTCCCCACTGCAAATGCGGGAAAGAGAAAAAAAAATGGAGATCTTCATTGTTCCTGCAGAGATCCATCCCCTGCCCCTCCCCCCGCCCCGCTGTACACTCAAACTGCGTATTAACATTAATTTTCATCATTACTGAGAAAAAATCCAGTTATGATTTTGGTGCACGAACAGTTATCGAACATAACCTCGAACAGCCGAATTTTTCTCAAATTGTTCGTGTTCGCCGACCGGCTCGAACACCGCCCAAAACAGCTCGAATTTGAGATTGGCGAACAGTTCGAGTAGAACAACGCTCATCTCTAATTATGAAACCTTGACACGTAGTCTCCATTTAAATAATGCCCCTGGCAGAATTAAATACTTAAAAGAACTGATATCCGCTATACCATAATAGTTTACAGTACTTCTTTATATATTCTTTTTGATTCAACTGTCATCACCTATTTTTATTGTAATATAGTAATGTATTGCAAAACTATTTAGGCTTCATTCAGGCATACATTTTTTTCCATAAGTGGAAAACTAAAAGGATCAATTTTCAGGCATATCAGAGACTACGACTATCACGATTCACGACTATGAACGTGGCATCCATTTTTTCAGTATGCAAAAATAAAAAATAATGGCTTCTCCTGTCTGTTTTTTTCACTGGCACATTTATTTGTATTGGTCCGCAAAAAATACCAGCTTCAGATCAGCCCTGTAGACTAGAATGAAAAACACGGATGGAACATGTACATGAAAAACAGACATCTGAATGAGGCCTTAGGGTGAATCCACATTTTCAGATTTGCTGCAAATTTGTGGAACAGATTCTGCTAAGGAAATCTGCAGCAAAGTTTTCAAAACCTTATACTTATGAAAAATTTGCATGAAAATCCTTAGGAATTTTTAAAATTTACTGTATGCTCTCTCTAGTGTAGAATAGTCATTGATTTTCACGACAGATTTTGACATACGCAATGCATAAGATGAAATTTAGCATTTAATACCCGCCAACTTTGGGCCAGATTTAGTATAGATTTACCACAGATTTACAGTAAGATTTATGGTGGAAATTATCTTGTGCTCTCATGCTGATGAAAATTACTGACTCATAGGCAGGCTGTATGCTGTCATCTGGTGATAAAACCAGCACTCATTATATAGCCACTAGCTATTGAACCCGTTCTACGTCCGGATGGGGAGCAATTTAATTGATATATGCTCCCCCATCCTAGTATATACTCCCCCATCCTGGTATATGTGCCCTCATCCTGGTCCCCCATCCTGGTATATGCTCCCCCATCCTGGTTCGTGCTCCCCCATCCTGGTATTTGCGACCCCATCCTTGTCCCTCATCCTGATATTTGTGCCTCTATCTTGCTATATGCTCCCCCATCCTGCTCCCTCATCCTGGTATATGCTCCCCCATCCTAGTCCATGCTCCCTATCCTGGTATTTGAGCCCCCATCCTTTTCCCTCATCCTGGTATTTGTGCCCCCATCCTGGTATATGCTCCCCCATCCTGCTCCCCCATCCTGCTCCCCCATCCTGGTATATGCTACCCCTTCCTGCTACCCCATCCTGGTATATGCTCACCCATCCTGCTATATGTGCCCCTATCCTGGTCCTCCATCCTGGTATATGCTTCCTCATCCTGATATATGCTCATCCATCCTGGTCTCCCATCCTGGTATATGTGCCCATATCCTGGTACCCCATCCTGTTCTATGCTTCCCCATCCTGCTCCATGCTCCCCCATCCTGGTATATGCTCCCCCATCCTGGTCCCCCATCCTTGCATATGCTTCCCCATCTTGCTCCCCCATCCTGGTCCATGCTCCCCCATCCTCGTATTTGCACCCTCATCATGGTCCCTCATCCTGGTATTTGCGCCCCAATCCTGGTCACCCATCTTGTTATTTGCGCCATCATCCTGGTCCCCCATCCTGGTATTTGCTCCCCCATCCTGGTATTTGCTCCCCCATCCTGGTATTTGTGCCACCATCCTGGTCCTTCATCCTGGTATATGCTCCACCATCCTGGTATTTGCGCCCCAATCTTGGTCCCCCATCCTGGTATTTGGACCCCCATCCTGGTATAAGCTCCCCATCCTGGTATTTTGGCCCCTATCCGGATCTCCATACTGGTCCCTATCCTGGTATATGCTCCCCCATCCTGGTCTATGCTCCCCCATCCTGGTTCCCCATCCTGGTTCCCCATCCTGGTATATGCTCCCCTATCCTGGTGTTTGCATCCCCATACTGGTATATGTGCCCCCATCCTGCTATATGCTCCCCCATCTTGGTCCCCCATGATGGTATATGCTCCCTCATCTTGGTCCCCCATCCTGGTATTTCCGCCCCCATCCTGGTCCATGCTCCCCCATCCTGGTCCCTCATGCTGGTATTTGTGCCCCCCATCCTGGTATTTGCACCCCCATCCTGGTATTTGTGCCCCCATCCTGGTCCATCATCCAGGTATATACTCCCCCATCCTGGTCCCCCATCCTGGTACTTGCTCCCCCATCCTGGTATTTGTGCCCCTTATCCTGGTATATGCTCCCCCATCCTGATATTTGTGCCCCAATCTTGGTATATGCTCCGCCATCCTGGTCCCCCATCCTGGTATATACTCTCCCATCTTGGTCCCCCATCCTGGTATTTGCACCCCCATCCTGAAATTTGCACCCCCATCCTGGTACTTGCGCCCCCATCCTGATATATGCTCCCCCATCCAAGTACAGTGGGGAAAAAAAGTATTTAGTCAGCCACCAATCGTGCAAGTTCTCCCACTTAAATAGATGAGCGAGACCTGTAATTGACATCGTAGGTAGACCTCAACTATGAGACACAAAAAGAGAAAACAAATCCTGAAAATCACATTGTTTGATTTGGTAAGAATTTTTTTTCAAATTTTGGTGAAAAATATTAGTATTTGGTCAATTGCAAACGTTCATCTCAATACTTTGTTAAATATCCTTTGTTGGCAATGACAGAAGTCAAACGTTTTCTGTAAGTCTTCACAAGGTTGGCACACACTGGTGCTGGTATGTTGGCCCATTCCTCCATGCAGATCTCCTCTAGAGCAGTGATGTTTTGGGGCTGTCGCATGTGCAAAACGGACTTTCAACTCCCTCCAAAGGTTTTATATAGGGTTTAGAACTGAAGACTGGCTAGGCCACTTTAGGACCTTGAAATGCTTCTTACGAAGCCACTACTTCGTTGCCCTGGCGGTGTGCTTGGGATCATTGTCATGCTGAAAGACCCAGCCATGTTTCATCTTCAATGCCCTTGCTGATGGAAGGAAGTTTGCACTCAAAATCTCACAATACATGGCCCCATTCTTTCATGTACACGGATCAGTCGTCCTGGTCCCTTGGCAGAGAAAGAGCCCCAAAGCATGATGTTGCCACCCACATGCTTCACAGTAGGTATGGTGTTCGTTGGATGCAACACAGCATTCTTTCTCCTCCAAACACGCCGAGTTGTGTTTCTACCAAACAGTTTTACTTTGGTTTCATCTGATCATATGACATTCTCCCAATACTCTTCTGGATCATCCAAATTCTCTCTAGCAAACTTCAGAAGGGTCCGGGCATGTAATGGCTTAAGCAGGGGGACACATCTGGCACTGCAGGATCTGAGTCCCTGGCGGCATAGTGTGTTACTGATGGTAGCTTGTGTAACGTTGGTCCCAGCTCTCTGCAGGTCACTCACTAGGTGATTGTGGGATTTTTGCTCACCGTTCTAGAGATCATTTTGACCCCATGGAGTGAGATCTTGTGTGGAGCCCCAGATCGAGGGAGATTATCAATGGTCTTGTATGTCTTCCATTTTCTAATTATTGGTCCCACAGTTGATTTATTCACACCAAGCTGCTTGCCTATTGAAGATTCAGTTTTCCCAGCCTGGTGCAGGGCTACAATTTTGTTTCTGGTGTCCTTCGACAGCTCTTTGGTCTTCACCATAGTGGAGTTTGGAGTGTGACTGTTTGAGGTTGCGGGCAGGTGCCTTTTATACTGATAAAAGTTAAAACAGGTGCCAGTACTACAGGTAGTGAGTGGAGAACAAAGGAGCCTCTTAAAGAAGAAGTTACAGGTCTGTGAGAGCCAGAAATCTTGCTTGCTTGTAATTGACCAAATACTTATTTTCCACCAAAATTTAAAAATAATTCTTTCCAAAGAAACATTCTTTCCAGACAATGTGATTCTCAGGATTTGTTTTCTCATTTTGTATCTCTTAGTTGAGGTCTACTTATGATGTCAATTACAGGTCTCTGTCAGCTTTTTAAGTGGGAGAACTTGCACAATTGGTGGCTGACTAAATACTTTTTTCCCACTGTATATGCTCATCCATCCTGCGCCCCCATCCTGGTATTTGCACCCCCATCCTGGTATTTGCGCCCCCATCCTGGTATATGCTCCCCCATCCTGATATATGCTCCCCCATCCTAGTATATGTTCATCCATCCTGTGCACCCATCCTGGTATTTGCACCCCCATCCTGGTATTTGCACCCCTATCCTGGTATTTCTGCCCTCATCATGGTCCCCCGTCCTGGTATTTCTGCCCTCATCATGGTATATGCTCCCCCATCCTGGTATATGCGCCCCCATCCTGTTATGTACTCCCTCATCTATCCATAAATTAAACTAAAAAAACACTCCTACTCAACTTTCCATCGCACCCCTGCAGCACAACTCCAGTGTTATTTTACTAAAATGGCGCCAGAATCAACACCTGCATATCAAGATAACCAGCGACATTTTATTGAAGACAAATGCGCATTGTGCAGTGTCTTCAACAACTTGTCACTGGAGTACATGCATGCGCATACTTTGCTGTCCAGCACACTGCAAATGTGTCTTCACTAAATTTGGCGCTGATTCCAATGCCGCACTCCTCCCCCATCCTCTGGCTCGAACAGAGGCGCAGCAGCCACACTCCTCCCGGGCAGGTATTTGCTTATGGTGTCGGAGATTGAGGTATGCGTTTAGTACCTACACGTACCGCGATCTCCGGCGCCACACTTCTCCTCCCTGTCTGAGATGTGGATGTGTTTTACTGCCCTGGCCAGACTGTACAGACACAGTGCGCATGCGCAGTCTATAGAGGCTTCGGACAGACGGACATATCCCTGGTTAGATTATAGATAATACTGGATGCAAAAGAACATGTCAAGAAGTAGCAGAAGCTTTTACATCACTGACTTGATTTAAGATGAGCTCAGAAGGATGGAGACACAGCAGAAACACTCACTCCAGTGATAAAACAGGCAGAAAAATGTGTTATTTAAGGAAGATACCGCTCCAAGCCCCTGCTGTTTCATCTTTATGCTCAGTCATCATAAGTGACTTATGCTTTCCTCCCGGCCAGGAGCTGTGGTATGTGCCAATCATAAATGGGAGGAGCTCTCCAAGGTCAGACACAGCAAATAACACAGTACATAGCAGGGGCATATTTATAAGATTATTTCAGCATAGTAAAAAAAATTTAACACATCTAATTGTGGAACTTATTATTATTATATAAAGGCCCCCTTCACATGTCCGTGTTTCAGGTATCTGCTTTTTTTCATGGATTCCACACATACCCATTATAATCTATGGAGCAGCACTCATGTCCGTGTGTTTGCACAGACTGTGTGTCCGTGCAAACCACAGGTAGACATGTCCGATTTTTACTAGCAGCACGGATGACAAGGGCCAATACAAGTCTATGGGTCCATGTAAAACACATATAGCATACGGATGGCGTCCATGTGTCATTCGTGTCCTGTACATGTTTGCATTGCAAAGTATAGGAGAAGCTTGGAATTGATTTTTCTTAAGCCATACCAGAAAAAAAATGGAAAAGAAAGAAGAAATGCAACACAAGGGGATCTCTAAACAAATAACATAATTTTATTAGTACATTTTAATGAACCAAAACACACTGACAGTATTAAAAACAATTAAAAACATGAACAGTACACACAAGTCAAAAATCCCATGATAGGATTATGACCACCCAGTACCACCCAGCTGAACATACCACAGCCTGAAAATAAATCGCAGAAAGCAAAAGAAAAAAATATATATACTGTATCACCAGTGTATAATGTGTACTACAACCACGCAGGACTTTCATCAGCTACAGTTATATGAAAAAGTTTGGGCACCCCTATTAATCTTAAGCTTAATGTTTTATAAAAATTGGTGTTTTTGCAACAGCTATTTCAGTTTGATATATGTAATAACTGTTGGACACAGTAATGTTTCTGCCTTGAAATGAGGTTTATTGTACTAACAGAAAATGTGCAATCTGCATTCAAACAAAATTTGACAGGTGCATAAGTATGGGCACCCTTATCATTTTCTTGTTTTAAATACTCCTACCTACTTTTTACTGACTTACTAAAGCACTTTTTTTGGTTTTGTAACCTCATTGAGCTTTGAACTTCATAGCCAGGTGTATGCAATCATGAGAAAAGCTACTTAAAGTGGCCACTTGCAAGTTGTTCTTCTGTTTGAATCTCCTCTGAAGAGTGGCATCATGGGCTCCTCAAAACAACTGTCAAATGATCTGAAAACAAAGATTATTCAACATAGTTGTTCAGGGGAAGGATACAAAAAGCTGTCTCAGAGATTTAACCTGTCAGTTTCCACTGTGAGGAACATAGTAAGGAAATGGAAGAACACAGGGACAGTTCTTGTTAAGGCCAGAAGTGGCAGGCCAAGAAAAACATCAGAAAGGCAGAGAAGAAGAATGGTGAGATCAGTCAAGGACAATCCTCAGACCACCTCCAGAGAGCTGCAGCATCAACTTGCTGCAGATGGTGTCACTGTGCATCGGTCAACTATACAACGCACTTTGCACAAGGAGAAGCTGTATGGGAGAGTGATGCGAAAGAAGCCGTTTCTGCAAGCAAGCCACAAACAGAGTCGGCTGAGGTATGCAAAAGCACATTTGGAGAAGCCAATTTATTTTTGGAAGAAGGTCCTGTGGACTGATGAAACCAAGATTGAGTTGTTTGGTCATACAAAAAGGCGTTATGCATGGCGGCAAAAAAACACAGCATTCCAAGAAATACACTTGCTACCCACAGTAAAATTTGTTGGAGGTTTCATCATGCTTTGGGGCTGTGTGGCCAATGCCGGCACCGGGAATCTTGTTAAAGTTGAGGGACGCATGGATTCCACTCAGCATCAGCAGATTCTTGACAATATTGTTCAAGAATCAGTGACAAAGTTGAAGTTACGCAGGGGATGGATCTTTCAGCAAGAAAATGATCCAAAACACCGCTCCAAATCTACTCAGGCATTCATGCAGAGGAACAATTACAATGTTCTGGAATGGCCATCCCAGTCCCCAGACCTGAATATCATTGAACATCTGTGGGATCATTTGAAGAGGGCTGTCCATGCTCGGCGACCATCAAATTTAACTGAACTGGAATTGTTTTGTAAAGAGGAATGGTCAAAAATACCTTTATCCAGGATCCAGGAAATCATTAAAAGCTACAGGAAGCGACTAGAGGCTGTTATTTTTGCAAAAGGAGGATCTACTAAATATTAATATCACTTTTCTGGTGAGGTGCCCATACTTATGCACCTGTCAAATTTTGTTTGAATGCAGATTGCACATTTTCTGTTAGTACAGTAAACCTCATTTCAAGGCAGAAACATTACTGTGTCCAACAGTTATTACATATATGAAACTGAAATAGCTGTTGCAAAAACACCAATTTTTATAAAACATTAAGCTTAAGATTAATAGGGGTGCCCAAACTTTTTCATATAACTGTATGTGTTTCACTGTTTGTCACTTGAAGTTGTACAGGCACTTTTAAGTGTTTTAGTTACCAAATGTATTTAATTATATATTTATTTAGAATTGTATAAAGATATTATTAGCAATATAGTGTATTATACCTTGGCCATTGACCTAAGACCTCAATAAAGAACCCAAAGTTCTTTAGCTATTTGATTGTGCTCAGGTAAGTAAATCTCTACCTTAACATTTAGAATGTTATTTTCAAATTACATTTTTTTAAATGTTACATTTTTGTGGAGCACAGTAATGGCCTGATTGTAATATTCTTTCTATTACATAGAAAAATAACATTTTAAAATATATGTACAGTCAACATTGTTTAAACAAAAAATCCCCTAATCCAGGGAGACCGAGTCCAAGGCTTGTTTACAGCAGTGGATTGCAATATCATGTAAATTTTCTAAGATCAGAAACAAAAATCATTGTTTTATCAGCCAGAGACTATCACCAGAGGAGTAGTAAACCTGCTGCCATGTAGTCTTCCATTTTCATGACCTATGAATAACCCTGCCTCTACCACTGATTGGCAGCTTTCTGCCTATGCACAGTGTACACAGAAATCTGACAATCAGTGGTGGCTGCAGGGAGAGCTCATGAATGTGGAGGACTACATGGCAACAGGTTTACTAGTCCCCTAGTAAACTTCAGCTGATAAAACAGTGAATTCATCAAAACTACAGCAAGCAGCCCAGTAAATGATACACCACTGAAATTAATAATAATAATGATAATAATAATAATAATTTTTATTTATATAGCGCCAACATATTCTGCAGCACTTTACAATTAAGTGGGGACAGACAATAAATTCAATACAAGGTAAGACAGTTTAAACCAGGGGTCTCAAACTCGGCTAACTATATGGGCCGCACATAGAAAAAATGTGATTTGAAGGGCCGCATTCTTTGCAGGATGATATGAAATTTTTAATGATACCATATTGTTTTTTCTATACACCTTTTGGATCATTTTTTGAACCTTTTTGGCATTTTTATTTTATTCTTTTAAATGGCATTCATTTTATGAGCTGTTGTACAGTTTTATCGTTTTTACAAGTTTACTGTTTTACAATTTTTATTTCCTTTTTGTGCCCCCTAATTGGTCACATACAGTCATTTTTTTCTTACAATTAGCACCATATAGTAATTCTGAACAACTTTTTGTAGTAGTTTCCCCATTGTGTAGTAATGTGCCCATCGTGGTCCCCATCTTGTAATAATATGACTATCCTGGTCCCCATCTTGTAGTAATGTGCCCATACTGGTCCCCATCTTGTAATAATGTGCCCATCCTGGTCCTGTCACGGGTGTGTCAGAGGTGACAGACAGTCGCCCTGTAGTGGTTTGCAGGAGATCTCCACGTTTGGCAATGCAGACAGCTGCCTAGATAGGAGGCTGTGTTTAGGACCCAGCGACTACCTCCCTTCAGTCTGGGTGTATATATACCTGGTGTGTCTACATGGGCGTCGCCGGTTATACTCATTTCTACTTGGAACTTGGCTGAAGCAGCATCTCGTCCTCTCTGGAGTCTTGAGGCCATGTGCCCTGTTGGAGTTCTTCTTAAGCTAAGTTGTTATTCCCCTGTGTTGTCTTCCCCTTTTGTCTTTAGAGTGCTAGCGGAAGTTGACTAGTGCTCATCTCCTTCCACCCCAGTTATAGCCTTATGCCAGGGATAGTAGGGCGAGGTACGTGATCGGCGACAGCTGCGGAGGCTGTATAGGGACATTAGGGGGAGACAGGGTGACGCTAGTCCAGATTAGGAGGTCACCTCTTCCCAATTTCCCTAGTGTCTGGGCTCCCTTTCCCCTATGTGTTGCACTCACACCAGGCGTGACTCTCTGTGTTACCCTCACACCTGACATGACAGGTCCCCATCTTGTAGTAATGTGTCCATCCTGGTCCCCATCTTGAAGTAATGGCCCATCCCGGTCCCCATCTTGTACTAATATGCCCATCCTGGTCTTCATCCTGTAGTAATGTGCCCACTCTGGTCCCCATCCTGTAGTAATGTGCCCATCCGGGTCCCCATCTTTTAGTAATGGGCCCATCCTGGTCCCCATCTTGTAGTAATGGGCCCATCCCGGTCCCCATCTTGTAGTAATGTGCCCACCCTGGTCCCAATTTTGTAGTAATGTGCCCTTCCTGGTCCCCATCCTGTAATAATGTGCCCATCCTTGTCCCCATCCTGTAGTAATGTGCCCATCCTGGTCCCCATCTTGTAGTAATGTGCCCATCCTGGTCTCCATCTTGTAGTAATGTGCCCATCCCAGTCCCCATCTTGTAGTAATGTGCCCATGCTGATCCCAATTTTGTAGTAATGTGCCCTTCCTGGTCCTCATCTTTTAGTAATGTGCCCATCTTGGTCCCCATCTGGTAATAATGTGCCCATCCTCATCTCCATCTTGTAGTAATGTGCCCATCCTGGTCTCCATCTTGTAGTAATGTGCCCATCCTGGTCCTCATCTTGTAGTAATGTGCCTATCCTGGTCCCCATCTTGTAGTAATATGCCCATCCTGGTCCCCATCTTGTAGTAATGTGCCCATCCTGGTCTCCATCTTGTAGTAATGTGCCCATCCTGGTCTCCATCTTGTAATAATGTGCGTATCCTGGTCCTCATCTTGTAGTAATGTCCACATACTATTGCCCATCTAGTAGTAATGGCCCATCCTGGTTCACATCTTGTAGTAATGTGCCCATCCTGGTCCCCATTTTGTAGTAATGTGCCCATATTGGTCCCCATCTTGTAGTGATGTGCCCATCCAGGTCCCCATCTTGTAGTAATGTGCCTATCCCGGTCCCCAACTTGTAGTAATGTGCCCATCTTGGTCCCCATCTTGTAGTATTGTGCCCATCTTGGTCTCCATCTTGTAGTAATGCGCCCATCCTGGTCCCAATTTTGTAGTAATGTGCCCATCCTGGTCCCAATTTTGTAGTAAGGTGCCCTTCCTGGTCCTCATCTTGTAGTAATGTGCCCACCCTGGTCCCCATCTTGTAGTAATGTGCCCATCCCGGTCCCCATCTTGTAGTAATGTGCCCATCCCGGTCCAT
The DNA here is from genome assembly GCF_046119375.1 of Phyllobates terribilis. NCBI lineage: Eukaryota > Metazoa > Chordata > Amphibia > Anura > Dendrobatidae > Phyllobates > Phyllobates terribilis. The sequence continues at coordinate 256,579,705 of NW_027362769.1, forward strand.
ATCTTGTAGTAATGTGCCCATCCCAGTCCTCTTCTTGTAGTAATGTGCCCATCCTGGTCTCCATTTTGTAGTAATGTGCCCATCTTGGCCCCCATTTTGTAGTAATGTGCACACCTTGGTCCCCATTTTGTAGTAATGTGCCCATATTGGTCCCCATCTTGTAATAATGTGCGTATCCTGGTCCTCATCTTGTAGTAATGTCCACATACTATTGCCCATCTAGTAGTAATGGCCCATCCTGGTTCACATCTTGTAGTAATGTGCCCATCCTGGTCCCCATTTTGTAGTAATGTGCCCATATTGGTCCCCATCTTGTAGTGATGTGCCTATCCTGGTCCTCATCTTGTAGTAATGTCTCCATACTGGTCCCCATCTTGCAGTAATGGCCCATGCTGGTCCCTAACTTGTAAGACATTCAGGACCAGGCTGCAATCATTACGGGGGATATGGTGCCTGCGGGCCACATTAAGCAGCCTCAGGGGCTGCATGCGGCCCTCTGGCCACGTGTTTGAGACCCCTGGTTTAAACAGTTACATTAGGAGTGAGGTCCCTGTTCACAAGCTTACAATCTAAAAGGAAATGGGGGATACAATAGGTGAAAATTGCTTTTTATTTCAGGACTAGCAATTATAACAGAGTTTTTCATATAAGGCTGCATGATCCGGTCATCAGCCCGTATGTTTAAGTGCAATAATCAAGTATTGAGTGCAGTTATCGTGTGCATGGAGGGTGTGGAGACAGATGAATAGTAGGGAACAGATTCTGAATAATATTTAGAAGGAGGGAACAGGGGAAAGTTAGTTTACTGAGTGGAAGTGGTAGGCTTGTTTAAAGAGATAGGTTTTTAAAGCGCGCTTGAAGACGTGGGGGCTAGGCATAAGTCGGATATTCTGGGTTAGTGCATTCCAGAGAACTGGAAGAGCAAGAGAGATGTCTTGGAGACGTAGGTGCGAGGTTCAGATTATGGGGGATGTTAGTCTTAGGTGATTTGTAGAACGGAGGTCACGTGTAGGGCGATAGATAGAGATGAGAGAGGAGATATAAGGCGGTGCAGAACTGTGGCGAGCTTTGTGGGTGAGAGCGATGAGTTTATATTGGACCCTGTAGTGAATGGGTATTACACCTAACTGTGACACTGAGTCACTTACCACGGCAAGCTGTGAGGAATGTGATGCTGAGTCACTTCTCATGGGCAAGCCTTGAGGCTAGGAAGTTGAGGAGTTCAAGGTCAAATGCCAGGATATCATGTTATAGGCAAAGGGATAATACAAATGGATAGTCAAAGGCAAAGTCTGGGGTCAGAAAACCAGAGTGCGTCAAGGCAAAAGGGGTAATCAAGACCAGTAGTCAAAACAGTTAATCCAAGGTCTGGCAACAAAGATCAGAAAATGAGAATACACAGCACAAAACAAACATACTACTGAGCTAAAAGCTACAACTGGCAAGGTCTGATGATAACCAGCTGGCTAAAAAGCCAAGTAATCACCCAGAACAGGTGATGTCACAGGTGTGTGAGAGGTGACAGACAGCCGCCCAGCAGTTGGTTGCAGGAGATCTCTACGTTTGGCAATACAGACATCTTCTTAGAGGCTGGCTGTCTCTAGGACCCAGCGGCTACCTCCCTCTGGCTAATTAGCTCCCTGGCCTTGGTGTATAAATACCTGGTGTGTTTGAGAGGGAGGTGCTGGCGATATTCATTACTACTTGCGATTCTTTAGCAAGAGAAGTACTTCATCCTCTCTTGAGGCGGTGTGCGCATTTGTTTGGAGTCGTCAAAAGCTAAGCAATTCCCCCCTGTTTGTCTATCCTTGTTGTCTATAGAGTTTAGTGAAGATCGACTAGTGCTCATCTCCTTCCTTCCGGAGCCTTAGCCATATGCCAGAGAAAGTTAGGGTGAGGCACTCGTGCGGTGATTGGTGAAGTGCCAATATAGAGACGGTAGTTGAGACAGGGTGACATTAGACCAGACTAGGTTGTCTCCACTTCCCCCTTTCCCTAGTGTCTGTGCTCCCTTTCCCTCTTCCCTCTGTGTTACACTAAGTGTTTCCCATACCTTGCGTGACATTATCGCCGGCCGAGAACGTTTTAAAAAGACAAAAAAAATGACTTTTTTTTTTCTCTGTGTGTTTTTAGGCGTGGACCATTTTCTTTTTCCTTTCTCCTTTGATATGGGTTCAGTTGCAGAGCTTGCAGAGTGGCTGCACAGGCTGTCTCTGGAGGTGAATAACCTCCGCAGTGAGGTACAGCAGCAGCATCAGCGGCTACAGGTCGCCAATATGGGGGTCTCTGCAGGTAGGCCTGCCCAGCCTGAACCCAAGGTTGCCCACCAGGACAGGTTTTCTGGAGGTAGGGACAGGTTTTTTTGTATTCAAGGAGGCCTGCAAATTGTATTTTAAACTTCGTCCCTATTCCTCCGGGAATGAGGAAGAACGGGTTGGAATTGTGATCTTTCTACTGCAGGACGATCCTCAATACTGAGCATTTTCTTTACCGTAGGACTCGGTTTGTCTCCAGTCTGTGGAGGTTTTTTTTGGGGCTCTGGCCCTTATCTATAATGACTCTGATGGAGTCACCTTGGCTGAGTCTAGGCTACATCGCCTTCAGCAGGGGTCAGTGGAGACGTACAGTTCGGAATTCCGTAGATGGGCAACGGATTCAAAATGGAATGACTCAGCCTTTAGAAGTCAATTTTGTGAGGGGCTTTCTGAAAGGTTAAAAAATGCCTTGGCAGTATATGAAACCCCTCAGTCCTTGGAAGCTGCAATGTCTTTGGCCATACGTCTTGATAGACGCCTTAGGGATAGACGGGTGAGACCACCTTCTCCAGGGCCTTCTTGTTGGGGTTGTGTACCTCTGCCAGGGGAGCGGTTTGGGGGTGAACCAGTACTGGGGGAGGTGGAGGAACCCATGCAGTTGGGGGGTGTCTCTGCATCATACATCTCCCCAGAGATTTGCAAGAAAAAAGGCGTATGTTTTTTTATGGGAAAAAGGGACATTTTGTTGAGACCTGTCCTTCAATTCCTAAACAAAAGAAGACTCAATTAACTCTTGATAGTCAGGAGTTGGATAAACAAGGGGTGCATTTGTGGCCAAACTGCAGTTCCTGCTTTGTCCTGACAGCAGAGGTGGTGCTAGAGAGCAAAACCGAGAAAATTTCTGTGTTTATTGACAGTGGAGCCGGAGTCAGCAAGGTGAATGTCTGTGAAAACTCATGGTCTTGCTTTCTGTACTTTGAATAATCCTATTTCTATTTTCGCCATCGATTCGGCGCCACTTGGACAGAAAGCATTTACTCAGATTGTACATAATGTAAAACTGAGGGTGGCTTGTTAAACATAATCCGTTGGTGGATTGGAAAGCCAGGGAGATTATAGAATGGGGAGATTACTGCCATGAGAACTGTTTAGATATTTCCCTAGCTACTCTCTCTACGGAAATATTACCTGATTTTCTGTCTGGTTTTGAGGACTTTTTTTCTGAGATGGGGTGTCAGGATTTGCCTCCTCATGGGTGCTTATGACTGTCCTATTAACCTGACCAGCGGAGCTAAACTACCGAAGTCCAGATTGTATAATCTTTCTGGCCCTGAGAGACAAGCCATGAAGGATTTCATTTCGGAAAATCTGGAGAAGGGACATATCAGACCCTCATCTTCTCCCGTGGTGACAGGGGTCTTCTTTTTGAAGATTAAAGATGGCGGTCTACGTCCCTGTTTAGATTTCCGGGAATTAAATCAAATTACCATTCGTGATCCATACCCTCTTCCTCTGATTCCTAATTTGTTCAGCCAAGTTGTGGGAGCTAAGGTATTCTCCAAGTTGGATTTAAGGGGAACCTACAACTAGAGATGAGCGTTGTTCTACTCGAACTGTTCGCCAATCTCAAATTCGAGCTGTTTTGGGCGGTGTTCGAGCCGGTCGGCGAACACGAACAATTTGAGAAAAATTCGGCTGTTCGAGGTTATGTTCGATAACTGTTCGTGCACCAAAATCATAACTGGATTTTTTCTCAGTAATGATGAAAATTAATGTTAATACGCAGTTTGAGTGTACAGCGGGGCGGGGGGAGGGGCAGGGGATGGATCTCTGCAGGAACAATGAAGATCTACATTTTTTTTTCTCTTTCCCGCATTTGCAGTGGGGAGGTGCAATCTGTCAGCCTATCAGCAGCGCACACACGGAGCGAAGTGCTTTTTTTCACACAAGCAAGGGCATGTGTGATTGGCAGTGTATGTCACATGTCCTTGCCCTATAAGACCAAGCCATTTTCCCCATCGCCACCATTTTCTCACTGCTGCAGCTGCGTGTTAGACGGCACCGCTGTTGCTGTGTGCGCTATACCTTGTTAATTTCAAGCCAATTTTCGCACAAATATACAGATAGCTTGGGAGTAGGGAATAGTTGTGATTGCAGTCCTTTTAAGGACTAGGTTACAGCATTTCCTACGACTTTTATCAGGCAGGTCTGTGCTCTTAAATAGATAGATTGTGGGAGTAAAGACTAATTGTAATTGGAGTCCTTTTCAGGACTAGGTTACATGAGTTCCTATCAGTTTTTGCCAGGCAGGTCTGTGCCAGTGCTGTGCAAGTTTTTTTCACAGCATTTGGCTGAATCTAGCAAAGCTAATCCTTTTTGGCCTATTGCAGAGTGTGTTAGTCAGTGGAGTAGCCTATCTGTGTTGCAAGATATACCACCTGTGTATAGAATACCAATTTTTTTACTGCACCTAGTGAAGTAAAATCTTTTGGGCATAGCATCATTCTATTAGTCCATCTATACTGACCTCCATCAGGTTGCAAACTGAATATAATTTTTTTCTGCATCTAGCTCTGAAAAAATATTTGGGCTTCTAGCAGTGTGTGGGACTTGGTCTATTAGTCCATCTATACTGACCTCCATCAGGTTGCAAATTAAAAATAATTTTTTTCTTCATTTAGCTCTGAAAAAATATTTGGGCTTCTAGCAGTGTGTGGGACTTGTTCTATTAGTCCTTCTATACTGACCTCCAGCAGGTTGCAAATTGAATATAATTTTTTTCTGCATCTAGCTCTGAAAAAATATTTGGGCTTCTAGCGGTGTGTGGGACTTGGTCTATTAGTCCATCTATACTGACCTCCATCAGGTTGCAAATTAAAAATAATTTTTTTCTGCATCTAGCTCTGAAAAAATATTTGGGCTTCTAGCAGTGTGTGGGACTTGGTCTATTAGTCCATCTATACTGACCTCCATCAGGTTGCAAATTAAAAATAATTTTTTTCTGCATCTAGCTCTGAAAAAATATTTGGGCTTCTAGCAGTGTGTGGGACTTGGTCTATTAGTCCATCTATACTGACCTCCATCAGGTTGCAAATTGAATAAAAAAAATTTCTGCATCTAGCTCTGAAAAAATATTTGGGCTTCTAGCGGTGTGTGGGACTTGGTCTATTAGTCCATTTATACTGACCTCCATCAGGTTGCAAATTAAAAATAATTTTTTTCTGCATCTAACCCAGTCAATAGTTTTGGCCTAATACCACAGTTTGGCCACTCAGCTCTGCTCGGTTACCATCCATTGTTTTTTTGTGCAAACAACTCCAGAGTTGTGAATTAGTTAACCACCAAAATGAGTGGAAAAAGGCCTGCTGCTGGTGGAAAGGGGAATAGGCGTGTTGGGAAGGGGAAAAAAGGTTGTGTCCGTGGGGTAGGTGCAGAAGAAAGACCATCTTCCAGCCAAACTAAAATGTCTACTTCTTTTAGCGGACAATGTGATAAGATCCCTTTCTTACGGCCACGCCAATCGCTACAAATTCCAGATGAGGCACAAAAACAGCAGGTGCTTCAACGGATATCAAGTGCTCCTTTAAGTGGGCTCTCCTCCACATCAACTTCAACATCACAAATACTCCAGTCCTCAAAGGTGTCACCCAAATCGCACTTGCTTCCTCACAGCTCCCAAATCTCCAGCTGCCCGTCTGAGTATGAGGTAGAACAGATGGTTGAGTCTGCAGAGCTGTTTACTCATACTATAGCCTGGGAATCAGAGGTCGACTCCAGCGCTTCTGTGAATCCAGACGAGGAAATGATCTGCACTGATGCCCAGAATCTTTATGAGTCGGATCCAGGACCAGACGCAGAAGGTTCTGACCATAATGTAGACCCTCATTCCCAAACTGTAACTCCTGTTGGTGGAGACAATGAGGAAGACGATGATAAGACTCAAATACCTGATTGGAGCGACAACTTTAGTTTTTTGTCAGGGCAGGAACAGGTTGGCTCTGAGGACGACGGGTGTGATAACGCACAGGGTGATGATGATGAGGTCGGAGATCCCACTTACTGTCAACCCACAGTCAGCCAAGAGATGAGGTCAGCAGAGGAGGTGGAGGAAGATGCTAGTGACGACGAGGTCAGGTTGCGCCTTCCTGGACAGAGACGTAGTACTGGAAGCACGTCAACAACTGCATCCTCAAACACAACTCTGCCTCTCACCACAAGTCGTGGTGGCTCTTCAGGTCGCATGGGTGCTAAGCCTTGCATAGCCTGGGCATTTTTTCAGATCGATAAAGATGACCCAACTCGTGTTATCTGTAACATTTGTCAGCAAAAGCTAAGTAGAGGCCAAAAAATACATAGTTTGAGTACTTCATGCATGAACCGGCACATGGACATGAAGCATAAGTTGCAGTGGGAAGCTCAGTGTGCTACAATGCGGTCTAGCCGGCCGGGCCAACCACCGTCTGCCATATCTTGTGCATCCGCGGCCTCTTCATCCTCTGTGACTGGGGGGACAGCAGTCACACCTGTTTTGGGGCGCAGACCTGCCACCTCTTTACCCGCAACAGCCAGCGTGATTGGCAGGTCATCATTTTCTTTGGAGGTGGTAACACCAGCTGGTCTTGAGCGCTGTCCGACATCGATAGCACCACCTTTGGATCAAGGCAACCTAACATGTCCGCCTGCATCTTCCTCACAGACCGGCAGTTTGCCGGGGACACCCTTATCAACCCCGTCTAAGCACAATAGCCAGCCCTCGGTCCCTCAGATGTGGACAAGTAAAAGACCATTTCCTCCTAGCCATGAGAAAGCTAAGAGGTTGAATTTCACCATCTGCAAGCTCTTGGCTACAGAAATGCTGCCTTTCCGCCTGGTGGACACAGAGGATTTTCGAGACCTTATGTCCGTCGCAGTGCCCCAGTACCAGATGCCCAGTCGGCACTACTTCTCAAAGAAAGGTGTGCCTGCGCTCCACCAGCATGTCGCACACAACATCACCGCTTCTTTGAGAAACTCTGTGTGTGACAGGGTGCATTTCACCACAGACACTTGGACGAGTAGGCATGGACAGGGGCATTACATGTCGCTGACTGGGCACTGGGTAACTATGGTGACAGCAGGACAAGGGGCTGCTGTCCAAGTCTTGCCGTCCCCACGAGTTGTGCGTCAATCCTCTTTATGTCATTTTTCCTCCACTGCTTCTGCCTCCTCAACCTCCTCTCGGTCTTCCACCTGCACCCAAAGCCTGTCTGGTCATGCCACAAGCTTTCTAACTGCGCAGAAGGGATCCTGCACACCTCCTTACTATGCTGGCAGTAGGGCTCAACGTCATCAGGCGGTTTTTACATTGAAATGTCTGGGAAATGTGAGTCACACAGCTGAGGAGTTGTGGTCAGCTCTGGAGAACCAATTTCATGAATGGTTGTCTCCACTGGACCTGAAACCAGGGAAGGCCGTGTGCGACAATGCTGCAAACCTGGGTGCGGCCCTTCGCCGGGGCAATGTCACACACGTGCCTTGTATGGCTCACGTGTTGAACCTGGTTGTCCAGCAATTTTTAGCCCACTATCCCAGACTAGATGGCCTTCTGCAGAGGGCACGGTCGCTGTGTGCTCACTTCCGCCGTTCGCATCCCGCAGCTCAGCGACTTACATCTCTACAGAAGTCGTTGGGCCTGCCACTTCACCGGCTAAAATGCGATGTGCCTACCCGGTGGAATTCAACTCTGCACATGTTGCAGCGACTGTGGCAGCACCGACAAGCCCTGGTGCAATACGTTCTGACGTATAGCCTGGGCCAACGAGATTCAGAGGTGGGGCAAATCACGCTGGAGGAGTGGTCTCAGATCAGGGACCTATGCACCCTTCTGCACAGTTTTGAAATGGCGACGAAGATGTTTAGTGCTGACGATGCCATTATCAGCATGACTATTCCGGTGATTTACATGCTGGAGCACATGTTAAACAGAATTCGGAGTCAGGTGGTGGCACAAGAGGAGGTGGAGGAAGTAGAGGAGGAGGAGTTGTATGCGGAAGGGCTAACATCTGCAAGGTCCAGACGGTCGGCAGCACCAGGGCGGCAGGCATGTGAGGGTGGGGGAGATGATTTTACCAGGGCGCATGGTAGCAGCCAAACTAGTGAGGAAGGTGCAGGAGCCCAGGAAGAAGTGGAGGACGAACTGATGGAAGACTCATCAGATGAGGGAGACCTTGATCACATTTCTGTTGTGCGAGGTTGGGGGGAGAGGACAGAGGAAGGAAGCATGATTGTTACCTCGCCACCAACACAACAGGGACTTGGTGCTCCTGGATGCGCAACACACATGAGTGCCTTCTTGCTGCACTACCTGCAACATGACCCTCGAATTGTGAGAATTAGAAATAATCCTGACTACTGGGTTGCCACACTGTTAGATCCCCGGTACAAAAGTAAATTTGCAGAAATTATTCCTGCCATAGAAAGGGATGCACGCATGCAGGAGTATCAGCAGAGACTGTTGCAGAATCTTACATGTGCTTTTCCACAAAATACCAGTGGTGCACGTAGTGAATCTCACAGTTCCAACTTGCCAACCGTGGTCTGTATGGAATTGTTCAATAAAGGGCCCAAAATTAAGATAACATAGATGGGAGAGGTCTCTATGAATAGGAATTCCTAAGTATTTGATACCCTGTGAGGGCCAGGCAAAGGGAAAGTTGGACTGGATGGAATCCTATATGGATTTAGGGAGGGAGACATCGAGGGCCTCAGACTTCGCTGCATTGATTTTAAAATTTTACCATGTAACAAAGTGATCTATTTCAGCCATAACAGCAGGGATGGATATATGTGATTGAGTGATATATACTAGGACATCATCAGCAAATAGAGAGCACTTGTACTCGGTGCCTCCCACCTCAATCCACCTAATATTGGGGTTATGGCGAATTGATGAGAGCAGGTGCTCAATCACTAGGATGTATAAGAGAGGGGACAGAGGACATCCCTGCCTTGTCCCATTGGTGATTGTGAAAGGTGATGAAAATGTTCTGACGCACCCCCTGGGCCTTGGGACACCCGGAGCCGGACCCTTTTTGGTGGATGCTGGTGGTTGTAGTCTTCGTGGCGGCGATCCGGTTCCGTGGCTCAGGGCGGTCAAACCAGTGGCGGAACTATTTATGTGGTTTTGATGTTTAAATGTCCGACTACGCCACCCGTGGATTGCGGTCAGAGTGAACCGCCGCTACACGGCAGACCGCTAAGGCTGGTGTTGTGGGTGCAGCAGAGCGTAGCATAACTCCCCACGGGAGGAGTATAGCCTCAGGGCAGTGTATGCGGAGGATGGGGGTGATGGTGCAGGGCAGCAGCAGTAACGACACGGAGTCAGTGATGCAGTTCAGGGCCTTTACTCACAGTTCTTATTATCCAGACCACGTCTGCAGGTAACGGCTGCCCACGTCGTACTGTGCTCACCAGGTGAGGGGCTCAGACAACTCCCAGATAACTTTGGAGCACTTCACAGGACCCCCTTTGTGTGTCCTTTGTCTGGCCTTTCTTACCAACACTTCTGTCCGGCTGCCTTGGGCCTCCTCTTGGTAAACTTGGCGCCAGTTTCCCTGACCCTATGTGGTGCCTTCCTAGCGGGTGGAGCAAGGGGCTGCGCCACATAAAATGTCAGAGCCTCCGGTTTCTAGCTGAGGGTCGTTTCCTGCCTCCACTAGTTCGGGGACCGGTCTCCCCCTTTGGCCTGACCCCTCCACGCAGGTGGATTCGGGCGTGCGGTGGCGACTCGCCCGTCCGCACCCCTGGGATCCCTTCATTCCTCGTTCCTGGAGCCTTCTCCGCTCCTCTTCCTTCCTTCTCCCTCTTGCAGGCCTGGGCCTCTGTTACTAGGCCCGCCTCCGGAGCAGAGCTCATGCAGAGCCCCTGCTCCCTGCCACTTCTGCTCAGACTTCTCTGCACTGAACTAAGATGGTGCCCACCTTTTATACTCCCTTCTCAATGCACCCAGGAACTGCTTCCTCCCTGCTCCTGCACTGCAGGGTTCCCCTTCCTCAGTGATCCCTCCCCCCACTCCAGCCAGGGACAGGGACTGTCGTGCCCATCTCAGGGGCATATTGGTCGCCCTGCCCCACGGCAATGTGGTGTAATGCATGCAGGTGTCGGGTCCTGATCCACACTCCATCCTTATCTGAGAGTGAGATATCACACCTCTGGGTGAGGTGCAATACGTCTGTAGCAACCGAGCCCTCGGTGCTACAGTTCCATTTATCTTCAGCCTAGGTGACGTATTGTGATACAGGGCCGTGATTTTGGCTATAAAAGGGTCCCCTAGACCCCTACCCCAAGCTTTTTAAGAGAATCATATATGGCGTGCCAGGAGACTCTATGGAATGCTTTCTCAGCATCCAACGAGAGTATCTACTTACAAATTTTTAACTGCATCTAGCCCAGGAAATACTTTGTGCCTAGTAGCAGTGTCTGCTAGTCAGCGGATTATCCCGGCTGTTAAGCAAGCTACACCACCTGTAGTTTGGACACTTAATTTTTTCAAAGGAAATGCTTCGGGACCACGGGATACTTAGTGAAGAGCATCAGGAGGCACCCCAAGGCATAGGGGCTGGGACTGGCACTAGGATGCCTTGCGGTGGACAGCCGAGCTCGATCCTTATAAAAGCTTTTTAACTGCAGCAGCTTTAGTGGACGCTACTGGAGCTGGAATTACGCGGCTGCTGGCATGAGACTTGCCCTCCAATAGATCCTTGTAAATGGATTTAAAGTGTATTCATTCAAATTAGAGGGACAATTTAAATTAAAAAGCTTAGAGCTGCCTCCACCACAGGGGGGCTCTCTCGACCCACCAGCGGACAGGCACCAGTATTGGGAGAGGGGGGCTGGCCGTCAGGGTTCACCGCGGCTCTGGCACAAACCCGGCGACACGGAGGTGGCACGGGCAGGAGCGGACTGGCCGTCTCGGCTTCTCACTTTTTGGATTTTAGAAGGGCATGACATGCCTATATCTGTGTCTCCCCCTCCTTTTACTCCTCCACCTCGTTTCTTTTCGCATGACTATATGTACTTGTCACTTTTCCATGTGTTAGTTGTGTCTTCTGAGCAGTTTGTCAGCTTTTGGACACCTTTGAAGGTGTTTTCTATGTGTTTCTATGTGTTTTTGTTTGCCTGCCATTGGTTTTAACGGTGTTCGAAGGTGTTCGACGAACAGTTCGACGAACAGTTCGGCGAACACACGGGTGTTCGACGAACCGAACCGAACTCGAACACTACGGGGGTGGCTCAACACTACCTACAACCTGGTTAGAATCAGAGAAGGGGACGAATGGAAAACAGCGTTCAATACCCCAGATGGACATTTCGAGAGTCTGGTTATGCCTTTTGGTTTGACCAATGCACCTGCAGTATTCTAGCTTTTCATAAATGACATTTTCCATCATTTGGTGGGGAGGTTTGTGGTTGTCTATCTGGATGACATTTTTGTTTACTCATCTGATTTTGAGACTCATCAGGGGCATGGTTAAGCACGTGCTCCAGATATTTAGGGATAACAAACTTCTTGCCAAACTAGAAAAATGTATTTTCGTTGTTCAGGAGATGCAGTTTTTGGGGTACTTGTTGTCATCTTTGGGTTTTCGGATGGATCCAGAGAAGATCCGTGCAGTCCTTGACTGGGAATGTCCCGAGAACCTGAAGGCTATACAATGTTTTTTGGGCTTTACTAATTTTTACTGTAAATTCATCCAAAATTACTCTGTTATAGTGAACCCCCTTACTGACATGACTAAGAAGGGGTCTGATTTTCATGCTCCTTCTTTTCTAAAAAATTGTCTTCGGCTGAGAGAAATTATGACGTGGGTAATAGGGAACTTTTGGCGATCAAATTGGCATTCGAAGAATAGCGACATTGGTTGGGGGGGGGGCTGTCCATCCTACTACTGTTATTACTGACCATAAGAACCTGTCATATCTCCAGTCAGCTAAAAGTCTCAGCCCTACGCAAGCCAGATGGTCAAAAATGTCAAGGCTGATGCTTTGTCCCGGAGCTTCCCTGGTGGTGGTGACCATGAGAACCCTGCCCCGGTATTGCAGAAAGGGGTAGTAATTTCAGCACTTTATCCTGAATTGGAGGGTGAGGTGTTGGATCCACAGGGGGACACCCCTGCATCCTGCCCTTCAGGAAAGTTATTTTTACCATCTAATCTGCGCCGCAAAGTAATTAAGGAACATCATAACTCTGTGGGCATCCAGGTGTTAAGGCAACGGCAGACCCCCTCGCTCGTCGCTTTTGGTGGCCGGGGTTGCATCGGGATGTAATTGAACACGTAGCTGCTTGTAGTATTTGCGTGCGTTCTAAGCGTTCGCATACTCGTCCGTCTGATATTCTTCTTCGCTACCTATTCCTAGTAGACCATGGACACACTTGTCCATGGATTTTATTACTGACCTACCGGTTTCTGCTGGCAAAATGGTGGTTTTTCTGGTAGTAGATAGGTTCAGTAAAATGGTTCATTTTGTCGCATAGCCTGTGCTTCCAAATGCCAAGGAACTTGCTCAGGTGTTCATAAATGAGATCATGAACCTTCACGGGGTTCCTTCTGATGATGTGTCAGATTGGGGGACCCAGTTTGTTTTCAAGTTCTGGAAGGCATTTTATTCTCGACTGGGGGTGCAGCTGTCCTTTTCCTCTGCCTTCCACCCTCAGTCGAATGGACAGACTGAGCGTGTCAATCCGAATTTGAAGACCAACCTCAGACGATTTTCGTTTCTGAAAATCAGGAGGATTGGGCATCCTACTTACCGCTGGCAGAATTTGCCATCAATAATCATCATCAAGAATCCACTGGCAGGTCACCGTTCTTCGGTGCATACGGTTATCACCCACAGTTTGGTACCTTTAGTGGGGGAGGAGCTTCAGGAGTTCCTGAGATGTTACGGTTTGCTTCGTCTTTCTCCTCGGTGTGGCAGGGGTGCTGAGTAATTTAAAGATCATGGGAGACAGGTGTAAACGCATGGCTGACAGAAAACGATTGCCAGGTCCAGACCTGAATGTGAATGACTTTGTGTCGTTGTCTACCAGGAATATAAGATTGAAAGTTCCTTCTTGGAATCTGGGACCTAGGTTTATTGGTTGCTATAAAATAACCGCCCTCGTTAACCCAGCAGCATTTCGTCTTGAACTTCCTCAGGCCCTTAAAGTCTACAACGTATTCCAAAGATCCTTACTTAAAAAATATGTGGAACCTCTTGAGCCCTCGCGTCTACCACCGCCCCCAGTAATGGTTGATGGTAATCAAGAGTTCAAAATTTCTAGGATTGTAGATTCTCGTCTCTAACGTCGTTCTCTACAATACTTAGTGCACTGGAAAGGCTATAGTCAAGAGGAGAGGATGTGGGTTTCAGCGCTAGAGGTGAAGGCTCCCAGATTGATTCGCTCATTTCACTTCTCTTTTCCTGAGAAACCCAGTCCTAAGTGTCCGGCGGCCACTCATATAGGGGGGTTGGGGTACTGTCACAGGTGTGTCAGAGTTGACAGACAGTCGCCCTGCAGTTGGCTGCACGAGAGCTCTACGTTTGGCATTACAGATATCTTCTTAGAGGCTGGCTGTCTCTAGGACCCAACGGCTACCTCTCTCTGGACTGGGTGTATAAATACCTGGTGTGTCTGAGAGGGAGGTGCTGGCGATATTCATTACTACTTGTGAGGCTTCAGCAAAAGCAGTATTTCATCCTCTCTGGAGCTTGAGGCCGTGTGCGCATTTGTTTGGAGTCGTCAAAAGCTAAGCAATTCCCCCCTGTTTGTCTATCCTTGTTGTCTATAGAGTTTAGTGGAGATCGACTAGTGCTCATCTCCTTCCTTCCGTAGCCTTAGCCATATGCCAGAGAAAGGGTGAGGCACACGTGCGGTGATTGGTGAAGTGCCAATATAGAGATGGTAGTTGAGACAGGGTGACACTAGACCAGACTAGGAGGTCTCCACTCCCCCCTTTCCCTAGTGTCTGGGCTCCATTTCCCCCTTCCCTCTGTTTTGCACTAAGTCTTTCCCACACCTTGCGTGACAGGTGACACCTAGAATACCTTGCAGGCCCGGCCAAATTCGGCATTTGGGCTGTCAATCACAATACCGGCAGCTCAGCATGCCCCTGCCTCATATTGATTGATTGGGCTGTCACTCACAATACTGACAGCTCAGCACGCTCCTATCCTATAGAACGCTGAGCTGTCACTCACAGCATGGTGGAATTTTGACAATAACTTAATTTATGGATATTTAAGGTTTGATTTCTTGGGTGGATTGGATGGGTTGTTACCAACATCTTGTGAGAATTTCATGTCAATAGCACCTTTAGAAATATATTTACTTAGAAAATTGGTGACTTGTTCAGTACGTCAGTATAAAGCCACGTTCACATGTTCAGTATTTGGTCAGTATTTTACATCAGTATTTGTAAGCCAAAACCAAGAGTGGGTAAAAAATGTAGAAGTGGTGACGTGTTTCTATATACTTTTCCTCCGTTTGTTCCACTCCTGATTTTGGCTTACAAATACTGATATAAAATGATGACCAAACACTGAATGTGTGAACGTGGCGTAATACTGCTACCATAAAAAATGGTACCGTTGTCATCAGTGTTTTGGATCAGTGTGCTATCTGTGTGACATCAGTGTGCTATCTGTGTGTCATCAGTGTGCCATTTTTTTCTGGTATGAAGAAAACAAGCAAGGCGGGTACCACAGAAAAATAATGTGAATAGTGATCAACCCGTTGCATGTGAAAGACCATTGGAAAAGAAAGAAGAAATGCAACTCATGGTGATCTCTAAGCAAATAACATAATTTTATTAGTACATTTTAATGAACCAGAACACACACACAGCACACAATTATGGGTGGGTAAAGGGGAATGGTAGAGGGTGGGACTTACGCTTGTTTCTCTATTTGCACTTCTAGCTTACATATATGGAATATACAGTATGTAATGCCTTACAGTGTATTATAAAAATTCTAACATAACATATAACAGAGACATGCAGTGTTAGTGTTAATAGTGGTTATCATAGTTTCATACAGTGGCAGTAGAAAACATAATTGTAACTGGTTGTGTATGCGATTCTGTATGTGAATGTGCTGCTAAATTTCTTTTTTTTTTTGCACATTAAGTGTCCTATTAAAGGATGTGTCTCATCCATGCCCTGTTTTTTCCACTTAATGTGTGCCAGGAAACCCTCTGTCTGAAGATGAGCCATCTTAACATTATGCACAGAAATCAATCGGGAAGAGTTTCACTCCATGAATAGGGAAAATATATATTCTTGTACCATGTTAGCCAGTAGATAGTTAGCCAGTAGATAGAAAAATATTCAGATTTGAGAGTCCTCAGTGGTTGATACCTTTTAATGGCTAACTGAAAAGATGGTAACAAGTTGCAAGCTTTCGAGACTACTCAAGACTCTTCATCAGGCTTAGTATAACACAAAATCTGAAGAGTCACATATTTATACACAATAAGACACACAAGAAAAAAAAATGCAATAGGTAAGACAGGTGATGAAAAGCAGAGTTATTATGGAAGAAATAAACAGTTCTGGCTATAAATATTTTAGCAGTTAATAGATAAGGAGTGTGAAGGTTTTATTGTCCTGTGTCCAGTGTTGTGATGACCTCACAGGTCTGAGAGTCTGAGGAGCACATTCCTTAGTTGATGTAGAATGACATAAATCCATGCGACACATTCATTCCTGCTCTGAAAGTGTTAAAGGTGATCATCAGTTTATATTCTGAGACTCTCCTTTCTCTCTGAGATTTGAAGTTGCCTTTTAAGGCTGTGTGCCCACGATGCGTTTTTAATGCATTTCCGCAGCATTTTTGTAGCTGCGGAAACGCATTAAAAATGCATTAAAAACGCATGTTAGAAGGGCGGCAATGTTCCCCAATGATAATCCGCATGTGCTGTGCACATGCTGCGGAAATTTCCGCTGCGGATTATCATTGCGGAAAAAAGCGCAGCACTGCCAATTATTTTGCGGAAGTGCTGCGTCTTCGCCGCCATTGACTTGCATTAGACCGCATGGATTACGCATCACTGTATATATAGATGCGCATTCCATGCTGTAATGCACACGCCCGGACTGATTGGCGTGTGCGTGATTAGTGATTCCACTGTGCCATGAACTGGAGAGTGCCTGGAGGGGCGTAACTAAGTATCTGCCCAATCCGACCAAGGTCGCACGATGGCATACGATGCCAGTGCACCAGGGAGGAACCGAGCAGAGGGACCAGGTGCCACTCCAGGTCAGACCCCGGACTCGGCTGTTTACCCACACCGAGGAATACAGGAACAGGCAGGCTAGAGTGCAGGCTGGGTAGGGTCCAGTACAGACTGGGAGACGGGTTCAGAGCCGCAGATGCGGTAATCAAGCAGAGCAAAGCGAAACAGGAGGTGCGGTAGACAAGGCCGAGCAGAGCAAAACCGCAGACGCAGACGCGGTAGACAAGGCTGAGCAGAGCAAAACCGCAGACGCGGTGGACAGGGCTGAGCAGAGCAAAACTGCAGACGCGGTAGACAAGGCAGAGCAGAGCGAAACCGCAGACGCGGTAGACAAGGCTGAGCAGAGCGAAACCGCAGAAGTGGTAGACAAGGCTGAGCAGAACAAAACCGCAGACACGGTGGACAAGGCTGAGCAGTGCAAAACCGCAGACGCGGTGGACAGGGCTGAGCAGAGCAAAACCACAGACGCGGTAGACAAGGCTGAGCAGAGCGAAACCGCAGACGCGGTAGACAAGGCTGAGCAGAGCTAAACCTCAGACGTGGTAGACAAGGCCGAGCAGAGCGAAACCGCAGACGCGGTAGACAAGGCTGAGCAGAGCGAAACCGCAGACGCGGTAGACAAGGCCGAGCAGAGCGAAACCGCAGACGCGGTAGACAAGGCTGAGCAGGGCGAAACCGCAGGAGCGGTAGACAAGGCAGAGCAGAGCAAAACCGCAGACGCGGTGGACAAGGCTGAGCAGAGCAAAACTGCAGACGTGGTGGACAAGGCCGAGCAGAGCAAAACCGCAGACGCGGTGGACAGGGCTGAGCAAAGCAAAACCGCAAATGCGGTGGACAAGACTGAGCGGGCAGGAACCGCCGAAGCGGTAAGTAAGACTGGACAAAGATAAATCGCCGAATCGGTAAACAAAGATAAAGCAAGGGGGACAGGGCTCTGTTCACACGGAACAGACTGGAAAAGAAAGGCAGAACCAGATACACACAAGGTACTAGCAAAGAAGTAGCGAAAGGACTCCAACTCACAAACGGAAGTACAATGACAACGAGTAGAAGTTAGGTGCAGGTTCAGACTCTACAGAAAAAGGGAGCAAACGGACATAAAGACAAAACAGGTAAGAAGCTAGGAGACTGTTCAGACAGGAACTGTACTGCAACAAATACAGGAGTGAGTCTGGGTATGCGGTCCCCAGAGGGCAAGACGAACAGGCTAGGAGCGTGTTCAGACAGGCCTGGAAATACTGCCTCCAGGAAGGCAGACAGACAGCTGGCTAGAATACACAGACAGGACACAGTTCAGACACGGGAACTGATACCGCAAGGCAGGAAACATAGACAGGACCTGGCACATCAGTGACAAGAAGCCAACTGAGAGAACAAGGTGCTCAGGCATGGATTCCAAGGAGGAGCTGGTTTAAATACCAGATGACAGACAGCAATAGGCTGAGGATGCATTAGGGGTGTGTCTGCAGCAGCTACAAGAAACAGGAAGTTCAGTGGGCATCGCTCTAAGCAGCCGGAGCAGAGCAAAGCAGACAGTATGGAAAAAAGCCAGAATGGCAGTCTGGACTGGAAATCAAGTGCGCGCTCTTGCACAGTGGGAGATGGACCACTATGCAAGGACGCCGCCAGGCATGTCACACATGCGTTCTAATGTGCGGATGGTACACGGGTGTAGATGAGAGGAGACTCTCCTCCACACCCAGGTACCATTAAAAAATCTGTAATAAAAGAATAAAATAAAAAAGAAATATATACTTACCTTCGGTCGGCCCGCGCACCGCTCCTACTTGATTCCCGGCACTTTGCAATGATTTGAAGGACCTGCGCTGTCATCAGAGTCATGTGACGGGTCACGCGACGCTGACGTCGTCAGGTCTTTCAATTCACTGTTGCCGGCAAGGGAGAACGGAGTGAGCGGGACACCGGGGGCCATCGGTGGGTAAGTATATATTTATTTTTTTATTTTTACCACTCTCACGGGTCACACTATATAAATCCATGCTGTTTGCATGGATTTATATTGTGTGACCTAGTTGTCACAAGCACTTTCCAAGTGATGCTAATCGCTTGGAAAGCGCTTGTCAATCCGCATGCGGAAATGAACGCTCCATTTCCGCATGTCCCTGGCAGGAAAAGGCATGTACAATCCGCATGCGTTTTTTTCTGCCAGGGAGATGCAGAAACGCTCAGGAAAAAATCCTGAGCATTTCTGCATCGTGGGCACATAGCCTAATACTAGTAATTTAATATCTTTTATGCTGTGATCAGGGGCACAAAAATACTTGGCTACAGGTAGATCTATTCTTTTTTCTTTTATTGTGTGGCGATGATGATTCATCCTTGTTCTAAGTTTTTGCCCTGTCTCCCCTACATAAAGACCCCCAGCTGGACATTTGGTACATATAATTAAGTACACTACATTAGATGTGATACAGCTGAACGTACCTGGGATCTTATAGTCCTGATGTGAATTGGGGATCTTTATCTTGTCTGTGGTCGTTATACATGGACAGGTTTAACATTTTTTCTGTTTGCAAGGAAAGGTACCTGTAGCTGGTGGAGATGACAGGGAGCTTCTGACAATGATGCTTCTTAGATTTGGGGGCTACCTGAAACACAGAAGTGGGGGTCTGGAAATATGGATTGTAATCGGGCATCTTTTTGTAGTAAGGGTTGTAGTTTCCGTGCAGCTCTTCTTAGCGCCTCCTGATTTGGATTGTAGGTGACTACTAGAGGCATCCAGTTGCTTTATTGTTTAGTTTTGTAATGTAGGAGATGATTCCTCGATATTCTGGTGGCTCTTGTAATCTGGTTCTCAATTGTTCTTGGATGGTAGCCCTGTTACACAAAGGTCTTTTTGAGGCCGTCAAGGTGTTTGTCTCTATCCATCTGGTTGGAACATATCCGATTGTATCTGATGGCTTGGCTGTAAACAATAGAGTTTTTTATGTGTTTTGGATGGACACTGTCCCATTTAAAGTATGTAGGACAGTCGTTTGGTTTCCGGTACAAGGATGTCTCTATTTCATTCTTCTGTAGCTTGATGATGGTGTCCAAAAAGTTAATTTCAGTACAGGAGTAGTTGAGTGTTAGGTTGATTGTGGGATGAAATCGATTAAAGTGTTCATGGAACATCTTCAGCTGTTGCTCAGACCCCGTCCAGATGATTAAAATATCATCAATGAAACGATAGTAGGCCAGAGGCCTGATGGGACATGAGGACAAAAAGTCTCTTTCAAGCTTGGCCATGAAAAGATTTGCGTACTGGGGAGCCATTTTACTTCCCTTCGCTGTACCAGTTTCCTGTAGATATATGTTGTTATCAAATTCAAAGTAATTGTGGGTGAGGATGAATTCTGTAAGTTTGACCACAGAATCAGCAACAATTCCTGTATTTTCTATGATGATTTTGCAGGCATTTAATCCATCCTTGTGTGGAATATTAGAATACAAAGATTCCACATCTATGGTGGCCAGGATGGTTCCTTCTGGTAGAGGACCTACTGCTGCTAGTTTATTCAGTAGGTCTGTTGTGTCCTGAATGTAGCTGGGTGTACTCTTTACCAGGGGTTTAAGAACACACTCTACCCATCCAGAAACTTGCTCAGTAAGGGTGCCCACACATGAAATAATTGGTCTTCCTGGATTTCCAGATTTGTGGATTTTGGGGAGCATATAGAATGTCCCCATTCTTGGACTCTCTGGTATCAGGTCATCGGCTCTTATGGATTCGTCAGGCAGACATGATACCAACTTGTTTAGTTCCTTGTAATAGTCCTGTGTAGGATCAAACTCCAGTTTTTTGTAGTAGCGCATGTCCACCAGTTGTCTGTTTGCTTCCTTCATGTAGTCTGATGTGTTCATCATCACTATTGCACCACCCTTGTCAGCAGGTTTAATGATGATTTCTTTGTTGGTTTTCAAAGATTTTATGGCCTTTCTCTCCTGGGCACTGATGCTGGATGCTTGTCTCCTGTTTGTGTCTAAGATGGTGGATTTTATCACATGTCTGAAGGAGTCTATATATGTATGCAAATGAGGGTTTCATCCAGGTGGAGGTGTCCAATCTGACCTCTTCTTGGTTGTCAAAATCCCTTTTCCTTCAGTTAGGGTGGGTTCTGAATCTTCTGTAGCATTGAAGTATTCCCTCAGGCGCAGTCTCCTGAAATAATTTTCCATATCACTACAGAGTTCAGTTTTATCTAGGGCCTTAGTAGGACAAAATGAGAGTCCTCTAGAAAGCACGGTCAGCTCCGCTTTGTTTGGTGTATAATCTGAGAGATTGATGACACAGTTAGATGCTTCTGTGTCTGGAATGGAGTGGTTGTCCAAATTGTCAGGTTTTGGCTTTGTTTTGTAACTGTTTGTATAGCGTCCTGAGTTTAGGCGCAATCTGTGCAGCTTCTTTTCCTTGTTATGAATCAGAATGGTCCGTAGTTTGTTATAGTATTGCTGTAATTTTTGCTCTGTGTTTTCTGTAAGTGTTTTCCATCGAGTTTCAAATTGCCCTTGGACTTTACTCTTGATGCTGTAGAAGACATACAAAAGGTGGTTCCTTAGTCTCTCAGAAGTCCTGTGGCAAAGGTTTTGTGTATAATGAGTATTGTAGGTATGAAGAATTGGGTTTGTAATCCAGAGTCCTTTGGGAATTAGATTCTCCTTTTTGCATTTAGATTAGAAAAAAATGTCGCTGTCCAATTGTGCACGTTTCTTCAGAAGTGGCTTAAGTTCCATGAAGATGCGGTACATTCTGGTATCCTCCATTTTGATATAGGGCAAATATATATTATTGTACCGTGTTAGCCAGTAGATAGAAAAATATTAGATTTGAGAGTCCTCAGTGGTTGATACCTTTTAATGGCTAACTGAAAAGATGGTAACAAATTGCAAGCTTTTGAGACAACTTAGGTCTCTTCATCAGAAGATGTCAGTTTGAGGCTAAATACCCTGTTTGAGAACTGATTTTGATAAGTGATTCTGACAAGTGATTCTGACGAGTGATTCCGACGAGTGATTTTGATTAGTAATTTTGACAAGTGATTCTGACAAGTGATCCTGACAAGTAATTTTGACAAGTGATTTTGACGAGTGATTCTGACGAGTGATTTTGACGAGTGATTCAGACGAGTGATTCTGACGAGTGATTTTGACGAGTGATTCTGACGAGTGATTTTGACGAGCGATTTTGACGAGTGATTCTGACGAGTGATTTTGACGAGTGATTCTGCTGAGTGATTTTGACAAGTAATTCTGACTAGTGTTGAGCGAGCATGCACGACACTGCTTGGTACTCATCCGAGCATCTCACTACTTGGGATGTTCGGCGAGCACCGAGCTTTTCCGGGTTACTCGGGCGGGAGCTCGGGTCTCCACACTGCATGTTTGGCGCTCTTTACAGAGCCAATAAACCTGCAGGGATTTCCAGCCAGTCACTGTAATGCCGCAGCCATGTTGGTTGTGGGCATTACAGTGACTGGCTGGCCGCACGGCGTCACCTCGAGTATTTAAAACTGGGTGCTGCCATCTTGGACACAGTCACTCCGGATCAGATGGTGTAGGGAGAGTGCTGCTGAGTTAGGGAGAGATTTATACTGCGAAATAGGTAGTGTAGGGTCTCTAAAGCCTACAAAATCAAACAAACAGTCCTTCTCAGGACTAATATCCATCCCAGATATCAGGCAGGCAGGCAGGCTGTATAGGAGACGCAGTGGTTATACGAACAAACACTGCATTACAGTCCTGTGTGCTGTTTTTCAAATTGCTAGACTTAGCAACAGGTCTCAGGGGCCAGGAAAAATCCTTTATTTTCATCTAAATCCTCGTTTTGTTTTTTTTTCCTCAGTCAAACTGTACAAATATCCATCTTATTAACCTTTTGGTATTCCCCCTCCCCACCAAAAAAAAAAAATGAGTGTGTATGTGAGTGTTCAGACACAAATATATCTGTTAAAAAGAGTCTGGTGTAGGCCAGATAACTAGAACTGTGGTTTTGCAGTTCCACGATTCAAATCTCTGTATTATCCACTTTTTTGCCTTTTTTGCATAAAAAAAAACATTTTGAGTGTCTCGCTGACTGTTCAGACACAAATATATCTGTTTAAAAGAGTCTGACGTAGGCCAGATAACTAGAACTGTAGTTTTCCTCTTCCACGATTCAAATCTCTGTATTATCCACTTTTTTGCCTTTTTTGCATAAAAAAAAACATTTTGAGTGTCTCGCTGACTGTTCAGACACAAATATATCTGTTTAAAAGAGTCTGACGTAGGCCAGATAACTAGAACTGTAGTTTTCCTCTTCCACGATTCAAATCTCTGTATTATCCACTTTTTTGCCTTTTTTCAATAAAAAAAACTGATTTGAGCGTCTCGCTGACTGTTCAGACACAAATATATCTGTTTAAAAGAGTCTGGTGTAGGCCAGATAACTAGAATTGTGGTTTTGCATTTCAACGGTTCAAATCTGGGTGTAATCCACCTTTTTGCATAAAAAAAAACATTTTGAGTGTCTCGCTGACTGGTCAGACACAAATATATCTGTTTAAAAGAGTCTGGTGTAGGCCAGATAAAAATAACTGTGCTTTTGAATTTCCACGGTTCAAATCTGGGTGTAATCCACCTTTTTGCATAAAAAAAACATTTTGAGTGTCTCACTGACTGCTCAGACACAAATATATCTGTTTAAAAGAGTCTGGCGTAGGCCAGATAACTAGGACTGTGGTTTTCCTCTTCCACGATTCAAATCTCTGTATTATCCACTTTTTTGCCTTTTTTCAATAAAAAAGACTGTTTGGAGGGTCTCGCTGACTGTTCAGACACAAATATATATGTTTAAAAGATTCTGGTGTAGGCCAGATAACTAGAACTGTGGTTTTCCTCTTCCATGGTTCAAATCTGGGTGCAATCCACCCTTTTGCTTAAAAAAAAACATTATGAGTGTCTTGCTGACTGTTCAGACACAAATATATCTCTTTAAAAGAGTCTGCTGTAGGCCAGATAACTAGAACTGTGGTTTTGCAGTTCTACGGTTCAAATCTCTGTATTATCCACTTTTTTGCATATTTTCATTAAAAAAAAACATTTTGAGTGTCTCACTCACTGTTCAGACAGAAATATATCTGTTTAAAAGAGTCTGGTGTAGACCAGATAAGTAGAACTGTGGTTTTGCAGTTCCACGGTTCAGATCTCTGTATTATCCACTTTTTTGCCTTTTTTCAATAAAAAAAACATTTTGAGTGTCTTGCTGACTGTTCAGACACATATATATTTGTTTAAAAGAGTCTGGTGAAGGCCAGATGACTAGAACTGAGGTTTTGCATTTCCACGTTTCAAATCTGGGTGTAATCCATCTTTCTGCATAAAAAAAAACATTTTGAGTGTCTCGCTGACTGTTCAGACACAAACATATCTGTTTAAAATAGTCTGGTGTAGGCCAGATAACTAGAACTGTGGTATTGCATTTCCACGGTTCAAATCTGTGTGTAATCCACCTTTTTGCATAAAAAAAAAAAACATTTTGAGTGTCTCGCTGACTGTTCAGACACAAACATATCTATTTAAAAGAGTCTGGTGTAGGACAGATATCTAGAACTGTGGTTTTGCACTTCCACGGTCCAAATCTCTGTATTATCCACTTTTTTGCGTTTTCTCAATAAAAAAAAACATTTTGAGTGTCTCGCTGACTGTTCAGACACAAATGTATCTGTTTAAAAGAGTCTGGTGTAGGCCAGATAATAAAAAAAACTGTGGTTTTGCAGTTCCACGGTTCAAATCTCTGTATTATCCACTTTTTTGCCTTTTTTCAATGAAAAAAACATTTTGAGTGTCTCGCTGACTGTTCAGACACAAATATATCTGTTTAAAAGAGTCTGCTGTAAGCCAGATAACTAGAACTGTGGTTTTGCAGTTCCACGGTTCAAATATGGGTGTAATCCACCTTTTTGCATAAAAAAAACATTTTGAGTGTCTCGCTGACTGTTCAGACACAAATATATCTGTTTAAAAGAGTCTGGTGTAGGCTAGATAACTAGAACTGTGGTTTTGCATTTCCACGGTTCAAATCTCTGCATTATCCACTGTTTTTGCCATTTTTCAATAAAATAAAACATTTTGAGTGTCTCGCTGACTGTTCAGACACAAATATATCTGTTTAAAAGAGTCTGGTGTAGGCGAGATAACTAGAACTGTGGTTTTGCATTTCCACGGTTCAAATCTCTGCATTATCCACTTTTTTTGCCTTTTTTAAAAAAAAAAAAAACATTTTGAGTGTCTCGCTGACGGTTCAGACACAAATATATCTGTTTAAAAGAGTCTGGTGTAGGCCAGATAAAAATAACTGTGCTTTTGAATTTCCACGGTTCAAATCTGGGTGTAATCCACCTTTCTGCATAAAAAAAAACATTTTGAGTGTCTCGCTGACTGTTCAGACACAAACATATCTGTTTAAAAGAGTCTCGTGTAGGCCAGATAACTACAACTGTGGTTTTGCATTTCCACGGTTCAAATCTGTGTGTAATCCACCTTTTTGCATAAAAAAAAAAACATTTTGAGTGTCTCGCTGACTGTTCAGACACAAATATATCTGTTCAAAAGAGTCTGGTGTAGGCCAGTTAACTAAAACTGTGGTTTTGCAGTTCCACGGTTCAAATCTCTGTATTATCCACTTTTTTGCCTTTTTTCAATAAAAAAAACATTTTGAGTGTCTCGCTGACTGTTCAGACAGAAATATATCTGTTTAAAAGAGTCTGCTGTAAGCCAGATAACTAGAACTGTGGTTTTGCAGTTCCACGGTTCAAATATGGGTGTAATCCACCTTTTTGCGTAAAAAAAACATTTTGAGTGTCTCGCTGACTGTTCAGACACAAATATATCTGTTTAAAAGAGTCTGGTGAAGGCCAGATAACTAGAACTGTGGTTTTGCATTTCCACGGTTCAAATCTCTGCATTATCCACTTTTTTTGCCTTTTTTCAATAAAAAAAAACATTTTGAGTCTCTCGCTGACTGTTCAGACACAAGTATATCTGTTTAAAAGAGTCTGGTGTAGACCAGAAAAGTAGAACTGTGGTTTTGCAGTAACACGGTTCAGATCTCTGTATTATCCACTTTTTTGCCTTTTTTCAATAAAAAAAACATTTTGAGTGTCTTGCTGACTGTTCAGACACATATATATTTGTTTAAAAGAGTCTGGTGAAGGCCAGATGACTAGAACTGAGGTTTTGCATTTCCACGTTTCAAATCTGGGTGTAATCCATCTTTCTGCATAAAAAAAACATTTTGAGTGTCTCGCTGACTGTTCAGACACAAACATATCTGTTTAAAAGAGTCTGGTGTAGGCCAGATAACTAGAACTGTGGTATTGCATTTCCACGGTTCAAATCTGTGTGTAATCCACCTTTTTGCATAAAAAAAAAAACATTTTGAGTGTCTCGCTGACTGTTCAGACACAAACATATCTATTTAAAAGAGTCTGGTGTAGGACAGATATCTAGAACTGTGGTTTTGCACTTCCACGGTCCAAATCTCTGTATTATCCACTTTTTTGCGTTTTCTCAATAAAAAAAAACATTTTGAGTGTCTCGCTGACTGTTCAGACACAAATGTATCTGTTTAAAAGAGTCTGGTGTAGGCCAGATAATAAAAAAAACTGTGGTTTTGCAGTTCCACGGTTCAAATCTCTGTATTATCCACTTTTTTGCCTTTTTTCAATGAAAAAAACATTTTGAGTGTCTCGCTGACTGTTCAGACACAAATATATCTGTTTAAAAGAGTCTGCTGTAAGCCAGATAACTAGAACTGTGGTTTTGCAGTTCCACGGTTCAAATATGGGTGTAATCCACCTTTTTGCATAAAAAAAACATTTTGAGTGTCTCGCTGACTGTTCAGACACAAATATATCTGTTTAAAAGAGTCTGGTGTAGGCCAGATAACTAGAACTGTGGTTTTGCATTTCCACGGTTCAAATCTCTGCATTATCCACTGTTTTTGCCATTTTTCAATAAAATAAAACATTTTGAGTGTCTCGCTGACTGTTCAGACACAAATATATCTGTTTAAAAGAGTCTGGTGTAGGCGAGATAACTAGAACTGTGGTTTTGCATTTCCACGGTTCAAATCTCTGCATTATCCACTTTTTTTGCCTTTTTTTAAAAAAAAAAAAACATTTTGAGTGTCTCGCTGACGGTTCAGACACAAATATATCTGTTTAAAAGAGTCTGGTGTAGGCCAGATAAAAATAACTGTGCTTTTGAATTTCCACGGTTCAAATCTGGGTGTAATCCATCTTTCTGCATAAAAAAAAACATTTTGAGTGTCTCGCTGACTGTTCAGACACAAACATATCTGTTTAAAAGAGTCTCGTGTAGGCCAGATAACTACAACTGTGGTTTTGCATTTCCACGGTTCAAATCTGTGTGTAATCCACCTTTTTGCATAAAAAAAAAAACATTTTGAGTGTCTCGCTGACTGTTCAGACACAAATATATCTGTTCAAAAGAGTCTGGTGTAGGCCAGTTAACTAAAACTGTGGTTTTGCAGTTCCACGGTTCAAATCTCTGTATTATCCACTTTTTTGCCTTTTTTCAATAAAAAAAACATTTTGAGTGTCTCGCTGACTGTTCAGACAGAAATATATCTGTTTAAAAGAGTCTGCTGTAAGCCAGATAACTAGAACTGTGGTTTTGCAGTTCCACGGTTCAAATATGGGTGTAATCCACCTTTTTGCGTAAAAAAAACATTTTGAGTGTCTCGCTGACTGTTCAGACACAAATATATCTGTTTAAAAGAGTCTGGTGTAGGCCAGATAACTAGAACTGTGGTTTTGCATTTCCACGGTTCAAATCTCTGCATTATCCACTTTTTTTGCCTTTTTTCAATAAAAAAAAACATTTTGAGTCTCTCGCTGACTGTTCAGACACAAGTATATCTGTTTAAAAGAGTCTGGTGTAGACCAGATAAGTAGAACTGTGGTTTTGCAGTAACACGGTTCAGATCTCTGTATTATCCACTTTTTTGCCTTTTTTCAATAAAAAAAACATTTTGAGTGTCTTGCTGACTGTTCAGACACAAATATATCTGTTTAAAAGAGTTTGGTGTAGGCCAGATGACTAGAACTGAGGTTTTGCATTTCCACGGTTCAAATCTGGGTGTAATCCACCTTTTTGCATAAAAAAAAATTTTGAGTGTCTCACTGACTGTTCAGACACAAATATATCTGTTTAAAACAGTCTGGCGTAGGCCAGATAACTAGGACTGTGGTTTTCCTCTTCCACGATTCAAATCTCTGTATTATCCACTTTTTTGCCTTTTTTCAATAAAAAAGACGGTTTGGAGTGTCTCGCTGACTGTTCAGACACAAATATATATATGTTTAAGAGATTCTGGTGTAGGCCAGATAACTAGAACTGTGGTTTTCCTATTCCATGGTTCAAATCTGGGTGTAATCCACCCTTTTGCATAAAAAAAATCATTTTGAGTGTTTTGCTGACTGATCAGACACAAATATATCTCTTTAAAAGAGTCTGCTGTAGGCCAGATAACTAAAACTGTGATTTTGCAGTTCCACGGTTCAAATCTCTGTATTATCCACTTTTTTGCCGTTTTTCAATAAAAAAAAACATTTTGAGTGTCTCGCTGACTGTTCAGACACAAATATATCTGTTTAAAAGAGTCTGGTGTAAGCCAGATAACTAGAACTGTGGTTTTGCAGTTCCACGGTTCAAATATGGGTGTAATCCACCTTTTTGCATAAAAAAAAACATTTTGAGTGTCTCGCTGACTGTTCAGACACAAATGTATCTGTTTAAAAGAGTTTGGTGTAGGCCAGATAACTAGAACTGTGGTTTTGCATTTCCACGGTTCAAATCTGCGTGTAATCCACCTTTTTGCAGAAAAAAAAACATTTTGAATGTCTCGCTGACTGTTCGGACACAAATATATCTATTTAAAAGAGTCTGGTGTAGGCCAGATAACTAGAACTGTGGTTTTGCACCTCCACGGTCCAAATCTCTGTATTATCCACTTTTTTGCCTTTTCTCAATAAAAAAAAACATTTTGAGTGTCTCGCTGACTGTTCAGACACAAATATATCTGTTTAAAAGAGTCTGGTGTAGGCCAGATAACTAAAACTGTGATTTTGCAGTTCCACGGTTCAAATCTCTGTATTATCCACTTTTTTGCCGTTTTTCAATAAAAAAAAACATTTTGAGTGTCTCGCTGACTGTTCAGACACAAATATATCTGTTTAAAAGAGTCTGGTGTAAGCCAGATAACTAGAACTGTGGTTTTGCAGTTCCACGTTTCAAATATGGGTGTAATCCACCTTTTTGCATAAAAAAAAACATTTTGAGTGTCTCGCTGACTGTTCAGACACAAATGTATCTGTTTAAAAGAGTTTGGTGTAGGCCAGATAACTAGAACTGTGGTTTTGCATTTACACGGTTCAAATCTCTGCATTATCCACTTTTTTTGCCTTTTTTCAATAAAAAAAAACATTTTGAGTGTCTCGCTGACTGTTCAGCCACATATATATCTGTTTAAAAGAGTCTGGTGTAGGCCAGATAACTACAACTGTGGCTTTGCTGTTCCCCGGTTCAAACCTCTGTATTATCCACTTTTTTGCCTTTTTCAATTTAAATAAAACATTTTGAGTGTCTCGCTGACTGTTCATACACAAATATATCTGTTTACAAGAGTCTGGTGTAGGCCAGATAACTAGAACTGTGGTTTTGCATTTCCACGATTCAAATCTGCGTGTAATCCACCTTTTTGCATAAAAAAAAAACATTTTGAATGTCTCGCTGACTGTTCTGACACAAATATATCTATTTAAATGAGTCTGGTGTAGGCCAGATAACTAGAACTGTGGTTTTGCACTTCCACGGTCCAAATCTCTGTATTATCCACTTTTTTGCCTTTTTTCAATAAAAAAAATCATTTTGAGCGTCTCACTGACTGTTCAGACAGAAATATATCTGTTTAAAAGAGTCTGGTGTAGACCAGATAAGTAGAACTGTGGTTTTGCAGTTCCACGATTCAGATCTCTGTATTATCCACTTTTTTGCCTTTTTTCAATAAAAAAAACATTTTGAGTGTCTTGCTGACTGTTCAGACACAAATATATCTGTTTAAAACAGTCTGGCGTAGGCCAGATAACTAAGACTGTGGTTTTCCTTTTCCACGATTCAAATCTCTGTATTTTCCACTTTTTGCCTTTTCTCAATAAAAAAAAACATTTTGAGTGTCTCGCTGACTGTTCAGACACAAATATATCTGTTTAAAAGAGTCTGGTGTAGGCCAGATAACTACAACTGTGGTTTTGCATTTCCACGGTTCAAATCTGCGTGTAATCCACCCTTTTGCATAAAAAAAAAACATTTTGAATGTCTCGCTGACTGTTCTGACACAAATATATCTATTTAAAAGAGTCTGGTGTAGGCCAGATAACTAGAACTGTGGTTTTGCACTTCCACGGTCCAAATCTCTGTATTATCCACTTTTTTGCCTTTTTTCAATAAAAAAAAACATTTTGAGCGTCTCACTGACTGTTCAGACACAAATATATCTATTTAAAAGATTCTGGTGTAGGCCAGATAACTAGAACTGTGGTTTTCCTATTCCATGGTTCAAATCTGGGTGTAATCCACCCTTTTGCATAAAAAAACCATTTTGAGTGTCTTGCTGACTGTTCAGACACAAATATATCTCTTTAAAAGAGTCTGCTGTAGGCCAGATAACTAAAACTGTGGTTTTCCTCTTCCACGGTTCAAATCTCTGTATTATCCACTTTTTTGCCTTTTTTCAATAAAAAAAAACATTTTAGTGTCTCGCTGACTGTTTAGACACAAATATATCTATTTAAAAGATTCTGGCGTAGGCCTGATAACTAGAAATGAAGTTTTCCTCTCCCACGGTTCAAATCTGGGTGTAATCCACCTTTTTGCATAAAAAAAACATTTTGAGCGTCTCGCTGACTGTTCCGACACAAATATATCTGTTTAAAAGTGTCTGGTGTAGGCCAGATAACTAGAACTGTGGTTTTGCATTTTCACGGTTCAAATCTCTGCATTATCCACTTTTTTGCCTATTTACAATAAAAAAAAACATTTTGAGTGTCTCGCTAACTGTTCAGACACAAATATATGTGTTTAAAAGAGTCTGGTGTAGGCCAGAAAACTAGAAATGTGGTTTTTCATATCCACGGTTCAAATCTGGGTGTAATCCACCTTTTTGCATAAAAAAAAAACATTTTGAGTGTCTCACTGACTGTTCAGACTCAAATATATCTGTTTAAAAGAGTCTGGCGTAGGCCACATAACTAGAACTGTGGTTTTGCAGTTCCACGGTTCAAATCTCTGTATTATCCACTTTTTTGCCTTTTTTCAATAAAAAAAAACATTTTGAGTGTCTCGTTGACTGTTCAGACACAAATATATCTGTTTAAAAGATTCTGTTGTAGGCCAGATAGCTAGAATTGTGGTTTTGCATTTCAACGGTTCAAATCTGGGTGTGATCCACCTTTTTGCATAAAAAAAAACATTTTGAGTGTCTCGCTGACTGTTCAGACACAAATATATCTGTTTAAAAGAGTCTGGTGTAGGCCAGATAAAAATAACTTTGGTTTTGCATTTCCACGGTTCAAATCTGGGTGTATTCCACCTTTTTGCATAAAAAAAAAATTTTGAGTGTCTCACTGACTGTTCAGACACAAATATATCTGTTTAAAAGAGTCTGGCGTAGGCCATATAACTAGGACTGTGGTTTTCCTCTTCCACGATTCAAATCTCTGTATTATCCACTTTTTTGCCATTTTTCAATAAAAAAGACTGTTTGGAGTGTCTCGCTGACTGTTCAGACACAAATATATATATGTTTAAAAGATTCTGGTGTAGGCCAGATAACTAGAACTGTGGTTTTCCTCTTCCATGGTTCAAATCTGGGTGTAATCCACCCTTTTGCTTAAAAAAATTATTTTGAGTGTCTTGCTGACTGTTCAGACACAAATATATCTCTTTAAAATAGCCTGCTGTAGGCCAGATAACTAGAACTGTGGTTTTGCAGTTCTATGGTTCAAATCTCTGTATTATCCACTTCTTTGCATTTTTTCAATAAAAAAAAAACATTTTGAGTGTCTTGCTGACTGTTCAGACACAAATATATCTGTTTAAAAGAGTCTGGTGAATTCCAGATGACTAGAACTGAGGTTTTGCATTTTCACGTTTCAAATCTGGGTGTAATCCATCTTTCTGCATAAAAAAAAACATTTTGAGTGTCTCGCTGACTGCTCAGACACAAACATATCTGTTTAAAAGAGTCTGGTGTAGGCCAGATAACTAGAACTGTGGTTTTGCATTTCCACGGCTCAAATCTGGGTGTAATCCACCTTTTTGCATAAAAAAAACATTTTGAATGTCTCGCTGACTGTTCTGACACAAATATATCTATTTAAAAGAATCTGGTGTAGGCCAGATAACTAGAACTGTGGTTTTGCACTTCCACGGTCCAAATCTCTGTATTATCCACTTTTTTGCCTTTTCTCAATAAAAAAAAAACATTTTGAGTGTCTCGCTGACTGTTCAGACAGTAATATATCTGTTTAAAAGAGTCTGGTGTAGACCAGATGAGTAGAACTGTGGTTTTGCAGTTCCATGGCTCAGATCTCTGTATTATCCACTTTTTTGCCTTTTTCCAATAAAAAAAACATTTTGAGTGTCTTGCTGACTGTTCAGACACAAATATATCTGTTTAAAAGAGTCTGTTGAAGGCCAGATGACTAGAACTGAGGTTTTGCATTTCCACGTTTCAAATCTGGGTGTAATCCATCTTTCTGCATAAAATAAAACATTTTGAGAGTCTCTCTGACTGTTCAGACACAAACATATCTGTTTAAAAGAGTCTGGAGTGGGCCAGATAACTAGAACTGTGGTTTTGCATTTCCACGGCTCAAGTCTGCGTGTAATACACCTTTTTGCATAAAATAAACATTTTGAATGTCTCGCTGACTGTTCTGACACAAATATATCTATTTAAAAGAGTGTGGTGTAGGCCAGATAAATAGAACTGTGGTTTTGCAGTTCCACGGTTCAAATCTCTGTGTTATCCACTTTTTTGCCTTATTTCAATAAAAAAAACATTTTGAGTGTCTCGCTGACTGTTCAGACACAAATATATCTTTTTAAAAGAGTCTGGTGTAAGCCAGATAACTAGAACTGTGGTTTTGCAGTTCCACGGTTCAAATATGGGTGTAATCCACCTTTTTGCATAAAAAAAACATTTTGAGTGTCTCGCTGACTGTTCAGACACAAATATATCTGTTTAAAAGAGTCTGGTGTAGGCCAGATAACTAAAACTGTGGTTTTGCATTTCCACGGTTCAAATCTCTGCATTATCCACTTTTTTTGCCTTTTGTCAAAAAAAAAAACATTTTGAGCGTCTCGCTGACTTGTCAGACACAAATATATCTGTTTAAAAAAGTCTGGTGTAGGCCAGATAACTACAACTGTGGCTTTGCTGTTCCCCGGTTCAAACCTCTGTATTATCCACTTTTTTGCCTTTTTCAATATAAAAAAACATTTTGAGTGTCTCGCTGACTGTTCAGACACAAATATATCTGTTTAAAAGAGTCTGATGAAGGCCAGATAACTAGAACTGTGGTTTTGCATTTCCACGGTTCAAATCTGTGTGTAATCCACCTTTTTGCATAAAAAAAAAACATTTTGAATGTCTCGCTGACTGTTCTGACTCAAATATATCTATTTAAAAGAGTCTGGTGTAGGCCAGATAACTAGAACTGTGGTTTTGCACTTCCACGGTCCAAATCTCTGTATTATCCACTTTTTTGCCTTTTTTTCAATAAAAAAAAAACATTTTGAGTGTCTCACTGACTGTTCAGACAGAAATATATCTGTTTAAAAGAGTCTGGTGTAGACCAGATAAGTAGAACTGTGGTTTTGCAGTTCCACGGTTCAGATCTCTGTATTATCCACTTTTTTGCCTATTTTCAATAAAAAAAACATTTTGAGTGTCTTGCTAACTGTTCAGACACAAATATATCTGTTTAAAAGAGTCTGGTGTAGGCCAGATGAATAGAAGAGAGGTTTAGCATTTCCACGGTTCAAATCTGGGTGTAATCCACCTTTTTGCATAAAAAAAAACATTTTGAGTGTCTCACTGACTGTTCAGACACAAAAATATCTGTTTAAAAGAGTCTGGCATAGGCCAGATAACTAGGACTGTGGTTTTCCTCTTCCACGATTCAAATCTCTGTATTATCCACTTTTTTGCCTTTTTTCAATAAAAAAGACTGTTTGGATTGTTTCGCTGACTGTTCAGACACAAATATATATATGTTTAAAAGATTCTGGTGTAGGCCAGATAACTAGAACTGTGGTTTTCCTCTTCCATGGTTCAAATCTGGGTGTAATCCACCCTTTTGCAAAAAAAACCATTTTGAGTGTCTTGCTGACTGTTCAGACACAAATATATCTCTTTAAAAGAGTCTACTGTAGGCCAGATAACTAGAACTGTGGTTTTACAGTTCTACGGTTCAAATCTCTGTATTATCCACTTTTTTGCATTTTTTCAAAAAAAAAAAACATTTTGAGTGTCTCACTGACTGTTCAGACAGAAATATATCTGTTTAAAAGAGTCTGGTGTAGACCAGATAAGTAGAACTGTGTTTTTGCAGTTCCATGGTTCAGATCTCTGTATTATCCACATTTTTGCCTTTTTTCAATAAAAAAAACATTTTGAGTGTCTTGCTAACTGTTCAGACCCAAATATATCTGTTTAAAAGAGTCTGGTGTAGGCCAGATAACTAGAACTGTGGTTTTGCACTTCCACGGTCCAAATCTCTGTATTATCCACTTTTTTGCCTTTTTTCAATAAAAAAAAACATTTTGAGCGTCTCACTGACTGTTCAGACAGAAATATATCTGTTTAAAAGAGTCTGGTGTATGCCTGATAACTAGAATTGTGGTTTTGCATTTCAACGGTTCAAATCTGGGTGTAATCCACCTTTTTGCATAAGAAAAAACATTTTGAGTGTCTCGCTGACTGTTCAGACAGAAATATATCTGTTTAAAACAGTCTGGTGTAGGCCAGATAACTAGAACTGTGGTTTTGCAGTTCCACAGTTTAGATCTCTGTATTATCCACTTTTTTGCCTTTTTTCAATAAAAAAAACATTTGAGTGTCTTGCTGACTGTTCAGACACAAATATATCTGTTTAAAAGAGTCTGGCGTAGGCCAGATAACTAGGACTGTGGTTTTCCTCTTCCACGATTCAAATCTCTGTATTATCCACTTTTTTGCCTTTTTTCAATAAAAAAGACTGTTTGGAGCGTCTCGCTGACTGTTCAGACACAAATATATATATATGTTTAAAAGATTCTGGTGTAGGCCAGATAACTAGAACTGTGGTTTTCCTCTTCCATGGTTCAAATCTGGGTGTAATCCACCCTTTTGCATAAAAAAAACATTTTGAGTGTCTTGCTGACTGTTCAGACACAAATATATCTATTTAAAAGAGTCTGATGTAGGCCAGATAACTAGAACTGTGGTTTTGCGTTTCCACGGTTCAAATCTCTGCATTATCCACTTTTTTGCCTATTTACAATAAAAAAAAACATTTTGAGTGTCTCGCTGACTGTTCTGACACAAATATATCTGTTTAAAAGAGTCTGATGTAGGCCAGATAACTAGAACTGTGGTTTTGCGTTTCCACGGTTCAAATCTCTGCATTATCCACTTTTTTGCCTATTTACAATAAAAAAAAACATTTTGAGTGTCTCGCTGACTGTTCAGACAGAAATATATCTGTTTAAAAGAGTCTGGTGTAGACCAGATAACTAGAACTGTGGTTTTGCAGTTCCACGGTTCAGATCTCTGTATTATCCACTTTTTTGCCTTTTTTCAATAAAAAAAACATTTGAGTGTCTTGCTAACTGTTCAGACACAAATATATCTGTTTAAAAGAGTCTGGTGTAGGCCAGAAAACTAGAAATGTAGTTTTTCATATCCACGGTTCAAATCTGGGTGTAATCCACCTTTTTGCATAAAAAAAAACAGTTTGAGTGTCTCACTGACTGTTCAGACACAAATATATCTGTTTAAAAGAGTCTGGCGTAGGCCGGATAACTAGAACTGTGGTTTTGCAGTTCCACGGTTTAAATCTCTGTATTATCCACTTTTTTGCCTTTTTTCAATAAAAAAAAAACATTTTGAGTGTCTCGTTGACTGTTCAAGCACAAATATATCTGTTTAAAACATTCTGGTGTAGGCCAGATAACTACAACTGTGGTTTTCCACTCGCACGGTACAATTCTGGGCGTAATCCACCTTTTTGCATAAAAAAAAACATTTTGAGTGTCTCGCTGACTATTCAGACACAAATACAGTACAGACCAAAAGTTTGGACACACCTTCACATTTAAAGATTTTTCTGTATTTTCATGACTTTGAAAATTGTACATTCACACTGAAGGCATCAAAACTATGAATTAACACATGTGGAATTATATACTAAACAAAAAAGTGTGAAACAACTGAAAATATGTCTTATATTCTAGGTTCTTCAAAGTAGCCACTTTTTGCTTTGATGACTGCTTTGCACACTCTTGGCATTCTCTTGATGAGCTTCAAGAGGTAGTCACCGGAAATGGTCTTCCAACAATCTTGAAAGAGTTCCCAGAGATGCTTAGCACTTGTTGGCCCTTTTGCCTTCACTCTGCGGTCCAGCTCACCCCAAACCATCTCGATTGGGTTCAGGTCTGGTGACTGTGGAGGCCAGGTCATCTGGCGTATTACCCCATCACTCTCCTTCTTGGTCAAATAGCCCTTACACAGCCTGGAGGTGTGCTTGGGGTCATTGTCCTGTTGAAAAATAAATGATGGTCCAACTAAACGCAAACCGGATGGAATAGCATGCCGCTGCAAGATGCTGTCGTAGCCATGCTGGTTCAGTATGCCTTCAATTTTGAATAAATCCCCAACAGTGTCACTAGCAAAGCACCCCCACATCATGACACCTCCTCCTCCATGCTTCACGGTGGGACCAGGCGTGTAGAGTCCATCCGTTCACCGTTTCTGCGTCGCATAACGACACGGTGGTTGGAACCAAAGATCTCAAATTTGGACTCCTCAGACCAAAGCACAGACTTCCAATGGTCTAATGTCCATTCCTTGTGTTCTTTAGCCCAAACAAGTCTCTTCTGCTTGTTGCCTGTCCTTAGCCGTGGTTTCCTAGCAGCTATTTTACCATGAAGGCCTGCTGCACAAAGTCTCCTCTTAACAGTTGTTGAAGAGATCTGTCTGCTGCTAGAACTCTGTGTGGCATTGACCTGGTCTCTAATCTGAGCTGCTGTTAACCTGCGATTTTTGAGGCTGGTGACTCGGATAAACTTATCCTCAGAAGCAGAGGTTACTCTTGGTCTTCCTTTCCTGGGGCGGTCCTCATGTGAGCCAGTTTCTTAGTAGCGCTTGATGGTTTTTGCAACTGCACTTGGGGACACTTTCAAAGTTTGCCCAATTTTTCGGATTGACTGACCTTCATTTCTTAAAGTAATGATGGCCACTTGTTTTTCTTTACTTAGCTGCTTTTTTCTTGCCATAATACAAATTCTAACAGTCTATTCAGTAGGACTATCAGCTGTGTATCCACCAGACTTCTGCACAACACAACTGATGGTCCCAACCCCATTTCTAAGGCAAGAAATCCCACTTATTAAACCTCACAGGGCACACCTATGAAGTGAAAACCATTTCCGGTGACTGCCTCTTGAAGCTCATCAAGTGAATGCCAAGAGTGTGCAAAGCAGTCATCAAAGCAAAAGGTGGCTACTTTGAAGAACCTAGAATATAAGACATATTTTCAGTTGTTTCACACTTTTTTGTTAAGTATATAATTCCACATGTGTTAATTCATAGTTTTGATGCCTTCAGAGTGAATGTACAATTTTCATAGTCAAGAAAATAGAGAAAACTCTTTAAATGAGAAGGTGTGTCCAAATTTTTGGTCTGTACTGTATATCTGTTTAAAAGAGTCTGGTGTAGGCCAGATAACTAGAACTGTGGTTTTCATCTTCCACGATTCAAATCTCTGTATTATCCACTTTTTTGCATTTTTTCAATAAAAAAAACATTTTGAGTGTCTCGCTGACTGTTCAGACACAAATATATCTGTTTAAAAGAGTCTGTCGTAGGCCAGATAACTAGAACTGTAGTTTTCCTCTTCCATGATTCCAATCTCTGTATTATCCACTTTTTTGCCTTTTTACAATAAAAAAAATCGTTTTGAGCGTCTTGCTGACTGTTCAGACACAAATATATCTGTTTGAAAGAGTCTGGTGTAGGCCAGATAACTAGAATTGTGGTTTTGCATTTCAACGGTTCAAATCTGGGTGTAATCCACCTTTTTGCATAAAAAAAACATTTTGAGTGTCTCGCTGACTGTTCAGACACAAATATATCTGTTTAAAAGAGTCTGGTGTAGGCCAGATAAAAATAACTGTGGTTTTGCATTTCCACGGTTCAAATCTGGGTGTAATCCACCTTTTTGCATAAAAAAAAAGCATTTTGAGTGTCTCACTGACTGTTCAGACACAAATATATCTGTTTAATAGAGTCTGGCGTAGGCCACATAACTAGCACTGTGGTTTTCCTCTTCCACGATTCAAATTTCTGTATTATCCACTTTTTTGCCTTTTTTCAATAAAAAAGACTGTTTGGAGGGTCTCGCTGACTGTTCAGACACAAATATATATGTTTAAAAGATTCTGGTGTAGGCCAGATAACTAGAACTGTGGTTTTCCTCTTCCATGGTTCAAATCTGGGTGTAATCCACCCTTTTGCTTAAAAAAAAAACATTTTGAGTGTCTTGCTGACTGTTCAGACACAAATATGTCTCTTTAAAAGAGTCTGCTGTAGGCCAGATAACTAGAACTGTGGTTTTGCAGTTCCATGGTTCAAATCTCTTTATTATCCACTTTTTTGCATTTTTTCAATAAAAAAAAACATTTTGAGTGTCACACTGACTGTTCAGACAGAAATATATCTGTTTAAAAGAGTCTGGTGTAGACCAGATAATTAGAACTGTGGTTTTGTAGTTCCCCGGTTCAAACCTCTGTATTATCCACTTTTTTTGCATTTTTAATATAAAAAAAACATTTTGAGTGTCTCGCTGACTGTTCAGACACAAATATATCTGTTTAAAAGAGTCTGGTGTAGTCCAAATAACTAGAACTGTGGTTTTGCATTTCCACGGTTCAAATCTGCGTGTAATCCACCTTTTTGCATGAAAAAAAAACATTTTGAATGTCTCGCTGATTGTTCTGACACAAATATATCTATTTAAAAGAGTCTGGTGTAGGCCATATAACTAGAACTGTGGTTTTGCACTTCCACGGTCCAAATCTCTGTATTATCCACTTTTTTGCCTTTTTTCAATAAAAAATCATTTTGAGCGTCTCACTGACTGTTCAGACAGAAATATATCTGTTTAAAAGAGTCTGGTGTAGGCCAGATAACTAGAATTGTGGTTTTGCATTTCAACGGTTCAAATCTGGGTGTAATCTACCTTTTTGCATAAAAAAAAACATTTTGAGTGTCTTGCTGATTGTTCAGACACAAATATATCTGTTTAAAAGAGTCTGGTGTAGGCCAGATAAAAATAACTGTGATTTTGCATTTCCACAGTTCAAATCTGGGTGTAATCCACCTTTTTGCATAAAAAAAAACATTTTGAGTGTCTCACTAACTGTTCAGACACAAATATATCTGTTTAAAAGAGTCTGGCGTAGGCCAGATAAATAGGACTGTGGTTTTCATCTTCCACGATTCAAATCTCTGTATTATCCACTTTTTTGCCTTTTTTCAATAAAAAAAACATTTTAGTGTCTCGCTGACTGTTTAGACACAAATATATCTATTTAAAAGATTCTGGTGTAGGCCAGATAACTAGAACTGTGGTTTTCCTCTTCCATGGTTCAAATCTGGGTGTAATCCACCCTTTTGCATAAAAAAAAACATTTTGAGCGTCTCGCTGACTGTTCAGACACAAATATATCTGTTTAAAAGATTCTGGTGTAGGCCAGATAACTAGAACTGTGGTTTTCCTCTTCCATGGTTCAAATCTGGGTGTAATCCACCCTTTTGCATAAAAAAAACATTTTGAGTGTCTTGCTGACTGTTCAGACACAAATATATCTCTTTAAAAGAGTCTGCTGTAGGCCAGATAACTAAAACTGTGGTTATCCTCTTCCACGGTTCAAATCTCTGTATTATCCACTTTTTTCCCTTTTTTCAATAAAAAAAACATTTTAGTGTATCGCTGACTGTTTAGACACAAATATATCTATTTAAAAGATTCTGGCGTAGGCCTGATAACTAGAAATGAAGTTTTCCTCTCCCATGGTTCAAATCTGGGTGTAATCCACCTTTTTGCATAAAAAAAACATTTTGAGTGTCTCGCTGACTGTTCCGACACAAATATATCTGTTTAAAAGAGTCTGGTGTAGGCCAGTTAACTAGAACTGTGGTTTTGCATTTTCACGGTTCAAATCTCTGCATTATCCACTTTTTTGCGTATTTACAATAAAAAAAAACATTTTGAGTGTCTCGCTGACTGTTCATACAGAAATATATCAGTTTAAAAGAGTCTGGTGTAGACCAGATAACTAGAACTGTGGTTTTGCAGTTCCACGGTTCAGATCTCTGTATTATCCACTTTTTTGCCTTTTTTCAATAAAAAAAACATTTTGAGTGTCTTGCTAACTGTTCAGACACAAATATATCTGTTTAAAAGTGTCTGGTGTAGGCCAGAAAACTAGAAATGTGGTTTTTCATATCCACGGTTCAAATCTGGGTGTAATACACCTTTTTGCATAAAAAAAACATTTTGAGTGTCTCACTGACTGTTCAGACTCAAATATATCTGTTTAAAAGAGTCTGGTGTAGGCCAGATAACTAGAACTGTGGTTTTGCTGTTCCACGGTTCAAATCTCTGTATTATCCACTTTTTTGCCTTTTTTCAATGAAAAAAAACATTTTGAGTGTCTCGTTGACTGTTCAGCCACAAATATATCTGTTTAAAACATTCTGGTGTAGGCCAGATAGCTGCAACGGAGGTTTTCGACTCGCACGGTTCAATTCTGGATGTAATCCACCTTTTTGCATAAAAAAAAACATTTTG
Source organism: Phyllobates terribilis (assembly GCF_046119375.1). Classification (NCBI taxonomy): domain Eukaryota; kingdom Metazoa; phylum Chordata; class Amphibia; order Anura; family Dendrobatidae; genus Phyllobates; species Phyllobates terribilis. The sequence continues at coordinate 256,620,396 of NW_027362769.1, forward strand.
AGTGTCTCGCTGACTATTCAGACACAAATATATCTGTTTAAAAGAGTCTGGGGTAGGCCAGATAACTAGAACTGTGGTTTTCCTCTTCCACGATTCAAATCTCTGTATTATCCACATTTTTGCATTTTTTCAATAAAAAAAACATTTTGAGTGTCTCGCTGACTGTTCAGACACAAATATATCTGTTTAAAAGAGTCTGTCGTTGGCCAGATAACTAGAACTGTAGTTTTCCTCTTCCATTATTCCAATCTCTGTATTATCCACTTTTTTGCCTTTTTTCAATAAAAAAAACCGTTTTGAGCGTCTTGCTGACTGTTCAGACACAAATATATCTGTTTAAAAGATTCTGGTGTAGGCCAGATAACTAGAATTGTGGTTTTGCATTTCAACGGTTCAAATCTGTGTGTGATCCACCTTTTTCCATAAAAAAAAACATTTTGAGTGTCTCGCTGACTGTTCAGACACAAATATATCTGTATAAAAGAGTCTGGTGTAGGCCAGATAACTAGAACTGTGGTTTTCCTCTACCATGGTTCAAATCTGGGTGTAATCCACCCTTTTGCTTAAAAAAAAACATTTTGAGTGTCTTGCTGACTGTTCAGACACAAATATATCTCTTTAAAAGAGTCTGCTGTAGGCCAGATAAGTAGAACTGTGGTTTTGCAGTTCTATGGTTCAAATCTCTGTATTATCCACTTCTTTGCATTTTTTCAATAAAAAAAAACATTTTGAGTGTCTCACTGACTGTTCAGACAGAAATATATTTGTTTAAAAGAGTCTGATGTAGACCAGTTGAGTAGAACTGTGGTTTTGCAGTTCCACGGTTCAGATCTCTGTATTATCCACTTTTTTGCCTTTTTCCAATAAAGAAAACATTTTGAGTGTCTTGCTGACTGTTCAGACACAAATATATCTGTTTAAAAGAGTCTGGTGAAGGCCAGATGACTAGAACTGTGGTTTTGCATTTCCACGTTTCAAATCTGGGTGTAATCCATCTTTCTGCATAAAAAAAAACATTTTGAGTGTCTTGCTGACTGTTCAGACACAAACATATCTGTTTAAAAGAGTCTGGTGTAGGCCAGATAACTAGAACTGTGGTTTTGCATTTCCACGGCTCAAATCTGCGTGTAATCCACCTTTTTGCATAAAAAAAAACATTTTGAATGTCTTGCTGACTGTTCTGACACAAATATATCTATTTAAAAGAGTCTGGTATAGGCCAGATAACTAGAACTGTGGTTTTGCACTTCCACGGTCCAAATCTCTGTATTATCCACTTTTTTGCCTTTTCTCAATAAAAAAAAAACATTTTGAGTGTCTCGCTGACTGTTCAGACACAAATATATCTGTTTAAAAGAGTCTGGTGTAGGCCAGATAACTAAAACTGTGGTTTTGCAGTTCCACGGTTCATATCTCTGTATTATCCACCTTTTTGCCTTATTTCAATAAAAAAAACATTTTGAGTGTCTCTCTGACTGTTCAGACACAAATATATCTGTTTAAAAGATTCTGGTGTAAGCCAGATAACTAGAACTGTGGTTTTGCAGTTCCACGGTTCAAATATGGGTGTAATCCACCTTTTTGCATAAAAAAAACATTTTGAGTGTATCGCTGACTGTTCAGACACAAATATATCTGTTTAAAAGAGTCTAGTGTAGGCCAGATAACTAGAACTGTGGTTTTGCATTTCCACGGTTCAAATCTCTGCATTATCCACTTTTTTTGCCTTTTTTCAAAGAAAGAAACATTTTGAGTGTCTCGCTGACTTGTCAGACACAAATGTATCTGTTTAAAAAAGTCTGGTGTAAGCCAGATAACTACAACTCTGGCTTTGCTATTCCCCGGTTCAAACCTCTGTATTATCCACTTTTTTGCCTTTTTCAATATAAAAGAATCATTTTGAGTGTCTCGCTGACTGTTCAGACACAAATATATCTGTTTAAAAGAGTCTGGTGTAGGCCAGATAACTAGAACTGTGGTTTTGCAGTTCCACTGTTCAGATCTCTGTATTATCCACTTTTTTGACTTTTTTCAAATCTGCGTGTAATCCATCTTTCTGCATAAAAAAAAACATTTTGAGTGTCTCGCTGACTGTTCAGACACAAATATATCTGTTTAAAAGAGTCTGGTGTAGGCCAGATAACTGGAACTGTGGTTTTGCATTTCCACCGTTCAAATCTGCGTGTAGTCCACCTTTTTGCATAAAAAAAAAACATTTTGAATGTCTCGCTGACTGTTCTGACACAAATATATCTATTTAAAAGAGTCTGGTGTAGGCCAGATAACAAGAACTGTGGTTTTGCATTTCCACGGTTCAAATCTCTGCATTATCCACTTTTTTTGCCTTTTTTCAATAAAAAAAAACATTTTGAGTGTCTCGCTGACTGTTCAGACACAAATATATCTGTTTAAAAGAGACCGGTGTAGGCCAGATAACTACAACTGTGGCTTTGCTGTTCCCCGGTTCAAACCTCTGTATTATCCACTTTTTTCCTTTTTCAATATAAAAGAATCATTTTGAGTGTCTCGCTGACTGTTCAGACACAAATATATCTGTTTAAAAGAGTCTGGTGTAGGCCAGATAACTAGAACTGTGGTTTTGCAGTTCCACTGTTCAGATCTCTGTATTATCCACGTTTTTGACTTTTTTCAATAAAAAAAACATTTTGAGTGTCTTGCTGACTGTTCAGACACAAATATATCTGTTTAAAAGAGTTTGGTGTAGGCCAGATGACTAGAACTGAGGTTTTGCATTTCCACGGTTCAAATCTGGGTGTAATCCACCTTTTTGCATAAAAAAAACATTTTGAGTGTCTCACTGACTGTTCAGACACAAATATATCTGTTTAAAAGAGTCTGGCGTAGGCCAGATAACTAGGACTGTGGTTTTCCTCTTCCACAATTCAAATCTCTGTATTATCCTCTTTTTTGCCTTTTTTCAATAAAAAAAAAAACATTTTGAGTGTCTCACTGACTGTTCAGACAGAATTATATCTGTTTAAAAGAGTCTGGTGTAGACCAGATAAGTAGAACTGTGGTTTTGCAGTTCCACAGTTCAGATCTCTGTATTATCCACTTTTTTGCCTTTTTTCAATAAAAAAAACACATTTTGAGTGTCTTGCTAACTGTTTAGACACAAATATATCTGTTTAAAAGAGTCTGGTGTAGGCCAGATGACTAGAACTGAGGTTTTGCATTTCCACGGTTCAAATCTGCGTGTAATCCATCTTTCTGCATAAAAAAAAACATTTTGAGTGTCTCGCTGACTGTTCAGACACAAATATATCTGTTTAAAAGAGTCTGGTGTAGGCCAGATAACTGGAACTGTGGTTTTGCATTTCCACGGTTCAAATCTGCGTGTAGTCCACCTTTTTGCATAAAAAAAAAACATTTTGAATGTCTCGCTGACTGTTCTGACTCAAATATATCTGTTTAAAAGAGTCTGGTGTAGGCCAGATAAGTAAAACTGTGGTTTTGTATTTCCACTTTTCAAATCTCTGTATTATCCACTTTTTTGCCTTTTCTCAATAAAAAAAACATTTTGAGAGTCTCGCTGACTGTTCAGACACAAATATATCTGTTTAAAAGAGTCTGGTGTAGGCCAGATAACTAAAACTGTGGTTTTGTACTTCCACTTTTCAAATCTCTGTATTATCCACTTTTTTGCCTTTTTTCAATAAAAAAAACATTTTGAGTGTCTCGCTGACTGTTCAGACACAAATATATCTGTTTAAAAGAGTCTGGTGTAAGCCAGATAACTAGAACTGTGGTTTTGCTGTTCCACGGTTCAAATATGGGTGTAATAAACCTTTTTGCATAAAAAAAACATTTTGAGTGTCTCGCTGACTGTTCTCACACAAAAATATCTGTTTAAAAGAGTCTGGTGTAGGCCAGAAAACTAGAACTGTGGTTTTGCATTTCCACGGTTCAAATCTCTGCATTATCCACTTTTTTTGCCTTTTTTCAATAAAAAAAAACATTTTGAGTGTCTTGCTAACTGTTTAGACACAAATATATCTGTTTAAAAGAGTCTGGTGTAGGCCAGATGACTAGAACTGAGGTTTTGCATTTCCACGGTTCAAATCTGCGTGTAATCCATCTTTCTGCATAAAAAAAAACATTTTGAGTGTCTCGCTGACTGTTCAGACACAAATATGTCTGTTTAAAAGAGTCTGGTGTAGGCCAGATAACTGGAACTGTGGTTTTGCATTTCCACGGTTCAAATCTGCGTGTAGTCCACCTTTTTGCATAAAAAAAAAACATTTTGAATGTCTCGCTGACTGTTCTGACACAAATATATATATGTTTAAAAGATTCTGGTGTAGGCCAGATAACTAGAACTGTGGTTTTCCTCTTCCATGGTTCAAATCTGGGTGTAATCCACCCTTTTGCAAAAAAAACCATTTTGAGTGTCTTGCTGACTGTTCAGACACAAATATATCTCTTTAAAAGAGTCTACTGTAGGCCAGATAACTAGAACTGTGGTTTTACAGTTCTACGGTTCAAATCTCTGTATTATCCACTTTTTTGCATTTTTTCAAAAAAAAAAAACATTTTGAGTGTCTCACTGACTGTTCAGACAGAAATATATCTGTTTAAAAGAGTCTGGTGTAGACCAGATAAGTAGAACTGTGTTTTTGCAGTTCCATGGTTCAGATCTCTGTATTATCCACATTTTTGCCTTTTTTCAATAAAAAAAACATTTTGAGTGTCTTGCTAACTGTTCAGACCCAAATATATCTGTTTAAAAGAGTCTGGTGTAGGCCAGATAACTAGAACTGTGGTTTTGCACTTCCACGGTCCAAATCTCTGTATTATCCACTTTTTTGCCTTTTTTCAATAAAAAAAAACATTTTGAGCGTCTCACTGACTGTTCAGACAGAAATATATCTGTTTAAAAGAGTCTGGTGTATGCCTGATAACTAGAATTGTGGTTTTGCATTTCAACGGTTCAAATCTGGGTGTAATCCACCTTTTTGCATAAGAAAAAACATTTTGAGTGTCTCGCTGACTGTTCAGACAGAAATATATCTGTTTAAAACAGTCTGGTGTAGGCCAGATAACTAGAACTGTGGTTTTGCAGTTCCACAGTTTAGATCTCTGTATTATCCACTTTTTTGCCTTTTTTCAATAAAAAAAACATTTGAGTGTCTTGCTGACTGTTCAGACACAAATATATCTGTTTAAAAGAGTCTGGCGTAGGCCAGATAACTAGGACTGTGGTTTTCCTCTTCCACGATTCAAATCTCTGTATTATCCACTTTTTTGCCTTTTTTCAATAAAAAAGACTGTTTGGAGCGTCTCGCTGACTGTTCAGACACAAATATATATATATATGTTTAAAAGATTCTGGTGTAGGCCAGATAACTAGAACTGTGGTTTTCCTCTTCCATGGTTCAAATCTGGGTGTAATCCACCCTTTTGCATAAAAAAAACATTTTGAGTGTCTTGCTGACTGTTCAGACACAAATATATCTATTTAAAAGAGTCTGATGTAGGCCAGATAACTAGAACTGTGGTTTTGCGTTTCCACGGTTCAAATCTCTGCATTATCCACTTTTTTGCCTATTTACAATAAAAAAAAACATTTTGAGTGTCTCGCTGACTGTTCTGACACAAATATATCTGTTTAAAAGAGTCTGATGTAGGCCAGATAACTAGAACTGTGGTTTTGCGTTTCCACGGTTCAAATCTCTGCATTATCCACTTTTTTGCCTATTTACAATAAAAAAAAACATTTTGAGTGTCTCGCTGACTGTTCTGACACAAATATATCTGTTTAAAAGAGTCTGATGTAGGCCAGATAACTAGAACTGTGGTTTTGCGTTTCCACGGTTCAAATCTCTGCATTATCCACTTTTTTTGCCTATTTACAATAAAAAAAAACATTTTGAGTGTCTCGCTGACTGTTCAGACAGAAATATATCTGTTTAAAAGAGTCTGGTGTAGACCAGATAACTAGAACTGTGGTTTTGCAGTTCCACGGTTCAGATCTCTGTATTATCCACTTTTTTGCCTTTTTTCAATAAAAAAAACATTTGAGTGTCTTGCTAACTGTTCAGACACAAATATATCTGTTTAAAAGAGTCTGGTGTAGGCCAGAAAACTAGAAATGTAGTTTTTCATATCCACGGTTCAAATCTGGGTGTAATCCACCTTTTTGCATAAAAAAAAACAGTTTGAGTGTCTCACTGACTGTTCAGACACAAATATATCTGTTTAAAAGAGTCTGGCGTAGGCCGGATAACTAGAACTGTGGTTTTGCAGTTCCACGGTTTAAATCTCTGTATTATCCACTTTTTTGCCTTTTTTCAATAAAAAAAAAACATTTTGAGTGTCTCGTTGACTGTTCAAGCACAAATATATCTGTTTAAAACATTCTGGTGTAGGCCAGATAACTACAACTGTGGTTTTCCACTCGCACGGTACAATTCTGGGCGTAATCCACCTTTTTGCATAAAAAAAAACATTTTGAGTGTCTCGCTGACTATTCAGACACAAATACAGTACAGACCAAAAGTTTGGACACACCTTCACATTTAAAGATTTTTCTGTATTTTCATGACTTTGAAAATTGTACATTCACACTGAAGGCATCAAAACTATGAATTAACACATGTGGAATTATATACTAAACAAAAAAGTGTGAAACAACTGAAAATATGTCTTATATTCTAGGTTCTTCAAAGTAGCCACTTTTTGCTTTGATGACTGCTTTGCACACTCTTGGCATTCTCTTGATGAGCTTCAAGAGGTAGTCACCGGAAATGGTCTTCCAACAATCTTGAAAGAGTTCCCAGAGATGCTTAGCACTTGTTGGCCCTTTTGCCTTCACTCTGCGGTCCAGCTCACCCCAAACCATCTCGATTGGGTTCAGGTCTGGTGACTGTGGAGGCCAGGTCATCTGGCGTATTACCCCATCACTCTCCTTCTTGGTCAAATAGCCCTTACACAGCCTGGAGGTGTGCTTGGGGTCATTGTCCTGTTGAAAAATAAATGATGGTCCAACTAAACGCAAACCGGATGGAATAGCATGCCGCTGCAAGATGCTGTCGTAGCCATGCTGGTTCAGTATGCCTTCAATTTTGAATAAATCCCCAACAGTGTCACTAGCAAAGCACCCCCACATCATGACACCTCCTCCTCCATGCTTCACGGTGGGACCAGGCGTGTAGAGTCCATCCGTTCACCGTTTCTGCGTCGCATAACGACACGGTGGTTGGAACCAAAGATCTCAAATTTGGACTCCTCAGACCAAAGCACAGACTTCCAATGGTCTAATGTCCATTCCTTGTGTTCTTTAGCCCAAACAAGTCTCTTCTGCTTGTTGCCTGTCCTTAGCCGTGGTTTCCTAGCAGCTATTTTACCATGAAGGCCTGCTGCACAAAGTCTCCTCTTAACAGTTGTTGAAGAGATCTGTCTGCTGCTAGAACTCTGTGTGGCATTGACCTGGTCTCTAATCTGAGCTGCTGTTAACCTGCGATTTTTGAGGCTGGTGACTCGGATAAACTTATCCTCAGAAGCAGAGGTTACTCTTGGTCTTCCTTTCCTGGGGCGGTCCTCATGTGAGCCAGTTTCTTAGTAGCGCTTGATGGTTTTTGCAACTGCACTTGGGGACACTTTCAAAGTTTGCCCAATTTTTCGGATTGACTGACCTTCATTTCTTAAAGTAATGATGGCCACTTGTTTTTCTTTACTTAGCTGCTTTTTTCTTGCCATAATACAAATTCTAACAGTCTATTCAGTAGGACTATCAGCTGTGTATCCACCAGACTTCTGCACAACACAACTGATGGTCCCAACCCCATTTCTAAGGCAAGAAATCCCACTTATTAAACCTCACAGGGCACACCTATGAAGTGAAAACCATTTCCGGTGACTGCCTCTTGAAGCTCATCAAGTGAATGCCAAGAGTGTGCAAAGCAGTCATCAAAGCAAAAGGTGGCTACTTTGAAGAACCTAGAATATAAGACATATTTTCAGTTGTTTCACACTTTTTTGTTAAGTATATAATTCCACATGTGTTAATTCATAGTTTTGATGCCTTCAGAGTGAATGTACAATTTTCATAGTCAAGAAAATAGAGAAAACTCTTTAAATGAGAAGGTGTGTCCAAATTTTTGGTCTGTACTGTATATCTGTTTAAAAGAGTCTGGTGTAGGCCAGATAACTAGAACTGTGGTTTTCATCTTCCACGATTCAAATCTCTGTATTATCCACTTTTTTGCATTTTTTCAATAAAAAAAACATTTTGAGTGTCTCGCTGACTGTTCAGACACAAATATATCTGTTTAAAAGAGTCTGTCGTAGGCCAGATAACTAGAACTGTAGTTTTCCTCTTCCATGATTCCAATCTCTGTATTATCCACTTTTTTGCCTTTTTTCAATAAAAAAAATCGTTTTGAGCGTCTTGCTGACTGTTCAGACACAAATATATCTGTTTGAAAGAGTCTGGTGTAGGCCAGATAACTAGAATTGTGGTTTTGCATTTCAACGGTTCAAATCTGGGTGTAATCCACCTTTTTGCATAAAAAAAACATTTTGAGTGTCTCGCTGACTGTTCAGACACAAATATATCTGTTTAAAAGAGTCTGGTGTAGGCCAGATAAAAATAACTGTGGTTTTGCATTTCCACGGTTCAAATCTGGGTGTAATCCACCTTTTTACATAAAAAAAAAAGCATTTTGAGTGTCTCACTGACTGTTCAGACACAAATATATCTGTTTAATAGAGTCTGGCGTAGGCCACATAACTAGCACTGTGGTTTTCCTCTTCCACGATTCAAATTTCTGTATTATCCACTTTTTTGCCTTTTTTCAATAAAAAAGACTGTTTGGAGGGTCTCGCTGACTGTTCAGACACAAATATATATGTTTAAAAGATTCTGGTGTAGGCCAGATAACTAGAACTGTGGTTTTCCTCTTCCATGGTTCAAATCTGGGTGTAATCCACCCTTTTGCTTAAAAAAAAAACATTTTGAGTGTCTTGCTGACTGTTCAGACACAAATATGTCTCTTTAAAAGAGTCTGCTGTAGGCCAGATAACTAGAACTGTGGTTTTGCAGTTCCATGGTTCAAATCTCTTTATTATCCACTTTTTTGCATTTTTTCAATAAAAAAAAACATTTTGAGTGTCACACTGACTGTTCAGACAGAAATATATCTGTTTAAAAGAGTCTGGTGTAGACCAGATAATTAGAACTGTGGTTTTGTAGTTCCCCGGTTCAAACCTCTGTATTATCCACTTTTTTTGCATTTTTAATATAAAAAAAACATTTTGAGTGTCTCGCTGACTGTTCAGACACAAATATATCTGTTTAAAAGAGTCTGGTGTAGTCCAAATAACTAGAACTGTGGTTTTGCATTTCCACGGTTCAAATCTGCGTGTAATCCACCTTTTTGCATGAAAAAAAAACATTTTGAATGTCTCGCTGATTGTTCTGACACAAATATATCTATTTAAAAGAGTCTGGTGTAGGCCATATAACTAGAACTGTGGTTTTGCACTTCCACGGTCCAAATCTCTGTATTATCCACTTTTTTGCCTTTTTTCAATAAAAAATCATTTTGAGCGTCTCACTGACTGTTCAGACAGAAATATATCTGTTTAAAAGAGTCTGGTGTAGGCCAGATAACTAGAATTGTGGTTTTGCATTTCAACGGTTCAAATCTGGGTGTAATCTACCTTTTTGCATAAAAAAAAACATTTTGAGTGTCTTGCTGATTGTTCAGACACAAATATATCTGTTTAAAAGAGTCTGGTGTAGGCCAGATAAAAATAACTGTGATTTTGCATTTCCACAGTTCAAATCTGGGTGTAATCCACCTTTTTGCATAAAAAAAAACATTTTGAGTGTCTCACTAACTGTTCAGACACAAATATATCTGTTTAAAAGAGTCTGGCGTAGGCCAGATAAATAGGACTGTGGTTTTCATCTTCCACGATTCAAATCTCTGTATTATCCACTTTTTTGCCTTTTTTCAATAAAAAAAAACATTTTAGTGTCTCGCTGACTGTTTAGACACAAATATATCTATTTAAAAGATTCTGGTGTAGGCCAGATAACTAGAACTGTGGTTTTCCTCTTCCATGGTTCAAATCTGGGTGTAATCCACCCTTTTGCATAAAAAAAAACATTTTGAGCGTCTCGCTGACTGTTCAGACACAAATATATCTGTTTAAAAGATTCTGGTGTAGGCCAGATAACTAGAACTGTGGTTTTCCTCTTCCATGGTTCAAATCTGGGTGTAATCCACCCTTTTGCATAAAAAAAACATTTTGAGTGTCTTGCTGACTGTTCAGACACAAATATATCTCTTTAAAAGAGTCTGCTGTAGGCCAGATAACTAAAACTGTGGTTATCCTCTTCCACGGTTCAAATCTCTGTATTATCCACTTTTTTCCCTTTTTTCAATAAAAAAAACATTTTAGTGTATCGCTGACTGTTTAGACACAAATATATCTATTTAAAAGATTCTGGCGTAGGCCTGATAACTAGAAATGAAGTTTTCCTCTCCCATGGTTCAAATCTGGGTGTAATCCACCTTTTTGCATAAAAAAAACATTTTGAGTGTCTCGCTGACTGTTCCGACACAAATATATCTGTTTAAAAGAGTCTGGTGTAGGCCAGTTAACTAGAACTGTGGTTTTGCATTTTCACGGTTCAAATCTCTGCATTATCCACTTTTTTGCGTATTTACAATAAAAAAAAACATTTTGAGTGTCTCGCTGACTGTTCATACAGAAATATATCAGTTTTAAAGAGTCTGGTGTAGACCAGATAACTAGAACTGTGGTTTTGCAGTTCCACGGTTCAGATCTCTGTATTATCCACTTTTTTGCCTTTTTTCAATAAAAAAAACATTTTGAGTGTCTTGCTAACTGTTCAGACACAAATATATCTGTTTAAAAGTGTCTGGTGTAGGCCAGAAAACTAGAAATGTGGTTTTTCATATCCACGGTTCAAATCTGGGTGTAATACACCTTTTTGCATAAAAAAAACATTTTGAGTGTCTCACTGACTGTTCAGACTCAAATATATCTGTTTAAAAGAGTCTGGTGTAGGCCAGATAAGTAAAACTGTGGTTTTGTATTTCCACTTTTCAAATCTCTGTATTATCCACTTTTTTGCCTTTTCTCAATAAAAAAAACATTTTGAGAGTCTCACTGACTGTTCAGACACAAATATATCTGTTTAAAAGAGTCTGGTGTAGGCCAGATAACTAAAACTTTGGTTTTGTACTTCCACTTTTCAAATCTCTGTATTATCCACTTTTTTGCCTTTTTTCAATAAAAAAAACATTTTGAGTGTCTCGCTGACTGTTCAGACACAAATATATCTGTTTAAAAGAGACTGGTGTAGGCCAGATAACTACAACTGTGGTTTTGCTGTTCCCCGGTTCAAACCTCTGTATTATCCACTTTTTTCCTTTTTCAATATAAAAAAAACATTTTGAGCGTCTCGCTGACTGTTCAGACACAAATATATCTGTTTAAAAGAGTATGGTGTAGGCCAGATAACTAGAACTGTGGTTTTGCATTTCCACGTTTCAAATCTGCATGTAATCCACCTTTTTGCATAAAAAAAGAACATTTTGAGTGTCTCACTGACTGTTCAGACAGAAATATATCTGTTTAAAAGAGTCTGGTGTAGACCAGATAAGTAGAACTGTGGTTTTGCAGTTCCATGGTTCAGATCTCTGTATTATCCACTTTTTTGCCTTATTTCAATAAAAAAAACATTTTGAGTGTCTCTCTGACTGTTCAGACACAAATATATCTGTTTAAAAGATTCTGGTGTAAGCCAGATAACTAGAACTGTGGTTTTGCAGTTCCACGGTTCAAATATGGGTGTAATCCACCTTTTTGCATAAAAAAAACATTTTGAGTGTATGGCTGACTGTTCAGACACAAATATATCTGTTTAAAAGAGTCTGGTGTAGGCCAGATAACTAGAACTGTGGTTTTGCATTTCCACGGTTCAAATCTCTGCATTATCCACTTTTTTTGCCTTTTTTCAAAGAAAGAAACATTTTGAGTGTCTCGCTGACTTGTCAGACACAAATGTATCTGTTTAAAAAAGTCTGGTGTAGGCCAGATAACTACAACTGTGGCTTTGCTATTCCCCGGTTCAAACCTCTGTATTATTCACTTTTTTGCCTTTTTCAATATAAAAGAATCATTTTGAGTGTCTCGCTGACTGTTCAGACACAAATATATCTGTTTAAAAGAGTCTGGTGTAGGCCAGATGACTAGAACTGAGGTTTTGCATTTCCACGGTTCAAATCTGGGTGTAATCCATCTTTCTGCATAAAAAAAAAACATTTTGAGTGTCTCGCTGACTGTTCAGACACAAATATATCTGTTTAAAAGAGTCTGGTGTAGGCCACATAACTGAAACTGTGGTTTTGCATTTCCACGGTTCAAATCTGCGTGTAATCCACCTTTTTGCATAAAAAAAAAACATTTTGAATGTCTTGCTGACTGTTCTGACACAAATATATCTATAGCAACCTATAGTGTGACACATAAGCAGAAGGTATAAAAAATCTAATTTTTATTGTATTAATATTTTAAAACAGTATAGAATACATAAAATGAGGGGAAGGGAACGACAAAGAAAAGGTCACCTGGGTAGACAGCTATAGTACATAATAAAGTCTCCACCAAAAATTGAATCATATGATACACAGGTGTAGGGGAACTATACCACAATTAATCATCTAAATATAACTTAAAGTGCAAAGTGCTAATATGTAAACAAGATAAGAGAATGATTACAAAATAGTGAAATCTATGGATATAGTATCACAAAAGTACAGAGTAGATATAGTATCACAATAATACAGGGTAGATAGAGGATAATGAAGCTGTACTAACCCAAGAGACCTGAATCCAACGCGCGTTTCGCCTGGGCTTTGACGACGATCCTCGTCAAAGCCCAGGCGAAACGCGCGTTGGATTCAGGTCTCTTGGGTTAGTACAGCTTCATTATCCTCTATCCACCCTGTATTCTTGTGATACTATATCTACTCTGTACTTTTGTGATACTATATCCATAGATTTCACTATTTTGTAATCATTCTCTTATCTTGTTTACATATTAGCACTTTGCACTTTAAGTTATATTTAGATGATTAATTGTGGTATAGTTCCCCTACACCTGTGTATCATATGATTAAATTTTTGGTGGAGACTTTATTATGTACTATAGCTGTCTGCCCAGGTGACCTTTTCTTTGTCGTTCCCTTCCCCTCATTTTATGTATTCTATACTGTTTTAAAATATTAATACAATAAAAATTAGATTTTTTATACCTTCTGCTTATGTGTCACACTATAGGTTGCTATTAATTATGCAGACACATGGGCATACTTTTCTGCTATGTGATCTAGGTTTTTGATTTGTACAAATATATCTATTTAAAAGAGTCTGGTGTAGGCCAGATAACTAGAACTGTGGTTCTGCACTTCCACGGTCCAAATCTCTGTATTATCCACTTTTTTGCCTTTTTTCAATAAAAAAAAACATTTTGAGCGTCTCACTGACTGTTCAGACAGAAATATATCTGTTTAAAAGATTCTGGTGTAGACCAGATAAGTAGAACTGTGGTTTTGCAGTTCCACGGTTCAGATCTCTGTATTATCCACTTTTTTGCCTTTTTTCAATAAAAAAAACATTTTGAGTGTCTTGCTAACTGTTCAGACACAAATATATCTGTTTAAAAGAGTCTGGTGTAGGCCATATGACTAGAAGTGAGGTTTTGCATTTCCACGGTTCAAATCTGGGTGTAATCCACATTTTTGCATAAAAAAAAACATTTTGAGTGTCTCACTGACTGTTCAGACACAAATATATCTGTTTGAAAGAGTCTGTCATAGGCCACATAACTAGGACTGCGGTTTTCCTCTTCCACGATTCAAATCTCTGTATTATCCACTTTTTTGCCTTTTTTCAATAAAAAATACTGTTTGGAGTGTCTCGCTGACTGTTCAGACACAAATATATATATGTTTAAAAGATTCTGGTGTAGACCAGATAAGTAGAACTGTGGTTTTGCAGTTCCATGGTTCAGATCTCTGTATTATCCACTTTTTTGCCTTTTTCCAATAAAAAAAACATTTTGAGTGTCTTGCTGACTGTTCAGACATAAATATATCTGTTTAAAAGAGTCTGGTGTAGGCCAGATAACTACAACTGTGGCTTTGCTGTTCCACGGTTCAAACCTCTGTATTATCCACTTTTTTGCCTTTTTCAATATAAAAAAAACATTTTGAGTGTCTCGCTGACTGTTCAGACACAAATATATCTGTTTAAAAGAGTCTGGTGAAGTCCAGATAACCAGAACTGTGGTTTTGCATTTCCACGGTTCAAATCTGCGTGTAATCCACCTTTTTGCTTAAAGAAAAAACATTTTGAATGTCTCGCTGACTGTTCTGACACAAATATATCTATTTAAAAGAGTCTGGTGTAGGCCAGATAACTAGAACTGTGGTTTTGCACTTCCATGGTCCAAATCTCTGTATTATCCACTTCTTGCCTTTTTTCAATAAAAAAAAACATTTTGAGTGTCCTGCTGACTGTTCAGACACAAATATATCTGTTTAAAAGAGTTTGGTGTAGGCCAGATGACTAGAACTGAGGTTCAGCATTTCCACGTTTCAAATCTGGGTGTAATCCACCTTTTTGCATAAAAAAAAACATTTTGAGTGTCTTACTTTCTGTTCAGACACAAATATATCTGTTTAAAAGAATCTGGCGTAGGCCAGATAACTAGGACTGTGGTTTTCCTCTGCCACGATTCAAATCTCTGTATTATCCACTTTTTTGCCTTTTTTCAATAAAAAAGACTGTTTGGAGTGTCTCGCTGACTGTACAGACACAAATATATATATGTTTAAAAGATTCTGGTGTAGGCCAGATAAGTAGAACTGTGGTTTTCCTCTTCCATGGTTCAAATCTGGGTGTAATCCACCCTTTTGCATAAAAAAACCCGTTTTGAGTGTCTTGCTGACTGTTCAGACACAAATATATCTCTTTTAAAGAGTCTGCTGTAGGCCAGATAACTAGAACTGTGGTTTTACAGTTCTGCGGTTCAAATCTCTGTATTATCCACCTTTTTGCCTTTTTTCAATAAAAAAAACATTTGGAGTATCTCACTGACTGTTCAGACAGAAATATATCTGTTTAAAAGAGTCTGGTGTAGACCAGATAAGTAGAACTGTGGTTTTGCAGTTCCACAGTTCAGATCTTTGTATTATCCACTTTTTTGCCTTTTTTCAATAAAAAAAACATTTTGAGTGTCTTGCTAACTGTTCAGACACAAATATATCTGTTTAAAAGAGTCTGGTGTAGGCCAGATGACTAGAACTGAGGTTTTGTATTTCCACGGTTCAAATCTGGGTGTAATCTATCTTTCTGCATAAAAAAAAACATTTTGAGTGTCTCGTTGACTGTTCAGGCACAAGTATATCTGTTTAAACCATTCTGGTGTAGGCCAGATAACTACAACTGTGGTTTTCCACTCGCACGGTTCAATTCTGGGCGTAATCCACCTTTTTGCATAAAAAAAAACATTTTGAGTGTCTCGCTGACTATTCTGACACAAATATATCTGTTTAAAAGAGTCTGTCGTAGGCCAGATAACTAAAACTGTAGTTTTCCTCTTCCATGATTCCAATCTCTGTATTATCCACTTTTTTGCCTTTTTTCAATAAAAAAAAACGTTTTGAGCATCTTGCTGACTGTTCAGACACAAATATATCTGTTTAAAAGAGTCTGGTGTAGGCCAGATAACTAGAATTGTGGTTTTGCATTTCAACGGTTCAAATCTGGGTGTAATCCACCTTTTTGCATAAAAAAAAACATTTTGAGTGTCTCGCTGACTGTTCAGACACAAATATATCTATTTAAAAGAGTCTGGTGTAGGCCAGATAACTAGAACTGTGGTTTTGCACTTCCACGGTCCAAATCTCTGTATTATCCACTTTTTTGCCTTTTCTCAATAAAAAAAAACATTTTGAGTGTCTCGCTGACTGTACAGACACAAATATATCTGTTTAAAAGAGCCTGGTGTAGGCCAGATAACTAAAACTGTGGTTTTGCAGTTCCACGGTTCAAATCTCTGTATTATCCACTTTTTGCCTTTTTTCAATAAAAAAAACATTTTGAGTGTCTCGCTGACTGTTCAGACACAAATATATCTGTTTAAAAGAGTCTGGTGTAGGCCAGATAACTAGAACTGTGGTTTTGCATTTCCACGGTTCAAATATGGGTATAATCCGCCTTTTTGCATAAAAAAAAACATTTTGAGTGTCTCGCTGACTGTTCAGACACAAATATATCTGTTTAAAAGAGTCTGGTGTAGGCCAGATAACTAGAACTGTGGTTTCGCATTTCCACGGTTCAAATCTCTGCATTATCCACTTTTTTTTGCCTTTTTTTAAAAAAAAAAAACATTTTGAGTGTCTCGCTGACGTGTCAGACACAAATATATCTGTTTAAAAGAGTCTGGTGTAGGTCAGATAACTACAACTGTGGCTTTGCTGTTCCACGGTTCAAACCTCTGTATTATCCACTTTTTTGCCTTTTTCAATATAAAAAAAACATTTTGAGTGTCTCGCTGACTGTTCAGACACAAACATATCTGTTTAAAAGAGTCTGGTGTAGGCCAGATAACTAGAACTGTGGTTTTGCATTTCCACGTTTCAAATCTGCGTGTAATCCACCTTTTTGCATAAAAAAAAACATTTTGAGTGTCTCGCTGACTGTTCAGACACAAATATATCTGTTTAAAAGAGTCTGGTGTAGGCCAGATAAAAATAACTGTGGTTTTGCATTTCCACGGTTCAAATCTGGGTGTAATCCACCTTTTTGCATAAAAAAAAAACATTTTGAGTGTCTCACTGACTGTTCAGACACAAATATATCTGTTTAAAAGAGTCTGGCGTAGGCCACATAACTAGGACTGTGGTTTTCCTCTTCCACAATTCAAATCTCTGTATTATCCACTTTTTTGCCTTTTTTCAATAAAAAGACTGTTTGGAGTGTCTCGCTGACTGTTCAGACACAAATATATATATGTTTAAAAGATTCTGGTGTAGACCAGATAAGTAGAACTGTGGTTTTGCAGTTCCACGGTTCAGATCTCTGTATTATCCACTTTTTTGCCTTTTTCCAATAAAAAAAACATTTTGAGTGTCTTGCTGACTGTTCAGACACAAATATATCTGTTTAAAATAGTCTGGTGAAGGCCAGATGACTAGAACTGAGGTTTTGCATTTCCACATTTCAAATCTGGGTGTAATCCATCTTTCTGCATAAAAAAAAACATTTTGAGTGTCTCGCTGACTGTTCAGACACAAACATATCTGTTTAAAAGAGTATGGTGTAGGCCAGATAACTAGAACTGAGGTTTTGCATTTCCATGTTTCATATCTGCGTGTAATCCACCTTTTTGCATAAAAAAAAAACATTTTGAATGTCTCGCTGACTGTTCTGACACAAATATATCTATTTAAAAGAGTCTGGTGTAGGCCAGATAACTAGAACTGTGGTTTTGCACTTCCACGGTCCAAATCTCTGTATTATCCACTTTTTTGCCTTTTCTCAATAAAAAAAAACATTTTGAGTGTCTCGCTGACTGTACAGACACAAATATATCTGTTTAAAAGAGCCTGGTGTAGGCCAGATAACTAAAACTGTGGTTTTGCAGTTCCACGGTTCAAATCTCTGTATTATCCACTTTTTGCCTTTTTTCAATAAAAAAAACATTTTGAGTGTCTCGCTGACTGTTCAGTCACAAATATATCTGTTTAAAAGAGTCTGGTGTAGGCCAGATAACTAGAACTGTGGTTTTGCATTTCCACGGTTCAAATATGGGTATAATCCGCCTTTTTGCATAAAAAAAAACATTTTGAGTGTCTCGCTGACTGTTCAGACACAAATATATCTGTTTAAAAGAGTCTGGTGTAGGCCAGATAACTAGAACTGTGGTTTCGCATTTCCACGGTTCAAATCTCTGCATTATCCACTTTTTTTGGCTTTTTTAAAAAAAAAAAACATTTTGAGTGTCTCGCTGACGTGTCAGACACAAATATATCTGTTTAAAAGAGTCTGGTGTAGGTCAGATAACTACAACTGTGGCTTTGCTGTTCCACAGTTCAAACCTCTGTATTATCCACTTTTTTGCATTTTCAATATAAAAAAAACATTTTGAGTGTCTCGCTGACTGTTCAGACACAAACATATCTGTTTAAAAGAGTCTGGTGTAGGCCAGATAACTAGAACTGTGGTT
The DNA here is from genome assembly GCF_046119375.1 of Phyllobates terribilis. Taxonomy (NCBI): domain Eukaryota; kingdom Metazoa; phylum Chordata; class Amphibia; order Anura; family Dendrobatidae; genus Phyllobates; species Phyllobates terribilis. The sequence continues at coordinate 256,638,691 of NW_027362769.1, forward strand.
TTGCATTTCCACGTTTCAAATCTGCGTGTAATCCACCTTTTTGCATAAAAAAAAACATTTTGAATGTCTCGCTGACTGTTCTGACACAAATATATCTATTTAAAAGAGTCTGGTGTAGGCCAGATAACTAGAACTGTGGTTTTGCACTTCCACGGTCCAAATATCTGTATTATCCACTTTTTTGCCTTTTCTCAATAAAAAAAAACATTTTGAGTGTCTCGCTGACTGTACAGACACAAATTTATCTGTTTAAAAGAGCCTGGTGTAGGCCAGATAACTAAAACTGTGGTTTTGCAGTTCCACGGTTCAAATCTCTGTATTATCCACTTTTTGCCTTTTTTCAATAAAAAAAACATTTTGAGTGTCTCGCTGACGGTTCAGACACCAATATATCTGTTTAAAAGAGTCTGGTGTAAGCAAGATAACTAGAAATGTGGTTTTGCAGTTCCACGGTTCAAATATGGGTGTAATCCACCTTTTTGCATAATAAAAAAAACATTTTGAGTGTCTCACTGACTGTTCAGACACAAATATATCTGTTTAAAAGAGTCTGGTGTAGGCCAGATAACTAGAATTGTGGTTTTGCACTTCAACGGTTCAAATCTGGGTGTAATCCACCTTTTTGCATAAAAAAAACATTTTGAGTGTCTCGCTGACTGTTCAGACACAAATATATCTGTTTAAAAGAGTCTGGTGTAGGCCAGATAAAAATAACTGTGGTTTTGCATTTCCACGGTTCAAATCTGGGTGTAATCCACATTTTTGCATAAAAAAAAAACCTTTTGAGTGTCTCACTGACTGTTCAGACACAAATATATCTGTTTAAAGGAGTCTGGCGTAGGCCACATAACTAGGACTGTGGTTTTCCTCTTCCACGATTCAAATCTCTGTATTATCCACTTTTTTGCCTTTTTTCAATAAAAAAGACTGTTTGGAGTGTCTCGCTGACTGTTCAGACACAAATATATATATGTTTAAAAGATTCTGGTGTAGACCAAATAAGTAGAACTGTGGTTTTGCAGTTCCACGGTTCAGATCTCTGTATTATCCACTTTTTTGCCTTTTTCCAATAAAAAAAACATTTTGAGTGTCTTGCTGACTGTTCAGACACAAATATATCTGTTTAAAAGAGTCTGGTGAAGGCCAGATGACTAGAACTGAGGTTTTGCATTTCCACATTTCAAATCTGGGTGTAATCCATCTTTCTGCATAAAAAAAAACATTTTGAGTGTCTCGCTGAATGTTCAGACACAAACATATCTGTTTAAAAGAGTCTGGTGTAGGCCAGATAACTAGAACTGAGGTTTTGCATTTCCATGTTTCATATCTGCGTGTAATCCACCTTTTTGCATAAAAAAAAACATTTTGAATGTCTCGCTGACTGTTCTGACACAAATATATCTATTTAAAAGAGTCTGGTGTAGGTCAGATAACTAGAACTGTGGTTTTGCACTTCCACGGTCCAAATCTCTGTATTATCCACTTTTTTGCCTTTTCTCAATAAAAAAAAACATTTTGAGTGTCTCGCTGACTGTACAGACACAAATATATCTGTTTAAAAGAGTCTGGTGTAGGCCAGATAACTAGAACTGTGGTTTTTCATATCCACGGTTCAAATCTGGGTGTAATACACCTTTTTGCATAAAAATAACATTTTGAGTGTCTCACTGACTGTTCAGACTCAAATATATCTGTTTAAAAGAGTCTGGTGTAGGCCAGATAACTAGAACTGTGGTTTTGCTGTTCCACGGTTCAAATCTCTGTATTATCCACTTTTTTGCCTTTTTTCAATGAAAAAAAACATTTTGAGTGTCTCGTTGACTGTTCAGCCACAAATATATCTGTTTAAAACATTCTGGTGTAGGCCAGATAGCTACAACGGAGGTTTTCGACTCGCACGGTTCAATTCTGGATGTAATCCACCTTTTTGCATAAAAAAAAACATTTTGAGTGTCTCGCTGACTATTCAGACACAAATATATCTGTTTAAAAGAGTCTGGGGTAGGCCAGATAACTAGAACTGTGGTTTTCCTCTTCCACGATTCAAATCTCTGTATTATCCACATTTTTGCATTTTTTCAATAAAAAAAACATTTTGAGTGTCTCGCTGACTGTTCAGACACAAATATATCTGTTTAAAAGAGTCTGTCGTTGGCCAGATAACTAGAACTGTAGTTTTCCTCTTCCATTATTCCAATCTCTGTATTATCCACTTTTTTGCCTTTTTTCAATAAAAAAAACCGTTTTGAGCGTCTTGCTGACTGTTCAGACACAAATATATCTGTTTAAAAGATTCTGGTGTAGGCCAGATAACTAGAATTGTGGTTTTGCATTTCAACGGTTCAAATCTGGGTGTGATCCACCTTTTTCCATAAAAAAAAACATTTTGAGTGTCTCGCTGACTGTTCAGACACAAATATATCTGTATAAAAGAGTCTGGTGTAGGCCAGATAACTAGAACTGTGGTTTTCCTCTACCATGGTTCAAATCTGGGTGTAATCCACCCTTTTGCTTAAAAAAAAACATTTTGAGTGTCTTGCTGACTGTTCAGACACAAATATATCTCTTTAAAAGAGTCTGCTGTAGGCCAGATAAGTAGAACTGTGGTTTTGCAGTTCTATGGTTCAAATCTCTGTATTATCCACTTCTTTGCATTTTTTCAATAAAAAAAAACATTTTGAGTGTCTCACTGACTGTTCAGACAGAAATATATTTGTTTAAAAGAGTCTGATGTAGACCAGATGAGTAGAACTGTGGTTTTGCAGTTCCACGGTTCAGATCTCTGTATTATCCACTTTTTTGCCTTTTTCCAATAAAGAAAACATTTTGAGTGTCTTGCTGACTGTTCAGACACAAATATATCTGTTTAAAAGAGTCTGGTGAAGGCCAGATGACTAGAACTGTGGTTTTGCATTTCCACGTTTCAAATCTGGGTGTAATCCATCTTTCTGCATAAAAAAAAACATTTTGAGTGTCTCGCTGACTGTTCAGACACAAACATATCTGTTTAAAAGAGTCTGGTGTAGGCCAGATAACTAGAACTGTGGTTTTGCATTTCCACGGCTCAAATCTGCGTGTAATCCACCTTTTTGCATAAAAAAAAACATTTTGAATGTCTTGCTGACTGTTCTGACACAAATATATCTATTTAAAAGAGTCTGGTGTAGGCCAGATAACTAGAACTGTGGTTTTGCACTTCCACGGTCCAAATCTCTGTATTATCCACTTTTTTGCCTTTTCTCAATAAAAAAAAAACATTTTGAGTGTCTCGCTGACTGTTCAGACACAAATATATCTGTTTAAAAGAGTCTGGTGTAGGCCAGATAACTAAAACTGTGGTTTTGCAGTTCCACGGTTCATATCTCTGTATTATCCACTTTTTTGCCTTATTTCAATAAAAAAAACATTTTGAGTGTCTCTCTGACTGTTCAGACACAAATATATCTGTTTAAAAGATTCTGGTGTAAGCCAGATAACTAGAACTGTGGTTTTGCAGTTCCACGGTTCAAATATGGGTGTAATCCACCTTTTTGCATAAAAAAAACATTTTGAGTGTATCGCTGACTGTTCAGACACAAATATATCTGTTTAAAAGAGTCTAGTGTAGGCCAGATAACTAGAACTGTGGTTTTGCATTTCCACGGTTCAAATCTCTGCATTATCCACTTTTTTTGCCTTTTTTCAAAGAAAGAAACATTTTGAGTGTCTCGCTGACTTGTCAGACACAAATGTATCTGTTTAAAAAAGTCTGGTGTAAGCCAGATAACTACAACTCTGGCTTTGCTATTCCCCGGTTCAAACCTCTGTATTATCCACTTTTTTGCCTTTTTCAATATAAAAGAATCATTTTGAGTGTCTCGCTGACTGTTCAGACACAAATATATCTGTTTAAAAGAGTCTGGTGTAGGCCAGATAACTAGAACTGTGGTTTTGCAGTTCCACTGTTCAGATCTCTGTATTATCCACTTTTTTGACTTTTTTCAAATCTGCGTGTAATCCATCTTTCTGCATAAAAAAAAACATTTTGAGTGTCTCGCTGACTGTTCAGACACAAATATATCTGTTTAAAAGAGTCTGGTGTAGGCCAGATAACTGGAACTGTGGTTTTGCATTTCCACGGTTCAAATCTGCGTGTAGTCCACCTTTTTGCATAAAAAAAAAACATTTTGAATGTCTCGCTGACTGTTCTGACACAAATATATCTATTTAAAAGAGTCTGGTGTAGGCCAGATAACAAGAACTGTGGTTTTGCATTTCCACGGTTCAAATCTCTGCATTATCCACTTTTTTTGCCTTTTTTCAATAAAAAAAAACATTTTGAGTGTCTCGCTGACTGTTCAGACACAAATATATCTGTTTAAAAGAGACCGGTGTAGGCCAGATAACTACAACTGTGGCTTTGCTGTTCCCCGGTTCAAACCTCTGTATTATCCACTTTTTTCCTTTTTCAATATAAAAGAATCATTTTGAGTGTCTCGCTGACTGTTCAGACACAAATATATCTGTTTAAAAGAGTCTGGTGTAGGCCAGATAACTAGAACTGTGGTTTTGCAGTTCCACTGTTCAGATCTCTGTATTATCCACGTTTTTGACTTTTTTCAATAAAAAAAACATTTTGAGTGTCTTGCTGACTGTTCAGACACAAATATATCTGTTTAAAAGAGTTTGGTGTAGGCCAGATGACTAGAACTGAGGTTTTGCATTTCCACGGTTCAAATCTGGGTGTAATCCACCTTTTTGCATAAAAAAAACATTTTGAGTGTCTCACTGACTGTTCAGACACAAATATATCTGTTTAAAAGAGTCTGGCGTAGGCCAGATAACTAGGACTGTGGTTTTCCTCTTCCACAATTCAAATCTCTGTATTATCCTCTTTTTTGCCTTTTTTCAATAAAAAAAAAAACATTTTGAGTGTCTCACTGACTGTTCAGACAGAATTATATCTGTTTAAAAGAGTCTGGTGTAGACCAGATAAGTAGAACTGTGGTTTTGCAGTTCCACAGTTCAGATCTCTGTATTATCCACTTTTTTGCCTTTTTTCAATAAAAAAACACATTTTGAGTGTCTTGCTAACTGTTTAGACACAAATATATCTGTTTAAAAGAGTCTGGTGTAGGCCAGATGACTAGAACTGAGGTTTTGCATTTCCACGGTTCAAATCTGCGTGTAATCCATCTTTCTGCATAAAAAAGAACATTTTGAGTGTCTCGCTGACTGTTCAGACACAAATATATCTGTTTAAAAGAGTCTGGTGTAGGCCAGATAACTGGAACTGTGGTTTTGCATTTCCACGGTTCAAATCTGCGTGTAGTCCACCTTTTTGCATAAAAAAAAAACATTTTGAATGTCTCGCTGACTGTTCTGACTCAAATATATCTGTTTAAAAGAGTCTGGTGTAGGCCAGATAAGTAAAACTGTGGTTTTGTATTTCCACTTTTCAAATCTCTGTATTATCCACTTTTTTGCCTTTTCTCAATAAAAAAAACATTTTGAGAGTCTCGCTGACTGTTCAGACACAAATATATCTGTTTAAAAGAGTCTGGTGTAGGCCAGATAACTAAAACTGTGGTTTTGTACTTCCACTTTTCAAATCTCTGTATTATCCACTTTTTTGCCTTTTTTCAATAAAAAAAACATTTTGAGTGTCTCGCTGACTGTTCAGACACAAATATATCTGTTTAAAAGAGTCTGGTGTAAGCCAGATAACTAGAACTGTGGTTTTGCTGTTCCACGGTTCAAATATGGGTGTAATAAACCTTTTTGCATAAAAAAAACATTTTGAGTGTCTCGCTGACTGTTCTCACACAAAAATATCTGTTTAAAAGAGTCTGGTGTAGGCCAGAAAACTAGAACTGTGGTTTTGCATTTCCACGGTTCAAATCTCTGCATTATCCACTTTTTTTGCCTTTTTTCAATAAAAAAAAACATTTTGAGTGTCTTGCTAACTGTTTAGACACAAATATATCTGTTTAAAAGAGTCTGGTGTAGGCCAGATGACTAGAACTGAGGTTTTGCATTTCCACGGTTCAAATCTGCGTGTAATCCATCTTTCTGCATAAAAAAAAACATTTTGAGTGTCTCTCTGACTGTTCAGACACAAATATATCTGTTTAAAAGAGTCTGGTGTAGGCCAGATAACTGGAACTGTGGTTTTGCATTTCCACGGTTCAAATCTGCGTGTAGTCCACCTTTTTGCATAAAAAAAAAACATTTTGAATGTCTCGCTGACTGTTCTGACACAAATATATCTATTTAAAAGAGTCTGGTGTAGGCCAGATAACAAGAACTGTGGTTTTGCATTTCCACGGTTCAAATCTCTGCATTATCCACTTTTTTTGCCTTTTTTCAATAAAAAAAACATTTTGAGTGTCTCGCTGACTGTTCAGACACAAATATATCTGTTTAAAAGAGACTGGTGTAGGCCAGATAACTACAACTGTGGCTTTGCTGTTCCCCGGTTCAAACCTCTGTATTATCCACTTTTTTCCTTTTTCAATATAAAAAAAACATTTTGAGCGTCTCGCTGACTGTTCAGACACAAATATATCTGTTTAAAAGAGTATGGTGTAGGCCAGATAACTAGAACTGTGGTTTTGCATTTCCACGGTTCAAATCTGCATGTAATCCACCTTTTTGCATAAAAAAAGAACATTTTGAATGTCTCGCTGACTGTTCTGACTCAAATATATCCATTTAAAAGAGTCTGGTGTAGGCCAGATAACTAGAACTGTGGTTTTGCACTTCCACGGTCCAAATCTCTGTATTATCCACTTTTTTGCCTTTTTTCAATAAAAAAAACATTTTGAGTGTCTCGCTGACTGTTCAGACACAAATATATCTGTTTAAAAGAGACTGGTGTAGGCCAGATAACTACAACTGTGGCTTTGCTGTTCCCCGGTTCAAACCTCTGTATTATCCACTTTTTTCCTTTTTCAATATAAAAAAAACATTTTGAGCGTCTCGCTGACTGTTCAGACACAAATATATCTGTTTAAAAGAGTCTGGTGTAGGCCAGATAACTAGAACTGTGGTTTTGCATTTCCACGGTTCAAATCTGCATGTAATCCACCTTTTTGCATAAAAAAAGAACATTTTGAGTGTCTCACTGACTGTTCAGACAGAAATATATCTGTTTAAAAGAGTCTGGTGTAGACCAGATAAGTAGAACTGTGGTTTTGCAGTTCCATGGTTCAGATCTCTGTATTATCCACTTTTTTGCCTTATTTCAATAAAAAAAACATTTTGAGTGTCTCTCTGACTGTTCAGACACATATATATCTGTTTAAAAGATTCTGGTGTAAGCCAGATAACTAGAACTGTGGTTTTTCAGTTCCACGGTTCAAATATGGGTGTAATCCACCTTTTTGCATAAAAAAAACATTTTGAGTGTATGGCTGACTGTTCAGACACAAATATATCTGTTTAAAAGAGTCTGGTGTAGGCCAGATAACTAGAACTGTGGTTTTGCATTTCCACGGTTCAAATCTCTGCATTATCCACTTTTTTTGCCTTTTTTCAAAGAAAGAAACATTTTGAGTGTCTCGCTGACTTGTCAGACACAAATGTATCTGTTTAAAAAAGTCTGGTGTAGGCCAGATAACTACAACTGTGGCTTTGCTATTCCCCGGTTCAAACCTCTGTATTATCCACTTTTTTGCCTTTTTCAATATAAAAGAATCATTTTGAGTGTCTCGCTGACTGTTCAGACACAAATATATCTGTTTAAAAGAGTCTGGTGTAGGCCAGATGACTAGAACTGAGGTTTTGCATTTCCACGGTTCAAATCTGGGTGTAATCCATCTTTCTGCATAAAAAAAAACATTTTGAGTGTCTCGCTGACTGTTCAGACACAAATATATCTGTTTAAAAGAGTCTGGTGTAGGCCACATAACTGAAACTGTGGTTTTGCATTTCCACGGTTCAAATCTGCGTGTAATCCACCTTTTTGCATAAAAAAAAAACATTTTGAATGTCTTGCTGACTGTTCTGACACAAATATATCTATAGCAACCTATAGTGTGACACATAAGCAGAAGGTATAAAAAATCTAATTTTTATTGTATTAATATTTTAAAACAGTATAGAATACATAAAATGAGGGGAAGGGAACGACAAAGAAAAGGTCACCTGGGTAGACAGCTATAGTACATAATAAAGTCTCCACCAAAAATTGAATCATATGATACACAGGTGTAGGGGAACTATACCACAATTAATCATCTAAATATAACTTAAAGTGCAAAGTGCTAATATGTAAACAAGATAAGAGAATGATTACAAAATAGTGAAATCTATGGATATAGTATCACAAAAGTACAGAGTAGATATAGTATCACAAGAATACAGGGTAGATAGAGGATAATGAAGCTGTACTAACCCAAGAGACCTGAATCCAACGCGCGTTTCGCCTGGGCTTTGACGACGATCCTCGTCAAAGCCCAGGCGAAACGCGCGTTGGATTCAGGTCTCTTGGGTTAGTACAGCTTCATTATCCTCTATCCACCCTGTATTCTTGTGATACTATATCTACTCTGTACTTTTGTGATACTATATCCATAGATTTCACTATTTTGTAATCATTCTCTTATCTTGTTTACATATTAGCACTTTGCACTTTAAGTTATATTTAGATGATTAATTGTGGTATAGTTCCCCTACACCTGTGTATCATATGATTAAATTTTTGGTGGAGACTTTATTATGTACTATAGCTGTCTGCCCAGGTGACCTTTTCTTTGTCGTTCCCTTCCCCTCATTTTATGTATTCTATACTGTTTTAAAATATTAATACAATAAAAATTAGATTTTTTATACCTTCTGCTTATGTGTCACACTATAGGTTGCTATTAATTATGCAGACACATGGGCATACTTTTCTGCTATGTGATCTAGGTTTTTGATTTGTACAAATATATCTATTTAAAAGAGTCTGGTGTAGGCCAGATAACTAGAACTGTGGTTCTGCACTTCCACGGTCCAAATCTCTGTATTATCCACTTTTTTGCCTTTTTTCAATAAAAAAAAACATTTTGAGCGTCTCACTGACTGTTCAGACAGAAATATATCTGTTTAAAAGATTCTGGTGTAGACCAGATAAGTAGAACTGTGGTTTTGCAGTTCCACGGTTCAGATCTCTGTATTATCCACTTTTTTGCCTTTTTTCAATAAAAAAAACATTTTGAGTGTCTTGCTAACTGTTCAGACACAAATATATCTGTTTAAAAGAGTCTGGTGTAGGCCATATGACTAGAAGTGAGGTTTTGCATTTCCACGGTTCAAATCTGGGTGTAATCCACATTTTTGCATAAAAAAAAACATTTTGAGTGTCTCACTGACTGTTCAGACACAAATATATCTGTTTAAAAGAGTCTGTCATAGGCAAGATAACGAGGACTGCGGTTTTCCTCTTCCACGATTCAAATCTCTGTATTATCCACTTTTTTGCCTTTTTTCAATAAAAAATACTGTTTGGAGTGTCTCGCTGACTGTTCAGACACAAATATATATATGTTTAAAAGATTCTGGTGTAGGCCAGATAACTAGAACTGTGGATTTCCTCTTCCATGGTTCAAATCTGGGTGTAATCCACTCTTTTGAAAAAAAAACCATTTTGAGTGTCTTGCTGACTGTTCAGACACAAATATATCTCTTTAAAAGAGTCTGCTGTAGGCCAGATAACTAGAACGGTGGTTTTACAGTTCTACGGTTCAAATCTCTGTATTATACACTTTTTTGCCTTTTTTAAAAAAAAAAAAAACATTTTTAGTGTCTCACTGACTGTTCAGACAGAAATATATCTGTTTAAAAGAGTGTGGTGTATGCCAGATAACTAGAATTGTGGTTTTGCATTTCAACGGTTCAAATCTCTGTATTATCCACTTTTTTGCCTTTTTTCAATAAAAAAAACATTTTGAGTGTTTGCTGACTGTTCAGACAAAAATATATCTGTTTAAAAGAGTCTGGTGTAGGCCAGATAACTAAAACTGTGGTTTTACAGTTCCACGGTTCAAATCTCTGTATTATCCACTTTTTTGCCTTATTTCAATAAAAAAAAACATTTTGAGTGTCTCGCTGACTGTTCAGACACAAATATATCTGTTTAGAAGAGTCTGGTGTAAGCCAGATAACTAGAACTGTGGTTTTGCAGTTCCACGGTTCAAATATGGGTGTAATCCACCTTTTTGCATAAAAAAAACATTTTGAGTGTCTCGCTGACTGTTCAGACACAAATATATCTGTTTAAAAGAGTCTGTTGTAGGCCAGATAACTAGAACTGTGGTTTTGCATTTCCACAGTTCAAATCTCTGCATTATCCACTTTTTTTGCCTTTTTTCAAAAAAAAAACATTTTGAGTGTCTCGCTGACTTGTCAGACACAAATATATCTGTTTAAAAAAGTCTGGTGTAGGCCAGATAACTACAACTGTGGCTTTGCTGTTCCCCGGTTCAAACCTCTGAATTTTCCACTTTTTTGCCTTTTTCAATATAAAAGAAACATTTTGAGTGTCTCGCTGACTGTTCAGACACAAATATATCTGTTTAAAAGAGTCTGGTGTAGGCCAGATAACTAGAACTGTGGTTTTGCAGTTACACAGTTCAGATCTCTGTATTATCCACTTTTTTGCCTTTTTTCAATAAAAAAAACATTTTGAGTGTCTTGCTGACTGTTCAGACACAAATATATCTGTTTAAAAGAGTTTGGTGTAGGCCAGATGACTAGAACTGAGGTTTTGCATTTCCACGGTTCAAATCTGGGTGTAATCCACCTTTTTGCATAAAAAAAAAACATTTTGAGTGTCTCACTGACTGTTCAGACACAAATATATCTGTTTAAAAGAGTCTGGCGTAGGCCAGATAACTAGGACTGTGGTTTTCCTCTTCCACGATTCAAATCTCTGTATTATCCACTTTTTTGCCTTTTTTCAATAAAAAAGACTGTTTGGAGTATCTTGCTGACTGTTCAGACACAAATATATATATGTTTAAAAGATTCTGGTGTAGGCCAGATAACTAGAACTGTGGTTTTCCTCTTCCATGGTTCAAATCTGGGTGTAATCCACCATTTTGCATAAAAAAAACCATTGTGAGTGTCTCGCTGACTGTTCAGACACAAATATATCTCTTTAAAAGAGTCTGCTGTAGGCCAGATAACTAGAACTGTGGTTTTGCAGTTCCACGGTTCAAATATGGGTGTAATCCACCTTTTTGCATAAAAAAAACATTTTGAGTGTCTCGCTGACTGTTCAGACACAAATATATCTGTTTAAAAGAGTCTGGTATAGGCCAGATAACTAGAACTGTGGTTTTGCATTTCCACGGTTCAAATCTCTGCATTATCCACTTTTTTTGCCTATTTTCAATAAAAAAAATCATTTTGAGTGTCTCGCTGACTGTTCAGACAGAAATATATCTGTTTAAAAGAGTCTGGTGTAGGCCAGATAACTAGAACTGTGGTTTTGCATTTCCACGGTTCAAATCTGCATGTAATCCACCTTTTTGCATAAAAAAAAAACATTTTGAATGTCTTGCTGACTGTTCTGACACAAATATATCTATTTAAAAGAGTCTGGTGCAGGCCAGATAACTGGAACTGTGGTTTTGCACTTCCACGGTCCAAATCTCTGTATTATCCACTTTTTTGCCTTTTTTCAATAAAAAAAAACATTTTGAGCGTCTCACTGACTGTTCAGACAGAAATATATCTGTTTAAAAGAGTCTGGTGTAGGCCAGATAACTAGAATTGTGGATTTGCATTTCAACGGTTCAAATCTGGGTGTAATCCACCTTTTTGATTAAAAAAAAAACATTTTGAGCGTCTCACTGACTGTTCAGACACAAATATATCTGTTTAAAAGAGTCTGGTGTAGGCCAGATAAAAATAACTGTGGTTTTGCATTTCCACGGTTCAAATCTGGGTGTAATCCACCTTTTTGCACAAAAAAAACATTTTGAGTGTCTCACTGACTGTTCAGACACAAATATATCTGTTTAAAAGAGTCTGGCGTAGGCCAGATAACTAGAACTGTGGTTTTCCTCTTCCACGATTCAAATCTCTGTATTATCCACTTTTTTGCCTTTTTTCAATAAAAAAGACTGTTTGGAGCGTCTCGCTGACTGTTCAGACACAAATATATATATGTTTAAAAGATTCTGGTGTAGGCCAGATAACTAGAACTGTGGATTTCCTCTTCCATGGTTCAAATCTGGGTGTAATCCACCCTTTTGCATAAAAAAACATTTTGAGTGTCTTGCTGACTGTTCAGACACAAATATATCTCTTTAAAAGAGTCTGCTCTAGGCCAGAAAACTAAAACTGTGGTTTTCCTCTTCCACGGTTCAAATCTCTGTATTATCCACTTTTTTGCCTTTTTCAATAAAAAAAAACATTTTAGTGTCTCGCTGACTGTTTAGACACAAATATATCTATTTAAAAGATTCTGGCGTAGGCCTGATAACTAGAAATGAATTTTTCCTCTCCCACGGTTCAAATCTGGCTGTAATCCACCTTTTTGCATAAAAAAAACATTTTGAGTGTCTCGCTGACTGTTCCGACACAAATATATCTGTTTAAAAGAGTCTGATGTAGGCCAGATAACTAGAACTGTGGTTTTGCGTTTCCACGGTTCAAATCTCTGCATTATCCACTTTTTTGCCTATTTACAATAAAAAAAAACATTTTGAGTGTCTCGCTGACTATTCAGACAGAAATATATCTGTTTAAAAGAGTCTGGTGTAGACCAGATAACTAGAACTGTGGTTTTGCAGTTCCACAGTTCAGATCTCTGTATTATCCACTTTTTTGGATTTTTTCAATAAAAAAAACATTTTGAGTGTCTTGCTAACTGTTCAGACACAAATATATCTGTTTACAAGAGTCTGATGTAGGCCAGAAGACTAGAAATGTGGTTTTTCATATCCACGGTTCAAATCTGGGTGTAATCCACCTTTTCGGATAAAAAAAAACAGCTTGAGTGTCTCACTGACTGTTCAGACACAAATATATCTGTTTAAAAGAGTCTGGCGTAGGCCGGATAACTAGAACTGTGGTTTTGCAGTTCCACGGTTTAAATCTCTGTATTATCCACTTTTTTGCCTTTTTTCAATAAAAAAAAAATTTTGAGTGTCTCGTTGACTGTTCAGGCACAAATATATCTGTTTAAAAGAGTCTGGCGTAGGCCGGATAACTAGAACTGTGGTTTTGCAGTTCCACGGTTTAAATCTCTGTATTATCCACTTTTTTGCCTTTTTTCAATAAAAAAAAAATTTTGAGTGTCTCGTTGACTGTTCAGGCACAAATATATCTGTTTAAAACATTCTGGTGTAGGCCAGATAACTACAACTGTGGTTTTCCACTCGCACGGTTCAATTCTGGGCGTAATCCACCTTTTTGCATAAAAAAAAACATTTTAAGTGTCTCGCTGACTATTCAGACACAAATATATCTGTTTAAAAGAGTCTGGTGAAGGCCAGATAACTAGAACTGTTGTTTTCCTCTTCCACGATTCAAATCTCTGTATTATCCACTTTTTTGCATTTTTTCAATAAAAAAACATTTTGAGTGTCTCGCTGACTGTTCTGACACAAATATATCTGTTTAAAAGAGTCTGTCGTAGGCCAGATAACTAGAACTGTAGTTTTCCTCTTCCATGATTCCAATCTCTGTATTATCCACTTTTTTGCCTTTTTTCAATAAAAAAAAAACGTTTTGAGCGTCTTGCTGACTGTTCAGACACAAATATATCTGTTTAAAAGAGTCTGGTGTAGGCCAGATAACTAGAATTGTGGTTTTGCATTTCAACGGTTCAAATCTGGGTGTAATCCACCTTTTTGCATAAAAAAAAACATTTTGAGTGTCTCGCTGACTGTTCAGACACAAATATATCTGTTTAAAAGAGTCTGGTGTAGGCCAGATAAAAATAACTGTGGTTTTGCATTTCCACGGTTCAAATCTGGGTGTAATCCACCTTTTTGCATAAAAAAAAAACATTTTGAGTGTCTCACTGACTGTTCAGACACAAATATATCTGTTTAAAAGAGTCTGGCGTAGGCCACATAACTAGGACTGTGGTTTTCCTCTTCCACGATTCAAATCTCTGTATTATCCACTTTTTTGCCTTTTTTCAATAAAAAAGACTGTTTGGAGTGTCTCGCTGACTGTTCAGACACAAATATATATATGTTTAAAAGATTCTGGTGTAGACCAGATAAGTAGAACTGTGGTTTTGCAGTTCCATGGTTCAGATCTCTGTATTATCCACTTTTTTGCCTTTTTCCAATAAAAAAAACATTTTGAGTGTCTTGCTGACTGTTCAGACATAAATATATCTGTTTAAAAGAGTCTGGTGTAGGCCAGATAACTACAACTGTGGCTTTGCTGTTCCACGGTTCAAACCTCTGTATTATCCACTTTTTTGCCTTTTTCAATATAAAAAAAACATTTTGAGTGTCTCGCTGACTGTTCAGACACAAATATATCTGTTTAAAAGAGTCTGGTGAAGTCCAGATAACCAGAACTGTGGTTTTGCATTTCCACGGTTCAAATCTGCGTGTAATCCACCTTTTTGCTTAAAGAAAAAACATTTTGAATGTCTCGCTGACTGTTCTGACACAAATATATCTATTTAAAAGAGTCTGGTGTAGGCCAGATAACTAGAACTGTGGTTTTGCACTTCCATGGTCCAAATCTCTGTATTATCCACTTCTTGCCTTTTTTCAATAAAAAAAAACATTTTGAGTGTCCTGCTGACTGTTCAGACACAAATATATCTGTTTAAAAGAGTTTGGTGTAGGCCAGATGACTAGAACTGAGGTTCAGCATTTCCACGTTTCAAATCTGGGTGTAATCCACCTTTTTGCATAAAAAAAAACATTTTGAGTGTCTTACTTTCTGTTCAGACACAAATATATCTGTTTAAAAGAATCTGGCGTAGGCCAGATAACTAGGACTGTGGTTTTCCTCTTCCACGATTCAAATCTCTGTATTATCCACTTTTTTGCCTTTTTTCAATAAAAAAGACTGTTTGGAGTGTCTCGCTGACTGTACAGACACAAATATATATATGTTTAAAAGATTCTGGTGTAGGCCAGATAAGTAGAACTGTGGTTTTCCTCTTCCATGGTTCAAATCTGGGTGTAATCCACCCTTTTGCATAAAAAAACCCGTTTTGAGTGTCTTGCTGACTGTTCAGACACAAATATATCTCTTTTAAAGAGTCTGCTGTAGGCCAGATAACTAGAACTGTGGTTTTACAGTTCTGCGGTTCAAATCTCTGTATTATCCACCTTTTTACCTTTTTTCAATAAAAAAAACATTTGGAGTATCTCACTGACTGTTCAGACAGAAATATATCTGTTTAAAAGAGTCTGGTGTAGACCAGATAAGTAGAACTGTGGTTTTGCAGTTCCACAGTTCAGATCTTTGTATTATCCACTTTTTTGCCTTTTTTCAATAAAAAAAACATTTTGAGTGTCTTGCTAACTGTTCAGACACAAATATATCTGTTTAAAAGAGTCTGGTGTAGGCCAGATGACTAGAACTGAGGTTTTGTATTTCCACGGTTCAAATCTGGGTGTAATCTATCTTTCTGCATAAAAAAAAACATTTTGAGTGTCTCGTTGACTGTTCAGGCACAAGTATATCTGTTTAAACCATTCTGGTGTAGGCCAGATAACTACAACTGTGGTTTTCCACTCGCACGGTTCAATTCTGGGCGTAATCCACCTTTTTGCATAAAAAAAAACATTTTGAGTGTCTCGCTGACTATTCTGACACAAATATATCTGTTTAAAAGAGTCTGTCGTAGGCCAGATAACTAAAACTGTAGTTTTCCTCTTCCATGATTCCAATCTCTGTATTATCCACTTTTTTGCCTTTTTTCAATAAAAAAAAACGTTTTGAGCATCTTGCTGACTGTTCAGACACAAATATATCTGTTTAAAAGAGTCTGGTGTAGGCCAGACAACTAGAATTGTGGTTTTGCATTTCAACGGTTCAAATCTGGGTGTAATCCACCTTTTTGCATAAAAAAAAACATTTTGAGTGTCTCGCTGACTGTTCAGACACAAATATATCTATTTAAAAGAGTCTGGTGTAGGCCAGATAACTAGAACTGTGGTTTTGCACTTCCACGGTCCAAATCTCTGTATTATCCACTTTTTTGCCTTTTCTCAATAAAAAAAAACATTTTGAGTGTCTCGCTGACTGTACAGACACAAATATATCTGTTTAAAAGAGCCTGGTGTAGGCCAGATAACTAAAACTGTGGTTTTGCAGTTCCACGGTTCAAATCTCTGTATTATCCACTTTTTGCCTTTTTTCAATAAAAAAAACATTTTGAGTGTCTCGCTGACTGTTCAGACACAAATATATCTGTTTAAAAGAGTCTGGTGTAGGCCAGATAACTAGAACTGTGGTTTTGCATTTCCACGGTTCAAATATGGGTATAATCCGCCTTTTTGCATAAAAAAAAACATTTTGAGTGTCTCGCTGACTGTTCAGACACAAATATATCTGTTTAAAAGAGTCTGGTGTAGGCCAGATAACTAGAACTGTGGTTTCGCATTTCCACGGTTCAAATCTCTGCATTATCCACTTTTTTTTGCCTTTTTTTAAAAAAAAAAAACATTTTGAGTGTCTCGCTGACGTGTCAGACACAAATATATCTGTTTAAAAGAGTCTGGTGTAGGTCAGATAACTACAACTGTGGCTTTGCTGTTCCACGGTTCAAACCTCTGTATTATCCACTTTTTTGCCTTTTTCAATATAAAAAAAACATTTTGAGTGTCTCGCTGACTGTTCAGACACAAACATATCTGTTTAAAAGAGTCTGGTGTAGGCCAGATAACTAGAACTGTGGTTTTGCATTTCCACGTTTCAAATCTGCGTGTAATCCACCTTTTTGCATAAAAAAAACATTTTGAATGTCTCGCTGACTGTTCTGACACAAATATATCTATTTAAAAGAGTCTGGTGTAGGCCAGATAACTAGAACTGTGGTTTTGCACTTCCACGGTCCAAATCTCTGTATTATCCACTTTTTTGCCTTTTCTCAATAAAAAAAAACATTTTGAGTGTCTCGCTGACTGTACAGACACAAATTTATCTGTTTAAAAGAGCCTGGTGTAGGCCAGATAACTAAAACTATGGTTTTGCAGTTCCACGGTTCAAATCTCTGTATTATCCACTTTTTGCCTTTTTTCAATAAAAAAAACATTTTGAGTGTCTCGCTGACGGTTCAGACACCAATATATGTGTTTAAAAGAGTCTGGTGTAAGCAAGATAACTAGAACTGTGGTTTTGCAGTTCCACGGTTCAAATATGGGTGTAATACACCTTTTTGCATAAAAAAAAAAACATTTTGAGTGTATCACTGACTGTTCAGACACAAATATATCTGTTTAAAAGAGTCTGGTGTAGGCCAGATAACTAGAATTGTGGTTTTGCATTTCAACGGTTCAAATCTGGGTGTAATCCACCTTTTTGCATAAAAAAAAACATTTTGAGTGTCTCGCTGACTGTTCAGACACAAATATATCTGTTTAAAAGAGTCTGGTGTAGGCCAGATAAAAATAACTGTGGTTTTGCATTTCCACGGTTCAAATCTGGGTGTAATCCACCTTTTTGCATAAAAAAAAAACATTTTGAGTGTCTCACTGACTGTTCAGACACAAATATATCTGTTTAAAAGAGTCTGGCGTAGGCCACATAACTAGGACTGTGGTTTTCCTCTTCCACAATTCAAATCTCTGTATTATCCACTTTTTTGCCTTTTTTCAATAAAAAGACTGTTTGGAGTGTCTCGCTGACTGTTCAGACACAAATATATATATGTTTAAAAGATTCTGGTGTAGACCAGATAAGTAGAACTGTGGTTTTGCAGTTCCACGGTTCAGATCTCTGTATTATCCACTTTTTTGCCTTTTTCCAATAAAAAAAACATTTTGAGTGTCTTGCTGACTGTTCAGACACAAATATATCTGTTTAAAATAGTCTGGTGAAGGCCAGATGACTAGAACTGAGGTTTTGCATTTCCACATTTCAAATCTGGGTGTAATCCATCTTTCTGCATAAAAAAAAACATTTTGAGTGTCTCGCTGACTGTTCAGACACAAACATATCTGTTTAAAAGAGTCTGGTGTAGGCCAGATAACTAGAACTGAGGTTTTGCATTTCCATGTTTCATATCTGCGTGTAATCCACCTTTTTGCATAAAAAAAAACATTTTGAATGTCTCGCTGACTGTTCTGACACAAATATATCTATTTAAAAGAGTCTGGTGTAGGCCAGATAACTAGAACTGTGGTTTTGCACTTCCACGGTCCAAATCTCTGTATTATCCACTTTTTTGCCTTTTCTCAATAAAAAAAAACATTTTGAGTGTCTCGCTGACTGTACAGACACAAATATATCTGTTTAAAAGAGCCTGGTGTAGGCCAGATAACTAAAACTGTGGTTTTGCAGTTCCACGGTTCAAATCTCTGTATTATCCACTTTTTGCCTTTTTTCAATAAAAAAAACATTTTGAGTGTCTCGCTGACTGTTCAGACACAAATATATCTGTTTAAAAGAGTCTGGTGTAGGCCAGATAACTAGAACTGTGGTTTTGCATTTCCACGGTTCAAATATGGGTATAATCCGCCTTTTTGCATAAAAAAAAACATTTTGAGTGTCTCGCTGACTGTTCAGACACAAATATATCTGTTTAAAAGAGTCTGGTGTAGGCCAGATAACTAGAACTGTGGTTTCGCATTTCCACGGTTCAAATCTCTGCATTATCCACTTTTTTTGGCTTTTTTAAAAAAAAAAAACATTTTGAGTGTCTCGCTGACGTGTCAGACACAAATATATCTGTTTAAAAGAGTCTGGTGTAGGTCAGATAACTACAACAGTGGCTTTGCTGTTCCACAGTTCAAACCTCTGTATTATCCACTTTTTTGCATTTTCAATATAAAAAAAACATTTTGAGTGTCTCGCTGACTGTTCAGACACAAACATATCTGTTTAAAAGAGTCTGGTGTAGGCCAGATAACTAGAACTGTGGTTTTGCATTTCCACGTTTCAAATCTGCGTGTAATCCACCTTTTTGCATAAAAAAAACATTTTGAATGTCTCGCTGACTGTTCTGACACAAATATATCTATTTAAAAGAGTCTGGTGTAGGCCAGATAACTAGAACTGTGGTTTTGCACTTCCACGGTCCAAATATCTGTATTATCCACTTTTTTGCCTTTTCTCAATAAAAAAAAACATTTTGAGTGTCTCGCTGACTGTACAGACACAAATTTATCTGTTTAAAAGAGCCTGGTGTAGGCCAGATAACTAAAACTGTGGTTTTGCAGTTCCACGGTTCAAATCTCTGTATTATCCACTTTTTGCCTTTTTTCAATAAAAAAAACATTTTGAGTGTCTCGCTGACGGTTCAGACACCAATATATCTGTTTAAAAGAGTCTGGTGTAAGCAAGATAACTAGAAATGTGGTTTTGCAGTTCCACGGTTCAAATATGGGTGTAATCCACCTTTTTGCATAATAAAAAAAACATTTTGAGTGTCTCACTGACTGTTCAGACACAAATATATCTGTTTAAAAGAGTCTGGTGCAGGCCAGATAACTAGAATTGTGGTTTTGCACTTCAACGGTTCAAATCTGGGTGTAATCCACCTTTTTGAATAAAAAAAACATTTTGAGTGTCTCGCTGACTGTTCAGACACAAATATATCTGTTTAAAAGAGTCTGGTGTAGGCCAGATAAAAATAACTGTGGTTTTGCATTTCCACGGTTCAAATCTGGGTGTAATCCACATTTTTGCATAAAAAAAAAACATTTTGAGTGTCTCACTGACTGTTCAGACACAAATATATCTGTTTAAAGGAGTCTGGCGTAGGCCACATAACTAGGACTGTGGTTTTCCTCTTCCACGATACAAATCTCTGTATTATCCACTTTTTTGCCTTTTTTCAATAAAAAAGACTGTTTGGAGTGTCTCGCTGACTGTTCAGACACAAATATATATATGTTTAAAAGATTCTGGTGTAGACCAAATAAGTAGAACTGTGGTTTTGCAGTTCCACGGTTCAGATCTCTGTATTATCCACTTTTTTGCCTTTTTCCAATAAAAAAAACATTTTGAGTGTCTTGCTGACTGTTCAGACACAAATATATCTGTTTAAAAGAGTCTGGTGAAGGCCAGATGACTAGAACTGAGGTTTTGCATTTCCACATTTCAAATCTGGGTGTAATCCATCTTTCTGCATAAAAAAAAACATTTTGAGTGTCTCGCTGAATGTTCAGACACAAACATATCTGTTTAAAAGAGTCTGGTGTAGGCCAGATAACTAGAACTGAGGTTTTGCATTTCCATGTTTCATATCTGCGTGTAATCCACCTTTTTGCATAAAAAAAAACATTTTGAATGTCTCGCTGACTGTTCTGACACAAATATATCTATTTAAAAGAGTCTGGTGTAGGTCAGATAACTAGAACTGTGGTTTTGCACTTCCACGGTCCAAATCTCTGTATTATCCACTTTTTTGCCTTTTCTCAATAAAAAAAAACATTTTGAGTGTCTCGCTGACTGTACAGACACAAATATATCTGTTTAAAAGAGCCTGGTGTAGGCCAGATAACTAAAACTGTGGTTTTGCAGTTCCACGGTTCAAATCTCTGTATTATCCACTTTTTGCCTTTTTTCAATAAAAAAAGCATTTTGAGTGTCTCGCTGACTGTTCAGACACAAATATATCTGTTTAAAAGAGTCTGGGGTAGACCAGATAACTAGAACTGTGGTTTTGCATTTCCACGGTTCAAATATGGGTATAATCCGCCTTTTTGCATAAAAAAAAACATTTTGAGTGTCTCGCTGACTGTTCAGACACAAATATATCTGTTTAAAAGAGTCTGGTGTAGGCCAGATAACTAGAACTGTGGTTTCGCATTTGCACGGTTCAAATCTCTGCATTATCCACTTTTTTTGCCTTTTTTAAAAAAAAAAAACATTTTGAGTGTCTCGCTGACGTGTCAGACACAAATATATCTGTTTAAAAGAGTCTGGTGTAGGTCAGATAACTACAACTGTGGCTTTGCTGTTCCACGGTTCAAACCTCTGTATTATCCACTTTTTTGCCTTTTTCAATATAAAAAATACATTTTGAGTGTCTCGCTGACTGTTCAGACACAAACATATCTGTTTAAAAGAGTCTGGTGTAGGCCAGATAACTAGAACTGTGGTTTTGCATTTCCACGTTTCAAATCTGCGTGTAATCCACCTTTTTGCATAAAAAAAAACATTTTGAATGTCTCGCTGACTGTTCTGACACAAATATATCTATTTAAAAGAGTCTGGTGTAGGCCAGATAACTAGAACTGTGGTTTTGCACTTCCACGGTCCAAATCTCTGTATTATCCACTTTTTTGCCTTTTCTCAATAAAAAAAAACATTTTGAGTGTCTCGCTGACTGTTCAGACACAAATATATCTGTTTAAAAGAGCCTGGTGTAGGCCAGATAACTAAAACTGTGGTTTTGCAGTTCCACGGTTCAAATCTCTGTATTATCCACTTTTTGCCTTTTTTCAATAAAAAAAACATTTTGAGTGTCTCGCTGACTGTTCAGACACCAATATATCTGTTTAAAAGAGTCTGGTGTAAGCAAGATAACTAGAACTGTGGTTTTGCAGTTCCACGGTTCAAATATGGGTGTAATCCACCTTTTTGCATAAAAAAAACATTTTGAGTGTCTCGCTGACTGTTCAGACACAAATATATCTGTTTAGAAGAGTCTGGTGTAGGCCAGATAACTAGAACTGTGGTTTTGCATTTCCACGGTTCAAATATGGGTATAATCCGCCTTTTTGCATAAAAAAAAACATTTTGAGTGTCTCGCTGACTGTTCAGACACAAATATATCTGTTTAAAAGAGTCTGGTGTAGGCCAGATAACTAGAACTGTGGTTTCGCATTTGCACGGTTCAAATCTCTGCATTATCCACTTTTTTTGCCTTTTTTAAAAAAAAAAAACATTTTGAGTGTCTCGCTGACGTGTCAGACACAAATATATCTGTTTAAAAGAGTCTGGTGTAGGTCAGATAACTACAACTGTGGCTTTGCTGTTCCACGGTTCAAACCTCTGTATTATCCACTTTTTTGCCTTTTTCAATATAAAAAAAACATTTTGAGTGTCTCGCTGACTGTTCAGACACAAACATATCTGTTTAAAAGAGTCTGGTGTAGGCCAGATAACTAGAACTGTGGTTTTGCATTTCCACGTTTCAAATCTGCGTGTAATCCACCTTTTTGCATAAAAAAAAACATTTTGAATGTCTCGATGACTGTTCTGACACAAATATATCTATTTAAAAGAGTCTGGTGTAGGCCAGATAACTAGAACTGTGGTTTTGCACTTCCACGGTCCAAATCTCTGTATTATCCACTTTTTTGCCTTTTCTCAATAAAAAAAAACATTTTGAGTGTCTCGCTGACTGTACAGACACAAATATATCTGTTTAAAAGAGCCTGGTGTAGGCCAGATAACTAAAACTGTGGTTTTGCAGTTCCACGGTTCAAATCTCTGTATTATCCACTTTTTGCCTTTTTTCAATAAAAAAAACATTTTGAGTATCTCGCTGACTGTTCAGACACCAATATATCTGTTTAAAAGAGTCTGGTGTAAGCAAGATAACTAGAACTGTGGTTTTGCAGTTCCACGGTTCAAATATGGGTGTAATCCACCTTTTTGCATAAAAAAAACATTTTGAGTGTCTCGCTGACTGTTCAGACACAAATATATCTGTTTAGAAGAGTCTGGTGTAGGCCAGATAACTAGAACTGTGGTTTTGCATTTCCACGGTTCAAATATGGGTATAATCCGCCTTTTTGCATAAAAAAAACATTTTGAGTGTCTCGCTGACTGTTCAGACACAAATATATCGGTTTAAAAGAGTCTGGTGTAGGCCAGATAACTAGAACTGTGGTTTCGCATTTCCACGGTTCAAATCTCTGCATTATCCACTTTTCTTGCCTTTTTTAAAAAAAAAAACATTTTGAGTGTCTCGCTGACGTGTCAGACACAAATATATCTGTTTAAAAGAGTCTGGTGTAGGCCAGATAACTACAAATGTGGCTTTGCTGTTCCACGGTTCAAACCTCTGTATCATCCACTTTTTTGCCTTTTTCAATATAAAAAAAACATTTTGAGTGTCTCGCTGACTGTTCAGACACAAATATATCTGTTTAAAAGAGTCTGGGGAAGTCCAGATAACCAGAACTGTGGTTTTGCATATCCACGGTTCAAATCTGCGTGTAATCCACCTTTTTGCTTAAAAAAAAAATATTTTGAATGTCTCGCTGACTGTTCTGACAGAAATATATCTGTTTAAAAGAGTCTGGTGTAGACCAGATAAGTAGAACTGTGGTTTTGCAGTTCCACGGTTCAGATCTCTGTATTATCCACTTTTTTGCATTTTTTCAATAAAAAAAAAATTTTGAGTGTCCTGCTGACTGTTCAGACACAAATATATCTGTTTAAAAGAGTTTGGTGTAGGCCAGATGACTAGAACTGAGGTTTTGCATTTCCACGGTTCAAATATGGGTGTAATCCACCTTTTTGCATAAAAAAAACATTTTGAGTGTCTCGCTGACTGTTCAGACACAAATATATCTGTTTAAAAGAGGCTGGTGTAGGCCAGATAACTAGAACTGTGGTTTTGCATTTCCACAGTTCAAATCTCTGCATTATCCACTTTTTTTGCCTTTTTTCAATAAAAAAAAAAATTTTGAGTGTCTCGCTGACTGTTCAGACACAAATATATCTGTTTAAAAGAGTCTGGTGTAGGCCACATAAAAATAACTGTGGTTTTGCATTTCCACGGTTCAAATCTGGGTGTAATCCACCTTTTTGCATAAAAAAAACATTTTGAGTGTCTCACTGACTGTTCAGACACAAATATATCTGTTTAAAAGAGTCTGGCGTAGGCCAGATAACTAGGACTGTGGTTTTCCTCTTCCACGATTCAAATCTCTGTATTATCCACTTTTTTGCCTTTTTTCAATAAAAAAGACTGTTTGGAGCGTCTCGCTGACTGTTCAGACACAAATATATATATGTTTAAAAGATTCTGGTGTAGGCCAGATAACTAGAACTGTGGCTTTCCTCTTCCATGGTTCAAATCTGGGTGTAATCCACGCTTTTGCATAAAAAAAACATTTTGAGTGTCTTGCTGACTGTTCAGACACAAATATATCTCTTTAAAAGAGTCTGCTCTAGGCTAGAAAACTAAAACTGTGGTTTTCCTCTTCCACGGTTCAAATCTCTGTATTATCCACTTTTTTGCCTTTTTTCAATAAAAAAAAACATTTTAGTGTCTCGCTGACTGTTTAGACACAAATATATCTATTTAAAAGATTCTGGCATAGGCCTGATAACTAGAAATGAAGTTTTCCTCTCCCACGGTACAAATCTGGGTGTAATCCACCTTTTTGCATAAAAAAAACATTTTGAGTGTCTCGCTGACTGTTCCGACACAAATTTATCTGTTTAAAAGTGTCTGATGTAGGCCAGATAACTAGATCTGTGGTTTTGCGTTTCCACGGTTCAAATCTCTGCATTATCCACTTTTTTGCCTATTTACAATAAAAAAAAAACATTTTGAGTGTCTCGCTGACTGTTCAGACAGAAATATATCTGTTTAAAAGAGTCTGGTGTAGACCAGATAACTAGAACTGTGGTTTTGCAGTTCCACGGTTCAGATCTCTGTATTATCCACTTTTTTGACTTTTTTCAATAAAAAAACATTTTGAGTGTCTTGCTAACTGTTCAGACACAAATATATCTGTTTAAAAGAATCTGGTGTAGGCCAGAAAACTAGAAATGTGGTTTTTCATATCCACGGTACAAATCTGGGTGTAATCCACCTTTTTGCATAAAAAAAAACAGCTTGAGTGTCTCACTGACTGTTCAGACACAAATATATCTGTTTAAAAGAGTCTGGCGTAGGCCGGATAACTAGAACTGTGGTTTTGCAGTTCCACGGTTTAAATCTCTGTATTATCCACTTTTTTGCCTTTTTTCAATAAAAAAAAACATTTTGAGTGTCTCGTTGACTGTTCAGGCACAAATATATCTGTTTAAAACATTCTGGTGTAGGCCAGATAACTACAACTGTGGTTTTCCACTCGCACGGTTCAATTCTGGGCGTAATCCACCTTTTTGCATAAAAAAAAACATTTTGAGGGTCTCGCTGACTATTCAGACACAAATATATCTGTTTAAAAGAGTCTGGTGTAGGCCAGATAACTAGAACTGTGGTTTTCCTCTTCCACGATTCAAATCTCTGTATTATCTACTTTTTTGCATTTTTTCATTAAAAAAAACCATTTTGAGTGTCTCGCTGACTGTTCAGACACAAATATATCTGTTTAAAAGAGTCTGTCGTAGGCCAGATAACTAGAACTGTAGTTTTCCTCTTCCATGATTCCAATCTCTGTATTATCCACTTGTTTGCCTTTTCTCAATAAAAAAAAACATTTTGAGTGTCTCGCTGACTGTACAGACACAAATATATCTGTTTAAAAGAGCCTGGTGTAGGCCAGATAACTAAAACTGTGGTTTTGCAGTTCCACGGTTCAAATCTCTGTATTATCCACTTTTTGCCTTTTTTCAATAAAAAAAACATTTTGAGTGTCTCGCTGACTGTTCAGACACCAATATATCTGTTTAAAAGAGTCTGGTGTAAGCAAGATAACTAGAACTGTGGTTTTGCAGTTCCACGGTTCAAATATGGGTGTAATCCACCTTTTTGCATAAAAAAAACATTTTGAGTGTCTCGCTGACTGTTCAGACACAAATATATCTGTTTAAAAGAGTCTGGTGTAGGCCAGATAACTAGAACTGTGGTTTTGCATTTCCACGGTTCAAATATGGGTATAATCTGCCTTTTTGCATTAAAAAAAACATTTTGAGTGTCTCGCTGACTGTTCAGACACAAATATATCTGTTTAAAAGAGTCTGGTGTAGGCCAGATAACTAGAACTGTGGTTTCGCATTTCCATGGTTCAAATCTCTGCATTATCCACTTTTTTTGCCTTTTTTAAAAAAAAAAACATTTTGAGTGTCTCGCTGACGTGTCAGACACAAATATATCTGTTTAAAAGAGTCTGGTGTAGGCCAGATAACTACAAATGTGGCTTTGCTGTTCCACGGTTCAAACCTCTGTATCATCCACTTTTTTGCCTTTTTCAATATAAAAAAAACATTTTGAGTGTCTCGCTGACTGTTCAGACACAAATATATCTGTTTAAAAGAGTCTGGTGAAGTCCAGATAACCAGAACTGTGGTTTTGCGTATCCACGGTTCAAATCTGCGTGTAATCCACCTTTTTGCTTAAAAAAAAAACATTTTGAATGTCTCGCTGACTGTTCTGACACAAATATATCTATTTAAAAGAGTCTGGTGTAGGCCAGATAACTAGAACTGTGGTTTTGCACTTCCAAGGTCCAAATCTCTGTATTATCCACTTTTTTGCCTTTTTTCAATAAAAAAAAAACATTTTGAGCGTCTCACTGACTGTTCAGACAGAAATATATCTGTTTAAAAGAGTCTGGTGTAGGCCAGATAACTAGAACTGTGGTTTTGCATTTCCACGGTTCAAATATGGGTATAATCCGCCTTTTTGCATTAAAAAAAACATTTTGAGTGTCTCGCTGACTGTTCAGACACAAATATATCTGTTTAAAAGAGTCTGGTGTAGGCCAGATAACTAGAACTGTGGTTTCGCATTTCCACGGTTCAAATCTCTGCATTATCCACTTTTTTTGCCTTTTTTAAAAAAAAAAACATTTTGAGTGTCTCGCTGACGTGTCAGACACAAATATATCTGTTTAAAAGAGTCTGGTGTAGGACAGATAACTACAAATGTGGCTTTGCTGTTCCACGGTTCAAACCTCTGTATTATCCACTTTTTTGCCTTTTTCAATATAAAAAAAACATTTTGAGTGTCTCGCTGACTGTTCAGACACAAATATATCTGTTTAAAAGAGTCTGGTGAAGTCCAGATAACCAGAACTGTGGTTTTGCATATCCACGGTTCAAATCTGCGTGTAATCCACCTTTTTGCTTAAAAAAAAAACATTTTGAATGTCTCGCTGACTGTTCTGACACAAATATATCTATTTAAAAGAGTCTGGGGTAGGCCAGATAACTAGAACTGTGGTTTTGCACTTCCAAGGTCCAAATCTCTGTATTATCCACTTTTTTGCCTTTTTTCAATAAAAAAAAAACATTTTTAGCATCTCACTGACTGTTCAGACAGAAATATATCTGTTTAAAAGAGTCTGGTGTAGACCAGATAAGTAAAACTGTGGTTTTGCAGTTCCACGGTTCAGATCTCTGTATTATGCATTTTTTTGCATTTTTTCAATAAAAAAAAAATTTTGAGTGTCCTGCTGACTGTTCAGACACAAATATATCTGTTTAAAAGAGTTTGGTGTAGGCCAGATGACTAGAACTGAGGTTTTGCATTTCCACGGTTCAAATATGGGTGTAATCCACCTTTTTGCATAAAAAAAACATTTTGAGTGTCTCGCTGACTGTTCAGACACAAATATATCTGTTTAAAAGAGGCTGGAGTAGGCCAGATAAAAATAACTGTGGTTTTGCATTTCCACGGTTCAAATCTGGGTGTAATCCACCTTTTTGCATAAAAAAAACATTTTGAGAGTCTCACTGACTGTTCAGACACAAATATATCCGTTTAAAAGAGTCTGGCGTAGGCCAGATAACTAGGACTGTGGTTTTCCTCTTCCACGATTCAAATCTCTGTATTATCCACTTTTTTGCCTTTTTTCAATAAAAAAGACTGTTTGGAGCGTCTCGCTGACTGTTCAGACACAAATATATATATGTTTAAAAGATTCTGGTGTAGGCTAGATAACTAGAACTGTGGCTTTCCTCTTCCATGGTTCAAATCTGGGTGTAATCCACCCTTTTGCATAAAAAAAACATTTTGAGTGTCTTGCTGACTGTTCAGACACAAATATATCTCTTTAAAAGAGTCCTCTCTTGGCTAGAAAACTAAAACTGTGGTTTTCCTCTTCCACGGTTCAAATCTCTGTATTATCCACTTTTTTGACTTTTTTCAATAAAAAAAAACATTTTAGTGTCTCGCTGACTGTTTAGACACAAATATATCTATTTAAAAGATTCTTGCATAGGCCTGATAATTAGAAATGAAGTTTTCCTCTCCCACGGTTTAAATCTGGGTGTAATCCACCTTTTTGCATAAAAAAAACATTTTGAGTGTCTCGCTGACTGTTCCGACACAAATTTATCTGTTTAAAAGAGTCTGATGTAGGCCAGATAACTAGATCTGTGGTTTTGCGTTTCCACGGTTCAAATCTCTGCATTATCCACTTTTTTGCCTATTTACAATAAAAAAAAAACATTTTGAGTGTCTCGCTGACTGTTCAGACAGAAATATATCTGTTTAAAAGAGTCTGGTGTAGACCAGATAACTAGAACTGTGGTTTTGCAGTTCCACGGTTCAGATCTCTGTATTATCCACTTTTTTGACTTTTTTCAATAAAAAAACATTTTGAGTGTCTTGCTAACTGTTCAGACACAAATATATCTGTTTAAAAGAGTCTGGTGTAGGCCAGAAAACTAGAAATGTGGTTTTTCATATCCACGGTACAAATCTGGGTGTAATCCACCTTTTTGCATAAAAAAAACAGCTTGAGTGTCTCACTGACTGTTCAGACACAAAAATATCTGTTTAAAAGAGTCTGGCGTAGGCCGGATAACTAGAACTGTGGTTTTGCAGTTCCACGGTTTAAATCTCTGTATTATCCACTTTTTTGCCTTTTTTCAATAAAAAAAAACATTTTGAGTGTCTCGTTGACTGTTCAGGCACAAATATATCTGTTTAAAACATTCTGGTGTAGGCCAGATAACTACAACTGTGGTTTTCCACTCACACGGTTCAATTCTGGGCGTAATCCACCTTTTTGCATAAAAAAAACCATTTTGACGGTCTCGCTGACTATTCAGACACAAATATATCTGTTTAAAGGAGTCTGGTGTAGGCCAGATAACTAGAACTGTGGTTTTCCTCTTCCAGGATTCAAATCTCTGTATTATCTACTTTTTTGCATTTTTTCATTAAAAAAAACATTTTGAGTGTCTCGCTGAATGTTCAGACACAAATATATCTGTTTAAAAGAGTCTGTCGTAGGCCAGATAACTAGAACTGTAGTTTTCCTCTTCCATGATTCCAATCTCTGTATTATCCACTTGTTTGCCTATTTCAATAAAAAAAAACGTTTTGAGCGTCTTGCTGACTGTTCAGACACAAATATATCTGTTTGAAAGAGTCTGGTGTAGGCCAGATAAAAATAACTGTGGTTTTGCATTTCCACGTTTCAAATCAGGGTGTAATCCACCTTTTTGCATAAAAAAAAACATTTTTAGTGTCTCACTGACTGTTCAGACACAAATATATCTGTTTAAAAGAGCCTGGTGTAGGCCAGATAACTAAAACTGTGGTTTTGCAGTTCCACGGTTCAAATCTCTGTATTATCCACTTTTTTGCCTTTTTTCAATAAAAAAAACATTTTGAGTGTCTCGCTGACTGTTCAGACACAAATATATCTCTTTAAAAGAGTCTGGTGTAAGCAAGATAGCTAGAACTGTGGTTTTGCAGTTCCACGGTTCAAGTAATCCACCTTTTTGCATAAAAAAAACATTTTGAGTGTCTCGCTGACTGTTCAGACACAAATATATCTGTTTAAAAGAGTCTGGTGTAGGCCAGATAACTAGAACTGTGGTTTTGCATTGCCACGGTTCAAATATGGGTATAATCCGCCTTTTTGCAGAAAAAAAACATTTTGAGTGTCTCGCTGACTGTTCAGACACAAATATATCTGTTTAAAAGAGTCTGGTGTAGGCCAGATAACTAGAACTGTGGTTTCGCATTTCCACGGTTCAAATCTCTGCATTATCCACTTTTTTTGCCTTTTTTAAAAAAAAAAAATTTTGAGTGTCTCGCTGACGTGTCAGACAAAAATATATCTGTTTAAAGGAGTCTGGTGTAGGCCATATAACTACAACTGTGGCTTTGCTGTTCCACGGTTCAAACCTCTGTATTATCCACTTTTTTGCCTTTTTCAATATAAAAAAAACATTTTGAATGTCTCGCTGACTGTTCTGACACAAATATATCTATTTAAAAGAGTCTGGTGTAGGCCAGATAACTAGAACTGTGGTTTTGCACTTCCACGGTCCAAATCTCTGTATTATCCACTTTTTGCCTTTTTTCAATAAAAAAAAAACATTTTGAGCGTCTCACTGACTGTTCAAACAGAAATATATCTGTTTAAAAGAGTCTGGTGTAGACCAGATAAGTAGAACTGTGGTTTTGCAGTTCCACGGTTCAGATCTCTGTATTATCCACTTTTTTGCATTTTTTCAATAAAAAAAACATTTTGAGTGTCTTGCTGACTGTTCAGATACAAATATATCTGTTTAAAAGAGTTTAGTGTAGGCCAGATGACTAGAACTGAAGTATTGCATTTCCACGGTTCAAATCTGGGTGTAATCCACCTTTTTGCATAAAAAAAAACATTTTGAGTGTCTCACTTTCTGTTCAGACACAAATATATCTGTTTAAAAGAGTCTGGCGTAGGCCAGATAACTAGGACTGTGGATTTCCTCTTCCACGATTCAAATCTCTGTATTATCCACTTTTTTGCCTTTTTTCAATAAAAAAGACTGTTTGGAGTGTCTCGCTGACTGTACAGACACAAATATATATATGTTTAAAAGATTCTGGTGTAGGCCAGATAGCTAGAACTGTGGTTTTCCTCTTCCATGGTTCAAATCTGGGTGTAATCCACCCTTTTGCATAAAAAAAACCGTTTTGAGTGTCTTGCTGACTGTTCAGACACAAATATATCTCTTTAAAAGAGTCTGCTGTAGGCCAGATAACTAGAACTGTGGTTTTACAGTTCTGCGGTTCAAATCTCTGTATTATCCACTTTTTTGCCTTTTTTCAATAAAAAAAAAACATTTTGAGTGTCTCACTGACTGTTCAGACAGAAATATATCTGTTTAAAAGAGTCTGGAGTAGACCAGATAAGTAGAACTGTGGTTTTGCAGTTCCACAGTTCAGATCTCTGTATTATCCACTTTTTTTACAGTTCTGCGGTTCAAATCTCTGTATTATCCACTTTTTTGCTTTTTTTCAATAAAAAAAACATTTTTAGTGTCTTGCTAACTGTTCAGACACAAATATATCTGTTTAAAAGAGTCTGGTGTAGGCCAGATGACTAGAACTGAGGTTTTGCATTTCCACGCTTCAAATCTGGGTGTAATCTATCTTTCTGCATAAAAAAAAACATTTTGAGTGTCTCGCTGACTGTTCAGACACAAATATATCTGTTTAAAAGAGTCTGGTGTAGGCCAGATAACTGGAACTGTGGTTTTGCATTTCCACGGTTCAAATCTGCGTGCAATCCACTTTTTTGCATAAAAAAAAAACATTTTGAATGTCTCGCTGACTGTTCTGACACAAATATATCTATTTAAAAGAGTCTGGTGTAAGCCAGATATCTAGAACTGTGGTTTTGCACTTCCACGGTCCAAATCTCTGTATTATCCACTTTTTGCCTCTTCTCAATAAAAAAAAAACATTTTGAGCGTCTCGCTGACTGTTCAGACACAAATATATCTGTTTAAAAGAGTCTGGTGTAGGCCAGATAACTACAACTGTGGCTTTGCTGTTCCCCGGTTCAAACCTCTGTATTATCCACTTTTTTGCCTTTTTCAATATAAAAAAAACATTTTGAGTGTCTCGCTTACTGTTCAGACACAAATATATCTGTTTAAAAGAGTCTGGTGTAGGCCAGATAACTAGAACTGTGGTTTTGCATTTCCACGGTTCAAATCTGCGTGTATTCCACCTTTTTACATAAAAAAAAACATTTTGAGTGTCTCGCTGACTGTTCTGACACAAATATATCTGTTTAAAAGAGTCTGGTGTACGCCAGATAACTAGAACTGTGGTTTTCCTCTTCCACGATTCAAAACTCTGTGTTATCCACTTTTTTGCATTTTTTCAATAAAAAAAGCATTTTGAGTGTCTCCCTCACTGTTCAGACACAAATATATCTGTTTAAAAGAGTCTGGTGTAGGCCAGATAACTACAACTGTGGCTTTGCTGTTCCCCGGTTCAAACCTCTGTATTATCCACTTTTTTTGCCTTTTTCAATTTAAAAAAAACATTTTGAGTGTCTCGCTGACTGTTCAGACACAAATATATCTGTTTAAAAGAGTCTGGTGTAGGCCAGATAACTAGAACTGTGGTTTTGCATTTCCACGGTTCAAATCAGCGTGTAATCCACCTTTTTACATAAAAAAAAAACATTTTGAGTGTCTCGCTGACTGTTCTGACACAAATATATCTGTTTAAAAGAGTCTGGTGTAGGCCAGATAACTAGAACTGTGGTTTTGCATTTCCACGGTTCAAATCAGCGTGTAATCCACCTTTTTACATAAAAAAAAAACATTTTGAGTGTCTCGCTGACTGTTCTGACACAAATATATCTGTTTAAAAGAGTCTGGTGTAGGCCAGATAACTAGAACTGTGGTTTTCCTCTTCCACGATTCAAAACTCTGTGTTATCCACTTTTTTGCATTTCTTCAATAAAAAAAGCATTTTGAGTGTCTCGCTCACTGTTCAGACACAAATATATCTGTTTAAAAGAGTCTGGTGTAGGCCAGATAACTCAAACTGTGGCTTTGCTGTTCCCCAGTTCAAACCTCTGTATTATCCACTTTTTTGCCTTTTTCAATTTAAAAAAAACATTTTGAGTGTCTCGCTGACTGTTCAGACACAAATATATCTGTTTAAAAGAGTCTGGTGTAGGCCAGATAACTAGAACTGTGGTTTTGGATTTCCACGGTTCAAATCTGCGTGTATTCCACCTTTTTACATAAAAAAAAACATTTTGAGTGTCTCGCTGACTGTTCTGACACAAATATATCTGTTTAAAAGAGTCTGGTGTACGCCAGATAACTAGAACTGTGGTTTTCCTCTTCCACGATTCAAAACTCTGTGTTATCCACTTTTTTGCATTTTTTCAATAAAAAAAGCATTTTGAGTGTCTCGCTCACTGTTCAGACACAAATATATCTGTTTAAAAGAGTCTGGTGTAGGCCAGATAACTACAACTGTGGCTTTGCTGTTCCCCGGTTCAAACCTCTGTATTATCCACTTTTTTTGCCCTTTTCAATATAAAAAAAACATATTGAGTGTCTCGCTGACTGTTCAGACACAAATATATCTGTTTAAAAGAGTCTGGTGTAGGCCAGATAACTAGAACTGTGGTTTTGCATTTCCACGGTTCAAATCTGCGTGTAATCCACCTTTTTACATAAAAAAAAAACATTTTGAGTGTCTCGCTGACTGTTCTCACACAAATATATCTGTTTAAAAGAGTCTGGTGTCGGCCAGATAACTAGAACTGTGGTTTTCCTCTTCCACGATTCAAAACTCTGTGTTATCCACTTTTTTGCATTTTTTCAATAAAAAAAGCATTTTGAGTGTCTCGCTCACTGTTCAGACACAAATATATCTGTTTAAAAGAGTCTGGTGTAGGCCAGATAACTCCAACTGTGGCTTTGCTGTTTTCCAGTTCAAACCTCTGTATTATCCACTTTTTTGCCTTTTTCAATATAAAAAAAAACATTTTGAGTGTCTCGCTGACTGTTCAGACACAAATATATCTGTTTAAAAGAATCTGGTGTAGGCCAGATAACTAGAACTGTGGTTTTGCAGTTCCACGGTTCAAAAACTCTGCATTATCCACTTTTTTGCCTTTTTTCAATAAAAAAAAAACATTTTGAGTGTCTCGCTGACTGTTCAGACACAAATATATCTGTTTAAAACATTCTGGTGTAGGCCAGATAACTACAACTGTGGTTTTCCTCTTCCACGGTTCAAATCTCTGTATTCACTTTTCTGCCTTTTTTCAATAGAAAAAAACATTTTGAGTGTCTCGCTGACTGTTCAGACACAAATACATCTGTTTAAAAGTGTCTGCTGTAGGCCAGACAACTAGAACTGTGCTTTTCCTCTTCCACGGTTCAAATTTCCTTTATATTACCCTTTTGTCATTGATAGTGCGAGTGTAAGCTATTTTACTTCATTTACAATGGGCAAGGTGCGTGGCAAGGGACGTGGAACAGGACGTTCTGGTGATGGTGCGTGCAGAGGACAGGGCCGTGGCCAAGGTGAAAATGTGCCACAACCTTCGGCCACATCTTCTCGCTCCCAATTCTTGACCGAATTACTAGGGAAGCACACAACAGCACCACTATTGCGAACTGATCAGTGTGAACAGGTTATTTATTGGATAGCAGATAATACTTCCACTCACCTGGGCACCACCACCTCAGGTCTGTCTTCCCCACGGTCAAGTGTTAGCAGCGGTGAATCTCGACTGCATACTCCTCCTCATCCTAATGCTCTTTCCTCCCACCATGCCGAGTGTCGTCAGACAGCAACTGATCCCACAATTGAACACTCTGAAGAGCTATTCACTGGTCCATTTCCATATTTGGGCCCCTCGCCTGCTCCGCATGAAATGGTGGAAGAGAAGATCCCATGTAGTGATGCCCAAATATTTGAACAGCCATGGCCACAGGAAGGCAACGCTGGCAATTTGTCACAAGAGGTGGAAGATGACGAGACACAATTGCCACGAAGTGAGGAAGAGGACTGTGGTGCGGAAGAGGAAGAGGTGGTGGATGATCTAGTAACTAACCCAACGTGGCAGGAGGACACGCAGAGCGAGGCCAGCAGCAGACAGGGGGGGAGGTAGAGTACTCCAACAGGCAGGAAAAAGCAGTGTGGTGGCCGCAAACAGAAGGCGGGCAACCGTTCCCCGTAACACCAACACGAGGGACGTTGCCAGTGCAACCGGTAGGTCTTCCAGAGTCTGGACTTTTTTAAAGACTCTGCTGATAACCCCAAAAAGGCCATTTGTAATGACTGCCAGGCCAGCATCAGCAGGGGTGACAAAACTACCAGCCTGACCACCACCAGCATGATCAGGCACATGTCAGCAAAGCATCCGACTTTGTGGGGCAAAGCCCAGGGTCCACGACCAGTGTCAGCGGGTGTCACCACTGCTTCTTCCGCTGTTGTGCATGTAAGAGAGCCCCCTGTTGTGCCTAAAAGGCAATCCCCTGTCCATACTGCATGCAAAGATGCCCCCTCCTCTCAGTCTTCACTTGTTATGGCAGTTTCTCAAGAAACAGCATCAATGTACACGTCCACGTCCCACCGCAGCGTTCAATTGTACATATCCCAGACCTTTGAACAAAAGTGCAAATTCGCAGCCAACGCCCCACAGGCCACAGTCCTAATTTCACACATTTCACGACTGCTTGCGTTGGAAATGCTGCCTTTTAGGCTGGTGGAGACGGAATCCTTCCGCAACCTTAAGGTGGTGGCCGTCCCTCGGTACTCAGTCCCCAACCGACACTATTTTGCACGCTGTGCAATCCCTGCACTACACAAGCACGTGTCCCAAAACATCTGCCGTGCCCTCAACAACGCAGTTACTGGGAGAGTCCACCTGACAACGGACATGTGGACAAGTGCTTGTGGCCAGGGACGGTACATCTCCCTGACGGCAAACTGGGTAAACATAGTGGAAGCCGGGACCCAGTCAAACCTTGGGACGGAACACATCTTCCCCACACTGAGGATTGCGGGCCTTATGTCAGTCAGAGTTGCCCCCACAGTGTACAGCTCCTGCGCATCATCCTCCTCCTCCTCATGTTCAGCCTCCATCTCAGATATCATCACATCAGTTACGAGCTGAAGGCACTGTAGTACTGCCTCCGCCAAACGGCAACGTGCTGTGCTGAAACTCATAAGCTTAGGTGAGAAACCTCACACTGCTTGTGAGTTGTGGACAGCTGTGAAAGAGCAGGCACATCTGTGGCTGACACCACTGAACCTACATCCAGGCATGGTCGTGTGTGACAATGGCAGTAACCTGGTGGCGGCTCTCTGGCAAGACAAGATCACACACGTACCATGTCTGGCTCATGTGCTTAACCTCGTGGTTCAGCGGTTTCTTAAATCGTACCCTGAGTTGCCAGATCTGCTCGTCAAAGTACACCGCCTGTCAGCTCATTTTCACAAGTCGGCTACAGCTTCCGCCGCTCTTGCTGTGTTTCAGCAGCGTTTGCACCTTCCGTCACACCGACTGGTGTGTGATGTCCCCACACGTTGGAACTCTACCCTCCACACGTTGCAAGGATTTGTGAGCAGAAGAGAGCAGTTGTGAAGTAACAGCTGCAACAAGGCCGTCGAAATTCTGGTCAGACTCCTCACATAAGTAAAGATATAAATCACTGCACTCCCTATGAGTGTGCACGAGTAGGGGCCGAACCCTGGTATATCAGATCAAAGAGCCTCGGCACTCAATCGTCCTTTTGCAAGAGAAAATTTATTGACTTTGTGAAATAAATCTGCACACAGAAATAACACCAAAACGTTTCAGTCTTAGTGACCTTCTTCAGTTGACTGTAGAAAATAGGACAATGTCATAGACAATTAGATACAGAACGATACAAATATCATTTCTAGATGACATAGTGAAACAA
Source organism: Phyllobates terribilis (assembly GCF_046119375.1). Taxonomy (NCBI): domain Eukaryota; kingdom Metazoa; phylum Chordata; class Amphibia; order Anura; family Dendrobatidae; genus Phyllobates; species Phyllobates terribilis. The sequence goes on from NW_027362769.1 coordinate 256,675,354, forward strand.
CAGCATATCATAAGTAGTGAAACAGAAATCCTTCCCATTATATTATACAAGTGTGCACAGTAATGCATAAGCGAAATATATAGCACATAGATACACAGTATACTTTTCCATAATATGTAGGGAAATCACAAAGGAGGGGGGGGGGAAAGAAGAAGGACAGGGAGAAGGGGACAGAGGTATGGAGGACATACGTATGGGGGGAAGGGGAAGAAAAAACAGAACACAAGACAGCTGGCAGAAGTGGGCACATACCGGGTAATTCTGCGAGAGATGTGAGCAACAAGTGGGTCCCAATAGGGCTGCCTACAGGTGAGAAGGTGAAAGAAATCAGAGGCAAGGACCTCACAGAGTGCGCCAGAAAGGCGTGCTGTGCCAAAGGTTACCTGCTGAGAAGCGCGTGGGGGCATGGACATCACAACGCGGTCTCCACCGCTAGTTGGAGTAACCATAAGTGCAGAGAGGGAGGTTAATAAAGGGTCTAAAATGCAAAAGACGCGCGAATCCGAAACGCCGGACCGCGCATACCGGAAGTGCCATACTACGCAACCGGAAATGACGTTTGCGGGTCACCGTCTGCGTTCCACAGAGGGAGAGCGCAAACCGGAAGTGCCGGTTTGAAGCGAACAGGAAGTGACGAAAGCCGGTGTGTTCCATGAAGGGATCACTTGCGTTCCAGGACGATGTACATAGCCAGGGGAGGGAAACAACGAGAGGTATAGATGGAAAACAAAGGGGAGGTGGGAGAGGACCACAGTATAAGGTGAATCTGCAACAAAAGAGACATAAGTTAGAGCGCACATGCGAACTTACATAAACACGCCAATCAAAAACATGGTGGCAAATTGATTATAGGGTAACACTGCGTCAAAACAGTAATAAATAATAATAAATGATAATAAATAAATAATAAACTGAATATTTGAAAATGTACAACAGCGAACCAGATGGACAAAAGAATCTTAGGCCCACATGTATGGGATAATCCACCCCGATTGAGGACCCAGGTGACAGTACATCAAGAGGTGTAACATAGTAACTGTATATAAACAGATAGAGGAGCAGGGGAGACTTTAGTTAAAGGAGAGGAGGTCGTATTACCTATTCAATCCCCTGGGAGAAAGGGTGTCCAATGTGTGGATCCAGAAGGCTTCCCTCTGTTTAAGGAGTAGGGTCCTGTCTCCACCGCGGCGCGGCGGTACCACTTGTTCCAGAACCTGGAACCTAAGTTGGGAGATGTTGTGTCCTGAAGTAATGAAATGATAGGGGATTGGTAAGAGTAGATTTTTACACCTGACCGTAGATTTGTGCTTTGAAATTCTGTCACGGATTGGTTGCGTGGTTTCGCCTACATAGAGGAGGCCGCATGAACATTTGATGAGGTAGACGACAAACGAGCTGTCACAGGTGAAATACCCTTTGATAGTATATTTCCTACCGGTGTGCGGATGGTGAATTGAGTTCCCTTTAGTAACATTGTTACACTGCCTACAATGAAGGCAAGGGAAGGTACCAGTTTTGGGTTGTTGAAGGAAGCGTTGTGTCGAAAGAAACCTATTAGTACCAATGTCAGCTCTGACAAGTGAGTCTCTCAAATTGGGGGCACGTTTAAAGCAGGGCATAAAAGGCCTTTGAAAGCCAGTGACAGTGGGATAGCCAGTGCGCAGTATGCCCCAATGTCTGCGTATGGTTTTGTGCAACACATAGGCAAATGGATGGAAAGTGTGGACAAAAGGGATACGATAGGAGTTATCAGGGCTTGCACGGGACGATTCGCTAGAGGATTGGAGAAGCGCTTGTGGATAGCCCCTGTTAATGAATTTGCGATCCATTTCATGAAGTCTGTGTTGGCGGGTGACGGGATCGGACACTATGCGTTCCACCCTCTTGAATTGGGATCTGGGTATGGATTTCTTGACATGCACAGGATGGTTACTGGTATAGTGCAACAGTCCGTTGCGGTCCATGGGCTTTGAATACAGGTCTGTAGTGAGAACGCCATTCTCATCTTTGATGACCAGTGTGTCAAGGAAGCTAATCTGGTGTAGATCGTATGTAATGGTGAACGTGAGGCCGGGCCATGCAGAGTTGAGATCAGTGAAGAATGTTTCAAGTGTAGATGAAGGACCATCTCAGATACAAAAAATGTCATCAATAAATCTCTTCCAGACAACAGAATGTGACTGGAAGAGAGGATGGGCGTAGACAACGTCGGTCTCAAAGGCCGCCATATAGCAGTTAGCGTAAGGTGGTGCCACATTAGAGCCCATTGCTGTGCCTTTTATTTGTAGATAGTATCTGTCTTGAAACAGAAAATAATTTTTGTGAAGTATGATGGATAATAAGTCAATCACAAGGGCAGTAATCTGTGGGTCTGTATGGAACTGGGTCAAGAGGGACTTGACTGTATGAATACCCATGTCATGTGGGATAGACATATAAAGACTCTTCACATCCAATGAAACCAAAAGGGCAGATGAAGGAATCTGTCTGTGTTCGGCCAGAATCTTCAGAAAAGAGCCCGTGTCCAGTAGAAAAGAGGGGCTTTTTTGGATGAGAGGAGTGATTATTTTCTCCACAAAAATGGAAAGAGGGGAGAACAACGAGTCTGTAGAAGCCACAATGGGACGGCCCGGGGGTTCTATAAGACTTTTGTGTATCTTCGGTAGGACGTAGAATACCGGGGTAATGGGATTAATTTTAGTGAGGTATTCACTTGTTTTGGTATCAATAGTCCTAGCATTAAGGTGACGCTCAATGGTATCGCGTATCAGAACCCTGAACTCGGGGGTAGGGTCCCGAGGTAGCTGATGGTAAGTGGTGGTGTCACTCAGTTGGCGTTCAATTTCCCTAATGTATTGGGCTTTGTCCATAATGACAATGGCACCCCCCTTGTCTGCCGGTTTAATGATCAAAGAAGTGTCATCACGTAGGCTGCGTAGTGCCTGTTGGTCTAAGGCAGATAGGTTGGGTTCGAAGTGTAGTTTCCCTCTATTCATATTTGACCGTAATCCTCTGAAAGCTGAATCAATAAAACCAATGAACGTTTCAAGAGCATGAGAGTTATGGGGGGGCCTGTATGTGCTCTTGGTATAGAGACCCAAACTTTTAGCAGTGATGGCTACATCAGTGTTAGGGGTCGGGGCTTGTTGTGTACCATCGGAGGGTGTAGGGCCTTGATCGAAGTGGACCTTGAGCCTAAGGGAACGATAGAATCGTTGTAACTCCATGTCCAACTTAAAGGTATTAAACCTCATCGTTGGACAGAAAGTAAGACCTTTTTGCAGTACAGATAATTGGGCCATGTTTAGAGTCTTTGAAGAAATATTTACCACCAAGTGGGGCGCGTCTGGGACCTGGTCACTCTGCCGTAGTCCGTACTGTCTCCGATGCCTGCCACCCCTCCTCGTTTTCTTCTTGACGGGTATCTCCGCGGATGACCTAAGAAACGAGAGGGATTAGTGAGCCGGTCCCGTCTCTCAGGTTCGGAGCCAGAGGAGGACGCGTCGGGTGAAAGGTGGGTGAACCGTGACGAATGGCCACCCGGTGGATATCGTTCCTGCCACCGGTACACCCTGTTCGCCTCGTAGTCCTCTGTGTCGCGTTGGAACTTGGCCCTTTTCTTGGATTCAGTATCTTTCTTATGCTGGTCAACGTTGGATTGGATTCTAGTTTTCAGGTTGGACCAATCATCCGGTGGCAGAGTCGAGGTGAGTTGTGATTCTGTACTGGTGATAAGCTCCTTTGTAGATGATATGGCTTTATGTAGGTAGTCGACGGTCAAAGATGAGAATGGCGTTCTCACTACAGACCTGTATTCAAAGCCCACGGACCGCAACGGACTGTTGCACTATACCAGTAACCATCCTGTGAATGTCAAGAAATCCATACCCAGATCCCAATTCAAGAGGGTGGAACGCATAGTGTCCGATCCTGTCACCCGCCAACACAGACTTCATGAAATGAATCGCAAATTCATTAACAGGGGCTATCCACAAGCGCTTCTCCAATCCTCTAGCGAATCGTCCCGTGCAAGCCCTGATAACTCCTATCGTATCCCTTTTGTCCACACTTTCCATCCATTTGCCTATGTGTTGCACAAAACCATACGCAGACATTGGGGCATACTGCGCACTGGCTATCCCACTGTCACTGGCTTTCAAAGGCCTTTTATGCCCTGCTTTAAACGTGCCCCCAATTTGAGAGACTCACTTGTCAGAGCTGACATTGGTACTAATAGGTCTCTTTCGACACAACGCTTCCTTCAACAACCCAAAACTGGTACCTTCCCTTGCCTTCATTGTAGGCAGTGTAACAATGTTACTAAAGGGAACTCAATTCACCATCCGCACACCGGTAGGAAATATACTATCAAAGGGTATTTCACCTGTGACAGCTCGTTTGTCGTCTACCTCATCAAATGTCCATGCGGCCCCTCTATGTAGGCGAACCCACGCAACCAATCCGTGACAGAATTTCAAAGCACAAATCTACGGTCAGGTGTAAAAATCTACTCTTACCAATCCCCTATCATTTCATTACTTCAGGACACAACATCTCCCAACTTAGGTTCCAGGTTCTGGAGCAAGTGGTACCGCCCCGCCGCGGTGGAGACAGGACCCTACTCCTTAAACAGAGGGAAGCCTTCTGGATCCACACATTGGACACCCTTTCTCCCAGGGGATTGAATAGGGAATACGACCTCCTCTCCTTTAACTAAAGTCTCCCCTGCTCCTCTATCTGTTTATATACAGTTACTATGTTACACCTTTTGATGTACTGTCACCTGGGTCCTCAATCGGGGTGGATTATCCCATACATGTGGGCCTAAGATTCTTTTGTCCATCTGGTTCGCTGTTGTACATTTTCAAATATTCAGTTTATTATTTATTTATTATCATTTCTTATTATTTATTACTGTTTTGACGCAGTGTTACCCTATAATCAATTTGCCACCATGTTTTTGATTGGCGTGTTTATGTAAGTTCGCGTGTGCGCTCTAACTTATCTCTCTTTTGTTGCAGATTCACCTTATACTGTGGTCCTCTCCCACCTCCCCTTCGTTTTCCATCTATACCTCTCGTTGTTTCCCTCCCCTGGCTATGTACATCGTCCTGGAACGCAAGTGATCCCTTCATGGAACGCACCGGCTTTCGTCACTTCCTGTTCGCTTCAAACCGGCACTTCCGGTTTGCGCTCTCCCTCTGTGGAACGCAGACGGTGACCCTCAAACGTCATTTCCGGTTGCGTAGTATGGCACTTCCGGTATGCGTGGTCCGGCGTTTCGGATTCGCGTGTCTTTTGCATTTTAGACCCTTTATTAACCTCCCTCTCTGCACTTATGGTTACTCCAACTAGCGGTGGAGACCGTGTTGTGATGTCCATGCCCCCACGTGCCTCTCAGCAGGTAACCTTTTGCACAGCACGCCTTTCTGGCGCACTCTGTGAGGTCCTTGCCTCTGATTTCTTTCACCTTCTCACCTGTAGGCAGCCCTATTGGGACCCACTTGTTGCTCACATCTCTCGCAGAATTACCTGGTATGTGCCCACTTCTGCCAGCTGTCTTGTGTTCTGTTTTTTCTTCCCCTTCCCCCCATACCTATGTGCTCCATACCTCTGTCCCCTTCTCCCTGTCCTTCTTCTTCCCCCCCCCTCCTTTGTGATTTCCCTACATATTATGGAAAAGTATACTGTGTATCTATGTGCTATATATTTCGCTTATGCATTACTGTGCACACTTGTATAATATAATGGGAAGGATTTCTGTTTCACTACTTATGATATGCTGTTGTTTCACTATGTCATCTAGAAATGATATTTGTATCGTTCTGTATCTAATTGTCTATGACATTGTCCAATTTTCTACAGTCAACTGAAGAAGGTCGCTAAGACCGAAACGTTTTGGTGTTATTTCTGTGTGCAGATTTATTTCACAAAGTCAATAAATTTTCTCTTGCAAAAGGACGATTGAGTGCCGAGGCTCTTTGATCTGAGACTCCTCACATAAGACCTCAGGAGAGGACCTGGATGTCTGACATATGTACCATCTTGACAAACTTTGAGGAGTCCACCAAGATGGTGAGTGGCGATGATGCCATCATTAGCGTTAGCATTCCACTTGTCTGTCTTTTGCAATGCTCTCTGCAGAGAATTAAAGAGGAGGCATTGCAGCCAGAGTATGAGGAGATGGATCAAGAAGCCGTAGCGGTCGATTACACACAGCCCAGCCTCATCTCATCCCAACGTGCATTGGGGGACAATGAGGGAGAGGAGGAGGAAGAACAGGAGCTTGTATCATGCGCTGTAGACGGTAGTACCTGTACAACTGTCATACCGTCGGTTCAGCGTGGGTGGCCTGAGGACAGGGGGGAGGAGGAGGAGGAGGAGAGCATGGTCAGTCATCATGTTAGAACCTTGCTGTTAGGTTTTTTTTCCTTTGCTGGTCACATGACCTTGTTGGCCTATTTAATCCTGCTCCGCCCTTCTGGCTTTGCTGGACTTCATTGTATATCTACTTTCTAGCTAGCCTGTGCTCTGTATCTAACTCTGTTAGTTTGCTTGGTCTACGGACCTCTATGTTCTATCTATTTTATTTGTTCGTCTGTCTGCTACTATTTCTGTTAGGAGGTGTCCCATATTCCTCCCAGTCCTTAGTACTTGTAGGGATTCCCTCCCCACATCTATAGGTCTTCGTACAGACTAGATTAGGACTTTAGCACGTGAGTAACTGTCCTGGAGCATATTTCTTGGAGCCTAAGGTATGTTTGCCGGATTTATTTTTTGGTGAACATTGAGAATTTTTTTCATTTAAAAATGCTTGCTTGTTGTATTTTCGTTTGAGACCCAAGTCCTCTGGGGATGAATCCCAGCGCGTAGGGTTCATAATGTCACTTTTGCGCAAAGAGCCTCAGGAGTGGGCCTTTTCTTTGCAACCTAGTGATACATGCTTCAGATCAGTGGATAGTTTTTTTTCTGCTTTAGGACTATTATATGATGATCCTGACCGTGTGGCATCAGCTGAGACTGAGTTGAGACGTTTAAAACAAGGATCAGGTAATGTCGAAAAATATTGTACTCATTTTCGTCGTTGGTCCACTCAAACAGGGTGGAACGATTCTGCTCTGAAAAGTCTATTTCTTGCTGGGCTCAGTGAAAGGGTTAAAGACCTGCTAATTGCTTATCCTACACCTGAGGATTTGCAACAGGCTATGCAATTAGCTATACGGGTGGATAGAAGACTGCGTGCTAGGGTTAATGAGAGCAAATCCTCTGCTATGTCAGTTTCTGGTTATGATAATGTGTGTACTAACAGTGGTGAACCGATGGAGATTGGATCGGTGGCACCTCGCTCTCAAGAAAAAGACCGTCGTTTTTCGGAAGGCTTGTGTTTCTATTGCGGAAAATCTGGTCATTTGATTAAAGGCTGTGAGCTTCGTATGAAGAAAGAAAAAAAAATGGTCAGTCACGCCCGTATTGCCTGTTTAAATTCCAAGGGTATATTTTTAGCTGCTTCCACGATTGCTCAGGAAAAATTAATGGAATTTCGGGTGTTTGTTGATTGCGGGTCTACACTGAATGTAATTGATGGGGGATTCGTGGAAAAACTCAATTTAAAACCTGAACCTTTATCATCCCCCATTGCTGTGGTTTCTGTGGATGGCTCCCCTTTGAAGAATATTACTCTCAAGGTCAGTGAATTTCCTCTCACTATTAATGGTGTTCACCATGAGAAATTGGATTTGGTAGTGTTGAATAACTTGCCTTCTCCAGTAATATTGGGTTTGCCCTGGTTAAAATTTCACAATCCTGTACTGGATTGGTCTACCAGTGAAATTAAATCCTGGAGCCATAAATGTTATGACAAGTGTTGTAACGGGCGTATTGCAGCTTTGGATAGGGGAGAATTGCCTGTTCCTATTCAGGATTTTTGGAGAGTTTTTTCTGAGAAGGAATCGCAGGTTTTGCCTCCCCATAGAGACTATGATTGTTCTATTGAATTTGTCCCTGGAGCGACTCTTCCTAAAAGTCGTTTATTTAACCTTACTATTCCTGAGAGGAAGGCTTTGGAGGAATACATACAGACAAGTTTGGCCGCCGGTCACATTAGGCCCTCTAAGTCTCCTGTGGCGGTTGGATTTTTTTTTGTAAAAAAAAAGGACGGCGGTTTACGTCCTTGTCTGGATTTTCGTGAGATTAACAAAATTACGGTACGCAATCCTTACCCACTGCCATTGATTCCTGATCTGTTTAACCAGTTATTGGGGGCCAAGTGGTTCTCTAAAATTGACCTTAAGGGGGCATACAATCTGTTGCGCATGAAGGAGGGTGATGAATGGAAGACTGCTTTTAACACTCCTGTGGGTCATTTTGAGAATCTGGTTATGCCTTTTGGTCTTACTAATGCTCCTGCATTTTTTCAGAATCTGATTAATGACATCCTTAGACCTTTGATCGGTAAAAATGTGGTTGTGTATTTGGATGACATTTTGATTTATTCGCCAGATCTGGAGTCTCATTGGCGGAGCGTGCGTGAGGTATTACAGTTATTAATGGACAATTCACTTTTTGCTAAGCTGGAGAAATGTGAGTTCGCTGTACAGAGAATTAGTTTTTTGGGCTACATTATCTCCAGCAAAGGTTTTGAGATGGATCCGGTTAAGGTTCAGGCTGTGCAGGAATGGCCTAGGCCTATTGGTTTGAAATCGATACAGAGGTTTTTGGGTTTCGCCAATTACTACAGAAAATTCATAAAAAATTTTTCTAGTATTGTCAAACCTCTGACTGATCTCACCAGGAAAGGTGCTGATGCGGTTCAGTGGTCTTCTGAGGCCATTGAAGCTTTTGTGTATCTCAAGGAGAGGTTCACCTCTGCTCCCATCCTTATGCAGCCTGATGTGACTAAGCCGTTTTTGGTTGAGGTTGATGCTTCCTCTGTGGGGGTTGGCGCAGTATTGTCTCAGGATAACGGGGATGGATTACATCCCTGTGCCTTTTTTTCAAAAAAATTTTCGGAGACTGAACTGAATTACGATATTGGTAATCGGGAATTATTGGCTATTAAACTCGCATTTGAACACTGGCGCCACTTCTTGGAAGGTGCGGAATTTCCCGTTCAGGTTCTTACGGATCATAAAAATCTGATATATCTTGATGCTGCCAAGCGCCTGAATGCCCGTCAGGCTAGGTGGGCACTGTTTTTCTCGCGGTTTAATTTCTCCGTTACTTACATCCCTGGTACTAAGAATGTTAAGGCGGATGCCTTGTCTCGCAGTTTTTCTCCCATAGTCGGTGCTGAGAAAGAGGAAAACATTTTACAAGAAGGTGTTGTGATAGCTGCTTTAGACTCCGTTTTGGAAGATGAGATTCTTAAAGCTCAGGAGAATGCCCCATCTAACACTCCTCATGGGAGGTTGTTTGTGCCTGAGACCTTTAGGAGAGATTTGTTTGTTGAGTGTCACGAATCTCGGTTGGCAGGTCATCCCGGAATCTCTGAGACCAAGAGACTGGTGGGTCGCAGTTTTTGGTGGCCTGGATGGCAGAAGGAAGTCATTAAGTGGGTGCGCCAATGTACTATATGTGCTAGATCTAAGTCCTCACATACTCCTGCTGCGGGGTTGCTTTGTCCTTTGGAGGTCCCCAGTGCTCCTTGGACACATTTGGCTATGGACTTTATAACTGACCTTCCCCCCTCTGAGGGTTTTACTGTCATCTGGGTGATCGTGGACCGTTTTAGCAAGATGTGTCACTTGGTTCCCTTCGTCAAACTGCCCTGCGCTAAAACTCTCGCTAAGGCCTTTGTCAAGGAAATTGTCAGACTTCATGGCGTTCCTACTGACATTGTTTCTGATAGGGGTCCTCAGTTCGTGGCTCGTTTTTGGCGTGCCTTTTGTGACAGGTTGGGAATTCATTTGTCGTTTTCGTCCGGATATCATCCTGAATCTAATGGCCAGACAGAAAGGAAAAACCAGGATGTTGAGCAGTTCTTGCGTTGTTTTGTGGCAGACAATCAAGAGGGGTGGTCTGAGTTTCTGCCACTTGCCGAATTTGCTCTGAACAATCATACATCTTCTTCTGCTGGTTGTTCGCCTTTTTTTTGTTGTTCTGGGAGACATCCGTCGTTTGGGTCGTTCTCCAAGTTGGGATCTGCCGTGCCTGAGGAGGAGAATTTTTCCGGTGATTTGGAAAGAGTTTGGACGGATGTGTGTGGTAATCTTCAGAAGGCCAACAGAAAATCTAAAGACTACTTTGATAGGAAACGACAGGAGGTTTTGTTCGCTGTTGGTGACATGGTTTGGTTGTCCTCTAGGAATCTGCGGTTGAGGATTCCTTCTAAGAAATTGGGTCCCAAGTTTGTAGGGCCCTTTAAGGTGCTTCAGGTTGTCAATCAATCTGCTGTTAGGTTGGAGGTTCCTACCTCCTGGAGAATTAATCCGGTCTTTCATGTCTCTCTGTTAAAAAAAGCTGTTGTGTCGGATGGTGACGCCTCTGCCTCTGTTCCTCCGGTGGTGGAGGACGGGGAATATGAAATTTCTCGCATCCTTGACTCTAGACGGTATAGAGGTAGTTTGCAGTATCTTGTGGCCTGGAAAGGTTTCGGACCCGAGGATAACTCTTGGGTGAGGTCAGATGATGTTTCCGCGTCCAGACTTATCAGAGCGTTTCACAGGAGATTTCCTGATAAGCCTGGTCCTAGGGGATCCGGAGGATCCTCTTAGAAGGGGGGGTACTGTTAGAACCTTGCTGTTAGGTTTTTTTTCCTTTGCTGGTCACATGACCTTGTTGGCCTATTTAATCCTGCTCCGCCCTTCTGGCTTTGCTGGACTTCATTGTATATCTACTTTCTAGCTAGCCTGTGCTCTGTATCTAACTCTGTTAGTTTGCTTGGTCTACGGACCTCTATGTTCTATCTATTTTATTTGTTCGTCTGTCTGCTACTATTTCTGTTAGGAGGTGTCCCATATTCCTCCCAGTCCTTAGTACTTGTAGGGATTCCCTCCCCACATCTATAGGTCTTCGTACAGACTAGATTAGGACTTTAGCAGGTCTGATCGCAGGATCAGGTTCCCTGTTACATCGTAGGGATTCAGCTGAGTCTTATAGTAGGGACAGATCTCCTCTCTTTCCTTAGCTTTGGTAGCAGAACATAACACATCATCTTGGTGAGGACACGGAAGTCTTGCCCGTTACCAGTCTGGCACGCATGGCTGACTTTATGTTACACTGCCTTATCTGTGACCCTCGCATTGTCAAAATGTTGGGTGACAGTCATTACTGGTTGGTGTCACTTTTAGACCCCCGCTACAAGGAGAACTCTCACTCTCTTATTCCTGAGGTGGAGATGTCTACAAAAATGGGGCAGTACCAGAAGGCCCTTACTGCAGAAAATTCCTATCTGAACACGCTAGCGGCAGAGGTCACAGTACGTTGCACAACCAAGGCGTGCAGGCGATAGAAACACAACTCCAATCCAGCAGAGGCAGGGGAGCACTGTCAATGTTCTGGGACAGTTTTCTGAGACCCGCCCAGCTTACAGACCCTGAGGCGCGGGGTACTCTCACAAGGAGTGGAAAGTTTCAAAAGATGGTGAGGGAGTACCTTACCGACCGTACCAGCATCCTCCGTGATTCCTCTGTGGCTTTTAATTATTGGGTATCCAAGCTGGACACTTGGAATGACCTCGCTCTGTACGCCTTGGAGGTCCTGGCCTGCCCTGCCGCTAGCGTGTTTTCGGAACGTGTTTTTAGTGCCGCTGGGGGAATTATAACTGATAAGCGCACTCGCCTGTCAACTGACAATGCTGACAAGCTGACCCTTATCAAAATGAACAAGGGCTGGATTGGGCCAGACTTCTCATCACCACCAAATGACAGCAGAGTAACATAAAGTCAAATCCACTGTTATTTCGGGAGGTGTATTCCCATGCACCGCTTCACACCCACACATGGGTATACGCTTCCTCATTTCGGCTGTTTTTTGCTCTTCTCCTTATCCTCAGCCTCCACCACCACTATACCACCAGGGTGACCATGGTCCGTGTTGCCAGCATTGCAAGTTCCTCCGTCCTAATTTTTGGCAGCTTTTGCTTGGAAGGCATAGGCAAAGACTAGGGGAGACCCACTCCCCAATAATGGGAATAATGTTTTTAATATGCTGTACTGCATGTCTCTTCCAAGGGGTATTAAAACCATCTTGTTAAACCACTCTGACCTCCACGTCTCTTACAAGGGGCATTAAAACCATCTTGTTAAGCTACTGTGACCTCCACGTCTCTTCCAAGGGGCATTTAAACCATCTTGTTAAACCACTCTGACATCCACGTCTCTTCCAAGGGGCATTAGAACCATCTTGTTAAACCACTCTGACCACCAACGTCTGTTCCAATGGTCATTAAAACCGTCTTGTTAAGCTACTGTGACCTCCTCGTCTCTTCCAAGGGGCATTAAAACCATATTGTTAAACCACTCTTACCTCCACGTCTCTTCCAAGGGGCATTAAAACCGTCTTGTTAAGCTTCTGTGACCTCCACTTCTCTTCCAAGGGGCATTAAAACTGACTTGTTAAACCACTCTGACCTCCACGTCTCTTCCAAGGGGCATAAAAACCATCTTGTTAAGCTACTGTGATCTCCACATCTCTTCCAAGGGGCATTAAAACCGTCTTGATAAACTACTCTGAACTCCACGTCTCTTCCAAGAGGCATTAAAACCATATTGTTAAACCACTGACCTCCACGTCTCTTCCAAGGGGCATTAAAACCATCTTGTTAAGCTACTGTGACCTCCACGTCTCTTCCAAGGGGCATTAAAACCATCTTGTTAAACCACTCTGATCCCCACGTCTTTTCCATTGGGCATTAAAACCGTCTTGTTAAGCTATTGTGACCTCCACGTCTCTTCCAAGGGGCATTAAAACTGTCTTGTTAAACCACTCTGAACTCCACGTCTCTTCCAAGGGGCATTAAAACCATCTTGTTAAACCACTCTGAACTCCACAGCTCTTCCAAGGGGCATTTAAATGTTGTTTTTAATTACCTCTAACCTCCACGACTCTTCCAACGGGCATTGCATTTCCTCCTAATTTTAGTCAGCTTTTGCTTTTCAATGCATAGGCGAACACTGAGGGAAACCCACTCCCCAATAATGGGTAGAAGGTTTTTAGTATGCTGTAATCCACGTCTGTTTCAAGGGGCATTGCAGTTCCTCATAATTTTTGGAAACCCTTCCATTCACTGCTTGCGACAACAGTGTACAGGAGACCCAGTTGCTTTAAATGGAAAAAATGGTTTAGTTAAGGCCCTCTGACCTCCATGTCACTTCCAAGGGGCATTGGAGTGCCTTGAAATATTTGGTAGGCATTGCACTCACGGTATGTCCTATAACTGAGTAGCCGAACCGCTCCTTTTGGTACAGAAACATATCCTACAAGACATGTGTGGTTGACTGGCCTGATATTGATGTGAATGGTCCCTCTTCCTCCTGCTCTTTCTCCTTTGCCACCACCTCATCCATCATTCATCACGTGAAGCTTTGTTTTAACGGGAGTCATAGAACTGGGATAGTAGCAGGAAAACATCCAGCAATCCTCAGAGGAGGTAGGAAATGCGCCAAAACGCTGACCACCTCAGGCCTAGCGGCTACTACATATATGCGCTTGCATTCCAAGGAACAGAAAGCAAAGGAGATGGATGGCCTCATGATCATGAATAATTTGCTTGTTGTGTAGGAGGCCGACCACTGCTGCTGTCTACCTTCTGAACTTTGTGTTATAGCCTGATTGACCCAGGACCCACAATCCTCAATGTCTGGAGGACGTGTTGCATCCCAGTGTCCAACTGTGTCCCGGCTTCCACAATATTAACCCAGTGTGAAGGCGTCAGTGAGATGGACCATCCCTGGCCACATTCACTTGTTCACGTGTTTGCGGTTAGGCTGTCCTTCCCACTAAATGCACTGAGGAGGGCACAGGTAATGTTTTGGAATGCACGCTTGTGCATAAGGCACGCAGGGACAAATAGGGGAGGCTGGGGACCGTTTATGGACACCCGGCCGCCCCCAGGCGGCTGGGGACCGTGTGTAGGCACCCGGCCGCGAGGAGGCTGGGGACCGAGTATGGATACCTGGCAGCCGACGCAGCCATGACGTGGTGGCCAGATTCTGCCTCCACATGCCTAAAAGGCCCAATTTCAAGTTCAAGCAAGCAAGCAGTATGGTATTGCAGCCTTCAGGTGGGAGGGTGATTGGCTGCATATTTGCACTTGCATTGCAAGGAATGGGGGAGGTACAATTGAACACTGCCCTGGGACAAAGACTTCCATGGGGAGAATTGGAAGTCTGCATCTTCTGATGCGGCAAGGATGACTACTGATGGGCACACTTTTAGGCAGTGACCTGGGTGTCAGAGATGCTTCCAGGTGTCTTCCCCATGCTGTTCCCATGTTTTTCAGCACTGTATGCATGTGTCACACAGCACATTGCCAGATAAGGTTGTAAAATGTTAAAATGACATTTCCCAGTGAATGCATTTGTCACGGTTGAAAGCAAAACAAAAGTGCAAAAACGCATAAAAAATGCTACTTGTGAACAGAGCCCAAGGTGTGGAGGAGTATATTTTGGGGGGGTTAATTATTTTACCTTATACACAAGTCTTTACCCTGGAAAGGATGTTCCTTAACATATTTCACAGGAAAGCAGTTTCAGTTTCGTTTTTGAACGTTTTATTGTGAGCCCGTAAAAGTGGCTTAATACCTCTGACCATGTTGTTGACAGCAGTAACCTGGGGGTCCTAAATGCTTCCTGGGGCGATCCCCATGCTGTCCCCATGTCATTTGAGCACTGTCACTATCGTTTTAGGCACTTTTTAGGTTTTCGACAGACTGCTGGGGGTGCCGCCGCATAAATGCTCGGGTCTCCCATAGACTAACATTGGGCTCATTGCTCAGGTCGAGCACCCAAGTATCACGGTGAGCTCAGCCAGAGCTTCGAGAACCCAAGCATTTTAGTGCTCGCTCAACACTAATTCTGACAAGTGATCCTGACAAGTGATTTTGACAAGTTATTCTGACAAGTGACTTTGACAAGTGACTTTTACAACTGTAATAATAATAAAAAAAAAAGTAACTGTTCGCTGATGGGACTTGAACCCAAAATTCTGTGTCACAAAGCCAGTGCACTTACCACTGAGCTATAAACTCAGTTGTGAAAACCTAGGAGTTCTATTTAGTTATATGATTTGCAGTGCAAACTTGTCTAAAACTCATTGGGACTTATGTACAGACTGCAGGCAAGCCAAATTCAAATGATGCTTGATTTTGATGTGTGAGTCTGATGTGTGACTTGCTTCAAACATCAGAATCAGAATCACAATGACTTTTTGTCACCCTGAGTATTTTCATGGTTGATCTCATAAGACAAGAAAAGCTGCTAGTCACTATCACTTGACTGGATAGCTCAATGGTAAGGCATCAGCTTCTGAACCAGTGTCACGGTTCAAATTCCATTAGTACTACTACTACTACTACTACTATTATTATTTATTTTTTTTTAATTATGCCTGTTTAGCACTGGCTTTGGGGCACAGAATTTTGAGTTCAAGTCCCATCAGTGAACAGTTACTATTTTTTTTATTATTATTATTACAGTTGTAAAAGTCACTTGTCAGAATCACTTATCAAAATCACTTATCAAAATCAGTTCTCAGACAGGGTATTTAGCCTCAAACTGACATCATTCTGATGTTTGATTTTGATATCTGATCATGTCCTAAAATGGACACTGTACATTAAGGTTTTCTCAATATCAAGGAGATTTGCCACCTTCTTCGGTCATGAAGGTCTCCAGGAGTCTCCCTGATGGTCTGGAAGAATTGACAAGAATGACATAAAATGACTGTACAACATGCGACATAATGATACCACATAATACCATCATAATAATGTAAACCTCATTGTATTGCAGACTAGAACTAGTCAGGACAGTGTCCATTAAAGTGGCTGTCCATGCTTGGGATGAAAAGCAGCTGTCAATCTATCTGACTGCAGACTTCTAAACCCCAACAGTATGTGGTGTGTTATTGTGACGCTCGCAGCCCTACCCTGGGAAGATGGGGGGTACTCGGAGCCGGGTCAGATGTTTGGTGGGTTGTAGCCGTGGCCTGGACCCATTCCGTGCCCAGGGCCGTCACATTAAAAAGGATGTAATGGGCTATCAGGGTTGAGTGGTTGTTATCGACTACGCCACCTGTGGTGCCTGGTGAAGGCCACCAGCGCTGCGGCAGTCCTCTGAGGTGGGATGTTGTGGCAGCCGACATTGGTATTACTCCCCACAGGCGGAGCAAGGCCTCAGGGCAGAGACCCAGATGGAGGCAGTCGTAGTGCAGGAGGTCTGGTGCTGTACGGTGCGGTGCAGAAATAAAGAGTCCGGAGGCCATAGGGGTTGACTTCCAGAGTTTTTACTCATGGTAGAGCATGCAGCTGCAAGGCTTCTCCCTGCTCCTCACGGGGTTCAGCGGTCACCAGGACCGGGGGTCCAACAACCTCCGGGTAATTCGAGTGCTTAATCAGGACCCCACACCAGAGTTACATAGTTACATAGTTTATAAGGCTGAAAAAAGACAAGCGTCCATCCAGTTCAGCCTATTTCTTGTGCACTGCAGCTCTTCCGCAGCGTTGATCCAGGGGAAGGCAACAAAAAAACATGCGGTATAGGCCAATTTACATCATTGAGGAAAAATTCACTTCCCGACTCCAATCTGGCAGTCAGATTAAATCCCTGGATTAATTAACTAAGCATAAGATGTAATTTTATTGTTCTCAAGAAAGGTGTCCAGGCCTCTCTTGAACTCTTTAAGTGAGTTGGACATCACCACTTCCTCTCCCAGAGTCTCACGGCTCTGACCGTAAAGAATCCCCTTCTTTGCTGGTGCAGGAACCTCCTTTCCTCCAGACGCATAGTGTGCCCCCTCGTCTTTGTCACCATCCTTGGTATAAACAGGTCATGGGAGAGATCTCTGTACTGCCCCCTGATGTATTTATACATGTTTATGAGGTCTCCCCTAAGCCTTCTCTTTTCCAATGTAAATAGGCCTAATTTTGACAACCTCTCTGGGTATTCTAGTCCCTCCATTCCCTTTATTACCTTAGTCGCCCTCCTTTGTACCCTCTCTAGCTCCAATATGTCTTTCCTGAGCACCGGAGCCCAGAACTGTGCACAATATTCTAAGTGCGGCCTTACCAGCGCTTTATACAGAGGAAGAACAATGTTCTCATCATATGCCCCTATTCCTCTTCTGATGCATGCCATGACTCTATTTGCCTTCGCAGCTGCTGCCTGACACTGGGCACTCCAATTTAATTTGCTATTAACCAAGACGCCCAGGTCCTTCTCCATGTCAGATTTCCCCAACGGTTTCCCATTTAATATGTATGGGTGACTGCTGTTTTTCTTTCCCATGTGCATGACCTTACATTTATCGGCATTGAACCCCATTTGCCATTTTTTAGCCCAACTCCCCAATTTATCTAAATCCTCCTGTAGCTGTGCCCTGTCCTCATCTGTATTAACTACTTTACAAAGTTTAGTATCATCTGCAAATATTGCTATTTTACTATGCAACCCTTCCACTAGATCATTAATAAATATATTAAATAATATAGGGCCCAAGACAGACCCTTGAGGCACCCCGCTAGTAACCCTGACACACCCTGAGCTTACTCCATTGATAACCACCCTCTGCTTTCTATCACTCAGCCAGCTATTTACCCACTTGCACACATTATCCCCCAGACCAAGCATTCTCATTTTATATACCAACCTTTTGTGTGGCACGGTATCAAAGCTTTGGAGAAGTCAAGGTATACAACATCCACTGACTCTCCCTGGTCCAGCTGTGAGCTCACCTCCTCGTAGAAGGCGATCAGGTTTGTTTGGCAGGAGCGATCCCTCATGAATCCATGTTGATATGGAGTTAGACAGTTATTATCATTAAGATATTCTACAATAGCATCTCTAAGAAATCCTTCAAACAATTTACCCACAACAGATGTTAAGCTGACTGGTCTATAGTTCCCAGGGTCACTTTTAGACCCCTTTTTGAATATTGGTACCACATTTGCTTGGCGCCAGTCTAGTGGGACAGTCCCTGTCCATAAAGAGTGCTTGAATATAAGATACAGCGGCCTGTCTATCACATTACTTAATTCTTTTAATACCCAGGGGTGTATGTCATCTGGGCCTGGTGACTTGTCTATTTTGATATTATTTAGGCGTTTCTGAACTTCCTCCTGGGTTAGGTGGGTGATATTTAGCGGAGGGTTTACTTTATCACTCTGCATTTCCTCCGATAAATTGTTTTCTTTTGTGAAAACAGTGGAGAAGAAGCTATTGAGTAGGTTTGCTTTACCCTCATCGCCCTCTATGATTTTACCCAGGTTATTTTTCAATGGGCCAACGCCATCAGTTTTAATCCTTTTACTGTTTATATAGTTAAAGAACAGTTTGGGATTCGTTTTACTTTCCTTGGCAATTAGTCTCTCTGTCTCCTCTTTTGCTATTCTTATTTGTTTCTTACAGATTTTATTTTTTTCCCTATAAGATATTAGCGCTTCCTCGCTGCCTTCTTGTTTAAGTTTACCGAAAGCCCTTTTTTTGTTTTTCATTGCCCTCTTGACTTCCTTATTTAGCCACATTGGCTTCCTCCTATTCCTAGCCCTTTTATTCCCATAAGGTATGTACCTTCTACAGTGACTATGTAGGACTGTTTTGAAAATTTCCCATTTTCTATCCGTGCTCCTATTACTAAAGATACTATCCCAGTCTATAAGGTGAAGGGCATCTCTTAGCTGATCAAACTTTGCCCTCCTGAAGTTCAGTGTTTTTGTGACTCCCTTGCTGGGCACCCTACTGAAGCACATGTGGAATTGTATAATGTTGTGGTCACTATTTCCCAGGTGCCCCCCGACCTGCACCTCAGTTATTCTGTCTGGCCTGTTAGCTAATATTAAGTCTAAAAGGGCCGTCCCTCTAGTTGGTTCCTGCACAAGTTGTGACAAATAATTGTCTTTGATAATTGATAGAAACCTGTTTCCTTTCTGAGATCTACAGCTTTCGGTTTCCCAGTCTATATCGGGGTAGTTGAAGTCCCCCATAATAATCACCTCGTTATTTTTTGCTACTTCGTCTATTTGTCTCATTAATAGACTTTCCGTGGCTTCTGCTATATTTGGTGGTTTATAACAGACTCCTATGATAATTTTATTATTGTTTTTTGCCCCATGTATCTCCACCCATAAGGACTCGACCTCCTCATTTCCCTCCCATACATCCTCCCGTATTGTAGGCTTTAGACACGTCTTTACATATAGACAGACTCCACCTCCTTTCCGACTTCTTCGATCCCTTCTAAACAGACTGTAACCCTGTAAGTTAACTGCCCAGTCATAGCTTTCATCTAACCATGTCTCGGTTATTCCCACTATGTCATAGTTACCTGTAGATATTTCTGCTTCCAGTTCATCCATCTTCTTTGTCAGGCTCCTGGCATTTGCTAGCATGCCGTTTACACGATTTTGTTTTGTTCCAATCTTCTCCCTGTGGATTGTATTAGAAATTTTCTTACCTCCCTTCCAAGTATCTTGTCTTGGACCTTCTTTTTCGCACTTCATATCTTTCATTAGTATGTTCTCTGGTTGCATGTTCGTGTCTGACGTTTTTCTTCCCATCCCCTCTTCTTCTAGTTTAACGCCCTCCTGATGAGTGTTGTGAGTCTCCTGGCGAATGTGTGTTTCCCGGGTTTGTTGAGGTGTAGTCCGTCTCTGGCAAGGAGTCCGTCATAGAGGTAATTCACACCGTGGTCCAGGAATCCAAATCCTTGTTGTCTGCACCATCGTCTCAGCCAGTTGTTCACCTCAAGAATCCTGTTCCAACTCCTGACGCCATGCCCGTCTACTGGAAGGATAGAAGAAAAAACTACCTGCGCATCCAGTTCTTTTACTTTCTTCCCCAATGCTTCAAAGTCCTTGCAGATTGTCGGTAGGTCCTTCTTTGCCGTGTCATTGGTGCCAACATGTATCAGAAGAAATGGGTGAACATCCTTGGAGCTGATGAGCTTCGGTATCCTATCGGTAACATCCTTGATCTTCGCCCCTGGGAGGCAGCATACTTCTCTTGCGGTTATGTCCGGTCTGCAGATAGCTGCTTCTGTTCCTCTCAATAGTGAGTCTCCCACCACCACCACTCTTCTTCCCTTCTTGGCTGTCCTTTTTCTTGTCGCTTCTGGGTGTTTCTGGGTGCTCTTTCCTTTTTTGCTTGCTGGTAGTTCCTCATCCTTAGGTGTGCCATCTTCGTCCTCCACAAGTCCTTGGAATCTGTTTCTCAGTTGTGTGGTTGGTGGTGTCTCCATGGTCTTCTTGCTTCTTTTGGTCACTTGCCTCCACTTGTCTGCCTCTGGAGGTTCTCTGATGCTTCCTTGACTTTCCGTGACCAGTAGTGATGCTTCTGTTCTGTCCAGGAAGTCTTCATTTTCCTAGATGTCAGATTTAGTCCTCTCCTGTCTGTGTGTGTGTAGAAAGGCCGGGTCTCCCTCTGGACTACGCGCAGAACAAGGGTACGGGTGGCGGCTCCACTCCGTCCGTTACCCGGTGGGATCCACTGTGCCTCCCGGGCTTCCCTGACTAGGACGTAGAGTAGCAAAGTCAGGTGTCGGGGGCCGGTACCCCTATCTCAGCCGGAATCCCTCTGACTAGGCCAGAATAGCGAGGACAGGATCCTTTTGCGGTGGAGCTAGACTCCTAAGCTCCAGGCCTTCTTGGGTAGGGACTTTGACCGGGTTGAGACAGCCGTTAACTCAGACCCGCTCCTCGACTCAAGGCCAGAGTACGAGGACCGTGTCCCCATCCACTGCAGGTTCACACAGAAAGCCACGTTCAGTGATGAAGATCACAATCAAAAGACCATAAGCCCAAGATAGCTGTTTATTAAATATGAATTATTAAGTGTAACCTACATGTGCGTCCTCCACCCTCACCCACTACATGGTTCCCCCTATCTTTTGGTTCCCCAATCTCCCATTATCCCGGCAGGGGCAGCACACTGGTGCCTATTGGCCCCCCCCTTGGTGGGAGAAGTGTGGTGTTGGATGTAGAGGTGGGGTGCTGACTAGAGATGAGCGTTGTTCTACTCGAACTGTTCGCCAATCTTAAATTCGAGCTGTTTTGGGCGGTGTTCGAGCCGGTCGGCGAACACGAACAATTTGAGAAAAATTCGGCTGTTCGAGGTTATGTTCGATAACTGTTCGTGCACCAAAATCATAACTGGATTTTTTCTCAGTAATGATGAAAATTAATGTTAATACGCAGTTTGAGTGTACAGCGGGGCGGGGGGAGGGGCAGGGGATGGATCTCTGCAGGAACAATGAAGATCTCCATTTTTTTTTCTCTTTCCCGCATTTGCAGTGGGGAGGTGCAATCTGTCAGCCTATCAGCAGCGCACACACGGAGCGAAGTGCTTTTTTTCACACAAGCAAGGGCATGTGTGATTGGCAGTGTATGTCACATGTCCTTGCCCTATAAGACCAAGCCATTTTCCCCGTCGCCACCATTTTCTCACTGCTGCAGCTGCGTGTTAGACGGCACCGCTGTTGCTGTGTGTGCAATACCTTGTTAATTTCAAGCCAATTTTCGCACAAATATACAGATAGCTTGGGAGTAGGGAATAGTTGTGATTGCAGTCCTTTTAAGGACTAGGTTACAGCATTTCCTACGACTTTTATCAGGGAGGTCTGTGCTCTTAAATAGATAGGTTGTGGGAGTAAAGACTAATTGTAATTGGAGTCCTTTTCAGGACTAGGTTACATCAGTTCCTATCAGTTTTTGCCAGGCAGGTCTGTGCCAGTGCTGTGCAAGTTTTTTTCACAGCATTTGGCTGAATCTAGCAAAGCTAATCCTTTTTGGCCTATTGCAGAGTGTGTTAGTCAGTGGAGTAGCCTATCTGTGTTGCAAGATATAACACCTGTGTATAGAATACCAATTTTTTTACTGCACCTAGTGAAGTAAAATCTTTTGGGCATAGCATCATTCTATTAGTCCATCTATACTGACCTCCATCAGGTTGCAAACTGAATATAATTTTTTTCTGCATCTAGCTCTGAAAAAATATTTGGGCTTCTAGCGGTGTGTGGGACTTGGTCTATTAGTCCATCTATACTGACCTCCATCAGGTTGCAAATTAAAAATAATTTTTTTCTGCATCTAGCTCTGAAAAAATATTTGGGCTTCTAGCAGTGTGTGGGACTTGGTCTATTAGTCCATCTATACTGACCTCCATCAGGTTGCAAATTAAAAATAATTTTTTTCTGCATCTAGCTCTGAAAAAATATTTGGGCTTCTAGCAGTGTGTGGGACTTGGTCTATTAGTCCACCTATACTGACCTCCATCAGGCTGCAAATTTAAAATAATTTTTTTCTGCATCTAGCTCTGAAAAAATATTTGGGCTTCTAGCGGTGTGTGGGACTTGGTCTATTAGTCCATCTATACTGACCTCCATCAGGTTGCAAATTAAAAATATTTTTTTTCTGCATCTAGCTCTGAAAAAATATTTGGGCTTCTAGCAGTGTGTGGGACTTGGTCTATTAGTCCATCTATACTGACCTACATCAGGTTGCAAATTAAAAATAATTTTTTTCTGCATCTAGCTCTGAAAAAATATTTGGGCTTCTAGCGGTGTGTGGGACTTGGTCTATTAGTCCATCTATACTGACCTCCATCAGGTTGCAAATTAAAAATAATTTTTTTCTGCATCTAGCTCTGAAAAAATATTTGGGCTTCTAGCAGTGTGTGGGACTTGGTCTATTAGTCCATCTATACTGACCTACATCAGGTTGCAAATTAAAAATAATTTTTTTCTGCATCTAGCTCTGAAAAAATATTTGGGCTTCTAGCGGTGTGTGGGACTTGGTCTATTAGTCCATCTATACTGACCTCCATCAGGTTGCAAATTAAAAAAAAATTTTTTCTGCATCTAGCTCTGAAAAAATATTTGGGCTTCTAGCAGTGTGTGGGACTTGGTCTATTAGTCCATCTATACTGACCTCCATCAGGTTGCAAATTAAAAATAATTTTTTTCTGCATCTAGCTCTGAAAAAATATTTGGGCTTCTAGCAGTGTGTGGGAATTGGTCTATTAGTCCATCTATACTGACCTCCATCAGGTTGCAAATTAAAAATAATTTTTTTCTTCATTTATCTCTGAAAAAATATTTGGGCTTCTAGCAGCGTGTGGGACTTGTTCTATTAGTCCATCTATACTGACCTCCATCAGGTTGCAAATTAAAAATAATTTTTTTCTGCATCTAGCTCTGAAAAAATATTTGGGCTTCTAGCAGTGTGTGGGACTTGGTCTATTAGTCCATCTATACTGACCTCCATCAGGTTGCAAATTAAAAATAATTTTTTTCTGCATCTAGCTCTGAAAAAATATTTGGGCTTCTAGCAGTGTGTGGGACTTGGTCTATTAGTCCATCTATACTGACCTCCATCAGGTTGCAAATTGAATAAAAAAAATTTCTGCATCTAGCTCTGAAAAAATATTTGGGCTTCTAGCGGTGTGTGGGACTTGGTCTATTAGTCCATCTATACTGACCTCCATCAGGTTGCAAATTAAAAATAATTTTTTTCTGCATCTAACCCAGCCAATAGTTTTGGCCTAATACCACAGTTTGGCCACTCAGCTCTGCTCGGTTACCATCCATTGTTTTTTTGTGCAAACAACTCCAGAGTTGTGAATTAGTTAACCACCAAAATGAGTGGAAAAAGGCCTGCTGCTGGTGGAAAGGGGAATAGGCGTGTTGGGAAGGGGAAAAAAGGTTGTGTCCGTGGGGTAGGTGCAGAAGAAAGACCATCTTCCAGCCAAACTAAAATGTCTACTTCTTTTAGCGGACAATGTGATAAGATCCCTTTCTTACGGCCACGCCAATCGCTACAAATTCCAGATGAGGCACAAAAACAGCAGGTGCTTCAACGGATATCAAGTGCTCCTTTAAGTGGGCTCTCCTCCACATCAACTTCAACATCACAAATACTCCAGTCCTCAAAGGTGTCACCCAAATCGCACTTGCTTCCTCACAGCTCCCAAATCTCCAGCTGCCCGTCTGAGTGTGAGGTAGAACAGATGGTTGAGTCTGCAGAGCTGTTTACTCATACTATAGCCTGGGAATCAGAGGTCGACTCCAGCGCTTCTGTGAATCCAGACGAGGAAATGATCTGCACTGATGCCCAGAATCTTTATGAGTCGGATCCAGGACCAGACGCAGAAGGTTCTGACCATAATGTAGACCCTCATTCCCAAACTGTAACTCCTGTTGGTGGAGACAATGAGGAAGACGATGATAAGACTCAAATACCTGATTGGAGCGACAACTTTAGTTTTTTGTCAGGGCAGGAACAGGTTGGCTCTGAGGACGACGGGTGTGATAACGCACAGGGTGATGATGATGAGGTCGGAGATCCCACTTACTGTCAACCCACAGTCAGCCAAGAGATGAGGTCAGCAGAGGAGGTGGAGGAAGATGCTAGTGACGACGAGGTCAGGTTGCGCCTTCCTGGACAGAGACGTAGTACTGGAAGCACGTCAACAACTGCATCCTCAAACACAACTCTGCCTCTCACCACAAGTCGTGGTGGCTCTTCAGGTCGCATGGGTGCTAAGCCTTGCATAGCCTGGGCATTTTTTCAGATCGATAAAGATGACCCAACTCGTGTTATCTGTAACATTTGTCAGCAAAAGCTAAGTAGAGGCCAAAAAATACATAGTTTGAGTACTTCATGCATGAACCGGCACATGGACATGAAGCATAAGTTGCAGTGGGAAGCTCAGTGTGCTACAATGCGGCCTAGCCGGCCGGGCCAATCACCGTCTGCCATATCTTGTGCATCCGCGGCCTCTTCATCCTCTGTGACTGGGGGGACAGCAGTCACACCTGTTTTGGGGCGCAGACCTGCCACCTCTTTACCCGCAACAGCCAGCGTGATTGGCAGGTCATCATTTTCTTTGGAGGTGGTAACACCAGCTGGTGTTGAGCGCTGTCCGACATCGATAGCACCACCTTTGGATCAAGGCAACCTAACATGTCCGCCTGCATCTTCCTCACAGACCGGCAGTTTGCCGGGGACACCCTTATCAACCCCGTCTAAGCACAATAGCCAGCCCTCGGTCCCTCAGATGTGGACAAGTAAAAGACCATTTCTTCCTAGCCATGAGAAAGCTAAGAGGTTGAATTTCACCATCTGCAAGCTCTTGGCTACAGAAATGCTGCCTTTCCGCCTGGTGGACACAGAGGATTTTCGAGACCTTATGTCCGTCGCAGTGCCCCAGTACCAGATGCCCAGTCGGCACTACTTCTCAAAGAAAGGTGTGCCTGCGCTCCACCAGCATGTCGCACACAACATCACCGCTTCTTTGAGAAACTCTGTGTGTGACAGGGTGCATTTCACCACAGACACTTGGACGAGTAGGCATGGACAGGGGCGTTACATATCGCTGACTGGGCACTGGGTAACTATGGTGACAGCAGGACAAGGGGCTGCTGTCCAAGTCTTGCCGTCCCCACGAGTTGTGCGTCAATCCTCTTTATGTCAAAGTTCCTCCACTGCTTCTGCCTCCTCAACCTCCTCTCGGTCTTCCACCTGCACCCAAAGCCTGTCTGGTCATGCCACAAGCTTTCTAACTGCGCAGAAGGGATCCTGCACACCTCCTTACTATGCTGGCAGTAGGGCTCAACGTCATCAGGCGGTTTTTACATTGAAATGTCTGGGAAATGTGAGTCACACAGCTGAGGAGTTGTGGTCAGCTCTGGAGAACCAATTTCATGAATGGTTGTCTCCACTGGACCTGAAACCAGGGAAGGCCGTGTGCGACAATGCTGCAAACCTGGGTGCGGCCCTTCGCCGGGGGAATGTCACACACGTGCCTTGTATGGCTCACGTGTTGAACCTGGTTGTCCAGCAATTTTTAGCCCACTATCCCAGACTAGATGGCCTTCTGCAGAGGGCACGGTCGCTGTGTGCTCACTTCCGCCGTTCGCATCCCGCAGCTCAGCGACTTACATCTCTACAGAAGTCGTTGGGCCTGCCACTTCACCGGCTAAAATGCGATGTGCCTACCCGGTGGAATTCAACTCTGCACATGTTGCAGCGACTGTGGCAGCACCGACAAGCCCTGGTGCAATACGTTCTGACGTATAGCCTGGGCCAACGAGATTCAGAGGTGGGGCAAATCACGCTGGAGGAGTGGTCTCAGATCAGGGACCTATGCACCCTTCTGCACAGTTTTGAAATGGCGACGAAGATGTTTAGTGCTGACGATGCCATTATCAGCATGACTATTCCGGTGATTTACATGCTGGAGCACATGTTAAACAGAATTCGGAGTCAGGTGGTGGCACAAGAGGAGGTGGAGGAAGTAGAGGAGGAGGAGTTGTATGCGGAAGGGCTAACATCTGCAAGGTCCAGACGGTCGGCAGCACCAAGGCGGCAGGCATGTGAGGGTGGGGGAGATGGTTTTACCAGGGCGCATGGTAGCAGCCAAACTAGCGAGGAAGGTGCAGGAGCCCAGGAAGAAGTGGAGGACGAACTGATGGAAGACTCATCAGATGAGGGAGACCTTGATCACATTTCTGTTGTGCGAGGTTGGGGGGAGAGGACAGAGGAAGGAAGCATGATTGTTACCTCGCCACCAACACAACAGGGACTTGGTGCTCCTGGATGCGCAACACACATGAGTGCCTTCTTGCTGCACTACCTGCAACATGACCCTCGAATTGTGAGAATTAGAAATAATCCTGACTACTGGGTTGCCACACTGTTAGATCCCCGGTACAAAAGTAAATTTGCAGAAATTATTCCTGCCATAGAAAGGGATGCACGCATGCAGGAGTATCAGCAGAGACTGTTGCAGAATCTTACATGTGCTTTTCCACAAAATACCAGTGGTGCACGTAGTGAATCTCACAGTTCCAACTTGCCAACCGTGGGACCGTCAAGTGTTCAGCACTCAAACCGTAACAGAACCACAGTATCTGCTGGTAACATCAATTTTGCGGAATCATTTCACCACTTTTTTAGCCCATCCTTTGCAAGGCCACAGGAGACAAGAAGTCTGACACATAGTCAACGCCTAGAGACGATGGTACAGGAGTATCTCCAAGTAAACATTGAAGCCTCGACTGTGTCACTGGACCCTTGCTCTTTTTGGGCTTCCAATCTGGATAAATGGCCGGAGCTAGCCACTTACGCCTTGGAGATCTTGTCATGCCCCGCAGCCAGCGTTCTGTCTGAACGTGTGTTCAGCGCTGCTGGTGGTGTGCTGACAGATAAGCGCACGCGGCTCTCCACTGATAATGTAGACAGACTCACGTTCATAAAGATGAACAAATCATGGATCCGAAACGACTTTTCTACCCCTGTGTCATCCTGGGGAGAGTAAAAGCTTGATGATTGGTTAAAATCACCCTACCAACCGTTTTAAGCTTTCAAATTACTAATCATGTTTATCTGTATCTTGACTGGAAAATAATTTGGGCTTTGTAGCAGTGTGCAGCACTGATCCTATTAGGCCATCTATACTAAAGCTTCACCAGATTTAAAATTAAAAATAATTTTTAGCTGCATCTAGCCCGGAAAATAATTTTGGGCCTCCGAGATGCGCAAGGCACATAAGTGCCTTCTTGCTGCACTACCTGCAGCATGACCCTCATATTGTCAGAATTCGAAGTAATCATGACTACTGGGTTGCCACACTCTTAGATCCCCCAAACTTTTCGATCAACCTTTTCATTTTAATAAAGACCAAAAAAATGGTCATTTTTGAAATTATAAGCATTAGCAGGTTGTTAGAAACTGAAATCAAACAGTTTTCAACTCAAAACATTATTCTAGGTGATGTTACATTTTCACATAGGACCCCTTGTTCGAAAGGAGCTTCTGAACTCTCTCGTCCATTGAATTTGTCAGGTTTTGGATGGTTTCTGCTTCAATTGTTTTGCATGAGGACAGAATACCCTCCCAGAGCTGTTGCTTAGATGTGAACTGCCTCCCGCCATCATAGACACTCCTTTTAATGATGCTCCAAAGGTTCTGAATGGGGTAGAGGTCAGGGGAGCATGGGGGTCACACCATAAGTTTGTCCCCTTTTATGCCCATATCAGCCAGAGATGCAGATGTTTTATGTGCAGCATGAGATGGTGCATTATCATGCAGAAAAATGATCTTGCTGTGAAATACACGGTTCTTCTTCTTGAACCATGGCAGGAAGTGCTGTTTGAGAAAATCCACATACATTATGGAGTTCATCTTTAGCGCCTTCAGGGATCCTAAAGGGGCCGACAATCTCTCTCCCCATGATTCCAGCCCAAAACATTACTCCACCTCCTC
The DNA here is from genome assembly GCF_046119375.1 of Phyllobates terribilis. Lineage (NCBI taxonomy): Eukaryota > Metazoa > Chordata > Amphibia > Anura > Dendrobatidae > Phyllobates > Phyllobates terribilis. The sequence goes on from NW_027362769.1 coordinate 256,703,768, forward strand.
CTTGTTGGCGCTGTAGCCGTGTTTGCGTGGGGTGTCCATCAACCAGCCATCCTCCACTCCATCCATCTGGACCATCGAGCGCTGCACGGCACTCATCCGTGAACAAAACAGTTTTGAAATCAGTCTTCATGTAATGTTTGGCCCACTGGAGCCGTTTCTGCTTGTGTGAAGTGGATAGAGGAGGTCGACAGGATGGCGCATGCACAGCTGCAAACCTCTGAAGGACCCTGCATCTTGTTGTTCGGGGGACGTTGGAGGCACAAGCAGCTTCAAAAACTTGTCTGCTGCTATGACAAGGCTTTTTTGCCGCTGCTCTTTCAACCTGACGTAATTGCCTGTAGGAAAGAGTCCTCAATTTGCCCTTATCATCACGCACACGTGTGTACTGTGAATCAGCTACATACTTCTTGATTGCCAGGACACTTCATCCTGATCATCGCACAATGTTGATTGTAGTCATGCCTTGACCTAAACACTCCACAATTTGTTGCTTCTCAGCAGCCGACACATCCTTTTTCTTTCCCATTTTGGCAGAAAATGTAGGCTGCTTAATAATGTGATAGAGCCTTCTTAAGTAGTCTTGCCTTTCATTGGACACACCTGCCAAACTAATTAGCACAGGTGTCTGCAATTGCTTACAGTGATATAAAGAGCCCTGACACACATCACCATCAATGAGTTTAACTGACAAACAAACAAATTCTTCCCTTATCACTCCTAAACACTTTTTGTATAATAATTTGGAACGCAGTGTACATGTGCTTTTCCACAAAACACCAGTGGTTCACGTAGTGAATCTTACAGTTCTAACTTGCCAACCGTGGTCTGTATGGAGTTGTTCAATAAAGGGCCCAAAATTAAGATAACATAGATGGGAGAGGTCTCTATGAATAGGAATTCCTAAGTATTTGATACCCTGTGAGGGCCAGGCAAAGGGAAAGTTGGACTGGATGGAATCCTATATGGATTTGGGGAGGGAGACATCGAGGGCCTCAGACTTCGCTGCATTGATTTTAAAATTTTACCATGTAACAAAGTGATCTATTTCAGCCATAACAGCATGGATGGATATATGTGATTGAGTGATATATACTAGGACATCATCAGCAAATAGAGAGCACTTGTACTCGGTGCCTCCCACCTCAATCCACCTAATATTGGGGTTATGGCGAATTGATGAGAGCAGGTGCTCCGTCACTAGGATGTATAAGAGAGGGGACAGAGGACATCACTGCCTTGTCCCATTGGTGATTGTGAAAGGTGATGAAAATGTTCTGACGCACCCCCTGGGCCTTGGGACACCCGGAGCCGGACCCTTTTTGGTGGATGCTGGTGGTTGTAGTCTTCGTGGCGGCGACCCAGTTCCGTGGCTCAGGGCGGTCAAACCAGTGGCGGAACTATTTATGTGGTTTTCATGTTTAAATGTCCGACTACGCCACCCGTGGATTGCGGTCAGAGTGAACCGCCGCTACAGGGCAGACCACTGAGGCTGGTGTTGTGGGTGCAGCAGAGCGTAGCATAACTCCCCACGGGAGGAGTATAGCCTCAGGGCAGTGTATGCGGAGGATGGGGGTGATGGTGCAGGGCAGCAGCAGTAACGACACGGAGTCAGTGATGCAGTTCAGGGCCTTTACTCACAGTTCTTATTATCCAGACCACGTCTGCAGGTAACGGCTGCCCACGTCGTACTGTGCTCACCAGGTGAGGGGCTCAGACAACTCCCAGATAACTTTGGAGCACTTCACAGGACCCCCTTTGTGTGTCCTTTGTCTGGCCTTTCTTACCAACACTTCTGTCCGGCTGCCTCGGGCCTCCTCTTGGTAAACTTGGCGCCAGTTTCCCTGACCCTATGTGGTGCCTTCCTAGCGGGTGTAGCGAGGGGCTGCGCCACATAAAATGTCAGAGCCTCCGGTTTCTAGCTGAGGGTCGTTTCCTGCCTCCACTAGTTCGGGGACCGGTCTCCCCCTTTGGCCTGACCCCTCCACGCAGGTGGATTCGGGCGTGCGGTGGCGACTCGCCCGTCCGCACCCCTGGGATCCCTTCATTCCTCGTTCCTGGAGCCTTCTCCGCTCCTCTTCCTTCCTTCTCCCTCTTCCAGGCCTGGGCCTCTGTTACTAGGCCCGCCTCCGGAGCAGAGCTCATGCAGAGCCCCTGCTCCCTGCCACTTCTGCTCAGACTTCTCTGCACTGAACTAAGATGGTGCCCACCTTTTATACTCCCTTCTCAATGCACCCAGGAACTGCTTCCTCCCTGCTCCTGCACTACAGGGTTCCCCTTCCTCAGTGTTCCCTCCCCCCACTCCAGCCAGGGACAGGGACTGTCGTGCCCATCTCAGGGGCATATTGGTCGCCCTGCCCCACGGCAATGTGGTGTAATGCATGCAGGTGTCGGGTCCTGATCCACACTCCATCCTTACCTGAGAGTGAGATATCACATCTCTGGGTGAGGTGCAATACGTCTTTAGCAACCGAGCCCTCAGGGTGCTACAGTTCCATTTATCTTCAGCCTAGGTGACGTATTGCGATACAGGGCCGTGATTTTGGCTATAAAAGGGTCCCCTAGACCCCTACCCCAAGCTTTTTAAGAGAATCATATATGGCGTGCCAGGAGACTCTATGGAATGCTTTCTCAGCATCCAACGAGAGTATCTAATTACAAATTTTTAACTGCATCTAGCCCAGGAAATACTTTGTGCCTAGTAGCAGTGTCTGCTAATAAGCGGATTATCCCGGCTGTTAAGCAAGCTGCACCACCTGTAGTTTAGACACTTAATTTTTTCAAAGGAAATGCTTCGGGACCATGGGATACTTAGTGAAGAGCATCAGGAGGCACCCCAAGGCATAGGGGCTGGGACTGGCAGTAGGATGCCTTGCGGTGGACAGCCGAGCTCGATCCTTATAAAAGCTTTTTAACTGCAGCAGCTTTAGTGGACGCTACTGGAGCTGGAATTACCGCGGCTGCTGGCATGAGACTTGCCCTCCAATAGATCCTTGTAAATGGATTTAAAGTGTATTCATTCAAATTAGAGAGACAATTTAAATTAAAAAGCTTAGAGCTGCCTCCACCACAGGGGGGCTCGCTCGACCCACCAGCGGACAGGCACCAGTATTGGGAGAGGGGGGCTGGCCGTCAGGGTTCACCGCGGCTCTCGCACAAACCCGGCGACACGGAGGTGGCACGGGCAGGAGCGGACTGGCCGTGTCGGCTTCTCACTTTTTGGATTTTAGAAGGGCATGACATGCCTATATCTGTGTCTCCCCCTCCTTTTACTCCTCCACCTCTTTTATTTTCGCATGACTATATGTACTTGTCACTTTTCCATGTGTTAGTTATGTCTTCTGAGCAGTTTGTCAGCTTTTGGACACCTTTGAAGGTGTTTTCTATGTGTTTCTATGTGTTTTTGTTTGCCTGCCATTGGTTTTAACGGTGTTCGAAGGTGTTCGACGAACAGTTCGACGAACAGTTCGGCGAACACACGGGTGTTCGACGAACCGAACCGAACTCGAACACTACGGGGGTGGCTCAACACTAGCCTTGACCTAAACACTCCACAATTTGTTGCTTCTCAGCAGCCGACACATCCTTTTTCTTTCCCATTTTGGCAGAAAATGTAGGCTGCTTAATAATGTGAGAGAGCCTTCTTAAGTAGTCTTGCCTTTCATTGGACACACCTGCCAAACTAATTAGCACAGGTGTCTGCAATTGCTTACAGTGATATAAAGAGCCCTGACACACATCACCATCAATGAGTTTAACTGACAAACAAACAAATTCTTCCCTTATCACTCCTAAACACTTTTTGTATAATAATTTGGAACGCAGTGTACATGTGCTTTTCCACAAAACACCAGTGGTTCACGTAGTGAATCTTACAGTTCTAACTTGCCAACCGTGGTCTGTATGGAGTTGTTCAATAAAGTGCCCAAAATTAAGATAACATAGATGGGAGAGGTCTCTATGAATAGGAATTCCTAAGTATTTGATACCCTGTGAGGGCCAGGCAAAGGGAAAGTTGGACTGGATGGAATCCTATATGGATTTGGGGAGGGAGACATCGAGGGCCTCAGACTTCGCTGCATTGATTGTAAAATTTTACCATGTAACAAAGTGATCTATTTCAGCCATAACAGCATGGATGGATATATGTGATTGAGTGATATATACTAGGACATCATCAGCAAATAGAGAGCACTTGTACTCGGTGCCTCCCACCTCAATCCACCTAATATTGGGGTTATGGCGAATTGATGAGAGCAGGTGCTCCGTCACTAGGATGTATAAGAGAGGGGACAGAGGACATCACTGCCTTGTCCCATTGGTGATTGTGAAAGGTGATGAAAATGTTCTGACGCACCCCCTGGGCCTTGGGACACCCGGAGCCGGACCCTTTTTGGTGGATGCTGGTGGTTGTAGTCTTCGTGGCGGCGACTCAGTTCCGTGGCTCAGGGCGGTCAAACCAGTGGCGGAACTATTTATGTGGTTTTCATGTTTAAATGTCCGACTACGCCACCCGTGGATTGCGGTCAGAGTGAACCGCCGCTACAGGGCAGACCACTGAGGCTGGTGTTGTGGGTGCAGCAGAGCGTAGCATAACTCCCCACGGGAGGAGTATAGCCTCAGGGCAGTGTATGCGGAGGATGGGGGTGATGGTGCAGGGCAGCAGCAGTAACGACACGGAGTCAGTGATGCAGTTCAGGGCCTTTACTCACAGTTCTTATTATCCAGACCACGTCTGCAGGTAACGGCTGCCCACGTCGTACTGTGCTCACCAGGTGAGGGGCTCAGACAACTCCCAGATAACTTTGGAGCACTTCACAGGACCCCCTTTGTGTGTCCTTTGTCTGGCCTTTCTTACCAACACTTCTGTCCGGCTGCCTCGGGCCTCCTCTTGGTAAACTTGGCGCCAGTTTCCCTGACCCTATGTGGTGCCTTCCTAGCGGGTGTAGCGAGGGGCTGCGCCACATAAAATGTCAGAGCCTCCGGTTTCTAGCTGAGGGTCGTTTCCTGCCTCCACTAGTTCGGGGACCGGTCTCCCCCTTTGGCCTGACCCCTCCACGCAGGTGGATTCTGGCGTGCGGTGGCGACTCGCCCGTCCGCACCCCTGGGATCCCTTCATTCCTCGTTCCTGGAGCCTTCTCCGCTCCTCTTCCTTCCTTCTCCCTCTTCCAGGCCTGGGCCTCTGTTACTAGGCCCGCCTCCGGAGCAGAGCTCATGCAGAGCCCCTGCTCCCTGCCACTTCTGCTCAGACTTCTCTGCACTGAACTAAGATGGTGCCCACCTTTTATACTCCCTTCTCAATGCACCCAGGAACTGCTTCCTCCCTGCTCCTGCACTACAGGGTTCCCCTTCCTCAGTGTTCCCTCCCCCCCACTCCAGCCAGGGACAGGGACTGTCGTGCCCATCTCAGGGGCATATTGGTCGCCCTGCCCCACGGCAATGTGGTGTAATGCATGCAGGTGTCGGGTCCTGATCCACACTCCATCCTTACCTGAGAGTGAGATATCACACCTCTGGGTGAGGTGCAATACGTCTTTAGCAACCGAGCCCTCAGGGTGCTACAGTTCCATTTATCTTCAGCCTAGGTGACGTATTGCGATACAGGGCCGTGATTTTGGCTATAAAAGGGTCCCCTAGACCCCTACCCCAAGCTTTTTAAGAGAATCATATATGGCGTGCCAGGAGACTCTATGGAATGCTTTCTCAGCATCCAACGAGAGTATCTAATTACAAATTTTTAACTGCATCTAGCCCAGGAAATACTTTGTGCCTAGTAGCAGTGTCTGCTAATAAGCGGATTATCCCGGCTGTTAAGCAAGCTGCACCACCTGTAGTTTAGACACTTAATTTTTTCAAAGGAAATGCTTCGGGACCATGGGATACTTAGTGAAGAGCATCAGGAGGCACCCCAAGGCATAGGGGCTGGGACTGGCAGTAGGATGCCTTGCGGTGGACAGCCGAGCTCGATCCTTATAAAAGCTTTTTAACTGCAGCAGCTTTAGTGGACGCTACTGGAGCTGGAATTACCGCGGCTGCTGGCATGAGACTTGCCCTCCAATAGATCCTTGTAAATGGATTTAAAGTGTATTCATTCAAATTAGAGAGACAATTTAAATTAAAAAGCTTAGAGCTGCCTCCACCACAGGGGGGCTCGCTCGACCCACCAGCGGACAGGCACCAGTATTGGGAGAGGGGGGCTGGCCGTCAGGGTTCACCGCGGCTCTGGCACAAACCCGGCGACACGGAGGTGGCACGGGCAGGAGCGGACTGGCCGTGTCGGCTTCTCACTTTTTGGATTTTAGAAGGGCATGACATGCCTATATCTGTGTCTCCCCCTCCTTTTACTCCTCCACCTCTTTTATTTTCGCATGACTATATGTACTTGTCACTTTTCCATGTGTTAGTTATGTCTTCTGAGCAGTTTGTCAGCTTTTGGACACCTTTGAAGGTGTTTTCTATGTGTTTCTATGTGTTTTTGTTTGCCTGCCATTGGTTTTAACGGTGTTCGAAGGTGTTCGACGAACAGTTCGACGAACAGTTCGGCGAACACACGGGTGTTCGACGAACCGAACCGAACTCGAACACTACGGGGGTGGCTCAACACTAGTGCTGACCATTGCACCGATCTTACCTCGAAGGAGAGATACCACACCCCATTATAGAGGTGCAGCATCTCTGTGGCGGTCGAACCCCCAGGGGCGCCACAGTACTGCCGGTGCCAGTGTCACGTGACCACATGTATGTGATTTTCATTCTTCAACTCACATTCCTACCAGACATGCTGGTCCCTTTTCAGTTAACTTATATTGAGAAAGGAGTCCGAGTACGTCTAGTCAGCACATGACCACAAGTACGGAAATTGCCCTCTGGCAATGGCAGTATCGGAGAATTGTGTCAGGATTCAGAAGTCTGCAGTCACACAGAGTGACAACTCACTTTCATTCCAAGCCTGGACAACCACTTTACGTATCCCATAATAGAGTACTCTAGGTTCAAGAATTTTTCCAGTCACAGTACTTTCCACTTAGCAGTACAGGGGCCAAAAAATCAGCCACCAACACCCAAATGATGCTTCAGCCAATGCAGTGCACAAACTCTTTACTCCTTCTCAATGGTAACTGTATCAGCCCAAAATCTACTTTAGCCTATGTTTGTGAGTGTTCCTGTTCCATTAACAATGGCATCAGGGGTGTTGTGACCATCAGAGGTCATATAAAATTATTAGTCTATGTAAGGTCCCCTTCACACGTCCGTTTTTTATGTCCATATTCTGTCTGTTTTTTAAGGACCGCAAATCCGGATATACGCACATCCATTGTATTCAATGGTGGTGCACATATGTCAGGTTCTTCACACGGACCATGTGTCCGTGTGAAATATCCACAGACATATAATTTCATTTTTGCACCGCACAGACAAAATGTGTGCTGCACATGTGCACACTGATGACACAAGGATGACATCTGTGTGTCATCAGTGTGACATGTACCGTCGCCTGGGATCAGCGCGAACTGTACTGCTTTATCTTCAATGGATTAGGCGTACAGGTGAATATAACTTTGTTTTTTATTTTTTAATACATGTGTAAAACAGGGTGTTTAGTTTTATTTCAAATAAAGGATTTTATTTTTGCTGTTGGTTTATTTCAAAACTTACTATGGGGTTAGTAATGGGGGCGTTTTCAATACAAAGCTGACATGAACTCCAACCCTATTACCACACTTGTCACTGCACCAGGGCAATTGGGAAGAGCGAGGCAAAGTGCCAGATTTGGATCTTATCGATGCGCCATTTCTGGGGCGGCTGAGGGCTGATGTTGGTAGCCTTGGAGGGGAAGCAATATCTCTGGTCCCTTCCTAGGCTATTAATATCAGCCCACAGCTGAATGTTTAGCCTTTGCTGTTTTGAATTTATAGGGGGAACTTGCGTAATTTTTTTTCTGGGGTCCCCCGTAAATTCACCAGTAAAGGCAAAGCAAACAGCTGTGAGCTGTTATTAATAGCCTTGGAACCTTTTGGGATATTATCCCTTTTCCCAGATTATTAACATCAGCCCCCAGCTGTGGGCTTTCCCTCTACTGATTATGAAAATTATGAGGGAGCCCAGGCCATTTTTTAATTTAATTCTTAATTTTACACAGAATATACACAGCGGGTGCTTTGTCAACTAGTCGCGCTGATCTCAGGGAGACCAAGCAACAATGATGAGAGCTGCCTTCAGCAGCCAGTACCTGTGATCTGCGCAAACTGTACTGCTTTTCCCAGGCGACAGTATGTGTCACACGGATGTGAAACACGGACAGCAAATGGATACACAGATGTCACATGGATGTCACATACTTACATATGGATGGCACATGGATACAGACCACAGATCTCAACAGTACTGTTTTTTCCTGTACAGGAATCAACAAGACGTGTGAAGGAGGCCTAAGTACGTGAACTTTCCTATAAAAACTTCTTCTCAGCCTTTTCAATGTTATTCTACTTCTGGGAAAGCTGGGTGACAACTTTCTAGACTAATAAAAATCCCTTTTTCTACATTTTGCCATCATGTATGTGGGGAGGTATATACAGGAAGAAATAGAGAAATGGGATTTTGTAACAACTGGATGTAAGACCTTATTTTTCCTAGTGACCAAAGTGACAAGAGAAATGTGAATGGTCACTGCTAGTGTGTATGACAAAATCTGAACCGATTGTGTCATCAATGGGTTCGGGAATAGGAGTAATTGTTTTGTGTCAAAGTAACACAGGTGCCGGAATGCAACGCAAAGAGACACAAGACGGGAACAGTCAGGGGTTGATATAATCTCTTTATATGTATAACAATTATTATGCAAGGGGGTTAGTAACAAGGATAATAACAGCAACTTGGAATAACAATAAGAAATATCTTTCAGTGAATAACAGTGAAGTTCTTTGCAAAAGTGTGATGCACCCAGTCGTGGGAGTCACCCCACGTGAGTTCTCTTTATATGGCCCTAGCGGGGGTCACCGGTTTCTCTCGCTAGCCCGCAAGTCTCTTCCAGATAAAGTCTATCAGATCTTGTTTTGCCTCCCACACACCAACCGGCCCCCTCCCAGCCTGAAATCCTAATCCCAAATGTCCCCGATACCGTAGGTGAGAGTTGGAAGTGACGGCCCTGTTCACTTGTGCGATTCCTTCGCGGTTGCTGTCGCATCTCTCCTGTCTCAGTTCTCTCTCAGCTCTTCTCGGCTTGACCGTCAACGGTAGTCTCTTACTCTACTCTTGCGATAAGCAGATCCAGACCATGGCTCTTGACAGGTGGCATCGGGTCCTGGGAACTTACTCAGCGTGGGGCGCAGGTCCTGATGCTGATCAACATGCGCAGGGCTCAGGGCACCTCTGTAAGGGGCCCGGGGCTTCTCAAGCAGTGTCCAGCTCTGGTGCAAGGCAGGCCTCCGGCTGAGACCTGTCACACTGGGTTCTGCAGTCCCTCTGGAGCACGTCTGCTACACTCTGCAGCCTGGCGCCAAATCTCCCTGTGTCTTGGCGTGCTGGACTTTTATATCCAGGAAATCCCTCCTGGAGGTCACCTGATCAGGTCCGACATTTGAATTTGTTCCCCCTTTAACTCTTCTAGCATATCTTGGTTCCGCTTTATTTTGTCTGTCCAGCAGATGGCAATCTTTCCTCATCTCTGGCACATCCTGCAAGAATCCTGCTGAAGGTTAGTTGCTCTCTACTACATTCCTCCCCCCTTTTTCCTCGCCAGTCCTCGGGCGAGTGGACTTCTTGCGGGATTGACGTCTCCTTCCAGGCAGGGCAAGTTCAGACAAGAGTTGAGCAAATCTTCTGTTTTCTGTTGAATCTGAGACAAGATAAACTCTTCTTGGGCATATCGGTTCGGAGGGATTCTAGCATTGGCCCGCTCATTCCTGTGGAGCTCCTCCTGCAGAGGTGATTCTGGAGTTCCTGAAGAATCAATCACTGGAGATTGCAAATCGCCTCCCAATTCATTCTCTGTCCCACTTGAGGGTGACACTGGCGGCTCTGACAGACTCAACGGTACTGTAGCTCATCCTTCTTCATCCCAAAAGGCCCCTGCTTATGGTGCCTCAGCCACTTCAGTTGGAGATTCAGTCCTATGACAGTCCTCCACTTCAGAAGAGCAGGGCCGCAGCGTGTCGTGGTGCAACACTCTGGGTGTCATGGTGGCATCCCCTTCAGGTCGGACTTCATCGCCTGGTTATCTGGGTGGACCTTCTTCACCACTCGATAAGGTATTGCCTCCCAGCGATGATCCAACTTACTCCCGAGCTGCTTGGCTCACACTAGAACACGGTCCCCTGACTGGAGTGGTCCACCTGAAGTCGAGGGACGACTTGAATGTTCCACTTCTCGGAACTATTGTTCAACCAATCTTCTCACAGTGTGAAGTCAACGTCGGTGCTTCCGAATCCAGGCACTTGGGCTGCTGCCCGGACAGGGGTCTTCTGATTCCAGCTCCAGTTAAGTGATTTCTCGTCCATTCCTCTCAAACAGCATCATGTAAGGGGTGTAGCCTGTAGTCGCATGGATTCGATTATTATACACCCACACCAGCTCAGACACAAAGTCGGGCCACTTCATCTTCTTGTCTTCTTCCAGAGTTCGCAACATTTGCTACAGGGTTCGGTTGAAGCATTCGCAGGCTCCTTTCCCCTGGGGGTGGTATGGTGTTGTTCGGGATTTATTGATTCCATAGATACGATACAGATCCTTCATCATTTGTCCCTGGAAGCAGGCCCCCTGGTCGAAATGTATTTGTTTCAGGCACCCATATATTCAAATGAAATCCTGACAGATGGCCTTAGATGCAGCTTCTGCTGTCTGACCTCGAGTAGGGGTCACCACTGCGAACTTGGTGAAGTGATCAGTCATCACCAAGCAATACCCATAGCCATTGTATGAAGTTCCAATCATCAGGTAGTCAATCATCCGGACATCCAAGAAGCGCTTACTTATCTCACACTGGCAACATTTTTGGCAAACTCCTTCAACTTCCTGATGCAGTTGGGGCCAATACACCAGCCGTTGTAACCACCGGAAGGCCCTCTCCACACCAAAGTGAGCTCCCCTCTCATGAGCTTCCTTGGCCAGCTGTACTACTAGTACGTCTGACTCGCCCCCAGGGCCGTGGGGTACTCAGCATCCGGGCCTTATGGCTGCTTTTGGGGGAGATCACGGTGGCTGGCCCGGTCCATGACCCAGGGCGGTCAGTACAAAAAGGGGATATTTATAGGGGATTTGTCGTGACGCCACCTGTGGTGTCTGGTGAGGATCACCAGCTCTGCGACAGTCCTCTGAGGAAGGTGTTAGGGCAGCTTGAGATGGAACGGCTACCCACAGGTGGAGCAGGCCTCAGGGCAGTGAAAACGATGCAGGTTGCGCTGGGCGTTGTGGTGCAGGGGGAGCGATGGCGCAGCAGAAGTAACGGACAGAGACAGGGGCTTTGGTTCATTACCTTTACTGGTGCTGTTGTTGGGTACGGTCCAGGGTACTCCAGGTGAAGGGCGCACTTTTGGACTTCACCCCAGTGAGCGGGTATAGGGCCTCCTGATCCGTGTCTGTCTCTGTGTATGTTCCTGGCCAGCCTGCAACTGGCCCTAGACTATGTGTCCTGCTCTTACTTCACCTGTTGCTCTGAAGTAGGACCTCTGGTTGGTAACCACTTTCCCTGGACTTCGGGGCCTTCGTGGTTCCTGGTCCTGTAGGTGTCTAGCTTCAGGTTTGCCAGGGACTTGTAGTCCTCCTGGGATTCTGGTTATCCCTACTGGGTGTAAAGGGTCCTTGTAGGCTTGGACCTGGTGTCCGGTTTGTATAATGGGGTGAGCTTACTATTAGAGATGAGCATTGTTCTACTCGAACTGTTCGCCAATCTCAAATTCGAGCTGTTTTGGGTGGTGTTCGAGCCGTTCGGCGAACACGAACAAATTGAGAAAAATTTGGCTGTTCGAGGTTATGTTCGATAACTGTTCGTGCACCAAAATCATAACTGGATTTTTTCTCAGTAATGATGAAAATTAATGTTAATACGCAGTTTGAGTGTACAGCGGGGTGGGGGGAGGAGCAGGGGATGGATCTCTGCAGGAACAATGAAGATCTCCATTTTTTTTTCTCTTTCCCGCATTTGCAGTGGGGAGGTGCAATCTGTCAGCCTATCAGCAGTGCACACACGGAGCGAAGTGCTTTTTTTCACACAAGCAAGGGCATGTGTCATTGGCAGTGTATGTCACATGTCCTTGCCCTATAAGACCAAGCCATTTTCCCCGTCGCCACCATTTTCTCACTGCTGCAGCTGCGTGTTAGACGGCACCGCTGTTGCTGTGTGCGCTATACCTTGTTAATTTCAAGCCAATTTTCGCACAAATCTACAGATAGCTTGGGAGTAGGGAATAGTTGTGATTGCAGTCCTTTTAAGGACTAGGTTACAGCATTTCCTACGACTTTTATCAGGCAGGTCTGTGCTCTTAAATAGATAGATTGTGGGAGTAAAGACTAATTGTAATTGGAGTCCTTTTCAGGACTAGGTTACATCAGTTCCTATCAGTTTTTGCCAGGCAGGTCTGTGCCAGTGCTGTGCAAGTTTTTTTCACAGCATTTGGCTGAATCTAGCAAAGCTAATCCTTTTTGGCCTATTGCAGAGTGTGTTAGTCAGTGGAGTAGCCTATCTGTGTTGCAAGATATACCACCTGTGTATAGAATACCAATTTTTTTACTGCACCTAGTGAAGTAAAATCTTTTGGGCATAGCATCATTCTATTAGTCCATCTATACTGACCTCCATCAGGTTGCAAATTGAATATAATTTTTTTCTGCATCTAGCTCTGAAAAAATATTGGGCTTCTAGCTGTGTGTGGGACTTGTTATCCATCTATACAGACCTCCATCAGGTTGCAAACTGAATATATTTTTTCTGCATCTACCTCTGAAAAAATATTGGGCTTCTAGCTGTGTGTGGGACTTGTTCTATTAATCCATCTATACAGACCTCCATCAGGTTGCAAACTGAATATATTTTTTTCTGCATCTACCTCAGAAAAAATATTGGGCTTCTAGCTGTGTGTGGGACTTGTTCTATTAATCCATCTATACAGACCTCCATCAGGTTGCAAATTGAATATAATTTTTTTCTGCATCTAACCCAGCCAATAGTTTTGGCCTAATACCACAGTTTGGCCACTCAGCTCTGCTCGGTTCCCATCCATTGTTTTTTTGTGCAAACAACTCCAGAGTTGTGAATTAGTTAACCACCAAAATGAGTGGAAAAAGGCCTGCTGCTGGTGGAAAGGGGAATAGGCGTGTTGGGAAGGGGAAAAAAGGTTGTGTCCGTGGGGTAGGTGTTAAAGCAACAGTAACATCTGCAGAAGAAAGACCATCTTCCAGCCAAACTAAAATGTCTACTTCTTTTAGCGGACAATGTGATAAGATCCCTTTCTTACGGCCACGCCAATCGCTACAAATTCCAGATGAGGCACAAAAACAGCAGGTGCTTCAACGGATATCAAGTGCTCCTTTAAGTGGGCTCTCCTCCACATCAACTTCAACATCACAAATACTCCAGTCCTCAAAGGTGTCACCCCAATCGCACTTGCTTCCTCACAGCTCCCAAATCTCCAGCTGCCCGTCTGAGTATGAGGTAGAACAGATGGTTGAGTCTGCAGAGCTGTTTACTCATACTATAGCCTGGGAATCAGAGGTCGACTCCAGCGCTTCTGTGAATCCAGACGAGGAAATGATCTGCACTGATGCCCAGAATCTTTATGAGTCGGATCCAGGACCAGACGCAGAAGGTTCTGACCATAATGTAGACCCTCATTCCCAAACTGTAACTCCTGTTGGTGGAGACAATGAGGAAGACGATGATAAGACTCAAATACCTGATTGGAGCGACAACTTTAGTTTTTTGTCAGGGCAGGAACAGGTTGGCTCTGAGGACGACGGGTGTGATAACGCACAGGGTGATGATGATAAGGTTGGAGATCCCACTTACTGTCAACCCACAGGCAGCCAATAGATGAGGTCAGCAGAGGAGGTGGAGGAAGATGCTAGTGACGACGAGGTCAGGTTGCGCCTTCCTGGACAGAGACGTAGTACTGGAAGCACGTCAACAACTGCATCCTCAAACACAACTCTGCCTCTCACCACAAGTCGTGGTGGCTCTTCAGGTCGCATGGGTGCTAAGCCTTGCATAGCCTGGGCATGTTTTTAGATCGATAAAGATGACCCAACTCGTGTTATCTGTAACATTTGTCAGCAAAAGCTAAGTAGAGGCCAAAAAATACATAGTTTGAGTACTTCATGCATGAACCGGCACATGGACATGAAGCATAAGTTGCAGTGGGAAGCTCAGTGTGCTACAATGCGGCCTAGCCGGCCGGGCCAACCACCGTCTGCCATATCTTGTGCATCCGCGGCCTCTTCATCCTCTGTGACTGGGGGGACAGCAGTCACACCTGTTTAGGGGCGCAGACCTGCCACCTCTTTACCCGCAACAGCCAGCGTGATTGGCAGGTCATCATTTTCTTTGGAGGTGGTAACACCAGCTGGTGTTGAGCGCTGTCCGACATCGATAGCACCACCTTTGGATCAAGGCAACCTAACATGTCCGCCTGCATCTTCCTCACAGACCGGCAGTTTGCCGGGGACCCCCTTATCAACCCCGTCTAAGCACAATAGCCAGCCCTCGGTCCCTCAGATGTGGACAAGTAAAAGACCATTTCCTCCTAGCCATGAGAAAGCTAAGAGGTTGAATTTCACCATCTGCAAGCTCTTGGCTACAGAAATGCTGCCTTTCCGCCTGGTGGACACAGAGGATTTTCGAGACCTTATGTCCGTCGCAGTGCCCGAGTAGCAGATGCCCAGTCGGCACTACTTCTCAAAGAAAGGTGTGCCTGCGCTCCACCAGCATGTCGCACACAACATCACCGCTTCTTTGAGAAACTCTGTGTGTGACAGGGTGCATTTCACCACAGACACTTGGACGAGTAGGCATGGACAGGGGCGTTACATGTCGCTGACTGGGCACTGGGTAACTATGGTGACAGCAGGACAAGGGGCTGCTGTCCAAGTCTTGCCGTCCCCACGAGTTGTGCGTCAATCCTCTTTTTGTCAAAGTTTCTCCACTGCTTCTGCCTCCTCAACCTCCTCTCGGTCTTCCAACTGCACCCAAAGCCTGTCTGGTCATGCCACAAGCTTTCTAACTGCGCAGAAGGGATCCTGCACACCTCCTTACTATGCTGGCAGTAGGGCTCAACGTCATCAGGCGGTTTTTACATTGAAATGTCTGGGAAATGTGAGTCACACAGCTGAGGAGTTGTGGTCAGCTCTGGAGAACCAATTTCATGAATGGTTGTCTCCACTGGACCTGAAACCAGGGAAGGCCGTGTGCGACAATGCTGCAAACCTGGGTGCGGCCCTTCGCCGGGGCAATGTCACACACGTGCCTTGTATGGCTCACGTGTTTAACCTGGTTGTCCAGCAATTTTTAGTCCACTATCCCAGACTAGATGGCCTTCTGCAGAGGGCATGGTCGCTGTGTGCTCACTTCCGCCGTTCGCATCCCGCAGCTCAGCGACTTACATCTCTACAGAAGTCGTTGGGCCTGCCACTTCACCGGCTAAAATGCGATGTGCCTACCCGGTGGAATTCAACTCTGCACATGTTGCAGCGACTGTGGCAGCACCGACAAGCCCTGGTGCAATACGTTCTGACGTATAGCCTGGGCCAATGAGATTCAGAGGTGGGGCAAATCACGCTGGAGGAGTGGTCTCAGATCAGGGACCTATGCACCCTTCTGCACAGTTTTGAAATGGCGACGAAGATGTTTAGTGCTGACGATGCCATTATCAGCATGACTATTCCGGTGATTTACATGCTGGAGCACATGTTAAACAGAATTCGGAGTCAGGTGGTGGCACAAGAGGAGGTGGAGGAAGTAGAGGAGGAGGAGTTGTATGCGGAAGGGCTAACATCTGCAAGGTCCAGACGGTCGGCAGCACCAAGGCGGCAGGCATGTGAGGGTGGGGGAGATGGTTTTACCAGGGCGCATGGTAGCAGCCAAACTAGCGAGGAAGGTGCAGGAGCCCAGGAAGAAGTGGAGGACGAACTGATGGAAGACTCATCAGATGAGGGAGAACTTGATCACATTTCTGTTGTGCGAGGTTGGGGGGAGAGGCCAGAGGAAGGAAGCATGATTGTTACCTCGCCACCAACACAACAGGGACTTGGTGCTCCTGGATGCGCAACACACATGAGTGCCTTCTTGCTGCACTACCTGCAACATGACCCTCGAATTGTGAGAATTAGAAATAATCCTGACTACTGGGTTGCCACACTGTTAGATCCCCGGTACAAAAGTAAATTTGCAGAAATTATTCCTGCCATAGAAAGGGATGCACGCATGCAGGAGTATCAGCAGAGACTGTTGCAGAATCTTACATGTGCTTTTCCACAAAATACCAGTGGTGCACGTAGTGAATCTCACAGTTCCAACTTGCCAACCGTGGGACCGTCAAGTGTTCAGCACTCAAACCGTAACAGAACCACAGTATCTGCTGGTAACATCAATTTTGTGGAATCATTTCACCACTTTTTTAGCCCATCCTTTGCAAGGCCACAGGAGACAAGAAGTCTGACACATAGTCAACGCCTAGAGACGATGGTACAGGAGTATCTCCAAGTAAACATTGAACCACGACTGTGTCACTGGACCCTTGCTCTTTTTGGGCTTCCAATCTGGATAAATGGCCGGAGCTAGCCACTTACGCCTTGGAGATCTTGTCATGCCCCGCAGCCAGCGTTCTGTCTGAACGTGTGTTCAGCGCTGCTGGTGGTGTGCTGACAGATAAGCGCACGCGGCTCTCCACTGATAATGTAGACAGACTCACGTTCATAAAGATGAACAAATCATGGATCCGAAACGACTTTTCTACCCCTGTGTCATCCTGGGGAGAGTAAAAGCTTGATGATTGGTTAAAATCACCCTACCAACCGTTTTAAGCTTTCAAATTACTAATCATGTTTATCTGTATCTTGGCTGGAAAATAATTTGGGCTTTGTAGCAGTGTGCAGCACTGATTCTATTAGGCCATCTATAATAAGCTCCACCAGATTTAAAATTACTAATCATGTTTATCTGTATCTTGACTGGAAAATAATTTGGGCTTTGTAGCAGTGTGCAGCACTGATCCTATTAGGCCATCTATACTAAAGCTTCACCAGATTTAAAATTAATAATAATTTTTAGCTGCATCTAGCCCGGAAAATAATTTTGGGGCTCCGAGATGCGCAAGACACATAAGTGCCTTCTTGCTGCACTACCTGCAGCATGACCCTCATATTGTCAGAATTCGAAGTAATCATGACTACTGGGTTGCCACACTCTTAGATCCCCCAAACTTTTCGATCAACCTTTTCATTTTAATAAAGACCAAAAAAATGGTCATTTTTGAAATTATAAGCATTAGCAGGTTGTTAGAATCTGAAATCAAACAGTTTTCAACTCAAAACTTTATTCTAGGTGATGTTACATTTTCACATAGGACCCCTTGTTCGAAAGGAGCTTCTGAACTCTCTCGTCCATTGAATTTGTCAGGTTTTGGATGGTTTCTGCTTCAATTGTTTTGCATGAGGACAGAATACCCTCCCAGAGCTGTTGCTTAGATGTGAACTGCCTCACGCCATCATAGACACTTCTTTTAATGATGCTCCAAAGGTTCTGAATGGGGTACAGGTCAGGGGAGCATGGGGGTCACACCATAAGTTTGTCCCCTTTTATGCCCATATCAGCCAGAGATGCAGATGTTTTATGTGCAGCATGAGATGGTGCATTATCATGCAGAAAAATGATCTTGCTGTGAAATACACGGTTCTTCTTCTTGAACCATGGCAGGAAGTGCTGTTTGAGAAAATCCACATACATTATGGAGTTCATCTTTAGCGCCTTCAGGGATCCTAAAGGGGCCGACAATCTCTCTCCCCATGATTCCAGTCCAAAACATTACTCCACCTCCTCCTTGTTGGCGCTGTAGCCGTGTTTGCGTGGGGTGTCCATCAACCAGCCATCCTCCACTCCATCCATCTGGACCATCGAGCGCTGCACGGCACTCATCCGTGAACAAAACAGTTTTGAAATCAGTCTTCATGTAATGTTTGGCCCACTGGAACCGTTTCTGCATGTGTGAAGTGGATAGAGGAGGTCAACAGGATGGCGTATGCACAGCTGCAAACCTCTGAAGGACCCTGCATCTTGTTGTTCGGGGGACGTTGGAGGCACAAGCAGCTTCAAAAACTTGTCTGCTGCTATGACAAGGCTTTTTTGCCGCTGCTCTTTCAACCTGACGTAATTGCCTGTAGGAAAGAGTCCTCAATTTGCCCTTATCAGCACGCACACGTGTGTACTGTGAATCAGTTACATACTTCTTGATTGCCAAGACACTTCATCCTGATCATCGCACAATGTTGATTGTAGTCATGCCTTGACCTAAACACTCCACAATTTGTTGCTTCTCAGCAGCCGACACATCCTTTTTCTTTCCCATTTTGGCAGAAAATGTAGGCTGCTTAATAATGTGAGACAGCCTTCTTAAGTAGTCTTGCCTTTCATTGGACACACCTGCCAAACTAATTAGCACAGGTGTCTGCAATTGCTTACAGTGATATAAAGAGCCCTGACACACATCACCATCAATGAGTTTAACTGACAAACAAACAAATTCTTCCCTTATCACTCCTAAACACTTTTTGCATAATAATTTGGAACGCAGTGTACATGTGCTTTTCCACAAAACACCAGTGGTTCACGTAGTGAATCTTACAGTTCTAACTTGCCAACCGTGGTCTGTATGGAGTTGTTCAATAAAGGGCCCAAAATTAAGATAACATAGATGGGAGAGGTCTCTATGAATAGGAATTCCTAAGTATTTGATACCCTGTGAGGGCCAGGCAAAGTGAAAGTTGGACTGGATGGAATCCTATATGGATTTGGGGAGGGAGACATCGAGGGCCTCAGACTTCGCTGCATTGATTTTAAAATTTGACCATGTAACAAAGTGATCTATTTCAGCCATAACAGCATGGATGGATATATGTGATTGAGTGATATATACTAGGACATCATCAGCAAATAGAGAGCACTTGTACTCGGTGCCTCCCACTTCAATCCACCTAATATTGGGGTTATGGCGAATTGATGAGAGCAGGTGCTCCGTCACTAGGATGTATAAGAGAGGGGACAGAGGACATCCCTGCCTTGTCCCATTGGTGATTGTGAAAGGTGATGAAAATGTTCTGATGCACCCCCTGGGCCTTGGGACACCCGGAGCCGGACCCTTTTTGGTGGATGCTGGTGGTTGTAGTCTTCGTGGCGGCGACCCGGTTCCGTGGCTCAGGGTGGTCAAACCAGTGGCGGAACTATTTATGTGGTTTTGATGTTTAAATGTCCGACTACGCCACCCGTGGATTGCGGTCAGAGTGAACCGCCGCTGCAAGGCAGACCGCTGAGGCTGGTGTTGTGGGTGCAGCAGAGCGTAGCATAACTCCCCACGGGAGGAGTATAGCCTCAGGGCAGTGTATGCGGAGGATGGGGGTGATGGTGCAGGGCAGCAGCAGTAACGACACGGAGTCAGTGATGCAGTCCAGGGCCTTTACTCACAGTTCTTATTATCCAGACCACGTCTCCAGGTAACGGCTGCCCACGTCGTACTGTGCTCACCAGGTGAGGGGCTCAGACAACTCCCAGATAACTTTGGAGCGCTTCACAGGACCCCCTTTGTGTGTCCTTTGTCTGGCCTTTCTTACCAACCCTTCTGTTCGGCTGCCTCGGGCCTCCTCTTGGTAAACTTGGCGCCAGTTTCCCTGACCCTATGTGGTGCCTTCCTAGCGGGTGTAGCGAGGGGCTGCACCACATAAAATGTCACATCCTCCGGTTTCTAGCTGAGGGTCGTTTCCTGCCTCCACTAGTTTCGGGGACCGGTCTCCCCCTTTGGCCTGACCCCTCCACGCAGGTGGATTCGGGCGTGCGGTGGCGACTCGCCCGTCCGCACCCCTGGGATCCCTTCATTCCTCGTTCCTGGAGCCTTCTCCGCTCCTCTTCCTTCCTTCTCCCTCTTCCAGGCCTGGGCCTCTGTTACTAGGCCCGCCTCCAGAGCAGAGCTCATGCAGAGCCCCTGCTCCCTGCCACTTCTGCTCAGACTTCTCTGCACTGAACTAAGATGGTGCCCACCTTTTATACTCCCTTCTCAATGCACCCAGGAACTGCTTCCTCCCTGCTCCTGCACTACAGGGTTCCCCTTCCTCAGTGTTCCCTCCCCCCACTCCAGCCAGGGACAGGGACTGTCGTGCCCATCTCAGAGGCATATTGGTCGCCCTGCCCCACGGCAATGTGGTGTAGTGTATGCAGGTGTCGGGTCCTGATCCACACTCCATCCTTACCTGAGAGTGAGATATCACACCTCTGGGTGAGGTGCAATACCTCTGTAGCAACCGAGCCCTCAGGGTGCTACAGTTCCATTTATCTTCAGCCTAGGTGACGTATTGTGATACAGGGCCGTGATTTTGGCTATAAAAGGGTCCCCTAGACCCCTACCCCAAGCTTTTTAAGAGAATCATATATGGCGTGCCAGGAGACTCTATGGAATGCTTTCTCAGCATCCAACGAGAGTATCTAATTACAAATTTTTAACTGCATCTAGCCCAGGAAATACTTTGTGCCTAGTAGCAGTGTCTGCTAGTCAGCGGATTATCCCGGCTGTTAAGCAACCTACACCACCTGTAGTTTAGACACTTAATTTTTTCAAAGGAAATGCTTCGGGACCATGGGATACTCAGTGAAGAGCATCAGGAGGCACCCCAAGGCATAGGGGCTGGGACTGGCAGTAGGATGCCTTGCGGTGGACAGCCGAGCTTGATCCTTATAAAAGCTTTTTAACTGCAGCAGCTTTAGTGGACGCTACTGGAGCTGGAATTACGCGGCTGCTGGCATGAGACTTGCCTTCCAATAGATCCTTGTAAATGGATTTAAAGTGTATTCATTCAAATTAGAGAGACAATTTAAATTAAAAAGCTTAGAGCTGCCTCCACCACACGGGGGCTCGCTCGACCCACCAGCGGACAGGCACCAATATTGGGAGAGGGGGGCTGGCCATCAGGGTTCACCGCGGCTCTGGCACAAACCCGGCGACACGGAGGCCGTGTCGGCTTCTCACTTTTTGGATTTTAGAAGGGCATGACATGCCTATATCTGTGTCTCCCCCTCCTTTTACTCCTCCACCTCTTTTATTTTCGCATGACTATATGTACTTGTCACTTTTCCATGTGTTAGTTATGTCTTCTGAGCAGTTTGTCAGCTTTTGGACACCTTTGAAGGTGTTTTCTATGTGTTTCTATGAGTTTTTGTTTGCCTGCCATTGGTTTTAACGGTGTTCGAAGGTGTTCGACGAACAGTTCGACGAACAGTTCGGCGAACACACGGGTGTTCGACGAACCGAACCGAACTCGAACACTACGGGGGTGGCTCAACACTACTTACTATGCTCCTCTGCCCCCTTAGCTCCACTCTCCTTTTCTCCTCGCCGTCGACCATACTCGGGCCCTCACTACTCTGCAGCTGGCGTGCTGCGTCTTCACCGCTCTCTGAGTGTCGGCACGCTCTCTGCTCAACTCTGAGCTGTGTTCCTTTCTGAACACTCACTCACTCTGACTTCTCACACAACTGACTGAGCTGCCTAGCTCCACCCTCCCTATATATATCCCTAACGGGCTCCCGCTGCTGGTCTGGAGTGGTAGGGTGGAGGTGTGTGAATGTGTGTGGGCCTCTTGTGGAGAAGTCCATCCATGCACCCTTCTGGGTTCTGTGGCACCAATGTGCAGCAGGGCGCCACACTTCTGGAACCAATACTTGCCAGGTAACGTCGAACTCCCGAGATAATAGGATTCTTCATCATAGCAAGCCATCTTTCAGAAAGAGCCTTTCCCACTAGCCCAAGATTTGCAGAGTAGTTAGAAATGATGCAGCCCTGGCCTCCTGGTCGGGTTTTGGCCCCAGAGCAATCCATTCTCTCAGTTTCACCAGTTCTGAATCTGACTGCTGTAGATATATCCACTCATCTATTGATCGGCCTAGAATTTGAGTGGATCTAGGCTCTCCTCCAGACTCTTGGGCGTCTATTAAAGCATCGGCAAACTGAATGAAATCTGGGATCTTGTCACCTTCAACCTCTTCGTCTATATCTCTTTTCGGCCCCACTTGGGTGACTCGGTACAAGGCGTCTGCATGAGTGTTCAGGGCCTTAGACCAATAGGTGATCTTGTACTGGTGCTTAGACATCCTTGCAACCCACTGCTGTTCTAATGCGCCCAGCTTCGCATTTTCTAAGCGGGCCAAGGGATTGTTGTCTGTCCACACTTGTACTTCTGACACCAACAAGTACTCTGCAAATTTCTCAGTCTTGGCCCATACGAATGCCAGTAATTCCAGTTTTAACTAGCTGTAGTTGTCTGGGTTCTTTTCTGCATCCTGCAGTGAGCGACTGGCATATGCGATCTCTTCCTTCTTGTACTTGTGCCAATACTGCTCCCTGACCATGCAAGCTCCCGTCAGTGTACAGCACGACACGAAGGGCTGTGAAAAATCAGCTTAGGCCGTAATTGGGGCATCCGTTAGTACCATCTTCAATGCTCGGAACGCTTGTTCTTGTCGTGGGCCCCACTGAATAGGTTGTCACTTGGCTCCCCCCGTAGTTCCTATCAGTGGCTCATTGAGCGGTACTGCAATCTTAGCAAAGGTTTTTATGAATTGGCGGTAGTATCCGGCAAGCCCCAGAAATGCTCTCAGTTCTATCAGATTGGTAGGTGTAGGCCACTTATGTACTGCAGCTACTTTCTCTGCGGTGGAGTGCACTCCTGCACTGGACACGGTGTGTCGCAGATATTTAATCTCCCGCTTGAATAAATGACACTTGTGAGGCTTGATTTTCAATCGGTGTCTCTGAAGTCGTTCAAACACTTTTTCCAGACAGCGGAGGTGATCTTCAAACATAGCAAAATAGATAATTACATCATCTAAGTATATCAAAGTGGCTTCGAAGTTAAGATCCCCCAAGCATCTTTCCATCAGCCCTTGGAAGGTCCCTGACGCATTTGTAAGCCCGAATGGCATCCAGTTGAACTCGAACAAGCCAATTGGGAGAACAAAAGCTGTCTTCGGACGGTCCTTTTCAGGTACCGGAACTTGCCAATAGCCACTAGCTAGGTCGAGGGAAGAGAAGAATTTGGCGCTTCCCAATGCTGATATTCTTCAATTCTAGGTAAGGGATAGGAGTCCCGCACAGTGCATGCATTGAGCTTCTGGTAGTGTACACAAAACTTCAAAGTACCAACCTTCTTCCGGACCAACACGATAGGGGCTGCCCAGGGACTCTGACTCTTGAGTATCATGCCATTCTGCAACATGTGAGCCAAGAGTTCTTTCACCTCCTTATATAATGAGGAGGAATTTGCAGATACCTCTCTCGAATGGGATGGTATTCCCTGTAGGTATTTTGTGCTGAATGTCCTGGGTACACCCAAAGTTGTCTTCAAGCTGTGCAAACACCCCCTTGTACCGCTGTAGTAACTGTTCAACCTGTCTGACTTGTCTCGCGGAAAACTAAGTAAGGTTAGCCTCCATTTTCTCTAAGAGATGGCGTCCAGCCAGCTGTTCTCTTCCATTCTCTTCACTATTGAGTGACACCTCTAGGGTCCATAGTTCTCTTTTCACGGGTGTCAGTCCTATAGTGTCAGCTCTGGATAGGTCCTCTGGCATTTTATACAAACTCGAGCCACCTCTTGTCGGGGTAATAACTGTAAATTCGCCCCACTTAGGTTCATACAACGTTGGCTAGGGTCCGAGCAATCAAGAGTCCGGAGGGTGCCTCCTCTCCCTCCATTGGCTCAATCTGGACATCTACACCCTTTAAAGATACATGTACCAATACTGGTATAGAGAGTACAGTCTGTCCCACTGGCAGTGTCAACGTGGCTTCGGGTGGTATAGATACTTTACCGAGATACTGGGAGGCAGCAGGTAGCTTTTAAAATTGGATGACTCGCTCGGGATGCTGGAATACTCTCTTGCTGGCCGGATCACGGGTGGCGTGGGTCCAATTGTTTTTGTTGGAGCCCTCGGCTAAGAACTCCCCGACCTCTTTCAGCACGTTCATGCCCAAGGTTACAATGGGTCCTTCGCCTCCAGACCTCATGGTCAACACTATCCCTTTTCGATCGAGTTCCTTTCCGCACTCCCAGACAGTCATAGAATCATAGAATCATAGAATGGTAGAGTTGGAAGGGACCTCCTGGGTCATCTGGTCCAACCCCCTGCTCAAAGCAGGATTCACTAAATCATCTCAGACAGATGTCTGTCCAGCCTCTGTTTGAAGACGTCCATTGAAGGGGAACTCACCACCTCTCGTGGCAGCCTGTTCCACTCATTAATCACCCTAACTGTCAAAAAGTTTTTTCTAATATCTAATCTGTGTCTCCTCCCATTTAGTTTCATCCCATTGCTTCTAGTCTTTCCTTGTGCAAATGAGAATAAAGATGATCCTTCTACAATGTGACAGCCCTTGACATATTTGTAGACAGCTATTAAGTCTCCTCTCAGTCTTCTTTTTTGCAAGCTAAACATTCCCAAATCCTGCAACCGTTCCTCATAGGACATGGTTTGCAGACCAGTCACCATTCTGGTCGCTCTTCTCTGAACTTGCTCCAGTTTGTCTATGTCTTTTTTAAAATGTGGTGCCCAAAACTGTACACAGTATTCCAGATGAGGTCTGACCAAAGAGGAGTAAAGTGTGATAATGACTTCACGTGATCTAGACTGTATGCTTCTGTTAATACATCCCAGAATTGTATTTGCCTTTTTTGCAGCTGCATCACACTGTTGACTCATGTTCAGTCTATGATCTATTAGTATACCTAAATCTTTTTCACATGTACTGTTGCTTAGCTCTATTCCTCCCATTCTGTATATGCTTTTTTCATTTTTATTGCCCAGATGTAGTACTTTGCATTTTTCCCTGTTAAAAACCGTTCTGTTGGTTGCTGCCCACTGCTCCAGTTTATTTAGGTCTTTTTGAATCCTCTCTCTCTCTTATCTAGTATTAGCTATCCCTCCTAGCTTTGTGTCATCAGCAAATTTAATCAGTTTACCCTCAATTCCTTCATCTAAATCATTGATAAAGATGTTGAACAATACAGGTCCCAGGACGGAGCCCTGTGGTACCCCACTTGAGACATTCATCCAGCTGGATGTGAAGCCATTTACAATCACCCTTTGAGTCCGATCACTAAGCCAGTTATGAATCCACCTAACAGTTGCCTGGTCCATTGCATACTTGGTCATTTTTTCAATCTATACTACTCCTGCTTCTGAAATATGTAATTGATTAGCCTCCACCAGCCGGACAGTGGGTTCTTTCCAGGTGCGAGAAACTTCAGGGAAATAACTTTGGAAATAAGCCTCAGGCATAGAAGTCACCTGAGATCCTGTGTCCAGTAAACAACAAATCCGTCACCCATTAAATTCAGCCCAGATGATGGGCCTCTCGGAGACAATGTTCTCAGCATTCCCCCTTCCTCTCTCTGAGGCTCGGAACCCCACGGTATGCCCCATGACCCTTAGTTTAATGGCTGCCCCCGTCTCCTCCTTTCTCGACTTGGGCAGTCTTTGGAGATATGTCCTCTACCTCCGCAGGTCCAATATTCTGGCCCTCGCTCCTCTGATGGGCTGGGTATACGATGTGGTAGAGTACTGTAGGAGCGCTTCTCTCGCTCTGACTGCCATCCACGTGGGGCTGTGCAGCCCGCCAGGGAGAGGGCGGTGGCGGTCCCTTTAATATTGTGCAGCTCACCTCGAATATCCCGAATCTCTTGCCGTATCTCTCGCACCCTGTCGGGCTCTTTGTGGGTTAATTCAGGAATAGACACTTCATACCTCTGGACTGCGGCTTTGAGAACAGGAACCTTGTTTTCCAGGACTCTAGCTTTGGCCCCGACCTCCAGGAAGCCCAGATCAGGACTCAAGTGCAGTAACTCCTTTAAGATCTGTTTCAGGGAGGGATTCTTCAGGGCAACAATCAGTTGGTCACACAACACTTCATCTAATTGTCCTAGTGCCCGGTTCTCATCTTGAGCCTTCTTTACGATATGGGCCCTCACTTCTTGCAATGCATTAACATATTGGTTTATGGTCTCATTTTCCCCCTTGGACCCGCTGAAATAACCGCAGACATAAGTACTCCAGGTCCGTGATATCACCGTGCATTTCCTCCAAGATTTGTATCACTTTATGGTATCACGGTCCCCAGGCGGATGGTACATCATGGTGTGCTGGGTCTCCCCATCAAGGGTTAGGAGGACCAGCACAGCCTGGGCGAGAGGGGTCAGGGGATACATGCGAACAGGGGCTGGCTGGCAAATATTAGCCTGGGGGGCAAGCAGACAGCAGTGGCCCATGAACAGTGGCCCATCGTTATTGTGTTTGCAGTATGAAATTCTCCATTGAGTGGGCTACATAGAAGCAGTGAAAGGCCAAAACCTACTACACAGATGTGGTATCAAAATCAAGCTCAGGGTAGTTGCACATCTTTTTCAGCTGGATTCTGCATGAAAAAGAGCTACAAAAATGCCACAAAAAAATAACATAATACACAGCAATGCATAATTGACATTGCTGTGCATGTGTTCAGTGTTTTGTTACCTCTTTTACCGCTTCAAGGTGTTGAAACTATGAAGAGGTTAAAAGAAGTGACATGTTAATTTTTTGCTGAAGTTACTAACCACTATTGTGTAAAATGAAGAGAAAAGATGCCGGCGGCAGCGGGGCGACCACAGAAAACTATGGCAAAGCCGCCAGTGAAACTGCTTCAGGAAAAAGAACGCTGGCTGACCAGTTGTTGTGTGCACATACCCATAAGGGGGTTTTCAGAAACACTGATAATGATTCATACACTGTCAAAATTCCCCTCTTTTCCCAGCGGACGGTCTAGTGATCACAGATATGTGATTTTCATAATTGTGGTCAAATGCTGACTAGATTTTCATCTGCTTCTCTCAATTTTCTACTGATAGAAGCGTCTGAGACTCCAGTGGGCACGTGATCACAACTATGCGGATTGTACACTTGTGTTCACTACGCTAGAAATAGCGGGGAATCGTGACAATGTGTGCACAGCACGCTATCGCGACTCAGCAGTCTGCAGTGGCAGAGGGACTACAGAAGCTTGTCTATTGAACCCGGAAAACTTCTGTCCTATAAAAAAAAGCATATACTTGGAATAAAGGTTTTCACACATAATTATGGGGTCCTGCATAGTAACTGTACCCCTAAATACCTTTTTGTGTTGTTTTTTTTTCAAACATACTCGCTCAGCTAACTCACCAATGTACACGAACTCCACAATGCAAAAAGGTCATAATATAGGATAAATCAGAGATATATAACATCTGATATCTGTGCATAGTACAGCACATAGAGTGGGTACGGAAAGTATTCAGACCCCTTTAAATTTTTCACTCTTTGTTTCACTGCAGCCATTTGGTAAATTCTAAAAAGTTCATTTTTTTTCTCATTAAAGTACACTCTGCACCCCATCTTGACTGGAAAAAAACAGAAATGTTGAAATTTTTACAAATTAATTCGAAAAGAAAAACAGAAATATCACATGGTCATAAGTATTCAGACTAGTGTTGAGCGAGCACTAAAATGCTCGGGTGCTCGAAGCTCGGGCCGAGCTCCCCATGATACTTGGGTGCTCGACCCGAGCAACGAGCCCAATGTTAGTCCCGAGCATTTTTGCGGCAGCACCCCCGGCAGTCTGTAGAAAGCCTAAAAAGTGCCCAAAATGATAGTGACAGTGCTCAAATGACATGGGGACAGCATGGGGACCGCCCCAGGAAGCATTTCTGACCCCCAGGTCACTGCTGTCAACAACGTGGTCAGAGGTATAAAGCCACTTTTACGGGCTCACAATAAAACGTTCAAAAACGAAACTGAAACTGCTTTCCTGCAAAATATGTTAAGGAACTTCCTTTCCAGGATAAAGACTTGTGCATAAGGTTAAATAAATAACCAAAAACAAAAATACTCCTCCACACCTTGGGCTCTGTTCACAAGTAGCATTTTTAATGCGTTTTTGCACTTTTGTATTGCTTTCAACCGTGACAAATACATTCACCGGGAAATGTCATTTTAACATTTTACAACCTTATCTGGCCATGTGCTGTGTGACACATGCATACAGTGCTGAAAAGACATGGGAACAGCATGGGGAAGACCCCTGGAAGCATCTCTGACACCAAGGTCACTGCCTAAAAGTGTGCCCATCAGAAGTGATCTTTTCCGCATCAGAAGATGCAGACTTGCAACTATCCCCATGCAAGTCCTTGTCCCAGGGCAGTGTTAAATTTTACCTCCCCCATTCCTTGCAATGCAAGCACAAGTATGCAGCCTGCCACCCACCCGCCCCCAGGCTGCAATACCATACTGCTTGCTTGCTTGCACTTGATTGGGCCTTTTAGGTATGTGGAGGCAGAATCTGGCCACCACGTCATGGCTGCATCGACGGCCTGGTATCCATACTCAGTCCCCAGCTTCCCGGCGGCCGGGTGTCCACGCATGGTCCCCAGCCACCAGGGGGCGGCCAGGTGTCCATAAACGGTCTCCAGCCGCCCCTATTTGTCCCTGTGCGCCTTATGCACAAATGCGCATACCAAAACATTACCTGTGCCCTCCCCAGTGCATTTAGTGGGAAGGGTAGCCTAACCACAAACACGTGGAAAAGTGAATGTGGCCAGGGATGGTCCATCTCACTGACTCCTTCACACTGGGTTAATATTGTGGAAACCGGGACACAGTTGGACACTGGGATGCAACACGTTCTCCAGACATAGAGGATTGCGGGTCCTGGGTCAATCAGGGTTCAATACAAAGTTCAGAAGGTAGACAGCAGCAGTTGTCGGCCTACTACACAACGAGTAAATTATTCATGATCATGAGGCCATCCATCTCCTTAGCTTTCTGTTCCTTGGAATGCAAGCGCATATATGTAGTAGCCGCTAGGCCTGAGGTGGTCAGCGTTTTGGCGCATTTCCTACCTCCTCCGAGGATTGCTGGATGTTTTCCTGCTACTATCCCAGTTCTATGACTCCCGTTAAAACAAAGCTTCAGGTGATGAATGATGGATGAGGTGGTGGCAAAGGAGAAAGAGCAGGAGGAACAGGGACCATTCACATCAATATCAGGCCAGTCAACCACACATGTCTTGTAGGATATGTTTCTGTACCAAAATGAGCAGTTCGGCTACACAGTTATAGGGCATACAGTGAGTGCAATGAATACCAAAAATTTTGAGGCACTCCAATGCCCCTTGGAAGTGACATGGAGGCCAGAGGGCCTTAACTAAACCGTTTTTTCCATTTATAGCAACTGGGTCTCCTGTACACTGTTGGCCTAAGCAGTGAATGGAAGGCTTTCCAAAAATTATGAGGAACTGCAATGCCCCTTGAAACAGACGTGGATTACAGTGTACTAAAAACCTTCTACCCATTATTGGGTAGTGGGTCTCCCTTAGTGTTCGCCTATGCATTGAAAAGCAAAAGCTGACTAAAATTAGGAGGAAATGCAATGCCCATGGGAGAGTCGTGGAGGTTAGAGGTAATTAAAAACAACATTTCAATGCCCCTTGGAAGAGACATGGAGGTCAGAGTGGTTTAACAAGATGGTTTTAATGCCCCTTGGAAGAGACGTGGAGGTCACAGTAGCTTAAGAAGACGGTTTGAATGCCCCTTGGAAGAGACGTGGAGGTTACAGTGGAATAAAAAGACAATATCAATGCAACTTGGAAGAGTGGTGGAGGTCCCATTGGAATAAAAAGACAATATCAATGACCCTTGGAAGAGACGTGGAGGTCACAGTGGAATAAAAAGACAATATCAATGCCCCTTGGAAGAGACGTGGAGGTCCCAGTGGAATAAAAAGACAATATCAATGACCCTTGGAAGAGACGTGGAGGTCACAGTAGCTTAACATGATTTTAATGCCCCTTACAAGAGCCATGCAGTACAGCATATTAAAAACATTATTCCCATTATTGGGGTGTGGGTCTCCCATAGTCTTTGCCTATGCCTTCCAAGCAAAAGCTGCCAAAAATTAGGATGGAGGAACTTGTAGTGCCCCTTACAAGTGCCATGCAGTACAGCATATTAAAAACATTATTCCCATTATTGGGGAGTGGGTCTCCCATAGTCTTTGCCTATGCCTTCCAAGCAAAAGCTGCCAAAAATTAGGACGGAGGAACTTGCAGTGCCCCTTACAAGAGCCATGCACTACAGCATATTAAAAACATTATTCCCATTATTGGGGAGTGGGTCTCCCATAGTCTTTGCCTATGCCTTCCAAGCAAAAGCTGCCAAAATTAGGACGGAGGAACTTGCAATGCTGGCATCATGGACCATGGTAAGCCTGGTGGAATAGTGGTTGTGGAGGCTGAGGATAAGGAGAAGAGCAAAAAACAGCCAAAATGAGGAAGTGTATACCCATGTGTGGGTGTGAAGCGGTGCATGGGAATACACCTCCCGAAATAACACAGTGGATTTGACGTTATGTTACTCTGCTGTCATTTGGTGGTGATGAGAAGTCTGGCCCAATCCAGCCCTTGTTCATTTTGATAAGGGTCAGCTTGTCAGCATTATCAGCTGACAGGCGAGTGCGCTTATCAGTTGTAATTCCCCCAGCGGCACTAAAAACACGCTCCGATAACACGCTTGTGGCAGGGCAGGCCATGACCTCCAAGGTGTACAGAGCGAAATCATTCCAAGTGTTCAGCTTGGATACCCAATAATTAAAAGGCACAGAGGAATCACGGAGGATGCTGGTACGGTCGGTAAGGTACTCCCTCATCATCTTTTGAAACTTTCCACTCCTTGTGAGAGAACCCCGCGCCTCAGGGCCTGTAAGCTGGGCGAGTCTCAGAAAACTGTCCCAGAACATTGAGAGTGCTCCCCTGCCTCTGCTGGATTGGAGTTGCATCTCTCTCGCCTGTACGCCTTGGTTGGGCAACGAACTGTGACCTCTGCCGCTAGCGTGTTCAGATGGGAATTTTTTTAACAGTTCTGCAGCAAGGGCCTTCTGGTACTGCCCCATTTTTGTAGACCTCTCCACCACAGGAATAAGAGAGTGTGAGTTCTCCTTGTAGCGGGGGTCTAAAAGTGTCACCAACCAGTAATGACTGTCATTTTGACAATGCGAGGGTCACGGTTAAGGCAGCGTAACATAAAGTCAGCCATGCGTGCCAGACTGGTAACGGGCAAGACTTCCGTGTCCTCATCACGATGACGACTGACCATGCTCTACTCCTCCTCCTCCTCCCCCCTGTCCTCAGGCCACCCACGCTGAACCGACGGTATGACAGTTGTACAGGTATTACCGTCTACAGCGAATGATACCAGCTCCAGTTCTTTCTCCTCCTCCTCCTCTCCCTCATTGTCCCCCAATGCACATTGGGATGAGATGAGGCTGGGCTGTGTGTAATCGCCCGCTACGGCTTCTTGATCCATCTCATCATACTCTGGCTGCAATGCCTCCTCTTTAATTCTCTGCAGAGAGCGTTGCAAAAGACAGACAAGTGGGATGCTGACGTTAATGATGATGTCATCACCACTCACCATCTTGGTGGACTCCTCAAAGTTTGTCAGGATGGTACGTATGTCAGACATCCAGGTCCACTCCTGAGGTCTTATGTGTGGAGTCTGACCTGAATATCGACCGCCTTGTGGCAGCTGGTACTCCACAACTGCTCTCTTCTGCTCGCAAATCCTTTGCAACATGTGGAGGGTTGAGTAACAACGTGTGGGAACATCACACACCAGTCGGTGTGCCGGAAGCTGCAAACGCTGTTGCAACACGGCAAGGGCGGCGGAAGCTGTAGCCTACTTCCGAAAATGAGCTGATGAGCAAATATGGCAACTCGGGGTACGATTTAAGAAACCGCTGAACCACGAGGTTAAGCACAATAGCCAGGCATGGTACGTGTGTGATCTCGCCTTGCCTCAGAGCCACCACCAGGTTACGGCCATTGTCACACACGACCAAGCCTGGATGTAGGTTCAGTGGTCTAAGCCACAGATCTGCCTCCTCTTTCACAGCTGTCCACAACTCACAAGCAGTGTGAGGTCTATCACCTAAGCTTATGAGTTTCAGCACAGCCTGTTGCCGCTTGGCTGAGGCAGTACTGCAGTGCTTCCAGCTTGTAACTGATGTGGTGATATCTGAGATGGAGGCTGAACATGAGGAGGAGGAGGATGATGCGCAGGAGCTGTACACTGTGGGGGCAACTCTGACTGACATAGAGCCCGCAATCCTTGGTGTGAGGAGGATGTGTTCCATCCCAAGTTCCGACTGTGTCCCGGCTTCCACTATGTTTACCCAATGTGCCGTCGGGGAGATGTACCATCCCTGCCCACAAGCACTTGTCCACATGTCCGTTGTCAGGTGGACTCTCCCAGTAACTGCATTGTTGAGGGCATGGCAGATGTTTTGGGACACGTGCTTGTGTAGTGCAGGGATGGCACACTGGGCAAAATAGTGTCGACTGGGGACCGAGTACCGAGGGACGGCCACCGCCATAAGGTTGCGGAAGGTTTCCGTCTCCACGAGCCTAAAAGGCAGCATTTCCAACGCAAGCAGTCGTGAAATGTGCGAATTTAGGACTGTGGCCTGTGGGGCGTTGGCTGCGCATTTGCTCTTTTGTTCAAAGCTCTGGGATATGGACAATTGAACCCTGCGGTGGGACGTGGACGTTGATGCTGTTTCTTGAGAAACTGCCATAACAAGTGAAGACTGAGAGGGGGGGGGCATCTCTGCATGAAGTATGGACAGGGGATTGCCTTGCACGCTCAACAGGGGGTTCTGTTACATGCACAACAGCGGAAGAAGCAGTGGTGACACCCGCTGACACTGGTCGTGGACCCTGGGGTTCGCCCCACAAAGTCGGGTGCTTTGCTGACATGTGCCTGATCATGCTGGTGGTGGTCAGGCTGGTAGTTTTGTCACCCCTGCAGACGCTGGCCTGGCAGGTGGTACAAATGGCCTTTTTGGGGTTATCAGCAGAGTCTTTAAAAAATTTCCAGACTCTGGAAGACCTACCGGTTGTACTGGCAATGTCCCTCGTGTTGGTGTTACGGGAAGCGGTTGTCCGCCTTCTGTCTGCGGCCACCACACTGCTTCTTCCTGCCTGTTTGAGTACTCTGCCTACATCCCCCTGTCTGTTGCTGGCCTCGCTCTGCGTGTCCTCCTGCCACGTTGGGTCAGTTACTAGATCATCCACCACCTCCTCCTCTTCCACTTCCACACCATGGTCCTCCTCCTCACTTTGTGGCAATTGTGTCTCGTCATCATCCACCTCTTGTGACAAATAGCCACAGTCGCCTTCCTGTGGCCGTGGCTGTTCAAATATTTGGCCATTGCTATATGGGATCTCCTCTTCCACTACTTCAAGCGGAGCAGGCGAGGGGCCCAAATATGGAAATGGACCAGTGAACAGCTCTTCAGAGTGTCCAACTGTGGGATCAGTTGCTGTCTGACGACACTCGGTATGGTGGGAGGAAGGAGCATCAGGGTGAGGAGGAATATGCGGTTGAGACTCACGGCTACTAACACTTGACCGTGTGGAAGACAGACCGGTGGTGGTGCCCAGGTGAGTGGAGGTATTATCAGCTATCCAATTAATAACCTGTTCACACTGATCAGTTCACAATAGTGGTGTTGTTGTGTGCTTGACTAGTAATTCAGTCAAGAACTGAGAGCGAGATGATGTGGCTGTTGGTTGTGGCACATTTTCACCTTGGCCACGGCCCCATCCTCTGCACGCACCATCATCAGAATGTCCAGTTCCATGTCCCTTGCCACGTGCCTTGCCCATTGTAAATGAAGTAAAATAGCTTACACTCGCACTATCAATGGCAAAAGGGTATTAAAAAGGAGATTAGAACCGTGGAAGAGGAAAACCACAGTTCTAGTTCTCTGGCTTACACCAGAATCTTTTAAACAGATATATTTGAGTCTGAACAGTCAGCGAGACACTGAAACATTTTTTTTTATGCAAAAAGGTGGATTACACCCAGATTTGAACCGTGAAAGAGGAAAACCGCAGTTCTGGTTCTCTGGCCTACACCAGAATCTTTTAAAAATATATATTTGTGTCTGAACGGTCAGCGAGACACTCAAACTGTTTTTTTTATGCAAAAAGGTGGATTACATCCAGATTTGAACCGTGGAAGAGGAAAATCACAGTTTTAGTTCTCTGGCCTACAACAGAATCTTTTAAACAGATATATTTGTGTCTGAACAGTCAGCGAGACACTGAAACGTTTTTTTTTATGTAAAAAAGGTAAAAAGGTGGATTACACCCAGATTTGAACCGTGGAAGAGGGAAACCACAGTTCTAGTTCTTTGGCCTACACCAGAAACTTTTAAACAGATATATTTGTGTCTGAACAGTCAGCGAGACACTCAAAATGTTTTTTTTATGCAAAAAGGTGGATTACACCCAGATTTGAACCGTGGAACTGCAAAACCACAGTTCTAGTTATCTGGCCGAAATAAGACTCTTTTAAACAGATATATTTGTGTCTGAACACTCACAGACACACTCAATTTTTTTTGGAGGGGGGGAAATACCAAAAGGTTAATAAGACGGGTATTTGTACAGTCTGACTGAGGAAAAAAAAAAAGAGGATTTAGATGAAAAAAAAGGATTTTTCCTGG
The DNA here is from genome assembly GCF_046119375.1 of Phyllobates terribilis. NCBI lineage: Eukaryota > Metazoa > Chordata > Amphibia > Anura > Dendrobatidae > Phyllobates > Phyllobates terribilis. The sequence goes on from NW_027362769.1 coordinate 256,738,575, forward strand.
CCCCTGAGACCTGGGGCTAAGTCTAGCAATTTGAGCAGTGGTAGCACACAGGACTGTAATGCAGTGTTTGTTTTTATAACCACTGCGTCTCCTACACAGCCTGTCTGCCTGCCTGCCTGCCTGATATCTGGGATGGATATTAGTCCTAAGAAGGACTGTTTGTTTGATTTTGCAGGCTTTAGAGACCCTACATTACCTATTTTGCAGTATAAATCTCTCCCTAGCTCAGCACCACTCTCCCTACACTGTCTGATCCGGAGCGACTGTGTCCAAGATGGCGGCACCTGATTTTAAATACTCGAGGTGACGCTGTGCGGCCAGACAATCACTGTAATGCCCACAACCAACATGGCTGCGGCATTACATTGACTGGCTGGCAATCCCTGTATGTTCATTGGCTCTGTAAAGAGCGCCAAACATGCAGGGCGGAGACCCGAGCTCCCGCCCGAGTAACCCGGATATGCTCGGTGCTCGCCGAACATCCCGAGTAGTGAGATGCTCGGGCGAGTACCGAGCAGTGTCGAGCATGCTTGCTCAACACTAATTCAGTCCCTGTGCTCGGTATTGAGTAGAAGCAGCCTTTTGAGCTACTACAGCCATGAGTCTTCTTGGGAATGATGCAACAAGTTTTTCACATCTGGATTTGGGGATCCTCTGCCATTCTTTCTTGCAGATCCTTTCCAGTTCCATCAGGTTGGATGGCGAATGTTGGTGGACAGCCATTTTCAGGTCTCTCCAGAGATGCTCAATTGAGTTTAGGTCAGGGCTCTGGCTGGGCTAGTCAAGTATGGTCACAGAGTTGTTCTGAAGCCACTCCTTTGTTATTTTAGCTGTGTGCTTAGGGTCATTGTCTTGTTGGAAGGTAAACCTTCGGCCATGTCTGAGGTCCAGAGCACTCTGGAAGAGATTTTCATTAAGGATATCTCTGTACTTGGCCGCATTCATGTTTCCTTCAATTGCAAGAAGTCGTCCTGTCCCTGCAGCTGAAAAACACCCCCACAGCATGATGCTGCCACCACCATGTTTCACTGTTGGTGTTGAGGGGAGGGCAACAACGACCCTTCACAGTTGACCAAGTGAGAGTCAAATTTCTATGTTACAAGGTTGATTGCGCAATCCAAAAGGAAACCAGATGGAGACAGAGCTCTGTATGGGAGGATTCGGAGAATCTCTAACCCCATTTATTCTACTTATCATTATATATTGTTTTGAGTATATCAATAACCAATCACCTACAGCCAAGCTACAGGCTTGAGCCAATGTTAGTACAATTATTACGGAATCACACATATGGTCATATTATCATAAGCTCGGTGTTAGAACCTTGCTCTTAGGTTTTTTCCTTTGCTGGTCACATGACCTTGTTGGCCTATTTAATCCTGCTCCGCCCTTCTGGCTTTGCTGGACTTCATTGTATAACTACTTTCTAGCTAGCCTGTGCTCTGTATCTAACTCTGTTAGTTTGCTTGGTCTACGGACCTCTATGTTCTATATATTTTGTTTGTTCGTCTGTCTGCTACTATTTCTGTTAGGAGGTGTCCCATTTTCCTCCCAGTCCTTAGTACTTGTTGGGATTCCTTCCCCACATCTATAGGTCTCCGTACAGACTAGCTTAGGACTTTAGCAGGTCTGATCGCAGGATCAGGTTCCCTGTTACATCGTAGGGATTAAGCTGAGTTCTATCGTAGGGACAGATCTCCTCTCTTTCCTTAGCTCTGGTAGCAGAACATAACAGTAAGTCCAGCCTGCAAATTCTCTAAGGAAAGATTTTTCTGTTCCATCATGGTGTCGGTTCAGGATTTGGCTCATCGCCTGCAGGGACTCTCTCTGGAGGTGGCCGAGCTCCGTCAGCACGTGAGTAACTGTCCTGGAGCACATTTCTTGGAGCCTAAGGTATGTTTGCCGGATTTATTTTTTGGTGAACACCGAGAATTTTTTTCATTTAAAAATGCTTGCTTATTGTATTTTCGTTTGAGACCCAAGTCCTCTGGGGATGAATCCCAGCGCATAGGGTTCATAATGTCACTTTTGCGCAAAGAGCCTCAGGAGTGGGCCTTTTCTTTGCAACCTAGTGATACATGCTTCAGATCAGTGGATAGTTTTTTTTCTGCTTTGGGACTATTATATGATGATCCTGACCGTGTCGCATCAGCTGAGACTGAGTTGAGACGTTTGAAACAGGGATCAGGTAATGTGGAAAAATATTGTACTCATTTCCGTCATTGGTCTACTCAAACAGGGTGGAACGATTCTGCTCTGAAAAGTCTATTTCTTGCTGGGCTCAATGAAAGGTTTAAAGACCTGCTAATTGCTTATCCTACACCTGAAGATTTGCAACAGGCTATGCAATTAGCTATACGGGTGGATAGGACACTGCGTGCAAGGGTTAATGAGAGCAAATCTTCTGCTTTGTCAGTTTCTGGTTATGAGAATGTGTGTACTAACAGTGGTGAACCGATGGAGATTGGATCGGTGGCACCTCGCTCTCAAGAAAAAGACCGTAGATTTTCTGAAGGCTTGTGTTTCTATTGCGGAAAATCTGGTCATTTGATTAAAGGCTGTGAGCTTCGTATGAAGAAAGTTTAGCACTTGAGTTAACCACTAATGTAAAACACCAGCATTCAAAAATTCAGGAACTGGAAGCAGAGATCGCCAAATTAACAACAGAAAAACAATGTTTAATGGAGGCGGTAGACAGACAAATACAGCAACAGAATGTTGAAAAAAAACAACTTGTAGAACATTTTACAAGAAGGTGTTGTGATAGCTGCTTTGGACTCCGTTTTGGAAGATGAGATTCTTAAAGCACAGGAGATTTCCTGATAAGCCTGGTCCTAGGGGATCCGGAGGATCCTCTTAGAAGGGGGGGTACTGTTAGAACCTTGCTCTTAGGTTTTTTTCCTTTGCTGGTCACATGACCTTGTTGGCCTATTTAATCCTGCTCCGCCCTTCTGGCTTTGCTGGACTTCATTGTATAACTACTTTCTAGCTAGCCTGTGCTCTGTATCTAACTCTGTTAGTTTGCTTGGTCTACGGACCTCTATGTTCTATATATTTTGTTTGTTCGTCTGTCTGCTACTATTTCTGTTAGGAGGTGTCCCATTTTCCTCCCAGTCCTTAGTACTTGTAGGAATTCCTTCCCCACATCTATAGGTCTCCGTACAGACTAGCTTAGGACTTTAGCAGGTCTGATCGCAGGATCAGGTTCCCTGTTACATCGTAGGGATTAAGCTGAGTTCTATCGTAGGGACAGATCTCCTCTCTTTCCTTAGCTCTGGTAGCAGAACATAACAATCGGCGCGTGATGGAAAGTTACACAAAGTTACACATCCCGGTGTAAACTAATTAGAACAGGAGCAGAGTGTAGCCTTCAGAATGTTCTGGGTCTGTAAAAAGAATGTATGCTATGCAAGGAGTAAAATAACAAGATTTTAGAAGCAAGTAGCAAAAGTGAAGTAACTGTGGCATGAATATCAATATGTCCTTTACATTTCCCCCCTAAAAATTATGTTATTGTCAACAATAGAGGTGCTTTCCCAGGGTCATGTAGAGCCTGAGGGACATTGGTCTTAACTCAATTAGTGCACATGTTACCAATTGAGGCCATTGCGGCATGTCCATACCCCCTTGTTTGTTGATATAATTGTAGAGCTCTGATCTTCAGACGTGAAGATGGTCGGGACGAGCGGGTAAAGGTCATCATTATCTTGCCGTCTAGGCCTTCAATGCTGGTTAAATCTGGGAAATCCGTGTATAGTAACCCTGGATGTCGGTTGACAGCGTCCTCCATGCTCTCTGACGACTGGCAGGTTTTCCTCATGCAAATTGGGATACAATAAAAGACTAGTTTTAGTAAGACATATATTAACAAAATGCAAACAGCAATATGCAACACTCCTTGTAATATTCCAACAATCCATCCACCAATCCCTTTAAACCAATTAGCAGGATTTAAAAAATAGAATACATCAGACCACCAACTGTCTTTGGTCAATTCGTTGTGTTTGTTATATTCTTCCCTGAGTTTCCTAATGTCTTCCATTTTAGTCTTTAACCGTATGGTAGAGTCAGGGTCAATATAGTGACAACAGGCTGGACCTATAACCTGGCACATCCCTCCTTGAGATGCTATCAAATAATCCAGCACTAAGGTATGTTGATTGGTCACTATAATAAGCTGATTCTGCACCGCAACAGTAGTATTAATTACTTCCAATATACTCCAAATTTGGTCATCTAAGTAGTCCGTGACTTCTTCTAATTTGTCCCACATTTGTGTTACCATAGGGTAGAGGAAAACAGTATTGACTATCTTTTTGGGTATACCCATTTGTACCAAATGAGGTCTTCCTGATGAGCGTGGGGTATTGTCCTTGGCACATTTATAGATGGTATGAAGAGGCATGGCTCTCATATCTACTTTACAATGGGGAATAAGATAAGTGGCTGGAGTTAGCCGGGCCAACGTACAAGTTCCCCCTACTCTGACTGGGAGCCATTTATACGCTTTATTCCCACAGACCCAATATGTGGCTGATGGCAGATCCCATAAACCAGAGTGCTGTAATACTAATTTATGTATGAAATCGATAAGAACAGTGATATTTGACAACATACACCATGAAGGCATTTGTCCCAGGGGGCTACAATATCCAACAACCGGATTGCCACATGTTGGATCACTAGGCTTATATTCAGAAGATTCATTACCGGATATTTCATAACATGTATCTGTGGCACCCCAGGGGTCTGGTTTCCACAGTAACGGCATGTTATGTCTGAGAGCAGGTGGGAGGTCTCTTGGTCAGGAATCCTTTGCATGCCACACCTCCTGCCCAGTCCTGGGAGGGGAAGAACTTCCCCTAGATAAACCTGGGGCTGAGGCAGGGTTAGGGAGTTCAGAGGGGGAGTTCAGCCAGGAGGGCTGACAGGGAGCTGTGGCTCCGGCTGGGCCCAGCTCCTGGGCCATGCCAGAAGTAGAGACAGAGAAGAGAAGCAGCAATGGGAAGAAACAACAGGAGCTCTGTGGGAGCAGTGTTACAAGGAGTCAGGGGCTGGCAGCTGCAGAGCTCGCCCTGACTGAGAAGATTTCTTACCGGACCCGGAGTCCGAGGCTGTGGGGACTAACTCCTACCCAGCAGCAGAATCCGTCAGGCAGGGGATTTCAGGTCCTCTGGCCAAGAAACCCGAAGGCACGGTCACACGCATGGGACCAGCACCGCCGTCGTGGAGCGGAAGCTACTAGAAGGCCCCGAGTCACCGGCCATACGGGTGAGCACCACACGGTACACTCAGGGACGTGGGCTACTTATACCCACCTCTAGCAAGGTAGCCAGAAGAGTACAGTTAGTTTGGGAGGCCTACAACTCCGCCTGGCCAGGGGAGATCCCATCTGCTCAAGGACTGACCCGGCCCCAATCGCTAGCCAGTACTCCGGGAGGGTCTATCTTTGTCACCAGTAAAGACCCTGAACTACACCGTACCGTCTCCGAGTGGTTCCTGCTACCCCCATCATCCACGTCGGCTGCCCTGAGGCCATACCCCTCCCGTTGGGGGTTATACTATCACGCTGCACAATCCTACCACCGGCCTCAGCGGTCTGTCCTGCAGCAGCAGCTCCTGAGCTGTACTCAACGGGTGGCGTAGTCGTCCAACATCTACCGCTGATACAGCGCCACTTAGTCTGACTCCCTGGGCACGGACCGGATCACCGCCACGAGACTACAACCCTCAAAAGATCCGGGTAAGCTCCCACGTGCGCAACGCAGCGCGACACAGGCCCAGGGGCGCTTCAACTTTTGGCGTAGTCGGCAGGATCTCGTGCCCGCAACCACCGGGTACTGCGTGCCTGAAAAAGACTGTTCAAACTTACCAGTGGTGAAGATTCCCACCATCCGTGGAGGTTTCCCGCCATCCGGCGCCATCTTCTGCCTTCTTCCCGCCATCCATGGAGTTTTCCCGCCGTTGGACGCCATCTTGAAGACGCCGCGCGGGAAGAAGAGGGGCGTGGACTCCGAAAGCGTGCGAGAACTGAAGCCCCGCCTCACGTCCGGACGTCGCGTAAGGTCCTGGAAGGAGCCCAGCAGACGCTGACGTCACAGGAGCGCGACGGAAGGTCCTCAACCCTGACGATCCACTGCGGAGCCGCGGCCTACGGAAGAGGATCATCGCAAGGTAGGCCACGGTCCACTAGGGGGGAGAAGGATGTCGGATACGGAGGAGAGCTTCACCGCTTCAACCCCCGCCAGCGCCACCGCTGTTGCGGTCATGCCTTTCACCATGCCCTATATCCCGGGGGCAGCCTGGCTACCCCAGTACTCAGGGGAGTCACATACCCTGCATGACTTTAGAGAAAAGCTGGATAGCCTCTTCCAGGTGTACCCCCTCACAGAGGAGCAAAAAGTGAGCATCCTGGTGGCCCAATTAACCGGGGCAGCCCAAAGGGAGGTAAAGTCCTGGCCACCTGGGAGGAGGACTGTCGCAGAGATACTAACCCAGCTAACCGAGGAGGAGCTGCAGTACTACCAATACGAGGAAAGCCAAGAGGACCCGGACGGGTCTGAGGACTACCCTCAGGAGGGAGCACAAAGAGGACATAGCTACTGAAGGGAAGTAGCGTGAATAAAGAGCTGTAAATAGTTACCCGTAAGGGTACAAGGACTGCTGCTAATTAAAATATGGTCCCCGTTGGGATTAGTGAATTGTTCCCCATGTGCCCCTATCTTAAACCAGGCTGAGGACTGTGAGCAGCCATTCCTTATCCCCACTGGCCGAGGACTGAGAGCGGCCACCCTGTAAATAATTATGTGTTTCTAGTAATTTATGGGAGTCTTTGGTGGATTTACCGGGAATCCTTTGTACATGGTTGGAGCGTAACCTAGGAATGGACTAAAGACTGTTAAGGACTCGGGGCAGGACAGACCCCTACCTGGTTACGTCTCCCTGTTTTGGTGAAATGGACACCTTGCTTTTCTTCAAAGACTGCACCCGGTTGCGGACACGCCGTAACCATCTTTATGTGTTTTTCTTATTGTATTATTATTGTTTATACCTTGTTATGTTTTTCTAAAAATATGTTTAGTCCCGGAGTACTAAATTTCACTAGGGGGGAATGTGGCACCCCAGGGGTCTGGTTTCCACAGTAACGGCATGTTATGTCTGAGAGCAGGTGGGAGGTCTCTTGGTCAGGAATCCTATGCATGCCACACCTCCTGCCCAGTCCTGGGAGGGGAAGAACTTCCCCTAGATAAACCTGGGGCTGAGGCAGGGTTAGGGAGTTCAGAGGGGGAGTTCAGCCAGGAGGGCTGACAGGGAGCTGTGGCTCCGGCTGGGCCCAGCTCCTGGGCCATGCCAGAAGTAGAGACAGAGAAGAGAAGCAGCAATGGGAAGAAACAACAGGAGCTCTGTGGGAGCAGTGTTACAAGGAGTCAGGGGCTGGCAGCTGCAGAGCTCGCCCTGACTGAGAAGATTTCTTACCGGACCCGGAGTCCGAGGCTGTGGGGACTAACTCCTACCCAGCAGCAGAATCCGTCAGGCAGGGGATTTCAGGTCCTCTGGCCAAGAAACCCGAAGGCACGGTCACACGCATGGGACCAGCACCGCCGTCGTGGAGCGGAAGCTACTAGAAGGCCCCGAGTCACCGGCCATACGGGTGAGCACCACACGGTACACTCAGGGACGTGGGCTACTTATACCCGCCTCTAGCAAGGTAGCCAGAAGAGTACAGTTAGTTTGGGAGGCCTACAACTCCGCCTGGCCAGGGGAGATCCCATCTGCTCAAGGACTGACCCGGCCCCAATCGCTAGCCAGTACTCCGGGAGGGTCTATCTTTGTCACCAGTAAAGACCCTGAACTACACCGTACCATCTCCGAGTGGTTCCTGCTACCCCCATCATCCATGTCGGCTGCCCTGAGGCCATACCCCTCCCGTTGGGGGTTATACTATCACGCTGCACAATCCTACCACCGGCCTCAGCGGTCTGTCCTGCAGCAGCAGCTCCTGAGCTGTACTCAACGGGTGGCGTAGTCGTCCAACATCTACCGCTGATACAGCGCCACTTAGTCTGACTCCCTGGGCACGGACCGGATCACCGCCACGAGACTACAACCCTCAAAAGATCCGGCTCCGGGTAAGCTCCCGCGTGCGCAACGCAGCGCGACACAGGCCCAGGGGCGCTTCATATCATTGGTGCCTTTTATAAACAGATTTGCATGTACCCATGAGTGATTATGAATGTATCTTTCCAATAATGACGGTTTAAAATCATCTGCCGTACTAGAGGTAGCATTAAAACTGATTTGTAGACCCTCAGTTGGTATGAAGCCTAAATTGGTCAAGGAAGACTTGTTCCTGGGTACCCATGTGTTTCCTTTAAGGGCAAGATATTGTAGATGTTTACTGGTGGCAGTAAGATTTCCTTGCCACCAGGGGAGATGCACCCACCCAACTACTGGTATACCTATAGTGATGTTCCATAATTTACTAAACTTAGTAGCGTTATCAGCAAGAATGTCTCTACAATTGGGCCAGTTTAGTATTTCTTCTAGAGTTACTGGGACCGCCAGAAAGGGCATACTAGCGGCTGAAACTGGTGAGTGAGTACATATCCAACAGTCACTGATTTGGTTGTTCTCTAATTGACTCAATTCTTGTACCAAAATCTGGTGGTGAGTAACGAACTTGTTATTAAAAGGGTCAGTATTCTGTTGTAGGCTATTCCAGGTTTCGACTGATTTAACCATACATATTATCATAAAACATCTCAGAATGGTTGGCATTTGCAGTGTGAAGCATGGATCCATGTTGACTTCCCTTCAAGTTTTACTGCTGTTGGGGTTGTCAGGAGCACTTGGTATGAATCATACAATGATTCTAGTCCGTGTTTCCGAACATGCCTCTTCATATACACACAATCTCCAGGCTTTAGGGTATGACAACCTTCTGCATCAGCTTGATCTGGAATAGAAGATGATACTAACGCATGGGTGTTAGTTAGTGCTTCGGCAAGCTGAACCACATACTGTACAACATAATCCGTTTTTTCTGATAATTTGTTGTGGGGTAAATCGGGCTATAGCTGGTTGTGACCCAAATAGTATCTCATAGGGTGACAATTTATGTTTCCCTATGGGGGTGGTACGTATGTGATATAGTGCAATGGGAAGGAGCTCAGGCCACTGGGCCATAGTCTCCTGCATCATTTTGATCAATTGCCTTTTCAGTGTGCCATTCAATCTCTCCACTTTACCGCTTGACTGTGGATGGTAAGGAGTATGTAACGCCACTGTTGATCCGATAATGGTAAGTATTTCTTGATATACACATGAGGAAAAGGCTGGACCCTGATCACTCTCGATAACTTCTGGGACTCTGTAACGGGTCTGGGAGGTGGAACCTCTGAGCAACGATACAAAGGGGCAGTCCTTGTAAGGAAGTGGGTGGCTCCCAGGGTAGGCGGGCAGGTAGTCACGGCAAGTGACGGGGACAGTCTCTGGGTAGAAGGGCAGGAGGTCACGGCAAGTGGCGGGGACAGTCTCTGGGTAGAAGGGCAGGAGGTCACGGCAAGTGACGGGGACAGTCTCTTGACAGGCGGGTGGTCACGGCAAGTGACGGCTAAGCCTCCAGATAGGCTAGCAGGCGGGTAGCAGGTGGACGCTTCCAGGTGAGCGGGCAAGAGTCTCTGGACAGGCAGGTGGTCACAGCAAGTGACGGCTAAGCCTGCAGATAGGCTAGCAGGCAGGTAGCAGGTGGACGCTCCCAGGTGAGCGGGCAAGAGTCTCTGGACAGGCAGGTGGTCACAGCAAGTGACGGCTGAGCCTCCAGGTAGACTAGCAGGCAGGTAGCAGGTGGAGGCTCCCAGGTAAGCGGGCAAGAGTCTCTGGACAGGCAGGTGGTCACAGCAGGTGACGGCAGAGCCTCCAGGTAGGCTAGCAGGCAGGTAGCAGTTGGACGCTCCCAGGAGAGCGGGTAAGAGTCTCTGGACCGGCAGGTGGTAACAGCAAGTGATGGCAAAGCCTCCAGGTAGGCTAGCAGGCAGGTAGCAGGTGGACGCTCCCAGGTGAGCGGGCAAGAGTCTCTGGACAGGCAGGTGGTCACAGCACGTGACGGCAGAGCCTCCAGGTAGGCTAGCAGGCAGGTAGCAGATGAGCGCTCCCAGGTGAGCGGGCAATCAGATCCATAGACAGACTGGCAGGGCTGGTAGGCAGACTGTCGGACCGCAGGAATGTAAGCAGATAGACAAGTATCAGGCAGGAATCTGGCAGGTAACTGGCAGGTAACTGGCAGGTATCTGGTAACGGGACCTGAGGGCTGAAGCAGAGTGATAGGCTATGCAACAACATTGCTCGGGCACCTCCATTTTGGAGGAGGTGCCTTATATATGGTGAGGTCCTCCGGCCGTTGGCCGGGGACTCCTTAGGACAGCGCGCACGGCCCCTTTAAGAGAGGGGGAGCGCGCGCGCGCCCTAAGCACAGTGGCCGGGAAGCAGCGCGCGCAGCCAGCAGAGCGGGAGGAAGACGCCGGGCAAGGAGCGGAGAGGTGAGGGGAACAGCGTCTCTGCCTAGCAGGAGGCAGGGATGCTGACGCTACAGTACCCCCCCCTTTAGGCCCCCCCTTTTTTAGGCCAGACAGAAATTTATCAAGGATGAGCGGGGCATGGATGTTCTCCCGGGGCTCACACGTTCTCTCCTCAGGACCAAACCCCTTCCAATCTACTAGAAAAAAGGTCTTTCCTCTTACCCTTTTGGTGGCCAGAATGTTCTCTACCTCAAACTCGTTTTCAGCGGAAACCGGAGCAGGAGGCGTACCTGTAGACTTGGAAAAAGAGTTAAGTACCACGGGTTTGAGGAGAGATACATGGAAGGAGTTAGGGATCCGCAAATTGGCCGGGAGTTTCAATTTATAGGCCACCGGATTGATTTGTTTGATAACTTCCAGTGGGCCGATGAACCGAGGCCCTAACTGTAGGAAGGAATTTTGAGCCGGACATACTTGGACGAGAGCCAGACTTTATCTCCAGGACGGAATTGTGGCGGATCCAGGCGTTTTTAGTCAGCGTGTTTTTTCATTCGCTCGGAGGACTGAAGGAGTGCGGATTGGGTACTCTCCCAAATGGAGGAGAATTCGCTAACGAGAGATTCCGCAGCCGGATTGTCCACCGAGGTGGAGACGGGAAATGGGATCCGAGGATGCTGACCGAAGACTACAAAAAACGGGGATTTAGAGGAAGATTCGCTCTCGTGATTATTGTAAGAGAACTCGGCCCATGGTAGGAGATCCACCCAGTCCGAATGGTGGGCATTAACGAAGTGCCGGAGGTAACTGGTCAGGATCTGATTGATCCGCTCCACTTGACCATTGGACTGTGGGTGGTAAGCGGAGGAGAAGTCCAGGGTGACGTTAAGCAGCTTACATGTGGCTCTCCAGAAGCGTGAGGTGAACTGAACCCCATGATCCGACATGATGTGGAGGGGCAGGCCATGGAGACGGAAGATGTGGCGGATAAAGTCTTTAGCCAGCTCGGGTGCAGACGGGAGACCCGGCAGGGGAATGAAGTGAGCCATCTTGGAAAAGCGGTCAGTGACCACCCAAATGACCGTGCAACCGGCAGAGACAGGGAGATCCGTTATAAAGTCCATAGCTATATGCTGCAACGGAGCAGCAGGTACTGGAAGAGGAAGGAGGCGACCGGCTGGCAGGTGTCTCGGAACCTTGTTGCGGGCGCAGGACACACAGGCTGAAACAAAGTCTATTACGTCCTTGTGCAGGGTAGGCCACCAGTAATGCCGGGTAATAAGCTGGAGGGTCTTTTTCTGACCGGCGTGGCCAGCTAGCTTAGACGAGTGACCCCAGTGTAGGACCTTCTTCCGATCAGGTACTGTGACGAACGTCTTACCGGGAGGGAGACTATTTAGATTCACGGGGGCCACCTGCATTACTCTGGTGGGATCAATGATGTGCTTAGGCTCCTCCTCTAGATCAGACACCAGGAAGGATTGGGACAAGGCATCAGCTTTGATGTTTTTGTCTGCCGGGTGAAAATGAAGAACGAAATCAAAGCGGGCAAAAAACAAGGACCACCGGGCTTGGCGCGGGTTAAGTCTTTGGGCGCTCTGGAGGTAAGCCAAGTTCTTATGGTCCGTGTAAATAATTACCGGGTGAAGAGCCCCCTCGAGCAGGTAACGCCACTCCTCCAGTGCCAGCTTAATGGCCAATAACTCTCGGTCTCCTGTAGAATAATTGCGCTCAGAAGGGGAGAAGAGTTTGGAGAAGAAGCCGCAAGTTACCATTCTTCCGGAAGACGACTTTTGGGTAAGTACCGCTCCAGCTCCAGAGGAGGAGGCGTCCACTTCCAGGAAGAATTGTTTGTTGCCATAAGGAAGATGCAGCACCGGGGTGGAAGAGAAAGCCTGTTTTAAGGAAAGAAAGGCTTCCTCTGCTTCGGGCGGCCATTCTCTGGGATTAGTGCCCTTACGGGTGAGCGCAGAGATTGGGGCAGTCCGGGAAGAGAAGTGCGGTATGAAGAGGCGGTAGTAGTTGGCGAAGCCCAGGAACCGCTGAATAGCCTTCAACCCCTCTGGTCGGGGCCACTTCTGGATGGCAGACAGTTTCTGCAGATCCATTCGTAGGCCGGTCTGAGAGATTATGTAGCCCAAAAACGGAAGCGAGGTCTGCTCAAAGAGGCACTTCTCATATTTAGCGTAGAGGTGGTTCTGCCTGAGCCTGAGCAGGACCTGACGAACATCCCTCCAGTGAGTGAGAAGATCCGGAGAGAAGACCAAGATGTCGTCCAGGTACACCACTACGCAGGAGTAGAGAAGGTCCCGGAAGATGTCATTGTCCAACTCTTGAAAGACGGCGGGAGCGTTACAGAGACCGAAGGGCATTACCAGGTATTCATAGTGGCCGTCCCGGGTGTTGAATGCCGTCTTCCATTCATCCCCCTGACGGATACGGACCAAGTTATACGCCCCACGGAGGTCCAGCTTGGTAAAGATTCTAGCCCCCCTCAGACGGTCAAATAATTCCGGAATGAGCGGAAGGGGGTATTTATTCTTCACCGTGATCTGGTTAAGGCCTCTATAGTCTATACAGGGACGGAGTGAGCCGTCCTTCTTTTTGACGAAGAAGAAGCCTGCTCCCTCTGGGGAGGTCGATTTCCGGATAAATCCCCAGGCCAGATTCTCCTCAATATATTCAGACATGGACCGGGTCTCAGCAGCGGACAAAGGGTAAATACGCCCACGGGGAGGAGTAGCGCCGGGCATCAGGTCGATTGGGCAGTCGTATGGTCTATGAGGTGGTAATGTCTCTGCCTCCTTTTTATTAAAGACGTCCGCATAAGACCAATAGGGAACCGGAAGACCAGGTAGATTGGCTGGGGTAGGAGTAGGACGGACAGGATGGACGGGAACTAAACAAGTCTTATGGCAGTCCTGTCCCCAGCGAAGGACTTCTCCGGTCTGCCAATCAAGCACGGGTGCATGTTTCTGAAGCCAAGGTAGGCCTAGCAAGAGGGCGTGAGAGAGTCCAGGCAGAACATGAAAGAAGATGCTCTCTGAGTGCAGCATTCCCACCTGCAGGGTTATGGATTCGGTGATGAGCTGGATGGGATGTGGTAAGAGGCCCCCATCTACGGCAGCGACAGATAAGGGTACAGCTAGGGGTTTGGTGGGAATGCAGTATTTCTCTACCAGGGACTGAGAAATGAGATTTCCGGCAGCTCCAGAGTCAAGTTGGGCTAGTTCAAAATAACGGTTCTCCCCGCAGATGATAGAGACCGACAGCAACAGAGATGGAGAGGGTTTACTCTTATCTAGGACGACCTCTCTGAGCGATCCTAGACACAGGCGTTTCCCGACCTCTCCGTGCAGGAACGGATCCGGTGCTCCTTACTGCCACAGTAGAAGCAGCTCCCCTCGGATCGGCGTAACTCTTGACGGGTCTTGACCATCTTGGTCTGGTCGACCTGCATAGGTTCGGGTGAGTGCGCCTGGGGAGTAACGGGATGAGTGACGGGTTTCTGGAAGGTAGGGGCTAGACGTAGAAACCTCCTCTCACGGGTGACCTCTTTGGCGCACTCCTGGAACCGGATGTCAATCCGGGTGGCAAAAGTTATTAAATCGTCGAGAGTGGTAGGAATGTCCCGACCGGCGAGTTCATCTTTAATACGGCCGGACAGATCCTCCCAAAAGACAGACACTAGGGCGTCGTTATCCCAGGCCAGCTCCGAAGCAAGGGTACGGAACTGTATGGCATATTGGCCCACGGTGAAATTTCCTTGACGGAGGCGTAGCAGAGATGATGCGGATGAAGTCTTCCGTCCTGGTTCGTCGAAGACTTTCCGGAAAGCCGTGAGAAAGGCTGGTAGGTTGGACACCAGGGGGTCTCCTCTTTCTCATAGAGGATTTAGCCAAGCCAGTGCCTCTCCCGTGAGATGGGACATGATGAAGGCTACTTTGGCTCGGTCGGTGGAAAACTGGTGTGCCAACAGTTCGAAGTGCAGAGTGCACTGGTTAATGAAGCCCCGTGCCTGGCTGGGATCTCCGCCAAAACGAGGAGAAGCGGAGAGGCGGGGACCGGGAAGAGATGCCATGGTGTTGATGGGCTGCGGCGGTGCCGGGGTAATAAGTGTGCGTGTGGAGGCAGCTCCCGAAGAGGTAGACAATGTGTCCTGGCGGGAGTTAACACTACTCAGGATGGACTCCTGTTGGGACCTCTGACGGGAAAGTTCATGACACAAGTCCGAGAGCGAGGGAGCTTGGGTGCCACCGGGTTCCATTGCCCGAGCAAACTGTAACGGGTCTGGGAGGTGGAACCTCTTAGCAACGATACAAAGGGGCAGTCCTTGTAAGGAAGCGGGTGGCTCCCAGGGTAGGTAGTCACGGCAAGTGACGGGGACAGTCTCTGGGTAGAAGGGCAGGAGGTCACGGCAAGTGACGGGGACAGTCTCTTGACAGGCGGGTGGTCACGGCAAGTGACGGCTAAGCCTCCAGATAGGCTAGCAGGCGGGTAGCAGGTGGACGCTCGCAGGTGAGCGGGCAAGAGTCTCTGGACAGGCAGGTGGTCACAGCAAGTGACGGCTAAGCCTCCAGGTAGGCTAGCAGGCAGGTAGCAGGTGGATGCTCCCAGGTGAGCGGGCAAGAGTCTCTGGACAGGCAGGGGGTCACAGCAAGTGACGGCTGAGCCTCCAGGTAGACTAGCAGGCAGGTAGCAGGTGGAGGCTCCCAGGTGAGCGAGCAAGAGTCTCTGGACAGGCAGGTGGTCACAGCAGGTGACGGCAGAGCCTCCAGGTAGGCTAACAGGCAGGTAGCAGGCGGACGCTCCCAGGAGAGCGGGTAAGAGTCTCTGGACAGGCAGGTGGTCACAGCACATGACGGCAGAGCCTCCAGGTAGGCTAGCAGGCAGGTAGCAGGTGGACGCTCCCAGGTGAGCGGGCAAGAGTCTCTGGACAGGCAGGTGGTCACAGCACGTGACGGCAGAGCCTCCAGGTAGGCTAGCAGGCAGGTAGCAGGTGGACGCTCCCAGGTGAGCGGGCAAGAGTCTCTGGACAGGCAGGTGGTCACAGCACGTGACGGCAGAGCCTCCAGGTAGGCTAGCAGGCAGGTAGCAGATGAGCGCTCCCAGGTGAGCGGGCAATCAGATCCAAAGACCGACTGGCAGGGCGGGTAGGCAGACTGTCGGACCGCAGGAATGTAAGCAGATAGACAAGTATCAGGCAGGTATCAAGCAGGAATCTGGCAGGTAACTGGCAGGTAACTGGCAGGTATCTGGTAACGGGACCTGAGGGCTGAAGCAGAGTGATAGGCTATGCAACAACATTGCTCGGGCACCTCCATTTTGGAGGAGGTGCCTTATATATGGTGAGGTCCTCCGGCCATTGGCCGGGGACTCCTTAGGACGGCGCGCGCGGCCCCTTTAAGAGAGGGGGAGCGCGCGCGCTAAGCACAGTGGCCGGGGAGAAGCGCGCGCTGCCAGCAGAGCGGGAGGAAGACGCCGGGCACGGAGCGGAGAGGTGAGGGCAACAGCGTCTCTGCCTAGCAGGAGGCAGGGACGCCGACGCTACAGACTGCATACTGGCAAACAATTTCAGAGACCAGCTTCTTGGCGGTGGTCTTGGCAGTCATGTTTGGAACGGCAAATGCTTCTGGCCAGCTGGAAAACATATCCACTACCACTAAGCAATATTCATATCGTCCTGCTTTAGGGAGAGTGATATGATCAACCTGTAATCGTTGGAATGGATACTCTGGTTTAGCAAGGTGTTTTGTTGGTACATTCAGTAATCTACCTGGGTTGCAGGTTTGGCATATTGTGCAACCTTTGTTCTGTACGCTCAACACAGTGGAAATTCCTGGGGCCCAATAAAGTTTCTGTACCAGTAGCAAAGCTTGGTTTTTCCCTCGATGCACTGGTCCATGGGCCCAGGCTACAACGGCAGGATATAGGAGTCGAGGCAAACAATATAGTTGTTCTTTTTTCCATAGCCCATCTATCAATTTAGCACCTGCTTCCTTCCATGACTGGCGTTCCTCTTTAGAGACTTTCTGCTGTGCTGAGCGTAGTTTTATGATTGGAGGGACCGGTTGATGATTTTCTGCAGGTTGATCCTGAGTTGGCACGGAATTTAGATGTTTGGTCTGTTGTCGCGTAACAGTCATGGACATGATGTCTGCAGAAGAGCTGCTTGTTTAGCATGGAGATCAGCAAGTGCATTACCTCTTGCTTCCGGGGCGTCTTGTCGGGTATGAGCTTTTACCTTTACGACAGCCAACTGTCTTGCTAGTTGTACCGCTTCCATCAATTGTCTGACGCTTTCAGCATTTTTTACAGGAGAACCTGCAGTTGTGACAAAGCCTCTCTTTGCCGAGATCTCCCCAAAGTAATGTGCAATCCCGAAGGCGTATCTTGAGTCGGTAAATATATTCACACGTTTTCCTTTGGCCTGTTGACAAGCAGCAATCAGAGCTTTGAGCTCTGCTTCCTGTGCTGACATACTGGGAGGTAAGGCTGCAGCCTCTACCAATGTATCTTCAATTGTGACAGCATATCCAGTATGAAACCTGCCAGATGTATCAGCATATCTGGATCCATCCGTATATAACGTGAGTTTAGGGTCGTCCAAGGGTACTTCCCCCACTAAAACAAGTGGAGTTAACTCCGCAGTAATTTGTTCCAGACAATTATGTGGTGGAGCCTCTTTCCCCTCTCCTTCAGGTGCTGGCAGCTGGGTGGCCGGGTTGATGGTGGTGCACCGGTGTAATTTCACATTTTCTGGTAAAATCAACGAACACTGCAGCCGCAGGTGTCTCTGTGTGGACAGATGTTTAGGTTGCTGTAAAGCTAAAACAGCCGCAATATCATGTGGAGCATAAATGTGAGTCTCATGTCCCAGGGTGATATCCGCCGTTTTTTCAAGTAACTGTTGTGTGGCGTGAATTGCTCGTAGACAGCTGGGGGAGGCCCTGGCTACTGGGTCCAGACGCGCTGAGTAATAACCGACCGGGCGCTGCTTTGTACAGTGTCTCTGCGTGAGTAGCCCGGCTGCATGCCCTCCTGTCTCGGAGACATACAAATGGAAAGGTTGAGCATAATACGGGTTTCCAAGTGCAGGGGCTGTCATTATCCTTGATTTTAGTTGCTCAAAGGCTTGTTGCAGCAGTTCTTGGTGGTCCTTGTTGTTTACATCAGCCAGAGTGTCTTTTTTTAGTGCATCATATAGGGGTTGCATCAGACGTGAGGCGACTGGGATCCACTGTCTGCAATATGTACATAGTCCGAAGATCCGTTGCAGCTCTATGGGATCCTTTGGGAATGGTAGTAGATAGATGGCCGTTTTTCTTTCTTCTGTGAGATGTCTGGCACCCTGAGCAAGGCAGTGGCCTAAGAAAACCACTTGACCAAGGCAAAGCTGAAGTTTCGAGGCTGAGACTCGACAATTCAGTTTTGCTAGATGCTTGAGGAGGCTAACACTGGTCCTAATGGACAGTTGCTCTGTGGGGGCGCACAAAAGAAGATCATCAACGTATTGTAAGAGCACTACCTCAGGGTTGTCTAGCTGCCACGGCAGCAGACAGCTGGACATGTTCTTTGTAAACTGATTGGGCTATTCTGTGTTCCCTGCGGCATCACCGTCCAAGTCATTTGCCTACCCTGATATGTAAATGCACAGAAACTGACAGTCTTTATGTAGTGGAATACTGAAAAAGGCGTTTGCCAAATCGATTACTGTAAACCAGGCTGCGGTAGATGGTATTTGTGAGAGAAGCGTATGTGGGTTAGGCACCACAGTTGTTTCCAAGACTGTCGCAGCATTTACTGCCCTCAAATCCAGCACCAATCGATAAGCGGGCGGCTGCCCCGGTTGGGATTTTTTCCTTACGGGGAACAACGGCGTATTGCACGGGGAGACGCAGGGAATTAGTGCCACTTTCTCTAACAAGGTCTGAATTTGCTGGTGTAGACCTTGTTCTTGTGCATGTTTGAGTGGGTACTGGCGAACCTTGGGAAAGGGCGCTCCGGGCTTGAGATACACCTGTATTGGTTCTACCGGCAGTCTCCCAATGTCGTCTGGACCTTGTGACCACAGATGAGAAGGAATTTCCCCTATGCATGGAGCTAACCTGGGATCGTTTGGGAGATTTTCATTCGTATCTGATACGTTAACCATAACCGTGGGTAGTGCTCGGAAGATGCAGACCTCCTCTACGTGTGTATCAGAATTTGGATCCTTTATAGTAAGGATAATCTGACCATTGTCTTGGAATTGAATTCGGGATCGGAATTTAGACAAGAGGACTGACCCTAAAAGATTCACCGGGCAGGCCGGGGATATGACAAATTGTGCCATTACTTCCGGGAATGGGCCAATTGGAATAGGTTTGGTGAGAGTATGTTTGTTAGGTCTGCCATCCACACTGATCAATATTAGATTGTCGTTAGAAAATTGGACCGGGAGACCCTGGGGCAGTTCAGAGGATTTTAGAATGGAGTTGGCCGCCCCAGTGTCTACCATGAACTTCACTGGATTTCCCCCTACTGGGAGAACTACAGATGAACAGAGCCCGGGGGTAGTTACGGGCATCACGATGGCAGACTCTGGTTGGCCTCCATTTCAGTATGGATGGTCTTGGGGGACATTTTCTTGTGAGTCTTGTGGGCCGGGCGTCCTATTTCTGGATATGGGGGGTTGGGCGGTACAGTGGCTAGCAGGGGTGTGACAGTCCCTTTGGAAGTGTCCTGTCTGGCCACATCGCCAACATTGAAGACGGTAATTCACTACTGGTCTTTTCCAAGGATACATTACTTGTTGATTAGGCACCGGCATTGGATAATAGTGGGGCTGTAAGGGAGGATACTGTGTTACGGGTACTGCCGGTGTCGCAACTGCCACTGCAGCGGGTTTGGATTTAGGCTTAACTGCAGAAGCGGTCTGGGCAACATTTTTTTGGAAGCTTTTTACTACCTTTAGGGCATCTCCTGGGGTGGCTGACTCAAAATCTGGTCTTACAGCCAATATTGCGTCCTTGATTTCAGTACGTAAACCCTGGATAAAGGCAGACACTAATAGCTGGCAATGAGTTTTAGTATGTAAGGAGAACCCAAGGTCCTTATTGACCTGCATAAGGCGCCCATAAAACTTTTCAGCCGACTCCCCCTTCTCTTGAATTACGTCTATGAGGGTAGTGGATTGATCAGCCAACTTATCCTGAGCTCATATTTTAAGAGCTTGACAAAAGTCAACCCCACTCTCGTACGTATTGGCGTCTAATGCTCTGTTATATGGGATAGCAGCCTCTACCATCGGATAATATCCTTCACCGGCTTTTACACGGAGCAGGTGTAGAAGATCTTGCCTTGTTGTAGAATATATCTCTCTATTTGCAGCCATGCCCCTGTAAAAAGCCATGGGGGAGTGTTCGGGATCCAGGAGATGGTTACTCAGAGTATCCGTCTGTGCTGGGGAAAACGGGGTATATTTGGGTGGGCCGGTATTCTGGTCCGCTTCTTCCATCTCTGGGAGAGGAGGTGGAGGTGGAGGCGGAGGGAAATCAGCATGAGTACTGATTGTTGGGAGATCTTGGAGGTAGGGGAACTCTGGGGGAGACCAGATATTGGGTTTGATTAGTTGAGCGGCATAATCGACGAGATCCCTGTCGATGGCCAAGAGTCTTATCTCTCTTAGTTTTGTTGGATTCATGGCGATGTATTGCTTTAGAGTCCCAACTATTATTTTGGCCGCGTCCCGTTTCGGATATCCAAAGATACCAGTGGAAATAAATGGCAAGGCTAGAGTTGGGGCTGCGTGAAGCTGTGATGCGTATGCTATAATATTCTGAATTGTTTCTGTAAGCAGGTGTTGTGACCTGGGTACATGGAGGGGGTCATATCTTGGTCCCACCGCATGTATAACATACTGACATGATAACTGTCCCACTCTCGTAGCCATCACCTCTCCTTCCCTTAACGGACCGTGGTCACAGATGTGATCGTTGGATGCGGTTTGTATTATAGGTCCCCCAATACGACATATTTCTGCAGCTAGCCCCCCCCCCATGCGGTAGTTTTGCATTTGCTGCGTTTACAATGATCCCAACTTGCTGTTGTGGTATACTCCTTATGCCTATTCTCAATATAGTGGAATATTCCGAGGGACCATTCAGTAAAACAGACGCCGCTTCCTGGTACTCGTGTCCTTGTTTTATTTCCCCAGTTTGGGAGAGAGTGAATAGGGTAGTGTTCGGAGGACCTTGGGTCCCTCTGAATGGGATATGAATCATGGCGGGAGCAGGTGGGGGCAATGGTTTATAATACCCGCCGTCAGAGTTAAGTAATGGGAAGGTTGGTGCTACAACTCCGGGTCTGTGTGCTCCATAATTATAACATGTCTCGCGCCGTCCTGACCCAGCACACATTACAAAGCCAGCCATCTGGTTTATATGGTGGTGGCTGGCCATCAGTGGGAAGTGTAGGGTATTTAATCTCCTTAGGTATAAATTGCTCAGTTTCTGGGTTCAAAGGCTGGGGTACGGCCACATTTGTCGGTGTAGGGGATGTTTCTTTAGGGGCTTCAGATTCGGTCTGAGGACACATAATTTGGGAAGGGGAATCTGCTTTCTCCTAAACCTTTTCCCCCTCAGCTTCATTTTGTAGCACAAAACAGCCAGTCTCTGTTACAGTGCTAGATAATTTACCCTTCTTGACATAAAAATAATTAAAATAACCAGGCTTCGTTTCCTCCTCTATTTAAACATATCCTTCACCACAAATCTCATGTGCAACTTTCCTAAACTGTTTGGCATCATCCAACAATCCACAGTCAGCTAGTCTTCCCCTTTTCTGCCGGATTCCTTCGTCCCACAATGTAGATTGAAGTCTCCCCTCCAAGGCAACGTTTAACAACTTAAACATTTTCGGTGCATTCTTAAATGATCTTTTCCCTTCTCGATCGACCGTGATGGTCATCACATCCTCTCCCTCCTGAGGGGGAGACACTTTCTTTCTGCTCCACGAAACATTGATTAATCACTGCTGCCTTCCGACTGACAAAGATCCTTGATTTGTGCACAGTATGAGTCCGGTGGGTCTCAACTGTTCCACTGACTCGTCCCCGCTTGGAGAAGTCACGTACGGTACTAGGTGAAAGGAGGAGGGCCCGCGTCTGCAACCCTCCGGACACTCGATATACATGTATCTATGTACGTGTCCTACCCAATCTTCGATCACCTGCTGCGACTGATACTAATAGTGTTCAGTCTCCTTAGAATCTTTGTCAGAAGTTAAGGGAGATTCATACAATATTCACTTGTCAATCCGAGGTGCTATTGTTTTAAAAGTAATCAATATCAGACCCCTAATGGGACTACACCCCTTTAGTGTCACCTTTGACTATATCCAACCAAGACGTCCGGAGATACTGCAAGCAACCACACACCACATGGAAACCACGCCAAATGGTTAGTATCACTAGTAAAGAACTCGTGCACTTACCGTGGCTTTTGTGGGGGATGATCAGTCCCAATTCCAGTGGGGGAGGCCGAAAACAAGTCTCTCTTTGTGAACGTCCAGAGGTGGTGGGGCGTCCCTGGTTAGGGGTCCCTGTTCAGGCGCCAGCTTTGAGGGGAGGGCAACAACGACCCTTCACAGTTGACCAAGTGAGTGTCAATTTCTATGTTACAAGGTTGATTGCGCAATCCAAAAGGAAACCAGACGGAGACAGAGCTCTGTATGGGAGGATTCGGAGAATCTCTAACCCTGTTTATTCTACTTATCATTATATATTGTTTTGAGTATATCAATAACCAATCACCTACAGCTACAGGCTTGAGCCAATGTTATTACGGAAACACACATATGGTCATATTATCATAAGCTACTAATTAGAACAGGAGCAGTGTGTAGCCTCCAGAATGTTCTGTGTCTGTGAAAAGAATGTATGCTATGCAAGGAGTACAATAACACGATTTTAGAAGCAAGCAACAAAAGTGAAGTAACTATGGCACAAATATCAATATGTCCTTTACATTGTATTGGGCAGGTGATGAGCAGTGCCTGATTTTTTCCTAACATACCGCTTAGAATTATCTCCAAAAAGTTCTATCTTCGTCTCATCAGACCAGAGAATCTTATTTCTCATAGTCTGGGAGTCCTTCATGTGTTTTTGAGCAAACTCTATGCATGCTTTTATATGTCTTGCACTGAGGAGAGGCTTCCGTTGGGCCACTCTGCCATAAAGGCCCGACTGGTGGAGGGCTGCAGTGATAGTTGACTTTGTGGAACTTTCTCCCATCTCCCTACTGCATCTCTGGAGTTCAGCCACAGTGATCTTGGGGTTCTTCTTTACCTATCTCACCAAGGCTCTTCTCTCACGATTCTCTCTCTTCTCTCGTGATTTCTCAGTTTGGATGGATGACCAGGTCTAGGAAGACTTCTGGTGGTCCCAAACTTTTTCCATTTAAGGATTATGGAGGCTACTGTGCTCTTAGGAACCTTGAGTAATGCAGAAGTTCTTTTGTAACCTAGGCCAGATCTGTGCCTTGCCAGTTCCTTTGAGCTCATGATTCTCATTTGGTCTGACATGCACTGTGAGCTGTGAGCTGTGAGGTCTTATATAGACAGGTGCGTACCTTTCCAAATCAAGTCCTATCACTTTAATTAAACACATCTGGACTTCAATGATGGAATAGAACCATCTCAAGGAGGATCACAAGGAAATGGACAGCATGTGACTTAAATATGAGTGTCTGAGCAAAGGGTCTAAACACTTATGACCATGTGATATTTCAGTTTTTCTTTTTTAATTATTATGCAGAAATGTCTACATTTCTGCTATTTTTTCAGTCAAGATGGGGTGCAGAGTGTACTTTAATGAGAAAAAAAATAACTTTTTAGAATTTATGAAATGGCTGCAATGAAACAAAGAGTGAAAAATGTAAAGGGGTCTGAATACTTTCCGTACCCACTGTAAATTAGATAGGATAATATATGACCGCTATATGATATAATGACTACAGACACCCAATATCATATACAGGATTATATATGACTGTTGTACACTATACTATGACTACAGACATCATATATTTCACCAGTCACATGGTATCCTTTATAAAACATCTGATATCTGTGCACATAGTATAATATATATCATTGTATATTATCCTGTATATACTGTCTAATATGTGTAGTCACTGTATATGATATAATGGTCATGTATTCTCCTGTATGTGGTATACTATGTGCACAGATAGATGTTATATACAGAATAATATGACTGTTGTATAATATACTATGCCTACAGACATCAGATATTACACCAGTCACATAATATCCTGTATATAACATCTAATATCTGTGCACATAGTATTGCACATACAGGAGAGTACATGACCATTATATGATTTATAGTGATGGGCAAGCACTAAAATGCCCGGGTGCTCATTGCTTGGGTCGAGCAAATTGGAATACTTGGGTGCTCGACCCGAGCAACGAGCCCAATGTAAGTCTATGGGAAACTCGAGCATTTTTCAGGCGGCTCCCCCCGGCGGTCTGCAGAGGGACTAGAAATTGCGGAAATCAATGGGAACAGTGCTCAAATGACACACGTAACTCAATACCCCTTTGAAGAGACATAGAGGAGGGTCTCAGTAAAAAAAATGTTCCCATTATAAAGGAGCGGTCTCCTATAGTGGTAATGCCGATACTGTGACTGCAAGGCCTAGCAAAATTAGGGAAAACCCCACTACCAATTTAAAGACACATAGAGCAGGGCCACAGTAAAGACATGTTCCCATTACAAAGGAGCGGTTCTGCTATACAGTTATAGGGTATGCAGTGAGTTCAACAGCTGCCTAAATTAGGGAAAAACCCCAGTACCAATTTAAAGACACATAGAGGTGGGCCTCAGTAGCGACATGTTCCCATTACAAAAGGAGTGTTTCTGCTACACAGTTATAGGGTATGGAGTGACTACAACAGCTGCCAAAAATTTGGAGGCACTCTAATGCCCCTTGGAAGAGACGTAGAGGAGGGCCTCATGAAAAAATGTTCCCATTATTAGGAAGTGGGTCTTCCATAGTGTTTGCCTATGCAGTGAATGCAAAAGCTGCCAAAAATTTGGAAGCACAACAATGCCCCTTGGAAGAGACATAGAGGGCCTCATGAAAAAATGTTCCCATTATTAGGAAGTGGGTCTCCCATAGTGTTTGCCTATGCAGTGAATGCAAAAGCTGCCAAAAATTTGGAGGCACTCCAATGCTCCTTGGAAGAGATGTAGAGGGACTCATGAAAAAATATTCCCATCATTAGGAAGTGGGTCTCCCATAGTGTTTGCCTATGCAGTCAATGCAAAAGCTGCCAAAAATTTGGAGGAACTCCAATGACCCTTGCAAGACACGTAGAGGTCAGAGAGCCTCCTAAAAACAATGTTCCCATTATTAGGAAGTGGGGCTCCCATAGTGTTTGCTATGCATTATAGCAAAACCTTCCAAAAATTGGGAGGCACTCCAATGCGCCTTGCAAGAGACGTAGAGGGCCTCATGAAAAAATGTTCTCATTATTAGGAAATGGGTCTCCCATAGTGTTTGCCTATGCAGTGAATGCAAAAGCTGCCAAAAATTCAGAGGCACTCCAGTGCCCCTTAGAAGAGACGTAGAGGGCCTCATGAAAAAATGTTCCCATTATTAGGAAGTGGGTCTCCCATAGTGTTTGCCTATGCAGTGAATGTAGTTCCGGCCATTGTCACACACGACCATGCCTGGCTGTAGGTTCAGCGGTGTCAGCCACAGATCTGCCTGTTCTTTCAGAGCTGTCCACAACTCTTCAGCATAGTACGGTTTGTCACCTAAGCATATTAGCTTCAGCACAGCCTGTTGCCGCTTGGCTGAGCCAGTGCTGCAGTGCTTCCAGCTTGTGACTAATGTGGTCATTTCGGAGATGGAGGCTGAAGAGGAGGAGGATGAGGTGCAGGAGCTGGAACCTGTGGGGGCAACCCTGATTGACCTTGGGCCCGCAATCCTCGGCGTGGGGAGGGCATGTTCTGTCCCAAGGTCCGATATGGTCTCGGCTTCCACTATGTTAACCCAGTGTGCCGTCAGCGAGATGTACCGTCCCTGCCCACAAGCACTTGTCCACATGTCCGTGGTTAGGTGGACTTTCCCAGTAACTGCATTGTTGAGGACACTGCTAATGTTGTGGGACACAAGCTTGTGCAATGTGGGGACGGCACACCAGGAGAAATAGTGGCGGCTGGGGACCGAGTACCAAGGGACGACCACCGCCATCACGTTGCGGAAAGCTTCCATCTCTACGAACCTAAAAGGCAACATTTTGAGCACAAGCAGTCGCGAAATGTGGGAATTTAGTAGTGTGGCCTATGGGGCGTTGGCTGCGTATTTGCGCTTGCGCTCCAAGAACTGGCGTAGGGACAACTGAACGCTGCAATGGGACAAAGACGTTGACGCGCTTGCTGATGGTGCTAGTTGAAAGTGTGCAATGACAGGTGCAGGTCAGGAGGCATCTTCACATGCGCCATTGACAGGGGATTGGCTTGCACACACAACAGTGAAAGAAGCAGTGGTGCCACCCGTAGACACTGTTCCTGGACCCTGGGGTTCGGCCCACAAAGTCAGGTGCTTTGCTGCCATGTGCCTGATCATGCTGGTGGTAGTCAGGCTGGTAGTTTTGCTACCCCTTCTGATGTTGGCCTGGCAGGTGGTGCAAATAGCCTTTTTGGGGTTATCGGCAGAGTTTTTAAAAAACAACCAGACTCGGGAAGACCTAACAGTTGTACTGGCAACTTCCATTGTGTTGGTGTTATGGGAAACGGTTGCCCGCCTTCTGTCTGCGGCCACCACACTGCTTCTTCCTGCCTGTTGTGGTTCTACTCCTTCCTCACCCTGTGTGCTGCTGTCCTCACTCTGTTTGTCCCCCTGCCAGGTTGGGTCAGTTACTATATCATCCACCAACTCGTCTTCCACTTCTGCACCCTGGTCCTCCTCTTGACTTTCTGCCAATTGTGTCTCATCATCCACCTCTTGTGACAGTTTCCCACCGTCTCCTTCATGTGACTGTGGCTGCTCAAATATTTGGGCATCGCTACATGCAATCTCGTCTTTTCCCGCTTCAAGTAAACCGGGCAAGAGGCCCGAATCTGTAAATGGAAGAGTGAACAGCTTTTCTGAATGTCCAAGTGTGGGATCAGCTGTCTCCGGGCACTCGGCATGGTGGGATGAAGGAGGATCAGGGTGAGAAATATGCAGTCCAGACTCATGGCTACTGAGACTTGACAGTGTGGAAGACAGGGTGGTGGTGGTGGTGGTGGCTAAGTGACTGGAAGCATTATCTGCTATCCAACCAATAACTTTTTCACACTGCTCTGTATTCAATAGTGGTGTTCTGTGGACCCCTATTAATAGGGACAGGAAGGTCGAGCGATAAGATATGGGTGTTTGTTGTGGCACAATTTCAGCTAGCCTACGGCCTCAGCCTCGTCCTCTGCATGCACCATCATCACCATCATGTCCACTACCCCATCCCTTGCCACACGCCTTGCCCGTTTTAAATTGAAGACAATATTTTCCACGTTCACTACAAATGGGTGGATTTGAACCGCAGTGATATGTGATACGTGTGACGGAAAACCACAGTTTTAAATAGCTGGCCTGTAGGTAACTATTTTTAACAGCGAACTGGTGTCAATAACTTCGCTAACACACTGCAACAAAATTTCAATAGAGGCCAGAAATGTCCGAATTTTGAGCGAACTTATATGTGATCCGTGTGACGAACAAACCACAGTTTTAAATAGATGGATTTTTAGCGCTGTAATATGTAAAGGATCTGGCTGTATTCTGCAGTGCCAACAAGCAAATGGATCAGAAAAACGGTGTTGTCTTGATTGCTTTTTAAGCAAATAATCAGGATTAAGATCCAAAAAAAATTATTCCTGGCCCCTGATACCTGGGCCTATTTCTACAAATATCTGTAAAAGCACCAGCAGACAGAATTGGAATGGACCCTCTTGCTATATGCACTGCAGCCTGCTACATACACTGCCTACCTGCCTAGCACTGATATCTATGCAGCTGGATTAGTCCTCAGAAGGACTGTTAGTTGAGATGGATATCTGTATAATATATTATGGTATACCTACACTAACTAAGAAACAAGCAAATCTCTCACTAGCTCAGCACCTCTCCCTACACTGCCTGATTCCGGAGTAGACTTTGACGAGCATGGTGGCGCCAGGTCTGATATAGACCTGATGACGCTGTGCGGCAAGTCAATCACTGTAATGCCAAAACTAGTGATGAGCGAGTATGTTTTGTTAACCCTTTCGTCGAGTATAGTAGGGCGAACACCGAGTATTTACAGCGTGCTCGGTGATATGTTTGAATATCTCCCGTGTGCATGATTTGCGACTGTTTGACAGCTTTATAACATGTGAGGAATGTCTGCTTCTTACACATTCCTCACATGTATTAAAGCTGGCAAACCGTCTGCAACAAGTACTAAGGAAAGATGTCCCTACAGTAAGACTAAGCTGAATCCCTACGATGTAGCGGGCTGCCTGTTCCTAGCGAACAGACCCGCCTTTGTCCTCGGCTAGTCTGAATGAAGACCTATAGCATAAGGGGAGGGGTCCCTAAAAGAACTAAGGACTGGGACAAAAATGGGACACCTCCTAAACAGAGAAGTTGTTGCAGAACACAAAAAGACAAACAGACAAAAAGGTACTAGAGGTCCCAGAAGGACCAAGCGAACTGCCTGAGAAAGGCACCGAAGCACCTGGCTAGAGAAACAGACAAACACTGAAGTTCAACACAGCCAAAAGGGCAGAGCTGGAATATAAAGGCAGATGGTCATGTGACCGCAAAACACAAGATGGAAAAAAACAAACAGGAGGGTTCTAATAGAAGGTCTACTCCATTCCTGGGTTCAGCAGCTTGACTCCGGGACCTGTACTTGCATTTTCTGTGTGTGAAATCCACTGATTAACTGCTTGTGGCAAAGGCTGAGCCAGTCACATTCTCTGTTTATGGCACTGGCATACCGCCACTGCTATGGGGCCTGTGAGCAAGGGGAGCCCCCACCAGGTCCTCACAGCATGGGGCCCTCCCCGCACCGCGCCCTCCCTGCCCTGGGCCCTTCCTCTGCCTGTCAGCACTCGCATTCCCCTGCTGCCTTCCCACACAGAATGATGGGGGTGGAGGCGTCTGCTGACTCTCCCTCCTCCATCATCATTACTCGCGTCATTACAGAGTGCCCACTGCTAGGACATGTCGGGCGCTTCACACCACACGCTGAGGGGACTGGAGTATCGAGTGGAACCAGGAGAAGTAAGTATTGCGTTTATTTTTTTTAAATCAGTGACCAGTGGCCATAATACAGTATGGAGGGTGTATTATACTGTATGCAGGACCATAGGGGTGCATTATACTGTATGGAGGATCATATAGGTGTATTATATTGTATGAAGGACCATGGGGGTGCATTATATTGTGTGGAGTACCATGGGGGAGTTCATTATATTTTGTGGAGAACCATGGGGGTGCATTATACTGTATGGAGGACCATGGGGGTGCATTATACTGTATGGAAGATCACGGATGGGTACATTATATTGTGTGGAGGACCATGGGGGGGCTCATTATATTCTATGGAGGATCATGGGGAGTGCATTATACTATATGGAGGGTTATGGGCGGGCGCATTATACTATGTGGAAGCCTATGTGGGGCCATTATAATATGTGGGGGTCCATTTTACTGTATGCAAGCAATTATACAGTGTGAAGGTTTGTGTGAGGTCCATTATACTGTGTGGGGGGTATTATACAGTTTGGAGAGCTAATGCTGGCCATTACACTGTATGTAGGCCTATTATACTGCATGGAGGGCTGTGTGGGGGTCATAGTTGGGGAACATTCTGTACTGGGGTCAACATACTTTACCTTAGGAGTTGAGGTGGGGTACAGTAGGGTCATTATACTGTGGAGGAATTCACCATGGGGGTATCATACTGTGTTTGGGGGCTTTCTGTTTATGGGGGCAATGAAAGAGGAATCTGGGACTTCAGCAGGAGGAAAATTACTATGTAAAGGATGGAATGTTGTGAGATATGCTCTCCTGTGACCCCTGACGATTATTATTTTTTTTCGGGGGGGGGGACCCAATTAGAACTTCTGCTATGGGGCCCCATAATTTCTATGTACGCCCGGGGCCTATTCATTGGCTGAGACAAAGCAGTCAGCTAGCTCCTTCACACACAGAGCTGATGATGTGTTTTAAAAAATGCTTTCCCATGTCAAGTACAAGGTTGGAAGTGGAGCGTCCAAACCCAGGACCTGAGGTGGCAGCTGAAGATCAAGGCTCCTGTGTTAATAAATGCAGATAGTAAGTTGCGTAACTTATTTAATTATTTTATACATGTTGAAGCATAATTATGGCTACAGGACAACCCCTTTAAATTGAATCTGTGACTCAGAAAATGACTTCCTATCAAGTTATGAAAACAGGACTAGTACTAGGAGGTAACTTTACACAATGCAAAATACATTATCAATAACCCAGAGATAGACCAACATGATGAACGTGACAGCGACTGATTCCCATAAAAGGGCTTCTTACATTGAATCAAGCTAAGGTTAGAGCCACAAGACAACTTTGATCAAGTAACATGAAGATTACATTTTAACCCCTGTACGACCTTGGACTTATAGGTACGTCCAAGGTAGTCTCCATGCATTTGACGTGGGCTCTGGCGATGAGCCCACATCTTTCCCTACATATGACAGCTGATCTGATTAGCTATCATGTGGCTCTAACAGCCACACATGGATTTGCGATCCACCTGTGGCTGTTATCATGCTAGATGCTGCTGTCAATTTCTGACAGCGGCATTTAACTCGCGTGAACTAGAAGCGCGTCATTGGCGCCCCTGTCACGTGATCGCGGGGCATCTATGAGTTGTTATGACAGCCGAGGGTCTGCAGAAAACCGAGACTGGCGTTCATAGGAGATCATGATTTATGCTACACATAGCAGGTCTGAAGTACTGCTATGTGTAGCACAGGCGATCAGACAATTGCAGCTTCAAGTCTCTTAAGGGGACTATTGAAGCAAATAAAAAGTTAAAAAAAAAAGTAAAAAATATATATAAAAAAATAAGTTCAAATCACCTCTTTTTTGCCCAATTCAAAATAAAACAATAAAAAGTACTCATATTTGGTATCGCTGCGTTCAGAAACACCCAATCTATCAAAACTTAAAAACATTTAATCCGATTAGTAAATGGCTTAACGAGAAAAAAAATCAAAACTACAGAATTACATTTTTTTGGTCACTGCAACATTGCAATAAAATGCAATAACAGGTGATCAAAACAATGTATCTACCTCAAAAGAGTATAAATAAAAATGCCAACTCAGCATGCAAAAAATAAGCCATCACCCAGCCCCAGATCACAAAAAATGGAGACACTATAGGTCTCGTAAAGTAGTAATATTTATTTTTTTCTTACAAACTTTCGATTTTTTTTTTCACCACTAAAATAAAGAAGAACCTATACCTGTTTAGTATCACTGTACTCGTACTGACCTGGAGAATCATAATGGCAGGTCAGTTTTAGCATTTAGTGAACATGGTAAATAAAAAAAACAAAAACAATTGTGGAGTTGCACTTTTTTTGCAATTTCACCGCATTTGGAATTTTTTTTCCCCATTTTCCAGTACACTGTGGCAAAATGGATGGTGTCATTCAAAAGTACAACTCGGCCTGCAAAAAAATTAGCCCTCATATTGCTATACGGGCGGAAAAATAAAAAAGTTATGGCTCTGGGAAGAAGGGGAGCAAAAAACAAAAACGGAAAATCGCAAGGTGGTGAAAGGGTTAATATTGTATCTACTGATCTCAATGGGGTCAATTTCAAACTGGTAAATTAATGGTCATGCATGGATGTGCCATCATGGACCACAATATAAGTTGCATATGTGACTGTGATGTGCCTGATATGCCTGAGACCTCTCTGTGATTTGTCCATGTATTTACAGCCAAATGCAGTTCTAACAGAGCTGCTCTACAGCAAGATACATAACTGTCCGGAAATTGTCGCATGACCAAAGGTACTATAGTCTTAGCCTTAAATTCAAGAACCTCCATTTTCAGCTACAGAATGTCACGCCGGCATCCACTAGCCTTCTCAGCGCGACCCTACTCACCGCGGTCATCAAAAAGGCTTCTCCTCACGTCAGGCCGGCTCACTGAGTTTTGCCTCTTGCAACACTACTCAGCATTGCTATATGTGAATGTGGGGTTTTTTTGGCTTTACGGAGGCATGGCTGGTCTCTGCAGGAATTTAACCCTGCTGTGTCCTGCAGAGACTAGGTTCCCCAACCTATCTAGCGCCAGCAGGCTCTTTATTAGGCAGCTCCTCCCACCACTCCTGACCTGAATGTAGGCTCCCAGTTGCCAGTCACTGGTTCCTGTGGTTGCATGTTTATTCTGTCTCCCCTGCTATTGACCCGGCTCGTATATCGTTTATTCTGACCTCTCCGCTCCTGACCTTGGCTACAAGTATCTCACCTGTGCTGCCTGCCCTGACCTTGGACAGTCTGACTATGACTCTGTCTCACCCTCCTGTACCTCGTACCCGCACCTTTCACCCTCAGCTGCTTCAGTCCCGGGCACTGATCTGGAGTGGTACCTGGTGTCTACCGCCAGCCCAGCCTATCGTCATCATCAGAGGCCCTAGTGAAGACCCAATAGACAACTAGTCATGCCCCTCCAGGGTAAGTCCAGCCCATGGCACAGTAGGTCCACATCTACCAACTTTACACAGAAATCCCCAGCAATCAATTCAGATAATTAATGGCTGGCCATTTGAAGCTCGTGGTCACATTGCAAAATCTTTAATGGTATAAAAATAGAAAGGATCTTCAATAGCAATGGTCTTTTCAAAGATCAAAGTGACCTTTTTCCAAGGCTCTATGGCCTTGGTCCAAATACAATTCCTGCACCCACCATAGCACTGCTATTTGAGCTTATCTTTATAATAACCCCTTTAATCATCTCATTAGGGAATTAAAGCAACATTGCACTACAGGTTGCTTCACATGTGAGAAGTTCAATCCCTTTGCCATTCTAGGGCTGTTATAATACTGATTAAAATGGAAGCAGAACTAAAAAAGTTTTCCACAGCTGCTCAACCTGATGGAAATTGGTGCATTACCAAAGTTGCCAAAAATAGCCAAAAACTCAAGCTACTCCTTGTGCAGTTCCGAAATCACCAGCAATCAGATGTTATTGCCAAGGATTGCCACTTTAAGGCTGTCCACTAATGATGGGCGAGCACTAAAATGCTTGGGTGCTCGTTGCTTGGGTCGAGCACATTGGAATACTCAGGTGCTCGACCCGAGCAACGAGCCCAATGTAAGTCTATTGGAAATTCGAGCATTTTTCAGGCGACTCCCCGCGGTGGTCTACAGAGGACCTAAAAATTGCCCAAATCGATGGAAACAGTGCTCAAATGGCATGGGAACATCATGGGGAAGAGCCCTGGAAGCATTTCTGACTCCCAGGTCACTGCTGTCAACAATATCAGAGGTATTACGCCACTTTTACGGACTCACAATAAAACATACTAAAACGAAACCAAAATGGAGTTTCCTGGGAAATATGTTAAGGAACATCCTTTCCAGGGTAATGACTTATATATAAGGCAAAATAAATAAACAAAAACAAAAATACTCCTCCACACCTTGGGCTATGTTCACACGTAGCATTTTTGATGCGTGTTTGCGCTTTTGCATTGCTTTCAACCGTGACAAACGCATTCACCGGGAAATGTCATTTTAACATTTTACAACCTTACTTGGCCATGTGGTGTGTGAGACGTGATCAGACACATCCTGTTTCATTTATGAAGGAGGGACTCTGATAGTCACAAAGCCTATTTTTATAGGGCCATCAGGCGGCCTTTAGTATTCTTAAAGGGCCAGCAGTCGGCCCTCACTAATCTTAGAGAGCCATCAGCCGGGTAGGCTTTGTTGTTCCCATTACTAAAGAGTGGGTCTCTTATACTGTTATTGCTTATGCAGTGAGTGGCAGGGCTGCACAAAATTTGGACAAACCCCAATACCCCCTTGAAAATTTAGACGCACCCCAATGCCCCTTGGAAGAGACATAGAGGGCCTCATGAAAAAATGTTCCCATTATTAGGAAGTGGATGTGATGCGCCCCCTGGGCCGTGGGGTACTTGGTGCCAGGCTGGTCGTTGCTAGGGGAGATGTCACAGTGGCGGTGACCTGGTCCGTGACCCAGGGCGGTCAATAAAAGGAGATATTTACAGGGGATTTATAGTTTTTATATACAGTTCGTGACACCACCTGTGGTATGCGGCTATATGGAGCCGCCGCTTCGGAGCAGGTGCTCTGAAGCTGGTGTTTAATCTGTCTCTGGGGCCGACTGGTCTTCCAGATGTTCTGGAGCCTCTGCAGCTTCCAGTGAGGCCGCTTGGAGAAAGGTTAGGACCGGAACCACAATTGCTCTGTTCACTTGCGTCCAAGACAGGGGAAATGCTCCAAGGACTGTCTGGACCGTTTCTTCCACCTCTTCTGTGGGCTGAGGGCTGTCTTGGTCTTCTTCTTTGTGTTTCAACTGTTCAGGGCATTTCTTCAGGTGGTCTCTTGAGACTGCCGCTGAAGTTTCTCCTCCATCTTTACTGATGAGGCACACCTTGGTGTTATCGAAATTTGAAGGTAAGATGGTGTATTGCTCAACCTCTCACTGGTCATCTAATTTGTGGACTCGTCTCTTCCTTTTGAGTACTTGTTCTCCAGGTGACAAGAGAACTGCATGTGCGGGCTGATTGTATGTTTTCTCCTGCTTCTGTCTCGCCTGGGACAAACTACTTTCCACGCATTCTTGCACCTTGCGGTATTGTTGCTGCTGCTCTGTATCCCAATCTGCATCTGGTGATGTCGTCTCTGTTGTTAAGACTCCCATGTGTAAGTCGATGGGTAGCTTACCAGGTCTTGCTCTCATCAGGTAAGCAGGTGTACAGTTGGTGGAGTTCACCGGGATATGGTTATATAGGTCCACCAAATCTGGTAACTTCTCTGGCCGCAGGCTACGTTCTTCAAGGGGCAACGTCTTCAACAGGTCTATTACCACCTGGATCATCTTCTCACACAACCCGTTGGTCTGGGGATGATACGGCGTCGTCCTTATTTTCTTGCAGCCGTACAAGTTACAGAATTCCTGGAACACCTCTGCTTCAATGGCTGGACCTTGGTCGGTAAGCACTCGCTCAGGGTAACCGTGCAGGTGACAAAAGTGCTGTTGGAACGCTTTGGCTGCCGTCTGAGCCGCCTGGTCTTTCACTGGCACTACTACCAAGAATCGGGAGTAGTGGTCTACTATGGTGAGAGCGTAGACATAACCTGACCGGCTTGGGGTTAGCTTCACGTGGTCCAAGGCTACCAGTTCAAGTGGTTGTTTGGTGATTATGGGCTGCAGGGGAGCCCTCCGGCTGTCACGGTCTTTCAGTCTCAGGTTGCATGGACCACATTCTCGACACCATCTCTCGATTGCTTTCCTCATGCCAGCCCAGTAGAATCGCTCACGTAGCAGGACTTCCAACTTCTTCCACCCGAAGTGTCCTGCTCCATCGTGGTACGCTTCTAAGACCATTGGCGCATCCCGCCTCGGGACTAGAGATGAGCGGTGTTCGACTAGAACTGTTCGCCAATCTCAAATTTGAGCTGTTTTGGGCGGTGTTCGAGTCGTTCGACAAACGCAAACGATTTGCAAAAAATTCGGCTGTTCGAGGTTATGTTCGATAACTGTTCGTGCACCAAAACCGTGTCCTGCATGTCTGGCGCTATTTAGAGCACCAATCATGCAGGGATTGTCTGCCACGCACTGTACTTGTCATTTAGTGTTAAAGGATTTATTAAAAAAAATAATAGTGTTTTCATGCACCGTCTCTTTAAAAAAGCTGGCCGGCAATTCAGCATCGGTACCCGACAATTTATAACAGAAAGAATAGAGCATCACACTTAGATTAGATAGATAGAAACAGGTCAGTCACATATATAAGAAGTACAGTGATACTGTTGATTACTGTACTTGTCATTTAGTGTTAAAATAAAGGATTTATTAAAAAAAAATTTGGCGTGGGGTTCCCCGTAATTTTAGGCTCTAGCGGAGGTTAAGCAGACGGCTGGGGAAGATGTTTGAAGCCTGGGAAGGGGGTAATACCCACAGAGCTTCCCAGGCTACTAATATCAGCCCCCAGCTGAATACCTAGCCTTTACTAGCTATTAAAATGGGGGACCCCCAATAAAATGACATGGGGTCGCCCCTATTTTAATAGCTAGCAAAGGCTAGGCAGACAGCTGGGGGCTGATATTAATAGCCCAGAAAGGGTGCCATGAATATTGGCCCCCTCCCAGGCTAGAAACACCAGCCGTCAGCCGCCCCAGAAATGGCGCATCCATAGGATGCGCCAATTCTGGCACCTAGCCTCGCTCTTCCCACTGCCCTGTAGCGGTGGCAGTGGGGTAATAGGGCTTGGGTTGATGTCAGCTTATAATGCCAGCTGACATCAAGCCCAGGTTAGTAATGGAGAGGCGTCTATAAGACACCCCCATTACTAACCCCATAGTCAAAGTTAAAAAAAAAACACAAACACCCAGAATAAAGTCCTTTAATTGAAATAAAGACACAATTCTTTATTGTTCTAAATTAAACCATACTTACCATCACACCCATTCCAGCTGAAGCCAACGATCTCCTGCAATAAAAGTAAAATAATAAAGCAACATCATCCTTACCTTTCCATGGTTCCCACGACAGCTTCAGCTCTGCTACATTCACATGACAGGCTGGATCGCAGCCGAAAGTTGCCATCCAGCTTGCCATGCCGCAGACACTGAGAAACACCAGCATGCTTGCGCTCCTCAGTGTCTCGCTGTGACGGCATAAAGATGAGCCGAGGTCATGTCCAATGAACTCAGCTCACCTCATGCACGTCACTGACAGCGCGGGAAAATTCTCCTGCGCATGCGGTGAGTGCAGGAGAATTTTCCCACGCTGTCAGTGACGTGCATGAGGTGAGCTCATGTCCAATGAACTCAGCTCACCTCATGCACGTCACTGACAGCGTGCGAAAATTCTCAGTGCTCAGCGCTTCAGCAGGAGAATTCTCCCACGCTGGGATGGCATTGATATAGCTGGATGCCGGAGGGATGCAGTACCACTTGGGATTGATTCTTACAGCACCCGGATGGCTCTGTCTTTAAATTGTGCAAAGTCCAGATCAGGGTTTTGCAGAGCCATAATGCGCAGCTGTGCCCTGTGAGCACCAGACAGGAGCCCCTCAATAAACTGCTCAGTCAGCAATCTGTCCTCATCTCGCACACTTTCGGGGTCTACCTGTTTGATGGCCCGCAGCGCCTCCTGCAGGTTTAGAGCATAGTCCCGTACACTGTCCTACACCCTTTGTTGGCACCTGTAGAACTTCATCTTTATTTCTGCTGTGGTGCAGGTGTCAAAGGTATCCTTCAACCGGGCCAGTATTTCCTTGACAGTGCCTTTGTCCCTGCCCGGCCAGGACTTCACCTCTCTCTGGGCTGCACCGATTAGCTGTCCTATGAGGATGCTGACTTTTTGTTCCTCAGACAGGGGGTATACTTTAAGCAAACTGCGCAGTCTCTCCTCAAAGTCGTTCAGGGTGTGCGACACTCCTGAGTACTGGGGCAACCACACCGCCCCCGATATATATGGCATTGATAACGGCATTACAGTGGCGGCGGCCGAGCCCGCGACTGAATCCTCTCCCATGCTGGGCATCTTCCTCCCCCCCTAGTGAACCTCAGCAAGGGCCTGGGCGTCTGCTGACGTACCAGTATGCTGCTCTGCAGGCGGAAGAATCGCCTACCCGGCGGTTCCGGATCGGGGCCTCTAGCTTCCCCTCGGTGGGCGGCAAACCACGTGATAACACCGTTTAGTAAAGTCTATGGCACACAGGACCCAGTTATACCGGGCTTCGTGAATCCTGTTCGTGACGCCAAGTTGACGCACCCCCTGGGAAGTGGGGTACTCTGTGCCGGGCCGGTCATTGCTAGGGGAGATGTCACAGTGGCGGTGACCCGGTCCGTGACCCAGGGCGGTCAATCAAAAGGGGATTAATTACAGGGGATTTATAGTTTTTATATACAGTTCGTGATGCCACCTATGGTATGCGGCTATATGGAGCCGCCGCTGCGAAGCAGGTCCTCTGAAGCTGGTGTTTAATGTAGCAGAGTTGGCTTGGCTCTCCACAGGTAGAGCTTAGCTCCAGGGCAGTGTAGATGT
Organism: Phyllobates terribilis; assembly: GCF_046119375.1. Taxonomy (NCBI): domain Eukaryota; kingdom Metazoa; phylum Chordata; class Amphibia; order Anura; family Dendrobatidae; genus Phyllobates; species Phyllobates terribilis. Next base: position 256,776,431 of record NW_027362769.1, read on the forward strand.
TGTAGTGCAGTAGATGATGCTGGGCGGTGTAGTGCAGGGGTGATGGGGCAGTTAATAATCAGTCCACAACTCAATGGCAGTTTCCTCTTATGTTTACTTGCGGTGATTAGGCAGACCGGGGTACGGGTACTAGCTGGTAGTAGAGGTCCGAGCGGGCTGGGAGCAAGTTGGGGGATCCACCTAGCCAGGTGAAGTTGTAGACCTTCCCTTTGCGCTACCTCTTTGGCCCTGCTGCGTATAGCTATTCTGCGGCCCTCGTCCCTGAGTAAAACAACTTTGTGCTAACCCGTATGGCAGGCAGCTCAGGCCTTCCTGGAGTGTTGCTCCCACGTGGCGGTGCTGGGCCCTATCGTGCTGCTGAGCCTCTGGGCGTCTGATGGGGCCAGGAGACCTGCAGTCTCCTGCCCTCCAGTTTCTGCTGCTGGGCCTTCAGTGCCCCATAACCTCGGACTCCAGTGTCCGGTTCTTCTGCGCTTTCCTCTAGGGTGAACTGACGTGCAGCTCCACTCCCTAGGTCCTTCCTCGTTGATGTCCTGACTTCAACTCCTGTCTGTTCTCCTCACACTAACTAACCCCGCCTCCAGATCCCAGTTGCTAAGGGTAGGAGCTCCCCTTGCTGGTCTGGAGCCAGGAAAGTGTTGCATGCTAGCAAAACCTGATTAGGGGACCCCTCCTTGCTCCCAGGCATGGCATCACCCCCTTGCAATGCCACTGTGGCAACCGGACTCCTAGGGTGCCACAGATGTCCCATAGCGTTGGCCTATGCAGTGAATGCAAGGGTTGCCAAAAATTTGTAGGCACTCCAATGCCCCTTGGAAGAGACGTAGAGGGCCTCATGAAAAAATGTTCCCATTATTAGGAAGTGGGTCTCCCATAGTATTGGCCTATGCTGTGAATGCAAGGGTTGCCAAAAATTTGTAGGCACTCCAATGCCCCTTGGAAGAGACGTGGAGGTCAGAGGCAGGCTGCATAAACACCCTTTAAAAAAATTATGTGGGTGTTGCATCACGGACCACGGTCACCCTGGTGATATGGTGGTGGAGGATGAGGAGAAGGAGGAAGACAAGAGCAAATAGCCAAAATCAGGAAGTGTATACCCATGTGTGGGTGTGAAAAGGTGCATGGGAATACACCTCCCAAAAAAAGACACTGGATTTGAGTTTGTTACGCTTCTAGCATTCAGTGGTGTTGAGAAGTCTGGCCCAAGGCAGCCCTTGTTCATTTTTATAAGAGTCAGCCTGTCAGCATTTTAAGTTGACAGGTGGATGCGCTTATCAATTATAATAGTTATCACAGAGGACGTTGGTACGGTCGGCAAGGTACTCCCTCAGCATCTTCCCAAACTTTGCACTCCTTGTGAAATTACCCCGCGCCTCAGGGCCTGTGCGATGGGAGGGGCTGAGAAAATTCTCCCACAACTTTGACAGGCATCCCCTGCCTCTGCTGGATTGGAGTTGTGTCTCTCTCGCCTGTAGTCCTTGGTTGTCCAACGAACTGTGACCTTTGCCGCCAGCGTTTTCAGATGAGAATTTTTTTAATAGTTCCGCAACAAGGGCCTTCTGGTATTGCCCCCTATTTGTAGACCTGTCCTCCTCAGGAATAAGATATAAAGTTCTCTGTAACATCCCTGGCGGCGTGTTTGCATAGTGCATCACCTCCCACCATGCAACACCGCAATCTTACCAATCAGTCCAGCCTGCAAACCTTGCTCTAGTTCATGTTGTGTGCATGTCTCTTGACTGACTGCTTAGGGCGGCGGCCCGGTTACTTCCTGATTCTTATAGCTGCTGTAGGCGCACCTCTAATGCGTCTCCAGCCTATTGCTGTGAGTCACTGGATATTTAAACCCCCTCCACCCAGAAGGGGTGGCCTGAGCAACTCCTTCACTCAGTTTGTCTTTGCAACTGAATTGCCAGGTCCTGTCCTGTATCTAGTCTGTTTCTGCCACCCTGGGGGCCGTATACCCAGGCCTGTTACCTGTATCTCTGACTTCTAGTCTGTTCTGCCACCCTGGGGGCTGTATACCCAGGCCTGTTGCCTGTATCTGTGACTTCTAGTCCATTTCTGCCACCCTGGGGGCCGTATACCCATGCTCGTTCCTGTATCTCGTTGCAGTATCAGTTCCTGTCTGAACTGTCTCTTAGCCTGTTACCTGTTTTGTCTCTATGTCTGTACCCTCCCTTTTCCTGCAGTGTCTGAACCAGCCCTAACTCCTACTCGTTGTCTCTGTACTTCTGTTTGTGAGTTTTGTGTCTACTCGCTACTTCATTTTCAGTAACTTGTGTGTATCTGGTTCTGCTTGTCCCTTTTCCCTTCCTCCGTATCTACCTCCTGTGTTCTAGCCATCTTCCTGTATCTTTCAGTCTGTTCCATGTGAACAGAACCCTGTCCTCTCTGCCTGCACTGTCAGCCCTGTTCTGCTCTGCCTAGCCCACCGCTCCGGCGGTTCCTCTCTGCTCTGCCTTGCTCACCGCACCTGCGGTTTAGTTCAGCTCTGCTTGCTCACCGCTCCGGCGGTTCCCCTCTAATCTGCCTATTCCACCTCTCCGGCGGTTCCTCTCTGCTCTGCCTTGTTCACCGCACCTGCGGTTTAGTTCTGCTCTGCTTGCTCACCGCTCCGGCGGTTCCCCTCTGCTTTGCCTAGCCCACTGCTCCGGCAGTTCCTCTCTGCTCTGCCTTGTTCACCGCACCTGCGGTTTAGTTCTGCTCTGCTTGCTGACCGCTCCTGCGGTTCCCCTCTGCTCTGTCTAGCCCACCGCTCTGGCGGTTCCTCTCTGCTCTGCCTTGTTCACCGCACCTGCGGTTTAGTTCTGCTTTGCTTGCTCACCGCTCCGGCGGTTCCCCTCTGCTTTGCTGTACTGGACTCTGTCCAGCCTGCGCTCCAGCCTGCTAGTACCTACCTGTCTGCACTCCAGCCGTGCTTGCCAGTATTTCCCAGTCTGCACTCCAGCCGTGCTTGCCAGTGCCCACCTGTCTGTATGCCAGCCTAACCTGCCTGTTCCTGCATTCCCCGGTGTGGGTCAACAGCTGTGACCGGGGTCTGACCTGGAGTAGCACCTGGTCCCTCTGCTCGGTTCCTCCTTGGTTCATGGAGTCGTTAGCAGCCGTGCGACCTTGGTCGGATCGGGTTGATACTTAGTTACCCCCCTCCAGGCACTCCTCGGTTCATGGTACAATGGGATCACTAATCACGCTCACGCCAGTCAGTCCGGGCGTGAGCGTAACATTCTCCATACAACGTGGGTCTAGAAGTGTCACCAACCACTATTGACTGTCACCCGAAATTTTGAGAGCGTAGGGAAAGGCAGCGTAACATAAACTCAATCATGCGTGCCAGACTGCTAACAGGCAAGATTTCCATGTCCTCACCAAGAGGACGAGTGACCATGCTCTCCTCCTCCTCCTCCTCTCTGTCCTCTGGCCATCCACGCTGAGCAGACGATATGACAGTTGTGCAGGTAGTAGCATCTATAGCGCATGAAACTAGCTCCTGTTCTTCCTCCTCCTCCTCTTCCTCTTCCCCTGTATGGTTCCTTGCTCCATCTCATCGTGCACCACCTGCAATGCATCCTCTTTGATCGTGAGCAGAGAGCATTTCAGAAGACAGAAGTGGGATGGTGATGCTAATTATGGCGTCATCACCGCTCACCATCTTAGTAGAGTTCTCAAAGTTTTGAAGGATCGTACATATGTTGACATCCATGTCCACTCCTAAGGTCTTATGTTTGGAGTCTGAACTGAATACCAACGGCCTCGTTGATGCTGGTACTCAACAACTGCCCTCTTCTGCTCACAAATCCTTCCCAACATCTGCAGTGTAGAGTTTCAACGTGTGGGGACATCACACACCAGTCTGTGAGATCGAAGCTGCAAACACTGCTGAAACACAGCAAGGGCGGCGGAAGCTGTAGATGACTTTCTAAAAGTCACACACAGGCGGCGTATTTTAACAAGCAAATCCGGAAGCTCCGGGTAGGATTTGAGAAACTGCTGAACCACGAGGTTAAGCACATGGGCCAGGCATGGTACGTGTGTGAGCTCGCCTCAGAGCCGACACCAGGTTCCAGCCATTTTCACACACGACCATGCCAGGCTGTAGATTCAGCGGTGTGGTGGTCAGGCTGGTAGTTTTGACACCCCTGCAGATGCTGGCCTGGCAGGTGGTGCAAATGGCCTTTTTGGGGCTATTGGCAGAGTCTTTAAAAAACAACCGGGCTCGGGAAGAACTAACAGTTGTACTGGAAATTTCCTTCCTGTTGCTGTTACAGGGAACGGTTGCCTGCCTTCTTTTTGCGGCCACCACACTTCTTCTTCCTGCCTGTTGGGGTGCTCTGCCTCCTTTCCCCTGTGTGCTGCTGTCCTCAGTCTGCATGTCCTCCTGCCAGGTTGGGTCCGTTACTATATCATCCACCACCTTGTCTTCCACTTCCCCACCCTGATACTCCTCCTGACTTTCTGGCAATTGTGTCTCATCATCGTCCACCTCTTGTGGCACTTTCCCACCGTCGCCTTCGTGTGACTGTCGCTGCTCAAATATTTGGGCATCGGTACACGTGATCTCCTCTTGCCCCTCTTCAAGAGGACCGAGCGAGAGGCCCGAATCTATAAATAGAAAAGTGAACAGCTCTTCAGATTGTCCAAGTGTGGGATCAGCTGTCTCTGGGCACTCGGCATGGTGGGAGGAAGGAGGTTCAGGGTGAGGAATATGCGTTCCAGACTCATGGCTACTGAGACTTGACCCTGTGGAAGACAGGGTGGTGGTGGTGGCCAAGTAACTGGAAGCATTATCTACTAACCAACCAATAACCTTTTCACACTGCTCTGTGTTCAATAGTGGTGTTCTGCGGTCCCCTATTAATTGGGACAGGAAGGTCTAGCGAGAAGATGTCATTTGTTGTGGCACAATTTCAGCTTGCCCACGGCCTCGGCCTCTGCATGCACCATCACCATCACGTCCAGTCGCCCCTCTCTTGCCACGTGCCTTGCCCATTTTATATGGAGGACAATATCTTCCACGCTCACTACAAATGGCTGAATTTGGAGCGAACTTATATGTGATCCGTGTGACGGACAAACCACATTTTTAAATAGCTGGCCTGTAGGTAACTATTTTGAACAGCAAACTGGTGTCAATAGCTTCACTGACACACTGAAACAAATTTTTAATGGAGGCCAGAAATGGCAGTATTTTCTGAAAACGTATATGTGATCCGTGTGATGGAGAAAACACAGTTTTAAATAGCTGGCCTGTAGGTAAGTATTTTGAACAGCAAACTGGTGTCAATAGCTTCACCAAAAATGGCAGTATTTTCAGCCCAATTATATGTGATCCGTGTGACAGACAAACCACGTTTTAAATAGCTGGATTTTTAGCGCTGTAATATGGAAAGGACCTGGCTGTATTCTGCAGTGCCAACAAGCAAATGGCACAGAAAAACTTTGTTCTCTGGATTGCTTTTTAAGCAAATAATGAGGATTAAGATCCAATAAAAAAATTATTCCTGGCCCCTGAGACTTCGGCCTATGTCTAGAAATATCTAACAGCAGCAGCAGCAGGCAACACTCGAATGGAGCCCCTTGTGCTATATGCACTGCAGTCTGCTATATACCCTGCTGGCCTATATACAATGGTTGCCTGATATCTCTGCAGATGGATTAGTCCTCAGAAGGACTGTTTGTTGAGATGGATATGTGTAATATACTTCTGTTCTATCTACACTACCTAATAAACAAGCGAATCTCTCCCTAGCTCAGCAGCAGCTCTCCCTACACTATCTGATTCCGGAGTCACTGTGACGAGCATGGCGGCGCCAGGTCTGATATAGACCTGATGACGCTGTGCGGCCAGCCAATCACTGTAATGCCCACAACCAACGTGGCTACGGCATTATAGTGCATGGCAGGCAATCCCTGCATGTTCATTGTCTCTGTAAAGAGCGGCAAACATGCACGGAGGGGACCCGAGCAACCCAGGAAATACTCGGCGAGCTCCGAGCATCTCGAGCAGTGAGATGCTCGGCCATGCACCGATCAGTAGCAAGCATGCTCTCTCATCACTACTGTCCACCATAGTGGTCACTTGAAACTTATGGTCCCAATGCAACATCCTTAATAACACCGAAATAGCATGGTCTTCAATATCATTGGTCTTTTTATAGGTCAAAGTGACCTACTGGCCCCTTCAAAGCTCCAGGGCCTGTTTCCAACTGCAACCCATGCACTCATTATAGCTAAGCCCCTCCTTTTTTGGCTTGCCATCATGATACCCTTTAAATGAGTTTGTTGGGAAAGTAAAGTAACTTTGCATCTAATTAAGGTAACATTGCATTACATGCTACAGTAAAAATGATGTGTATTTGGTTCACAGTGCCTGCTGAGAGGTTCAGTCGTTGTAGGATTACTAGAATACTGTTTGCAAAGGAAACAACTGAATTACTTGCTTTTAGTACTTTAATATTATCATTAAGAGACTTAAATTGAGTCTTCACAATAGTAACATAATATTTATTAACTGATTATTTTTACATTTAAAGGATCGAAAATTAACTAATTGCTATGTAACTGTTTTTCCAGCAACCATAACCTGCAAATACAAAACCACAGACTACATGACAGATTTCTGCTTGCTGTAGTTATTGTCTGATTTATTTCCCAACGAGGTGAAAAATTACCAAATATTGTATGCAGAAAAGTCTGATTGAGGCTAACCAGGATTTTATTTTTGTTCTAAGTTTTTTTGGGAGATGTGGAATCCAATGTTTCATGCTTTATATACAAGGCATGCGCTGTCTAAATTTGATTTATGTCACCTTTACAGTTTTGCACAGTTCAGCTGAATTTCTCTGCTGTTTGGTCAAGGTCAGGAAGCCAGAGAATGAGCCTTTTATCTTTGTGAATTCAACAGTAAAATGGTTCATAAAAAATCTTGATACTTAGAAGGTAGACAAAGGAAAATACAATATTGTTTGGTGTTACGTACTGTACTACCATACATTATTACACCGCATGAAAACGAGATTTATAACGTTGAAGTATAAAATGTATTTCTGCTAAATGCTTTGTTTTTCGCTGAGAAATTATAGGTACAATACATTGACAGCATGAACATTTTCTGCTCTTTATACTGTTTTGGTCAAACCATGCTGCTTTTTCTTTGTGGATTAATAGAAGGCATTAAACTAACTTTATATACACCTAAAAATAATTTTCTGGCCGCAATATATTTTGTGCCTTTACTGGAGATACTCGTAAAGTAGCGTAAACAAATAAGTGACTCCACAATTTGCCAAATGGAAATGAGAAAATACTTGAGAGCTATAAAAGGGGGGTAGGGCTTTCTCTTAATATACATATTATTGTCATACATATTAATGTTCTTTTTTATAAAATGAGACATAGCACAGCATTAAAAACATTTGCTTGCAAAGTTTGTCAGCTTTTATGTGCTGTTACATCTCTGATGACAATGTAAATGGTCAATGTTGTCTCCACAAAATTGCCATACATCAAAAGCACAAGCAACTTTTGTAATATAATAATTACTGAAATATGGTTCTTTCCCCATTCTTCAGCCTCTTTTTTTTATTTCATCACCTCCCAATCCACCTCCTCATTGTTAACTCCCTGTGGCGTCAGACTACTACTGCCTATTAAAGTCTATGTAGAGGGATGGAGGAGGAGGGAGTAATTAGAATGAGAGATAAAGATAGACATAGATCCAAGCTGCTGCTTTCTATTAAGTGCTTTATTTCATCCCAGTGCTGGATTCACAGGTACAATATTCTGCTCAGTGCTACTACATAATACTCCATGCTGCTACTTTCTGTTAGGTGTTTTATCTCATCCCAGTGCTGGATGCACAGGTACAATGCTCTGTTCAATGCTGCTGTATAATACTCTATGCTGCTGCTTTATGTTAAGAATTTTATCTCATTCCAGTGCTGGATTCACAGGTACAATGCTCTGTTATGTGTTGCTGTTTAATCCTCCATGCTGATGCTCCTTCTGAAAATGTTCCATATAAATATAAGTGAGCAGAAAACCCTCATGTCTCTGTGTACTGTGTATAAAAGGCATCATAGCATCTGGTCTCCACTCACTAGCTCAAATATCTGAACCTGGACACAGGGAAATGGCGAAAAATGCAGAATACAAGTCATGTAATGGCCAGAAATATTGTTATTTCTCATGTGCACACTTTAACAGAAAATTCTGAACAATCATCTGAAATGACAGGCATGATAAAAATCAAAATGGTCCTAAAATGCAGGGACTGCAAAGTAACAAATCAGTACTGCATAAGCCAATTTGTCATTGTACTTCCCCACACAACAGATTATCTTGTCACATTAGAAACTAAAGTGAGATAAATATATTTAAACTTGAATTTAATGTAAATTTAATTAATACCATAGACCTACTAGGGTAATTTAGCATACCCATTCATTCTCTCTCACTGGTCCTTCACAAGATATTCTGTTCACTTAAAATCCTGATCAGGAGAAGTTATGAAAATGACGTGAACCTGGACAAATTGGTGTTATTTTGAAAGCGAAGGGTGGACAAACCAAGTGTTGATTTGATTTAGATTTCTCTATTAACTCTTCTATTTTTGAAAGCAATCCGACCGTGCAGCATTTTCTCCACATCTGTCCAAAACTATTCTACAGTTTTTTTTACAGCAGGTTTTTGCTACCTCATCTGAGAAGCTGAATCCAATCATGTATCACTTAGTTTACTGAATGCAGTTGTTCTCACACAATCAGAGTTTTTAGATTTAGCAATGAAGCAGAGCTGAAAAGCTAACCCCGCCCACACCACATCTAACCCCGCCCACACCACAGCTAACCCCACCCACACCACAGCTAACCCCACACCAGGCTCTATATATAAATATACAATGTCCATAGACAGTGAGGTGCTTGTCACAGGAGGGTGCTCAGAAGACCAGCTAGTCACAGTAATGATAAGCTACTGGTGCTAAAACTATCATTGTAAGCAAACAAAACCTCAGAGCTTGATAAGAGAGACATCTCTGAAATCTGTGTTTTAATCCCTACAGCATGCTGTCTTCATATTACATAGCAAAAATCTGATGGCAGATTCCCTTTAAGTCCTTTGCTTGGATAAACTTATGGATGGTCTATGATTTCCCTAACTTTGGTTGGAGTCCCTCCAGTTGGTATTACCTGACAAACTTGGGGACCTCCTGATAGAACCAGGATATGTCCCATTTAGGCTGCGTGCCCACTATGCATTTTTCAAGCGTTTTTGCCGCGGAATTTCCGCAGAAAAAATGCTTAAAAAACGCTTGGTAATACATGCCATGGTCCCCAATGATAATCCGCATGTGCTGTGCACATGCTGCGGAAATTTCCGCTGCGGATTAACATTGCGGAAAAATCTGCAGCATGTCCATTAATTTTGCGGAATTGCCGCCATTGACTTGCATTGAAACGCTGACGTCGGCTGTCGCGTGACCTGTCACATGACTAAATGACGTCATGGCAGGTCCTTTTACACAATCGCGAGACACCGGGGAGACCGGACGCTTCGGAGAAGGAGACCGGGGGCTATCAGAAGGTAAGTATAATCTTAATTTTTTATTTTTTACCATTCTTATTCTTTTTTTTAACTATTACTTGGTCACACTATATAAAATCCATGCTGGTTGCATGGATTTATATAGTGTGAACAAGTTGTCAAGCACTTTTCCAAGTGATGCTAAAATCGCTTGGTAAAGCGCTTGATAACCCGCATGTGTGGCACCCCAGAGGGTCTGGTCTCCACAGTGGTAGTAATAACATGTCTGGGAGCAAAACAGGAGTTTCCTGGTCAGGGACACAGGACATGCAACACCTCCTGCCCCAGACCAGAGAGGGGAGGATCCTGCCCTTTATAACTGGATCTGGAGGCGGGGTTAGTCAGTCCAGCCGGAGTCTAGCTAGAGTCTAGTTCAGTGTCAGGAGTCAAGCAGGACACAAAGGAGCAAGGAGCTGAGGACTGGAGCTGTGCAGAGCTCGTCCTAGCCGGAGTAGATACAGAGGACAGGACACCGGAGTCCGAGGCTGTGGGATCGTTCAAGCCCAGCAGCAGATACCGCAATGCAGGAGATTGTAGGTCTCCTGGCCAACAGAAGCACGGAGGCTCAGCCACACGAAAGGACCAGTACCGCCACAGAGGAGCGAGGAATATACGGGATCCGAGTCGCCAGCCATATGGGTGAGCAGCACGTTACACTCAGGGATGTGGGCTACAACACGACTATAAGCGGGATAGCCAAAAGAGTACAGTCAGAACGGCAGGCCTACAACTCCACCTGGCCAAGGGACTTCTAGGATTGCTCCCAGACTGACCAGGCCCTCATCCCTAGCAAGTACTCCGGTCGGGGCCTATATACCTGTCACCAGTAAAGACCCCAGGACTGCACTGCAAAGACTCCGTGTCATTATTACTGATCCAGGCACTATCACCACCATCATCCTTACACGCTGCCCTGAAGCTACACTCCACCTGTGGGGAGTTACACCACCCTGCTGCGCACACCACCAGCTTCAGCGGACTGCCCCGCAGCGGCGGTTACCAATAACCGCAATCCACAGGTGGCGTAGTCGGACTATCTATAACTGAGACACATAGACTACTCTGGTTTGACCGCCATGGGTCACGGACCGGGTCACCGCCATGGTGAATACAACCCCCAGCATCTACAAGGCCCGGCTCCGGATATCCCCACGGCCCAGGGGGCGCGTCAACTTTGGCGTAGTAGGCAGGATTACGTGCCTGTTACCACCGGGTACTGCGCGCCTTCTCAGAATGTGTCGCATACCATGGTGAAGTTTTCCCGCCATCTGCTGCCGTTTTCCCGCGATCGTCTGCCATTTTCGGGTCACCTCGTGGGAAGAAGAGGGGCGGAACTGCTGGAAACGCGCAAAGTCTAAAGCCCCGCCCCGAGCGCTTACACAACGCCAGGTCCTGGCGAGCGCTGATGTCAGACGCGTGCGACGCCAGGTCCTACAAGGAGACCATCACCTGCGGAACTGCGGCCTATGGAGGAAAAGAGAAAGAAGGTAGGCCACGGTTCACTAGGGGGGAGGAAGACGCCGGATATGGAGAAAACTTCCACCGCCAGTGCGGCCACTGCCGCAGTGATGCCATTCACAATGCCCTATATCCCGGGAGCGGCGTGGCTGCCCCAGTACTCAGGAGAGTCGCATACCCTGAGTGACTTCAAAGAGAGACTAAGCAGCCTGTTTAAGGTATATCCCCTGTCCGAGGAGCAGAAAGTGAGCATCCTTATAGGTCAGTTGATTGGTGCAGCCAAGAGAGAGGTAAAATCCTGGTCAGCCAGAGAAAAAGGGACTGAAAAGGAGATACTGGCCCACCTAAAGGACACTTTTGACAACCGCACCACCGCAGAGATAAAAGTGAAGTTTTATGGGTGCAAACAACGGGCACAGGACAGTGTACGGGACTATGCTTTAAACCTGCAGGAGGCGCTGAGGGCCATCAAACAGGTAGACCCTGACAGCGTGCGTGATGAAAACAGACTATTAGCTGAGCAATTTATGGAGGGTTTACTGTCCAGCGCCCACCGAACCCAGCTGCACATAATGGCTCTGCAAAACCCTGACTTAGACTTTGCTCAGTTTAAGGACAGGGCCATCCGGGTGCTAGGGGAACCAGCACCAGGTGGCGCTACAGCTCACCGGCGCCCAGCTATCACCTACCACCAGGAGGTGGCACCCTTTTCCTCAGAGCCTGTAGGAGCTGATGCACAGACTCTAGACAATGCCCCGTCAACAGACCTGCACCATCAGGTCCAAGAGCTAACTAAAAGTGTAGCTGTGCTAACCAAAACTGTACAGTCCTTGCAGGTGTCTCCCAAAGGAAAGATTGAGCTGGCTTCCAGTCCGGAGGACGTCCCGTGGCGCCGACAGAAGAGGATTCCACCATCCAGAGGGAGGAACAGCGACCACTACGACCAGGACAGACAACCCATCTGCCGCCGCTGCAACCAGCCAGGACATTATGCAAGGTACTGTCATTTAAGCGAGTAAAATCTGGGGCAGAGGGCCAACCCCCAGGCATAAGACCACCAGGCCCATCAAGCTGGCGAGACAAATATGTGGGAGGACGACCGGTCCTACCTGTCGTGCTGGATGGCTTTCCAATGAGCGCATTCTTTTCAAATGGTACTGGACTGACTCTGACATCACCCGCCGTCCAGATGAACATTTGAGCATTCATGCCAGCAATGGTCACCCCGTACCTCAGGTGGGTTTCAAAGAAGTGACCATAAAGGTTGGCAAATTCGAATTGCCAGCACAAGGATTGATTATTGACGACATTGATCGCCGAGAAAGTCATCCCATGATAACTTTAGGCACTAATGTCATTGATAATTGTCTTGCAGAAATAATTGTCTTATTACAGCAGGTTGCGAAAACCGCCAGTTCCAGCCACCAGCGGGTTCTACAGAGGGAGATCCGAGCCCTGATGAAAAGACAGCAGGTAGAACTGTTTGGTGGTGAAATTGGTAGTGTTAGGATGAGTGACCCATTCCCAATCGCCATGGCCCCAAAATGTGAAATGATGATATAGTGCCAGGCAGCTATTGGTCTAAGGGGTAGAGATTACCAGTAGAGATGAGCGGTGTTCGACTAGAACTGTTCGCCAATCTCAAATTCGAGCTGTTTTGGGCGGTGTTCGAGTCGTTCGACAAACGCGTACGATTTGCAAAAAATTCGGCTGTTCGAGGTTATGTTCGATAACTGTTCGTGCACCAAAAGCGTGTCCTGCATGTCTGGCGCTATTTAGAGCACCAATCATGCAGGGATTGTCTGCCACTCACTGTAATGCCACAGCCAGGGTGGTTGTGGCATTACAGTGGTTGCCCAAATCGATGGGAACAGTGCTCACAGTGAAACATGAAAAGCCGGCAATTCAGCAGCGGCATACACCGGTACCCGACAATTTAGAACAGAAAGAATAGAGTATCACACATAGATTAGATAGATAGAAACATGTCAGTCACATATATAAGAAATACAGTGACAGTGTTGGTTACTGTACTTGTCATGTAGTGTTAAAGGATTTATTTAAAAAAATAATAGTGTTTTCATGCACCGTCTCTTTAAAAAAGCCGGCCGGCAATTCAGCATCGGTACCCGACAATTTATAACAGAAAGAATAGAGCATCACACATAGATTAGATAGATAGAAACATGTCAGTCACATATATAAGAAGTACAGTGATAGTGTTGATTACTGTATTTATCATTTTGTGTTAAAATAAAGGATTTATTAAAAAAAAAATTGGCGTGGGGTTCCCCATAATTTTAGTCTCTAGCGGAGGTCAAGAAGACGGCTGGGGCAGATGTTTGAAGCCTGGGAAGGGGGTAATACCCACGGAGCTTCCCAGGCTACTAATATCAGCCCCCAGCTGAATACCTAGCCTTTACTAGCTATTAAAATGGGGACCCCCCCAAAAAAAATGACATGGGGTCCCCCCTATTTTAATAGCTAGCAAAGGCTAGGCAAACAGCTGGGGGCTGATATTAATAGCCCAGAAAGGGTGCCATGAATATTGGCCCCCTCCCAGGCTAGAAACACCAGCCGTCAGCTGCCCCAGAAATTGCGCATCCATAGGATGTGCCAATTCTGGCACTTAGCCTCGCTCTTCCCACTGCCCTGTAGCGGTGGCAGTGGGGTAATAGGGCTTGGGTTGATGTCAGCTTATAATGCCAGCTGACATCAAGCCCAGGTTAGTAATGGAGAGGCGTCTATAAGACACCCCCATTACTAACCCCATAGTCAAAGTTAAAAAAAAACACAAACACCCAGAATAAAGTCCTTTAATTGAAATAAACACACAATTCTTTAATATTCTAAATTAAACCATACTTACCATCACGCCAATTCCAGCTGAAGCCAATGTCTTCTGCAATAAAAGTAAAATAATAAAGCAACATCATCCTTACCTTTCCATGGTTCCCACGACAGCTTCAGCTCTGCTACATTCACATGACAGGCTGGATCGTAGCCGAAAGCTGCCATCCAGCTTGCCATGCCACAGACACTGAGAAGCGCAGGCATGCTTGTGCTCCTCAGTGTCTCGCTGTGACGGCATAAAGATGAGCCGAGGTCATGTCCAATGAACTCAGCTCACCTCATGCACTTCACTGACAGGGTGGGAAAGTTCTCCTGAGCTCAGCGCTTGAGCAGGAGAATTCTCCCACGCTGTGATGGCATTGAGATGACAGGCTGGATGGCAGCTGAGCGCTGCCATCCAGCATGCCATCCTTCATAGACACTGCACGTCACTGACAGCGTGGGAAAATTCTCCTGCGCTCAGTGCTTCAGCAGGAGAATTCTCTCACGCTGACTGCAAGCGCAGGAGAATTTTCCCACGCTGTCAGTGACGTGCATGAGGTGAGCTGAGTTCATTGGACATGACCTGCCACCAAGGAGGCCACGTTCAATCCCTTGCCCCACCACGGCTGGGCAGAAACACAAGACAGTGACCCGGCCGTCCACCTAGTCAAAGAGTTGCTGACACGAGCCGAATCATACCCTGACCCAGATGCTCCAGAGGAGACCAAACAGCTGTGGAAAGAGAAGAGTAAGCTGTTCATCTATGAAGGGAAGCTGTGTCGAAGAACTGTCAACTCCTGGACGCACGAGCTGGTCTGGCAGGTGGTAGTCCCGAGGCGGGACGCGTCTATGGTCTTGGAAGCATACCACGAAGGAGCAGGACACTTCGGATGGAAAAAGCTGGAAGTCCTGCTGCGTGAACAGTTCTATTGGGTTGGCATGAGAGGAACAATCTAGAGGTGGTGCCGAGACTGCGGACCGTGCAATCTGAGAAGGAAAGACCGTGCCAGCCAGAGGGCTCCCCTGCAGCCCATCATCACCAAGCAGCCACTCGAACTGGTAGCCCTGGACCATGTGAAGCTGTCCCCGAGCAGGTCAGGCTATGTCTATGCTCTCACCATCGTATACCACTACTCCCGGTTCCTGGTAGTAGTGCCAGTCAAGGACCAAACGGCTCAGACAGCAGCCAGAGCTTACCAGCAGCACTTCTGCCGCCCGCATGGTTACCCAGAATGTGTGCTTTCGAAGCAGAAGTATTCCAGGAGTTCTGCAACCTGTATGGCTGCAAGAAGATCAGGACAACGCCTTATCACCCCCAGACCAACGGGATGTGTGAAAAGATGAACCAGGTGGTGATAGACCTACTGAAGACATTGCCCCTGGAGGAACGCAGCCTGTGGCCAGAAAAGTTGCCAGACCTGGTGGACCTCTACAATCATATCCCAGTGAATTCCACCAACTGCACACCAGCTTACCTGATGAGAGTGAGACCTGGTAAGCTGCCCATCGATCTGGATATGGGAGTTCTGATACCAGAGGACGCCTCACCGGATGCGGATTGGGACACTGAGCGGCAACAGCAATACCGTAAGGTACAGGAAAGTGTTGAAAGAAGCCTGTCCCAAGCAAGAGAAAGGCAAGAGAGGACTTACAATCAACATGCACATGCTGCCCCCTTGTCACCTGGAGAGCAAGTCCTCAAGAGAAAAAGTCGACTCCATAAGTTGGATGACCAGTGGGAAAAAGAGCCGTACACCATTCTACCATCAAGTCATGATAACACCAAGGTGTGCCTCATAAGTAAGGATGGAGGTGAGACAACAGCAACAGTTTCCAGAGACCACCTGAAGAAATGTCCCAAGCAGCTACAGCATGCTGAAGAAGGCCAAGATATCCCTCAACCCGCAGAGGAAGTGGAAGAAATGGTCAGCACAGTACTCGGAGAATTTCCCCGGTCATGGACACAAGTGAATAATGCAATAGTTGTGCCAGTCCTTACATTTCTCCGACCAGCCCCTCAAGAAGCTGTAGAAGTCCCAGTAGAGTTGGAAGAACCATTGGCCCCGGAGACAGAAGATTCCTCACCAGCAGACCAGGAGAATCTACCCTCTGCTAGTAGCGAGCCTGTCGTACCCACGGTAAGCCAAAGGATCCGTAGGAAGCTGCCCAACCTACCAGTGACACCTCAAAATACCAATAGTGCAGATCACACAGTGCCCACTACACCAGGGGTAGGGAAAGGGGACCAGAGCGGAACACAAACAGACAGTGTGTTACGCAGGTCTACCAGAAGCACCAGAGGTCAAATTCCTGCTCGTTGGAGAATTTAAGTGTAATGTATAACTGTAATGTTGAAATGTTTTATGTGTGCATTTAACCTGTTTTTCCAGTTAACCGACAGGTTTCAGAGACTTTTTAGGTTATGGACAATGGATAACCAAAAACTTTGTCTGTAAATAGTTGCACCTGGAAAGTGCCCCTTTTGTGCCAGACCACAGAACAAAAACCCGTGGAGGTGACTGAAGGCGTGGTCCAACATCCGGATCATCAATGCCCTGTAGCCACCCCAGGGCCTCCGTGGAGGGTTTGGGACAGGTCCCTCAAAGTACATCTTCAGTAAAATGGACACCTGGTTACGGATGATACCGTGACCTATAAAGACTGTAGTGTCTGTAAATATTCTAATGTAAATTGTATTTGTATTGTATATTGTTACCTGTTATATTTTTGCAAAATATGTTCAGTCCCGGAGTACTGAAATTTACTAGGGGGGAATGTGGCACCCCAGACACCCCAGAGGGTCTGGTTGCCACAGTGGTAGTAATACCATGTCTGGGAACAAAACAGGAGTTTCCTGGTCAGGGACACATGACATGCAACACCTCCTGCTCCAGACCAGAGAGGGGAGGATCCTGCCCTTTATAACTGGATCTGGAGGCGGGGTTAGTCATTCCAGCCGGAGTCTAGCCAGAGTCTAGTTCAGTGTCAGGAGTCAAGCAGGACACAAAGGAGCAAGGAGCTGAGGACTGGAGCTGTGCAGAGCTCGTCCTAGCCAGAGTAGATACAGAGGACCGGACACCGGAGTCTGAGGCTGTGGGACACTTCAAGCCCAGCAGCAGATACCGCAAGGCAGGAGATTGTAGGTCTCCTGGCCAACAGAAGCACGGAGGCTCAGCCACACGAAAGGACCAGTACCGCCACAGAGGACCGAGGAATACACGGGATCCGAGTCGCCAGCCATACGGGTGAGCAGCACGTTACACTCAGGGACGTGGGCTACAACACGACTATAAGCGGGATAGCCAAAAGAGTACAGTCAGAACAGCAGGCCTACAACTCCACCTGGCCAAGGGACTTCTAGGATTGCTCCCAGATGGACCAGGCCCTCATCCCTAGCAAGTACTCCCGTCGGGGCCTATATAGTTGTCACCAATAAAGACCCCAGGACTGCACTGCAAAGACTCCGTGTCATTATTACTGATCCAGGCACTATCACCACCATCATCCTTACACGCTGCCCTGAAGCTACACTCCACCTGTGGGGAGTTGCACCACCCTGCTGCGCAC
Source organism: Phyllobates terribilis (assembly GCF_046119375.1). Classification (NCBI taxonomy): domain Eukaryota; kingdom Metazoa; phylum Chordata; class Amphibia; order Anura; family Dendrobatidae; genus Phyllobates; species Phyllobates terribilis. The sequence goes on from NW_027362769.1 coordinate 256,793,873, forward strand.
ACCACCAGCTTCAGCGGACTGCCCTGCAGCGGCGGTTACCAATAACCGCAATCCACAGGTGGCGTAGTCGGACTATCTATAACTGAGACACATAGACTACCCTGGTTTGACCGCCCTGGGTCATGGACCAGGTCACTGCCATGGTGACTACAACCCCCAGCATCTACAAGGCCCGGCTCCGGGTATCCCCACGGCCCAGGGGGCGCGTCACATGCAGAAATGCATCCAAAAACGCTTGACAAACACTTCTACCTGGCGGGAAAAACGCATGTAAAATCCACATGTGTTTTTCCTGCCAAGGAGAAATGGAAAAACTATGCAGCATTTCTGCATCGTGGGCACATAGCCTTATAGGGATTCTTAAGATAAATACCATTATGCTCATTGTCTACTTATTGACCTTTGTGCAAATGAATACCATTGGCATGTATTATATTGTGCACTTATGTAGTGTGCATAGCTCCTCATAGAAGGACTCATATAATCACCAACGTCAGGACATGAATTCAGTACCAGGACCAATATCAGCACATGAATAAAACATCAGAGAAAACTAATACATGGATACAGCAGCAGAATCAATATCAGTGCACGAATAAACTAGCGTGATCAAATATAATGCTGTCAATCCCTGCCATTTGCAGTAAGCATGTTTGGCATGAAGCGACAATGCCTCTTGGTGTGACCTAGAAATTGTGGAAGGTATGCTGGCACTGTTTTTTCACAAACAAGAATGTTATCACCAGTGATGGGTGAGCATGCTCAGCACTGCTTGATATTTGTTTGGGCATCATGGTGCTTGTTACTTGGCCAAGTATCTCATGCTGCTTGAGAACATGCACAGGGCCCGCCCTGCATGTTTCTTGGCTGTGTTTCAGACACTAAACATGCAGAGAGTGCCTGCCAATCACAGTAATGCCATAGCCATGTTGGCTACTGGCATTACTGTGATTGACTGGCAGAATCACGTCATCGGGTCTGTATAAAACCTGGTAACGCAATGTTCGCCAGACTGTACACCGGAAACTGAATAGGAAGAGTTGCTAGAGAAGGGAAAGTTTGCATTAGACTCGAGGCATCTAGGCAGGGTTTATGTTGACTTACTGTCCTTGGTGTTGAAATCTATAACCAAAAGTCCTTTTCAAGGTTACATCTATTCTATTAAATATAAATACCGCTGTTAGTTGTATTAAGTATAGGGATAACTGCTGGAGCAAGAATAACAGTGTATTAGGGGGCTATAGGCACGGTTTAAAGCCTGACAGCCCTTGCTTTAGAAACCTAAAAAAAACAGTCCTTATCAGGTCTACAGCTATTAGTGTTTGTAGCTGAATTTAGTGTAGGGAGAGTTGCTGCAGAAGGGATAGTTTTGCATTAGAGGCATCTAGGCAGAGGTAATTGCCTTACAGTCCTTGCTACTGAAACCTAAAACCAAAACTCTTTATTGGGCCTACATCTATCTATTCTACTCTATTACCACTATTCTATCACTGCTTTTTGCTGCATTTAGTGTAGGGAGAGTTGCTGGAGATGGGCAACTTTTGCATTTGCGGTATCTAGGCAGAGTTTATTGCCTCATAGTCCTTATTGATGCAATCTAAAACCAAAACTCTTTTCAGGCCTCCATCTTTTCTATTCCGGTCCTTATAAATACCGCTCTTAGCTCCATACCTGATTTAATATGCACAAAGCGTGCAGTAAGGGATGAGGAAGTGGACATGCTGCTGATGGTGCATGCAGAGGCCGAGGCCATGGCCCAGGTGAAACTGTGCCTGCTGCGGGAGCATAAGAAACACACTCATTCACAAGACCTAGGTTCCTGTCCCACTTTGCAAGGGGGCGCAGAACGAGCAGCCACGGTCAGAAGAAGACGATGGTGGGGAATTGCAATTGCTGTCTCAAGAGGTAGATGATGATGAGACACAGTTGCCTACAAGTCATGTTGTTAAGTCAACAAGTCAGGAGGAGGATCAGAGTGTGGAAGTGGAAGATGAGGTGGTGGACGATGAAGTCACTGACTCAACCTGGGAAGGTGCCATGCAGAGCGAGCACAGGAGTGCAGAGGGGAAGGGATCCGCAGCACTGCAATAGGCAGGCAGAGGCAGTGGGTTAGCCAGAGGGAGAATGTGGGCAACTGTTCCCTATAGCATCCACACGTGGCAAGATCCCAGGCCAAGGGTTATCAAGCGGGGACTGGATGCATTTCTAGATACCAGGCAGATTTCAGCGTATACTTAAAAATAAAATAAAATAGTAGGTTGATACAGGGATTTATTCTGACTGCTGGTTTCAGAGTCGGGAGGGAATTTTTCCTCAGGTGAAGATTGGCTAAATCATTTGGGGTTTTTGCCCTCCTCTGGATCAACTTTAGCAATTACAGAACTAACAGGTCGAACTTGATGGACGCAAGTCTTTAGTCGGCTTTACAAACTATGTTACTATGTTACTATATGTTCCCCAGTCTGATGCTTTTTTACAGAAAGTGCGGAAGACAAGAAAACGGACATTTGCAACCTGTGCTGTACCAAAATCAGCAGGGGCCTGACTGCTACCAGCCTGACCACAACCAGCATACTCCGGAACAAGTCATCCAAATACCCGAGTATGTGGGCCAAACGCCTGAGTGCACAATCAGTGTGTGCGGGTGATACCACTGCCTCTTCTCCTGTGCTACGTGCTTGCCAATCCCCTGTCCAGAATGTAGGTGCCGATGCCTCCTACCCTGCACCTGTTTTTGGTCATTCGCAAGCACCATCAGCAACCACATTCACTTTCTTGTCTCAGCGAAGCTTTTAGCTGTCCCTACCCCAGGCCTTAGAATGCAAGCAGAAATACACATAGTTACATAGTTACATAGTTTATAATACACAGTCACCCACCCACATGCGCACACACTAAGCGGCCACATTTCTAGACTGCTTGCCGTGGAAATGTTGCCATTTAGGCTATTGTACACTATGGTTTTCTGCAACCTCATGGCGGCAGCCGTCCCTCGGTACTCAATCCCCAGCCGACACTATTTCTCCCATTGTGCCCTCCCCGCCTTACAATATATAAGCACGAGTCCCATAACATCACCCATGCCATGAACAACGCAGTTACTGGGAAGGTCCACTTAACCACCGACATGTGGACAAGTGCTTGTGGCCAAAGACATTACATTTCCCTCCTGGCACACTGGGTGAACCTTGTGGAGGGTGGGACCAAGTCGGACCCTGGAACGGCACTCGTGCTACCAACGCCTAGAATTGCGGGACCTAGTCTCATCATAGTTTCCCCTACCTCCTACACCAATTCCTGCGCCCACTCCTCTTCCTCATCCTCCATCTCAGAATTGTCTTCCATATGAGTCACATGCTGGAAGCATTGCAGTACTGCAATGAAAAGGCAACAGGCTCTGCTGAAACTCATTCTTTATGTGACAAGCACCACACTGACGCAGAGTTGTTGAAAGGTCTAACAGACTAGACATTTCTGTGGCTTTTGCCGATGAACCTACAACCAGATATGATCCTGTGTGATGATTAGTGTTGAGCCACCCCCGTAGTGTTCGAGTTCGGTTCGGTTCGTCGAACACCCGTGTGTTCGCCGAACTGTTCGTCGAACTGTTCGTCGAACACCTTCGAACACCGTTAAAACCAATGGCAGGCAAACAAAAACACATAGAAACACATAGAAAACACCTTCAAAGGTGTCCAAAAGCTGACAAACTGCTCAGAAGACACAACTAACACATGGAAAAGTGACAAGTACATATAGTCATGCGAAAAGAAAAGAGGTGGAGGAGTAAAAGGAGGGGGAGACACAGATATAGGCATGTCATGCCCTTCTAAAATCCAAAAAGTGAGAAGCCGAGACGGCCAGTCCGCTCCTGCCCGTGCCACCTCCGTGTCGCCGGGTTTGTGCCAGAGCCGCGGTGAACCCTGACGGCCAGCCCCCCTCTCCCAATACTGGTGCCTGTCCGCTGGTGGGTCGAGAGAGCCCCCCTGTGGTGGAGGCAGCTCTAAGCTTTTTAATTTAAATTGTCCCTCTAATTTGAATGAATACACTTTAAATCCATTTACAAGGATCTATTGGAGGGCAAGTCTCATGCCAGCAGCCGCGTAATTCCAGCTCCAGTAGCGTCCACTAAAGCTGCTGCAGTTAAAAAGCTTTTATAAGGATCGAGCTTGGCTGTCCACCGCAAGGCATCCTAGTGCCAGTCCCAGCCCCTATGCCTTGGGGTGCCTCCTGATGCTCTTCACTAAGTATCCCGTGGTCCCGAAGCATTTCCTTTGAAAAAATTAAGTGTCCAAACTACAGGTGGTGTAGCTTGCTTAACAGCCGGGATAATCCGCTGACTAGCAGACACTGCTGCTAGGCACAAAGTATTTCCTGGGCTAGATGCAGTTAAAAATTTGTAAGTAGATACTCTCGTTGGATGCTGAGAAAGCATTCCATAGAGTCTCCTGGCACGCCATATATGATTCTCTTAAAAAGCTTGGGGTAGGGGTCTAGGGGACCCTTTTATAGCCAAAATCACGGCCCTGTATCACAATACGTCACCTAGGCTGAAGATAAATGGAACTGTAGCACCGAGGGCTCGGTTGCTACAGACGTATTGCACCTCACCCAGAGGTGTGATATCTCACTCTCAGATAAGGATGGAGTGTGGATCAGGACCCGACACCTGCATGCATTACACCACATTGCCGTGGGGCAGGGCGAACAATATGCCCCTGAGATGGGCACGACAGTCCCTGTCCCTGGCTGGAGTGGGGGGAGGGAACACTGAGGAAGGGGAACCCTGCAGTGCAGGAGCAGGGAGGAAGCAGTTCCTGGGTGCATTGAGAAGGGAGTATAAAAGGTGGGCACCATCTTAGTTCAGTGCAGAGAAGTCTGAGCAGAAGTGGCAGGGAGCAGGGGCTCTGCATGAGCTCTGCTCCGGAGGCGGGCCTAGTAACAGAGGCCAAGGACTGCAAGAGGGAGAAGGAAGGAAGAGGAGCGGAGAAGGCTCCAGGAACGAGGAATGAAGGGATCCCAGGGGTGCGGACGGGCGAGTCGCCACCGCACGCCCGAATCCACCTGCGTGGAGGGGTCAGGCCAAAGGGGGAGACCGGTCCCCGAACTAGTGGAGGCAGGAAACGACCCTCAGCTAGAAACCGGAGGCTCTGACATTTTATGTGGCGCAGCCCCTTGCTCCACCCGCTAGGAAGGCACCACATAGGGTCAGGGAAACTGGCGCCAAGTTTACCAAGAGGAGGCCCGAGGCAGCCGGACAGAAGTGTTGGTAAGAAAGGCCAGACAAAGGACACACAAAGGGGGTCCTGTGAAGCGCTCCAAAGTTATCTGGGAGTTGTCTGAGCCCCTCACCTGGTGAGCACAGTACGACGTGGGCAGCCGTTACCTGCAGACGTGGTCTGGATAATAAGAACTGTGAGTAAAGGCCCTGAACTGCATCACTGACTCCGTGTCGTTACTGCTGCTGCCCTGCACCATCACCCCCATCCTCCGCATACACTGCCCTGAGGCTATACTCCTCCCGTGGGGAGTTATGCTACGCTCTGCTGCACCCACAACACCAGCCTTAGCGGTCTGCCCTGTAGCGGCGGTTCACTCTGACCGCAATCCACGGGTGGCGTAGTCGGACATTTAAACATCAAAACCACATAAATAGTTCCGCCACTGGTTTGACCGCCCTGAGCCACGGAACCGGATCGCCGCCACGAAGACTACAACCACCAGCATCCACCAAAAAGGGTCCGGCTCCGGGTGTCCCAAGGCCCAGGGGGTGCGTCAGAACATTTTCATCACCTTTCACAATCACCAATGGGACAAGGCAGGGATGTCCTCTGTCCCCTCTCTTATACATCCTAGTGACGGAGCACCTGCTCTCATCAATTCGCCATAACCCCAATATTAGGTGGATTGAGGTGGGAGGCACCGAGTACAAGTGCTCTCTATTTGCTGATGATGTCCTAGTATATATCACTCAATCACATATATCCATCCCTGCTGTTATGGCTGAAATAGATCACTTTGTTACATGGTAAAATTTTAAAATCAATGCAGCGAAGTCTGAGGCCCTCGATGTCTCCCTCCCTAAATCCATATAGGATTCCATCCAGTCCAACTTTCCCTTTGCCTGGCCCTCACAGGGTATCAAATACTTAGGAATTCCTATTCATAGAGACCTCTCCCATCTATGTTATCTTAATTTTGGGCCCTTTATTGAACAATTCCATACATACCACGGTTGGCAAGTTAGAACTGTGAGATTCACTACGTGAACCACTGGTGTTTTGTGGAAAAGCACATGTACACCGCGTTCCAAATTATTATGCAAAAAGTGTTTAGGAGTGATAAGGGAAGAATTTGTTTGTTTGTCAGTTAAACTCATTGATGGTGATGTGTGTCAGGGCTCTTTATATCACTGTAAGCAATTGCAGACACCTGTGCTAATTAGTTTGGCAGGTGTGTCCAATGAAAGGCAAGACTACTTAAGAAGGCTCTCTCACATTATTAAGCAGCCTACATTTTCTGCCAAAATGGGAAAGAAAAAGGATGTGTCGGCTGCTGAGAAGCAACAAATTGTGGAGTGTTTAGGTCAAGGCATGACTACAATCAACATTGTGCGATGATCAGGATGAAGTGTCTTGGCAATCAAGAAGTATGTAGCTGATTCACAGTACACACGTGTGCGTGCTGATAAGGGCAAATTGAGGACTCTTTCCTACAGGCAATTACGTCAGGTTGAAACAGCAGCGGCAAAAAAGCCTTGTCATAGCAGCAGACAAGTTTTTAAAGCTGCTTGTGCCTCCAACGTCCCCCGAACAACAAGATGCAGGGTCCTTCAGAGGTTTGCAGCTGTGCATATGCCATCCTGTCGACCTCCTCTATCCACTTCACACAAGCAGAAACGGCTCCAGTGGGCCAAACATTACATGAAGACTGATTTCAAAACTGTTTTGTTCACGGATGAGTGCCGTGCAGCGCTCGATGGTCCAGATGAATGGAGTGGAGGATGTCTGGTTGATGGACACCCCACGCAAACACGGCTACAGCGCCAACAAGGAGGAGGTGGAGTAATGTTTTGGGCTGGAATCATGGGGAGAGAGATTGTCGGCCCCTTTAGGATCCCTGAAGGCGCTAAAGATGAACTCCATAATGTATGTGGATTTTCTCAAACAGCACTTCCTGCCATGGTTCAAGAAGAAGAACCGTGTATTTCACAGCAAGATCATTTTTCTGCATGATAATGCACCATCTCATGCTGCACATAAAACATCTGCATCTCTGGCTGATATGGGCATAAAAGGGGACAAACTTATGGTGTGACCCCCATGCTCCCCTGACCTCTACCCCATTCAGAACCTTTGGAGCATCATTAAAAGGAGTGTCTATGATGGCGGGAGGCAGTTCACATCTAAGCAACAGCTCTGGGAGGGTATTCTGTCCTCATGCAAAACAATTGAAGCAGAAACCATCCAAAACCTGACAAATTCAATGGACGAGAGAGTTCAGAAGCTCCTTTCGAACAAGGGGTCCTATGTGAAAATGTAACATCACCTAGAATAAAGTTTTGAGTTGAAAACTGTTTGATTTCAGTTTCTAACAACCTGCTAATGCTTATAATTTCAAAAATGACCATTTTTTTGGTCTTTATTAAAATGAAAAGGTTGATCGAAAAGTTTGGGGGATCTAAGAGTGTGGCAACCCAGTAGTCATGATTACTTCGAATTCTGACAATATGAGGGTCATGCTGCAGGTAGTGCAGCAAGAAGGCACTTATGTGTCTTGCGCATCTCGGAGCCCCAAAATTATTTTCCGGGCTAGATGCAGCTAAAAATTATTTTTAATTTTAAATCTGGTGAAGCTTATTATAGATGGCCTAATAGGATCAGTGCTGCACACTGCTACAAAGCCCAAATTATTTTCCAGTCAAGATACAGATAAACATGATTAGTAATTTGAAAGCTTAAAACGGTTGGTAGGGTGATTTTAACCAATCATCAAGCTTTTACTCTCCCCAGGATGACACAGGGGTAGAAAAGTCGTTTCGGATCCATGATTTGTTCATCTTTATGAACGTGAGTCTGTCTACATTATCAGTGGAGAGCCGCGTGCGCTTATCTGTCAGCACACCACCAGCAGCGCTGAACACACGTTCAGACAGAACGCTGGCTGCGGGGCATGACAAGATCTCCAAGGCGTAAGTGGCTAGCTCCGGCCATTTATCCAGATTGGAAGCCCAAAAAGAGCAAGGGTCCAGTGACACAGTCGTGGCTTCAATGTTTACTTGGAGATACTCCTGTACCATCGTCTCTAGGCGTTGACTATGTGTCAGACTTCTTGTCTCCTGTGGCCTTGCAAAGGATGGGCTAAAAAAGTGGTGAAATGATTCCGCAAAATTGATGTTACCAGCAGATACTGTGGTTCTGTTACGGTTTGAGTGCTGAACACTTGACGGTCCCACGGTTGGCAAGTTGGAACTGTGAGATTCACTACGTGCACCACTGGTATTTTGTGGAAAAGCACATGTAAGATTCTGCAACAGTCTCTGCTGATACTCCTGCATGCGTGCATCCCTTTCTATGGCAGGAATAATTTCTGCAAATTTACTTTTGTACCGGGGATCTAACAGTGTGGCAACCCAGTAGTCAGGATTATTTCTAATTCTCACAATTCGAGGGTCATGTTGCAGGTAGTGCAGCAAGAAGGCACTCATGTGTGTTGCGCATCCAGGAGCACCAAGTCCCTGTTGTGTTGGTGGCGAGGTAGCAATCATGCTTCCTTCCTCTGTCCTCTCCCCCCAACCTCGCACAACAGAAATGTGATCAAGGTCTCCCTCATCTGATGAGTCTTCCATCAGTTCGTCCTCCACTTCTTCCTGGGCTCCTGCACCTTCCTCACTAGTTTGGCTGCTACCATGCGCCCTGGTAAAATCATCTCCCCCACCCTCACATGCCTGCCGCCTTGGTGCTGCCGACCGTCTGGACCTTGCAGATGTTAGCCCTTCCGCATACAACTCCTCCTCCTCTACTTCCTCCACCTCCTCTTGTGCCACCACCTGACTCCGAATTCTGTTTAACATGTGCTCCAGCATGTAAATCACCGGAATAGTCATGCTGATAATGGCATCGTCAGCACTAAACATCTTCGTCGCCATTTCAAAACTGTGCAGAAGGGTGCATAGGTCCCTGATCTGAGACCACTCCTCCAGCGTGATTTGCCCCACCTCTGAATCTCGTTGGCCCAGGCTATACGTCAGAACGTATTGCACCAGGGCTTGTCGGTGCTGCCACAGTCGCTGCAACATGTGCAGAGTTGAATTCCACCGGGTAGGCACATCGCATTTTAGCCGGTGAAGTGGCAGGCCCAACGACTTCTGTAGAGATGTAAGTCGCTGAGCTGCGGGATGCGAACGGCGGAAGTGAGCACACAGCGACCGTGCCCTCTGCAGAAGGCCATCTAGTCTGGGATAGTGGGCTAAAAATTGCTGGACAACCAGGTTCAACACGTGAGCCATACAAGGCACGTGTGTGACATTGCCCCGGCGAAGGGCCGCACCCAGGTTTGCAGCATTGTCGCACACGGCCTTCCCTGGTTTCAGGTCCAGTGGAGACAACCATTCATGAAATTGGTTCTCCAGAGCTGACCACAACTCCTCAGCTGTGTGACTCACATTTCCCAGACATTTCAATGTAAAAACCGCCAGATGACGTTGAGCCCTACTGCCAGCATAGTAAGGAGGTGTGCAGGATCCCTTCTGCGCAGTTAGAAAGCTTGTGGCATGACCAGACAGGCTTTGGGTGCAGGTGGAAGACCGAGAGGAGGTTGAGGAGGCAGAAGCAGTGGAGGAAAAATGACATAAAGAGGATTGACGCACAACTCGTGGGGACGGCAAGACTTGGACAGCAGCCCCTTGTCCTGCTGTCACCATAGTTACCCAGTGCCCAGTCAGCGACATGTAACGCCCCTGTCCATGCCTACTCGTCCAAGTGTCTGTGGTGAAATGCACCCTGTCACACACAGAGTTTCTCAAAGAAGCGGTGATGTTGTGTGCGACATGCTGGTGGAGCTCAGGCACACCTTTCTTTGAGAAGTAGTGCCGACTGGGCATCTGGTACTGGGGCACTGCGACGGACATAAGGTCTCGAAAATCCTCTGTGTCCACCAGGCGGAAAGGCAGCATTTCTGTAGCCAAGAGCTTGCAGATGGTGAAATTCAACCTCTAAGCTTTCTCATGGCTAGGAGGAAATGGTCTTTTACTTGTCCACATCTGAGGGACCGAGGGCTGGCTATTGTGCTTAGACGGGGTTGATAAGGGTGTCCCCGGCAAACTGCCGGTCTGTGAGGAAGATGCAGGCGGACATGTTAGGTTGCCTTGATCCAAAGGTGGTGCTATCGATGTCGGACAGCGCTCAAGACCAGCTGGTGTTACCACCTCCAAAGAAAATGATGACCTGCCAATCACGCTGGCTGTTGCGGGTAAAGAGGTGGCAGGTCTGCGCCCCAAAACAGGTGTGACTGCTGTCCCCCCAGTCACAGAGGATGAAGAGGCCGCGGATGCACAAGATATGGCAGACGGTGGTTGGCCCGGCCGGCTAGACCGCATTGTAGCACACTGAGCTTCCCACTGCAACTTATGCTTCATGTCCATGTGCCGGTTCATGCATGAAGTACTCAAACTATGTATTTTTTGGCCTCTACTTAGCTTTTGCTGACAAATGTTACAGATAACACGAGTTGGGTCATCTTTATCGATCTGAAAAAATGCCCAGGCTATGCAAGGCTTAGCACCCATGCGACCTGAAGAGCCACCACAACTTGTGGTGAGAGGCAGAGTTGTCTTTGAGGATGCAGTTGTTGACGTGCTTCCAGTACTACGTCTCTGTCCAGGAAGGCGCAACCTGACCTCGTCGTCACTAGCATCTTCCTCCACCTCCTCTGCTGACCTCATCTCTTGGCTGACTGTGGGTTGACAGTAAGTGGGATCTCCGACCTCATCATCATCACCCTGTGCGTTATCACACCCGTCGTCCTCAGAGCCAACCTGTTCTTGCCCTGACAAAAAACTAAAGTTGTCGCTCCAATCAGGTATTTGAGTCTTATCATCGTCTTCCTCATTGTCTCCACCAACAGGAGTTACAGTTTGGGAATGAGGGTCTACATTATGGTCAGAACCTTCTGCGTCTGGTCCTGGATCCGACTCATAAAGATTCTGGGCATCAGTGCAGATCATTTCCTCGTCTGGATTCACAGAAGCGCTGGAGTCGACCTCTGATTCCCAGGCTATAGTATGAGTAAACAGCTCTGCAGACTCAACCATCTGTTCTACCTCATACTCAGACGGGCAGCTGGAGATTTGGGAGCTGTGAGGAAGCAAGTGCGATTTGGGTGACACCTTTGAGGACTGGAGTATTTGTGATGTTGAAGTTGATGTGGAGGAGAGCCCACTTAAAGGAGCACTTGATATCCGTTGAAGCACCTGCTGTTTTTGTGCCTCATCTGGAATTTGTAGCGATTGGCGTGGCCGTAAGAAAGGGATCTTATCACATTGTCCGCTAAAAGAAGTAGACATTTTAGTTTGGCTGGAAGATGGTCTTTCTTCTGCACCTACCCCACGGACACAACCTTTTTTCCCCTTCCCAACACGCCTATTCCCCTTTCCACCAGCAGCAGGCCTTTTTCCACTCATTTTGGTGGTTAACTAATTCACAACTCTGGAGTTGTTTGCACAAAAAAACAATGGATGGTAACCGAGCAGAGCTGAGTGGCCAAACTGTGGTATTAGGCCAAAACTATTGGCTGGGTTAGATGCAGAAAAAAATTATTTTTAATTTGCAACCTGATGGAGGTCAGTATAGATGGACTAATAGACCAAGTCCCACACACCGCTAGAAGCCCAAATATTTTTTCAGAGCTAGATGCAGAAAATTTTTTTATTCAATTTGCAACCTGATGGAGGTCAGTATAGATGGACTAATAGACCAAGTCCCACACACTGCTAGAAGCCCAAATATTTTTTCAGAGCTAGATGCAGAAAAAAATTATTTTTAATTTGCAACCTGATGGAGGTCAGTATAGATGGACTAATAGACCAAGTCCCACACACTGCTAGAAGCCCAAATATTTTTTCAGAGCTAGATGCAGAAAAAAAATATTTTTAATTTGCAACCTGATGGAGGTCAGTATAGATGGACTAATAGACCAAGTCCCACACACCGCTAGAAGCCCAAATATTTTTTCAGAGCTAGATGCAGAAAAAAATTATATTCAATTTGCACCCTGCTGGAGGTCAGTATAGAAGGACTAATAGAACAAGTCCCACACACTGCTAGAAGCCCAAATATTTTTTCAGAGCTAAATGAAGAAAAAAATTATTTTTAATTTGCAACCTGATGGAGGTCAGTATAGATGGACTAATAGACCAAGTCCCACACACTGCTAGAAGCCCAAATATTTTTTCAGAGCTAGATGCAGAAAAAAAATATTTTTAATTTGCAACCTGATGGAGGTCAGTATAGATGGACTAATAGACCAAGTCCCACACACCGCTAGAAGCCCAAATATTTTTTCAGAGCTAGATGCAGAAATTTTTTTTATTCAATTTGCAACCTGATGGAGGTCAGTATAGATGGACTAATAGACCAAGTCCCACACACTGCTAGAAGCCCAAATATTTTTTCAGAGCTAGATGCAGAAAAAAATTATTTTTAATTTGCAACCTGATGGAGGTCAGTATAGATGGACTAATAGACCAAGTCCCACACACTGCTAGAAGCCCAAATATTTTTTCAGAGCTAGATGCAGAAAAAAATTATTTTTAATTTGCAACCTGTTGGAGGTCAGTATAGATGGACTAATAGAACAAGTCCCACACGCTGCTAGAAGCCCAAATATTTTTTCAGAGCTAAATGAAGAAAAAAATTATTTTTAATTTGCAACCTGATGGAGGTCAGTATAGATGGACTAATAGACCAAGTCCCACACACTGCTAGAAGCCCAAATATTTTTTCAGAGCTAGATGCAGAAAAAAATTATATTCAGTTTGCAACCTGATGGAGGTCAGTATAGATGGACTAATAGAATGATGCTATGCCCAAAAGATTTTACTTCACTAGGTGCAGTAAAAAAATTGGTATTCTATACACAGGTGGTATATCTTGCAACACAGATAGGCTACTCCACTGACTAACACACTCTGCAATAGGCCAAAAAGGATTAGCTTTGCTAGATTCAGCCAAATGCTGTGAAAAAAACTTGCACAGCACTGGCACAGACCTGCCTGGCAAAAACTGATAGGAACTGATGTAACCTAGTCCTGAAAAGGACTCCAATTACAATTAGTCTTTACTCCCACAATCTATCTATTTAAGAGCACAGACCTGCCTGATAAAAGTCGTAGGAAATGCTGTAACCTAGTCCTTAAAAGGACTGCAATCACAACTATTCCCTACTCCCAAGCTATCTGTATATTTGTGCGAAAATTGGCTTGAAATTAACAAGGTATAGCGCACACAGCAACAGCGGTGCCGTCTAACACGTAGCTGCAGCAGTGAGAAAATGGTGGCGACGGGGAAAATGGCTTGGTCTTATAGGGCAAGGACATGTGACATACACTGCCAATCACACATGCCCTTGCTTGTGTGAAAAAAAGCACTCCGTGTGTGCGCTGCTGATAGGCTGACAGATTGCACCTCCCCACTGCAAATGCGGGAAAGAGAAAAAAAAATGGAGATCTTCATTGTTCCTGCAGAGATCCATCCCCTGCCCCTCCCCCCGCCCCGCTGTACACTCAAACTGCGTATTAACATTAATTTTCATCATTACTGAGAAAAAATCCAGTTATGATTTTGGTGCACGAACAGTTATCGAACATAACCTCGAACAGCCGAATTTTTCTCAAATTGTTCGTGTTCGCCGACCGGCTCGAACACCGCCCAAAACAGCTCAAATTTGAGATTGGCGAACAGTTCGAGTAGAACAATGCTCATCTCTAGTGATGATGGCTGCAACCTGGTGGTGGCTCTGAAACTTGGCAAGCTCGCACACGTACCATGCCTGGCCCATGTGCTCAACTTAGTGATTCAGCGCTCTCTGAAAACCTACCTAGACTTGTCTGAGCTACTTGTGAAGGTACACTGTGTGCACCCATTTCTGCAAGTCACCTACTGGTGCCACCGGTCTGGCAGTGCTGCAGCAGCACTTGCAATTGCCACCTCACCAACAGGTTTGTGATGGGACCACGCACTGGAACTCTACATTACATATGTTGGCAAGGATTTGTAAGCAGCAGATAGCAGTAGTTGAATATCAACTACAATATTCCCTTTGTTATTCCGGTCAACTGACATATGTTAGGTTCTACAAAACTTTGAGGAATTAACAAAGATGGTGAGCAGCGATGATGCCATGATCAGCGTAACCATCCCGCTTTTGTGTCTACTCAAACGCTCGCTGCTCACAATTATAGAGGGAACTTTGCATGCAGACAAGGTCGAGATGGAAGAAGAAAGAAGACAGGGTGATACTACGCAGCCTAGACTCATCTTATCTTCTCTGTGCTGATTGGGTGATAATGAGGAGGAGGAGGCTAAGGAGAAGGATGAACAGGAGATGGTTGCCTGCGTTAAAGAGGATACTGGCCACACCAGCTTCATCCCATCTTTTCAGTGTGGATGAGCAGAAGAGGAGGAAAAGGAGAAGAGGGAGAAGAGAAAGGAAGAAGAGGAGGAGATGGATAGTAGTCCTCCTGGTGGGGACAGGGAAGTCTTGCCTGCTGGGAGTCTGGCACACATGGCTGACTGTATGTCCCTCTGCCTTTCCCGTGACTCTCGCACGTTCTACGTATTTAGGCCAACACTGATTACTGATTGTTCACCCTTTTCGACCCACGTTGCAAGGAAAACTTTACATGTCTCCTTCCAGGGGCGGAGAGGGTAAGTAATATGGTGCAATAGCAGAAGGCCCTAGTTGAACATTTAGTACAAAAATTCCCATCTGACAACACTGGTGGCAGAGGTCACTCTGACAAGGAGGGAAACGTTTTTGGAAGATGGTGAAGGTGAAGGAGTACCTAGCCGACCATACCAGCATCCTTTGTGATTCTGTGATTCCACTGAGCCTTACAACTATTGGGTATGCAAGCTGGACACGTGGCATGAACTGTCCCTCTACACCATGGAGGTGCTCTGCTGCTAGCATTTTATCAGAGTGGGTTTTTAGTGCCGCCGGGGGAATAATAACTTATAGGCGCATCCCCCTGTCAACTGAAAATGCTGATGGGTTGACTCTTATCAAAACGAACAAGGCCTGGATTGGTCCAGACTTCTCAAATAAAGCCAGTTCAAATGTTATTTATTTGCTGGTGTATTCCCATGCATCCTTCCTACCTAAACAAGAGTATACGGTTCTTGCTTTCTTCTTTTTCGTATCCTCCTCCTCCACCATATCTACAGTGTCACGATGCGACCCTCGCTCTTAATTTTTACACGGCATGTATGATGCCCTACTACCATAATTTTTACAGGATGTGTATGAAGCCTATGACGCGCCCCCTGGGCCGTGGGGTACTCGGTGCCGGGCCGGTCGTTGCTTGGGGAGATTTCACAGTGGCGGTGACCCGGTCCGTGACCCAAGGCGATCATTCAAAAGGGGAATTATTTACAGGGGATTTATAGTTTATATATAAAGTTCATGACGCCACCTGTGGTATGCGGCTAAAGGGAGCAGGTCCTCTGGAGCTGATGTTAGTGCAGCAAAGCTGGTGTGACTCTCCACAGGTAGAGCTTAGCTCCAGGGCAGTGTAGATGTTATAGGTGATGCTTGGCGTTGTAGTGCAGGGGTGATGGCGCAGACAGTAATCACAGAGACAGTGGGGTGCAGTCTTCCGAGTTTACTCACAGTTGTTAAGTTCCTCAGGTTGCACTGTCCAGCTTACAGCCTCCCATGTAGCGCTGCGTTCACCAGGCCGGAGTTCAGCAATCCCTCAGGTAGTTCAAGAGTGCCTGACAGGACCCCTTTCTTTGTGCCTTCCTCAGTCGTCTTCCTGCGCTGGCTCTCGCCCTCTTGCCCTGCGCCTCACAATCAGTGTCCCAATCCGGTAGCCTCGGGTCTTGTCGGACGACCTGCAGTCCCCTGGACCCTCTGTGGCCACCTTTTCGGCAATGTAATTGTGGCTGTGGCCACTGCACCTTGCAAGTACAGCAGCCTCCGGTTTCTAGCTGAGCCTTGTAGTTCTACACTAGTTTAGGGGCCGGTCCCCTCTGCGGCTTGATCCCTCCACACCAGGTAGATTCAGGCATACAGGTGGCCTCCAGCAATGCCCGTACCCCTAGGATCCCCTCCTCCTCTTGGAGCCTTCCTTCCTACTCCTCTCCTCTCTTCTCTCCTTCTCCTCCTGGGCCTCTCTGCTAGGCCCAATCTGGGGCAGAGCTCGTGCAGAGCCCCTGCTCTCCTCACGTTCCTCCTCCAACTCCACTCTCTCTCACTGGACTCACTTTCCAAGATGGTTCCCTCTTTTATATCACTCCCTCACAAGTGCTCCCCTGATCTATGTCCTCCACCCACACCCACTACATGGTTCCCCCTCACTTGGTTCCCCTCCACTCCAGCCGGGGACCAGGGACTGTGCTCTCCCTTAGGAGCAATCTCGTCCTGCCCTACTGAAGTGGACGTGTTGGATGCAGGTGTTAGGGTCCCTGGCTGCACTCTATCCTTACCTGAGAGTGGGATACCACACCTCTGGGTGAGATGCAGTACCTCTGTGGCGACTGAACCCTCAGGGGCGCCACACCTACCTCTACAATTCTCTTATGTATATATGTATACACCCATGGGTAAATGTTTTCCAGCCCTTTCACTTAGTGTATAGGCTTTGCTAGTCTAGGGGTGCCATCCCTTCCAGATGAAAAAAAATGTTTTCTGAGGCCCTCTTCTGCATGTCTTCCAGGGTGTATTGGAGTGTCTCATTCTAATTTTTGGATGCCCATACACGTTACCACTCTAGGAGTCTCACTTCTTTAATAATGGTAAAAAAAAAATTCTAAGGCCCTCCTCTGCATGTCTTCCAGAGTATATTGGAGTGCCTCCTTCTAATTTTTGGAAGCTCTTACACATAGTGCATATGCTTTACTTTGGAGGTAGAAATGGGCCCCTTTACCTCTTGGGCCCCTGCTCGGCCAGTGCCGGCCACACAGGTTGCACCAATGATATGTCTGCCCCTGAGTGGCATTAAAGCATATATAAGTAAAACTGTATTGATGAAAGGCCTCAAAATGAATCTCTTGTGCCCCAGGAAGGGTTGAAGAAATTTCCCCCACATGGTTCAGGACTTTTCATTTTCAAATGTCACCCAGGAGATAAATTAAGATATATTTAAACCCCTCTTTCAGTCTATTTGAAGCTTCTGGGCAACCTGATACCTTGAGGCAGCACAGGAGGAACTCACGTCCACCTTAGCTGGAAAATTACTTAAAAAAATTCTGACAACGCTGGTAGCAGAGGTCATACTTGGACCACCAAGGAGGAGAGATGAGGGAGACACACACCAGGTTCCACAGAGGCAGAGGAAGACTATCAAAGGTCTAGGACAGTTTCATTAGACCCTCCCAGCGCCTAGGCCTTGATGCGCGGGGCTGAGACAGGACAAGGTATTCTGGTGCCCTAGGCAAATGAAGCTGATCGTCCCCCCCCCCATGAACTCTCAGCCCCCAAGTAAAGAAATGGGTCAGAGATTAAGGTAACAGGGCCCCTAACGCCCCCCTCCTCCCACTCTGATTATCACTTCCACTAGAATTGTTACCTTTTTCTCCCAAAAATACCAGCAAAAGTAAAAAATCAACATAAGTACATGAATGTGTCACCAGAACTGTAGTAAGTACAGCAATATATCAAGAGAACCACAGTAAGTAAATATAAAACCAGTAGCAACATCAGTACATGTATACATCACCAGAACCACCATCAGTACGTGAATACATCAGTAGAATCACCATCAGTACGTCTTTATCAATAGTAAGAAAATGCTGGGAGTTATTGTCATCAATCATTAACAGATGAGATGCCGTCAGTATCAACAAGTAAGCATTTACATCCTGGTATCTTTAAGGGTGACATCTTCTCTGTCGTTTCTTTCTTTTCATCTCCATTTTGTCCTGATGCCATGATAACTTTTCACATCCACAGCTCTTCTCTGCAGAATTCCCTCTTTTCCGCTCTTCTGCGGCAAATCCCAACATTATATGACATCTACAATGTATGCCTTAATGACCTGTGACCACTTCACTGTCCACCCTTATGAGCTATAACTACCACACTGTCTGCCATCATCAGCTTTAACTGCTGATATTTAACTAAAATATGGCCCACACACAGTGCTCCCTTATGAACTATGACCCGCAAACCATGTCACTTATGGAATATAACCCCTACAGTATGCCCATATTTGGAATGATGCCCACAAGTAGTAATCCAGCAAGTCAAAGCGGACTGGCCTTCTAATGCTCCCCTGGTTTTCTAAACAAGGTGTTATTTTAACATTGAGAGCTAGTTATAGCCCTCTCCCACAGTTCCTTACTCAGGCATCAATCTTAGTCTTCTCTGGCATGGCACTCCTCTTAACACCTTAAGGACCGAGCCACATTGTACGTTAATCACCGGGCCCCATTTTTTTAAATCTAACCACTGTCAATTTATGAGATAATAACTCTGGAATTCTTCAACTGATCCCACTGATTCTGAGATTTTGAGGTGTCTATATGACAGAAAATACCCAAAAGTGACAACATTCTCAAAAATGCACCCCTGAAGGTGCTCAAAACCACATTCAAGAAGTTTATTAACCCTTCAGGTGCTTCACAGGAACTGAAGCAATGTGGAAGGAAAAAATAAACATTTAACTTTTTTCACAAAAAATTTACTTAAGACCCAATTTTTTTATTTTTGCAATAGTAACAGGAGAATAATTACCTCAAAATTTGTTGTGCAATTTCTCCTGAGTATGCCGATACCCCATATGTTGAAGAAAACCACTGTCTGAGCGCACGACAGGGCTCGGAAGTGAAGCAGCACATTTTGACTTTTTGAACGCAAAATTGTCTGGAAAAGAGAGCGGATGCCGTGTCGCATTTGGAGAGCCCCTGATGTGCGTAAACAGTGAAAACACCACGCAAATGACCCCATTTTGGAAACTAGACCCCTGAAGGAATGTATTTAGATGTGTGGTAAGTACCTTGAACCCCCTAGGTGCTTCACAAAAGTTTATAATGTAGAGCCATGAAAATAAAAAATCTAATTTTTTCAACAAAAGTGATTTTTTTAGCCCCCAAATTTTTATCTTCACAAAAGGTAACAGGAGAACATGGATGCCAAAAATTCTCCATGTCTGGAGGAAAGCTACTGTTTGGGAGCATGGCAGAGTTAAAAAAGGGAAGGAGCACTGTTTGATTTTTTGAACGCAAAATTTCCTGGAATCGAGAGCGGACGCCATGTCTTGTTTGGAGAGCCCCTGATGTGACTAAACAGTGAAAATCCCCAACAATTGATCACAATTTTGGAAACTAGACCCCTCAAGGAACTTATTTAGATGTGTGATGAGCACCTTGAACCCTCAGGTGCTTCACAGAAGTTTATAAAGTGGAACCGTGGAAGTTCCAATTTTTTTCCACAAAAATTATCTTTTAGCACAGGGTTCCCCAACTCCAGTCCTCAAGGCCCACCAACAGGTCATGCTTTCAGGATTTCTTTAATATCGCACAGGTGATAATTAGATCACCTGCACAGGCAATAATTCCATCACCTGTGCAATACTAAGGAAATCCTGAAAACATGAGCTGCTGGTGGGCCTTGAGGACTGGAGTTGGGGAACCCTGCATAAACCCCATTTTTTTTTTATTTTAACAAGGGCAACAGGAGAAAATGGACCTCAAAATTTGTTGTTCAATTTCTCCTGAGTGCACCAATACCCCATATGTGGTCAAAAACTACTTTAGAGGTACAGTGCAAAGCTCAGAAGGGAAGAAGCGCCATATTGGAGTTCAAATTTTGCTGGAATGGTTTGAAGGTGTCATGTCACATTGACAAAGGCCCTGAGGAGCCAGAAAAGCAGAACCTCCATAAGGGACCCCATTTTACAAACTACACCTCTCAATGAATTCATCTAGGGGTGCAGTGAACATGTTGACGCCACATGTGCCTCACAGAAATTCATACCATTGGGCAGTGATGAAAGAATAATTACATTTTTCCACTAAAATGTTGTTTTAGTGACAAATTTTACATTTTTATAATGGCTAATAGTAAAAAATGGACCTCACAATTTTTCGAGCAATTTCTCCTGATTGCGCCAATACCCTTCATGTAATTGGGAACTACCTTTGAAGCAGAGTGCAAAGCTCAGAAGGAAAGGAGCGTCATATTATAGTGCAGATTTTACTGTTATGGTTTGCGGGTGCCATGACCCACTGGAAGAGCCCCTGAGGTGCCAAAACAGCAGAACCCCCCATAGGTGACCCCATTTTACAAACTACACCTCTTAATGAATTCATCTTAGGGTGCATAGCACAGATGTGTCACAGAATTTTATATCATTGGGCAGTGAAGAAAAAATAATTAAATTTTTAGCACAAAAATTTTGACTAAGCCCGTGCGAAAATTTTATATTTTCACACAGGGAAATTAGTAAAAAAAATGCCCCAAAATGTGTCACACAATTTCTGATGAATGTGGCAATACCCCACATGCCGCTGTACAGTACTGCTTAGCCACACAGCGAGACTCAGTAGGAACGGAGCGCTATTTGCCTCCTGAAGCACAGATTTTCCTAGGATAGTATGCGGACTCCATATACAGTCCTGCTCATCATTATTGGCACCCAGGAAGTTTAAAGTACTTAAGGTGGAATATCTCCTGAAAAAATGAATTAAGTGAAATAGTTTTTTTGTATAGAGCACTCATGTTAAATACAAAAGAGCAAATGATAAACAATAATTTAAAACAAAAAACAATGGGAGGAAAAAATAGAAAAACCTAAAGCTTGCTGTGACAATAGTATTGGCACCCTTTACATTAATTTAGTATGGAAACACATTTTGACTCGCCTGTGGTAAATCACAAAAGAAATTCTCCTGTGATTAATTGTCAGTGCCCATATGACATGAATTAGCCAATGAACGATGACTTCAGTGTTTAAAAAGCCACATGGTAGGTCCTGTTCCTTTGTCACAATGGTGAAGACAAAGGAGCTGTCTGAGGACATCAGAACTGCTATTATTAGCAAACACAAGACTTCCAAAGGGTATAAGGCCATCTCTAAAGACCATGGTATCCCAGTTTCAACAGTGTGCAATGTTATTAAGAAGTTTTCCAAGCATGGAACCGTCAAGAACCTCCCTAGACGTGGGGGGAAGAGGAAAATTGACAAGATATGTCTTCGTAGGTTGGTGCAAATGGTGGAAAAAACACCACGTCAAATATCCAAAAACCTGAAGGCCAACCTGGAACAGTCTGGGGTCATGGTTTCAATAGGTACCATAAACCGCACACTAAACCAAGCAGAGCTTTATGGGCGAAGGCCAAGGAAATAATCATTGCTGAAAAAAAGACATAAAAATGAACAACTGATCTTTGCCAAAGAGCACCTTGACAAACCGCAATCTTTCTGGAAAAATGTTCTGTGGACAGATGAAAAAAAAATAGAGCTTTTTGGCAATGCAAAGCAACAGTTTGTTTACAGACGGCGAAATGAATCTTGTAAGAAAAAGAACACCTTACCAACAGTTAAGCATGGATGCTTTGCTGCATCTGGCACTGGAGGCTTTGACCGTATCACAGGAATCATGAGAATTATCAAGAGATTTTAGAGCAAAATGTCCTACCCAGTGTAAGAAAACTTGGTTTGAGTCGAAGATCATGGGTCCTCCAGCAAGACAATGACCCAAAGCACACATCCAAAAGTACTCAGGAATGGTTGAAAAAGAAAAAAATGACTATTTTAAAATGGCCAGAAATGAGTCCTGACCTCAATCCCATTGAAAATCTTTGGGGTGAACTGAAATCTGTCATTAGGAAAAAGAACCCTGCAAACATTCAAGAGACTGAACAAGCTGCAAAGGAAGAGTGGGAGAAAATTCCAGCTGAGAAGTGCAAGAAGCCTTATAGATGGCTACAGCAAACATTTGGACTCTGTCAGCAAAGCCAAAGGGTGTGCAACCAAGTATTAATTAGGGGTGCCTTTATTGATGCACATGCTGTTTATTCTGTTTCTTCTGAAATTGCATGGAACATGGAAGTTGAAAAACAATGTTTTAATGTTGTATTACTTTAAACCACAGTCTATGTACAGTCTATGAAAAAAATGAAGGGGTGCCAATAATGGTGAGCAGCACTGTACAGACCCATTAAGTGCTAGAGGAGCAGAATCCCCCTCAAGTGACCCCATTATAGAAATTATACCTCTGCCAAACATGTGGACGCTAAATATGGTTTAGGCACACTGGGACTCAGAAGGGAAGGGGACATTTGGATTTGGGAATGCAGAATTTGCTGAATTTCTTTTGGAGGGTGAAGAGGCATTTTGCTTTTCCAGAACATTGTGTGCTACCAGTAACGTGGAAGCCCCCTATATTTCTGTTTACAGATGATGGACCTGAGTGGGAACTTGCTTTTTTTTGTTGATTCAGTTGAAGCTTTTATTGGGAACATTTTCTCTACGCTGAGCACTTACTTTGGGGTTTTCATCTAAATTTCTGAGTGACATACAGTACAGACCAAAAGTTTGGACACACCTTCTCATTTAAAGATTTTTCTGTAATTTCATGACTATGAAAATTGTACATACACACAGGCATCAAAACTATGAATTAACACAAGTGGAATTATATACTTAACAAAAAAGTGTGAAACAACTGAAAATATGTCTTATATTCTAGGCTCTTCAAAGTAGCCACCTTTTGCTTTGATGACTGCTTTCCACACTCTTGGCATTCTCTTGATGAGCTTCAAGAGGTAGTCACCGGAAATGGTTTTCACTTCACAGGTGCGCCCTGTCAGGTTTAATAAGTGGGATTTCTTGCCTTATAAATGGGGTTGGGACCATCAGTTGTGTTGTGCAGAAGTCTGGTGGATACACAGCTGATAGTTCTACTGAATAGACTGTTAGAATTTGTATTATGGCAAGAGAAAAGCAGCTAAGTAAAGAAAAACGAGTGGCCATCATTACTTTAAGAAATGAAGGTCAGTCAGTGCGAAAAATTGGGAAAACTTTGAAAGTGTCCCCAAGTGCAGTTGCAAAAACCATCAAGCGCTACAAAGAAACTGGCTCACATGAGGACCGCCCCAGGAAAGGAAGACCAAGAGTCACCTCTGCTTCTACGGATAAGTTTATCCGAGTCACCAGCCTCAGAAATCGCAGGTTAACAGCAGCTCAGATTAGAGACCAGGTCAATGCCACACAGAGTTCTAGCATTTCCGGTGACTACCTCTTGAAGCTCATCAAGAGAATGCCAAGAGTGTGCAAAGCAGTCATCAAAGCAAAAGGTGGCTACTTTGAAGAACCTAGAATATAAGACATATTTTCAGTTGTTTCACACTGTTTTGTTAAGTATATAATTCCACATGTGTTAATTCATAGTTTTGATGCCTTCAGTGTGAATGTACAATTTTCATAGTCATGAAAATACAGAAAAATCTTTAAATGAGAAGGTGTGTCCAAACTTTTGGTCTGTACTGTAATTCAGATGAAACCTCCGAGGGATCCATTCACTATAATGAGGCAGCAGAGTTACTCTGGACTTCATCTGGCCTCTGTTCAGCGGTGTCCTTCTTTTCAGAGGTGCACAAAATTGTGGTCGACCACGCTTTTATGCACACCTAAAAATACGGACACTGCCGGATCACAGGTCAGACGACATCCACAATGTCTCCATGTGCCTCATTATATGGAATCTTCCGCCGGGGATTCTGTCTGAATCACGTATTTCAGAGATTTACACGGAAACCCCGGTGTAAGCGCTCAGTGTACAGCGCAGAATAATTGAGAGCTGAGCCTTACTACGATCGTTGGGAGGCAGAATGAACAAATCAACAGCAGGTGAAGAATTGGTTTATTTATTTTTTACACCGTTCCTGGTGCGGTATAAGTGATTAGGTGACTTATTCCTCTGATCGGTGTGATTATAGTGATACCAGATTTATAGTGAGTTGTTATGTTTGACGCTTTTTTTTTGCACCGCCATATTTTTCCACATTTCAGCCAACAGAGGTACATGACAATTTTTGATTGCTTTTTATTTAGATTTTTGGGGAGGTAGAATGAACAAAAACCAGCAAGTCAGGATTTTTTTTTTAATGCCATTTCGCATGTGGTAAAATTGATAAGGCAGCTTTATTCTTTGGGTCAGTAAGATTATAGCGATACCTGATTTTTTTTTTGTTTTTGCTCTTTTACATAATAAAAACTATTATAGAAAAAATAATTATCTTTGCATCACTGTATGCTGAAAGCTGTAACTTTTTAATTTTTATGCTGATGGAGCTGTATGGTAGCTTCTTTTTTGCTGTTTTCAGCGATACCATTTTTTTTTCATTCCTTTTTTTTTATCACGTTTTATTCCACTTTTTCTCCAGCAGTATGATGAAAAAGCATAGATCTCCATGGGTTTTTGTTTGTTCTTTACAGTGTTCACTGAAGGGGTTAACTAGTGTGACACGTTTATAGATCGGGTCGTTCCGGACGTGACGATACCAAATATGCATATTTTTTAAAAAATATTTTCTTACTTTTTATGATTTTTTTTTAGATTTTTAAAATTTTTTTAACTTTTCTTAAACTTTATTTTACTTGTTCCCTCTTTGGGACTTTCACTTTTTTCACTGGTATAATGCATTGCAATACACTAACATTGCAGTGCATTATACCTTGGTGACTCGGGGGTCGTCATGATGACCCCAGGTCACCATGACAACTATGGTGCCCCCGCGATGACATCATGGGGGCGCCAATCTCAAGGCAGAGGGAGCTCCTGTCCCTCTCCCTGCCTCCTGAATGTTGCGATCGCCGCATCTCCTGCATGATCGTGTTGTGATCGGTCAATCAGATTGACTGACTGATCACAGTGATCTGCGTGCGTTGACCGATGGCATGGGTCCCTGTGTAACACAGGTGCCAGAATGCAATGCACAGAGACCACGAGGCGGGAACGGTCAAGGGTTGATATAACCACTTTATGTGTACAACAATTATTTTAAAGGGGTTAGTAACAATGAGAATCAACAATAACTTGGAATAACAAGAAGTCTTTTCAGTAAATAACAGTAAAGTTCTTTGCAAAAATGTGATGCACCCAGTCGTGGGAGTCTCCACGTAAGTTCTCTTTCTATATATATGGCCCTAGCGGGGTCACAAAGTCACTCCCCCTTCAAATCTCCTAGCACCATTTGGTTCCTGCTAACACAATTCTTAGTTTTACTTTCACTTTCAGTTTGTTCTAGCAGAGGATGGTGTTCGTTTACAGTTACTTAGTCGTTCTTGTCCATCTCTCTACTCCTGAACCTCTTCCCATTGCGCTCAGTCTCTTGTCCATCTCTCTACACCTGCACCTCTTTCCGTGCTGCTCAGCTGTCATTGAAAGCTGTCCGCACTGAACTGTCACTGCGTGTTTACACACAGTGACAGTTCAAAGTCATGATGGGCATAGCACGCCATGGTGTGGGAACTGACACCCGCTCAAGATGTGCTATGCCCGTCATTGGACATAAAGGGGTTAAGCTAGGGGCAGACGACCATATTTTTTTTTTAACCAGGAAAATCGGGTCAATTATGAAAATCACACTCTGATCAAACACTGATCAGAGTTTGATCAGAGTGTGATTATAGTGGGATCTGATTCTCTCAGATGGGGAGAAGATGGAGAAAAATGTCTCAAATTTCTTAATTGATGTTATCTGAGTGCAGTCCAATGTTTTAAACGCACTCATTGACTTGTATGGCCGAGTACGATCCGAATATCAGATCAAAATCGTGCAGGCTGCGATCTTTTCCCTGGACTGGCTCTGTCAGATTAAAAAATCAGACATGTGCATGCCCCCATAGAATAACATGGAGACGAGTGTTATTTTTCAATAGCACTCGTCCGATTATTCCGGTCATCTGCATGAGCCCTTACACTCAGTCATAAGCTTCCAGATTACTCTGGTATGGGTAGTCCTCGCCCCTCATGGCAGTTTTCTCCTCACACCTTTCAATAGGATGCATTCTTCACAAACAGGTAACAGCATCTGTGATCCACTATGCTGTGGCAATCCTTACCCCAGAAATTTCTGTCACTGAAAAAAAGTTCCATATGACTGAATGAGGAGCATGAATTTCTATAAACCACACTTAGATGAATGGAAGAGAATGTGTTAAAATGTACTACTGAAAACCAGTTAGTGTTTAAACTGATGCAAGTCCCACAAATGTAAACTGATTGATATCCGTATAAACAGCTTGTCACAGTTGTCAAGAGAGGAGATGCTGAATGCTGAGCTTTTCTCAATAAATACTTTACTAGAATTTATGTGTGCCTTCAATACATCATTTTTACATAGTCGTAATGCACCAGACAGAGTTTTAAGAATTTTGTTTCCAGTATAAAATAATGCAGTTCTTGAATGTCCAGTCATTCTAACCCTCATAACACAGATATATCAGCAAGGCTAGAATTAGCAATGTGCCAGCTCACATACCGGTATGTTATACTACAGTCTACTATTTCCCATCTCCGTACTGCTGTACATTAATTCTTTCTTTACTTACTGACTTTGCTTTAAACTTTCTTTAAACTTTCAGGCTAAAAAAAAATAAACTTCTAATCCAGATATAACTATCCAATTGATTTCACAGATTTCCAGACTTTTTTTTCCGGAAATACACTGCTCAAAAAAATAAAGGGAACGCTTAAACAACAGAATATAACTCCAAGTAAATCAAACTTCTGCGAAATCAAACTGTCCACTTAGGAAGCAACACTGATTGACAATCAATTTCACATGCTGCTGTGCAAATGGAATAGACAATAGATGGAAATCATTTTGTTTTGGTCACTTTTGAATGTTGGTTGTGCTTTCACACTTGTGGTAGCATGAGACGGACTCTACAACCCACAGAAGTTGCTCAGGTAGTGCAGCTCATCCAGAATAGCACATCAATGCGTGCTGTGGCAAGAAGGTTTGCTGGTTCTGTCAGCGTAGTGTCCAGAGGCTGGAGGCGCTACCAGGAGACAGGCCAGTACACGAGGAGATGTGGAGGGGGCCGTAGGAGGGCAACAACCCAGCAGCGGGACCGCTACCTCCGCCTTTGTGCAAGGAGGAACAGGAGGAGCACTGCCAGAGCCCTGAAAAATGACCTCCAGCAGGCCACAAATGTGCATGTGTCTGCAAAAACGGTTAGAAACCAACTCCATGAGGATGGTATGAGGGCCGAACATCCATAGATGGGGGTTGTGCTCACAGCCCAACACCGTGCAGGACGCTTGGCATTTGCCACAGAACACCAGGATAGGCAAAGTCACCACTGGCACCCTGTGCTCTTCACAGATGAAAGCAGGTTCACACTGAGCACATGTTACAGATGTGACAGAATCTGGAGACACCGTGGAGAGCGATTTGCTGCCTGCAACATCCTTCAGCATGACCGGTTTGGCAGTGGGTCAGTAATGGTGTGGGGTGGCATTTCTTTGGAGGGCCGCACAGCCCTCCATGTGCTCGCCAGAGGTAGCCTGACTACCATTAGGTACCCAGATGAGATCCTCAGACCCCTTGTGAGACCATATGCTAGTGCGGTTGGCCCTGGGTTCCTCCTAATTCAGGACAATGCCAGACCTCATGTGGCTGGAGTGTGTCAGCAGTTCCTGCAAGATGAAGGCATTGAAGCTATGGACTGGCCCGCCCGTTCCCCAGACCTGAATCCGAATGAGCACATCTGGGACATCATGTCTCGCTCCATTGACCAAGTCACGTTGCATCACAGACTGTCCAGGAGTTGGCGGATGCTTTAGTCCAGGTCTGGGAGGAGATTCCACAGGAGACCATCTGCAACCTCATCAGGAGCATGCCCAGGCGTTGTACTGGCACGTGGAGACCACACACAATACTGAGCCTCATTTTGACTTGTTTTAAGGACTAGTGTTGAGCCACCCCCGTAGTGTTCGAGTTCGGTTCGGTTCGTCGAACACCCGTGTGTTCGCCGAACTGTTCGTCGAACTGTTCATCGAACACCTTCGAACACCATTAAAACCAATGGCAGGCAAACAAAAACACATAGAAACACATAGAAAACACCTTCAAAGGTGTCCAAAAGCTGACAAACTGCTCAGAAGACACAACTAACACATGGAAAAGTGACAAGTACATATAGTCATGCGAAAAGAAAAGAGGTGGAGGAGTAAAAGGAGGGGGAGACACAGATATAGGCATGTCATGCCCTTCTAAAATCCAAAAAGTGAGAAGCCGACACGTTCAGTCCGCTCCTGCCCGTGCCACCTCCGTGTCGCCGGGTTTGTGCCAGAGCCGCGGTGAACCCTGACGGCCAGCCCCCCTCTCCCAATACTGGTGCCTGTCCGCTGGTGGGTCGAGCGAGCCCCCCTGTGGTGGAGGCAGCTCTAAGCTTTTTAATTTAAATTGTCTCTCTAATTTGAATAAATACACTTTAAATCCATTTACAAGGATCTATTGGAGGGCAAGTCTCATGCCAGCAGCCGCGTACTTCCAGCTCCAGTAGCGTCCACTAAAGCTGCTGCAGTTAAAAAGCTTTTATAAGGATCGAGCTCGGCTGTCCACCGCAAGGCATCCTACTGCCAGTCCGAGCCCCTATGCCTTGGGGTGCCTCCTGATGCTCTTCACTGAGTATCCCGTGGTCCCGAAGCATTTCCTTTGAAAAAATGAAGTGTCCAAACTACAGGTGGTGTAGCTTGCTTAACAGCCGGGATAATCCGCTGACTAGCAGACCCTGCTACTAGGCACAAAGTATTTCCTGGGCTAGATGCAGTTAAAAATTTGTAATTAGATACTCTCGTTGGATGCTGAGAAAGCATTCCATAGAGTCTCCTGGCACGCCATATATGATTCTCTTAAAAAGCTTGGGGTAGGGGTCTAGGGGACCCTTTTATAGCCAAAATCACGGCCCTGTATCGCAATACGTCACCTAGGCTGAAGATAAATGGAACTGTAGCACCCTGAGGGCTCGGTTGCTACAGAGGTATTGCACCTCACCCAGAGGTGTGATATCTCACTCTCAGGTAAGGATGTAGTGTGGATCAGGACCCGACACCTGCATGCATTACACCACATTGCCGTGGGGCAGGGCGACCAATATGCCCCTGAGATGGGCACGAGAGTCCCTGTCCCTGGCTGGAGTGGGGGGAGGGAACACTGAGGAAGGGGAACCCTGTAGTGCAGGAGCAGGGAGGAAGCAGTTCCTGGGTGCATTGAGAAGGGAGTATAAAAGGTGGGCACCATCTTAGTTCAGTGCAGAGAAGTCTGAGCAGAAGTGGCAGGGAGCAGGGGCTCTGCATGAGCTCTGCTCCGGAGGCGGGCCTAGTAACAGAGGCCCAGGCCTGGAAGAGGGAGAAGGAAGGAAGAGGAGCGGAGAAGGCTCCAGGAACGAGGAATGAAGGGATCTCAGGGGTGCGGACGGGCGAGTCGCCACCGCACGCCCGAATCCACCTGCGTGGAGGGGTCAGGCCAAAGGGGGAGACCGGTCCCCGAAACTAGTGGAGGCAGGAAACGACCCTCAGCTAGAAACAGGAGGCTGTGACATTTTATGTGGCGCAGCCCCTCGCTACACCCGCTAGGAAGGCACCACATAGGGTCAGGGAAACTGGCGCCAAGTTTACCGAGAGGAGGCCCGAGGCAGCCAGACAGAAGGGTTGGTAAGAAAGGCCAGACAAAGGACACACAAAAGGGGTCCTGTGAAGCACTCCAAAGTTATCTGGGAGTTGTCTGAGCCCCTCACCTGGTGAGCACAGTACGACGTGGGCAGCCGTTACCTGCAGACGTGGTCTGGATAATAAGAACTGTGAGTAAAGGCCCTGGACTGCATCACTGACTCCGTGTCATTACTGCTGCTGCCCTGCACCATCACCCCCATCCTCCGCATACACTGCCCTGAGGCTATACTCCTCCCGTGGGGAGTTATGCTATGCTCTGCTGCACCCACAACACCAGCCTCAGCGATCTGCCCTCGAGCGGCGGTTCACTCTGACCGCAATCCACGGATGGCGTAGTCGGACATTTAAACATCAAAACCAGATAAATAGTTCCGCCACTGGTTTGACCGCCCTGAGCCACGGAACCGGGTCGCCACCACGGAGACTACAACCACCAGCATCCACCAAAAAGGGTCCGGCTCCGGGTGTCCCAAGGCCCAGGGGGCGCGTCAGAACATTTTCATCACCTTTCACAATCACCAATGGGACAAGGCAGGGATGTTCTCTGTCCCCTCTCTTATACATCCTAGTGACGGAGCACCTGCTCTCATCAATTCGCCATAACCCCAATATTAGGTGGATTGAGGTGGGAGGCACCGAGTACAAGTGCTCTCTATTTGCTGATGATGTCCTAGTATATATCACTCAATCACATATATCCATCCATGCTGTTATGGCTGAAATAGATCACTTTGTTACATGGTCAAATTTTAAAATCAATGCAGCGAAGTCTGAGGCCCTCGATGTCTCCCTCCCCAAATCCATATAGGATTCCATCCAGTCCAACTTTCCCTTTGCCTGGCCCTCACAGGGTATCAAATACTTAGGAATTCCTATTCATAGAGACCTCTCCCATCTATGTTATCTTAATTTTGGGCCCTTTATTGAACAACTCCATACAGACCACGGTTGGCAAGTTAGAACTGTAAGATTCACTACGTGAACCACTGGTGTTTTGTGGAAAAGCACATGTACACTGTGTTCCAAATTATTATGCAAAATGTGTTTAGGAGTGATAAGGGAAGAATTTGTTTGTTTGTCAGTTAAACTCATTGATGGTGATGTGTGTCAGGGCTCTTTATATCACTGTAAGCAATTGCAGACACCTGTGCTAATTAGTTTGGCAGGTGTGTCCAATGAAAGGCAAGACTACTTAAGAAGGCTGTCTCACATTATTAAGCAGCCTACATTTTCTGCCAAAATGGGAAAGAAAAAGGATGTGTCGGCTGCTGAGAAGCAACAAATTGTGGAGTGTTTAGGTCAAGGCATGACTACAATCAACATTGTGCGATGATCAGGATGAAGTGTCTTGGCAATCAAGAAGTATGTAGCTGATTCACAGTACACACGTGTGCGTGCTGATAAGGGCAAATTGAGGACTCTTTCCTACAGGCAATTACGTCAGGTTGAAAGAGCAGCGGCAAAAAAGCCTTGTCATAGCAGCAGACAAGTTTTTGAAGCTGCTTGTGCCTCCAACGTCCCCCGAACAACAAGATGCAGGGTCCTTCAGAGGTTTGCAGCTGTGCATACGCCATCCTGTCGACCTCCTCTATCCACTTCACACAAGCAGAAACGGCTCCAGTGGGCCAAACATTACATGAAGACTGATTTCAAAACTGTTTTGTTCACGGATGAGTGCCATGCAGCGCTCGATGGTCCAGATGGATGGAGTGGAGGATGGCTGGTTGATGGACACCCCACGCAAACACGGCTACAGCGCCAACAAGGAGGAGGTGGAGTAATGTTTTGGGCTGGAATCATGGGGAGAGAGATTGTCGGCCCCTTTAGGATCCCTGAAGGCGCTAAAGATGAACTCCATAATGTATGTGGATTTTCTCAAACAGCACTTCCTGCCATGGTTCAAGAAGAAGAACCGTGTATTTCACAGCAAGATCATTTTTCTGCATGATAATGCACCATCTCATGCTGCACATAAAACATCTGCATCTCTGGCTGATATGGGCATAAAAGGGGACAAACTTATGGTGTGACCCCCATGCTCCCCTGACCTCTACCCCATTCAGAACCTTTGGAGCATCATTAAAAGGAGTGTCTATGATGGCGGGAGGCAGTTCACATCAAAGCAACAGCTCTGGGAGGGTATTCTGTCCTCATGCAAAACAATTGAAGCAGAAACCATCCAAAACCTGACAAATTCAATGGACGAGAGAGTTCAGAAGCTCCTTTCGAACAAGGGGTCCTATGTGAAAATGTAACATCACCTAGAATAAAGTTTTGAGTTGAAAACTGTTTGATTTCAGTTTCTAACAACCTGCTAATGCTTATAATTTCAAAAATGACCATTTTTTTGGTCTTTATTAAAATGAAAAGGTTGATCGAAAAGTTTGGGGGATCTAAAAGTGTGGTAACCCAGTAGTCATGATTACTTCGAATTCTGACAATATGAGGGTCATGCTGCAGGTAGTGCAGCAAGAAGGCACTTATGTGTCTTGCGCATCTCGGAGCCCCAAAATAATTTTCCGGGCTAGATGCAGCTAAAAATTATTATTAATTTTAAATCTGGTGAAGCTTTAGTATAGATGGCCTAATAGGATCAGTGCTGCACATTGCTACAAAGCCCAAATTATTTTCCAGTCAAGATACAGATAAACATGATTAGTAATTTTAAATCTGGTGGAGCTTATTATAGATGGCCTAATAGAATCAGTGCTGCACACTGCTACAAAGCCCAAATTATTTTCCAGCCAAGATACAGATAAACATGATTAGTAATTTGAAAGCTTAAAACGGTTGGTAGGGTGATTTTAACCAATCATCAAGCTTTTACTCTCCCCAGGATGACACAGGGGTAGAAAAGTCGTTTCGGATCCATGATTTGTTCATCTTTATGAACGTGAGTCTGTCTACATTATCAGTGGAGAGCCGCGTGCGCTTATCTGTCAGCACACCACCAGCAGCGCTGAACACGCGTTCAGACAGAACGCTGGCTGCGGGGCATGACAAGATCTCCAAGGCGTAAGTGGCTAGCTCCGGCCATTTATCCAGATTGGAAGCCCAAAAAGAGCAAGGGTCCAGTGACACAGTCGTGGCTTCAATGTTTACTTGGAGATACTCCTGTACCATCGTCTCTAGGCGTTGACTATGTGTCAGACTTCTTGTCTCCTGTGGCCTTGCAAAGGATGGGCTAAAAAAGTGGTGAAATGATTCCGCAAAATTGATGTTACCAGCAGATACTGTGGTTCTGTTACGGTTTGAGTGCTGAACACTTGACGGTCCCACGGTTGGCAAGTTGGAACTGTGAGATTCACTACGTGCACCACTGGTATTTTGTGGAAAAGCACATGTAAGATTCTGCAACAGTCTCTGCTGATACTCCTGCATGCGTGCATCCCTTTCTATGGCAGGAATAATTTCTGCAAATTTACTTTTGTACCGGGGATCTAACAGTGTGGCAACCCAGTAGTCAGGATTATTTCTAATTCTCACAATTCGAGGGTCATGTTGCAGGTAGTGCAGCAAGAAGGGACTCATGTGTGTTGCGCATCCAGGAACACCAAGTCCCTGTTGTGTTGGTGGCGAGGTAACAATCATGCTTCCTTCCTCTGTCCTCTCCCCCCAACCTCGCACAACAGAAATGTGATCAAGGTCTCCCTCATCTGATGAGTCTTCCATCAGTTCGTCCTCCACTTCTTCCTGGGCTCCTGCACCTTCCTCGCTAGTTTGGCTGCTACCATGCGCCCTGGTAAAACCATCTCCCCCACCCTCACATGCCTGCCGCCTTGGTGCTGCCGATGGTCTGTACCTTGCAGATGTTAGCCCTTCCGCATACAACTCCTCCTCCTCTACTTCCTCCACCTCCTCTTGTGCCACCACCTGACTCCGAATTCTGTTTAACATGTGCTCCAGCATGTAAATCACCGGAATAGTCATGCTGATAATGGCATCGTCAGCACTAAACATCTTCGTCGCCATTTCAAAACTGTGCAGAAGGGTGCATAGGTCCCTGATCTGAGACCACTCCTCCAGCGTGATTTGCCCCACCTCTGGATCTCGTTGGCCCAGGCTATACGTCAGAACGTATTGCACCAGGGCTTGTCGGTGCTGCCACAGTCGCTGCAACATGTGCAGGGTTGAATTCCACCGGGTAGGCACATCGCATTTTAGCCGGTGAAGTGGCAGGCCCAACGACTTCTGTAGAGATGTAAGTCGCTGAGCTGCGGGATGAGAACGGCGAAAGTGAGCACACAGCGACCGTGCCCTCTGCAGAAGGCCATCTAGTCTGGGATAGTGGGCTAAAAATTGCTGGACAACCAGGTTCAACACGTGAGCCATACAAGGCACGTGTGTGACATTGCCCCGGCGAAGGGCCGCACCCAGGTTTGCAGCATTGTCGCACACGGCCTTCCCTGGTTTCAGGTCCAGTGGAGACAACCATTCATGAAATTGGTTCTCCAGAGCTGACCACAACTCCTCAGCTGTGTGACTCACATTTCCCAGACATTTCATTGTAAAAACCGCCTGATGACGTTGAGCCCTACTGCCAGCATAGTAAGGAGGTGTGCAGGATCCCTTCTACGCAGTTAGAAAGCTTGTGGCATGACCAGACAGGCTTTGGGTGCAGGTGGAAGACCGAGAGGAGGTTGAGGAGGCAGAAGCAGTGGAGGAACTTTGACATAAAGAGGATTGACGCACAACTCGTGGGGACGGCAAGACTTGGACAGCAGCCCCTTGTCCTGCTGTCACCATAGTTACCCAGTGCCCAGTCAGCGACATGTAACGCCCCTGTCCATGCCTACTCGTCCAAGTGTCTGTGGTGAAATGCACCCTGTCACACACAGAGTTTCTCAAAGAAGCGGTGATGTTGTGTGCGACATGCTGGTGGAGCGCAGGCACTCCTTTCTTTGAGAAGTAGTGCCGACTGGGCATCTGGTACTGGGGCACTGCGACGGACATAAGGTCTCGAAAATCCTCTGTGTCCACCAGACGGAAAGGCAGCATTTCTGTAGCCAAGAACTTGCAGATGGTGAAATTCAACCTCTTAGCTTTCTCATGGCTAGGAGGAAATGGTCTTTTACTTGTCCACATCTGAGGGACCGAGGGCTGGCTATTGTGCTTAGACGGGGTTGATAAGGGTGTCCCCGGCAAACTGCCGGTCTGTGAGGAAGATGCAGGCGGACATGTTAGGTTGCCTTGATCCAAAGGTGGTGCTATCGATGTCGGACAGCGCTCAACACCAGCTGGTGTTACCACCTCCAAAGAAAATGATGACCTGCCAATCACGCTGGCTGTTGCGGGTAAAGAGGTGGCAGGCCTGCGCCCCAAAACAGGTGTGACTGCTGTCCCCCCAGTCACAGAGGATGAAGAGGCCGCGGATGCACAAGATATGGCAGACGGTGGTTGGCCCGGCCGGCTAGGCCGCATTGTAGCACACTGAGCTTCCCACTGCAACTTATGCTTCATGTCCATGTGCCGGTTCATGCATGAAGTACTCAAACTATGTATTTTTTGGCCTCTACTTAGCTTTTGCTGACAAATATTACAGATAACACGAGTTGGGTCATCTTTATCGATCTGAAAAAATGCCCAGGCTATGCAAGGCTTAGCACCCATGCGACCTGAAGAGCCACCACGACTTGTGGTGAGAGGCAGAGTTGTGTTTGAGGATGCAGTTTTTGACGTGCTTCCAGTACTACGTCTCTGTCCAGGAAGGCGCAACCTGACCTCGTCGTCACTAGCATCTTCCTCCACCTCCTCTGCTGACCTCATCTCTTGGCTGACTGTGGGTTGACAGTAAGTGGGATCTCCAACCTCATCATCATCACCCTGTGCGTTATCACACCCGTCGTCCTCAGAGCCAACCTGTTCCTGCCCTGACAAAAAACTAAAGTTGTCGCTCCAATCAGGTATTTGAGTCTTATCATCGTCTTCCTCATTGTCTCCACCAACAGGAGTTACAGTTTGGGAATGAGGGTCTACATTATGGTCAGAACCTTCTGCGTCTGGTCCTGGATCTGACTCATAAAGATTCTGGGCATCAGTGCAGATCATTTCCTCGTCTGGATTCACAGAAGCGCTGGAGTCGACCTCTGATTCCCAGGCTATTATATGAGTAAACAGCTCTGCAGACTCAACCATCTGTTCTACCTCATACTCAGATGGGCAGCTGGAGATTTGGGAGCTGTGAGGAAGAAGTGCGATTGGGGTGACACCTTTGAGGACTGGAGTATTTGTGATGTTGAAGTTGATGTGGAGGAGAGCCCACTTAAAGGAGCACTTGATATCCGTTGAAGCACCTGCTCTTTTTGTGCCTCATCTGGAATTTGTAGCGATTGGCGTGGCCGTAAGAAAGGGATCTTATCACATTGTCCGCTAAAAGAAGTAGACATTTTAGTTTGGCTGGAAGATGGTCTTTCTTCTGCAGATGTTACTGTTGCTTTAACACCTACCCCACGGACACAACCTTTTTTCCCCTTCCCAACACGCCTATTCCCCTTTCCACCAGCAGCAGGCCTTTTTCCACTCATTTTGGTGGCTAACTAATTAACGACTCTGGAGTTGTTTGCACAAAAAAACAATGGATGGGAACCGAGCAGAGCTGAGTGGCCAAACTGTGGTATTAGGCCAAAACTATTGGCTGGGTTAGATGCAGAAAAAAATTATATTCAATTTGCAACCTGATGGAGGTCAGTATAGATGGACTAATAGAGAAAGTCCCACACACTGCTAGAAGGCCAAATATTTTTTCAGAGCTAGATGCAGAAAAAAATATATTCAGTTTGCAACCTGATGGAGGTCTGTATAGATGGATTAATAGAACAAGTCCCACACACAGCTAGAAACCCAATATTTTTTCAGAGGTAGATGCAGAAAAAAATATATTCAGTTTGCAACCTGATGGAGGTCAGTATAGATGGACTAATACAACAAGTCCCACACACAGCTAGAAGCCCAATATTTTTTCAGAGGTAGATGCAGAAAAAAATATATTCAGTTTGCAACCTGATGGAGGTCTGTATAGATGGATTAATAGAACAAGTCCCACACACAGCTAGAAGCCCAATATTTTTTCAGAGGTCGATGCAGAAAAAAATATATTCAGTTTGCAACCTGATGGAGGTCAGTATAGATGGACTAATACAACAAGTCCCACACACAGCTAGAAGCCCAATATTTTTTCAGAGGTAGATGCAGAAAAAAATATATTCAGTTTGCAACCTGATGGAGGTCAGTATAGATGGACTAATACAACAAGTCCCACACACAGCTAGAAGCCCAATATTTTTTCAGAGGTAGATGCAGAAAAAAATATATTCAGTTTGCAACCTGATGGAGGTCTGTATAGATGGATTAATAGAACAAGTCCCACACACAGCTAGAAGCCCAATATTTTTTCAGAGGTAGATGCAGAAAAAAATATATTCAGTTTGCAACCTGATGGAGGTCAGTATAGATGGACTAATACAACAAGTCCCACACACAGCTAGAAGCCCAATATTTTTTCAGAGGTAGATGCAGAAAAAAATATATTCAGTTTGCAACCTGATGGAGGTCTGTATAGATGGACTAATACAACAAGTCCCACACACAGCTAGAAGCCCAATATTTTTTCAGAGGTAGATGCAGAAAAAAATATATTCAGTTTGCAACCTGATGGAGGTCAGTATAGATGGACTAATACAACAAGTCCCACACACAGCTAGAAGCCCAATATTTTTTCAGAGGTAGATGCAGAAAAAAATATATTCAGTTTGCAACCTGATGGAGGTCTGTATAGATGGATTAATAGAACAAGTCCCACACACAGCTAGAAGCCCAATATTTTTTCAGAGGTAGATGCAGAAAAAAATATATTCAGTTTGCAACCTGATGGAGGTCTGTATAGATGGATTAATAGAACAAGTCCCACACACAGCTAGAAGCCCAATATTTTTTCAGAGGTAGATGAAGAAAAAAATATATGCAGTTTGCAACCTGATGGAGGTCAGTATAGATGGACTAATACAACAAGTCCCACACACAGCTAGAAGCCCAATATTTTTTCAGAGCTAGATGCAGAAAAAAATTATATTCAATTTGCAACCTGATGGAGGTCAGTATAGATGGACTAATAGAATGATGCTATGCCCAAAAGTTTTTACTTCACTAGGTGCAGTAAAAAAATTGATATTCTATACACAGGTGGTATATCTTGCAACACAGATAGGCTACTCCACTGACTAACACACTCTGCAATAGGCCAAAAAGGATTAGCTTTGCTAGATTCAGCCAAATGCTGTGAAAAAAAACTTGCACAGCACTGGCACAGACCTGCCTGGCAAAAACTGATAGGAACTGATGTAACCTAGTCCTGAAAAGGACTCCAATTACAATTAGTCTTTACTCCCACAACCTATCTATTTAAGAGCACAGACCTGCCTGATAAAAGTCGTAGGAAATGCTGTAACCTAGTCCTTAAAAGGACTGCAATCACAACTATTCCCTACTCCCAAGCTATCTGTAGATTTGTGCGAAAATTGGCTTGAAATTAACAAGGTATAGCGCACACAGCAACAGCGGTGCCGTCTAACACGCAGCTGCAGCAGTGAGAAAATGGTGGCGACGGGGAAAATGGCTTGGTCTTATAGGGCAAGGACATGTGACATACACTGCCAATGACACATGCCCTTGCTTGTGTGAAAAAAAGCACTTCGCTCCGTGTGTGCGCTGCTGATAGGCTGACAGACTGCACCTCCCCACTGCAAATGCGGGAAAGAGAAAAAAAAATGGAGATCTTCATTGTTCCTGCAGAGATCCATCCCCTGCCCCTCCCCCCACCCCGCTGTACACTCAAACTGCGTATTAACATTAATTTTCATCATTACTGAGAAAAAATCCAGTTATGATTTTGGTGCACGAACAGTTATCGAACATAACCTCGAACAGCCGAATTTTTCTCAAATTGTTCGTGTTCGCCGAACGGCTCGAACACCGCCCAAAACAGCTCGAATTTGAGATTGGCGAACAGTTCGAGTAGAACAACGCTCATCTCTATTAAGGACATTACATCAAAGTTGGATCAGCCTGTAGTGTGTTTTTCCACTTTAATTTTGGGGGTGACTCCAAATCCAGGCCTCCATTGGTTAATAAATTTGATTTCCATTGATAATTTTTGTGTGATTTTGTTGTTAGTAGATTCAACTTTGTACAGAACAAAGTATTCAATGAGAATATTTCATTCATTCAAATCTAGGATGTGTTAATTGAGTGTTCCCTTTATTTTTTTGAGCAGTGTATATTGATAGCTTTAATTTGCAAATACATTATAGTAGTGCAGGGTTTAAGTGTATTAGAGAACCCTGTAGAAAAAAATAAGAAATAAGTGTACACTGTGTGCAGAATTATTAAGCAAGTGAGTATTTTGAGCATATCATCATTGTTATGAAGATTTTCCAGTCCAAGCTATATAAACTCGAATGCATATTTGATGAAGCAGATCAGATGATGTGCATTGATGTAAAGACTGAGGGTGCAGCCTCAAAATGTGCAGAATTATTAGTGCTGTCATATTGCAGAACTACTACTTCCCTGAAGTGCTCAGAAGTACAAGGTGTTCAGTGCTCAGAGACATGGTTGAAGTAAGGAAGACTGAAACCCAACCACCACCGAACAAGACACAGAAGTTTGAATTGAAACATTGATATACTGAAATGTCAACACTGGTCCAAGAACTATCTAAAGACAGATTTTTGAAAGGTTTTATGGATTGATGAGATGAGAGTACCTCTTGACGGACCAGATGGATGGGCCAGAGGCTGGATCAGTAGCAGGCACAGACCTCCACTTCAACTCAGATATCAGCAAGCTGGGGCTGATATTATTAAAAATTAGCCAATTTGAACCTTTTCGGGTTGAAGATGGACTCAAAATCAACTCCCAAACCTACTGAACCTTCTGCCAGTTTTTAGACACTTTATTAAAGGAGTGGTACATGAAAAAGTCTGATTCTTTCAAGAAACCCATGATTTTTATACAGGACAATGCTCCATCTCAGCATCAAAGTCTCCAGTGCTTGGCTGCCAGTAAAGACCTTAAAGGGGTTTTCCCACAAACAAAAGTTCATTTTAATCAATAGTTTTTGGAATGATAATAGTTCTCACAATTGAATGTATTTAAAGAAAATATTCCTGTGCTGAGATAATCTTATATCTTATAAATGTGCATCTGCTGTGTACTGTGTAATGGCTGTGTCTGACCATACAGGAACATAGTCTGATCATACCACATCTCCTGGGCAGGGGAAGAACAAGAGAGTATACAGACATTACAGCACAGGATCGCAGCTGACTCCTTCTTTGAAGTAAAACATTGTTTAAAAACAGGCAGGGAAATGTTTTACTTCACAAAAATAATCAGCTGCGATCCCATACTGTAATGTCTGTATAATCTATTTTGTTTCCTCCCCTGCCCAGGAGATGTGGTATGATCAGACCATGTTCCTGTACGGTGACAACCGACAATCGAAAAAAAAAAAAAATCAAAAAGGATTCCCAAAATACAATTAATTATGGGAAAAAATAGAAACTTTATTTGAAATATTAAAAAAGTTGATTTACAGGTAAATAGAACAGGATGGTGGGAAACTGAACATGCGCATGCAAAAAGAAAAAGACATGCGCTTCACCACAGGAATAATATTATTAATTATAGTAGAAATAGATCAATACTACAATACTCCTATTAAATAGAGCTGATGACTAATAAACTCCTGTGTCCTCATTCTGAGGTCAAAATAAAATATATAGCAAAAATGCAACACTCAATCCTCACAAGTAAGTATATATAGTGTTATGTACCAGGATAGGAGCACACAGTACCCGATTTGACGTGGCAGCAGGAGTAGGGGAGTCCTGGGTGAGCGCACGTCCTCCCCTGCGCTCACCCCGGGATCTATACAGCTGACATGTGCGCGCAACAGCCCCTAGTGGAATCGCGATCCACCCGCGGCTGTTAACTAGTTAAATGCCGCTGTCAATCTCTGACTGTGGCATTTAACATCACCGCGCTGGAAGCGCATCACTTAGCCCGCCTATCGGTGACCCCGTCACATGATCGCCGGTCACCGATGGGTTGGCATGACAACCCGGGGTCTGCAGGAGACCCCTGTGGTTGTCATGTCCAGATTGCTATGAGCGCCGCCCAGTGATCGGCGCTCATAGCAAGTGAACAAATCTGCTACACAGGCGATCTGCTCATCGCCTGTATGTAGCAGAGCCGATCAGGCAACTGCTGCTTCTAGTCTCCCATGTAGACTATTGAAGCAAGCAAAAAGTGTAAAAAAAATGTTTTTAAAAGTATAAAAAAAATAAAACATATAGAAAAGTTTAAATCACCGCCCTTTCGCCCCATTCAAAATAAAACAATAAAAAAACACACATACTCATATTTGGTATCGCCGCGTTCAGAATCCCCCGATCTATCAATATAAAAAAAGAATTAATCTGATTGATAAACAGTGTAACGAAAAAAAATTCTAAACGTCAAAATTATTATTTTTTTGGTTACGGCAACATTGCAATAAAATGCAATAACGGGCGATCAAAACATTGTATCTACACAAAAATGGTATCAATAAAAACGTTAGCTCGGCACAGAAAAAATAAGCCCTCACCAAGCACCAAATTCTGAAAAATGCAAACGTTGGATTTTTTTTTCACCACTTAAATAAAAAAGAACTTATACATGTGTGGTGTCGACAAACTCGTAATGACTTGGAGAATAATAATGGCCGGTCAGTTTCAGCATTCAGTGAACGTGGTAAAAAAAAAAAACAACTGTGGAATTGCATTTTTTCTGCCATTTCACCACAATTGGAATTTTTTCCCCGTTTTCCAGTACTTGATATGGTAAAACCAGTGATGTCGTTCAAAAGTACAACTCGTCCCGCAAAAAATAAGACATCACACGGCCATATTGACGTAAAAATTAAAAAGTTATGGCTTTGGGAACAAGGGGAGCAAAAAAACGAAAATGCAAAAATGGAAAATGCTCAGGTCAGGAAGGGGTTAATTAAGGCCAGAAGCTGGATTACCTTTTTTTTTACTTTTTAAAGGGAACCTGTTATGCAAAAAAAAAAGCTATTAACCTGCAGATTAATCCGTAATAGCTTTTTTTTTGCATAACAGGTTCCCTTTAAAAAGGTTTATAGCATTCTGACACTGTGCAGGCACTGAGAGCCCTTCTGCCGGGAGGAAATTAACTTTATTAGATCAGGCTGTCAGTCAGTGCCAGAGGCGCTGTTACTCTCTATACACTGAGCGGTGACAAAAACTATGCCAGCACCACCCCAATGACTGGAAGCCAACCCTGCTGGTGGGTGTAGAGTTCATTTCCTCTTGGCAGCAGGGTTCACAGTGCCCAGTGTCAGAACATTATTAACCCCTTATCTGCAGGTTAGTAGCATTATTTTACATGACTGGTTCCCTTTAAACAGAAGATTTACGGTGCAGGAAAACAATACCTCTTGGAACAATGCCTGGAAGGTTGTGGTTGGGGCTGCTCAAAAAGTTGATCGTCAACAGATTAGGTAACTGATAAACTCTATATATAGAAGGCTTATGACTGTTATTGAAAAGAAGGGGGGCTATATTGATCACTGATATTTTTTAAAAAATACAATTAAATTTTGAGTTGTTTGGTTTTTATTCTCACTTTTCAAATGAAAATAAAACGTTGAGATGGGAAAATTTCCATTTTCCATTTAGTTACATAATAATTCTGCACACTAATAGCTGCCCAATAATTCTGCACACATCGATATTCTCCTACAAAAGACAAAACCTCACTTTACTTTTTTAAATATTTAAGTTTCAGGTTTATTAACCTTTTGGATTGACCGGCAGCACTATAGTTGTTCAATAATAAGATTAATAATCAAAAACTATGTGCCTAGTAATTCTGCACATACAGTAATTTATGAATATAGCGTGGAAGTACGGCTTTGTCAGGTTCGACAGAACATTAGTCCAAAGTTCGGTTCACGTACCTGAATTTGAACCTGAACCCGAACCCTGTAGAAATCAGTGAGGACCTGAATTTTGGAGCTGGAAAATCTCTCTCTCTTCCCCGAACTGTAAAACGGACTAACAGACTTCCAGGAGAAGTCCGTGTTTGAAGTTCTGCACCCACTGTCCGGTATAAACCCCGAACTTTACAGTTCGGGTTTCCTCATCTCTATTTA
This sequence comes from Phyllobates terribilis, assembly GCF_046119375.1. Taxonomy (NCBI): domain Eukaryota; kingdom Metazoa; phylum Chordata; class Amphibia; order Anura; family Dendrobatidae; genus Phyllobates; species Phyllobates terribilis. The sequence goes on from NW_027362769.1 coordinate 256,836,998, forward strand.
TGGGTAATTTGATATTCTGTTTTTCTTTGCAGGTTTTTTTTTTGTAGCATTAATTAGCAGGATTGTGCATCCAACACGAGGAAAGGTCTGGTGCTAAAATATCCCATGTCATTCAACAGTTTCATAAAATTTGTATTTACAAGTTGTTCTTTGGCTACAAAATTTTGTATTAATTAGTTTCATAAATGGTCATTGTGTTTTAATAAACTTAAGCGTATCTGGTTGCTAATGTAAGGACTAATAACATTTTCGAAGGCAAGTTTTCAAATCAGGTTAGTCAAATGGACAATGTCAGATGCAATGCATGCTGGATTATGAGGGAGAAGGTAAGACCCTGCACCTATTTTACTGGCAGAATGCTTAAGAACAGTAACCCACCACTCAAAAAGAGTGGATCACAAGGTACAGAGCATGAGAATCAGTACAGTTGTGGACATATATATTAGTACTAGATGGTGGCCCGATTCTAACGCATCGGGTATTCTAGAATATGTATGCGGCCGACCGGGTACAATTAGCAGAGCGTTGTTTAAATTTTGCGCCAATAATGCTGATTGGTTTCGGCCGGCGGTCGCGACCAATCAGCAGAGCGGTATTTAAATTTGGCGCCAATAATGGTGATTGGTCACAGCCGCGACCAATCAGCAGAGCAGTGTTTAAATGTGGCGCCAATAATGCTGATTATTCGTGATCGGTAACCGCGACCAATCAGCAGAGCGGTGTTTAAATTTGGCGGCAATATCGCTGATTGTTCACGGCCGGTGGTTGCGACTAATCAGCAGAGCGAGGTTTCAATTTGGCGCCAATACTGCTGATTGGTCGCGGCCGGCGACCGCGACCAATCAGCAGAGCGGTGTTTAAATTTGGCGCCAATATTGCTGATTGGTCGTGGCCGGCGACCGCGACTAACCAGCAGAGCAGTGTTTAAATTTGGCGCCAATACTGCTGATTGGTCGCGGCCGGCCACCGCGACCAATCAGCAGAGCGGGGTTTAAATTTGGCGCCAATGTCGCTGATTGTTCGCGGCTGCCAGCCGCGACCAATCAGCAGAGCCATGTTTAAATTTGGGGCCAATCTCGCTGATTGGTCGCAGCTGCCAGCCGCGACCAATCAGCAGAGCGTTGTTTAAATTTTGCGCCAAAATCGCTGCTTGGTCGCGGCTGGCGGTCGCGATCAATCAGCAGAGCGTTGTTTAAATTTGGCGCCAATCTCGCTGATTCTTCGCGTCTGGCGTCCGCGACCAATCAGCAGAGCCATGTTTAAATTTGGGGCCAATCTCGCTGATTGGTCGCGGCTGCTAGCCGCGACCAGTCAGCAGAGCGTTGTTTAAATTTAGCGCCAAAATCGCTGATAGGTCGCGGCTGGTGGTCGCGACCAATCAGCAGAGCGTTGTTTAAATTTGGCGCCAATCTCGCTGATTGGTCGCGGACGCCAGACGTGACCAATCAGCAGAGCGTTGCTTAAATTTGTTGCCACTCTTGCTTATTGGTCACGGCTGGCAACCGCGACCAATCAGCAGAGCGCTGTTTACATTTGGCGCCAATGTCGCTGATTGGTCGCGGCTGGAGTCCGCGACCAATCAGCACAGCAGTGTTTAAATGTGGCGTCAACATCGGTGATTGGTCGCGGCCGCTATTTAAATGTGGCGCCCAAATCGATGATTGGTCGCGGGCAGCGGCAGCGACCAATCAGCACAGCGGTGTTTAAATTTTGCGCCAAGATCACTGATTGGTTGGGTGCGGAGTCCACGACCAATCAGCGAATCGTATTGGTGAGGACCGGGGAGCCGAATCGTAGTGGTGAGGACCGGGGAGTGGCGCTGCCTGTGCAGCTACTTCCGCTGCGAGAAGCCGGGACATGAGCGACTGCTCGCAGCAGAAGTATCCCGACCCGCAGCGCCGCTCCCTGGTCCTCCCTTGACACCCTAGCCGCTGATCTCCCGACAGTAGCCGCATGGTGTTACTAAGGTCCGGACATTTGTGTTCAAAATCGCTGATTGGTCGCCACATTTGGGCGTCACATTTAAATATCGGCCGCGACCAATCACCGATCTTGGCACCACATTTAAACACCGCTGTGCTGATTGGTCACGGACGCTGCCCGCGACCAATCACCGATTTCGGCTCCACATTTAAATAGCGTCCGTGACAAATCAGCACAGCGGTGTTTAAATGTGTCTGCAAGATCGGTGATTGGTCGCGGCCGCTATTTAAATATGCCGCCCAAATCGGTGATTGGTCGCGGGCAGCGTCCACGACCAATCAGCACAGCGGTGTTTAACTTTTGCAGCAAGATCAGTGATTGCCGCTATTTAAATGTGCCGCCCAAATCGGTGATTGGTCATGGGCAGCGTCCGCGACCAATCAGCACAGCAGTGTTTAAATGTGGTAACCAAATCGGTGATTGGTCGCGGGCAGCGTCCGCGACCAATCAGCACAGCGGTGTTTAACTTTTGCAGCAAGATCAGTGATTGGTCGCGGCCGAAGACCGCGACCAATCACCGATTTGTGCGCCACATTTAAATAGCGGCTGCGACCAATCACCGATCTTGCAGAGACATTTAAACCCCGCTGCTGATTGGTCGCCGACGCTGCCCGCGACCAATCACTGATTTGGGCGCCACATTTAAATAGCAGCCGCGACCAATCACCGATCTTGCAAAGACATTTAAACCCCGCTGTGCTGATTGGTTGCCGACGCTGCCCGCGACCAATCACCGATTTGTGCACCACATTTAAATAGCGGCCGCAACCAATCACCGATCTTGCAGAGACATTTAAACACCGCTGTGCTGATTGGTCACGGATGCTATTTAAATGTGGCGCCCAAATCGGTGATTGGTCGCGGACGCTATTTAAATGTGGCGCCCAAATCGGTGATTGGTCGCGGGCAGCGGCCGCGACCAATCAGCACAGCGGTGTTTAACTTTTGGTCCAAGATCAGTGATTGGTCGCGGCGAGAGATCGCGACCAATCAGCGAATCGTATTGGTGAGGACCGGGGAGCGGCGCTGTCTGTGCGGCTACTTCCACTGCGAGAACCCGGGACATGAGCGGGCGCTCGCAGCAGAAGTATCCCGACCTGCAGCGCCGCTCCCCAGTCCTCCCTTGACACCCTGGCCGCATGGATGTCAGCGCCGCTGCCTGTGCGGCTACTTCCGCTGCGAGAACCCGGGACATGAGCGGGCGCTCGCAACAAAAGTATCCCGACCCGCAGTGCCGCTCCCCAGTCCTCCCTTGACACTCTAGCCGCATGGAGGTCAACGGCGCCGGCGGTCGGGAGATGAGCGCCTCGCGCCGGTCATCTCCCAGCTGCATCGCCGCTGAGCTCCGTCCCGCAGATGAACCGCTAACGGCCGCCATCTTTTTTCAGAAATCCTGCGGCGCTGATTGGCCGCTGCCGGACCAATGAGCGACGCGGGATTTCCTGGACAGACAGACAGACAGACAGATGGGATAAGACGATTATATATATAGATTCTATGTGCATCAAAATTTAACTTTTTGTGGAGGATGAGGCCACCAAGATGGTGCTTTACTCTGATTTTGGTTGAAATCACAGATACACTTTAATTAATACTATTTATTTAATATATTTCATTTAGTGGTTCTCTGTTTTCTTGACAGAGACATTGAAAAATTCTTGCATCGTCATAAAGTAAGGTATCATTCAGAGGTCAGTGATCTTTCTAGTAGACAAAAAATGGTCCAAAACAACTAATCATATATTGACTAGACCCTAACATTCCCCCCATAGCAGAGCTGATAATCCAATTGAAACACTTTATGCGCGTAGAACAACTAGATACCCTCAGTAACAAGGAACAACAGGCTGGCAAATTTCTATCAAAATGGAAACAGATTATTATAACATGTTGCTCTCTGATTGAAAAGAATAAAATTGTCGAACCATTCACTTCTACAGAATGGTATATTCTAGAGGATCTAAATAACAACTTAGGACTATTACGCGTAAACTAAAATATGGGAGATAATCAGAACAAATTAATTATCTGTATACAATTCATTTTGTGTTGGCAATGATGACTTTAAGGGTATGTGCACACGATGCAGAAATGCTCAGGATTTTTTCCTGAGCGTTTCTGCATCTCCCTGGCAGGAAAAACGCATGCGGATTGTACATGCGGATTGTACATGCGGATTGTACATGCGGTTTCCTGCCAGGGACATGCGGAAATGAAGCAGTCTTCACTTTCATTTCCGCATGCGGGTTGACAAGCGCTTCCCAAGCGATTTTAGCATCACTTGGAAAGTGCTCGTCAACTTCAAACTATATAAATCCATGCAAACAGCATGGATTTATATAGTGTGTGAATGTCAAAAAATAAAAAATAAATATATGCTTTACCCTCTGATGGCCCCTGGTGTCCTGCTTCGCACGGTCCCGGCTACCGGCAGTGAAGACTGAAGGACCTGCCGACGTCAGCGTCACGTGACCCGTCACATGACTCTGACGTCAGCGAAGGTCCTTCTTCATTCAACCGCGAAGTGCCGGGAACCAAGCAGGAGCGCTGCGCGGGCCGTCAGAAGGTGAGTATATATATATTTTTTATTTTATTCTTTTTTTTTTTAATGGTAACTGGGTCTGGATGAGAGTCCTCTCATCCACACCCGGGTACCATCCGCACATTAGACCGCATGGAATGTGCATCAACATATACAGTGATGCTGATTCCATGCGGTCTAATGCAAGTCAATGGCGCCAAAAAAGCAGCGTTTCCGCAAAATTAATTGACATGCTGCGGATTTTTGAGCGCAGCGTTTACGCTGCGGAAAAATCCGCATCATGGGCACAGCACATGCGGATTTCAATTGGGGAACATTGCTGCCCTTCTACCATGCACTTTTCATGCGTTTCCGCAACTGCAAAAATGCCGCGGAAACGCATTAAAAACGCATTGTGTGAACTCAGCCTAAGTTGTTAATATTTAATCTTTGTTTATTTGTTGTACCAGCTAATCACAATTTATTGACTGTACAATGTGCCTGATTTGCTTACGGACTCCTGATTAATATCTCATTTTGGCTTTGTTCATATGTCTTTATTCTTTTCTGATAATCCCAATAAAAATAATGTGTTAAAAAAAAAAATGGTCCAAGTTCCATTAATGTTTTTTATTTGATTTTCATCAGTATTCTGTCATCAGGTACTTTTTCTTATGAAAAAATAAATAATAAATAGATAAATAAATTGCAAAGCTTCTCATAACCATTGCAATGTTAAAAAACGGACAGCACATGGAGTACATATGGATGTGTGCTCTCCGGGAATTTTCAAGGACTTGTATCAGCAGTGTTTATAGTAGGGTGCAAAGGGTGGGAATTAATTTAATGGTTACACATGAGATTTTGAGCATCATAAAAAACAATCAAACTCTAAACACTTATATTAAATTATGAAATGTTACAACTGTATGAGAAAAAGAAAAAGCAAAAGAGGGCTTGAGGGTGGACTTTCACTTTAAGTAACAGTTAAGTTTGGTGATACTTTATCCTGAAGCAGCGCCATACCCATCGTTTATTAGTGCTCTCATCTAATTATACAGTGCCAAGTAACACAATGCAATTAATATTATTTACTTCAAAGTGCCTTTAATTTCAGGGCATTATGGATATGAAAAAGGCAGAAAAAATGGTTTGCAGTGCAGAACATATGCATAACAATAGATAAGCTAGAACACGCGTACAATAGACATGACTGTCACATAGAGATAGAGGACCCTGTCAGGATGGCCTAAAGTCTACAAGCGAGAGGGGAACAGTAGGTGAAGGTAGACGCTGGATCGGATACTTGGAATATGTCTCAGAGACAGATGTGTGATGAGCAAACAAGAGGACAGCAGAGGAGGTGGTCTTATACTGTAAGGCATTGTTAATATTTTGAACTGTATTCTGTGAGCAATTGATAATTAGCGAATAGCGAAAAAATTACTAGAAAGGAGAGGAAGAGAAGTAATAAATAGGTTAATTAGGTGTCGGAGTTGTGGCTGGATTAGAGGGGCACAAGTTTATTAACCCTCCGTCACATACAATATCGGTTCTAACGAGTTCACATACAATGTGACTGTCAGGCGCAGGCTAGAAAAATACCTATAATATCTAATGTTTGCAATTTCAGTGCTCTAAAAGTGATCAGTGACCTTCATAGGGATGTAATAAAAGAGACTATACATAATCAGGTGCAAAAAAAAAAACATTTACTTAACATAAAACTAATAACTCTGAAATACAAACATTTCAAAACTCCCGCCAAATAGTCCCCAGTTCGACTCTGTCAAAAAACTCTACAAAGAAAATTTATGGAAACAAACTTAATTTTAAGGTACCTTAAGTACTATTAAACACATATTCAATCAGAATTAGATCCTGAAGTTTCCCCAGAAAAATTACACTTTCAGAGCAAAGAGCAAGAATTACACATCATTTTTGTATGTGTCAGGCAGATTGCATTATGCCATTTGTGACATTCATAATTAGAAAGCCTTCTGATTCCGCTAGTGCAGGTGGTGCATCTCCTTCTTTTGGGAGGTGGTGCAGGTGGTGAATTTTCACTATCATCTTCTGGGCAGAATCTTTTGAGCTGAACTTGAAGGCGAGAGGGGATACCGATTGTTTTCATACTTCTCCTGCGTAGCTCTCCAAGCACTAGTTCATGGGCCAATTTTTTCAGATAGAATTGTCTACGGAGTGGTTCAAGCTTGTTTTCAAGGTAAATGACTTGTGAATTTATACCACCCAAATTCAACATAGCAAAAAATATGACCATTGGCCAGCGTTTGGTGTTTCTGCTGATGTTGAAAGTTGAGCACATCTGATCAGCTGTATCAACACCCCCTTTGGTTGGATTAAAAAATGTAATTATCTCTATGGTTTTTTGTGCCTCAGTCCCAGGATCGATGGCATCATCATCATGAAGTGTTGATAGAATAAGTACAATTTTTTTTGCTTGTGGTACATAGGAAACCAAAACCTTTCCATTATGGAATGCAAACATACTGCTGTACTGTTGTCTCCCTTTCACACTTACAAACTGTGTAAGCAATTCTTTTTTATTATTTCTTACAGTTCCGACATATGAAAGCTTCTGCATTTTCAGATAATCAATCAGATCACAATTTGAAAACCAATTGTCAGCTGTTATATTGCGACCCGATCCAAATAAGGGCTCAGCCAGTCTTTTTACAACATCACTGGGTTTGTTGCTGACACAGTAAGGACCTTCTGGTTGTTTTCCTGCATAAACTTCCAGGTTGTAAGTGTAGGTCTTACTGGCATCAACAAGGGCATACATTTTTATTCCATATTTGTTAGGCTTTGATGGAATATATTGACGAAAGGCACATTTACCACGAAAACCAGGGAGCATTTCGTCAATAGTGAGATTCTCCCCAGGGCAATAGCTTTTTTTACAGTTTTCAACAAATTTTTGGAATATATCACGAATTGGAGCAAGTCGGTCATGTGTTTTACGTTCGGTTCGGGGAGTTATGTCATCAAACCGAAGGCAACGAATTAGAAGCTTGAATCTGTTTATGGACATAACAAGGCCAAATTTTTCAACTCCATCCCCATCTTTACTCCAAAGTTCCTCCAAACTTTGTCTATTTGCCCTATAAGCTCCTGCAAGGTATAATAATCCAAAAAAAGCACGCAGTTCTATTTCATCTGTGGCCTTGATGGTTCTGTTGCAGATGAACTTGTCCTTTATAATGTCTATATATTGGTTGGTATATGTGACAATAGAGTCCAGAATGTCATCTGTGAATAAACTATTCCAGCATTCAACCGCAGTTTTTGCATTTCTTGCAGTTCCTATAACTGCAGGAAGGTGAGTAATAATGTTTTGAGGTTCCCTACGTTTTTTATGGAGTGGCTTCTTGTTCCATTGATTTTTTTTATCTTTTCCCATATAATAAGATTCTACATCTTCATCCTCCTCACTGTCACCATCTTGCTCTGTTTCAGAATCCACTTCACATACTTCCACCTCATCATGAGAATCAATCTCACTTTCCTCTCCTAAATCCTCATTCAGTGTGGGGTCTGCATCATCTAACAGCATGTTTGTTACTTCCTCAACATCAAGGTTTTTTGATAAATGGTACATTTTCCTCTCCATTTCAGCAGATAATCTGAAGCAAGAGAAGGAATATGTGTGAGGGAACTACTGTATATGCCTGAGCAGCACACTTTCTTTTTTAATCTGCCTTATTTCTATGAAATATCCTCACACTTTGTGCTATACATTCATAAAACAAGCTAAATAAACAATTGTGATGAATAAAAACATAAAATACCAACCTTATTGAGTGTGACGTGTTCACATACAGTGAGCCTGAGATATTAGCGCAGTTATATCTGTCCTCCTGAAGCTCTGCAATCCAACTGTGGTATGAGGTTTCACAGAGCTGCTAGAGACAGGAGACTACCTGGAGGGAGGGGATTTCCTCACAATCTGGTGAGGAAGGAGAAATGAAAGCAAAAGAGATGTGCCTGTCAGGCCTATTGTATGTGACGGAGGATTAAGTAAAAGACCACAGGGAAGCATGTTGCAGTAGCCTAGGTGGGAGATGATGTTGGCATGTACTAGCAGTTTTGCTCACTGACGTAATAAAGGATAAGGCTCACAGATTTGGTTTACAAATTGCTTCCTTTCTACAATCTCTCTTAAATATACAATCAGGCATAGTTAAAAAAGAAAAAAAGAAAAAAAAAGACTCTTCAACAAGGCGATTTAAATGACCGTGATGACAATGCTATCAATTTGTTATTCTCCGCATTCTCAGTTGTTTAATACATGACACCCAGTACGGCTGGAAATCCAGATGTCATATTTGCCTTGGCCACCATAAGAAATCAGAAGATGCCAATACTGCACACCTGAGTGTAAAACTAAAAAAAGCATGATTGCTAAACTTTGGCTGCTAGTGCAACTTCTAACATACTAATTTAAACCTCAAATCTCACAAACATGGCCGATGGGTGACGGAGGCAAAACACCTATAGACTCTTAATTACATCTGTCAGCCATCATAGCTTTTTATGATGTATCTTTAAAACAAATACTATTAGGCTATGGGTGTCAGATACCACTGTAAGGCCTTCATCAGGCATCCACCACCCATTGGCTGTATTGGTAGTGAAGATAGGCAGCTGTAATTTGCTATATACAGTATGTATTGTCTTGTATAAAATATGTCATGTCATAATCCTCATATCTACCAATAACTCTAATGATCCCTGTGAAATGTAAATTTCTCCCTTATCCTCCTGGAGGCAACACAATTAGCACATGAAGTCCACTTCTGAGACCTCACACACCACCTTTACTATGGTAATTCAGGGTTCAGCCTAGGGGGAGCATATGCCTGCTACCTCAAATGACATTCTGTGATTAAAATCATCATGCAAGGTTGATAACATCTTTATAATATCTCATATCATATAATATGAAGGAGGTAGTGGGGTGTGTGAATGTGCAATGAAGAACCCTCCCCATGGGTGGACCCAGGAATAAGTAGACTGAGCGGACAATCCAGCCCCATGCTGGACTTTATATAATCACTGGCTTATTTCCCTGATTTGACACAAGTTGAGAACCCAAGCCAATTGGCCTTGTTCACATTTATTACATAGTTTTAAGGTTGAAGGAAGACTAAGTCCATCTAGTTCAACCCATAGCCTAACTTGTTGATCCAGAGGAAGGCAAAAAAAAACCCATGTGGCAAACACTAAGCTCCACATAGGGGAAAAAAATTCCTTCCCGACTCCATACGACAATCAGACTAGTTCCCTGGATCAACGCCCTATCAAGGAATCTAGTATTTATAACCTGTAATATTATACTTTTCAAGAAAGGCATCCATGCCCTTCTTAAATTTTAACAGTGAATCACTCATTACAACATCATGCGGCAGAGAGTTCAATAGTCTCACTGCTCTTACAGTAAAGAATCCCCGTCTGTGATTATGATTAAACCTTCTTTCTTCCAGACGTAGAAGATGCCCCCTTGTCCCCGTCTCAGGCCTCAGAGTAAAAAGATCAGTAGAAAGGTCTTTGTACTGTCCCCTCATATACTTGTACATAGTAATAAGATCACCCCTAAGCCTTCTTTTTTCCACAGTAAATAACCCCAAGTGTAATAACCTGTCTTGGTATTGCAGACCCCCCAGTCCTCTAATAACCTTGGTCGCTCTTCTCTGCACCCGCTCTAGTTCAGCTATGTTTTTCTTATACACCGGAGACCAGAACTGTACACAGTATTCTAAGTGTGGTCGCACTAGTGACTTGTATAGAGGTAAAATTATGTTCTCCTCATGAGCATCTATGCCTCTTTTAATGCATCCCATTATTTTATTTGCCTTTGCAGCAGCAGCCTGACACTGGCCACTAATCGTGAGCTTGTCGTCCACCAATACACCCAGGTCTTTTTCAGTTACAGTTTTGCCCAGTGTTTTACAATTAAGCATATAATTATACATTTTATTTCCTCTGCCCAAGTGCATTACCTTACATTTATCCCCAGTAAAGCTCATTTGCCATTTATCAGCCCAAGCTTCTAGTTTACATAGATCCTCCTGTAATATAAAATTGTCCTCCTCTGTATTGATTACCCTGCAGAGTTTAGTGTCATCTGCAAATATTGAAATATTACTCTGTATGCCCCCTACAAGGTCATTAATAAATATGTTAAAAAGAAGGGGGCCCAATACTGACTCCTGTGGTACCCCACTGTTAACTGAGACCCAGTCTGAGTGTTTTCCATTAATAACCACCCTTTGTTTCCTATCACTGAGCCAATTCTTAACCCACATACATATATTTTCCCCTATTGCCAATGTTCTCATTTTATGTATCAACCTTTTGTGTGGAACCGTATCAAAAGCTTTTGAAAAGTCCATATACACATCATCCACTGCATTTCCTTGGTCCAGTCCAGAACTTGCCTCCTCATAAAAACTGATCAGATTAGTTTGACAGGAACGGTCCCTCGTAAACCCATGTTGATATTGGGTCATGAGGTTATTCTTCTTCAGATACTCTATCATAGCATCTCTTAGGAAACCCTCCAGGATTTTACCCACAGTAGAGGTTAAGCTTACCGGCCTATAATTTCCAAGTTCAGTTTTTGTCCCCTTTTTGAATATTGGCACCACATTTCCTATACGCCAGTCGTGTGGTACAGACCCTGTTATTATGGAATCTTTAAAGATTAAAAATAATGGTCTATCTATGACATTACTTAATTCCTGCAGTACTCGCGAGTGTATCCCATCCGAGCCCGGGAATTTGTCAACTTTAGTGATTTTTAGACGCCGCCGTACTTCCTGCTGGGGTAAGCAAGTGACATTTACTGGAGAATTTTTGTTATCACTAATCATGTTTTCTGTCATGCGATTTTCTTGTGTAAATACGGTTGAAAAAAAATCATTTAGCATATTGACTTTTTCCTCATCCTCATCCACCATTTCACCCAGACTATTTTTAAGGGGGCCAACACTATCATTTTTTAGTTTTTTACTATTTATGTAGTTAAAGAATATTTTGGGGTTATTTTTACTTTCTCTGGCAATGATTCTCTCTGCCTCAATCTTTGCTGCCTTGATTTGTTTTTTGCATAATTTATTTCATTTTCTATATTTATTTAATGCCTCATCACTACCTACTTGCTTTAGTTCTCTAAATGCTTTCTTTTTGTCACTTATTGCACCCCTTACAGCTCTATTTAGCCATAGTGGTTTCCTCCTATTTCTAGCATGTTTATTCCCAAAGGGTATATATTGTGCACAGGTCCTATTCAGGATGTTAATAAATGTCTCCCATTTGCTTTGTGTAGCTTTATGTCTTAGGATATCGACCCAGTTTATTGCACTAAGATCATCTCTTAACCGTTGGAAATTTGCCTTCCTGAAGTTTAGTGTCCTTGTAACCCCTCTACTACACATCTTATTAAAGGTTACATGAAAACGTATTATTTTGTGATCACTATTACCCAAGTGACCCCCAACTCGTATATTTGATATGCGGTCTGGCCTATTGGTTAATATTAGGTCTAGCAGTGCCCCCCTTCTTGTTGGGTCCTGAACCAGTTGCGAAAGGTAATTGTCTCTCATAGTAGTCAAAAACCTATTTCCTTTGCTTGAACTACATGTTTCTGTCCCCCAATGTATTTCAGGGTAGTTGAAGTCTCCCATAATAATGACTTCTCCTTGAGTCGCTGCTTCATCTATTTGCTTTACGAGGATATTCTCCACTACTTCCATTATTTTTGGAGACTTATAACAAACCCCTATCAGTAATTTATTATTTTTTCCCCCTCCCCTTATCTCCACCCACAAGGACTCTACATTTTCATTAGATTCACATATATCCTCCCGCAAGACAGGTTTTAAGGATGATTTTACATATAAACACACACCCCCCATCGCTTGTTTGTACGGTCATTTCTGAACAGACTATAGCCCTGTAAATTAACTGCCCAGTCATGGCTCTCATCCAGCCATGTCTCAGATATCCCTACCATGTCATAATTATTTTCCAACAAAATTAATTCTAATTCCTCCATTTTGTTGGATCATTATTGACTCATGTTCTTGTGAGCAGAAATGGGCTTACATAGGACTGTAAAGTATAAGACTTTCTTGTTTTTTTTTATTTGTTTTATAACTTTTTGCACATTTTATATATGTCCATTATTTGCTTTTTTTTATGTAGCAAGCACTGTACCTTTTGCATGTTAAAGCCTAAAACTTTATTAATTATACCTTGTTGCCCTAAAATACCTAAGTATTTTTGTAAGGACATAGTGGTAGCTTGTATATGTTACCTGTTTATGGCCTGCAGGCAGTGATTGCATTGTGTGCATGACATAGGGACTTAGCGCCCTTTTGGTAAATGGTGGCAGCTTTGAATGTCTTGGGTGTTCGTAATGGTTGGGGGGTACATGCTGTGCTCATTATGTTGCCTGAGTGAGAGAAAAGTGTATAATTGAGCTATAGAGTGATGTGGACCCCATATAGTCACTCTCATGTCACAATGACTGAGTGACAGCCTGTCCATGACAGTCATCAAAAGCTCCATCACCCATAGGCTCACATGCTAAAAAGGCCTACAGTATCTCTATTTTTGCCGCACTTGTCTTATCACATCATGGCAGCCTTACTAAGCAGTGCATTAAGATTTCTCAAGCTGGAGATCTGAATCCTTTCCAAAGCATTTATTAGGCAGTAGCTGAGAATGTCAGTTCCCCACAGCCATACAGGTTTATGACCATAGCGCTCACGCATCCCTTGTAAATGGAGTAATTCTCTATTAAAATCATTAAAGTAACTTAAAGCTGAGACTTCACTTTAGAGGTTCAATTATATGTAGCGTTTATCAGTTGGTTTTATTTCCTCTCTGGGACCTATTCTGTCTTTGAGATAAAATTGCGAGGGAAAATCAAATAAAGACCTAATTTGGCATTAAAGAGAGGTTGTACTATCCCTTGTTCATACCTTGTTCATGTGTCTGAGTATTTTCCCATATAAGAGATAAGGGAGGCTAAAATACTGTACTTTAAAACTGATCTCCATTGTGTTATACAAGGGAAATATAGCTCTGTAATAGGAAATTCACCTGTGGATGAATATATGGCAAAGTCATTTATCACAGATTTGTCCATCTCTATGATGCTATGGAAAATTAGTGCTTATTGTTCTGGAAGGAAAAAGATTTTCCAGGACAGAATCATGAAGAAAACAATTCTGATAATAGAAGTATGCTGGTGTTTCTGAAATTCACCAATATACAAGAGTTCATGTCTCACTATATACTATCAAAGACTATGTTCACATTAGCCCCAATTCATCAAAGTGATTACACCAGAAGTTGCTATAAAATATTGCAACGTGGATCTTGTTACTCTTGGCGTTTTCATATCAGTTTTGCTAAGCTCTGCCAAAATGGGTGCATATGGAGCTGGTTGAGAAGGGAATCGAGATGTAATGAATTGAGTCCATAATGTTTTCAAGGAGTTTTTTGAGCAGATCAGCTGCATGAAAAATTGCTACAATATTGTTAAATTAATTTCAATGTCAATCCACTTTACTGTTTATATGTGCAGTTTTTCAACATTTTTGCCAGTTTAGGTATTCAAAAACGCCTGGTGACAAAGATAGAAGTGCATGTGCATGCACTTCTTTGAGGAATCCACTCTACATCTGACACATCAAGTCTAAAAGCTGCAATAAAATGTTTTATTGAAAAAAATACTTTGAAAACTCTTGAAAAACCTCTTCAGGGAAATAAAATCTCAAAGAACTCCTAAAAAAGGAGTTTCCTTATTTGTTTTTTTCTTAAAATTTTCAGAGTTTTTGAATGCCTGAAAAAACAAAAAACTCTCTGAACATAACCATATACAGTAGTGGCCAAAAGTATTGGCACCCCTGCAATTTTGTCAGATAATACTCAGTTTCTTCCTGAAAATGATTGCAATCACAAATTCTTTGGTATTATTATCTTCATTTAATTTGCTTGCAAGGAAAAAACACAAAAGAGAATGAAGCAAAAATCAAATCATTGATCATTTCACACAAAACTCCAAAAATGGGCCAGACAAAAGTATTGGCACCCTTAGTCTAATACTTGGTTGCACAACCTTTAGCCAAAATAACTGCGAACAACCGCTTCCGGTAACCATCAATGAGTTTCTTACAATGCTCTGCTGGAATTGTAGACCATTCTTCTTTGGCAAACTGCTCCAGGTCCCTGATATTTGAAGGGTGCCTTCTCCAAACTGCCATTTTGAGATCTCTCCACAGGTGTTCTATGGGATTCAGGTCTGGACTCATTGCTGGCCACCTTAAAAGTCTCCAGTGCTTTCTCTCAAACCATTTTATAGTGCTTTTGGAAGAGTGTTTTGGGTCATTGTCCAGCTGGAAGACCCATGACCTCTGAGGGAGACCCAGCTTTCTCACACTGGGCCCTACATTATGCTGCAAAATTTGTTGGTAGTCTTCAGACTTCATATTGCCATGCACACGGTCAAGCAGTCCAGTGTACACTCTATGTTGATGCTTTTAACCAAAAAGCTCTACTTTTGTCTCATCTGACCAGAGAACATTCTTCCAAAACGTTTTAGGCTTTCTCAGGTAAGTTTTGGCAAACTCCAGCCTGGCTTTTTTATGTCTCGGGGTAAGAAGTGGGGTCTTCCTGGGTATCCTACCATACAGTCCCTTTTCATTCAGACGCCGACGGATAGTACGGGTTGACACTGTTGTACCCTCGGACTGCAGGGCAGCTTGAACTTGTCTGGATGCTAGTCGAGGTTCTTTATCCACCATCCGCACAATCTTGCGTTGAAATCTCTCGTCAATTTTTCTTTTCCGTCCACATCTAGGGAGGTTAGCCACAGTGCCATGGCCTTTAAACTTCTTGATGACACTGCGCACGGAAGACACAGGAACATTCAGGTCTTTGGAGATGGACTTGTAGCCTTGAGATTGCTCATGCTTCCTCACAATTTGGTTTCTCAAGTCCTCAGACAGTTCTTTGGTCTTCTTTCTTTTCTCCATGCTCAATGTGGTACACACAAGGACACAGGACAGAGGTTGAGTCAACTTTAATCCATGTTAACTGGCTGCAAGTGTGATTTAGCTATTGCCAACACCTGTTAGGTGCCACAGGTAAGTTACAGGTGCTGTTAATTACACTAATTAGAGAAGCATCACATGATTTTTCAAACAGTACCAATACTTTTGTCCGCCCCCTTTTTTAGGTTTGGTGTGGAATTGTGTCCAATTTGGCTTTAGGACAATTCTTTTTGTGTTTTTTTCATTGAAGACAAATTAAATGAAGATAATAATACCAAAGAATTTGTGATTGCAATCATTTTCAGGAAGAAACTGAGTATTATCTGACAGAATTGCAGGGGTGCCAATACTTTTGGCCACCACTGTAGTTTAGAATTGGAATAGTATACTTAGATTGTATTCAGTGTATCCCAATATTAAAATAGCAATGATTAGATATTTAGTACATTTACAAAAAAGCAATGTAACAAATTGCTAAACTAACCAGATTTAGGGGAATATCCCTTTAGGGAACGATTTTAAGTATGCAAGTGTGGCGCCCCTGAGGGTTCGGTCGCCACAGAGGTATTGCATCTCACCCAGAGGTGTGGTATCTCACTCTCAGGTAAGGCAGGAGTATGGCTCAGGACCCTAACACTACATCCACTACACCACATTTCCGGGGGACAGGGCGATAATGCTCCTACGGGAGAGCACAAGTGTCCATGATCCCTGGCTGGAGTGGGGAGGAACCACTTAGAGAGGGGGAACTATGTAGTGGATGGGTGGAGGACATAGATCCTGTGAACACTATGGTAAGAGATATAATAGGAAGGAACCATCTTAGCTCAGTCAGTCAGTGAGTCGGTGGGGGAGTTCCAGTCAGTCAGACTGAGGTGCTGACAGGGGGCAGAGTCTCTGTACGAGCTCTGCTCCACAGGCAGGCCCAGCCAAGAGGCCTGAGACTGGGAGAGAGAAGGAGGGAGCAGAAAGGCTCCAGGACGAGGAGTGAAGGGACCCTAGGGGTACGGGCCGTGCAGCAAGCCAACCGTACACCCGCCGTTACTAGAAGAGTAAGGGGGTCAGGCCAGAGAAGGGGAACCAGGTCCCCCAACCAGCAGAGACTACAGGGCTCAACTGGGAACCAGAGGCTGCAGCACTTCAAGTACAGCAAGCCATCCACACCAGCCACTAGGAAAGTAGCCACATAGGGCCAGGGAACGGAACACACGTCGCCCGCCAAGGACCGAGGACACTGGACAGAGATGCCGCTAGGTGTGGGATGCAAGAAGAGAGGCCAGAGAGGACACACAGAAGGGGGTCCTGTTAAGTGCTCCAGAGCTACCTGGGAGTTGACTGAGCCCCTCAGTCGGTGAACACAGGACGACGCGGGAAGTTATTAACCTACAGTGATAACTTGGAGTGAAAGAACTGTGAGTAAAGACCCTGAGACTGCATTACAAAGACTCTGCGTTGTCACTACTGATTCCCTGCAGAGGACAGGACACCGGAGTCCGAGGCTGTGGGATCGTTCAAGCCCAGCAGCAGATACCGCAAGGCAGGAGATTGTAGGTCTCCTGGCCAACAGAAGCACGGAGGCTCAGCCACACGAAAGGACCAGTACCGCCACAGAGGAGCGAGGAATACACGGGATCCAAGTCGCCAGCCATATGGGTGAGCAGCACGTTACACTCAGGGACGTGGGCTACAACACGACTATAAGCGGGATAGCCAAAAGAGTACAGTCAGAACGGCAGGCCTACAACTCCACCTGGCCAAGGGACTTCTAGGATTGCTCCCAGACTGACCAGGCCCTCATCCCTAGCAAGTACTCCGGTCGGGGCCTATATACCTGTCACCAGTAAAGACCCCAGGACTGCACTGCAAAGACTCCGTGTCATTATTACTGATCCAGGCACTATCACCACCATCATCCACTCACGCTGCCCTGAAGCTGCACTCCACTTGTGGGGAGTCACATCACCTAGCTGCACATACCATCAGCTTCAGCGGACTGCAATGACCGCAATCCACAGGTGGCGTAGTTGGACATTAATATTTGTGCGCATACACATAGACTACCCTGGTTTGACCGCCCTGGGTCACGGACCGGGTCGCCGCCATGGTGACTACAACCCCCAGCATCTACTAGGCCCGGCTCCGGGTATCACCACGGCCCAGGGGGCGCGTCAACTTTGGCGTAGTCGGCAGGATCCGCAACCAACCCGTTATCACCGGGTATCACGCGCCTGGAGACTGTTTCACTGGGAGACAGGGTGTGGTCTGGATCAGTCTAGACAGATCACACCCGGTGGGGAAGATGGAGGACGGCAGCACCAGAGCCCCAGCCAGCGACATGCTGCAGTCTGAAGCACCACACACCCTGGAGGAGCTCGTGGCAAACCTGCCCCAGGAGGACTCGGAGTTCCTCTGCTCTGGGATGGAAGACCAGGGCCGGAGGATGGAGAAGGCCCAGCGCGACGCCATCGCCGGATGGAAGCGGGAGATGGAGCAGAGGATGGTGGACCGTCAGCAGAGAACGCTGCCCAGCACCGGCAGTGTCCCAGCCGTCGCGGATCCCGACCAGCGCCAGGAGGCGACGAGAGACGCAGGAGCGGCCGTGGGAGCAGGTAGGAGGAGTCTCTCTGTCCCGGGCGCTGCCAGCGTCGACCTGCTCCTGGGCCCCCTGGTGGAACCGCTGCTCCTGGGCGCTACCACCGCCAGCCCGCTCCTATCCCCGCAGCTGGGCCCATCGCCCAGCCCTCCAGCCCCAGGTGCCACCAGCGGCGGCCCGCTTCCGCAGCCAAATCCTCTGACCCCGGGCGCTACTACCACCAGCCCGCGCCCAGGCCCAAAGCCGCGCCCTCTGACCCCGGGCGTGATCAGCAGCGGCCCTCTCCAGGCCCCGCTGCAAGCCCCGCCAATCCCGGGCGCGCCAATCCTGCACGTCCCTGAGACCTCAACGCCGCTACCTCTGGGCACCAGCGATCCCAGACAGCTTCTGGGTCCCCTGCAGGAGTCGTCTTCCCCGCCCGTTGAGTGGGTGTACCAATGTCGCCGGTGGGACTGGTCCGTGGAGGTGGAAGACCAGCAGCCCTTACTCCTGCCCGCTCTGCAGCCCGCCGCCGCCGCTTCCCAGGTACCGGAGGAGGAGGCCCAGTTCGAGTGG